>NC_136071.1:690428667-691678667 GCF_964261635.1 Lissotriton helveticus | reverse complement strand
TTCACATAGATAACCACACGCACCCAGAAACTATATCTCTGCGTGCTGATTTATCCACCCTAGGATTAGAGTTGCAGAATAATGGACCAACACATATAGGGGGTCACACCCTAGATTTACTCTTTTCTAACTGTGCCAAGGTACGATGTTTATCCACTAGTGATATTAGTTGGTCGGACCACTCTCTAGTGGAGTTCATCTTATTGGGCTTGAATAAACCCCCTCAAATGACTCCCTCTCCGCCAATTTGGCGTCGACAGTGGCATAAGGTATCCTTAGAGGAGCTGCAGAAAATATGGAAACAACCCATCCTTACAGATAAGGACAGTGCGGAATCCGCACTGTCCAAATTTAACAACTCACTTATAGAAGCTATTGATACACTGGCCCCTCTGAAGCTACATAAGCAACATCCCCCCTCCAAACAAGAAGCCTGGTACACTGAAGTACTTAGAGTAGAGAAGCGGGAATGTAGAAAGATAGAAAAAATATGGAGGAAAACTAGAACTGAGGAGAGCAAGAAAGTACATCAAGAGGCTCAATCTAACTATTATAAAAACATAAAACTGGCCAGGAAGAACAGTCTCACTCAGCAACTGGCAGAGGCAGGCAATTCATCGAGGGAGTTGTTTAAAATGTTACTGGCTTTCGTAAAACCGGTAGCCTGTGAGAGCCCTGACGAATTTTCTCAATCCCTTTGCGATGATATTTCATGTTTTTTTTTAAATAAGATAAATTTGATTTATGATAAAATCATGGTGGCCTCCAGTAAAAGGAATAATATTCCTCCCCCCTCCTAATCTGCATGCTTGCAGAGAGAACTCATTAATGTCCTTTCCAGCAATTTGTGCCCTTGACCTTCCTCCCCTTATCAGTCATATAAAATCGGGGTCTCCTGATGATTTTTTGCCTGCCAAAATGATTGCATCCCTGAGCACCCTGCTTGGACCTTTGATCCAATCAGTAATAAATCTTTCGCTTAGGGAGGGGCAAGTGCCCTTGGAATGGAAGAAAGCGGTGGTGAACCCTATTCGAAAGAATGCGGCACTCCCATGGACAGACCTCTCTAATCTCCGGCCCATCTCCCTCCTGCCATACCTTAGTAAGATGACCGAGAAGCATGTGAACGCCCATCTATCTAAATATATCGAAGCAGCGGAAGGTCTGGACTATTCTCAATCTGGGTTCAGACCTAATCACAGCACCGAATCAGCCCTCCTTTCAGTGACCGATAACATCAGGATGCAGCTGGATGGAGGGGGCTCTATGATTCTGGTGCTGTTAGATTTATCCGCTGCCTTCGATACGGTGTCACATGAGGTACTTCTCAGTCGTCTAAGGGAAGTGGGCTTAGGAGGTACGGCGCTGTCCTGGCTAGAGAGTTTTCTCTCAGGCCACTCACAAGAAGTCAGACTGGGCTCCCATCAGTCCATCTCTAGGGAGCTCACAAAGGGAGTGCCACAGGGCTCATGCCTAAGCCCACACTGTTTAACAGGTATGTGGCCCCCTTGGCAGACATTGTAAGAACTTATGGATTCACCCCGGTGTCGTATGCCGACGACACTCAACTTCTGTTCCCTTTTAAGACTCTTACGCCCGCATTAAAAAAATCCTTTGCGGACGGAATGAGGGCAGTGTCACACTGGATGGCTTTAAATTGCCTCCAGTGCAATGTAGGCAAAACAGAGGTTATGCTGTTCGGGTAGGCCACGCTTTTGTGGTCCCCTGAATGGTGGCCTTTGGACTTAGGACCAGCACAGAGCCCTAAACTGTGAAAAACCTGGGAGTGCGATTAGATCAGGCACTACTACTTAAAGAACATGTAGGTCAAGTTGCCGGATCTTGTTTCCATGTCATCGGACTACTACAACGGGTTTTTCCTTTCCTGCCTGATAGTCACAGGAAAACACTTGTCCAGACTTTGGTGATCAGTAGATTGGACTACTGTAATGGTCTGCTTCTCTCGACCAATGAGGAGCAACTCAATAGATTACAAGTAGTCCAAAACACTGCGGCGAGACTTGTCCTCAATGTCCAGCCCAGGACCTCCTCACGCCCCATTCTGGATAAACTCCATTGGTTGCCGGTGCGGCAACGCATTAAATTTAAAATCTGCTGCACTATACACAGATGTTTGTTTGGCACCGGCCCTAAATATTTGATTGGAAAATTTAACTCCTATACTCCGGGACGTTCTTTGCGTTCCAGTAAGTTACAACTACTTCAGATACCCAAGATTAGGAGATCTAGGCAGGGAGGACGAGCCCTCTCCTACAAGGGCCCTATTCTCTGGAATTCACTACCCCCAATTCTGAAACAAACCACTAATTATTCATCCTTCAAGAAATCATTAAAAACGTATTTATTCTCAACTTCCTAAAAAACTATAAATTATTAATCATCCTATAGACCATGGACCAACTGGGCAATTCTTAACTAAAAGCGCAAGCGCGGAGATACCCCTTCGGGGGTTGAGTCCTGCGCTATACAAGAACATAAATAAATAAATAAATGTTGAGCAGACATCTTGAAGTGAAGGTAGATTGGAGTGGAAAGTCCTAGTCAAGGACCAGCTGTTTATTTTTTAAAAATTTTATTTAATGCATTTTTATATAGCACGGACTTTACCCGAAGGTGTCAGATCACTGTACAATAGAACCAGTTACGTTACATGAGAGAAATGTTACAAAAATTGAAACAAACAAAAATAGCAGGCCATAGAATCAAAACAACGCAGGCAAAAGGAACACAATATCAAACACAGCAAGCACAGAATGTACAAACAAAAATATAAATATATGTGACAAATTTCCAGTGACTAAAGAACTTCCTGGCAGGGTCTGAGAAGGAAGGAATTAGTTCTGAAAGTGTCTTTGGAATAGAAGAGATTTGAGGTCCGCTTTGAAGATATGGATGGAGGTGATGGCACGGAGCAAAGGAGGAAGCGAGTCCTAGATTCTCACCACATTACCTGAGAACGATTGAGACATCAATGTTTCCCTTTTGAAGGAGGGGGCTCAAGCAGGAACTTTTCCGCATTTCGAGAAGGTCTTGAGCCTCCAGAAAATGTCAGTTTATTCGCCAGATAGCGAGGGAAGGAAGAGTGCAAAGCTTTGTGGGTGATGCTCGCCATTTTGGAAATAGCTCTAGCCTCGATGGGAAGCCATCGGAGAGAAGACAGGATAGGAGTGATGTGGTCACTTCGTTTGGACCCTGAAATGAAGCGAGCTGCTCAATGGAGGACAGATTTGAGGGGGGAGAGGTGAGATTTGTGAAGGCCAGTCAGAAGAGAATTACAATACTCTAGTCAAGAGAGAACTAGCGATCGGACCAAGGTTTTTAGGTCATTCTCCGGGAAGAACCAACAAATCTCCCATTAAAAGGCGCAGCTGATAAAGTGCGCTCTTGGAAATGGAGTTGATGTGTGAGATTAGGTTGAGTCTTTTGTCAAGTATGACACCTAGAGATTTAGCGCAGTCAACAATGACGGGTTTACTGTTGAGTAAATTCAATTGATTCATCCAGGATTGGACAGGAGGCGGGAAGAGAGAGCTAGATATGAGGAGGAATTTCGTTTTGGAGAGATTGAAAATGAGTTGGTGAACTAACATCCAGTTGTGAATAGAGTTGAGAGTAGAGTTGAGTAGTGAGAGATCATGAGAGGAAGACACCTTGAGGTAGATTTGGGTGTCATGAGGCAGTCATGTGTATCCCTCTAAGTGTGTGGCAGCTTTTGAGAGAAGAGCTCGATCACTGACACGCATAGGTTGTTTTTGTGATTGCGAGCCACTTGAGGAAAATAGCGGAGCAGCAATACAGGCACTCACTGTCTCACACAGCACACAGGTATTTAAGCATTTTGCATACAGCATGGTCGACACACACAGCTTGTTTCTGAGTACACGTGTCACTTGAGGAAAATATGTGGATCGGTAGAACAGGCACTAACTGATGCACACATCACACAGCATTGGTTTGCATAATTGACGCGGATGCGCACAGCATGTCGCACGAAAAGCACGTGGCATTCAGCCATTTTTTAGAACAAAAGAATACTTCAAGTGCAACTGATCACTTGACCCTACCCGCACAACGTATTGCAAACGGTTGTTTGCTCAATTTATACCCACAAATTTCTTAAGACTCATGTAAATGTTACACAATTTTAACTCATCAAAAGTAACCTAGAAAATGTGTCATACAAAGAAACCTATACACAAAAGAATCTGTACATGAAACTAATGTTAGACTGATGTGCACAATTCATTTTGAACAAAAAATGCATATATGTAAAAAATGCAACTACACATTCATAAGTTCATTGTCGTTTGTCCCAATGCATTTGGGATGCATGATCCCTTCTTCAGGGGAACTGTAGAAATAAAAAACATAAGGATTTCTTTTTTCAGCACAACAACAGTGGAAAAAGTCACATGGAACTTGATATCACAAAAATATGATAGAGACATTTTACAGATGAAAGCATCAGATTAAGAGTTGCTTGAATGCAACAAAAACAAAAGGAATATTTTGATGATAATAACAGAGTCTTATACCTGACTTTAAAGTAGGAGGCATGGTTTGTGTGTGTAAACCTGTTCATGTAACAAAAGGGGAACCAGGTTTGGTGTCCCTGTGAACATGGTGAAGATAAAAAGAAATAGTGTGAGAGTTTAAGGTGGCCAGTGTCGGAACAGTGGAGGTGTGGTGAAAGTGAACAGTGGTAAGACCGAATTGGATGGTGAAAGGAGATATTCAATGGTCATTTATTCAAGGTTATTGAAGGCTTTGATGGATGCAGGTTCTCTCAGCTAAAATCGAATGGTGGCAAAAACAGACCAAGACCTTGGCGTGAGACGCAGTGCTACAGTGAGGAATTTACCTGTGAGGTTCAGGGATTGTGCTTAGTCCAAAACTCACTATTTGTTTTAAGTTTATTTTTCTTTTGGGTCATATTCATTGCAATATATGGCTAGTGCTCTGCTTTTATTTGTATATGTTAAGTTGTTTTGTATAATAGTTCATATGTGTTTAACTCTTTGAGATGCATATGTATATAGCTCCATATTTAGTTGTACTACTTTTCCTATGAAATGTAGTTGAATTTTTATCTTTGAGATTTACTAAAGCATTTGAATTTTTGCAAAAGGAAAGAGCCATGTAGGGATCTTTGTATTTGTCCTCAGCCGTGTGTGGGTTCGTGGAACCCCAGCATGTTTATGCAAATGCTCCACATGGAGGAGCTGCTGAAATCAGGCACCACCAGCAGCTCACTGTACGTTGAGAATAAACTATTTTATTCTTCTTACCTGCGGTCTTCCTCATCCTTGAAGCACTACACAATAGTAGGTTACTGAGTTCAGGATGTGCTTGTTCTGTGCAGGTCATCACTCGATGATGGTTAGTCACTCCCAAATGGTATCAGAAGCAAAAACAACAAGGGAGGCATGTAAGAGTGCTAGAAGGGAGTTTACTGATGTTTATACTGTATAGCTGGGCATTCTCATCTACCTTTGCATAGAACTCTCCAGACACTAAAAAAGCTGCAAAGCATGTCAGGTCACCAAGCAAGAAGGTACTTATTGTGTCCTATGTAGAAAGACACCAGGAGCCAGGATGCACATTTAGGTCTTCTTTATTAAATCTTCAGTACAGGTTACATCTGTCTTGACTCCAGCCAGCCTAGTGTGGTACCAGCCCCACCAGGAGCAGCCTACCTAGCTGCTCAGCCCATCTCTAACTACTACATTCATCCCACTCAGACACCCAGGCATTCAACGCATCACAGGCACACCAACATTCTAAGACCAAGTCACACTAGAGTACATGTTATACTAGTAAGTAGGATATAACATTATCCCTTTTTCATTAAACAAAAGCAAAAAGGAAACAATAGAACTAAGCATAGATAAAGTAATTGAATGAATCTCAAAGATGCAGCAAATGGACAATGCATCAAAGAAGATAGAAGAAAAATCAATAATAGTACACATCTCTAGGATACAGCAATGGAGACAAAACATCACAGGAGAAAGAACCATCAAGTAAAGAAAGGATGGTAAAGATACATACATTTGAATAGCAATAACCCCCATCCCCCTTAAAAAGAGATTTTTTAAACATTTTGAAGCATAAGCAACAGCGTAACATTGAATAGCACAAAAGGTAGAATACCCTGCGACTACAATCCCAAGAATAAGGGAACTACCACAATATGGGACAATGGCCCATGACACTGGGTGAGGGGCTAGCACCCAAAACACACAACTAAGTTGTACATATGTACTGCGCGCAACAGCAAATGGGGTAAACCCAAGTTATACATTAGTACTGTGCACAACTGTAAATGGGATCTAAACCCATTTCTTAACCCTGAGTAAAGGTTAAACCAAAATATTTTGTATGGGAACTAACTCATGACCCAAGCCTCATATGGAGGTCACAAACTGGGACTCAAACCCAACTCAATTCCTTAAAAAGGATCAACTATGAATGTACCATGGCCAAAACCTATCCCACACATAAAGGAACAACTGTGATGCCACCCACCAAACACATGGACGACCACTGCATTACACTGCGTAAAGCTGAGGCATAATTACCTGTGGCATCACTACATACTAAACTGAAAAATAGAATAATTCCTAACACTAATCCAAGAACACTAGAACTAGTGAACTGTGACCCACGCCGGTGAACGATGTTTCACCCGAGTTGTGGTTAGGAAACACTTTCCCTATACAAGAAAGAGAAAACAAAACAGCACAAACCAAAAAGATAGACGTGTTTCTTTCACACCTGTGAGAAAAGTCTCACATCGGATTTCTACACACAACAAGTAAACAATGGGAATTAAAATAAAAAATACACCACCAAAGAAATACTGTAGAGTGCATACAGTTACATTTCATATTCGCCCAAGACACATTGCACTGTATCACATAGTCTCGTGAGAATTAACCTATGCCCCATAGTAATGTCTAGCAGTGCGACCAGAAAAAAAAATGACAAGGAACATGGCAATATAATAGCCAAAGTAGGCATTAAACAAAATGAAAACTAAGAGAAAAAATTGAACACGCAAAACAATTTCACACAAACATAGTCACATGTTTGTTGTTTTAAAACACTCCTCATAGTCCTTGCAATAGATGTGTCTTGTGTTACCAAATGCGATAAAAGTTATCTCCAATCCCAAACCTGTGCTGCACAGACGTCATTCCTGGTCACTGCAACTCATGTGATCTCCGACATACTTGAAACGGAGATTCACTTCGAAAAAGTCCAGCGACGAGAATTCGACAAGCTGATCTAAACGCTCGCAGTTAGAAGACAGCACATAGTGAGTGGCGCATGACGCAGATCAAACTTGTGAGTGGCAGAGATGGATGGCAGAAAATGGCAAAACCAGGAAGAAAAACTCCACACAGAAGATGGCGGGACGTTGGATGACGCACGCTGGGAGGCTCACGGCACGGCAAAGCTGCAAAGCGTCCATCAGAGGTGAAAGAGCAGCGGGAAGGACCAAACATCACCGAAGTTCCACGGGAGCCTCGCGCAACACCTAACAAAGGCGAGTGGCTAGAGCAGAAACTTTAAAATTTGAATGTGAGGAGAACGGTAGAACGGGACAAAGATGGGGGCGGCGTGTCCAAGCATGACATTATCAAATGAATGGAAACTTACCCCCACACTTGAATATGTAAAAACGATGGCCAGGTAATGTCTCTCCACAAAGCGGCCTCCATACAAGCCCCGCACACATTAAGAGCATCATCCCCAAAAAATGAACACAAATCCGGAGTAAGACCAAGAGTGAGGATTTTTGCTCCAGTGCACATAGGAACCGCAGTGTATACGCCAAGGAGCCCTCATACAATAAACTAGCACCTCTCCTCTAGTACAGACATCCAGGGATTGACAGACTAGAAGCCGGTCCATTATTACTTTAAACAGGCTGATGCAAATTTCAATTAAATTACAGATATTTTCCATTTGTGCAGGAACAGCACGCTATTTGTTCTAAACACATTTTTTTTAACACGAAGCAAAAGTCAGTAAATTACTAGAAACACTCCATCTGTGTAGTCACTGCACGCTGTTATGTACTTACTCCTTTATGACTTCAAATCCCAAATTGTTCCTTTTCCTTAAAGACATTGTAAACTCTGTAGCGCGATGTGGCTGGAACACCAACACCTGGTTGTAGAGAGGCTACCCATCCAACTCACAAACATTTTAGTACGTTACCATGTGGCTGGAACACCAGATGAGGCTGTAGTTGAACTACTCCTCCAACTCACTGTTGTCCTCTGTGGCTGGAGCACCAAATGCGGTTGTAGTTGTACTACTCCTCAAACTCACTGCAATCCATTAGGTGGTTGTAGTATTTCCAGGCTGTAGTGTCAGTTTAAGGTGACACTGCTCGTTGGGGCTGTCCGTTGGAAAGACACTGGTGGGGCTGGCGCTGGCTTGCCTGGAAATACCTTCTTTATAGTTGTAGTTGCTTGTAGGATCTCTTGGTTTCTCTTGTAGTACCTTAGTATTTTTGTTACTTTGCAGTACCAAGAGTCTCTAGTGTTCAAGTCTGCCCGTCGCCAAAAATATGTTGTGTCCTATGTAGAAAGACACCGGTAGCCAGGATGTAAATTATGACAAAAGAGTAGGCCAAGACTGTCCAATAGGATTTTAAGCCCTGGATTTATCTTATCATTTTTTCTATGATTTCATTTTAATTACCCAACCAGTAATTTCATCCTTTGCGTTTTCTTCTTTGTATAATACTGCCTGTTGTTTATTTGACCCTGATTCTTCCCCTCATGTAAGGTATACCAAGGACAACAAACAGGAAAAATACTGGAATGTCTGAGTTAGTGTCCCTTCCTAGGATGTACATAAATTAGATTTCACCTGTTCACCAAATTAATTAATTTCTATAATTCCTTTTCTTTCCTAGAAATAACATTTCCCCATTTATTTGCTCTTTTAGGTCAGTTTACTCTCCATTTCCTGACACTACAAATGCCTACATGTGAGGATTTGGGTATATTATGTGATATGGCTGTGGAACCTTGTCGTGGAATACACTTTCAAAACCTGTCTTGTGTCCAGCCAGGCTCATTTAAAAATCTTTAACTCAATCCTGAGTAGATGTGGCTTCGAGCAGCAAGGCTTAACAAAGGAACATAGTGTAAAGCATTTAACAGCCCCAAACAACGAAATAAAAAAGGCACACAACTAGAAAGAAACACAACAATATTTTATTAAAATAGAGCTTAATTTGATGCATTTTTAGAGTTCTTGAGCATCAAAACCACCGGAGGGTTCCAGAGTACAGGTTTGTGAAGATATAAATACTTTTAAATGCGACAATAAACAAGCACTGGTCAACAAAATCTTTGCAAACTTTTGAATAGTTTGAAACAGTTAGTTTGACGACTCTGACCTGATTTGGGTGACCAAATCCAACAGGGCAGAGGGCTTGGAGTCCAGTAATGTTACTCTGGACAGTTACCTACCCACCAGAGCCTTTCCCTGTCCAGTTCCAACCTTTTGCCTGTTTCCTTACACTAAATAAACAAATACAAATATGGATTTGCAACTTTAATTTCCTCAGCCCATTTCATACTTACCTGGACGTGATCTATCCTCCGAAAATGATATGTGTATGTTACTGGCACCTGCCGCCTGTCCTTAGTTACATGGTTATAGGTCGCTACACCCTTCTTCCTCTTCTGGCTAGTCAATATCTTCTTCGGTTTCACTCACAAAGTCCTACTCTCATCCTCTTGACTAGGTCCAGTAGGATCCCTTTAGTCAGTGCTCTCTTGTCTTGTCATAGTGAATAGGTAAACACCTCAACACCTTGTATTCTTTTGCTTGTTTTGGTTGCTTCCTGCTCTTCTTGACTACTTTTATTCCAGTTTTTCCAATGGCAACATCGAGGAGACGGATAGGGGTTTCCGGTGAGCTATATCTTTCGCCTTCCTTTGTCTTGTATAGGCTTATCTTCCTTTGTTCATTTATGCTGGCAGTCCAGGTACTATGTACTTTCTTCTTCCTCTTCCAGGTCTATCAAAGGTTGAATGTTTAGCTCCTCCCTATATGGATGACAGTACCTCTGGGCATCTGGGACAAATCCGGTAATTGAAACTTGTGCAGAAGTAAAAAAATAAGTCTCTCTCTACTGTTTAATATCGATCAAGCACCATGCAAGGATACATAACACATTTTTGTACTCAGTACATGACAGTAATGTGAGGAATTACTCTATATGATTGCAAACCATAATGCATTGTAGCATGTTTGTATTTAATTCTCGCCTCATTTCTTGCTCAGGGGTACTAACTTCTGAATGCATTTTTGCAGACAAATCAAAAAAGCAGCACTACCCTGACCTATATTGCATTTATCCAGCCCAAAATTGATTTAGAAAACTTAAAGATGTGGGTCTAACATACAAGAATAAATCAAACAAAGAAAAGTAGAACCTGGGTAGGAAAAGACAGTAGAACAGTGAACTAAAGTTAACTTAGAATTTTGTTGAATTAAGGCCTTGTTTGTGAGCTCTCCGAAGCACCCAGTCAATTATGTCTGGTGGTCCAGAAGCTGATGCATCAGGCAGCAGTACTTTGTTCGGTTCTTTTCAATGTGTTGTATAGGGACCTTGCAGGTTCCTGCTACTTTTGAAGAGATAGGTTGATTAATTTAGATACCAGCTTGATGTAGCTGGTGCAGTGATCTTGGCAGGAGTCCTCCTATTGCCATTTCCAACACTACACAGGTAAATGGCCTTCTCCTTGCCATACTGTTTTCCCCTCTTGCCCTGGGCACCTTCACCCCATGCTCCATCCGATGGATCAGTTGCTGGGGCTGCTGTGCCATCACCAGCAAGTTCACACCAGAACATGAGCTTCTATGGGAATTCAGAAGGGCATATTATTAAGCCCCTTATCACCGCTTTAGCTGTAGTTTCCTGCCACTAAAGCGCCGATAATTGTAACTCCTTTCTTGATAATATGCCCCTTGGATTCTCCGCTTCAGTCACACACCCACCACTGTCACTGTCAGCCCTTAGGTCCTGCCATTGGGGTTTGTAACTCTCTGGCACTACAAGCCCCCTCTGTGACAATATCTCACTTCTAATTAATCGTTTTTTTTCTTAATATCCATAGTTCTTTTTTAATTGCTTAACAGAAATGTTGATTGTCTTTTGACTAGATACAGGTATTTAATACCCACCTGTTGGCTGCCTTGCCTTAAACCGCAAAACCCGTGAGACAACAGAGAAAACCATACAAGTAATCCATTTTAGGTACTTCATGATTCCGTGGCATCACTTTTCACCTGAATAACTCAGCTAGCATATAGTGAACTCATAGCATCTACAGGATATAATTCCTGGGTCAAGAAACATAAATATTTGAAGTATGTATAAATCGCATTTGCCACAGTGCTAGTATTTATATGCATACCCCTTGTGAGACCTGCAGCCCTTTGAGTGACTTATCTTTCTTTTGGTCCCCTGAATGCAACCTCTTTCAAAGGTATGTGAAAACAGCTTGCCTCACGATTTAGGTTTGGCTAATATATTGGTCCAAGAGTGTTCAAACACTGCTTCTAGCTTTCAGTCACACAGCTTCATCAAATAAACTTTGACTTGGCGCAGGCTTTGGATTCACACAGGCCATCCTGGTATGTTAACTAAATCCGCTTCACAAATGCTGAGTACATCCCAGCAGTGGTAGGTAACTACCCTTTAGTACTCTAGGAATAACCATATGTGTTGCATAGGGTCCAACTCCACTTTCTAAAATGTACTTAAAATATGGCTTTTCCAGTGACTCGCAGCATAAACAACGACCAATGCTGAAATGTTGCTTTTTTCACACTTTGTGAATCTATACCAGAGGAATAGGGCCACATGTACCATTATTTCAAATAGCTTTTACCTAAGTGCGATTCTCGGTGAATCGCAAGGTAATCGCTATTTTGAATGTATGAAACTTCATGAGTTTCATTTTGCGTTTCCCAATGGGTCGACCTACCTCATTAATATTAATGAGGCAGGCCTCAATTTGCCACCCATTATGAATCACTAAAATCACAGGGATGGTGTCCTACTGGGATCAGCAGACCACCACGTCTGTGATTGTTTTTAAAAAAAGCAATACTTATGTTTTTTTAATGCAGTCCGTTTTCCTTAAAGGAAAATGGGTTGCGTTTAAACAAAGAAAAATTTAAAAAATTCTTTTCATTTTTCAAGAGCTGGCACTGCCTGCTCTTCAAAAACTTTTTTACGAACATCCCCAAAGGGGAAGGTGTCCCTTTGCGAATGGATTACCTCCTATTTGATGGAGGTGGTAGAATACAAATATTTTGCAACCACAATTCCGGGGCAAAACATTCCTACATACTGATGTAATTCAGTATTAGGAAGGAGCGCCTTAAACACCCCTTTTAGAATTGGTATGCATTCGCAATTCTAAATTGCGATTTGGTAGCTTGTACCAAATCACAAATTGGAATTCATACGTACCAAAATGCATTTTACCGGTCGCAAAAGGCCCGATTCGCGACAGGTAAAATGCATGAAACATGCGGGCCATAGTGCGTAATCATTAACGGCAACAGTTTTTTTTCCTCGGAGGGTCTTCCTACGTCCTCTCACACAACATTCTGTGACTTACCTGGTTCAAAGATGGTTTTGTGGAGTCTATCTCATGTGCATTGTAGCCTACTCAAAACCAGTACACTATTAATTTTGTTAACTCTCGACCTGGCTACATATACATGCATTTCCCATGTGAGTGTATTAATTGACCCCTGGCAAACCACAGACCAGTTAACAATTGAGCACTCCTGTTGAAACTTAATAATATAAGTGTGGTTTTCAAGACCTATCTTCTCTCCAACAAACATTGTGGCCTGTGATGTGTCCATGAAGTAGCTGCCATGAGCCAGCAGTGGAAGCAGTGTCCAAACACACCATCTCACCACGCTTGCAGCCATGTACCTAGGGCAGCATATCCTGCTTGCCCTCTTCATCTTTGACCAACTCTTCTCTAGCAAACTTCCATTACTGTGACACTGGTCAGAGTAACATGGTCCATGATGTTCCATGTAGCCATCTCACACTACTATAAAAGACATTCAGCATAGGTATCACCACGTGCAAAGCTTCTGCATCCATTTCCTGGCCTACCTGCACCCCTGAGGTAAAGTGAGGTACTACATGGCTAAGAACTTGCTACAAAACGATACAAAAGGGGATGATGGACGGAGCGTTTGAGCAAATCAAACACTCACCCCCAGTCAACTGATCTGGGTTTAATCCACCACCATTCTTTAGCCCACTCAGCCACCCCATTTCAGACATGGCTGTATGCAAATCAGTCACATGCTACAAAGCAATCCCAGTGGCAGCTGGCCTCTATATTAAAGTCAGTATAAAAGTGTAAGAAAACCTTACCTGACATGACATAAAAATAGTTTTGTTTTGAACACAACTCAAATAAAGACGTAAAAGCGGAGGCCTGGGATCTAAAGCTCACCCTATTTCGCATTTTTAAAATAACATATTATTTGTTTTTTCCAACATTTGATTTGCATACTTCCATATGGGAGTAATCTGTCCCAAAATTGGGCTGCTGTAACAGTCTGCAGACACCCTCTAGTTTGCCGAGGACGCACTACGCGTTAAATAAAAATGATTTAAGACTTTTTTACTTGACAAAACGTTTGCCAAAAGTTTGTTTTATACCACCTGAAGAATAAGTGCGGATATCTTGCAAAACTTAAAAATTGCACAGTCGTAGTACACTGTGTTTGGTTACTCCTCTTAAAGGCTACCAACATTGTTCCTAGAACTGTCACTGTAAAGCTATTAAAGTGAAATTGTATTATTGTGTACAATTACAACGAGATTGATGCAACATTTAGCATTTAATCAGAACAAAATATTTTTTACAAGTTACACTGCATGTCAGAGAAAGCAAAATAACGAATTTTTAAAACATCATAATTTTACCAGTATGCCTTAAGCGATTTTTTTCAGTTTAATACTTATTTTTTGCAAGATGTGCAAGCGGACGCACACAGGTATTTGCTCTTTAATGTATTTGTTTAACTGGAAGCAGCTCAATATTTGCAATCAATACACTGCGTGGGAACCTTCTTTCGTGGCAACTTGAAAATTATGCAGTCAAGATCAAATGCTTATGGAATATATGGGAGACATCTGTATGTTTAACTGCAAACATTATGTACACACATGGTCTATAAGGGACATTACACAGGCTTTTAGGGTTCATGGAGCATTTGATTGTATCCATGGGGGCCCATTGATTTATTTAGAAAATAGTGATGCATGAATCTTCTTCTCGAAACGGTGAAGGAATTCAAAATAAGCTGCCTGTTGTGTATGTCAAATATTTAGATCAAGAGTCAGCATTAAGATTGTGGGAATTTGTTTAATAATCTACACAAGCATTGACCTAAATCTCTAAATCATAACTAGGACTCCTGGTTTTATGGTATTGATGTTTTTTAAATTTCCGTCTGTATTTATCCATATTTCTTTTTTGCCCATCTTATTGACATTTATCCATATTTATGTTGTGTTTTGAGAATAAATGGAGGCGTAAAATGGTATATTTCCACGTTTATTTAACTCTTGGACGTGCACTCATACATGGGTGCCTGTCACATTTTAGCAAATTAAGCAGCCACATATAACAAAACCCTACACTTACAGTTACATATTAGCGTTATACTACAAATATATGTTAACATATACCTATTTAACCCCTTCCATGCTGATGACGAACCCCAGCCGTCACGCTCCATGGTGCTCGTGTGCTGATGACGGCTGGGGTTCGTCACGGCCCCGCCCTGTTCGTTTGTTTACCGCACAGCGGCAGAATCGGCCCAGCATGGAAGGGGTTAAGGAAATCTCATCCTGGTTTTTAACTCTCCATGCTGTCCATCTGCCCAGCTGTGCCTAGAATTCATGAAAGACAGCACGGAGAGTCTCTCCTAATGAGCACCATTTTCAGTATTTTCCCACTTTTAAAAATAAACACAGTCAAGAAACACATTGTTTTCTGTCTGAATTTGTCTGTAAGGATCAGTAAAAACTGAAAACGGGCAACTTTAATCATAACATGAGGTTGAAAATATTCTTCTTGCAATGCTGAAAAATCTTGATATAACCTGAGTAGTTCGACACATGCACATGTTCCCTAATCAGCAGCTCCACATCAGCACTCACCGAGATTAATCACAGAAAGCACACAAAGGAGCTGATTCACAAACTACACTTTGTAGTACATTTTGAAAAGTGCTACAAATTGAAATTCACAACTTGCCTGCTGAGTTTTACGCCTCAGCATTACTTATACCTATGTGTGAGGAGTTCTCTGCCCCAACTGCAGTCTGCGGGTTAGGGAGGGACATTACCCACCCTCACCGGAGTAAGACAATTGCATTAATCTGTGGATGGAGAAATATAACCAGGGCCACTGGTATTTTGCAGCAAGCGAGCACCAAATTATGCAGCATATTTGACTAAATTATGAGGCAAGAAAAGGCAAATTATGTGGCATAATGTGGCACATTTTTTACATGGTATTATGTCATTATTTTGTAATTTTTACAGATGGTAATATGTGTGAACAGCAATTTCACTTCATTAGTACCACTTTAATAACCATATACAGAAATAAGCAATTGAAAGATGACAAGTTAACCTTTGCGAAGGGCCTTCCACTCTGCGTAAACCCATGTTGTTGTGCTTCTAATGACTTTTGATCTGTTTGAGCTGGGAACACCTTTTTTATTATTAAAATTGGCAAAGTCACTGAGCAACTCATGAACACCCAGCTGACCGCCTTCATAGAAGATAACTTGATCCTAGATGCCTCCCAATCTGGATTCCGCAGCAACCAAAGCACAGAGACCGCCCTCCTCGCCGCCACTGACGACATACGCACGCTACTCGACCAGGGACACACCGCTGCCTTCATCCTTCTAGACTTCTCCGCAGCCTTCGACACCGTGCCTCATCGCACGCTCGCAGCCAGACTGCACAACACAGGAATACAAGGAGCAGCCATAGACTGGATCCAATCCTTCCTCTTTGGCAGAACCCAGAGGATCCGACTCCTCCCTTCCTCTCCAAACCAACTGAAATCAACTGCGAAGTACCACAGGTATCATCACTCAGCCCCAGGCTCTTCAAAATCTACATGGCCCTCCTTGCCGCCTTCGTCAGACAGCATTGGCTCAGCATCGTCTCCTACGCCGAGGACACCCAGCTCATCCTCTCGCTCATGAAGAATACCAAGGACACCAGACTCCGTTTCCAGGAAAGTATGAAGGACGTGGCAGCCTGAATTAAGAACAGCTGCCTGAAGCTAAACTCAGAGAAGATTGAGGTCCTCATCCTCGGGCCCTGCACCTCCACCTGGGACAACACCTGGTGGCCCTCCACCCTTGGGAACCCCCACCCCCACAGACCACGCTTGGAACCTCGGCATCATCCTTGACTCTTCACTCTCCATGAACCGCCAGATCAACGCCGTCGCCTCCACTAGTTTCAACTACCTTTGCATCCTCCGGAAGACCTTCAAGTGGATCCCCCCAGACTGCAGAAGGACTGTCACCCATGCACTCATCACTAGCAGGCTGGACTACGGCTACACCCTCTTTGCCGGAATTAACAAAGATGCTTCTGCACTAGCTCCAGACCATCCAGAACACTGCAGCCAGACTCATCTTCGGGACACCACGCCATGAGCACATGACCCAACACCTACGAGACCTCCACTGGCTCCCCGTCGAGAAGAGGGTCACCGTCAAAATCCTCACCCACGCTTACAAATCCCTACACAACATCTGACTCAAATACCTCCACGAGCGATTATCCTTCCACGTACCCAAGAGAAACCTCCGCTCCGCAGACCTTGCCCTGGCAGAGGTCCCCCGCATCTGCAGAAACAGAACCAGCAGAAAAGCTTTCACCTACATCACAGCCAAAACCTGGAACAAGCTCCCGGTGAACATCAGATGCACCCCGACCCTGCACATATTTAGCAAAAAAATATAATAATAATCCACATTTGTAAAGCACGAACCCAGGGGCGTGACACAGGCCCCCGCAGCCCCCGTGGTGCGGGGGGCCCCGAGCTGCTGGGGGCCCGAGCTACTGGGGACCCCCTCAGCACAGTACTGAGGCCCACGAGATCCAGATGAAATCCGGAGCGGTGGCTCCGGATTCATTGAGGAGAACAATCCATGCCAATTACTAGCCTGCTTGGACTGTACCCATGAAGCACAGGGTCAGACTGATCTGCATATGGCCATGTCTGAACTGGGGTGGCAGAGTGGGCTAAAGAACGGTGATGGATTAAACCCAGATCTCTTGACTGGGTGTGAGTGTTTGATTGGTTCTGATGCTCCGTCCATCACCACCCCCTTTTGTACCGCTTTATTCACCATAAGTTGGCAGGGAATACTCAGATGTTCAGTCCCTTGCTCACTTTGCCACTGGATTTAAGCAAGCCTTGCTGAAGACGACTGGAATGCCAGAAACCGGTCCTAGGAAGCTTGATTCTGGTCCAGGGAAGGCATGGCTTGGCAGTTCGGGCTGGACTGTACCCATGAGGCACAGGGTCAGACTGATTTGCATATGGCCATGTCTGAACTGGGGTGGCAGAGTGGGCTAAAGAACGGTGATGGATTAAACCCAGATCTCCTGACTGGGTGTGAGTGTTTGATTGGTTCAGATGCTCCGTCCATCACCACCCCCTTTTGTACCGCTTCGTTTGCCATAAGTTGGCAGGGTATGCTCAGAGGTTGAGTCCCTTGCTCACTTTGCCACTGGATTCAAGCAAGCCTAGCTGAAGACGTCTGAAATGTCAGAAACCGGTCCTAGGAAGCTTGATTTCGGTCCAGGGAAGGCATGGCTTGGTAGTTCGGGCTGGACTGTACCCATGAGGCACAGGGTCGAACTGATTTGCATATGGCCATGTCTCAACTGGGGTGGCAGATCGGGCTGGACTGTACCCATGAGACACAGGGTCAGGCTGATTTGCATATGGCCATGTCTGAACTGGGGTGGCAGAGTGGGCTAAAGAACGGTGATGGATTAAACCCAGATCTCTTGACTGGGTGTGAGTGTTTGATTGGTTCAGATGCTCCGTCCATCACCACCCCCTTTTGTACTGCTTTGTTCGCCATAAGTTGGCAGGGTATGCTCAGACGTTGAGTCCCTTGCTCACTTTGCCACTGGATTCAAGCAAGCCTGGCTGAAGACGGCTGGAATGCCAGAAACCGGTCCTAGGAAGCTTGATTCCGGTCCAGGGAAGGCATGGCTTGGCAGTTCGGGCTGAACTGTACCCATGAGGCACAGGGTCAGACTGATTTGCATATGGCCATGTCTGAACTGGGGTGGCAGAGTGGGCTAAAGAACGGTGATGGATTAAACCCAGATTTCTTGACTGGGTGTGAGTGTTTGATTGGTTCAGATGCTCTGTCCATCACCACCCCCTTTTGTACCGCTTCGTTTGCCATAAGTTGGCAGGGTATGCTCAGACGTTGAGTCCCTTGCTCACTTTGCCACTGGATTCAAGCAAGCCTGGCTGAAGATGGCTGGAATGCCAGAAACCGGTCCTAGGAAGCTTGATTCCGGTCCAGGGAAGGCATGGCTTGGCAGTTCGGGCTGGACTGTACCCATGAGGCATAGGGCCAGACTGATTTGCATATGGCCATGTCTGAACTGGGGTGGCAGAGTGGGCTAAAGAACTGTGATGGATTAAACCCAGATCTCTTGACAGGGTGTGAGTGTTTGATTGGTTCAGATGCTTCGTCCATCACCACCCCCTTTTGTACCACTTTGTTTGCCATAAATTGGCAGGGTATGCTCAGACGTTGAGTTCCTTGCTCACTTTGCCACTGGATTCAAGCAAGCCTGGCTGTAGACGGCTGGAATGCCAGAAACCGGTCCTTGGAAGCTTGATTCTGGTCCAGGGAAGGCATGGCTTGGTAGTTCGGGCTGGACTGTACCCATGAGGCACAGGGTCAGACTGATTTGCATTTGGCCATGTCTGAACTGGGGTGGCAGAGTGGGCTAAAGAATGGTGATGGATTAAACCCAGATCTCTTGACTGGGTGTGAGTGTTTGATTGGTTCAGATGCTCCGTCCATCACCACCCCCTTTTGTACTGCTTGGAAATGAGCGGCTGAAAAAGGGGCTTTTAGCACCGTTTTGTTTAGTAGCAGAGCAGCTTTGCTTAGTTAAGAACCTGGGAAGGTAGCAGGGTGGGTTGAGCTTGCACTGAATACGGTCAAGAAGAGCCCTCCAGAATGATGTAGAGAGAAGTGGAGCTGGGAGGGGAGAAGTATCCAAAAGTAAAGGAGCAGAGGTCCTAGAGAAAGAAGCAAAATGCAAGTGCAAGGAACTGATCGAAGGAGGTCTGGGGTTCACAAACATGAGAAAGAATAAATGTCCAGTCCCTCTTGAGGTCAGAGGTAAAGATTCACACAATTGCAGGACTGGCCTAGATTCCACTATATACACAACTGAGGCCAGAAAGTCAAGGGGCACTTTCAGGACCTGACAGGGGCAGGGGCACTTTCAGGAGCTGGCAGAGATAGACATGTACAGGCAGGGGCTGTCAGGAGAAGGCAGGGGCAGACAGGAGCAGGCAAAAGCAGGCAGGGGCAGACAGGAGCAGGCAGGGCTTGACAGGGGTGGCATGGACAGACAGGGGCAGGTAGCGGCAGACAGTAGCATGAAAGGCTTGACAGGAGCTGGCAAGGGCAGACAGGAGCAGGCAGGGGTAGACAGGAGCAGGCAGGGTCTGACAGGAGCAGGCAGGGGTAGACAGGAGCATGCATGGTCTGACAAGGTCAGACACTGACATGCAGACAGAGGCAGGGACAGACGGGAGCAGGCAGGGGAAGACAGGAGCAGGCAGGGTCTGACAGGAGCAGGCAGGGGTAGACAGGAGCATGCATGGTCTGACAGGAGCAGGCAGGGGTAGACAGGAGCATGCATGGTCTGACAAGGTCAGACACTGACATGCATACAGAGGCAGGGACAGACGGGAGCAGGCAGGACCTGAAAGGAGGATGCCTGGGCAGACAGGAGTAGGCAGAGGAAGGCAGGGTCTGACAGGATCAGGCAGGGTCAGACAGGAGTGGAGCAGGCATGGTCTGACAAGGTCAGACACGGACAGGCAGACAGAGGCAGGGACAGGCGGGAGCAGGCAGGACCTGACAGGAGGATTTTTGGCAGACATGAGGAGGCAGGGACAGACAGGAGCAGGCAGGGGCAGACAGGAGCAGACAGGGCCTACCAGGAGCAGGCAAGGGCAGACAGGGGCTGGCAGGGCAGGCATGGTCTGACAGGAGCAGGCAGGGGCAGACAGGAGCAGGCAGGGCCTGACAGGAGCAGGCATGTACAGACTGGAGCAGGCACGGCCTAACAGGAGCAGGCACGGGCAGACAGAATCAGGCAGGGCCTGACAAGAGCAGGCAGGGGCAGACAGGAGCAGTCAGGATATGACAGGGGCAGGCAGGAACAGGCAGGGCCTGACACAAGCAGGCAGGGGCAGACAGGAGCAGATAGGGGCAGGCAGCCTCAGGCAGGGGCAGACAGGACCTGACAGGAGCAGGGGCAGACAGGAGCAGGCAGGGGCAGATAGTAGCATGCAGGCCTAACAAGAGCAGGCGAGGGCAGACAGGAATCTGGTGGGGCAGGCAGGGTCTGACAGGAGCAGGCAGGGGCAGACAGGGGCAGACAGGAGCAGACAGGCCCTGACAAGAGCAGGCAGGGGCAGTCATGATCGGATCGGAGCAGGCAGGGTCAAACAGAGTCTGGCAGAGCAGGCAGGGGCAGACAGGAGCAGGCAGGGCCTTAAAGGAGCAGGCAGGGGCAAGGCGGTTCTGACAGGAGCAGGCAGGGGCAGACAGTAGCAGGCAGGGAATAACAAGAGCAGACAGGAGCATGTGGTACAGGCAGAGTCTGACCGGGGCAGGTGGGGCAGGCAGGGGCAGACAGTAGCAGGCAGGGCCTAACAAGAGCAGACAGGGGCAAGCAGCTTCTGACAGAAGCAGGCAGGGGCAGACAGTATCAGGCAGGGTGTAACAAGAGCAGACAGGAGCAGGCGTGACTAGAAAAGTCTGAACGGGCAGGCGGGGCAGCATGGGGCAGACAGTAGCAGGCAGGGCCTAATAAGAGCAGGCAGGAGCAGGTGGGACCGGCAGAGTCTGACCCGGGCAGGCAAGGCAGATAGGAGCAGGCAGCAAAGGCGGGGTCTACTTGGGGCAGGCAGGGAAAGGGAGGTGTAGGCAGGGACAATCAGGAGCAGTCAGGATCTTTCAGGATCTGACAGGAGCAGGCAGGGGCAGGCAGGTGCAGCTTGTTCCACACAGGAGACAGTTAGCCAGCCAAGGGCTTCACACAGGCCGCAGGGCTGAGATCTGGGTACTGGCATCTGCCTTCAGTGATAGATCTAACTTCTGGGCCATGCTTGCAGGGGGCTGTGGAGCTTTCCAGGAACTCTCAAGTATTTCTAGCCAAACTGCAAATCCAGTTGAGAAAGCTATAAATATTGTTTTCTCCCGCGAATGGAAAAGTAGTGTTTCAGTTAACTGATGCAGAATGGTGAGAGAGATTGGACTGAAATTATTAATATCCAGATGGTGCAGCAAACCTTTTTCAGGAGGGGATTCACAATGGAAGTTTTCCAGGCAGTGAGGAAGGTGCCCTGTCCTAAAGGAAGACTCAACAATTCCAACAAGGGGGTCTTGAGAATCAGAAGCAGAACTCCTTTATCTTCTCCGGGCAGAATCTGGAGGGTGTCCTGTGGGCGCAGCCTGCAAGGGAGGCATCAAGGTTGGTTGCATCAACAGGTGCACAGGAGGTACAGTAACAAGGTTGGTTGCATCAACAGGTGCAAAGGAGGTACAGGTGGTAAGATATTAAAGAAAGGTTGTTGGGTGTAGGCATTATTTCAGTCCAGATGTTTTCAAATATTTCTTTAATCTTAAAAAGAAAGTGCCAGACCTTTGCAAAGTTGTTGAGACTTTTAGAGAGTACCTGAACAAATATTGGGAGATTGTAATCCCTCTAATAAATGAAATGTCTATTTTGAGAGGTTCAGAGCTGGAGAGATGCAATCTAAAAAGCACTTGGGAGAGTGTCTCTGCCACAAATAAGTGACGAGAGACAAAGATGAAGGCCTAGTAAGGGAGCAGCAGAATGAATGGCTTGTTCTATTAATGCAAATTCACAGAGTCCACGTCAAGTGGACATGTATGAGCTGCGCCATCAGGAGTCTCCAGCCATAAACTGAGGTCTCCCAGGACCATCAGGAGACTACTGCCACAACCTGAGGTCTCCCAGGACCATCAAGAAACTTCAGCCATAACCTGAGGTCTCTCAGGACCATCAGGAGACTCCAGCCATAACCTGAGGTCTCCCAGGACCATCAGGAGACTCCAGCCATAACCTGAGGTCTCCCAGGACCATCAGGAGACTTAAGCCATAAACTGAGGTCTCCCAGGACCATCAGGAGACTCCAGCCGCAACCTGAGGTCCCCCAGGACCATCAGGAGACTCCAGCCATAGCCTGAGGTCTCCCAGGACAGTCAGAACTCTCCAGCCATGAGGTGAGGTCTCACAGGACCAGGAGATGTCCTTTCTGGAGGCCAGAATAGAACGTTCCTCCACTCCACCAAGGAGGAAAGGGCAGATAGGTGGTTCTAGCCAGTGGCAAACAAGGTGGAGGTTAAGATAAAAATTCAGACCCCGACATTGCCATATCAGAACTGGTTTGTAAAGACCGGGGCAAATTTGGGAGAGCCTATTGGCAGGCGCATAACAAGGACCCCGCTGCCTCTGCAGTGCAGAGGACCGAAGCTCCAAGGGTCCCCTTCAGGTCAGTGCAGGGGGGCCCCCTCATGTTTTGTTACGCCGCTGCGCGAACCATCACCCGTTAGGGTCTCTAGGCGCTGGGGGCTGTCGGGAAGATTAAGCAAGCTATTGCCCAAAGTCACATGGTGCTGGGCTAATCTGCCGCCGGCCCCGGGGATCAAACCGTGATCCCCAGATTCCGGAGTCAGTCACTCTGGCTGCGGCGCCACACATCTCCACCTCAAGACCTGGCTCTTTGACTGATCTGGAGCCACCCCTCTCCCCACAGCGCCTTGAGACCCTCACGGGTGAGTAGCGTACTTTACAAACCCCTGATTGATTGATTACGAAGCAGATGATGGATTATGTGGCATGAAAAAAATCCAGTGGCCCTGCATTCACTTTTGTAGTAAGGTTACGCTTGGAGTTTGTGAATGCCTAAAGTAGTAAACGTGGTCCAAAGTGTAAATGTATGCGGAAGTGTAACTTATTTTTGTTTTCAGAGCTCTTATCTTTCCCTCTTAGAGACTGTACTCTACTCAAAATGCAGATAAAAAAGTAAACCACTTCTATTTCTCAGAAATTAGTTCTAAAAATAAAGGCACCGTTAATACCACTCAAATAAAGCAAAGACTCTTAACCAGTATTCTATAATTCATGCTCCCATATGAAGACAGCTGAGCCATGCATCTCACTTCTAACCGGGGTCTTTGGAGACTTCAATAAAGGATGCTACAGCCATTAGGGAGGGTCTGACTGATCTCCCAGAATTCAGGATGATGTCTCAGAGTTTCCAATGAAGCCAAAAGACCAGAGGTTAGTCAAGGGTAATAACTCAGAAACTGTGTCACTCCTGAAGAATTCCTGCTCCTATCCTTACCCATCCTGTTGGGATGGGGCTGATCCCTGCCCTGAGTGTATACATACCTTGTATCAAAATGTTATATTTCATCCCTAGTGTAAATCTAATGTAAGCATGTCGACAGATGCCTAGGCATGCCCATGACTACGTGAGAAACTGGAACTGTCCTATGACTTGGAGATGTGTACCAAGCATGCCCACATTGTGTGCAGAGAACCACTGTCCCTGTCCTGGGTATACTGTGTTTTTGGGAGGATCAATAGTGTGACCAGGCCTGTTGACATGAGTTACTGGAAGTGAGATCCAATGTTTACACTTGTTTAAAGTTCTGCTGTTATGTGTATGTACACGACCTTGCCCTGGCATTCTGTGTCTTGTCAAGTGCATATGTATGTGTGGTGCAAGTAACAAATGTGTAGTAGTAATCTGTGTGTGTGTGTGAGTGAGCCAGAGTACTGAAGCCAGAGGGCACCCATTGTGGTTGCCTCTAGCTTAGCATAGGCCATAATGAAGGATGAAGACTATTATCCCATTCCCTGGAAGTGTATTGCCTATATTCTGAGGTTGTAAGGAGGAGAGACTGGTGCTGAAGTGAGGAGTACAGAGACAGAAACATATCTATGAATCTCTGAGGCCTTTTATTAGCAAGTGGCTGCTAATTATCCTTCCTGAGTACTGCCATTTGTTTGATGATAGGGATGAGGGGTGGGACTGCAATTCTGTGAGTCAAGTGTGACAATTTCTAGGTTCGGCCTACCCTTTTGTGGCCCTGAATACTGCTTCACTTTCGGTGATGACAACCAGGTGCAGAAACCACACACTAGAGGTGGGCAGTAAACTCTGCTCCGCCGGCAGAGTTTGCGGACTTTACCCACACCACACTCAGCTTGGAGCACTGTAAAAACTCTGCCAACTTCCGTGTGGCAGAGTTTATCACTCACCCCTAATGTTCAGGTTCTCTTAACACTAAAACATCGAACAACTGTGTTGCCCATGTCATTCTCTTTTCACCAAATAAATGTCCTACACATGAAATGTCCATGCACTACTTGACTTCTCATTATGTCCCTATTTAATCAATGGATAGGCTGGTGGGTGGACAATAATTTCCGTAAATGTGCTATTTAGCTGAAGTTACATCTGTGTACACATTTGTTGAGTTGCACGTCCAGAGTCACCTGAGTAATCAGAACAGGTTAACACTTGCCAGAAACGTTGTATTTTCGATCCAAGTGTAATTGCAGCTGATTGATGGTATTGTGGAAGCTTCAATAAAAAAACGGAAATAATGACTGGCCTGTTGTGTTAAGAAAGTCTATTGATTGGCAGCTAAATAGGAAGAAGCTCTGGTGTAAACATCCATCAGAACTCAATGTGAGGCAGGAAATCCACAGAAGTCTTGTTTTTTCTTCGAGCTATTCCACTAAGCTTCGTATCCGTTTATAGACAAGAGTACACTCCTTTCTGATAACACAAAACGACATTGATGACCCAAGAGAATACATTTCATTGAACCAAAATACTAATTCTCTGGCCCTTCCCTGGTCTTCTTGGCTGCCCTGCACCAATGATACAGTGTTGCACATACACACTGCTCACTTAATCTGTGTGTGTTGGGAGGGCTAAGTCATGTTTTTTCTGATGTTTTTGTGCAGTTAAAAAATGTGGCTAACAAACTGAGAGTCATTTTTCTAATTCTGTAATGTTCATTTTGTGCTTCTGACCCTCGACCACTTGGTCTTGCTTGCCGCTCCCCACTGCAATTCCCGTAGCACACTTCCCGGCAATCCAGCTACGCTATACCACAGGTCAAGCCCCGGTCCCCCCTTGATTTGGCCTCAATACGCTTTACTGTACTGTTTACTTTTCTGTTGCTTTTTTTTACACTGTCTGACATTATTATTTTATATGATTTTGGTACTTTTCTCTGTTTTTCCTACAAATGTTTTCTACTGTTTGAGATTGTCATTCTATACTGTTTAAGAGGGTTTCCCTGTTTTCTTTCTGCATTGTCTACTGCTTTTCCCCTGCCGGGTTACTCTGGTTTTCGCCATCATTTCCTGCCGCCCAAGCCCCCAGCCCGTTCACCTCCTGGATAGCCCTCCCTGAACTACTTAATGGAGGCCGCAGCGTGGCAGCACAGTAGTCATGCTGCTGGTGCGCAAAAGACAAGCCCCATCTGTGCCTGCCACCCCTGGACCACGCCCAGTGCCAGGAACCCTGGACCATTGCACTTCCACAGCTGCTACTCCGCCACAGAGCTCTGTGCCCTGAACACCTCATGCAACAACAACTGCTGCCAGGCAGCACCACATTCCACAGTGGGACCTTTCACCTGTATTCACTGTTGTTTCACTGCCACCCCATCCCTGATCACCACCTCATTGAACAACGCCACATCAACCCCAGTTGCCAACACCCCCAGGATCAACCCAACTGCCTTCTGATTAATACCAGATCACTATGCAAGCACACCACCAAAATCTGGGACAGCATCACCACCATCGCCCCTGCCGTATGGAACACATGAATTTCTAGCTCCACGCCTATGCCAAAACCATCATCAAAGGCACCCTTGCATACACATCACCAGGACCATGATCCTGTCTCAATGACACTATTGCCGAACGCATCACCCCACTCTCCATCGAATCTGAACACTACCTCTTCCTGGGAGACCTCAATTTCCACCTTCTGTGAGAGGAGGGGTAATGGGTCCTGATCCCTTGCTGGTTGTTAGATATTGGCAAATCTTGTTGTGATACTTGTTCTTGACAGGGGAAAACCTCTAACCCCCTAAACATATACAAGTTCCAAAGTGAATGTCAGGGCAAGTCAAATTAATCGTGTTATTTCAGAAGAAAATCCAATAAGCCCGATTCATAGTGATAGTTGTTTATATAAGGTGTTGTCACTCATTCTGAGAAGGTGAGCAAAGAAGTGACTGACAGCCAACACGTGTTTCGCCCCTTCACAAAGTGAATGTCAGGGCAAGTCAAATTAATCGTGTTATTTCAGAAGAAAATCCAATAAGCCCGATTCATAGTGATAGTTGTTTATATAAGGTGTTGTCACTCATTCTGAGAAGGTGAGCAAAGAAGTGACTGACACCCAACACGTGTTTCGCCCCTTTACATGGCCAACCAGCCCAGGGCTTACTCAGGGCTGTACGTTCAAACACAATGATCAACATAAAAGTATAATACCACATAACAGAAACATACAACAGAAAAAAGGAATGGATCCAAAATTATAGTTAAGCGAGAACATCATCGAGAACACAGGGTTGCAAATTAGAATATAAATGATTACATAAATAATGAAAAATAAGATTAAAAAATTAATGAAAAATGAAAAATGAAAAAGCAAGAAACACACCAAAGCAATAACATTAGGGGGTATGCCGTGCAAACAGATGCCAATTTAAGGCATTTTATGTTGGCGATTCACGATATTTAAATAAGAATACTTATATATGTACAACATATGAAGTGACAAAATAAGTTGAAGCAAAAGGAGGGAAAAAGGTAAGTATTCACATCAACATTTCAAAGAAAGGGACAGAGATAAATAAGTTAGGGTGGCATAGTGACACAGTGGAGGAGAGAGTGGGGGAATGGGTTGTAGACATTGGAATATTGAGTAAGGTTGTGATGCGCCGTGTGCACGAAGTTGAATTTGAAGGATTTTGTGCACGATGTGATGGGTGTTAGTAACAGGAAAGCAAGGGAAGGGTGGGGGTAAGGAAGGATAAACCAAGTATGGGTGGTAGAAGATGACATAAATAGCATCACGACATCCATATACAAAATTAAATTAAAGAGACAAAACATCAATTATTCAGGTCATGTTTGATCAACAGGAAGGCAGAATGGAAATGGCATGGAAACACATGGAGGTCAAATCCCTCCTCAAGAAACCTTTGGCAGACCCCAGAGAGCTCAAACTACCACCCATCTCCCTCCTCCCATTCCCCGCCAAAGTCCTGGAGAAGACCATCAACTTCCAACTCACAGATCATCTAGCAAAAAAGATTTGCTGGACCCATCCCAATCATGTTTCAGAGAGACAACCAGAGCACAGACACAGCCCTGATAACAGGAACAGATGACATCTGTACTCTACTGGATGGAGGAGAATCAGCACCCCCTCATCCTCCTTGATCTCTCTGCAACCTTCAACACTGCACTTATCGATCGACTATGCCATATTAGAATCACTGATGATGCGCTCGGACGCATGGCATCCTTCTTCAAGGGACACACCTAGAGAGTCCGCCTCCCTCCCTTCTCCGTGCAACTAAAGCATGCCGTCTGTGGAGTACTCCAAGGCTCAGCCCTACCCTCTTCAATATCTACATGCCAGCACTAGCAGACATCTTCAGATCGCACAACAACAACATCATCTCAAACACTGACGACTCTCAGCTCATTCTCTCACTCTCAGTGAACCTTACTTTAACAAAGACCAACTTCCAAAAACTGCATGAAGAGGTCATCACATGGATGAAAGAGAACTGCCTCAAACTCAACATGGACAAAATAGAAGTTTTGATGTTTTGGCAGACACACCACCTTCTGGAATGACTCCAGATGGTCAGAGGAGCACAGATCTACCCCAACTCCAAAAAACCACCCCTGCAACCTCGGCATCATACTGGACAGCAAACTCCCCATGAAACATCCAACCTCTGGAGGATTCCTTTCACACATACAGTTTCACCCACCCAGGCAGGCATCTTTTCTGCTTTCTTTCACCTTTCACCCATCCTTCAACCACCCATGCATCCTATCAGCCATCTAAATGCAACCCAGGGCCCCTTCCTTCACCCATGCATCCAACTCCACCAGTCATATATTACATGTCGTCTGACTCTTTGTCTTAGTCATAAAACCTTCTCTGCTGTTTTGAAGATAGACTAGAACAAGCCATTAGTTACTCGACCCCCGCTAATGCCAAAGTTAAGTAAAGGGTGTCCTCTTCAACTATTCAGTGTTCACAACAACGTAGTCTGAGCAGCAGTACAGTGTACTGAGTGTACACCCTTGCAACAAGTTTATTCATCATTCTCAATAAGTAAGGAACATGACTTACCACCTCCTGCCACTGCTGCGTGCTTTTTTCCTGCAGCTGCGGCATCCGTTCCCTCCAGAGTGGCATGGCTCTTGCCGCTGGCCCCGGCCACTGGTGGCCGGTACGCCTGGAAAAATTATTGTAATTGTGTAATTAATTTTAGGTGTGTTTTGGTGTTTATAGGTGTAAAGGATGTGAATTAATTCATCTTTAATTGATGAACTAATAGTTGGTTGTTAATTAATTATATTAATTAATTCTTAAATATTTATGGTGATTGTGGAATTAAATGTATGTGTGTGTGTTGGGGTTTATAGGGGTAAATGGCGTTAAGTATTTTATTTAATTTTTATGAATAATTATTTGTTAATTGATATTAATTAAATGAATAATAAAAAATACTATTCCAATTGAGTAATTTTTTTTAGGTGTGTGTTGTGGTGTTTATAGGGGTAATGCATGGGAAGTAATTAATTAATATATAGCTGTTAATTAATGATAATTATTTGATATTTATTTTGGTTACTTGTTTGTTTTTTGTGTGTTGTCTTTACTTTGAAAGAGGTAAAGGTTGGGTATTCCATTCATTTGAATTGTTTTGTAATTCGTTCTTAATATTATTAGTTTTTAATTTAAAAATAAGTTTTAATTGTATTTTATTATTTTATGATTTAATTAAGTGTGTGTTGTGGACATGATAGTGTTAAAGTGTGTGTAGTTAATTCATGTTTATTATTTCTTTTTAAATAATATTTTTCAACTGATTATTAACTATGTTAATTATATGAGTAAATCCAATTAAAAAGTGTGTTGTTATTGCTGTGGTGTTATAGGGTAGGAAATAAAATTAATACATTTATGTATCAATTAATGTTTTTGTTTGTAAACATATTTTAATTATTAAATATTTAATTTTGTATAATATTTGTAGGTATTTGTTAAATGTAATTATTATTATAACATGTTTCATTGTTATATATTTAATATTGTATTTCAATTATTTAAATATTATTTATTTATATAATTGTACTTAATTTTATATATATATATATGAAAACTGCTCAACAGTGAAAACACCACACGCAATGTTTAGGATTTCACCTTTAATGTTAGGCAGGCAGCTTCACAGCACGAAATCCACCGTCTTGCCATATGTGTTTCGGGATTGTTCCCTTGGCTTGGCTTGTGGTGAAGTGCAGCTTAGGGAAAATGTCTCGCACCTGCGTGTTCTGTTTCAATAGTACCACCCATCCGGGCGTGTTCTCGAGTGCATGCTGGTTATGGAAGTCCTTTTACTCATACCATAGTAGCATCGCTATATTCTTCCTCCATCCGTTAAAACCAATGGGTTGCTGTCAGGTCTGTGACTGTTGTTCCGCTTTTCTTGCGTTTGCCAAACAGGTAACATCGTCCTTGGGTGCGCTCATTTTTCAAAGCGCAAGGATCTGCTGAACCACAGTGGGGAGTTTTCGTGGCCAGACCAGGCCACAATACATTCCAATTGAAGTCCTCCAAATAAAAAGTTGAAATTGAACGTTGTTTGCGGTGTCCTCTCTGGGGAGCTTTTTTAATTGGAACAGAGTCTGGCGACTCGTAGCTAGCTACCTGCTGTCCGCTGAATGGGGATGCCTGGACTTGCAGTTTCCACGGGCCAACGGTGTTCCTCCAATAGGAGAGATGCAATTTGCATTCAAATTGGGAACTGTGAAAAAGCGCCAGTACTATGTGTTTGGCATCTGAGGAAGGCATTTGCTGAAATGCGTCATGCGAAGGATACAATAAACCTACCTGTCCAAAGACTGTTTTTTTCCCCTGTTGTTTCTCAGCGAGGCGACTTTGGTGGATGTTTTACGTGAGGCCACGTCACATTGAGGGAACCTGTCCTAATGAGTCCAGAGTCGAGTGGCACAGGGCGTGTTTGTTTCGTGGGATCGAATGATCTGGACCGCTGCGTACATGAGAGGACAGTTGTTTGGCCGGGAATAGGGCCATGACTTCATGGAGAGTCGCTATGTATTAATACGGCGCCTCCTGAACCTGCCCGCATTGAAGTCTGTAGACGACGTTTGTTAAGCACAAGTGGGCTTGTGAAGTCTCAAGAGAACAGACTCCGGTGACTGGTAGCTACCTGCAGTGTCTGCTGAAGTGGATGCTGGGACTGGCCCTCGGTTTTCCTACAATGGGAGAGATGCAATTTGCATTTAAATTGGGAACTGTGAAAAAGCGCCAGTACTATTTGTTTGGCATCTTAGGAAAGCATTAGCTGAAACATGTCATGCCAAGGATAAAATAAACCTACCTGTGCAAAGACCGTTTTTGTTCCCTGTTGTTTCTCAGCGAGGTGACTTTGGTGGATATATACATCCCAACAGAGTCACTCCTTCTGGAATTCAGAATCGTAGAGGGTGGCGCGATGCCAGCGGAGTACACCAGTAATTCAATACGTTGAAGAATGGAGTTCCAGTCACGCTCTCAGGCTTACGGAAAACCCAACCAACAATCAAAGATGAAGTAAAGGGGGGTTTATTTACACCATATATATATGTGTGTCTATATATATATTCACAGAAAAAACCATAGGTTATAGACCATATATAGTTAGGAATTAGCATTTACAAAACCTTGAAAATTCACTGAAAAAACCATAGGTTATAGACCATATATAGTTAGGAATTAGCATTTAGAAAACCTTATTTTACTCACACAAAACCATTGAAATTCCATATATAGTTAGTTGCACTAACTATATATCGCGCACCCGCAATCCACTGCTGATGATGTCACATATTACATCATTCATGACATGGTCAGTGACATCACTGATAACAACATCCAGTGATTTTTTGTTTCTATAAAGTTTAAATATGTCTTACATATTGAAGAATGAGTGGATGTGTAAGTGTCTGGACGAAGGATTTAGTAGGTGCATGACTGACTGTATGAGTGAGTGATTAAATGTGTCTCACTGACTGCATGGGTTAGTGACTAAACTGTCTTAATTTGTGCATCATTATGTCTGTTGTTCTGTAAACTGCTGCATGTGTTGATCAGTAGCTATATGAGTAACTATATGGGTTATTGATTGATTGCCCAAGTATTTGTATGGGAGACTGAGTGTGTGTGTGGCTAGCTGGGAGGTGTGTGACTCTGTGCAGATCAATCTGTACTTGTATCAATGATTGTATAAGAAGGTAAGTATGTGTTAGTATATGTTTGAAAATGTAAGGTGCTCTATGTTTAACTGTATAGACAAGAAAATGGAAGTGTCATTGATTCTTTACAGGACTGACTAGGTGTGTGAGTAACTCCATGGATGAGTGGCAGACTGTGAGTGTCTGTATAGGTGTATGAGTGCATATGATAGTGTTGTAAAGATGAGTGATTGTATGTATGAATGATTGTATGGGTGAATGAGTGAAGGTGTGTGTAGACGTAGCAATCAGTGAGTGCGTATGTAGTAACTAGTATTGGTGTGTCAATGGTTTCAAAAATTATACTCTCTTTTTAACACTGGGTGAAACAGAGGTTATATTAAAATGTGAGGAGATGCATTGTATTGTCACATGAATGATATCATCAGTGATGTGGTCATTGATGTCAAATGAGATGTCATCAGTGATGTCATCAGTGATGTCATCAGTGATGTCACTGACCATGTCATGAATGATGTAATATGTGACATCATCAGCAGTGGATTGCGGGTGCGCGATATGTAGTTAGTGCAACTAACTATATATGGAATTTCAATGGTTTTGTGTGAGTAAAATAAGGTTTTCTAAATGCTAATTCCTAACTATATATGGTCTATAACCTATGGTTTTTTCAGTGAATTTTCAAGGTTTTGTAAATGCTAATTCCTAACTATATATGGTCTATAACCTATGGTTTTTTCTGTGAATTTCATTGGTTTTGTAACAGCTAATATCTGTAGCTGTAAAATGTATTCTTCTTTAAATCCAAAAATATATTTTATATGTTTATGAATAATTTTTTTTTTAAATATTTTTTTTTCTTCGTTCCCGCTTCGCGAATCGGGAAGCTTCCCGTTAGCTGACCTTGATGCCGCGAAATAGACCGCGAGCCGGTAAACGTTTCTTTACCGCAAGTGCCGCGTTAGAAAACAACATCGTGACGCCTCCCGTCCGCATGACGTTTCACGTTGTCGCGTGATACGTCATATGACGTGCTACGTTAGCGAACTGGTACGCGAAGCGAGTCGCAAAGCGCAGGTTTCTGGAAGCAAACCGGGAGGCCCTGCAAAGCGCTTAACGTAAACACAGCAAGTCATGTGACTTGGTAATAACACTTTTCATTGGTTCATTTCACTTTTGGTTTCCTAATGATGTAAGACTAGGTCATATAATCTAAAACTTTTGATTGGTTGAGAACTCTTGTTTTTCCCAAATGATGAAAATCCCTCCTTCTTTCCTCACTCTGACTTTCATCATTGTGAGAGAAAGACCCTTTGTGATCACTGAGCAATGGCTTCTTTAGTAGCTTCAGCTGGTGCTTCCCCACCACCTCCACCACATCCAAGGAAGAGTGGACCACCTGCTCAAGTTATAATTCAACAAGAAGAAGAAGAAGAGGAACAGGACGACGAGCACGAAGAGAGGCAGTTTTTGCCTGAGCAGCCCAGGACGTCTCACCGGAAAGAAAACTTCATTTGGCAATTTTTTAAAATTCCCAAAGGTCAGAAAAAAGTAAATGCAAGATACGTAACTTGCCTTATATGTCAAGATAGACTGTCCAGAGGAACCGAGAAAAAATACAGTTTCGGAAACTACACAATGCATCGCCATATGACTAGGTGGCATCCTAACAACTACAGTGCTGCACAGTTTCGGAACGACCTAGATAATCTCCCTATTATGGCCAGAAGATCTGTTGTACCGGAAGTAACGGGACCAGAGGGCAGGGAGATGGTGCCAAATATACAAATGAAATTTGGTGAAGTAAAACACACCTGCGTATTTTGCGATGGATTCATTTCCTACGGAGAAAAAAGCATCACTCTGATCAACAGAGCTATTGACTATCATATGCAAGTTTGTACGAAACGCCCAAAATAATAAATACTTCTTTTTTTGTTTTGTTGCTCCTGTTGAGCCCTTTACAATGAATCGTTTTCATTGCCCCCTCCAAGAAAAACCCAAAAAAATATAAAACTTCAGAAAAATTCAAAAAAAGTAAAAAAATGTTCCGAAAAATAATAAAAAAAATATAAAACAACAAAAACAATTAAAAAAAAAGTTCTTTTCAGAACTACCTCCCCGTTATTAAAAAATTGGTACAATATTTGGAACTGTGCCAACCTCTATTTCTCTTAGTTCGCTTCCCAGTTCGCTCGCCGGTACGCGAACTAGAAGCGAACCAAAAACAGTAAGTATAAGGGAAGGAAACAGACACTTATGTTAAAAGAAAGACAGCTATAGGGGAGTAAACTAGAGATACTATTACCCGTAATCCACTGCTGATGATGTCACATATTACATCATTCATGACATGCTCAGTGACATCATCAGCAGAGGATTGCGGGTTTTTTGGCAACGTGCCTTATCCACGGTTTAATAACGCTGCCTTTTGCTTTATATAAGTTTTCAAATTGTATGAAATATATACCAATAGGTCGTTATGAACCTTTAGGTAGTGCTTTTCTTCATGAGGTCTGGTCGCTTCCATACACATACAGATGTTTCAAAGATGATCAAGAAGTTTATCTGAATGGAGAGGAATGCACTGAGACGCCAGATCATTCACTAATGTGTAGGCACATACAGTTACACGGTTCATGCAACAAACACCGACCAAATATGGCTTGCGTGTTGCAAGGCACGCCAGTTCCTGCTATCATCCCCACGTTCAAGTTGTTGGAAAATGGTAGTTATTTGATGCTCAATAATGAAGATTGTTCTGAGTTAATTGAAAAGGGTCTGCACCTCTGTACGGGTGTTCGCTATGTGAAGCACGAAAGTTTCACGGGCCGAACTCAAGGCCACCTCTCTCTGAGACAAAAGAGCTCTTATTCTTGCCATGCCGTTGAAATCTGTCCCAAGGTTGGTATTTGTGGCCAGATTGAAAACTCCCTATGTTCATGTGTGGGAGGAAATAGAACATTTCTGCAGCAAATAACCCGTTCACTTACTGTTACGATAAAAGGAATACTTTTAATTCAGATTTGCCTTTCAATTTCAGCAAGATGGTTCCGACTATCTTTAACGCATCCTCCACAAAGACCCTGGCGCACTTTTTTAAAGTTGTTACCAGTGGTCTCGTGACTTCATTTGAGAAAATCTTTGGAGTCATCCCTGCTTCCTTTCATTCTATTTTCTCCACTCTGGTTCGTGGATTGGCATTTTTACTTGCATTACCAGCGGACGCTCTTGTGCTTTTTTACATTTTTAAATATGGATGTCCCTCCTATGCAACCTCCCACCCTGCAGCTGCTGACACTGTTCCGCAATCGCATGCTAGAATATTATGGCACAATGCCGTTGGCGATATTAAGCACGGCATATGGATTATCTTTTCGATTCTCCTACTTCACCTGTGTCCAGCCTGTATTTCACTGCCTGACCTGTGATTTCGATTGGGCCATTGATTTGTGTCTCTGCGGACCGGTTTCTCCTGACGTCGACTTTAATCAGCTGATGACTCCTATCATTACTCACGAGTTGGTTTGTCCTGGCGAAAGGATTATGGCTGTGGCATTGATGCATGGACTACTTGGTCCCTGGAATTTACTGGCGGCAGCACAGTCTTTCTTGGAACAGAGCTTTCTTGAAAACCCACCGAGCTGTCCTCTGATGGTGATAGAGGATCCGGTGCTGGGAGAGCACGTATGTTCTTTTCCGCTTTTAAATTGGATGGCTGAACTGTTTTCGGATGAAGACGGTGACTTCCTATTGGAGGCTGTTGCAGCTTATTTTGCATACACAGTTATGTCATAGACCTTTTTCATGTTTGATATGCTGAGTACTAGCATTTCATTGACAATTCATTGACTTATTTGTCAAGTTTTTATTATTTACCTTGCCTATTGGCTTAAGACTCGATAAAGTACTTGGCTGTTTTATTTTTCTTTAGCATTAAATTTTCCTAGTTTTTAATGCTTTACCTTGCGGACCGTCCACATATAAACTTGCAATCTGCTCTCATGAGATGGCACTTCTATTATCTTATTCAGTTCGTTTCCGGATCATGGGGAGGTGTCATCTAGGTCCTGGATATCTTTACACCGTGTTAAGTTAGCATGGGCTCATTACCGGTTTAAACGCCATTTTTCCTTTTTTGCAACTTCTGCACACGACACTTAGTTGTTGCTTTAGCTTTCCACCTAGTAGTTCATCGTGGTTTACATGAGAATAATATGTTATTGCTCTACTATCTGCTTTGCTTGTTAAACTATACCTGTACAGCGAGTGCTAAAGTTTCAAGAACAACACGATACAGAATTGTTATGAGGTCTGATCTCCACGACTTCATACTCATAACATAAGTGCAACTTCTGCCAATTCTGGGCATGAGGCGGGTTTTATATTGCTTTGCTGAACACACATACACAACAGTTGATGCGGTTCACATGAAGAGAGAGCTGGTGTATGCTGATGTGATTCCTTCAAATCTAGGACACTAAAGTATGGGCACGCCCTAAACCAACACAAAGAGACCTTCTTAGCAAATAATATAATATGTGTATTAGGGAGGGTGAGATATAAGCAGCCGCGGGCCGTGGAGGGAGTTACGGTGAGGCAGGGAGGCGGGGAGGGGGAGAAGCAGGGTGGAGCCCTCTCTACCTTGCCCCTCCCCCTCCCCGCCTCCCTGCCCCACCGTAACTCCCTCCACGGCCCGCGGCTGCTTATAAGTGTTGCTAACTCTTATTCATTTACAGCATGTTAACATACTGTCACCATTCGCTTTTTATGTACTAGTAACTATGCTGGTAATTTTGCTACTGATAATATGTGTACTTGTATTCTCCACCCTGCTTCTCCCCCTCCCCGCCTCCCTGCCTCACCGTAACTCCCTCCACGGCCCGCGGCTGCTTATAAGTGTTGCTAACTCTTATTCATTTACAGCATGTTAACATACTATCACCATTCGCTTTTTATGTACTAGTAACTATGCTGGTAATTTTGCTACTGATAATATGTGTACTTCTATTATCTAAGATACTACGCCTGAGAAGACGGCATTAGTAAATAAACATTTCAAATACACATGTGTTCTTCTTAACTCCATGTTCTGGTTTCTAAGAAATATATAACGACCGACTGTTCATGAGTTCCACGTATCCTGAGGTACTATAAGTTCATATTCTGGATTGTCTAAACATTGAGAGTTTGTTATATCCAATGTGACACTGTACCTAGCTTGCTAAGGAGTTTTTGATTACTAACGTGAGTTTTGGGACACCCTAATTCGCCGAGGTTCCAATCCTCTGTCCACAGTTCTGTGTGAGAACAGAAACCCTGCGACAGGGGCACCCCCGACCCTTGCTGGAGCTTCATTACACTTGCGATACAACTCCAGCAATGCGCCACCTTTACGGCACAGATACATCACGCATCTGTGCTGTTTTTGCCCCATGATGCGCCGCATTGTAAATGCAGCACACCATAGGTGACGGAACAGCGGCACAGAATGACTAACACATCCCTGGTGATGCGCCAGTCATCATAAATGTATCCCTATGCTTCTTATCTTGTTAGAGATGAACCGCCATATGTATCATCAAAGTTTTTTGCATTTCCTAAATAGCGAACTTTAAGGAATAAATAGCGATTCTTTACCATTCCTAGTTTGCGATGAGCTATTTGCTAATTACAAATTACCCATTCATTTCCTTCATTTCCATAGGGCGGTTGGACTCACTTTTAGCTCGAACGGCTGAATGGATTTCCACGAAACTTGGCAAAATTGTAGGGACTGGTAGCCCGATGTGCCTTTGCTATGTCTCAAGATATATGCTCCAGTGGTTTTTACGAAAATTAACTTTGAAAAATATATATTGGGCTACATTGGCCTATATATATGTTGGAGCCCAAATGTAGCCCAATGTAGCCCAATGAAGCCCAATGTAGCCCAATGTAGCCCAAAGATGGCCGCCAGACACACAAAAAAACAAATGTAGCCCAAATATCAGCCAGATGTAGCCCAACTATAGCCCAGTGACAGAATGACCAATCAGCTTCGCAAACCTCCGTTACGCGAAGCGGAGCGCTGTTACAGATATATATCTTTTTTTGAACGTTAATTTCTCAAAATCCACTGGAGCACATATATTGAGACCTAGCAAGGCACATCGGGCTACCAGTCCCTAATATTTTGCCAAGTTTCGTGCAAATCCATTCAGCCGTTCGATTATTATTATTATTATTTTTTTTTGCCCCGCGGGGCCCTTTTAAAACCTCCACATCAAACCTAGGGGGTCAGCGAGGATCTACTATGCCCCCTTATAGTTATTTCCCCCTTTGTTTTGACCTCCTCTTGTCTCTCGATCCTACCGAGAGACAAGATGGCGGCCGCTACGGACTTTTTGGAATGTTGACAGACGCCGGAGAACCAATCAGCTTCGCTTCACAAAGCTCCGTTGCGCGTAAAGTACGCGTCCTGGGACGCTGCCAGGTCCGCTGTTACAGATATATATCTTTTTTTAAACGTTAATTTCTCAAAATCCACTGGAGCACATATATTGAGACCTACAAAAGGCACATCGGGCTACCAGTCCCTACAATTTTGCCAAGTTTCGTGCAAATCCATTCAGCCGTTCGGGCTAAAAGTGAGGCCAACCGCCCTATGGAAAACTCAATGTTAAAAACACGTTTTGGGACCCCCCTTTTTTCTCGGCCCCCCCTTGACGAACCCCCCCCAAATTTTCAAGGGCTGCTCAGAAACAAAATGTGCCATTTTCCTGAAAATTTCAGCCAATTCCGTCCACAAACGCCAAAGTTATTAGACATAGAATTTTCAAAAATCCCATAGAGAAAAAATCCTAACTATATATACCTACTGGCGACCGCCAGTAGGTAATATATATATATATATATATGTATATATATATATATATATGTATATTTTGTTTTAACTAGTGTAGTATGAATAGTAATTTTTGTCTCCCTGCTATCCAACACTTTCCCTACTGTAGCACTCATTGGAGTGGGAATAGTAATTTTTACCCTCCGCTATCAAACACTTTCCCTACTTTTGCACTCATGGAGTTGAAATAATACATTTGACCCCTCCACCATCAAACACTTTCCCTACTGTTGCATTCACTGGAATGGGAATAGTAAATTTTACCCCTCTGCTATCCAACACTTTCCCTACTGTTGCACTTACTGGAGTGGGAATAGTAATTTTTCCTTCTTCGCTATCCAACACTTTCCCTACTGTTGCACTGACTGTATTGTGAAATGTAAGTTGAAATATTTTGTAATAGTTTAATGTTTTAATTTATTATAGATTTTAGTTGTTTTATATTTTAAATCATTGATGTATATTCGATGTTTTATACATCTGTATTTTTCATATCGATATCTTTTGTCGATATTTTTGTACTTACCGGTTTAAGTATAGGAGTCGATATTTTTGTTGTCTATATTTTTTACTCAATAGTTTTTTACCTCAATATTTTTTTCATTGATGTCAGTGAATCAATTGTTTCATCATTCCTCTGTGTTATGATGCACTGAAGGGACTTACAAGTACCCAAAGAGAACTGATGTGTGTTTTCAAAGTGGCCTGGGAAGAGATTGCAGTCAATTGTTTAGTGACTGTAAGGAAAGAGGATTAACTCAGACACGGAGGTAAGCCATACATCAAAAAATGTGAAAGTGTCTCTCAGTCATGTAACCAAGAAGGGCTTATTTGTATAAATAGCCAATCTTTTATGATTCATAATTCTCGGGCAGTATCAATAGCATCATTTGGGTTTAGGATGGTCTAGCATTTACTTTTCCCACAGTGATGCTTTCCTCCCTGTGTTCCAAATAGGATTATTGATCTGTTAATATAAAGTATGTCATTAGCTGCTGCTGTTAGTGTTTGCAAATATATGTTGCATTTCTGCTGCCCCCTTGCGCTGGCCCACTGTGTGCTGAGTAGCACCAATGCTAGCACTGTTGTACCATGGTGCAAGGGTGCCTGCTTTACAGGGAATTATATTTTTGTGCAGGTTGTGACACCTTCCTGCACAAAAACAATCCTTGAAGGCATTTTGCTTGTTCTATGTATGATGTGGAATGCATTGCAATCAGAAAATAGAAGTAAGAAGGAGAAACAAGGATATTTCTCATCGCTACACCTGGGTCTCCGAGGTGAACCATTTTGATGCATTCCCAGGTGTACAACTTTTTCTAAATATGGTATACACCGAAATTCAGGGGTGGATGGTTGGGAAAGGCCATACGTCACCCATGGAATGCCTCTATACCTACTACAAGGTAATGCAAGGTAGCTATTTGCAATGCCTTTAGTTACTTTGAATGTACTAATCCACGCAGAGCCACACAAGGTGTCTTTGCATAGGTAAGTAAATCCCACTAAAGGACTTGCAATGAATAGTATCTTAGCAAGGGCAACACAAGCCCTTAGAAAATCTGGTCCACTAAATGCACGATGCTCAGCACCACCTCAAGTGTTCCAAAACAAATAACGCTAGCAGAAATTTCATTAGTCAGTGATCCAGCTGACTGAGTTTTTGCTTTCAAATTTATGATACTTTACCAGACATCACATACATAGTGTTGTGAAAAAAAGCAAATAAAAATTACTAGCATATATATATTTACAAAATCGCACATACTTTGCCTAAGAGTATTGAAAGTGCTAGGACTCAGTGGAAACTATTTAAAGCAAGTATTAGTTAATAAGAGCACTGTCCTCATTGAAAAATGATCAACCTTTTTTAATTAAAATATAACTCTAGGATAAATGATTTAGTCCTTTCAAAGATGCTTAAGTTGCTTCTTTCTGGCACAGAGCCATTTTTCATTTACACTTGATAACATAACCTTTTACGTATTTTAGAACCAAAGCCTGATTAGACCTCTGAAAAAGTGCTGCAAATTACCGATGGTAAACTGTCCATTCTTCGAAGTGAACTACTTTGGTAAGATCCTGTTTCAACCTTGACACTGGGACGCAAAAAGTCCCTTCAAAAAAGGTCCCGCCTCCAATTACGAGGTGTTTGCAGGTGTGAGTATACTGCCCATGAGGAGATGCAATAACCACTTTAAATCATCACCAAATCTGCACCATGTTAGAGTTAATACTTGCTGCCCTAATTTTAGCATGGAATTCAGAGAAGGATAGCGGTGGGGGGAAATGTATCCCTCCAACTGCAGGGTGGCTGTACCCCAAACTTCGCTTTTCTATTGATTTACCCTTTTGAGCTGCCACGTTCCTTTCACAGGAATGGGGTACTTCAGGGATTCAAAGTGAGACTAGAAGGCAGGTCCCATCTTCCCCACCTCCCTAGAAAGCTATTCATTTGTGGTAAATAAAATATTACCCTGGCATAATTTCAAGGCATTAACAATTAGCATGTATCAAATGAGAGGCAGAGAGTCCGTGGTGTCCAAGTTAAAAGGGCTTTATTCCAATAACTCGAGTTAAGGGAGAATCTGTTCCATCCCCACTGAGGTTCAGGAAGGGTCTTCTAACATTATTTACAGAGAACAACCCATATATACATTTTTCCTTGTACATAGGGAGGAGCGCTCCGGGCAGTGCAAGAGAGAAAGAGATAAGAGCATGTGGGCGTGCATGAGGGTGTACACTTGATGAGTCACAGGTGGGTGATAGGTGGGTGGCTACATAGAGGAGGAGTTACATGGCAGGCTGGAACTTTGCCCTACTTGTGCACGCAATTTGAGCATGACGTGCAATTGACGTGTAACTGGGAGGAGAGCTGACTTTCAGTCTAGTAGAGAGAACTTTAGTGTCAAGGCGACCCTGCACGTCTGGTACTAACTGATATCTTAAGTCAGGGGATGTATTATCTGAAGCAAAGGTTGCTCATCGCTAAGAATCAGAAAAGCATATATTTCTTCGTGCATTACGTGGGGGCTGTGAGCCTTTTTATGGATGCAAGCACTGTGATTTACTTCAATGGAGACAGAGAGGCTAGGCCCTATCTTCCGCGGACGGGTTCTGTTTACCTTCCTCACTGGGCAGGAATGTGACTCTGTACAGCAGGCAGATAACTGTTATTCATAATACAGTCTTGGCAACCCTTGCTGGGTCTCTTTCGGCTGAGCTAGAAGTATGCGAGGTCAGAGATACGTAACTGCAGTTTGCAGTGTGTCAGGAGTCATGAAAACCCTAATTCAGAAACTGGCTCAGGCTGAACCACAAAAAGGGTTCATCGTGACTTATTTAAAAGTGCACAATGCAAAATACATGGGCCTTAAATGCTAACTTAATATTTCTTACATGGGAGACTTGAAGACTGGCATCCTAATGCAGGACGTAAATGCAGAGGCCTTGTGATTCAAGCCACTAAGAGAAATATGCATGGGTGACATGCACAGACATGTAACATAGGGTACACGTAGGGGACATCTTGGTCAGGCAAAATTTCATTTTCCTCATTCCCTCCTTGTCCCCTACGTAACCCTTCAGGATACATCTATATTCATGAGACCGTATAGTTGATCATACAGCATCATTTGTTCGTCCTTAACCCTTTGTATACTTGGATGTGGAACACATGCAGTTGCACACAGGCCGCAAATGGCCGGGCCACACTGCAGACAGAGACAGCAACCAAATATCATAAGTAGGATCATTCCTAGGAAGGACAACACTTTCCATCCCCAAGCAGATATCACACCCCAGAGCCAACTGGACCAAGTCCATGTGCGTGGGTCTTGATGTATGCCATGAGCAATCTTGTGGAGCCTTGTTATCGCTGCATACACAGATGGCGCATTATTTGGGATGAAAACGCAACAACTAGATCGGATCACGCTACAAGCTCCGCCCCTATCCGCCAAGATGACGTCTAGAACGAGACGATTTTGAAGAACAACAAGTCTCATAGCAGACTGTTCCTGGGTCAAGTTCGCCAGGGCAGATGCAGTCACATTCACTACTGCCTCAAGAGTCCTTGTTAACCTGCGTATCAGTTTACTGTTTTGGACGGGACCTATGAAGAAAAAGAATCCTTTGTTGAAATCTGTATATTGCTCCCAAGCTGTTTCAGTCTGATCAATCCCTGAGGCATCTGTCTCTCTCCTTACTCTAACATGTTCTAGTCGTGAATCTCTATGATAATGGGATGGGGCCAAGAATACAGGTGACAATAAGAATGCTATATAACAAGTCCCACCCCAGTCTAAGGGCAGATGTACATAGGCTGTCTGACCGCAAATGAAATAGGTATGGCGTGATGTTTTGAAAGAAGAAAGTCCTTTATCATTAAACTCAACTACAACTTTACACTCGCTGTGTCCCATATGCACTGAGCCTTTCTTATTAACACATAAATCACCTTTTGCTGGTAGAACTGAAATGAACGGTGGACCTGTATTTTGCTTGGGCTGAACGTGTAACATTATAAAATTAACGGATGCATTTCCCTGCTCGTACTCTTCATTCTCTAGATCGGTTCCCTTCCTTTGGGGAAATCCGTCTTTGTCTGGAAAACATGCTTCATTCATTACTTTATTCAGGTTTCCATATATCCAGCCACCTGGATAAGCTATGTGCTTTCTATCTATTGAGGTCATTAAGGCAAACCATGCTCCACATGAACCATTGTGTGAGAACGGCAGAGGATAGAAGGGCAGAACTCCCTTCGCCCTTTGCTGGTCTGGTGAGAATGGTGTAACATTTGAATAAAAGTATTGTTACGCAATGCAAGTCGATATGACAATTCATGAGGTGGCAGTTCACTAAATGTATGCTCTATGGTGATGTTACTGGAAGAGTGTATATGTGAGGAAATAGGAAAGAAAACATGTAGTAATAAACTGACACAGATTATAACAATGCATAGAATAAAAAGAATGATCAATGTAACTATACATCTACTGCGTAATAACTTGCAGTACTTTTCTCTCATTTTGCTCTTCTTACTATTCTCGTATGTGATCTTATACATGTCAGAAATCTAGTCTAACCGATTCACCACCGAGTGGACTTAAACAATTAAACTACGTCTGACTTACTAGATCTTAACTTAGACCTATACTCCTGCTGTGGAGTCTTTTCTAGTAAAGGCGGCGCAGGCGGCGCAAGCGGCGCAAAGTCTGTATTGTCTTTTACTGAAGTACCAGATTGTCCAAAATGTCTTTTACAATGCTGAGCGTAAAGCCATCCTTTGCGTCCCTCCACTTTTATTGCGGTCCTCGTGGTCAGTAGCACCAACTTCGGTGTCTTCCAACGTGGCTCAAGGGGGCTTGATCGATCAAAGTTCCGCACAAAAACGAAATCACCAGGGACTATGGCATGTTCCTTGACCTGGGTGTTGTCAGGGAAGGCGGCAGCAACCTGTGAACGACAAGAAAGTAGTGCAGACATCAAGGAAGCCAGGTAATCTGTCAGCATGTTACTGTCAACATCAGTTATTCTTTTAGGCATAGGTGTACCCCACATATTTGGCGGTCTACCGAAGACTACTTCATACGGGGATAGGCCTGTTCTGGAATGAGCTACCATACGCATGTAAAAGAGGGCAACCGGTAAAGCTACCATCCAATCCACGCCTTTTTCTGCACAAATCTTTGCAAGTTTTGTTTTGATTGTCTGATTATGTCTTTCTACAAGGCCTGCTGCTTCAGGGTGTCTTACACAATGGAATTTCCAAGTATATCCTAACAGAAGAGACACTTGTTTCATTAATTCAGAGGAGAATGGCTGACCGTTATCGGAATATACGACCCGAGGCAATCCATACCTGGGGAAGTAGTCGCGCACTAATTGCCTAGCTGTTGTCACAGCAGTATAATCTGGAACTGGATATGCTTCTGTCCATCTAGATAGTGCACACACAACTACCAAGACATACTTGTAACCTCTACATCTGTTCATTTGGATATAATCCATCTGGAGGACCTCAAAAGGGTGGTCAGGAGGATGAAATCCGCCTTGTTCCACCGGAATGCCTTTACCTGGATTGAACTGACAACAGATCATACATGTTCGTACTTTCTGCTTCGCTGCTGCACGCATGTGCTTGTTAAACCAGATATTCTGCAAGCTGTCTATCATTGCCTTTTCTCCCAAGTGTGCTGGACTATGTGCTGTGTTTATGATTACTTGTACCATGGAATCTGGAAGAAACCATGTGCCTTTTCCCTTAGTCATCCAACCTTGTTCAGTCTGGACCCCTCCTTGTTCAGTCCATTTCTTTATCTCATCTGCAGTGGCATGTGTCTGTATGTCGAGTACATCTTGAGTGGGATCCCTGACTGTCATACATGTTGTCAGTAATGGTACCTCTGTCCTTGTCGTGTCTGTTGGTGTCTGGGCTGTAAGTTTAGCTGTTCGGTCTGCCAGGTCATTACCCTGGGAAATGGTGTCTGTAACTTTGGTGTGAGCTTTGCACTTCAGGATAGAAATGGCTGTAGGTAAATGTATTGCTTCCAACAGGGCTTGAATGAGCTGGCCGTGCTGGATCTTGGTCCCATGGGAGGTCAAGAAACCTCTCTCCCTCCAAAGTACCCCGAAATCATGAACTACGCCAAAAGCATATTGTGAGTCAGTATAAATGTTTACTTTCAAGTGCTTAGCTCTTATGCAGGCTTGTGTCAGAGCGATGAGCTCTGCTGCTTGTGCTGATAGTGTGTCTATTTTCTGTGTCTCTATGACTTTAGTAGCAGTGGTCACAGCATATGCTGCTACTAATTCTCCTGCACTTGTTCTCATGCATGATCCATCTACATAGAGTGTTAAGTCTGGGTATGGAAGTGCAATATCTGTCAGGTCTTGTCTTGGTTTCGTCACTATATTCATTACTTCCACACAGTCGTGTGGTGGTGCATTTACTGTACTTGAGGGCAAGAGTGTTGCAGGATTCAGAATATTACAACGTCTGATCTCTATGTGTGGTTGAAATAATGTCAGTTCAGATCCTGTCAGTCTTGCTACAAATGTTGTGTCTGTGTCCTGTTTAAGAGAACCTCCACTGCATGTGGAACCTGTACTGTCAGAGGGTGACCCAACACTATTGAGTCACTTTGTCTTATGGCTAGGGCTGTTGCTGCAACTGACTTCAGGCACGCAGGCAGAGCCTGAGCCACTGGATCTAGTGTACTAGAAAAATAAGCGCAAGGCTTGTGTTTTCCTGCTTGATCTTGTGTGAGGACAGATAACGCTGTTCCATCTCGTTCAGTTACGAAAAGCATAAAAGGTTTGCTGTAACATGGAGTCGCTAAAACTGGTGCTTGACATAATGCTCTTTTTAATTCCTCAAATGCCAAGGTATGTTCTTGTGTCCAAGGGAGGACAGTCGAAGTGGCTGCCTCCTGTGTAGTTAACTGTATGAGTGGTTTGGCTAGATAGGCATACTGGGGAATCCATTGCCTACAGTAAGAAGTGAGGCCAATGAAGGCCCGTACTTCCTTCTGTGTCTTGGGCTGTGAAAGGCTAGAAATGAGCTATGTATACGTTCATGTGTTAACTGTCTACCCTCCTTGGAAAGCAAGTGTCCAAGGTACACCACTTGCTTTTCACAGAATTGTAACTATGAAGGGGACACCCTGTGTCCCTTGTCAGCCAGAAAGTGTAAAACTGTCAGTGCATTTGCGCATTCTGCTTCTGATCATGCTGTAATCAGGATGTCGTCTGGAGTAGAGCAGTGTTGGGAGGCATGTAAATACTGTCCAGCTGTCTCTTTAATGCTTGACTGTAAATGCTAGGGCTTATTGCAAGAGCGAAACTCCTGCCAAATATTCTGTTTACACTACGAGGAAAAAACTATTCATTTGCAAGCATGCTCTTATCTGAAGTCAATGAAGCTTTCAGTGCCGGCTGTAAGGAAGAGCAACTTGACCCCCACCTTATATAAACAAATCCTCTGCGGCTCATCAAGTTTTTTTTTTCTCTACACTGCCTTCCCCTTCATCGTGATGTCACCCACAGGGCTGTCAGTTTATATCAACAAATGTCCGCGTAAAAGAATTGGGGTATGGCCAATAATAACAAGACAGGCACTGCTCGCTGCTCCAAGAGGGAAAAGCCCTCCCTTTACAAAATATCTTTCTCTAGGAACCAGGCCACTTCAAGGCCGAAAAACACATTCTCTGTAATTCAAAACATATCTGTACCCAGGCCAGAGAGCAAACCAACATTCTCTAACTTAACTGAAGCAAATTTAAAACGTGATAAAAAACATCCTAAAATCAGTAATTAATAAGGACATATTTTATTTCGTAACCTAGACACATGCTAGCATTTTAAAATAATTATATCATAAAATATTGTTACTAGCTGCAAAGGAAAAAAGAAACAGAACAACATGACATGGAAACACATCACCTTTTACTTTTTGAAAATAACATGTGAAACACCATAATTTTGCATTGCAGAACCAAGAGTTTCATAATTAAGTGTGCAAGCTCTTCTATTCTAGCTATTAAAAGGGCCAGATTCATCATTTTTCAGAAACCCATGTTTTCTAATTGAGTGGATTAACTGTCACACGCTATTCTAAAGGGCAGCTTGCATTGGGAAACATAATAATGTATATTTTGTAGAACAAATTTTTATTTAAAAAAAACAACACACTGTTGCATTATACTAATTAAAAGCACATTCTAAGATGGGTCTGTTTTATATTACCTTCTCAACCGTGAAAACATCAAATCACCCTGTGCAAACCCTTATCTCAATCCAACTGGTTTATTTACAACTTACCGACCTCTGAGTCAAACACATTAAATCAAGTGTTCCAAGGCAAACACACACAAATACGCGGACTGCATTTGAAATAGAATGTTAAATTACCATTCAGTCAGCAAGCTGACAAAGCACATAGGCAGACCCTGCAACCAATGAAAAAGTTGAATCAAACCATCAATCAACTAAATAATCACTGACTTTTAGTATCAGCTGACATAACCATGCATGTGAGCTACACAGCCATGAAATCGTGCCAAAACGCACTTCCAAACTACGCCAAAAAGACACCTTCCCCTCCACCAATTTCCTTCAAACTACTTTGCCGCAAAACTAGACACTCCCAAGTTTCAGCCGATCCTGCAGACTCAGTTAAGAACTACTTAGCACACCACGAAATCTCGGCCTAAAAGCAAGCACAAATCAAAACAGCTCCATTTTCCAAAAATACACATTAGCCAAACACACCCTTCCGCCCAAGCCAAAAATCCCCAAAATTCAGCACACCTGGCCATCCACCTCCTTTACCGCTGATCCAACCCCTGGGCCCCTAGCGCACCTGGAACACCCCCAAAATAATTTCTCAATTTTCAGAAAAACGCCCATTGGATAACATGGCAAATCGCACCTCTGCACAAAACATGCTTTTTCCACCACTTCCACAGCTCAGATCCTTTTCAAACTTGGCAACACAGTAGTCCAAGCGATTCCCTAAATCCTCACCAAAATGCAACCAAATCCATCCACTGGAACGGGTACGAATTTCCGCTCAAAAACACGCCCCCGCAAACACCAAAAACGGCCATAAATCGGCCAAATCTCGACCAAAAAACGCCAAAATCCCTCAACACCTTGTTAAACAGCATGTTAAAACAAATACTGCCTTCTCAATACAAGATATTAACTCTTTGGCAGCTGAAGCACAATCTTTCCCCAATGACTGCAGTACATGGGAAAGTCATGAACTCATCTCTCCACGTTATCACATAACACGTACGCACATCTTCAAAACATTTTCTCCAAGCACTTGAAAGAGATCCAGCTCTCTCCTGCCTACCGTAATGATAACATGCTCTGCACAAACCATAACTACATGGCGCTATTCACAAGCCATATTCACAAGAAACTCAACAAGTTATAATAATAATATGCTCTTCATAAACCATATTTACAAGGAGCTATTTACAAGGAACTACACAGTAAACTTATATATATGGGGACTCTTCTAGATAGGAGGAAATAAAAGCCTCTGATGCTGTCGGCTTTGTTTCTACATACTCTAAAGGGTACAGGTGGTGGCGTTCGCGACCTACTGGGTGTTTCGGAGGTGGTTACTCTAGCTAGTTCTTCTGAGAGGACGGGATAAATACCAGTAACGACGGCATTTCTTTCTCTATCAGCCTGTTCTAATTTGACCCGCTCCCCCTCCTCCCGTAATTCTTTTTCTTTGGCTCTTTCCCCTGCTTGTTTAGTTCTCTCTACTTTATTAAATTCTTTCTCTGTTCTCCTGTGTGACTCTTTGCGCCATAACTCGATGGCATCTTTCTGAGAGGGTCTTGATTTCTTTTTCCATAGCGCTTCCTCTACTCTCATAATGCATTCTGAATCCCATGTTCCTGAGATAGGCCATCTATACTTTTCCTCCAGGTCCTTTGTATAGTCTACCCATAAATCTAAAAACAAGATGGCGTCTAATCCATGCTTATTATACATATAATGACCAGGTGTGTCTCTAGGCGGGATGTTAACTGACTCTTCTAGTATACCTTTTCTGGTCCCTATCTGACGCAATTTTGAAAACAGTGGCATGTTGAAACCAACACAATGGAAATACAATACACAAATAGACTGAAACAATCAACAATCATTCACACTAAAACATCATAACATTAAAACAAACATGACCTAAACATGACCTAAACCAATACAGAGAACTAAACATGTACTTGAAAAACTATATGCACTGGAATACAGTACAACCATACCGGTCTCAAAAATGGGACACGTCTTTACCGTGCCCACGTTTACCATGGACCCGTCTTGACCGTGCTCGTGTGAACGAACCCGTCTTTACCGTTTCCACGAATAACGTGAACCCGTCTTTACCGTTTCCACGAATAACGTGGACCCGTCTTGACCGTGTTCATATAAAATGAACCCGTCTTGAAACTTTATGCATTCCCCATAGTGGTACTCACCGAGAAGCAAAACTTGAAACTTGAAGGCCTCGAACTTCTACGCATCTACGTCTACGTCTACGCATGCGCCTCGGAACGGGTGGACCTCTGGAAACCTCGGACCCCTTGCTCTCTCACAGGTCGGGCTCTGGTTGAGACCATCCGCAATCCTCACCGCCTCGTATGGATGCCTGGTCACAGTCCGTCCTCCTCCTGGGCCTGAGGGAGTAGCGGGAAATCCCGATGGCGTGTACACTTTAAAGTCCGTCACGGCTGTAGAAGGGGGCAAAGCTGGACCTACAACTCCGGCGCGTGGGGAAAGGGATATGTGCCTATTCGGGCGCCCAAATTAATGTGGTAAATAAAATATTACCCTGGCATAATTTCTAGGCATTAACAATTAGCATGTATCAAATGAGAGGCAGAGAGTCCGTGGTGTCCAAGTTAAAAGGGCTTTATTCCAATAACTCGAGTTAAGGGAGAATCTGTTCCATCACCACTGAGGTTCAGGAAGGGTCTTCTAACATTATTTACAGAGAACAACACATATATACATTTTTCCTTGTACATAGGGAGGAGCGCTCCAGGCAGTGCAAGAGAGAAAGAGATAAGAGCATGTGGGCGTGCATGAGGGTGTACACTTGATGAGTCACAGGTGGGTGATAGGTGGGTGGCTACATAGAGGAGGAGTTACATGGCAGGCTGGAACTTTGCCCTACTTGTGCACGCAATTTGAGCATGACGTGCAATTGACGTGTAATTGGGAGAAGAGCTGACTTTCAGTCTAGTAGAGAGAACTTTAGTGTCAAGGCGACCCTGCACGTCTGGTACTAACTGATATCTTAAGTCAGGGGATGTATTATCTGAAGCAAAGGTTGCTCATCGCTAAGAATCAGAAAAGCATATATTTCTTCGTGCATTACGTGGGGGCTGTGAGCCTTTTTATGGATGCAAGCACTGTGATTTACTTCAATGGAGACAGAGAGGCTAGGCCCTATCTTCCGCGGACGGGTTGTGTTTACCTTCCTCACTGGGCAGGAATGTGACTCTGTACAGCAGGCAGATAACTGTTATTCATAATACAGTCTTGGCAACCCTTGCTGGGTCTCTTTTGGCTGAGCTAGAAGTATGCGAGGTCAGAGATACGTAACTGCAGTTTGCAGTGTGTCAGGAGTCATGAAAACCCTAATTCAGAAACTGGCTCAGGCTGAACCACAAAAAGGGTTCATCGTGACTTATTTAAAAGTGCACAATGCAAAATACATGGGCCTTAAATGCTAACTTAATATTTCTTAGACTTGAAGACTGGCATCCTAATGCAGGACGTAAATGCAGAGGCCTTGTGATTCAAGCCACTAAGAGAAATATGCATGGGTGACATGCACAGACATGTAACATAGGGTACACGTAGGGGACATCTTGGTCAGGCAAAATTTCATTTTCCTCACATTTTAAAGGCTTACCTCACCTGGGATTCAAAAGGCCTATGTGGCAAATTGGGTATCTAGAGGATTCTCTCACCAGTACTGTAGACCTCATTCTAGACTAAGGGATCATACCAATCATGATGTGCTCTCGAAGATGGTGGCAAGGTAAGTGGCTAAGCGTTTTCCTTCGCTGTCTCATGTTAAATATCTTTTGTTTGGGGTGTGGACTGTGAGTCAGGAAAGTTAGCCATGATTTAAGGTCTCTTGTGTTGTGATGGGCAAAGCTTTCTAAAGAATCATCCTTTGATCTTTAGGATTTGAAATGGTATTTGAGAAGCAAAAGGGCTTCCAAAAATCAATACTGAACAAAGTTGTTCTATCTGCCACTGTATGGCTTATGCTCTCAAATGTGCTTAGGCAATTTTCAAATAATTTGAGATGATGAAAACATTCAGTAAACTAGATTGGGGGAACGAACATCACTGGATTGTAATTGAAGGAGCCAACCCTGGACATTTGTACGCTGACTAAGCATTTGCAGTGCTACTTATGACATCAGATTTGTAATCCACCGGGATGTCAACCATATGTAGTTGTGCTTACTGGGGTCCCTCCCTTGAAACCTAATAAAAGGGAGTCTTATGACGAGCTGAAAAACAAGACCTTATATTGGCTTAGAGAAAACAGACCCTTGCCACACTCTGTTAATTGCCAGGTTATCCAAGTCCGAAGAATTAGTTGGTTAGGCACTAGGCCGAAAGACATAGCAGGGGATTGTATTCTGGTTAATTTCAAGGACCCCTCTGTCGCTCACCTTGTTTATGGCCAGAATCAACGAGGAGGTCATTTAGGAATTGGCACCTGTGATCTTAGCTATTTTTATCCTATGCAGCGGCCCCAAGATACAAGTGATCTATCCCGGTCAGGCCTGATGAGCAACAGGTATTCATTCTTTGATCCTCCAACCCCAGTAGGAAGACTGTTCCCAGGAAATATGGATGGGGATACAAATTGGTCATGGTGGGGCAATTGACAAGAAGGAAAAAGTGGCCGACTTGGGCCTTTACCCTCCTTGTCTAATAGTCACACAGGGAACCCTTGTGTAAAATTACCTGTAAATATTTGTGTAATGCTTCCTATATCTGATAACCCCGGAACTATACAGGCTAGAGCTTTGCCCATTAGCCCCCTCGAAGACCATCAAGGAGGGGATACAGTGAATAGTAGCCATGTACATGTTATAGACAGGTCATTAGCGGTATCCAATGAGTTGCAGGATTTTACATCTCCCCACGAGTCTTCAGATGACTCAAATGAAGGGGTAATATTAGGCATACCTAGTGCGGGTAGTATTTGCCCCAGTACCTCAGCATCATGCAATTTAAATCGTGATATAAAAATCTTGTCATGGAACATTGCAGGGTTGTCTAGAAACTTGTGCGATAGGAATTGGAGCACCTTTATGGAAGAGTATGATATTATTCTTCTACAAGAAACATGGGCAATTAACATGGTGCACAGACTTGGATATAAAGCATTTTACTGTGGGGCTATTGCGTCTGTAAGAGGTAGACCCTCAGGGGGCTTGTTAATTTGGATAAAAATATGTCTGAATGTTGTTGTATCACCTTGTAACATTGGTTCAAAAGACTTGCTCGGGGTGAAGATCACCACGAAGGATATCGGGGACATCTATTTGATAAATATCTATAATAGACCAAATCCACAGAAAAAGGAATCAATAGTTGTGGAACAGCTAAGTTTGTACCTGAGCACCTTAGAGCAGAATTCCAAAACAATTATAGGCAGGGATTTTAACTGTCAATTCGAGCCTGTGCTGGGGCTAGAAAATGTATTAGAAAATGAGGATAGGGCCCACGACATACCTCGCCTAGACAGTATAAAAGCAGTTAAAAGCTCAGTGGCAGTTATGCAGATTTATGAGCTGACGGTATCCCACAATTTAAGGGCTTGCAACGGTAGATTGGAACCAGATAAGCCATCTAACTATACTTATAATAAAGGGAACTCCAAATCACTTATTGATTTTGTATTGATCACTACTAACTTGTGGCATTTGCTGTTGACCTTTTTTGTTGTGAACAGATCAGAAAGCGATCACTTTCCTCTACAGGTAGGGCTACTTTCTAAACCGTTCCTATCATTAGACAGTGGACCGGAATCAAACAATGTGGTGGGGGAGGTTGAGGTTTCAAATAATAGGAAAGCCATAAAATGGCCACATATCCTGGCAAAAGAGGATATACTTATAGGTATTTACAATACCTTTTCAAACACTGTTTCCTCACACAAAAATCTGCCTATGGGATCCCACGAAGTCCTCAAAATGCACTATCATTTAGTAGAGGAATTAATCCCCCTTCTGAGTAAAACTTGTAGCAATAGTAAAGGCAATATAAAACGGCAATTGGAACTGGAGACACCGTGGTATAATAAACAGTGTCGTCTAGCCAAAGGTAACCTAATTAAAGCCGTAAAGTCTAAAGATCAGAAGAGGGTAAGAGAGTGTAGAATTGAATATAAAAATCTCCTCTCTAGAGCAAAAAAAGAGTGGGACGACTCAATCTGGGAAGATCTTTTAAACGCTGCTAGGAAGCATGATCAATGTACCTTTTGGAGCCTGATAACAAAAAATAATAAATCGGGGAGCTCCAATAGAGATTTCTTTCTAGATGAAAAAATCTGGTATAACCACTTCTTCAAATTATATGATGTAATCGAGGTGCTCCCAGATGACACCTGCATCGGATCTCCTCCCTCTTACCCTAATCCGGAAAAATTTACCATTAAAGAGACACTGTGTGCAATAAAGGCAGTTAAGGCGGGTAAGGCGCCAGGCCCTGATAAATTACCAGGCGATCTGTTCATTCATAACATCGATGTATGGTGCCCCTACATAAACTTTTTGTGCAATTCCATTTTGCTTGGTACTCCGATCCCGGAATCATGGAAGGGGGCGGAAATAGTCGCCATTTATAAAAAAGGAGACTGTTACAATCCCGGTAACTACAGACCGATAAGTTTAATAGACATATTACAAAAAATCTTTGCCAGACATATTTTAAATCGTCTTTTAGATTGGGTAGAGGAAACTAAAATCCTCTCAAAATATCAAGCAGGCTTTAGAATTAGGACAAGTACTGTAGATCAAGTACATAGGTTTATGTGTATTTGTTGGAAATATGTCCAAATAAAGAAGTGCAGTATATATGTAGCATTCATGGATCTACGCTCAGCGTTTGATCTTGTCCCTCGTCCCCTGCTATGGAATACCTTAAGGAACATGGGTGTCCCGGAAGAACTGCTGTCTAACCTTATAAAACTTCATACTGATAATTTTGCAAAAATAAGATGGGGAAGAAATGGTGAACTCACCCAAGCAATCCCAGTTAGACGGGGGGTAAGGCAAGGGTGCGTGCTGGCCCCGACCCTTTTTTCCTTATTCGTAAATGATATCCCCCCCCTACCTGGCACAATGTAACCATGACTCCCCCAAATTATGCAATGAGGCAATTACAGCGCTGCTTTTTGCAGACGACACCATTTTAATATCCCAAACACCCAAAGGATTACAAAATTTAATAAATCAATTTGATAGTTATTGCAAAAAGAAGGGGTTAGAAATCAATTCAACTAAAACTAAATATATGGCTATTAATCCCCCAAAATCTTTTAGGAAAAATTTGGCACTAAACAACACAAAACTGGAGTACGTGGAATCCTTTGATTACCTGGGTATTAGGTTTGATAGTAAATTGTCCTGGTTAAACCAGCTTGAAAAAAGCAGACTGACACTAAAACACAACTCCCTCCCTATTTTAAAAATCCATGGAGGGAGTACTTCAAAAGCTATAACACCTGCGATCGAAGTGTTTAAAGCTAAAGCACAATCTGCGGCCTTATATGGCGCCGAGATTTGGGGGCCTTATTCAAATCAAACATTCCATTTCGAGGAAAATGTGTTTTGTAGGCGTTTGTTAAGGCTACCAACAAGAACACCTTTAGTTCCTGTCTTTCTAGACACTAACCTAAAACGTACAGACTACTTGTGTTGGTTGAGGCCATTGATCTATTGGGTAAGATTATGGTCTACCCCGGAACTTGCAGACTATAGAGCGGGACTGATGGAAATCATGGAATTAGACACATACAACTCAATTAAGTGGCTGAGACATATATCTGTATGGCTTACTAAAATAGGTCTCTCACACTTCTGGAAAAACCCAACATCTATGCAACCAAACTGTAAAGACCAGGTAAAATTTGCATTCTGGTATTATATGAACACTAACATACATGAACGTGCCACTGGTTCACTAACAATCAAGTTTTTGCAATTTAAGGATATCCCCATATTCGAGCAATTTATGGACGAAGTGGAACCACCTCTGGCTAAAACTATGTATCTTCAATATAGGTACGGGGTCCTACAAATAAACGCTAATACTTGCCGGTGGGGAAATTCTAATCCCAATAGGTATGATTCACACTGTAAACTGTGTGACCTGAAACAAAAGGAAGATGAGGCACATATCCTTTTTTTTTGCCCATTGTATAGATTACAACGTACAAAATGGATCAAACCCCTTTGTAAAAACTTGGGCATACGTTCATATAAAGAGGCAGAAAGATTACTTAGATCTTCGACTATTCGCCTGATAATCTTTGGAGTCAGTCGATTCCTTCATAGTATCTGCTTGATAAGAAAAAAGCATGGTCTTAAAACATAGATACAAAGCTTCTTTTTAATACTGGCTTTTTAATTATTTATAGATTGTATATAGCTGTTTTTAATAGTAGGTCTGTAAATCTCCTTGAGGCGAAAATGTAATGTATTTTACTATGAATTGCAAATAACCTAGTATGAATTGTAAACAACTTGACTTGGATTGGGGACTGTACATTCGTTTATTCTGTATTTTTCTAAAAAATGTAATCTTGTTTTTGTTTTTAAGAATCATGTTTAAATGTATTTTATATGTGTTGGCTTTATGGCAAAATGTCGAATAAAAGCTTTACAACAATACGATGTCATATGTTACAGAAATAAATGAATCAGATCTCGGGAATGTCGGAGGTTCGAATGTGTTCACCTAGGTGATCACGAGGCATGATGGCGGTTTGTCCATAGACCGCAATGCAGGCACTCCACTTGAGCTCCGCTCCATGACCAGAAGGATGTCGCCCCCTAGATCTCCCGCACACCCATGAGGCCGAGCCTTGAAATCTAACCATTATAGATTCTAAAATGCTGAGCAGCTGCCAGAAGCCAACCCTTCAAGACTTCAAGCTTGTATCGTCTTTATACCCACTGATCGGATGGGCCATTTTTAAAGCACTGCTGAACTCACCCATCTGCACGCGGAGAGCACCGGTTGATTCTCTGAACCAACGCGATCCCATTGATGCGGACTTCGATCCTCCATCGACGGACACGGGAAGAAGCACCAATCTCATCGAAGCCATTACCACTCCTGCCCCGATGCCTCCTAAAGTTGTTGCAACCTCAACGTCAGCAGTAGCGCGAGCCAGGGCGGCCAGGGCACTCCGCGAGAATGCAGAACGTCAAGCACAGAGTGGAGCACAGAGCGGAGTTGGACTCGGCAACGCACTGACACCCGCAGCACGGGGAAAGAAAGAGATGACCCCATCCGAGGCCGGAGGATGTAATTCACCAAGACACGATGCGCTTGCAGTGCGAAGGAAGCTTCTGAAAAAAGATACTGGAGGTTCCACAGCCGCTCCGGGGAATACTGTAATCGACCTGCTCCCAAAAAATCACGGAACACTTCCGGAGCGAGATAAGAAGCAGCAGCCAGCATCAACGAGTGATTCACCAGAATCTGCCTTGGCTGTCAACGAGTCTATGCATCAAAATGGCAATAACGATCTTCAAGGGGTTAGCTCTCAAATCAATGAAGGAAAGCACAAAAAGGACTCCGTTTTCAACGCCGAGTTGCCAGAAACGTCCGCTTCAACTGTAAGTACTGTGGGGCCAACTTTACAGGCTACATGCACGCACTCTAGCTCCTCTCCTGATACACTCACTGACACTGGGGTTGTGGCTATTGTTATAGATCAAATTGCGGGGGCAAACGTTTCTAATCTCGCTAATCTCTGACCCTTTGGGCCGGTCACCCCACGCACCGAGCTCACTCCTCCGGGTGTGAGTCCAGGCTGCCCCCGCTCCCGCCAAGTGCCGCCACTGCCCGTAGCTGTGCCCCTGGTTCCAGACGAGTGCGGCCGCTGCCCGCAGCGGTGCCCCTGGTCCCTGGCCGCTGCCTCTGGTTGTGCCCTGCCTGCACTGCCTGCTCCTTCTTCTCCCTGTTAACTTTTGTTCCACTGTAGTTAGCTGTTTGTAGCCTGTATTCTGCATCTGTATTTCTCCCCTACGTTGTAAGTTTTTTCTGCCTTAGTCCGCTGTTGTCCCCTGTCTCCCCTTGTTGAGCCCAGCCCCTGCCGCGTTTCCCGCCACCTCCCCGCCGCTGCCCCCCTGCGGCCCCGCCCACTCCCCTGTGTCGCCCTTCCCATTCGCCGCCCCGCTCCCACCTCCCAGCTGCTCCTCCCACGCTCCGCCCCCCCACCCTGCACATATGGCAGAGCGCCTATCGCGCAGCGATGGCGCGCAGCGGGCGCACCCTAAGCGCGCCGAAGGCGTGCCAAAGGCAAGCCCGTCTGTGCCCGTCCGCGCCTGGACCGCGCCCAGTGCCAGGACCCCTGTCTCCCGCAGTCACCAGCCCTCCCGACGGACCTACGCCGCCACCGACCTCTACGCACTCAACGCCGGCAGACTCCCGGGCTGCTACCGAGCCACCCCGACATGCACCCACGGACCCTTCTGCTGCAACGCCTGCAAGTTCACCAGCAACCGGACCTGCACCACTCCAGCAGTGCCCAAGACCTCGACGAGCATCAGCAACAGCCAACTGAAGTGCATCCTGCTCAACACTCGCTCGGTCCACACACACGCCATCGAGCTCTGGAACCTGCTCGACACCACAGCCCCAGACGTCGCCTTCCTCACGGAAACCTGGATGAACGCCTCCTCAGCGCCTGACATCGCCATCGCCATCCCGGACGGCTACAAGATCATCCGGAGGGACCGCATCAACCAGACAGGAGGAGGCATCGCCATCATCCACAGGACCTCCATCCGCATCACGACCAACACCGACGACACCCTCGCACCCGCCGAGCACCTGCACTTCCAGATCCACATCAACCCCAGGACCACCCTCAGAGGCACCCTCATCTACAGACCCCCGGGACCACGCACACAATTAATTGAGGACATCGCCGACTTCGTCAGCCCGCATGCCCTCCCCTCCGCTGACTACATCCTCCTCGGGAACCTCAACTTCCACCTGGAGAACAACAACGACCGCAACACCACCACCCTGCTGGACAACCTCGCCAACCTCGGACTCAAGCAACTGGTGACCACCCCCACCCACTACGCCGGACACATTCTCGACCCCGTCTTCTCCTCCAGCAAGGATATCGCCTTCAGCCACGCCACCGGACTCCACTGGACGGACCACAGCTGCGTCCACTTCAGCTTCAAAAGGACCACGATCCACCACCACCAGCAACAGGTTGCACGCAGAAGCTGGAACAAGATCACAGCCGATCAACTCGCAACTTCCCTGAGCAAGAACCCACCCACCAGCGCAGCGAACCCCAGCCGAGCAGCCACCAACCTCACGAAGTGGATCAGCGACTGCGCAGACGACCTCGCCCCTCTGAGGACCCCGCCTAGCAGACCCGGCAGCAAGAAAGCCCCATGGTTCACCGACGAACTCAAGAACTGCAGAGCCCTTGAGAAAGCCTGGCGCAGAGACCCAACACCGGACAACATGACTACCCTCAAGCTCGCCACCCGAAAACACCACCAACTGATCCACACCACCAAGAAAACTGCATTCAAGGAACGACTGGACAACAACGCACACAGCAGCAAGGAACTCTTCAACATCGTCAAAGAGCTCTCCAACCCCAACGCCGGAAACAACGACATCACCCCTTCGCAAGACCTCTGCAACTCCCTCGCCTCCTACTTCCACGACAAGATCACGGACATACACAACAGCTTCAGCACTCAACCGACGCACGCCACGACCGAACCACCGCCCCCCACCACCACCCTCCGCGCCTGGACCCCGATCAGCACCGAAGACACCATCCGCACGATGAACACCATCCACTCCGGATCTCCGACCGACCCTTGCCCTCACCACGTCTTCAACAAGGCCGACGCTGTCATCGCACCCCACCTGCGGGACATCATCAACACCTCCTTCAACACCGATACCTTCCCGGAGAGCTGGAAGCACGCCGAACTCAGCGCCCTACTAAAGAAGCCATCAGCCGACCCCTCCGACCTCAAGAACTACCGACCCATCTCGCTGCTCCCATTCCCCGCAAAAGTCATCGAGAAGACCGTCAACAAGCAGCTGGCCGCCTTCCTCAAGACGAACGGATCCCTCGACCTCTCGCAGTCTGGCTTCAGGGCCAACCACAGCACCGAGACCGCCCTGATCGCAGCCACCGATGACATCCGAGCTCTGCTCGACAATGGAGAAACAGCAGCCCTCATCCTCCTAGACCTCTCCGCGGCCTTCGACACCGTCTGCCACCGTACCCTAGTACAGCGCCTCAGCAACGTCGGAATCCGGGAGAAGGCGCTGCAGTGGACCATCTCCTTCCTCGCCGGAAGGACACAGAGAGTCCGCCTCCCCCCGTTCAGATCAGAAGCCACTGAAGTAATCTGCGGCGTTCCTCAAGGCTCCTCGCTCAGCCCAACCCTCTTCAACATCTACATGAGTCCCCTCGCAGCCATCGCACGACAGCACAACCTCAACATCATCTCCTACACCGACGACACCCAGCTGATCCTCTCCCTCACCAACGACCCCTCCACCGCCAGAGCCAACCTACACAAAGGGATGAAGGAGGTAGCCGAATGGATGAAGAACAGCCGCCTGAAACTGAACTCGGACAAGACGGAAGTCCTCATCCTGGGATCCTCCCCCTCCGCCTGGGACGACTCCTGGTGGCCCCCCGCCCTGGGCAGCGCACCCAAACCAACAGACCACGCACGTAACCTGGGCTTCATCCTGGACTCATCCCTCTCCATGACCAGACAAGTCAACGCCGTCTCCTCGTCGTGCTTCAACATCCTACGCATGCTACGCAAGATCTTCCGGTGGATCCCCACCGAGACCAGGAAGACAGTCACCCAGGCCCTCGTCACCAGCCGACTGGACTACCGCAACTCCCTCTGCGCCGGAATCACCGCCAAACTCCAGAAGAGACTCCAGCGGATCCAGAACGCCTCAGCAAGGCTCATCCTGGACATCCCCCGTCGCAACCGCATCTCCGGACACCTGCGAGACCTGCACTGGCTCCCGGTCAACAAGAGAATCACCTTCCGTCTCCTCACCCACGCACACAAAGCCCTGCACAACCAAGGACCAGGATACCTCAACAGCCGCCTCAATTTCTACGCTCCCAAACGCCAGCTTCGATTGACCGGCCACGCCCTCGCCGCCGTCCCCCGCGTCCGAAGAGTCAGCACAGGGGGAAGGTCCTTCTCCTACCTCGCCGCCAAGACCTGGAACTCCCTCCCGACCCACCTCCGCCTGACCCAGGACCACCTCGCCTTCAGGAAGCAGCTCAAGACCTGGCTGTTCGAGCAGTAGCGGACCCCCCCTCCCCAAGCGCCTTGAGACCCTCCGGGTGAGTAGCGCGCTATACAAATGCTTTGATTTGATTGATTGATTGAACCTATCCTTGAATGGGGGGTCAGCTATGAATGTATCTGCATTACGAGACACTGCATTAATCTCTATCGGCCCCAAGATATTACATGAGGAAAAGGGACCCCCCAATGAGGATAATAATCCTAACCATGAGCCGGATAAAGAAGCAAGCGACTTTTTTTCATTTTCTAATGAAGCCGGGGGTGAGGGGGACTGTTCAGATTAATCTGAATCTGAATCTATGTCCTATCTGACAGATGAAAGTAATAACAGTAATGGCAAAGGGGCAGAGATTAGTACTATCAAATCAAAGCCCACACAGATATGGAAAAGAAAACAACAAGAGGGCGGAGATCTCGCATGGGATTACTCCCTCACCGACCAACTTACACACCCTGCATGTAGTATAAAGAACGCCCAGCCCACTTTGCGCCCCTCATTTGACGAGCCCTCCCCTACAACATTAGACACTATCCTACAAGCCATAGCGGCACATAGGAGACCGCTCAAGACGGTCGAAGGGCCCAAGCAGCCCTTCGAAAAGTACAAGGCGTTGTTCGCAAACTCACGAAGACCTGCAGTTCTTTTGGAGATAGAATCACCGAAATTGAAGCCAGGGTGCTTTCCAACGAAAATGAGTTAGCTATGAATCACGAAAAGATCGAACTACACGAGTCTGAGCTGGCGGAAGTTAGGTGGAAGCTCGAAGACTTTGAGAATCGCCAACGAAGGAACAACCTTCGTATACTAGGTGTTCCCGAGAAGGCAGAAGGGGAAGATGTCCGTGGTTTTGTGACTAACCTATTAAGAGATTCCCTGCCTGAACTAACAAACTGGGATTGGGACATTGAGATCCAGCAAGCGCACCGAATGCCCTTTAATCTACCAACAAAACCCGGGGCTTACCCTCGGGCGATCTTGGTTTACTTCGGCAACTTTTTGCTCAGGCAGGCAATATTCGAGAAAGCAAGGTCTGAATCTAAGCGCACCTATAAAGACATACCCTATTTTACGCGCCCCGATTTCTGTCATGCCACAGTTGAAAGGCGCTGGCGACTTCGGATGTTAATCAAGCCATTCCAAGACAAAAAAAGCCCAGGCCTATCTGAACAATCCCGCACGACTTAAAGTTGTCTATGGAGGGCAAACTAAATTCTTCATGTCAGAGATTAAGGCTAAAGCCTATTTGGATGAGCCAAACTGATTTAAACATGAACTAGCACTGTATTCACCATGCTGCTCATACTGAATAATAATCACTTTAGGCACTAGCTTTAATACACAGGGCTAGAATGAGATATAAATGTTTAATTATTCATTTTTTGGGTTGGGGGCATGGCAGGCGCGGGGTTGCTTTCATTTGTTCACTATGCTAATCACTAGGACGGTGGGGGGTAGAGGGGGATGTTCTATATTCTCACGTATTTTGGTATTTTGAATACTGCCAGGGCATCTGGGGTGTCCTGTGCAATAAGTATGAAACGGCAACCTTCTGGGGTTTAAAATGTTCTTTTCGTATGTTTCATTGTAAATGCCCAAGTGCAGCACTGCATCACCATCATCCAGACTCTCATGGAGTCTGAATGCCTTTTTTGGGGGGGCGGAGGGGGTGGGAGGGGTGTTGCTGTGGGGTGGGAGGGGTGGGAGGGGTGGGAGGGGGCGCAGCAAAAAAAATTGAAAACAGAACCAGTTTCAAGATAGGAGTCATTTTTTTTCTTAATTCAGCACTAGTCCGAGAAAGTATGTCAACCAATGTAGAACAAGTATGTCATGAAGAGCAGTATGAGTATAAGCAGCAGATGCATTGGGTAACATCTAATACATTCCCATGGGGAGGTTGACTATTCAAACCTGGAACGTTGCAGGTCTTTTATCTAGAGATAAATGCCAACGCCTGAGTGAAATAATAAATCAGAACCCTGTAGACATTATATGTCTTCAAGAGACCCATCTGCCTTGGGATAAGAGGTCATTGCTTGGAATAAGGGGATATAATCTATTAGCATGTACATCACAAACCTCTAAAATTCGGGGCGTAGCCATACTAGATAAAGCTTCTCTTGGCCAAGCGACATGCAAATTAGCTGATCCACAGGGTAGATGGGTTATTGTTAAGCTTGTTCTTGGTATCACTATTTGCTCAGTATATGGGTCCAACCAGGACGATCCTGCTATCTTCGAGAAACTCGAACTTGAACTCGCAGCCTGGAAGGGGCCCCTTACTATATGTGGGGATCTAAACATCTCGCTCGGCCCAACGTTTAACAGACATACACATTTAAAATATACGGGCCGCAAACCACGTGTTTTTAAGGCCATTAGTAGGCTCGTAGACAGCTTGGGCCTAGTTGATGTGTGGAATGCCAAGAACTACCCCAACCTTGGTTATACCTACTTCTGCTGCCCTCATAGTAAACACGTTCGAATAGACTACATGTTTGTATCAATTGATCTATCTACGCAAGCCACAATCACCAAACTTCCTAAAATTATCTCCGACCATAATGCACTAATCCTCACAATAAGCATCACAACCACAACAAGACAACACCGGGTCTGGACATTTGACAGAAAACTTCTGGCCAATAAAGACTATATTAACCACATTACTAGCTGGGCCCAAGAATTTTTTGATACCAACCGATACAGTGCCTCACGAAATGTGGTCTGGGATTGTTTTAAAGCTGCGCTCAGAGGAGAAACAATGAGTTATCAAGCAAGGGTTCGGAAACAAAGGAGTAATGAATATAGCCAAAAAGTTCAGGAGCTGGCTAGGGCAGAGGAAGAACATATCATACAAATAGCACAAGGAAACGATGGAAAGCATGCTATGTATCAGTTATTAGTGTTAAAAACCGAACTTAACTCAGGCCTAAGTCAAAAAGCTGCCGAGACCTTTAAAGTACACCAGAAGGAAGTATATGAAAATGGCGAAAGGGTCGGCAAGCAACTTGCGCTGCGTACCTGTCAGAAAAACGTATTTAATGCTAGTAGATCTATACAGGCAGGAGGACAGACATTCACGCAGACCCTTAATATAATTAATGCATTTCAGCAATACTATCAGAACTTATATCAGGATGATAGTACAGCAAGCAGGGCTGAATCAGACACCTTTCTGAGTAATCTCTCTCAATAACCCCGAGTCAAGCAAGCTCATTGATGATATTAACCGAGAAGATCTCGAGAAGGAAATTACCCTTGCGGAAGTACAGCTGGCCCTGTCTTCACTTGCATCTGGAAAAGCCGCAGGTCCTGACAAAATTCCCCTCGAACTGTACAAAATCTTGAGGCAGTATCTAGGTCCACTCATCCATGATTTATTTCTGGGGATCCAATGGAGTGGTAATCCTCCAGAATCATGGAAGGAGACAAACATAATCGTCTTTCCAAAAAAAGGGAAAACCCCAGACCAATTGACATCTTATCGCCCAATCTCCCTAATCAATTCGGACTCCAAAGTATGTGCTAAAGTTATGGCCATTCGCCTTGGTAGGGTTGTCGAGCATCTGGTCTCCCCATGGCAGCATGGATTTACCCCGGGTAAAGGCACTACCAACCCCACCTGAAGGGCTGTCACCCTATTTGATATAATGTCCGCAACGGGGGGTAAGATGTAGATGATTGTTCTTGACGCTGAAAAGGCCTTTGATTGTGTATCCTGGAACTTCCTCTGGGCTGTTCTGACACGAAACTATTTTGGCCCCAAATTTGTTAAATCCATAAAAGCAATGTATAGTGGTCCCAAAGCCAAATGACAGATTATGGGCTCTGAATCAGGCAAGATTAACGTCTCTAGAGGTACAAGGCAAGGATACCCCTGTTCACCAATATTATTTGCCCTATATATAAACCCCTTAGTCTTAAAGCTCCTTGAAGACCAACAAATTAAACCTGTGATAACTGGCCAATTCGAAACCAAGGTACTGGCTTACGCCGACGACATTGCGATATTAGCACCCGATCCCACAGAAGCAATGTAGGAAATAGAGAACCTAACACACACGTATGGATTTTACTCTAGATATTCCCTAAATAAAGGAAAGACAATTATGCTTTGTACTGACAACATTGTGTGTACAGACCCTAGGAAAGCTAAGAAAGCTACATATCTAGGTGTCAGCTTTAGCCCTGATACTAAGCTAATCCCCAAGCTCAATTACGAGCCATTATTGAATCATATAAGGAAAGATCTTGATCGTGTAAACAGTTTACATCTTTCAATTATTGGTAGGGAAAACTTCCTAAAAATGAATATCCTTCCTAGGGTATTGTATCTTTTTCGAGCTATCCCTTTGATTCTCGAAGAGAACACCTTAAAAACACTAGATTCGCTCATGTCCAAGTTTATGTGGCAGCATGGCAAAATCAGGAGGTCCTTAAAACTCCTCTCACTCCCCCAGAACAGGGGAGGCCTAGCGATCCCAAATATGCTATTTTACTTCTGGGCTTCATTCCTCCGACAAATGGCCCCGCTTCTATGCTCTATCCCCTCTGTAGATGAAACCGAAACTACAATGTTTCCATCTATTTATGAGCTCGCGCTAGGGCAGAAAGCTAAAGGTCTTTTCCTGAGGCAAGTGGAAGAAAGTTACTACAAAAAGAGTAAATTTAAAATCATATCCAATGCCTGGAGAATATGGTCCAAAATGGACCATATGCAAATATATGCAAGTATATGCAAATATTAAAAATAAACAGATACACCCCCCTTTGGCACTCTAATCTTCTTCCTGGCCTAGGGTTTGACGTCATCTCAAAAAAATGGGAATCTTTAGGAATTAACACTGTAGGGGACTTCCTGCTGAAAAACCACAATACCACCTTTTTAGATTTACAGACAAAATTTCATCTATCTAATGGGACTACCTTAAATTTGTCCAGGTATATACTATACATAAACTAAAAGCGCCTAGTGTCTGTACGGGTAGAATCGATATCGTTGAAGTGATTGCTAGAAAAACGACTAGAAACGGCTCAATTTATGAATTACTGATGGTAAAACTCCAAGATGATTTAGAAAAAACGGAAGTAACCTGGGCAGATAAATTGGCTAACCCTAATATAGACATTGATAAAAGCCTAGAATTAACATCTCGTCTTCTTATGTCAGCTAGCCTTAAAGCCCAGACGTACAAAACTATATTCAATCTATATTTCACTCCCGCAAAACTGCATGCTTGGGGCAAGAGGGAGAATGATCACTGCCCCAGATGTCTACTCGGCCCAGCAACATTAACACATATGTTTAGCGAGTGCAGGGAGCTAACCCTAATTAAAAGAATGATGTCTGATTTCTAGGAAGAGGTGTTTGGCCACAAGGTTCCGGATTCTCCTACACTTTATATGATCGGATATGACAATACACTTAACCTTAATACAAAGGAGGAAGCAATGTTATTTATTGGAACCGCCGTTTTAAGAATCGTACTGGCAGCACGGTGGAAAGATACCGATCCGCCAAGCTTTCAAATGTGGCTCGCCCGTCTTCTTGCTGCTTTCAATCTTGAGAACGCTATATATGCCACTAGAGGGATCAAGGCTGCTAAGCGTGGGGAAGCGATCTGGTCGCCCATAACCATATGGAAGACCGGGATTCGGTCACATATACCTTAAAGCTGTGATAAATTAGCCTTGCGCCCTTTATTTCTTATTTGCTGCCCACTCTACCGTAATGCCCTTTTTTCTTTCCTGTGTTTATAATATTTAGTTCGACAAGTTGATTTGCTCTCTCGCACTTAATGATTATACCTTAACCACAATTGTGACTGTATGTTCTGTTATTATTTTATTATGTACTCTGTATTATGACTGCTGTCTCTACTGGTTCTGAAAATAAAAAATGAAAAAAAAAAGGAATGTCGGAGGTCCTTGAATCTGTTAGGGCTGTTTTTGTAGCCACAACAATTATACGTGCAAATGGTTTGTAATATTAGAAACTGTATTCAGGATCACACATGGAGTAGTGAGATATAGTAAATTCTTTGTAAAGAAGTAACACGTTATATGTTTAGTTAGGGTATGTACAACTGTTTTATATATACTTCAGGACAATTTGAAATTTTGTGTTTCAGTGTGCCTCCTGACAGCTTTGCCTTTGCACCTACATGCATAATTCGGAGCGGGCACAGAGCTAAAGAGATTACCTCCTTTCCATCAGGCCATACCCCATGCCAAGGAGGACACGCCCTCTTGAGACCTCTTCTGTAATACCAAAGTGCCCTGGGAGTGCACAAAGCAGGTGCACATTAAGTATGGGCGCAAAATCCGTTCTGCTCGCGAAATTTGCGAATTTTCAGCAATTTCGTGATCTGCGAATCTCGCGAAATTGCCGAAAAATTTGCAACTTCGCTTGCGGGCGTATTTTTTTGCACATACCCAAGTTGAAGCTCAAATAATCAGCCCAAACAACTAGTGAGCACGGTCTAGGCTAGGCAGGTGTGCTTCCTCCCCATATCTACCGCCTACAATTAGATGTAATCCTTTGCATCCACGAGTTTCTCTAGCGCAATCCCCGTGTACTTCCAGTGACCAGGAGGCTGCTTTCTCCTCATCTGGTGCTCTGATCGGTCTCTGACCCTTTATAAACAAGAGGCATGTGAACTCGCATAGAAGCCCCGTCCCACACACACTAGGGTATACAACGTTTTCCCGCCCTTTCCTCACTATGATGGACAGCTCACTCGAGGGACCTCGGCGCCCAAACAACTAGTGAGCATGGTCGAGGCTAGGCAGGTGTGCTTCCTTCCCATATCTACCGCCTACAATTAGATGTAATCCTTGATGGAGGTCTTTGCACCACGAGTTTCTCTAGCGCAATCCCCGTGTAATTCCAGTGACCAGGAGGCTGCTTTCTCCTCATCTGCTGCTCTGATCGGTCGCTGATCCTTTATAAACAAGAGTCATATGAACTCGCATAGAAGCCCCGCCCGTTAGGCCCCACCACACACACACTAGGGTATGCAACATCTTCCCGCCCTTTCCTCACTATGATGGACAGCTCACTCGAGGGACCTCGGCGCCTTTCGGCGCGGTGGCAAAGTTACAGACACACGTGGTCACATTTGTGTAAATGGCAAAAAAATCCACGAGTTTGCATGAAAATCTGCGAACTTGCAGATTTTTTGCCATTTTGCACGAATTCGCGGACCGCAAATCCACAAAATGTGCCCATACTTAGGGCACATTCCCTTTGAGCCCCCAGGGCACTATCTATAATATAGCACTTGCCAGGGAAACAGCTACTCGCACATACCAAAGTTTGAATAGTTTCAAATGGTCCTATGCAGAGGCTTGCCAGTCATTGTGAAACCGGAGACACAGTAGATGGTAAATTTCTATGTAGGTGCTAAATGGAAAATATATGCATGTCACATTTGTGGTATGAGTGTACAAAAATCCAAATGTGCATACAAATTACGTAAAAATCAAATCACTCCTAGCTGCAATATTTTAGCTACCTGAAACTCAAAATAATGTCTGGCCGTGTACTAACTGATATAATATGGATCTGGTAAATGATTTACGATCCAGTAACCATTAAACATTAAACGTTAACGACAGTTAGTAGAGAGGTCGTGTTTGAAGTATACACAATAATGAACAAATTATAGGATGTAATGCCAAGATTGAAAACAAAGTAGTTTGTAATAAAAGCGGACAATTTTAGTTAAAAATGTGTTGCTAACTGAGCAAAATTTTCAAAATGACTGGTCCTTTCTGGTGGGCGCACAAAATGGCTATTTTTAAACTTCCTGAAAAACGGTTTCCGGAAGTCTTGCATTTGGAATTTCACATTAACTCCCAACACATACTCATTGCTTATTACATCGAATCAATGAGGCATTTAGAGACACATACACACACATGGATTCTGCAAAGTTTGTGTTAAAAATAATTATTTGAGAACTTAAAATATCATCCAGTTAAATATAAGCATCCCATGTGAAATAACTACTAACAACAAGCATTAGACACATAAATAAACAAACCCGCAAAAACAGATCCGATATAGGAGCTAAAAATAATTACTAACTAACAAATAACATTAATATATGCATGATACATGCAGAAGACCACACAATCAAACATACAAACAAAAACATTAATCAGGTATCTAAAAGAACAATAGTTCTCATGGGATGAGTTACATATGATTACTAATGAGTCATAAATGCGCATAGGCAAATACAAGCATGCAGAGAAGTAGTGGCGGGCATTCCTGTAGGAGAGTATGGTCTGCTTCCTATGGTCACCCCCGCTTTTTGCTTTTGCTTTACTGGTTTTCAATAAGCATGGGCGCAAAATCCGTTCCGCTCGCGGATTTTTCGGATTTTCGGTAAATCCGCAATCCGCGAACTCTCGCGGATGTGGCGAAAATACGCAAATCCGCGCGCGGCGGATTTTTTGCTTGTGTTCGCACTGCTCGCGGGCCGCGGCGCGGGCAGCAACAATCTCGCACTCGCGAAATTACAAAAATTACAATTGGGGAGGGGTGAAGGAAGTGACCCAGTCTCCAACTTCCTCTTCCTGTCCAGCAAGCTCCTCCCATTGCTTAGTCCATTTCCTGGCCACTTTGAATTCGATCTTGACTGGGAAGGATTACTTTTTGTGGATGCTGCTGGAGATTTGGCTTTGAGGCCTTTTGGATTACTTTTTGATTAGAAATTTGATTTACAAGTAAGTTGATAAGTTGATGTTGTTTGTTTGTGGTGATTTTTGTGTGTGTTTTTTGACTTTTTGGGGTGGGTTTGGGGGCTGGCTATGTGTGGGAGGCCATTTTGAGGCATGGTCCTGCAGGTCCTGGCCATGTGGATGGGGTCAATCGGCCATTTTGAAGTAAGGCAGTGTGCTTTGTGCCCTATGCCCACCCAGTCTGCTCTGATTGCTTTCATTATGCCCAGGGGGCCTCGAACTCCCGCGGATTACCCGAAAATCGGATTTTATTAAAAAAAAATTGCCTGTGTTCGCACTGCTCGCGTCCCGCGCAGCAACAATCTCGCACTCGCGAAATTGTAAAAATTACAATTCTGCACATGAATTGAAAACTACCAGGCTTAGTTATGGGTGCATGCATGATACAACTGTTTTTTTAAATTTTAATATTATTCTGGCCAGGGCATGGATGGCATTGGATTGTTGTGATTTTTGTGTGTTTTACGACTTTTTGGGGTGGTGTTGGGGGCTTGCTATGTGGGTGGGGGCCAGTTTATTGCCTGGTCCCGTGTGGGTGGGGGTCTAGGGGCCATTTTTAAGCCAGTTTGTGTGCTTTGTGCCATAGGCCTGCACCCAGTGTGCTGTGATTTTATCATGCCCAGGGGGCCCAGAATCCGTCTGTTCGCGGATTTTGCTGGTTTTTCGCCACGTTCGCGTCGTGAAGCAACAATCTCGCACTCGCGAAATTGCAAAAATTGCAATTCTGCACCAGAAAACCACCAGCAGGCAGCCTAAACCTTCTGAAACTTGATGGATGGCATTGGATTGTGGTGATTTGATTGGTGTTGCGTTTTTTGACTTTTTGGAGTAGGGGTTGGGGGCTGGCTATGTTGGTGGGGGCCATTTTGAGGCATGGTCCTGGCCATGTGGATGGGGGTCAAGCGGCCATTTTGAAGGCAGGCAGTGAGCTTTGTGCCATAGGCCTGCACCCATTTTGCCTTGCTTTCACCCATTTAGCCCAGGGGGAGTCAGTGGTACATGAAACTATAACCCTCTCTGTGTGTGCTCTCTTGGATCAATGTTAAATTCCTGTTTCCCAAAAATTTAGCAAATCCTAATTTTGAAATTTCCATATTGTGTGGTGTGCACGTGTGTATTCATAAATGCCTACTTGCAAACTATTTATTGAAGCGCTACATATGCAACATATATTTACTGATGTTCCTCTGTCTTCGTTTGCTTTTAGGTGCACAAAGTCAATAACTCCGCATCATCGTTGAGCATCAGTGCCAGGAAGAAGTCCTGCTGCGGCCTGTTGTTCCGACATCTGAAGAAGATGGCTCCAAAAAGAGGTGCCCGTAGCTCCTCTTGCAAGAAAAATGTCTCTACTAAGGAGAAGAAGAAGCAAGTGGCACCACTTACCAAGGAGACTGGTGGCTCGACCACTACATTTTTGTGGAAAAAACAAAGGCCCACCATGAGTGCTGCACAGGTAGCCTGTTTAGTGGTTCAATCACCAACGACCAGTGATGTTGGCTCATCGCAAGAAAGTAGCAGCACACCATCAACACAGGTTGTAACTCATCTCACAAGTACTATTCAACAACCAAAACCGCAACAACAACTGCATGGGCTACTAGTACAAGCACAAGTACATGCGCAAGGAGCTGGCCGAGAAGGAGCTGGCCGAGAAGGAGCTGGTCGAGAAGGAGCTGGCAGAGAAGGAGAAGGCCGAGAAGGAGAAGGCCGAGAAGGAGCTGGCCGAGAAGGAGCTGGCCGAGAAGGAGCTGGCCGAGAAGGAGCTGGGCGAGAAGGAGCTGGCCGAGAAGGAGAAGGCCGAGAAGGAGAAGGCCGAGAAGGAGAAGGCCGAGAAGGAGAAGGCCGAGAAGGAGAAGGCCGAGAAGGAAAAGGCCGAGAAGGAGAGGCCCATGTAGCGGCGCATGGAGCGGTGCAAGTGCCCACAATGGTTGTTCTTCCAGAAGTAGGGGCACAGGAGGAAATTGACTTTGGAGCCGGGGTATCATGTCAGGAAGACGAAGGCATTCCTCCTGATGATTCATTTTCTCCCAGCTCCCCACCAAGGAAAAGATCAAGGAGTGTGTGTAGAAGTTCCTCTTCAAGCCCCGCTCCATCAGATGATGATCTGGATCTAGATTGGCAACCATCTCCGACGTCTGCGAGGGAGGCACACCATGAGCTGCGAAAGGTATCAAATGTTAAAAGGAAGGGCCCCGGAAAGCTCATACTTATGGATCCGAACGTCGGACTTGATGAAGTGGTGCATTCTGATGTTGTTGAACAGGATGACAGCAATGACCTAGTCATCACACACGTCATTCCAGCCACACCGGCCATGCAGCAGACAGACATTTATACCCTATCCCGACGTCATGCTGAGCGTGACCCTGGCGACGTGGCACTGGTAGCACCACCAACGCAGTCAAGTAGTACAACAAGTTCAACAAAACCTACAGCTCCCATATTTTCTCCCCAGAGGGGGACTCCATCCAGCTCGACTCCCTCAAGTAGGGTTGCTGCAATATTTGCACAACCCAGTAGATGTCTGCAAGGCTCATCCACCACTCCTTCATCTGGCATTGGCAGTATCATCTCGTGCGGCAAAACCAGAAGTTTCCAGTCCCCAGTTTGGAACTTTTTTAGTGTCCATGCAAAGTATGATAACATAGCCGTTTGTTGCATTTGTAAGACTGGAGTTAGCCGTGGTAAGACTGGTACCAACTATGGAACCGGAGGCCAGATAGGTCATCTTCAAAGAAGGCACGCTGTCGAATGGTTTGCGCACCTAGCAAACATCAAGGGAAAGCAATCCCAAAGAGCAAGTGGCCAAAATATACCCATACTAGGTGTTTCATCTGAAGATGACGGGGAGGTAGAAGAAGCGTCAGACATTTGTCCGGTTGCACCCAGTACCCCTGGCAGCACCACACCCTCCGGAACACATAGGAGGCACACTGAGAGTCTGGGAGACACACCAATGCGGAAAATGTCAACACTGAGCAGAAGTGGGTCGAAGAAGGCATCAGCATCATCCAGTAAATTTGTCCAGCGCACCATTTCAGCCATGTTCTCCTCAGATGCGCAATTTCAACGCAACCACCCAATTGTACGCCTGTATAACACTAAGCTGGCTAAAATGCTAGCGGTGGACCTTCTCCCTTTTTTGTTTGTCGAAGGTGTGGGTTTTCTTGAACTCGTGGCAACACTGGCCCCTAAATGGAAGGTTCCTAGCCGGTTCTATTTTGCCAGGGTTGCTGTTCCAGCACTACATAAAGAGGTGCTTGAGTTGGTTGGGGCAGCTTTGCAGAAGAGTGCTGTTCACACTATACACCTGACAACAGACATGTGGACCAGTTGCAAAGCCCTTGATTACATGTGCATCACTGCACACTGGGTCTCTTTTTCAGGGGTTGCAAAACAGATAAATGCAGGTGGTGACTTGGTCGAGATTTTTAAGGGTGCTCGTAAACATGCAACATTAGCCATGTTTGGCATGGAGAAAAGTCATACTGCAGTCAACATTTTGGATGACTTTAACAAAAAGGTCTCGCAATGGCTGCCCCCAAGAAATTGCAAGGTTGGTTATGTTTCTACTGATAATGGCAGCAATGTAGTTAAGGCCATGGAGAAAGGTTACTATTTCAGAGTGCCGTGTTTGGCGCACTGTATGAACCTTGTCGTGCAAAAGTTCTTGAAAAAAGAACTTGCAGTCGACCAAATACTGATCATCTGCAGAAGAATATGCACACATTTCAACCATTCTTTTAAGGCCCGGAAGGAGCTGAGGCGCCAGCAAAATGTACGTAGAATGCCAGTGAAAGCACTTATCCAGGAGGTGGCAACACGTTGGAACTCAACCTTCTACATGCTTGAGCGTCTGCATGAGCTGTTTCCAGTAGTCAATGAGTATTTCTACAACCTGAGTGGTGATACGACAGAAATTATGCTGGCGGTGGAGCAATGGCAGCTAGTTAAAAGCCTGACAGACATGCTTCGTCCTTTTGAGGTCTTCACGCGTGACATCAGCAGGGAGGACTGTTCTTTGAGCAAAGCTATCCCATTGTTGCTGAAGCTCGAGCACCAAGTCAAGGTGGTGTCTTCAGAATTAAAAGATGCTGGAAAGAATGAAGCATATGAGTTGGCGCAGAGATTATTACAACGCCTAGTTAGCAATAAACTGCTTGTAAATATCAAGAAACAACAGCACTACATTTGTGCTACTATTCTGGATCCACGTTACAAAAAGCCATTGTTTGGCAAAGTAATAATTCCTTTTGAAACATCAGATGTTACAGAGTACAAAGGTTGGCTAGCTCAGTCAGCCATTCGTTTTGAAAGAGAGCGGAAGGAAACTGTAGGAGAAGACAGTACTACTAGTGAATCAGCAGGCCATCAGGCATCCCAAAAAAACACTGCTGCATCTGTGCCTGTGGCAGAAGTGAGTGACTTTTCCTCTGAGCCGTTAACCACACCAGCAACCGTATCATCTGCACCAGGCCCAGGCGATATGTCTGAAGCGGATTGGCTAAGTGAGCTAGGGTTTCCTTGTCCCAGAAAGGACACAGAAGTGCAAAGTACAGGAATCCGGGAGGACATTCTTTCAATGGTGCAGGCCTATCTGGATGACTCAACAGCGGTCAATATTACTGAGGACCCATTGGCGTATTGGCATGGGAAAAGAAACATATGGCGAGAGCTCACCAACCTGGCTATCAATTACTTGTCTTGCCCACTCGCAAGCGTGTCTTCAGAACGTGTTTTTAGTTCTGCTGGTGGCATTGTGACTCGCAAAAGGTCCCGCCTCTTGCCCGCAAATGTGGAGCGGCTCACCATGATAAAGATGAACCAGCACTTCATACCACCAGATTACAAAGTACGAGAATGCACGCAGGAAGAAGAGGACACCGACCTACCTGAGGAAAGTTCTCCTCAGTTACCAGAAGTACTACCGACTCAATTTGCAGAGTTTGAGGACGAGCTCTGCTTCCCTGACAGCGAGTTCTGAAAATGAGTCAATGATTCATTAACTTTAATATTAGTTCTTATTCACTTTTATTCCTGTGTGTCTGTCTTTCTTTTTTTAGCAAGTGCTTCATCACATTCACAACAAAACTGTAATCAACCAATCAAACAACAAGCCCAATGCCTGGATTCTGCACAATGAAGAAACTTACGTTGATGAGTCCCCTAAAGAGGGACTGTCTGGAAGTAGTGAGTCCTCATTTAAATACATTTTGCTAAGTGTGACTTTTTTGCGTTTGGGTTTACGGGTCTTGGCTGGGCCATTGCTGGCAAGGTCTATTAAGGGATGAAATTGGTTAGGCATTTACTTTGGAAAACATTTGGCCTATTACACGTGAACGTTTAGGCGTTATTATTGCTCGCTTGCCTGTCTTAGGGGTGCTGTCTGTGGGGCTTCTAGGATTTTGGGGTCTGTGAGCACCGCTGCCATATTTCTAATGTTGATTGCTTTTGTTTTGCAGAAAATCCACGCCGGGAAACTCCAGTTGGGGCCCTGCTGCAGAACGCTTTAGGACACTGTGAATTCCAGGTGGAGCCAGCCCTCAAACACAAATTACAGGTAAGATAAGCGTTTGGATGGGAGGTAGTATAATGGAGTATTAGGAGAGGCGAGAGAGTGACAGTGGTACTAGTAGTAAAGTCCTAGGACTCTTCAATTAACAAACTCTGTGACAGGCATTTACTTTGGAAAACATTTGGCCAATTACACGTGAACCAACACGATGACAGTGTTCAGTAAAACGAACTTACTGCAAAACCACCACCCACCAGGCTCAAAAGTAGTAAAAAAAAAAGATATGCTCAGATAAAGTTTGAAAACGTATATTTTTATATCCCTAACAAAATAATCTCCCGCAAGACCCTCCCTAACCCCAACAAAGAAATAAATAGTCCCTCAAAAGTCCCCAAAAAACCCAACTCCCAATTCCCACCCCCCAAAAGTCTCTAAAAAAGGGGCAAGGGACACTCTAGGGATGCATGTTGTTGACCTTGGCCTCCAGGGCATCATGCCTTAGGGCCAGGGCATCATACTGCTCCCGGAGGGTGGCGTGATCTAAACGGAGGCCCTCCAACAAATTCTGGTACTCTTTCCATTTCCGGACCTCCGCCTCCAGGTCCGACACTCTGCGGATTGCACGGCGCAAGCGAGCCTTTACAGTACTGTGAGGTGCAGCCTTTGCTGCTTAGCGGTGGCGTCTGCCAGCACGGCTTCGTTTGGCTGGAGCACTGCGCTGACCGGCAGAACGTGGGGTCACGGAGGAGGATGCAGATGTTACATTCGAAGTACTGGACTGCGTGTCGTCCCCCTCCAGTTCCACCAGCCGCCGATATTGGGCAACAGTTGCATCCAGCCTCCGTTGCCGGGCCAGTACAGCCTGCATACTCCTTGTGGGTTTCGTTGTTTTAGTATGACCAATTATATGAAGAAAGAAAGACATAATCTGTAACCAATGCTCTTTAAGAATATGATTAACACAAAATGATTCAGCAGGAAGTTGTGTCACAGTACAACTAGCAACTAGCCAGCGCAGTACAAAAGAAACTATTCAGGCCAATATCATGGGCGTCCGCAGGGATGGGCAAGAGAGGGCGCGATTGCCCCCCCCTGGATCGCAGGTCCATCCAGTGCTGGCCCAGTGACAAATTACAATATGGTAATTACAGCAGGCTGGGACCGACAGACAGATAGAGGCAGAGACAGAGAGAGAGGAAGACAGAAGGAGAGAGAGAGAGAGGGAGGGAGCCAGAGGGTGACAGAGGGAGGATGAGGGAGGGAGACAGAGAGAGAGGGAGGGGGAGAGAGAAAGAAAGATATGTGTAATGTGTATGCCAGGTCTGGTGGCTCAGTGGACGAAGGCATCCGCTGCAGGGGCATGAGTTCAATTTCATGGTCATATTTTTTTTTGTTGCTCTAGATCCACCCCCCTCCCCCACTGACCCTGCCCCCTTCGGTGCAGCCCTTGGCCACAGACCACACTATCAATTTGGCCCTGAGAGAAAGTTTGTGAGGACCCATGCTCTATAACCACATCCTCCTGATTTAGATTGAATTTTTTTTTTCTGGCATTTTTTGTTTTTCCCTCTCTTTTAATTTAGTTGCCAGGTCGTCTGCTGTGGTGCTGCACAAGATTTTTCTCTTCTCCCTATGGGGTTCTTTGTTTATTTAAGCTCTATGTCGTGTTAGATTTAAAAAAAATATATTTAATACTTGTGCTCAATCATGTCAGGAGTAGGACTCAGGAGATGGTGATGATGTTGCACCCCCCCCCTGGAAACATTTCATAGTATGTTCGTAGTTCATCCAGTGACCGTCTACTCTCTGTAGATACACATCATATGCTATCTAAGAGTCAGATAGTACCATGATCCAGCTTACCTGTACCCGCCACCGCCACTGTCTGCTTCCTCACAGTCTGTTCTTGTGCCGCCTCCTCCCCAGAGCTGTCATCGGAGTCTATCACCACCACCTCATCCGAGCTGGCCCCGCCACCAGATGTTCCACCTACAAAGTAGATTTAAGAATGTTAGATTACACCACTCACTAGTATTTGGTCTAGGAATGAAGAAATGTGAAAACAACAGAAAAAGTAATTGACTGTCTACTCTAGTCTAAAGTAAAAATGTCCCTCCTTCCAGGGAAGGCTGTTGTCTTGCTGCACTTTTTTGTCACAATTGATGAATGCTTGCTTAATTTTAACACACACCATTTTTCTCTGAACAGACAGAAGCTGGACTTCTAAGGACAAGAGCAACATCAACTTCAAACCAGGTGAAAGCTCGGCTCGACCACAAGAAATGTGTTCCATTACTCATCAACTCAGCACCAAGCACTTTTCCATTTCTAGCTAACTTTATTTTAATATATGTGTTTACTTTTACTTTTAATGAAGCTTTTAAACTTGAATAGACTCTGTGGTTTTTGGTCCTCCAGACTTGAGTGACTGAGAGAAAGGTTTTGCAATTTTTGCAAGGAGGAGTCCGTGCCGCTGACACTACCATGTTTATACAGTGTGCCAAACACGCCACTCTGAAATATTATTACTCTGGTTTTTGGTGTCCATAGTTCGGTTTGTGGAGAATTGTCCCTGCAACAGTAGTATTATGGATTTTGCTCCTATCTAAACACTATGTCAAAATTTTTTAATTAGGAACGCTTGGACAACAATAGGTCCTCTATATTTAAATGAAAACTTACTGGGGCCAGCAAAAGAGCACTCGCCGCCCTGGCCTGCATCCTCCTCCTTTGGAGCCACAGCATCCTCCTTTTCCGTCCGCTTGCCCCTGGGCGGACCTGACGTACAACATGAAAAAAAGAACAGAAAACATTGATGATTGCTGCTTGTCGATGTCCTTGTCAACCAAATCAAACATTTAGAAAGAACAAGAACCAACTATTTCAGCCAAAAAGAGGGCTACAAAGGAAGAACTGCACCTGAGCCTCTACTCAGAGGTGCACCAGAACAAATGCGTAACGCAAAACTAACCTTGCGTCACGGCAGATGCGCCGCAATTACAATGCGGCAAACCCTGGCGCAAGGGTAGGCAGATGCGTGACGCATCTCGTGACGAAAGAGGGGCGCATCTCTAGAGTCGTGTCGCAGGCGCGATGCAACTCTAGCAATGCTCAGGGCTGCCAAATACTCAACATACCGCATCAGTCCTTACGCCTGCTTCAAGCAAGCAGGCATAAAGAATTGACGTAGCAGCGTCGCGGAAGTGCCTGCGTTAAATCTTGTAGATTTCACGCAGGCACTTTTGCGAGGCGCACAGCTGCCTGACCGACACCCACCCCCCCACCCCCCTGCGTGGGAACGCACCCATTGTGGCGCAGGCACAGGCCTTAACGTGGCGCATCTCCTTAGATGCATCACGTTGTAAATGACTCGCAGGGATGCGCCACGTAAGGCAGCGTAAACGTGGCGCAAGGGGCTTGTAAATCTGCCCCTTTGTGTCTAGCATTATGCAGTTCTGTAAAGTACACTCATACATTACTCAGCCCAATTAAATGAACACAAAATAGAAAACAATTTAACAGTGGCACCGCCACAGAGAAGGAGAGCAGTTCACCTGAAATGCACAGAAGATTTTGAAATATTAATTTACCTCTCCTATCAATTTAATCGGCAGCATTATTGCTCTTTGTAAAAAAGTTAAAGCAAACATTTCCAATATAACACACAGAGCAGGAGAAAAAACAGAGTAGTGAGTGATGAAAAAATTGCTAATACTACTCACCAAGCCCGGGGACCTCCACTCCCAGCAGGTCGAGCAGGTCGCGCTCCCGGTCCAGGATATCGGTCCAGCGGTGGGTCACCTGATTGTAGGTGCGCTGGACCCCCGAGATGTGAAACAGCGCCCGGCACACCTGCTCCCACCGCTTCCGTCGCTCCTGGCGGTTGGTGTAGCCACCAGCGATCCTGCCGCCTGCCGCGATGGTCCTGGGGAGGCGGCGCTGTACATAAAAAACGAGTGCGCCCACTTCCTCAGGGCTGAAGATCTCCCTAGGCACCACCATTTCTGCCCTCAAACGGCCACACGGGAGCCGGGCACGGGCTGCGGGGGCCGTCTTGGGCAGCTTCACAGTTGTCTTCACCATGGTCTGGGCAGGTGTTAGCAGCAAGGAGACAAAATGAAAAAGAATAAGATTAGGGAAGAAGAAAATAAAAGTTTAAAAAAGTAGTTGAAAAGTAAACAAAAGTAGCCTAAAACACAAAAATATAGACCTAGAAAATAAGAGGGATAGAAAATAAGTTAAATAGATCAAAAAAATAATAAAACAAGCAAAGGATGGCAGAGATATAAAGAGGATAGAAACACCATGCCCAGACACATAGGAATGAATGAAAAACAAGATGGCGGCCCGATCACGTGCGCGTAAGTAAGTTCGCACGCGATTTCTCTCGCGAACTCGTGCGAACTTGCATTCGCAATGCGCTCATTCCGCGAGATTACACATAGCGGGCGGAAACGGAAATACGTCACGTAAACAAAATGGCGGCGCCCATACTCAACCTTGGGGTAACTCGCACAAGTTCGCGGCTTCCACGGTCGAGTTCGCACGCCGCCGCGCCTCACGAATAGGGCGAAATTACCGAAAAAAGAGTTTTGCAAAAGCAAAACCAACGAGCAGGTGCAAAAGTTTGAGCTCATCATTTGTAACCATTTCCCTGTAGTGCTTCCTGAAGGGGCCCTCCAGAATCCGGTTGCCTACTTGCAACTATTGTGTGACCCTGCTTTGACAGTCACAGAATAGTTAGAAGTATGCCATTGCATCCTGTTAATTTTTTTTTACATTGCAACAAAAAGGAAAGGGAGCAGACAAGCAGGTGCCAGCCTTCTTTAATGTCACTTGGGTCAGGGCAGGTGTTGTTGTTTGCAAAACTTGAAGCAATTACCAGGTGTGCTTTGCTTTGCTACAATAATGTACACTCACTGGTCAACCAGAGGGTGCTGTGATGACACCGAGGGTGGCATGGGTGTGCCAGCCAGAGGGTGGCATGGGTGAGCCAGAGTGCCAGTGTTGACAGAGGATGGCAGTATTTTGCTTTGCCCCAATAATGTACACTGGTGAACCAGAGGGTGCTGTGATGACACTGAGGGTGACATGGGTGAGCCAGAGGGTGGCATGGGTGAACAAAGAGAGTGCCAGTGGTGACAGAGGGTGGCAGTGATGAAGAAAGCCTTGCAAACAGGCTGGGCACGTAGAAACAACAAGTTCGCAAAACTGGCGACCCGACAAGTAAGTTCGCAATTTGCGAAATTCTACAAAACCCTCGCGAACTTGCAGAAACCCGTGCGAACACACATCCCCCAAAAAATCCGCAAAATCCGCGAGAATTCGCGGAGTTTGCGGATTTTCGCAATCCGCAAATACGCAAATCCGCAAATTCGCAGGTTGCGAATTCGCAAAATCCGCCCATGCTTAGTTTTCAACTTAGATGTGGCTGTGGGCCTGCTATTCAGACCCTCAGACCAAATGCACTCTCTCTAAATTCACATCATGTACTCTAGGTACAACCGCAATTGGGAACCGCCGCCAGGTCGTCCCATTATCTCGGGAATTGGATCTTTGTTAGAACCATTATCAACATTTGTTGATGTTTTTCTGAGTCCTCTTGTGAAAAAGATGCCAACATACCTTCAGGACACGAAGGATGTTTTACGCGTGCTGCCTGAGGTACATTATAACATTGATTCAGACATACTTGCTAGTTTTGATGTAGAATCATTGTACACCTGTATACCTCAACTAGAAACTTTACAAACAATACAAGAACTCCTAGAGAATTCTTCTCTCGACATTGCAACACCAATTCATTTTATAATGGAACTGGCAAGAATAGCAATGACTGAAATTTTTTTTGCTTTTGAGGATTCCCTGTATCTACAGATATCAGGGACATCTATGGGCAGCAAATTTGCGCCCAGTTTGGCGAATCTGTACGTCCACCAATTTGAAACTCACCATGTACTGAATACCAACAATCCACATCATCAGCAATTGATGATGTGGAAGAGGTACATTGATGACATCTTGGTTGTCTGGCGTGGAGACGTACAATCTCTACTGTCTTTTCAGGAGTGGTTAAACGGTCAGAACCCTTACTTAAGGTTTACATTAGACTACAGCAGAACCGAGCTTCCTTTCTTGGATCTTTTAATCTTTCCACAAGAAGGCCATCTAGCCAGCTCCTTATACCGGAAACCCATGGCACGCAATTCATTGTTGAGATTTGACAGCCACCATCCCCGTTCCCTCCGGGAGAACCTCCCGTTTGGCCAGTTCCTGAGGGTTCGGAGGAACTGCTCAAATATAACAGACTTCCACTCACAAGCAAAAGATCTCTCAACTAAGTTAAGAATGCGTCGCTACCCCAACACTCTAGTCAGAACATCTCTGAAACGAGCTGCGAACAATCATCGCGAGGCACTGTTGGAACCTCCAGTGAAGAAACCACCTTTGGATAAGCTGGTATGTGTGACCACTTATAACACTTCTTCTTCCAAGATCCAAAAAATAATAAGACAGAAATGGCGGATCTTAAATAGTTCTGGTGAGAACATCCCTCTGCCATTGTTCTCATTCAAGAGAGGCATGAGTTTGAAAGATGAACTGGTCCACACTAGACCTCGATACAGTGTGGAAGAACCCACATCTACTTTGTGGAATCTCCCGCCAGTTCAAGGGCATCACCCATGCGGGAACTGTTCGGTGTGTCCACAAACAAGAAAGATTCTTTCAGTTGACATAGGTACCACTCGACCGTGGCTACTTAAACGCCACACCAACTGCAACAGTGAAAAGGGCATCTACCTGATCACCTGCCCATGTGGCTTAAGGTATGTAGGAATGACCACGAGAAAGATCAAATTGCGTATACAAGAACATAAGAGCACAATTCGGCGCAATAAGCAAGCGACCCGGCTCACCTCGCACTTTCTCGATAAAAAACACAATCCTGATGATTTGGAGTGGCTGATTCTAGAACAACCATACATACCCGATCATGTCACAGATGTCTCCCGATTCTTACTGAGAAAAGAACAAAGATGGGTCTTTAAATTAAGGAGCGACACGGAGGGACTGAATGACGACATCCCGTGGATGCAGTTGTGAGTCCTATCTCTGGTCAACCTCTGTACACCCACACACTCATCTTCCAAGGTATGCCCAACCTCATGATTTTGCAACATCTGACAGAAAACCCTTTGTCATACAAGACGAGGCTCACTATTGGCTCCCCATATACCAACGTTAGGGTAAGCACAGTCCCTATTTGAGAGTATCAACATAGTGTCCCCCAAGCAGCTGGCGAAACTCTACACTAGGGCTCCTTGAAACGATTTCGGTGAACCGACACTGTTTTTAGACTCAGTCTCCGAGACCATTTAATTACCATCACAGATCATACTCTATACCTGCATGATCAGCAGACTCGTATCTGGTGCCTTACTAACGCACTTACATCTGTCTGTCTTTATATGACAACTCATGTGCTGGAATTAGGAACTGTGCCTTCAAGTATCGCACGTTACTTGCCTGCTTTCCATTTTCCCAACTCTGCGAGGTGAACGCAGTTTGTGTACTTCGTTCCATTTTATTTTATTTTATTTTATTTTCCTTCCCGGTTCCTATGTGAGCCAACCAATTAAATTCGCAACGGCCACATATGAATGTCTCAAGAGTAATGCGCAATAGCTGCCAATCGCTTGTGTTTTTGTATGTGTGTTTACAAGAGGGCCTGTTTATTTCCGCTTCCGTAAGGAGCTAACCAATCAGAAGATTCCGCATGCTCACGCATGCGTAGGAGCTACAACAACAACCCCCGCCTCTCGTAAGCTTTTTGAAGACGAGGGCTTTAATATTCTTCGTGGTGACCAGACGAACGTCACATGAAGAAAGGGCGTCTATTGGTCCATACTAAAAGAACTCACTGAACCAATCATAGAACTGCTTTTGACAGCTCTCCCTGAGGTTCGTCTAACATGTAGTAAGGGCTACTATTGGTTCAGACTATAAGAACTCACTGAACCAATCACAGCACCGCTCTTGATAGCTCTCTCCAAGGTCCGCCAAACATGTACAAAATCTCGTGCACTACACTGCGTCACCACCTCCCCCTCGGCTCAGTTTCTAACCCGAGGCAACGACGGAAAGGTGAGTGAGCGCTGTGTGTTCGAAACCATACAAACAGGCGGGCTTGGAGATAAGCGTATGTATATATGGGTCGACCTGATATTTGTTAAGAAATTACTTTTCATTTTACGATGTATCATCCATGGCTCCTGCTGTTTTGCTACGCTGCTCCAACCACCCTGTGAGGCAGCTGAGTTGATTTAAACCAGGGAGTTGTGAGAGACATATTTTTCTTTTAAAAATCCCCCCCTTTTTGTGCAAACAATCGTGGCCTGCCATATTGCCTTCTATGTATCACTGATGAAACGTTCTTTTTCGACTGTTTAGTCTGAATCTGAAGTTATATTCAGATCTATGCGCTTATTTTCAGTGCGTGGCCTCCTTTACCCTGAGCGGTCACCAGGTGAGGTGAGGTTCTTCCTCCCTTCAACTAGGGTGAGTGAAAATTATCAAATAAACATAAAACTTATATAGAAACATGAGAAACTTGGGATAGTTGTTTATATCTTTAACCCTGTCTTGTTTTTGTTTCCCACATTGTATATACAGGAGAAGATACACCAATTTTCTTTGAAAATTGGATAGTGGTTGTAGATTTCCTATCACATCACATTAAGTAAGTGTTGCAGTAGTACATCATAGGTCCTGACGAAAGCCGGTAAAGGCTGAAACATGTTGACCAAATAACACACATGGTGAATAGCAATTCCTTGCATGCTATTATTACACTGCTTTTAATTATACCACCTTGATGGACAGACCTAATAAAGTTTTTCTTATGACATCAAAGTAGGTATTTTTAAACCACTTGGATTATTTTCCTTTTCTTTCTTTCAATTTTGAGCACTGCAACTTTTTGCCCCTTCAGCTTACACACTGTCATCTTCTTTGGTTGAATGCTCAACCAGTGGGTCCAATATTGGGTAGCCTCAGACCTCTCCTGAGGAGGAGCCTACTGGACACCATTTTCCAATGTGAATAACCCAGATGACGAAATTCCACTTTTGAGTGGGCTGATGGGTACTTTTTCTAGTTTTCATACTTTGTATCTTCTCTCCCTCTCTTTTCTTGGTATAACAATGTCACTTCTCTGGACTAACTTTGTGGTCTCAGTATGAATGTGGGACACTATTAGGTTCCATTGAATTCATTTAATTCAGACTTCTGGTATCTTCCGTGTGTTCAATTGTCTAGTTGGGGGACAAGGTACCATTCGGTCTATAAAAACACTTTCCCCTTGGACCCTTCACCACTCTTTTGTCTCTTTGTCACCTTGTCATCCCCTGTAGAAGTGTACCCTAGGTACTCAGGGCATAGGTGTAACCAAGGCCTACCAGGGGCTGCAGCATGTATTATGCCACCCCTGGCTGGCCACTCAAACTGACACAACTGGCTGATCACACAGCTGGGGCAAGGTCATGTAATCACCCCTTGCTTAGGTATAGTATTCCTATATCTAACCATATATATAGACACATAGTAACCTAGAAGTCACTCCTATGGCAGGCCTTAACAATCCTGGAGGCAGAGTGCTTGGTTATGTGTGAGATGGTGCTCTAGCATGAGCTGAGCCTGTCTGCAGCTTTCGGAACCATGTCCTTATAGCTGTTCTATGATATTGCCATACCATATACTCTTATGTGCATTATAATCCTCGCGGTTAATGCTAACTTTGGTTTGGCTTTATCCAAACATGTCGTGTAAGGTGTCATACGCTTTGGAATACTACCCCCTCGCCAATTCTGGTGACGGGGGTAGCATTTCACCCTTCTAGAGGGAAACTACATGTTAAAACTACTGTACCCGGTTAAAGTAAACCAGAGCCCCAGCATCACAAAATGGATGCTGCTGCCACAGACACAAGTCTGACCTCCTGCTGCTGGGAGTCCTTCCAGTCAGGGAGGCTTGGACAATAGGTTTCCTGCCTGGGGAGGTGCGAGCACCACCCCAGACAGGACTTTGTGTATTGGGACAGGGAGGGCTGAATAGAATGAGACACTGCCTGGGGCACACTAGGGGCTCCATGCATACCCCAGTTCAAACCGGTTGCTGGGGCACACCAGCCCCAGCTCTGGTGCGAAACTGGACAAAGGAAAGGGGTGTAACCACCCCCCTTCCTGGTCCCACCCATAGGAGGGACCTAGGAACTAATCCAGCCCCTTTTAGCTGTATAAAGGTAGGAGCTGTCTCCTTGGACTTTAGATTTGATCCTGAACTGAAACTTGAAACGAAACTCTGGACCTTAGACGTTCTGCTGAAGCTGAAGACTGAAGAATCTCCCTTGTGGCCAAGGAGTGACCACCCTGGGCAACCAGGCACCATCCAGCAAATCAACGGCTTGCTTTGTCGACGCTCCCGCCGGGACCCGAGCACAGAGCCTGACAAGACCCAGACTTCCAGACCTCTCTGACCCTCTCTTCATGTCTGCAGCATAGCTGAGATCTGTGGAGGCGACGAGTCACGTGGGACCGGCCATCTTGAAAAGTCCACGACTTGCTAACTGTGCAGCTCCTCAGGAATCCTCGAAGCTGTGCACTGGGGATTGAGAAGCCCCGAATCCGAGCTCCACCTGCACCGAAGATCAGCCCTCCACACTCTGCTTGTGTTCTGCTCGACGCGTTGTCCGGTTGCTGGCCCGTTGGCTAGTAGCCTCTGTAACGACAATCCTTTTGAACCAACTCGCTGGTCTGGTTACTCCAGACTGGCCCTTGCCTCCCTGCAAAGGTGAGGCCCCTCAGACCTTGCTGGTCTGCATCAGAAGCCTTCTTTGAATCATGCATGGGTTGCCTTTGCCAAGGCTTGTTGACTCCATTCCGGCAGTCGACCCCTCCATCTGCGAGAACCTTCATGGGACAGCTCCTCTCCAGCATCTGGTCATCCTCGACGCCTCCTGGTCCGCGTGGCTGAAGAGACAAGCTTCACAACAGCACCTGATTGCTCCTCGACGTCGTCTGGTTCCTTCCTGGTTCCACCCGGTCACTGGCTAGTGACCCAGACTCTGTCCCCTCTGCTTTCAGGTCTTCTTCATCCTCGGTCCAACCTTGGATCCACCCGGACATCTTCCTCCTGGTCGCCTGCAGCATCTTTCTTCACAGGTTCCATAGACTTCAACGGAGAAACCCGACACATCTTCACACCTATGCACCCGCTTCCTGTGGGTGAGGTAACACGAGTACTTTGGTGCTCCCAAGGGTATTGACTATCCAAGTGTCCAGGTTTTTAGTTGTTTCCTTCTAGCTAGACCGGAAGTGTCCTAAATCCTTCTTTTTCTAAACTCTGAGTTCCCATTGACTTAACATTGACTCACGCGTGTGTGTAAAGAGACTGCACGCGCCGCCTGTGGGCCTTCTACTTCTAACCTAAGGGTCATATAGTGTAGCCCCAGCGATTCTCTAGGCCCTAGGCCTTTCCTTTTCTCGTGACGTGGTACTTATACCACTTTCTTAGTATATGGTTTGCTTCACCCCTAGGGCCTAACTGTATTTTGTGCAACTTAACGTATTCTGACTAAGTAACTTGTTATGGGCTTTTGCCTCTGATCTCATAAAGAGTTCCAAGGAGTGTGTTAGTAAATAAATACATATATATTTTATATATATCCTGTGTGGTGTCCTTTCATTTGATATTCAAGAGGTTACATATGGTAAAACAGCTGGCTTTACACACCCTCAAGAGTCTTTTAGCCTAAGACTGTTCTGTCCACGCTACCACTAGGATAGCTGGTCTATAAGGTTGACTTACAACCATCACCATAAGGGTTGTTTGGACTGGTGCAAGGTGTTCACTAGAATAGTGAACATCATATACCAGGCCAACTTCTCACAATTCCTACCTAAGACATATGATTTCATTTTAGTAGTGATAATAAATGAGTGAAAATAAATGTTTCCGTGTATCAAAAGTGAAAATGACAATGCGGGTAAATGCAAGTGTTGTAATTGCATTTTTTCAAATTCAACTCCTGGACACACATTATCCAGGAATGACAAGGAAAACGTGTATGTAAATTATATAAACAAATGCATACTTATTACAAATATTTAACCGCACACATACAAATACGCTTACAAAATAGACAGACATGCACAGTTGCAGATGAGTAGTGGCAGACAGGAAACATTTCACTCATGAGCGCATGCAGATACACACACACACATTCATACTCAGACACAGATCCACTGGTGGCACCCAGATACAAAAGCACAACCTGAAATAATCACAGCCACACCTACAAGCACATCACTCACATGCATACCCATAGAATCATATAAAATGTAGATACTCATAGTCACATGATATTGAGAACATATATAGACCTATATATATACATTAAACATTGGTATACAAGTGCTGAACACACAGGTAGACTGACGTGAAAAGATAAATACGCTTTTACAAAGACATCTATGAACATGGATAACACCCACACAGACCCACGCACTCAGGGATACAAGCACATGCTACCAACACAGAGTGACAATGAAAGGTAATCACAACCATGACATAGAGACACCTATTGATACTCGTTGACTCACTTGTACTCACACATATGCCGACAGATATTTCTGACACACAGTTGTTTGCAAATACACACACACAAACACCGTCACTGACATATATTCAGAAACTGCACAGTCACAAACTTACAACTAAACACCTGGACATATACAGACAAATGAAGCATACACAAAATACCACCATCGATGCGCATCACAAAGCAAGTGATTAATTCTGACACTCAGTGACACTCAAAAACAGCGATAGCACATTGACATAGTGAGTAACCGCCTCATGTATGAAGCTATTTTACAGTCACACAGCCTGTGAATCTCAAAATCACAAGATTTTGTAACAGGTTATCGAATTTCAAAATGGATTACCATTTGGAAGGAGTGTGTTAAGGGTGGCCTGACAAATAGCAATTTGTTATGGTATTTGTCACAATTTTGTGACCAAAATCTAGTTGCAAAACTTTGACATTTTACTGACACCTCAAAGGAGGAGGAAAGCTCTAAGGAAAACATGCTGCATTTAAAACACCAAACGTGATTTTATTTGAAATGCTATCACACACATGTTGGCCTGATGACCCCAGCTGCTATTTGAGCGCAACCTCATGAATATTGATTAGGTAGGTTGGATTGGGATCCACTATGGTTTGTAATATTGTGAAGTGACCACAGGCTGGTTCACAAAATTCCATTGAGTGCAGTTGTATGTGTAGTATCTTTAAGACTGTGGAGAACTTCCCACATACAAAGATAGGTGCAATCCCTGCAGTCATAAAAATACTGCATGTAAAAGTACACTTGTGGTTTGTGAATAGCACAAAAATAGTAAGCATACACAAAAAGTGCACATTTGTGTATAAAGCCCCTCAAGTTACAACAGCCCTATATATGACAACATAGCTATAAATGTACTCCAGCCCAGCCTTGAAATACGTCATGCAACACAGATGGCCACTCACAGGTATAGCAACACAGTCCCATTGATAATAATGGTGGCAGGGGTTTAAATTAACACCCTACAGGAAATAGTGTTACATAAATAAAATGTATTCCACTTTAAAACACACACACTCACATATTGTTTAATGTTAAAAAATCAAAAAAGTAATTATAATTATTAAATTAATATTCTATTTTATTCTTTAAATATCGTTAAATGTAGTAATATATGTAATTTAAAAATACAATTACATTAAAATGTTAAACTCCTAAAGAAGGAAATTATGGAAATGAATTCAACACATAACAAATAACAAAATGAAATAACTATTACATAAAGTACAAATGTTAATGTGGCCAGGATTTTTTTTAATGATTTACTCAGAAATAAAATGTATAAATTATTCAAATATATTTTAAATAACTGTTGGTGTGAAGCCTCACACTTACATGAATAGGAAAAGTGCGGTCTTTACCTCTCCACTCCAAAGACCCTGCTCAGGAGAACTCTAACTCAAACTGTGTGAACACCAATGTAATAGAAACATAAGATTCATATGGGTGCTGTATCTGTTCACAATACCAGCATCCACTTAGAAAGCTGTCATGTGCTTCTGCAACATTGCTCTGAATTGCATCGAAATAAGGTTACCGTTCTCAGCCTTGGACATCTTGCCATCCTAGAACACGGTAAACATAAAGCTTCTTTCAACCATTGTTTATCCACGTTAAATGCCAGGTGTCTCACAAGGCCTCACTTTGAGTCATCTACATCCGACAATGAGCCTTTCAGTAACTAAATGAAATAATAAACTTGCAAAAGAAGGAAAAAGCATGCAATCAAACAAAATAAATTTCAACTGAGGCCTGTATTCCGGCTAAAAAGTTGCAAGTTACAAGTTTAATTATGTTAGCCTTACAATAATTAAAATAATAATTTTGAAATACTTGAATGCAGAAATCTTACTTCTTTAAAACACAAACAGTGCAAACATGCAATGCAAACAGTTGAGTTGCACAGTAACATTCAGGCACAGTATTCCATACCATTCAGGAATAAACAACGAATCTGATGACCATCTAGGTATTATGGGCCTGATTATGATGGCAGAGGAACCGCCACCGACAGTCTGTTAGTGGTAGGCCCTCCGCCATCGCACTGCGCTTTTCCGCCCGCCATATTATGATGATGGGGAAAGCATTGGTGAAGCGTGGCGGTCGAAAAGACCGACTGCCACGGTTCCGACAGGTGGTCCTTTACCGACCACCAGTTGGAGCACTTACATTGCCCAGCATTGGGGCCGTGCCTACCAGTCACCGCCGTTGGGATTATAATATCACTTTTTGCTGGTTGTTTTGCGGTGGTCAACCCATAACGAAAAGGCAGAAATTGATTTTGGGGCCCGTAGCCGGTCCCCTTCATCCCTGGGTCTGGGGCAAGGTCACATGGGGCATCTACGGTGCCCCCCTTCATATCCCACATGGTGCCTGTCACATAGTGCAGGGATATGCAAGTGACTTTTTTTTACGCATTGCAGCGGGGGCTGCTAACTACATCCCCACCATAATGCACAGAATAGGTGATGCGACCGCCGTAGTGGCGGTCCCATCGTAATTCGGATTGTGGGGAGGCTGCCTCATAGGCAGCCGACCCAAATCCGAAACGATGGCGGATGGACTGAAGTCTGTCCGCCATCATAATGACCCCCTTTATGTGTTCCATACCATTCAGGAAGAAACAGTTAATCTGATGACCATCTAGGCACTAGGGGGCATATTATCAAGAAACAGCGTTAACATTATCGCCACTTTAGCGGCAGAAAACTGCAGCTAAAGCGGCGATAATGGGCTTGATAATACGCCCTTGTGAATTCCCATAGAAGCCCATGTTCTGGTGTGAACATGGGCTTCTATGGGACTTCTCTACGGCGTATTATCAAGCCCATTATCGCCCCTTTAGCGGCAGTTTTGTGCCGCTAAAGCGGCGATAATGTTAACGCTGTGTTTGATATTATGCCCTCAGATTCCATGCCCTTCTGGTGAACAAAAAGTGCAAGTGCAAGGGACACATGCATATACTGTAAAATTGGGCATCAATAAAATGACAATGGATCCATAATCAGGTCCAGTGCAAACAATCAACCAATTCATCAGATGTGCAAAGAGATTACAAGTGCATTAAAATCTTAAAACATATCTGGTTTAGTCGGGATCTTACAACTTAAAAGGCATGTGCCGTACTGTATGCTTAAAACCATTTGAGCGCTAATGATCAATGAAAACTATCAATTAACGTGACTAAACACATAGTCAGTACCATCTGTCAAGTCATACAATTTCATTTGCACACTCAAGCTCCTATCAGGGGCGTAACACAGTCCCCCGCAGCCCCTGCGGTGCAGGAGGCCCGAGCTGCTGGGGGCCCCCTCAGCACAGTACTGAGGCCCGAGAGCTCCAGAAGAAATTCGGAGCGGTGGCCCCGGATTCATTGAGAACAATCCATGCCAATTACTAGCCAAAAATTCTTCTGTCAGGTCCTGCCTGCTCCCTCTAGATAAAGGTGGTGTTGATGGCACCTGCAAAGATACTGTGAGATTTAGTTTTGTAGGTAGGCCTCTAAGGAGGTCTATGAGAAAAACTTCACCACCTACGTATTGGAGTAAATATGCAAATTAAAGTAAGATTGAGAGTAGTAGATTGGTTGGTGCTGTTTTTAATACTTTGTACCTCATCGCCCTTTAAATGGTGATGTGAAACTTTGTGTGTATGAAATTTATTGTGTTATATTTGTAATATATTTAACAGTTTTTGTGTGTTCTCTTTGTCTTTGTGTTTGTTGGGGTTATCTTTGTGAAGAAAGGAGATGTATGGAATTGTTGGTTAATGTTCCTATTGCCATGGGAGAAGAATTATACGGTATACACTCAAAATATCGAATTTTAAATATCGATTCGCATTAATATCGAATTAAAAATATAGAATGGACACAATATCGAATGGACAGAATATAGACAACAAAAATATAGAATGGACAGAATATAGACAGCAAAAATATTGAATTTGACGTGAGTAAGTTAATTTCAATTTTTTAACACTATCCAATTTGTTAAAGTGATTTTTTCTGTTCGTATATGTGTGAAAAGTGTATATTCATTTTATAATTTATTTTAATTAATTAATTTTATGGTATTTAATTTTTGCGTAATATAATTCTGTAGCGGGTTGTGGGTTTATAGGGGAATAGGGTGGGAAGTAATTTAATTATATTTAATGACATTTTTTAATTTATTTATTGGTATTTATTTTGAATTCATTGTTAATTCATTCTTAATTGTTAATTAATTAAAATATAATTGGTGATTAATTTTAATTGATTAATTAATTGATAATTATGTTAATTGTATTAATTTATTTTCTGTAGCGGGTTGTGGGTTTATAGGGGAATAGGGTGGGAAGTAATTTAATTATAAATAATTTAATTTTTAATTTATTTATTGGTATTTATTTTGAATTAATTGTTATTTAAATATTTAGTTGGTAATTAATTAAAATATAATTGGTAATTAATTGAAATTAATTGATTAAATGATAATTATGTTAATGTTATTAATTTATTTTCTGTTGTGGGTTGTGTGTTTATAGGGGAAAAGGGTGGGAAGTAATTTAATTGTAATTAATTAAATATTTTAATTTATTTATTGTTTTTTTGTTCTGATTTTTTATTATTTTATAATTATTAATTAATTACTTGTTAATTGGTAAATAATTTGTATTAATAGGTAAAAAAAAATTTGATTTGTATTTTAATTGATTAATTATTATATTATATACAATTGTTAATGACTTTTAATTAATTTGTAGTTGGTATTAATATTTAATTTATTTATATTTATATATGAAGTATTTACTTTCCCTACTGTTGCACTCTCTGGAGTGGGAATAGTAAGTTTTAAGCCTACGCTATCCAACGCTTTCCCTACTGTTGCACTCTCTGGAGTTGGAATAGTAATTTTTACCCCTACGCTATCCAACGCTTTCCCTACTGTTGCACTCTCTGAAGTTGGAATAGTAATTTTTATCCTCCCGCTATCCAATGCTTTCCCTACTGTTGCACTCTCTGAAGTGGGAATAGTAATTTTTACCCCTACGCTATCCAATGCTTTCCCTACTGTTGCACTCTCTGGAGTGGGAATGGTAGTTTTTACCCCTACGCTATCCAACGTTTTCCCTACTGTTGCACTCTCTGGAGTGGGAATAGTAATTTTTACCCCAGGCTATCCAACGCTTTCCCTACTGTTGCACTTTCTGGAGTGGGAATAGTAATTTTTACCCCTACGCTATCCAACGCTTTCCCTACTGTTGCACTCTTTGGAGTGGGAATAGTAAATTTTACCCTGCCGCTATCCAACGTTTTACCTACTGTTGCACTCTCTGGAGTTGGAATAGTAATTTTGACCCCTACGCTATCCAACATTTTCCCTACTGTTGCACTCTCTGGAGTGGGAATAGTAATTGTTACCCCTATGCTATCCAACGCTTTCCCTGCTGTTGAACTCTCTGGAGAGGGAATAGTAATTTGTACCCCTACGCTATCCAACGCTTTCCCTACTGTTGCACTCTGCAGTGGGAATAGTAATTTTTACCCCTACGCTATCCAACACTTTTCCTACTGTTGCACTCTCTGGAGTTGGAATAGTAATTTTTACCCCGACGCTATCCAATGCTTTCCCTACTGTTGCACTCTCTGGAGTGGGAATGGTAGTTTTTACCCCTAGGATATCCAACGGTTTCCCTACTGTTGCACTCTCTGGAGTGGGAATAGTAATTTTTACCCTGCCGCTATCCAACGTTTTCCTTACTGTTGCACTCTCTGGAGTTAGAATAGTAAATTTTACCCCTACGCTATCCAACGCTTTCCCTACTGTTGCACACTCTGGAGTGGGAATAGTAATTTTTACCCCTATGCTATCCAACGCTTTCCCTACTGCTGCACTCTTTTGAGTGGGAATAGTAATTTTTACCCTGCCGCTATCCAACGTTTTACCTACTGTTGCACTCTCTGGATTTGGAATAGTAATTTTACCCCTACGCTATCCAACGTTTTCCCTACTGTTGCACTCTCTGGAGTGGGAATAGTAATTGTTACCCCTACGCTATCCAACGCTTTCCCTACTGTTGCACTCTCTGGAATGGGAATAGTAATTTTTACCCCTACGCTATCCAACGCTTTCCCTACTGTTGCACTCTCTGGAGTTGGAATATTAATTTCTACCCCTACGCTATCCAACGCTTTCCCTACTGTTGCACTCTCTGGAGTGGGAATAGTAATTTTTACCCCTACGCTACGCTATCCAAAGCTTTCCCTACAGTTGCACTCACTGGAGTGGGAATAGTAAATTTTACCTTTCCGCTATCTTACGGTAAAAATATTGTAATTTTTTTATTAATATTACGTATATATATATATATATATATATATATATATATATATATATATATATATATATATATATATATATATATATATATTACACTCCTTCCTGCTTCTCCAGGTACGGCATGCAGGACACAAAGACCGCCACACAGCTTATCCAGTACTCCAGGTCAGTTTATTATCCCCTCGATTCTCCCTCTGGCATGACGCGTTTCGGGTAAGGACTACCCTTGATCACATAACGGTACATTTGTTTGAAGAGACCTTTTAAGCACTCATTTTTTCATTCTCTTTGCAAAGCACACCACGTGATTAATAAACAGTGAAGATATACTTAGACATACAGATCGAGTGGCTCTTTCCTTCGTTGTTTGATCAGCACATACGGAAAATAAGATTTATATTAAAAAATGCATGAGGTTTACATACAATATAACTGCATAAATGCATATGCTGTAAACATGGACTGGATTTGTGCAAATTCGCAATAATAGATAAATAGACTTGATGTGTTCTGTATATTACCACTATATACACTTTCCCTATTTACATATATTATACAGTAATTTGATCATAATTTACACCCAATATAAATGTAAAAAAATATATATATGTACAAATATCTACAGAACCATCATCTATTATTTACACTATCTTTATACACATAGTACAAAAAATTATTATTACTAGAAATTGGAATGCCAGTTGTTACAGCATAAATGCTGTTCCTAGGTTCAAATTTATGCCCCTAATTTATTCCAATTGCTCTATTTTTACCAGCTCCCATGTTTTTTCATACATGATTAAAAACCAATGTGCAAATATTTTGCCTCAATGCAGAAACCAAAGTTCAATTAAACTTATTCTGCAAAATGTATTCAATTTTCTTATCTCCTAGTGCACTAAAATTCACTGAATGAATTCATATTTTACCTATGACAACTGAGCCCAGTTGTCGCAAAGAGCTCACTCAAGATATTATATACAAATAAAGTGCTAAGTGCTATATCAAAAAAATGAGCAAATATAAAAAAATCATGTGATAAATATATATATATGTATTAACAAATTAAATTGTATGTTTTTTTTTACTTACAATAATTTATTTATTATTTTTAAGGGTATTTAAGTATTTTAAGTATGTTTAAGTTAATCATATTTATTATTTCATTAATTTTTAATTAATTTAAATCATTTTAAAAAATTAGATATTTTGACTAACTATATTTTTTACATCGATATTTTTGATTCGATATTTTTGTACTTACCTGTTTGGAGATAGTATGTCGATATTTTGGTATTCTATATTTTTTCCTCGATATTTTTGTAAATAGATATACTTGACATCGATACTGTTTCAGTGATCCGAATTATACTATGTCTAAGGGAATGTCAGTTGAGTGGATTTCCTGCTGACAGCTGGAGGGGACATATGGATGGGATCTTTCTAAGGAATAAACCTTCATTTTCAACTACGTCTGATTTCCTATTTTTAATGAGTGCTACTTTATTGCAGTATTTATTATTTATGAGGGCTACTTTATTTATCTAATATTATTTCTCTGAAAATCAAATACCCAGATAATCAAACTGCTTAACAGATTCTAAGGGCACACTGTGGGAAGCTGGCCTGGTATATGATGTCCTCTAATGTAGGTGGGCACCTTGTACCAGTCCAGACAACAGTTATGGTGATTTAAGAGGTCTCAGACAACCTTAGAAAGCTATCAAATTGGTAGCTGTGGAGAGCAGCCTTCAGGCTTAGTCTTGAAGGAATGTAAACCAGCATCTTTTATTGGAATGCAATCTTATAGTAAAGAATAAATGAAAAGGAACCACACAAAGTTTGTATAAAAATATATATGTATTATATAACACTCTCTAGTATGGTACAGTATCTCCCACATGGAGATAGACACAAAGCACACAATACTTTAGCAAAGAAATCACAGTAAATAGCACTAATACACAGTGGGCCCCAGTAGGGGGCCAAACCATATACTACGAAAGTGGCATAAGAGCCATGACTCAAGTCAGGACAATGTCGAGAGAACCACCAAAGGTAAGTAGATAGGGATCCCACGTAGAGCGTGTGTGAACACGACTGCATCCTCTGTACAAGTCTAAGTGCAAGTCGCAGTTGGAATTTTAAAGATTAGGGACCCTTCCCAGTGGACCCTGAAGAAACCCTGTGGAAGACAGAAGGCTGGAGAGCCACCCCACCCGTGAATACCATGGTACCCAAGTTACCTATCTCATGGAAGCTGGGATGGATAGGTGTGAAGTGGAATCGGAAACCACTGTCAAAACCAATGTAGGACTTCAGGAAAGAGCCACTGCTGGTAGAGGAGAAAGTGTCGGGAGGAATCCAAACATGGATTCTTGACAAGGAGTACCTGAAAGCAGAGGGGACAGAGTCTATGTCACTCATGGGTGACCAGGAGACTTGGAAGGCGAATGCCCTCCGATGTCCGGTGCTTCAGGAAGGATGACAGTGACCTTGACTCTGCAGCTGCGATGACCAGGTGACGCTGAGGATGACCAGGACTCAGATGTGAGCTATCCCATGAAGATATTGATTGCTGGGGGGACAATGTCCGGCCAGGACACCAACAAGCCTTGGCAAATGCAACCCATGCAGGAAATCAAGAAGGTGCACTGTTGGGACCAGCAAGGTTGTGGAGACTCACCACAAACAGGGGAGTCAGGGCAGGCCCCAAACAATCAGTTGAGCCCATGAAAAATAAAGGTGACCCTCAAATGGATCCACAGGCCCGAGGCACAGGAGTCGCGAGAGGACTTCAAGCCGCTCACCAACAGGAGCAGACCATGGTGCACACAAGGTGGTGTGGCTTAAGATCTTGATGGAAGAAGTTGCCAGAGGTTGGGGCTACTTGGAGCCGAGTGCACTTGGGGCAAAGTTGCCAACAAGCATATGCACTTGCAAAAGTATGCAGTGCACAGGGGTTCGGTCAATGCAACCCCCATGAGGGATTCTCTGGGAGACGACAGCTTGGGCCTTGTGAGACGTAGATAGCAACCACCTATGTTGTTGCACCCTTCGGAGTCTGCAGGAGCTCAGGATGAGCAGACCGGTCAGCAGTGGTGAGGTGCTTGCGAATGCAGGGAAGTGACTCCTTCACTTCAAGGGAGATTATCTTCAAGTGTCTTGGATGCTCCACAGGTCCTGCATGGATCCTGTATGGTGCACAGGCACAAATGATGCAGCAGACTGAAAAGGAGATGAAGTCAGGCCCAAACTAAGTCCAGCGAAGTCCAGGGTACCCAGATGGTAGAAGTGCACTGGTTTCAGTTCTGAATTTTGTCCACGAAGGATCTAGGGACCTACACCCAGGTAAGCCCTTCAGTGCCCTAAGGAAAGGGTTGGGAAGATTCAGGGGACCCTCCCAGGGGAAGGTAGGGACAGGGGAGAGGTTACTTCCATGTGCTTTTTACAGTTTCACCCCACAGCAGGAGCAAATGGCTCACAAGACTGGTTTGAACTGGACCAGGCACAGGGACACCAAATGTGCCCCTCATGCAAACTTTCAGGCACTGGAAAGCGCACCCACCCAGCCCTAATACACTTAATCATGGCTGGGAGGTGGTCACACCTCCCTGTGACAGGATGCCTATTGTTCTGCCTTCCCCTGCTTGAGCTTGGCTCAGGAGCAGGAGGGCAAAAATGTATCTCTGGTCGGCAGCAACCATTTGGTGCTGTCCGGGACTAGAAGGCTGGTACTGGTAACACTGAGAGAATAACGGAGGGCTCTCCCGGTGCTTGAAATCATACCTCCCACACCATTTATGATGTGGGGGTATGATTCCAACATGTTTGTCGTTCTTGAGATGGTCATCGTGAGGTCACACGATGCCCCTTTATATAGTTTATGGCTGTTTCACTGACAACCCGGGAGAATGGACTCCGTAGGCAGCAGGGGTGTCCTGCTCATGCAGGAGCACCCTCTTACTTAGAACCAAGTACCCTGTCCTCAGGAATGTAAAGGCCTGCTAGAGGTGTGACTTTTAGGTTTTAAGTGCAGTGACCTTTAGATGTAGTAAACATATATCTTTAGTAGGTGGTACATGCACCAACTTACACAGGCTGCAATGGCAGGCCTGTAGTTCAATTTCGAAGAGTCTCTCATGGGTGGCATAATGCATGCTTCAGCCCATGGGAGACCACTGTGGCACCTATGCCCTGGGTACATTGGTACCATATACTAGGGACTGACAAGGGTACCCCAGTATCCAATCTGGGATGTACCTAGGTACTGAACACAACAGTTTAGGGAGAAAGCAGATATACTGGGGTCCTGATTAGCAGGATCCCAGTCAGACTAGTCAAAAACAGCATCACATCAGCAAAAATGTGGGGGTAACCATAAGAAGCCGATCCTACTTTCCTACACATACCCTCAATCATAGTCTTCCACTTGAATTTGCCTCAAAACCCTGCTCTTCGTTTCACTGCCATTATTTGTTAGTGACTTCCTAACACACCACTCTTTACGTGCCGCTTGGTTTAATCCAAAGACTCCAGATCATTCAGAATGTGGCAGCCCGACTGGTCTGCGGGGTCCTGCTTCGACACCAAGTCACTCCTTATCTAAGGCGACTGCACTGTTTGCCCATAGCCAAGCGAATTGAATTTAAGGCCCTGACGTTTGCCTTTCGAGCAGACAAAAGGGAGAGGGCCTATCTATCTGAGGAGGAGACAGACTTTTAAGATCCAACCTAAAACGCTTTCTGTACACACTGCGCTTTGCGAAACAAGAATGAGTGGCAGAACGTGTGAGGTGGGTACCACCCAATGTTGGAATACATCCACACCTACTAGCTTGCTCCCCTAACAACTCTGTGTCCACTCTTCGCTAAGCGCTTAGAGACCCCTGGGTGATAAGGCGCTCTACAAATCAGAAATACAAATACAAATACAAATATGCATGATGCATTTCGAACAGGAATTCAGAAAGGCCTTCGAAACCTGGCTTTTTAGTCAGAATGACTAGTTTTCCGTGGGTCTCTGTCCTGCTCACTGTCTGTTATAGCGCCGGGACACCCCATGTGGGGTAGCTGCGCGCTCTATAAAGGTATTTTAATATTATTATTATTATTATTACTAAGCTTTGGCAGCCAGTAAGTGGCATTCTCTATTTATGCCATCAACACCACGTCATCAGGTTATAATAACATTGGCACCTTCGTACCGGCTATAGTAGAAATGTCTAAAACCTCTTCTGTCAGGTAGGCTGCTACATCATTTAGGAAAAAACTAAAAAGTGTAAACACACACCATTGGTGGACACCCTTTTCTACCAGAAAAGATTCAGTACACTTCCCACCAGGGCCATACCTAACTTTAGCCGTATTCATCGCGTAAAGAGCCTTTACCAGGGTTGTATCTGTGCCTAGATTGCTCACTGACAACTAAATCAAAAGTTGCTTTGAGGTCAACAATACTAAATAAAGTGATGACTTTTTGACAACAGCAAATTTATAAGAGATCATATACAGACGGGGAGCCAGGTCGATGGTCCCTCTTTGTGCCCAGAAGCGGCCTGCACTTCAGTCATGAGGTGGTTGAGCAGAACTTTCCCTAAGATTTTTCCGGCCCTATCCAGTAGGGAGGTCGAGTGATAATTTGAGGGATTGCCCTCCTAATGGATAGGTACTATATTGGCGGAATGCCATGCATGTGGTACGGCATTGTCTGCAAGTGCCGAATTAAACACTCTAGCAAGAACGCTGGCCCACAAGTGGGGCTCCGCATGGTAAATATCAATGGGCACCAGGTCTGATCCTGGTGCCTTGTGTTTTTTCAAAGCGTTCAATGCTCTAGCTACCTCCGGCACTAGGATGTCAATTCCACATGACACCGTACTTAGCTCCTCTTGCTCCACATTGTTGCCATATGGACCTATGGGGTTGACACTGTATAGCAAGCTAAACTGACTAATCCAGTGTAAATTCAACCTTTAGAGGATTGGACATTGTTCCCTCTTGGGCTTGACACAGGCAACCTGTTTAGTGGCTTTGCAGAGTCAACATCTGGAAAAAGGTCAATGAACTCTAGGCAGCAATCAGACACTATCCGATCAACCAATCTAGACTTTTCTGGCATATACCCATTGTTTCAAATTTGGACCCCGGGTTGCAACCTCGTTTCTGGAAAATTGGGGCCAGCGGGATGACTGGGCATTGGCCTACACCCCTCTGTGGTGCTGGCAGCCGGGTTCTAGTCTGGTCAGAGCCCAGACCTTGCACAATGGATGTCGTGGTTCCCGGGACTGCTACACCTACCAAGTGGGGCACTTCGGCAGCTCCTTTTGCAGGGCCACTTTTCCTTTTAGGTTTCCATTTTCTTTTAGCTTGAACTAGATGCTTTTTCATTCACTATGAGGAGTTGGTCCATGCAATGTATTTTTGTAGGCATATGATAATATTTCCATGACTAGTATCCTTTGAGCCTCCAGCAGAATGGTTAGGCATTAGTTCTCTGGCAGTAGTGTACTCTACCATGTCTGTGTTAGGTGAAGGTGAGCAATGCAATGGCTGACACATGCTTCTAGCTGGGGGGTGCTCCATCCTGCTGAGCTTTGGGACAAGGGGGCCTGGTGGGAGTTATAGGGCAGGCTTCCCACCCACAAACACAGCTCCCTATTAAGATGGCTACCTACCTGTGAGTTTGAAGTGAGCAATGCAATGGCTGCCACATGGTTGTGGGTGTGGGTGGGTGTGGGTGGAGTGTTCCATGCAGCTGCGTTTTGGCACAAACGGGCCTGGTGGGAGTTGTAGTGCAGGCTGCCCACCTACAAACACCCCTCCCTGTCAAGATGGCTACCTCCCTGTGAAGTGGAGCAGAGGTAGGGAATAGGCTACACATGGCTCTTGGAGGGGGGAGTGTTCCATTCTGCTCAGGGGTGGAACAAGAGAGCATAAGATGGCTACCTACCTGTTAGGTGAAGGTGAAGGTGAGCAATGCAATGGCTGACACATACTTCTGGCTGGTGGAATGCGCCATCCTGCTGAGCTTTGGGACAATTGGACCTGGTGGGAGTTATAGTGCAGGCTTCCCACCCACAAACAGCCCTCCCTGTTAAGTTGGCTACCTAACTGTAAGTTTGAAGTGAGCACTGCAATGGCTGACACATGGTTGTGGGTGTAGGGTAGAGTGTTTTATCCTTCTGAGCTTTGGGACAAGGGGGCCTTGTGGGAGTTGTAGTGCAGGCTTCACACCCACAAACACCCCTCCCTGTTGAGATGGCTACCTACCTGTAAGTTTGTGGGGGGCAATACAATGGATAACACGTGGTTGGGGGTGTGGGGTGGAGTGTTACATCCTGCTCAGCTTTGAGACTAGGGTGCCCGGTGGGAGTTGTAGTGCTGGCTGCCTGTAAACATGCTCCCATGGAAATATTGCTAGCTGCCTTTGGGGTGAATCTGAGGGAGTAAATGTTGGATCTGTGAGAAGTGTTGGGGAAAGTGTGGTGCACATGAGTGCATTTGGGCCAAGGAGATGTCGCTTTGTAGTTGTGCAACACAGTACATTGCAGTGAAATAGTAGACATTTGTTGGTACTTACCAGTCTCCACTCCACCGGCTATTCCTGTGAGACTCTCTGGATGCAGTATGGCAAGCACCTTCTCCTCCCATACGTTGAATGTTCATAGTTGGGAGGGCCACCACCAGTCATCTTAGCCAGCTTACGGTTCTAGTTGTTACACTCTTGGTCTTGAGGGCATTCCACCTCTTCCTGAACTCCTTCTGGGAGCACGGGATGGTCCCTACTGCATTGACCTTGTTGACTATCCTTGCCCACATTTGATTTTTGGTGGCTAATGGTGTCTGTTGGACCAGGTTTCCAAACAAATGTGGTTCTACTTTAATTACCTCATCTACCATCAATGACAACTTATTGTCAGTGAATTTGGGCATTTTCTTCTGTGACATGGTGTGTGATGTGCAAATGGGTTAAAGGTGCAGGTGTGAAGGTGGTGGTGTGTGCGGTGTAGTTGTGATGGTGTGGTATGTGCAGATTTACCTCTCCTTTGTGTTGTGGGGTTGGGCCCTTCAGTTGTCGAGTAGTGCGAAGTATTCTGGTCAGGGAAGGGGCTTGTTTTATACTCAGCTATGTGGGTGGGTCAAAATGGAGTATTCATTTCAGGTGTGTTGTGTGTGGTGACTTGGGATTTGTATTTTTTACTTGCCATGGGCATGTGTCATTGGGGTGTGTTAGGTGTTTTTGAGGCGGAGCCAGATTAATGGCCATACTTGGTAGCCTTGTTGTGTGTTTGCTTTCGACCGCCATTACTCGTCCGAAGCGACCACAGCAGTCGGAATACAACAGCCGCTGGCTCTCCCATTCATCAATGGTTGCAATTGCGGCGGTCGGAAACAGCTGATCGTTCCGCTGTCACTGCAATCGTATCCTAATTTCACGTGTGGTCAGTCCGCTGGCTGTGCGGCGGTTTTGGGTCTTTCCACATCAAATCCAACCACAGCGGATGGATTTACACTTGCCCTGCACACTCCTGGCGGACTTTTGTGGCATCTGCCCACTGCAGTCAGATTGATCTGGCGAGTCATCTTAAACTGACGCCCGTATTTCCAGCAGTACATGCAGATGGTTCATTTCCGCTTCCACGGCGGTCGGAATGGTTTTCCAACTGCCATCCTAATCGACCCTTTCGTTAGGAATAAATCTGGGATCATTTATATTTTACTGTGGAATCGCAGATTGAGGAACTTGCATTACGGGGACTTGTTGCACATTGTGACTTTGCATACTCTTGGCACATTTAATTGTTGAACAGGGTTATTGACCTGTGTCTGTGCAAACCCAGAATTTTGAACTTGATTCTCAATCATTATTCAGTTTGGATTAAGACGACATTCCCTCTACCAATGCCCCAACGTGTTACGATAATGACAGGATTTGTATTCTTTAATGTGGCAGCATCAATTCCAGTACTAAGATCAATTGGGACACCTCATCATCTACCCTTTGTGGATAACAATCTCCACCTTGCATCATAGGAACTCCTTGCGGACATACACCTTGCATAGCACTAACAACCTTACACATAGTTGGCTCTTATTTCCTCTGGGTGCTTTCATCTGTACCAACATCAATTTCTCCTTCAACCTCTTCTGTTTTATCTCTAATTCATCACTACAATATTTTGCATACCTCAAAATGTCATCAATCAACTTGTTCTGCCAACAAATTAAATGCTTCTGAACCATCATGCAAACTTCTGATCTTAATCCTGTCACAACCTTGGACACAAAACTTCCCAAAACTTTGGATTCAAGATTCTCCATTCCACTGTGTTGCTTGCACAGTCCCTTTAGGTTCTTCTGTCATTCTTAAACCAATCAATGTCTTTCTCCGATATTATCCCTTTCAAAAAGGTAATCACTTGTTGAAATGTTTTCATCACTTAAGGTGACAGGACATGTGAGATTGGATTGCTCTGTGGCTCCTTCTTCGGCCACTGTACAGCTACTTTACATTGTACCCACAAATCACTAGGTATCAGTGTCGAAAAGGGTGTTCAAATCTATCCACAATACCTGTGAAATATTTACAAAGCACTCAACTTGAGTGTACCACTCCACTAGCTTGTCTCTCAATTTGGGGAAATCATTTGTGAATGGCACAAGATCACGTCTGCTCCATGGTATATAAACATAACCTCCACCAGTCACTTCCCTCAATGAAAAAATTAAAGCAACTTCCAAACATTTGAAGCTGGGCGGCTCTCCTTTCATCTTCTTTGAGTCTTTCTCTTTGCCCACTGACCTTGCCAAGCCTTAAACTCCCCTTTTACTACACCCAAGTCACCCCTATGATGGGCCCCGGGCTACCTAGAGCCTACCTCAGGGGTGTATGTAAAAGACAGGAGATGTATTTATTAGTTTTTACATGTTCTGATAGTGAAAAACTCCCAAATCAAAATTCCACTGCTGTGAGGCCTACCTTTCTCATAGGTTAACATTGGGGATTCCTTAGTATATTTATTAAGTGCAATCCCTGTTGAGAAGGAGTAGAACAGTCATGTTTGGTACCTATGGACTTGTAAGGATAAATCCTCTTTAAAGGAAAAGTTGGATTTATGATTACAAGTTTAGAAATGCCACTATTAGGATATTGTTATTTTTTTGCTCTCAAGCCCTGTGTGCCTACTGTGCCTGATGAGCATTCATATCCTGATGGGCCATTAACATCGTGATGGGTCATCCTGGGCAGGATGACAGGAAGGAGCTGACACTTGCACTTGAACAGGGCTGTGCTTGTTCCCACACAAATAGCTGTATACCCCCTGTCGTATGTCTGGAGCCAGGTCAGGTAAGGGAGAAAGGGAGGACCTGTTTGCACTTCATAACCCCACTTTGAAGTCATCCACACTTCAAAGGTATCACTTGGTATAAGAATTGGACTTCTGACCCTACCAAATCAGTACACCTCTGTACCTATGGATACTCTGCCAGGTAGAAGGACTGCTGTGCTGCTGATGGACTGTCACTCTGATGGACTGCTGCTCTGGACGAACTGCTTTTCTGCACTGCTGACCTTCCTGCTTTTCTGCACTGCTGACCTTCCTGCTGTCCTCTGCCGGGTGAGGAGAACTAGACCTACACCATTTGAACCCAGAGAGACTCCAAGGGCTTGTCTGCTTGCCTCCTGTTCTGCAGTATCAGAGACATCAAAGATTGCCTGAAACTCTCCAACCGGCACCCGGACTCTGCCATCTGTGAGTCCTACCCTGCCAAGTGCTGCCTTTGTAGCCCTGGGTCTTTGGAAGTGGGTTTTCCTGTGCTGCAGCATCAAAATACACACATTCTCAACTTTGCACACGTTGGAACTCCCGCATTCTCATTGAAGCCAATGCATCACTTCTCCAAAAACATCTCATTGCCAGCAACGTGGCTCAATGACAACGCATTACCTTTATCGCCTGGAGTTTGATGCTATGGCATAAACCAACTACTTGACTTCGAACTGACGCATTGCCTACAATCTTTCAGATCGAATACGATACATTGCCTCCGACCGATCCTACCAGTTTGCACTTAGACATAGACGCTTCCTCCTTGAAGGTGCTGTTTCAGCAGACCCTGCATGGCTACTCATTGCATTCGGTTTGACTTTTCACATTTAACCCAGTCCAGCACAAACAGATAGTCCTTGTTGGTGCTTTAAGTTTGTAAGTGCTATAGTACAAGATATTCTTTAAAAATTCATAATTCCAGCTCTGCACATTGTCTAGTTTTGTTAATTAAATTAAGCTCTATGGTTTGAACCAGGTGTGGATTACTTTTGTATGGTCCTTATACTGTTTTACTGTATCAAGTGTACCACAGATACTTTACACTCTGCCTCTTAAGTGTTAAGCCTGACTGCTCTGTTCCAAGCTACCAGAGGGTAAGCACAGGTTAATATAGTGTGCATATCTGTCTTACCCTGGACTAGAATGGTTGTCCCTATTTGGACACAATGCATACCTCTGCCAACTAGAGACCCAATTTCTAATAGAAGACACATTACCAATATAGTGTATTCTACACTTTGTATTTCTATCCTGCGATCTTAGAATGTGTTGAGTCCCATGACAAATCCAACTTCTCAACATTAAGCACAGTCACATCTGTACCACAACTAAAACATCATCTCATCACACAATGCAATCCCAACAAACTACTGCAAGCTTGACATTAACAATTCCAATGCACAACTTATTTATACTGACTCCTCTGCTGTTACAAATGCTTTCTAAACTGCTGACCCTCCAACTCAGGATATGGGCTCTAAGGGTTAGGGCTGGGTTTGGCAAATCTTGAAATTCTCCAAAAGATACACTAACCCCCTTTCCTTCAGTAGCTAACCATCTGACATGCTACCATCTTGCTAGATTGTCCTGGGACTTAGAAACTGAGTTTTCGCTTAGTTAAATCATCAACAATTGAAATTACTAATTTCTTGGACCTTTACAGCTGACATGAGTTATTACAAAGGAGAAAACATCAATAATAAAATGTAACTTGCAAAGCCCATACAACTCCATAATGAGGGTCAGGAATCAATGAATATATTTTAAGGGTTTTATTTGGATTACCAATCAATCTGGTCAATACGCAAAGCATATGCAAATGCAATAAGTACATCAGTACAATAGGCAGAGTAAAATATCTTGGTTGATTGAGATGCTAAAGAACAATATACAGAATTACGACAACCACAGTCCTGTAATAGCAAATAAAAGTAAACAAGTGTTCCATAAAGAACATCCCTTCTCTATTCCTACATGGGTCAAAGATAAGATCATCTATTAAGGGTCTCTAATTTGGGAGCATATAATCAGAAGGTGTCAGCATGATCAGCCTCCAGTAGAAGTCTAAAGGAAAAGGAAATAATTGTTGACACTAAGCCCAACAATTACAAGAATAAGACAAGCAGAGAGGTCTATACCTCTCCAAAGTTCTTCCTCAGCAGAACTCTAACTCAAAGAGTGTGAACACCAATATAAAAGAAACATGAGATTTAAATGTGTGCTATCCCTCTTAATACCAAAAAGGAACAAATGATGGACGGAATGCTGAACGATGCAGACATTCACCCCACTTTCACAAATATCAGGGTTTAATCTATTGTTCTTTTGCTCACCATGCCACCCCAGTTTGGACCCAGCCATATGCAAATCAGTCTTGTACCTGTGCCTCATGGGAACAGTCCAGCCTGAACTGCCAAGCCAGGTCCTCCCCGGACTGGAAACAAGCATCCTGGGACCGGTTTCTGGGCACCACTCCTCATCAGCCAGGCTAGCTTGAATCTAGTGGTGCTCTGAGCACCGGAAACATGTCTGGGCATACCCTTCACACTAAGGGTGACAAAAGCAAAAGGAACAAATGATGGACCGAATGCTGAACAATGCAAACATTCACCCCCAGTCACAAAGATCTGGGTTTAATCCATTATTCTTTTGCCATCCCTCCACTCCAGCTTGGACCCATCCATATGCAAATAAGTCTTGACCCAGTGCCTCATGGGAACAGTCCAGCCCAAACTCCCAAGTCAGGACCTCCCTGTACCGGAAACAAGCCTCCTGGAACCAGTTTCGGGGCATCACCCCTCATCAGGTAGGCTAGCTTGAATCCAGTGGCACATTGAGCACGGGACCCATGTCTGAGCGTACCCTTCCCACTTAGGGTGACAAAGGCAAAAGGAACAAATAATGGACGGAATGGTGAACAATGCAAACATTCCTCCCGGTCACAAAGATCTGGGTTTAATCCATTGTTCTTTTGCTCTCCACGGCATCCCAGTTTGGACCCAGACATATGCAAATCAGTCTTGATCCTGTGCCTCATGGGCACAGTCAAGCCTAAACTGCCAAGCCAGGTCCTCCCTGGACTGGAAACAAGCATCCTGGGACCAGTTTCGGGGCAATTTCCCATATCAGCAAGGCTATCTTGAATCCAGTGGTGCAGTGAGCAGTGGACAGACATCTGGGTATACCCTTCCCACTTAGGGCGGCATCTCTGTTCATACCAGCAGCATCCAATCAGAATGCTGTTCATGTGTGTCTACAACATTATTCTGAATTCCCAATGCACCAAACTAAGTCTACCATTTTCAGCCGTGAACATCTTGCCATCCTGGTACGCAGTGAACAGAAAGCTTCTTTCGACCATTGTTTATGAACGTTCAATGCCAAGTCTCTCTCAGGTCTCTCTATCAGTCATCTAATACAGACAATGAGCTTTTCCCTAACTACATGAAATAATAAACCTGCAAAAGAAGGAAAACACATGAAAGCAAAGAAAATACATTTCAACTCAGGCCTGTAGTCAGGCTAGCTTAAATGAGCATTCAATGTGCACTTCGATTTTTTTTTAAATCTTTTAATAAAATTGCTAAATTTGAGCAAAAGAATACATGTTTATACATGCAATTATAACTAAAAGCATAAGTGTAAAACATAAAGAATACATGATTCATGTTCAAACTGAACATTAGTGTTCATGTTTATAAATCTCTAAGTTCCTACAGTGAATACATTCAAGTAATTTGTGTAAATGTGCATGTTAAAAAGATGAAGGCACATAATGAATATAACGTCAGGTGCATGTATATAACTGCACTTCTGTGATGTGTGAGGGTGGAGACTAAACTACGCTGCTCTAAAATATTACTCATCATAGTCCTTAGAAATGAGGCCTCTGCGGAGACAATCTTACAGGCCATTGCTGCTCATAGGGAGGAGACGGCCCACGACAGTAAGAGATCCCAAGCTGCTCTTCGTGAAGTACAAGGGGTGGTCAGAAACCTCTCTAAGACGTGTAGCTCATTCGGAGAAAGAGTGACAGAAATTGAGACAAGAGTCCTCACGAACGAAAATGAGGTGGCGGCGAACTCATAAAAGATTAAACTACAGGAGGCAGAACTAGCTGATGTTCGCTGGAAGCTCGAAGATTTCGAGAATTGCCAACGTAGGAACAATCTGCGCATACTGGAAATTCCGGAGAAAGCGGAGGGGGGAAATATGCGTGCTTTTGTTGTGAAAATGTTTCAGGAGTCATTGCCGGAGTTGACAAATTGGAATTGGGACGCTGAAATACAGTGAGCTCATCGGGTGCCTTTTAATCTACCATCTAAACCTGGGGCTTATCCGCGTGCTACATTGGCGTACTTTGGGAATTTTCTTTTAAGACAGACTGTCGCGGAAAAAGCCAGACCTGATCATAAGCTCTCGTTTAAGGAATTTTCCTACTATTTAACCGACCAGACTTTGGCCATGCAATGGTCGAAAGGCGATGGCGACTTCGCTCACTTATTAAGCAATTTCAAGATAAAAGAGCCCAGGCCTATTTGAACAATCCCGCAAGCCTGAAAGTCATAGTTGGTGGTCAGACGAAATTTTTTCTTTCAGAAATTAAAGCAAAAGCTTTTCTGGATGAGCTAAAATAAGGAAAGTGAAAACATTGTGGGTAATTTAGCCCACCTGGTCTTATGTATTCCTTGTCCCTTGCGTTTAATAATTATGTGCAATATAGCAACAAGGTTGATGGCTGAAGGTTGTAATTGGGGGGGTACCTGGTTGGGGGTGTGGAGGGTCTAATTAAGCTATTATGTTTAATAGGTTTGGTGGACCATTATATTGATTTTGATAGCTTATACTGATTCTCATTGGTTAACGTTAAAGGATAGGTATTTCTCTAGTGGCTCATTTTTTTTCTTATTGTATTATTTTACATGTTTTAAGGCGGTAGCTCGGGTGTCGCACTGCATCCCATCACCCAGACTCTTTTGGAGTCTGTATGCCTTGTTTTTTTGGGGGAGGAATGGGGGTGGTGGGTGGGGGAAGGGGAGTGGTGGGGGGCGTGTGGGGGAAAAAACAAAAAAGAACCAGTTCTATGTACAGGAGTCATATTGTTGTCTACTCCTACCCCTTTTCAAGATACTAGCATAGCTAAATTATGTTCACAGAGATCCAAGATGTGGCATAAGATTAAACAATATGTCAAAGAGATTACTTAGTTAACACTCATCACTAAGCAATGGGAAGGATGAATATCCAAACATGGAATGTTGGGGGCCTACTGACTCCGGATAAGCGGCATCGGTTGAGCGAACTGATTAGCCTTAATCCTGTAGATGTTTTATGTCTCCAGGAAACACATGTACCCTGGGCTAAGAGATCACTACTTAAATTAAAGGGGTACAATCTCCTAGCAACCTCGTCACAAACATCCAATATTAGGGGGGTGGCTATTTTAGCCCAAACCTCTCTTGGAGAGGCATCACGCACACTAGCCGACCCCCATGGAAGATGGACGATTGTCAAACTGGCCCTTGGCATCACTATCTGTACAATCTACGGATCTAACCAAGATGATCCTGCTATTTTTGAACAGCTAAAACTCGAACTGGCTACTTGGCAGGGTCCGCTGATCATTTGTGGTGAGTGTGACTTGAATATTTCATTAAATCCGCAGCCCACTCGACACTATCAACAACAGATATATATTGGTCGTAAGCCAAGAGTTTATAAGGCTGTTCGGAGACTTACAGATAGTTTCAGCCTAGTCGATGTATGGGAACATCTTAATTGCCAAGATCCTGGGTACACATATTTTTCTTGTCAACATAAGAAACATGCTCGGATAGATTATATGCTTGCTTCTAGGGACCTAGTTTCAAAAATCATTTCTGACCATAACGCACTTATTTTTACAATAAGCGTTTCAGCTTCATTTAAACAGCATCGGCCATGGACGTTTGACCGTAAGCTTTTGGCTAATGAGGAATATATTACTTTTGTTAAGAACTGGGCTGAAGATTTTTTTATTTTCAACAGGTATAGTGCCCCAAGGAACGTGGTGTGGGATTGCTTCAAAGCTGCTCTCAGGGGAGAAACAATGAGCTTCCAAAGTAGGGCTAGAAAGTTGTTAAACAATGAATACAATAAAAAAATACAGGCCCTTGCTAAAGCTGAAGAAGACCACACCACCCTAATATCACAAGGAAAAGACGGCAAGCGAGCCATGTATCAAATTGCAGTGTTAAAATCAGAACTGAACTCGAGTCTTAGTCAGAAAGCAGCTGAAACATATAGGGCACATAGGAAGGATCTATATGAGAGTGGGGAAAATGTAGGCAAACATCTGGCACTACGCACTCGACAGAAGAATGCTTTTAACAGTATTAGTACCATACAGGATAGAGGACAGACGTATTCACGAATCCCTGATGTTATTAAATCTTTTCATCAATACTATCAGAACCTATATACAGATGATCTAGTTACAAGTGAAGAGGAGGCAGCAGCGTATCTTAGCAATCTATCTGACCATTTGGAGTCTGATAAGATTCTGGATGAAACCTCTCGAGAGGAACTAGATAAGGAAATCACATTGGCAGAAGTACTGTCAGCCTTATCATCACTCTCATCTGGGAAAGCAGCTGGCCCTGACAAAATTTCACTTGATCTATATAAATTATTGAGTCAGCAGCTGGGTCCTGTAATCTTTGATCTTTTTTTAGGGGTACAATGGAATGGCGTTCCTCCCGATTCATGGAATGAGGCTAATATAATTGTCTTTCCAAAAAAAGGAAAAGCACCAGATCAATTAACCTCCTATCGCCCAATTTCTCTTATTAATTCGGACTCTAAATTATATTCGAAAGTGATGGCTGATCGGCTCAGTAGGGTCATCGAGCATCTGGTCTCTCCGTGGCAGCATGGGTTTGTCCCTGGGAAGGGTACAATCGATCACACACGCAAGGCTATCACCTTATTTGATGCCATGTCTGTTACGGGGGACCGGATGTCGATGATCCTGCTGGACGCCGAAAAAGCTTTCGATCGTGTTTCATGGAACTTCCTTTGGTCAGTCCTGGCACGTAATAATTTTGGCCCCGAATTTATTAAATCTATTAAAACGATGTATTTATCTCCCAAAGCTAAGTTACCGATTATGGGTTTGGAATCCGACTACATTCATATTTCCAGGGGTACCAGGCAGGGGTGCCCCTGTTCACCGTTATTATTTGCATTATACATAAATCCTTTAATTATGAAGCTCTTGGAGAATCAGGTAATCAAACCAGTTGTCAGTGGACAATATGAGACTAAGGTGATGGCCTATGCTGATGATATCGCGATTATTACACCTGATCCGATTGAAGCAATAAAGGAAATAGAGAATATAACACGGGATTATGGTTGTTATTCTTTGAATAAAGGAAAGACAGTTATATTATGTACAAGCAACACTATTTGTTCAGACCAAAGGAGAGTTAAGAAGGCTACATATTTGGGCATTATCATCAGCTCGGAGGTTAATCTTATTCCTAAACTTAATTATGACCCACTTATCGATTGTATTAAAAAAGATCTGGAGCGCGTTAATAGCCTCCATCTATCAATCATAGGTAGGGGCAATTTTTTTTAAATGAACGTGCTACCCAGATCGCTCTATCTTTTTCGAGCAATTCCTCTGGTTGCCGATGATAAGACACTGAAAGTAATTAACACACTTATGTCTAAATTTGTATGTCAGCAAGGCAAGATCAGGAGATCTCATAAATTTCTTTCGCTGCCGCAGCATAGGGGTGGCCTTGCTATTCCCAACACTCTTCTATACTATTGGGCTACATGGCTTCAGCATATGGCTCCACTGATCTGCCCCACAGTCAATCTAGCTGACATAGACACTTGTTTAATCCCTTCAATTTACGAGCTTGTACTCGGACATACAGCAAATGGCCTCTTTTTGAGGCAAACAGAGTCAAACTATTACAAAAAAAGTAATAAATTCAGAACTATAACTAGTGCCTGGAAAGTCTGGTCCAAAGTTACCAAGCATATGAACATTGGTAAAATTAATAGGTATACACCGCTTTGGCATTCAAAAGATACAACGGGCTTTGAGTTTGATGTTATATCTAGGAAGTGGGAATTAAAGCAAAGCTGGGATTAAAGCAAAAGAATCCGCTATTTGTTTGTCAAGAATTGATATTATTGAGGCAATGAAAAAGACAACTACCAGAATTGGAACTCTATATGATTTGTTAATGACCAGAATGCAAGATGACCTGGAAAAAACTGAAACGTATTGGGCAACTAAATTAGAAAATGCTGATGTTGACATTGACAGAGGTTTAGAGATGACTCATCGCCTTCTAATGTCATCCAATCGTAAGGCTCAGCTTTTTAAAACTGTATTTAATCTCTATTATACTCCCGACAAATTGTATGCATGGGGTAAAAGGGAGAATGACCTATGTCCAAGATGTTTGCAGGGACCTGCTACACTGATTCACATGTTCAGCAATTGTAAGGAGCTTGGGGTAATTAAAAATATGATTTCCGACTTTTGGGAGGAGGTGTTTGGGCATAGAATACCAGATTCTCACCCACTTTATGTACTCGGTCATGATAGCTCGCTTAACCTATCTAGAAGCGAGGAAAGAATTGTATTTATTGGTACAGCTGTATTAAGAATTATTTTGTCCGCACGATGGAAGGACACTGATCCTCCAAGCTTCCAGATGTGGTTGGCACGATTCCTTGCTGTTTATAGTTGTGAAAAGGCGATATATGCCACAAGAGGCCAGAGAACAAAGAAAGTTGGGGAGGCAATTTGGCTTCCAATAACTTCTTGGAAAATTGGGTTTAGATCGAGCAACAATTGTAGCTAACTCTATACTGTGCCGCTACATGCAATGCTTTAGGCAGTGATCAATGTACTATATAATGAATAATAGCTGTTCTGCCCGATGTCTTAATTTTTTATTTTTTATTTTTTTTTGCAATATGTTGTTCATATTTGAGATTCTGTAATTATCCATTGGTATACTGACTTCTGCTTGTACTGGTTTAATAAAAAAAAATAAAAAATGAGGCCTCTGCCTCAGTGAGTGGACCATGCATGCCCTCTAAGAAATAACAATATTGTAAATTGTAAATGATTCCCCTGGCTCATGTCCATAGCATATTGAGATAAAGTCCTGTTATACAAAAGTAAACTAACATTCAGAACTTTGAAATAGAAAAGTTATGGAGAGGTGTGTGTATGTCTGTGGTGAGGATGACTACAATTAAGAGTAACAAAGAAGATTTTCAGTAAGTAGTGATAGTGCTACATCCTCATTTATATTCCTTGTTCAAGTCCTTCCTAATGAGGCTGTACCCAAGTAAACCTCATTCTATATGACTATATTCTAGAAAAAGGTAGACAGTGTAAACAATGCAATACCATGTGGTTTATTGGATATGTTAAAGATATGAATCCAATAATGCAGAAAGCACAATTGAACTATATGTTATAGGATTAGAACTCCCCAAATCTGTAATGTGATACAAAAGCATTGAGGGAAACCCCAGGTAGCAGGATTAAACTTTTCTCTTGAAATACTCTTTTTTCATATGCTGCCTAAGATACCCTTCTTGCTGATCTACCCTAATTTGTTCCTTTTAGGACAGATCCATTAAAATAATAAGCTAAGGAAAAGTTTGTTTTATCCATCTAAGTTTGTTCTCATGTGAGAAATAAAATCAAATGTTTCAAAAGGAGAATTCTGTAGAGCTCTAAGAACAAATGGTAATGCATACAATGGAGAGAGCTAGCCTTACCAAAATCCTGTCTTTAAGGAAGTCCAGAATGTATGATTAATTTAGGGGAGCAGGAAGAAGGAAGTAACGCTTTTGAACCAAATGTGTCTTTAAACTTTTTCCAATTTCTAGAATAATTCTTTAAACTGGTTGACCTTCTAGATTTTTTAATTCAACAGACTTCCTCCTCTGAACACTCCAGTTCAATTAGGCTTTTCCTTACACCCTCCAGACCCCTAACCTCAGCTTCAATAGGGAGTATACAGGTGGAAGAGGAACCCGACAAGCAGTGGGAGTTGTACAAATCAAGGGTTGAGCAACTGGTAATCTCAGAATGTGGGCCTTTGAGACCAGCAAGGGACTACTAGCAGAACCTGAACATTCTACTGAATGATTTGCCTCAGAACTCTGGATAGTAAAGGATTTGGAGAAAAAGCATACACCAGGACCTTCATTCAGGGAATGTACAGAGCAGCCAATGCCCAATAGAATAAGGAAGCCAAATCTACTGAGTAACATAAAAATATTCAACCAAGGTAGACCGATCCTATAAAAGTTATGATGGAATACAAGAGAAGTGAAGGCCATTGATGATGCAGACAGAAAAACCTTTCCCAAATGGTCTACAAGCCTATTCTCCCTTCCCTTCTCTGAATTGTTTCCAGAGAGAGGAGATTGGACTTTGCCTGATTTTCTATCTTCTGAGCTAAGAGAAATACAGCCCAAACCTTCGATCCAACATGTAGGTTCACATAAGCACCGGCTACCCTGCTGTTTCCTTCTATCTTTATTGTCTAATTGTGATTGGATAGTAGTAAAGGCCACATTACATTGAAGATAGCTGCTAATTGCCTCAGTTTGAAGACCTTTGTACTACTGTCCAGGACCAAAAACCAGAGGATAGAAGGATTCTTCATCACTGCTCCCAACCCTGTAACTAGTATCTTAGTAATGGTCTTTGCATTTGCAACAAATAAAGAAACATACCTGTGCAACCTCCAATTCAGTGCCAGTCTCATTTGATGTCTCACTAGAATTGTTCTGATGTAATATTCCAAAGATGTAAGAGAAAATCAGCTAGGGGATTTAGATGAAGAAGTGACAAAGGAACAATAGCCAAACTGGAATCTATCTCTCTACGAGTTCCCAACCACTCTCTGGCTGTTGCACATTTATATTACAGAAGATTTGACAGCTGCTCTCTCACTTTCAACTTTCTTGGCTTTAGAAGGAAGACCTTGACAATTTCTTTCTGGATGTTTATTTCTATGTACTGCAGTGTCCGAGATGACAGAAAAAAGGATTTTTTTTAATGCTTAGGAGTAACCAATGAGAAAACTGTAAAAAGTCTGAACATCTTGCTGGGCCTTTGAAAAAAAACATGTACTAATTAATCGGTGATCAAAGTAAAGAATTACATTTATACCCTGGTCATTAAACCTGCTCTTTAAAGGAGCAAAGACATTGTGAACACTATTGGGGTTAGAGAAAGATCAGAGGGAAGAACTCTGAATGGATAATGCCTCTCACAAACATTAAGGGCCAGATGTAGGTCAGTCGGTAACGGCCGAAAATACCGATTTTCGGCCGTTACCGAGCGGAATCGAACCATCGGGATGTAAGAGTCCGAAATCCGTCATAATCGGTAAATTACCGAATCGGTAATTATACCGAATCGGTAAAATACCGAATCGGAAAAAACACAGATTCGGTAATTTTACCGATTCGCTAACATGCAGAATCGGTAAATATACCGAATCGGTAATTATACCGAATCGGTAAAATACCGAATCGGTAAAATGCAGATTCTGTAAATAAGAAGTGTGAAAAATGAAGAGTGAGATGTAGGTAAGCTCAGAAATACCGAATTTGCCTAAAAATCTGTATTTAAGAGTCTGTATTTACCATGGATTGGAATCAGGTGGTAACCAGGTGCAACCTATAAAAACCGACCCAAAATGCAATTCTTCTTGCACTATGGCGGCATTTTATGTCATTGCAAGACGGCTACGGCTACAGGAGGAAGGAGAGAGGGAATGGCAGAGAGAGGAGCAGGTCTACAGTCAGAGGGTGACCCTGTGCATGCTCACAGAAGCAGAGATACTCCAGAGGTACAGATTGGCCCCAGACACCATCACTGACCTCATCAGGGACCTCCAACCACTGTTGGACCACCCCACCCCAAGGGCACACGCAATCCCAACACAAGTGCAGGTGCTATGCAGCCTACACCTGCTTGCGTCTGGCGTTATAAAAGAACAGGGTTAAACCCACTAAAGTCAAAAGGACATGGGTAACTATGCAGTACAAAAGGAAGGGGTCCCAGACAGAAAACAGATAATTCAAAATGACTTAATTGAAAAAAGACAATTGTTTCAAGAAGCAAAGTTATTAGATGCAAAAAAGTTTAATTCAGATTTGCACATGTTACCTTTCATTGGTTAGAACACATAACAATTTTTTCTCTAAGTAGCAAGATTTTTTATGTGCCCACATACACAACGGGGAAGGGGTGAAGTGAGGGAAAGTGTCAAGGATAGGGTAGGATAAAGGGATAACCTAAATCATTCAGTGACAGATATTATTCACAATTCAAAAATTAAATACATGTGGTTCCTTTAGCCAAAGGCCACACCATAAGGCTCATAAAGAGTCCTGAAACAAATAATGCAGACAACCAGACTCCACTTCAGCCGCTAAAGTCTTGCTTGGGGTAGGAGTTGGTAATTGTTGAATGGTCTACGTTTCGACCCAAAATACGTGTAGGAAAGTAGCCCTTACAGAACGGGTCTTCTTCAGGACAAAACAGTTGTGGGTGGGCGACCTCCTAGGGGCAGTTAAAAAGAAATCAATTAACACACACGCTTCCTGTTCATTAATACAAGGAAGGCGGAATTAGGAAAATTATCAGTTAAAAACGTGTTGTCAAAATGCAAAAGACACTACACACATAGTTCTAATATTACAGGGAATTGCAATCCAGATATACAAGATCTGGTACTGGCTCACCTATCGCGGAGGGCGAGAGGACCAGAGTCTCCAGGGGGTGTGTCTCCCGGACCACGTTATAGAATTATAACTGAAAATTACAAGAAAAGACATTGTCATCTCTTGGTCAGCTAAAAATTACATCAAATTCTGTTTCATATAGGCAATTCCGAACTTACACACCTATGGACATCTTGTCGCTTGGACTGTAATCGAATACCCATAAGGGCTTCGCCAAACCCCAATTAACAGGATAAATACCAGACTGTTAGTTCGAGTACATAGGGCAAAGGTCCCAGAAGTATTCAGTGGTTGGAAAAATCCGGCTCCCTGAATAGAGATATACTAGTGGTCGTGTTTACTACACATTCAGCCATTTAAGCTTCTAGGGGTGTCTATTGACGTGGACTCAAAAATGACATACCTCACGTGCGCTTCTGTGACACCAGAATGCGCGTATATTTCATGTGCAGTATGGACCTGAGTACCGTCTCTCTGCAAACAATTTAATGGCAAACATTAGGTCTACCGATCAATTTTGAATTCCATAGTTCTACATTAAAATTACTGCATTCCAAATGTAGTGATCATACCTTGCACCACTTGTTTATTTCGTATTGTCAACTCGTGGGGGTTGGGAAAGCGCCTGTGCATAGGAAACAAAGCAGGAAAATAGTGCTACCGTTAAATTGCAATTGCACAATTGTCAGTGCCGCGCTGTAAACAAAAATAAATATAATTATTAAAGACATACCTCTGACCACCAAAGGGTTCTGGAGGCGTCTCGCCGAAAAGCATTTATTATTCCATAATTCTTCTGCCTTTAAATAAGGAGGAGGGCATTTAGTATGGAAGCCGACAACGTATTACATTAAACCGGCACGGTTTTAAACATGGGGCTTACCTCAAGGGCTCTGATATGACGCCGGAGTTAATCGTATTTATCCGGCACACCTCTCTGCAAAACAACGAAACATCGTTGGGTTTGAGTATTCAACCCCTGCGTGCCACGTTACCTTAAAGCAACATCATAGGGCGAAAGACGGGATATGATTTAAGCGCTTACCTTCAACGCTTTGAAACGGACCGGAACGTATTCCCGCAACCCGACGCACTCAGGTCTCCGCCAAACAACCGGGGCCTCGTGAACTTCCTGGTTGGGGGTAGGGGGTGGAGCATACCACCGAAGCCTCGATGGAGGTAGTAGAAAGACTACTCCTCCCCGGCTTTCCCAGGTGATATTTGCCGATTCGGTACCAGACGATTTTCTAAAAAATTCCTATTATGGAAGGCTTTGTGGGCTCAATTTATGATTGTAAAAAATATAAATTAATAAATAATAAAACGAGGTTATTTAGATTGAATCCAACTAAACACTCAAAAAGGTGTATAAAAATTCATAACAGGAGCGTTGCTCCTCTAGTCGTGTTAGGAAAAATCAAGAAAGGCACTAGTGGAAATTCATTAGTAAAGACTTATTCTAGGCACATGAGGGTGAGTGAAAACTTATTCTAGGCACATGGAGCCGTAATAGTTCATATTAATAGGCCCACAGGCGCGCCGCGCCCCATCGTAATGGATAATTATTCCGAGAGGCAAAATTAATTGTCTCCAACATGGCACACATATTGGTGTCTGATATTATATGAGTGACATTTTTAAAGAAACCCTATTGTATGTTCATGGAGATGTGCGACATCAGAAGTAAAACCCCATCTATGGTTGTACCCATCTTCTATCACAGCACAGACACATAATTTACGTTATTGCAAATCTATGTCGTAGATGATCATATATGACACATGAAATACATACATGTTATTCATTGTTGCATAGAATCTATGGCTTGCCTGCCAAACAGGGTAGCAAAAGCCATACAGTAATGTTTAGGTAATGGAATGTACACGTAGTATATATACGGGCAGTGTGCACTTATCTCGCAGGATAGTGTAAACCATACCCATTTCCCTGGTTTCATCAGCTCTAGTGCAAACCTGTAGACAGTGCACTTTCCTCGCAGGGTAGTGTAGACTGTTCAACATATTGCCCTGATCAAAGGATCAGAGGTTAGCCAACTGTACAAAACTACTTTCGGATTCGTTTAGGCCCTCAACTACAGAATTGAAAATATGGATCCACTTCAGCTCTCTAACATGGAGGATACTTGATAAATCACCTCCCCTTGGGCCTAGTGTCACCTGTTCCAATACCACCCATTTTAATGTTTCAGGCATGTGGTTTTCTTTTACGCAGTGTTCAACTAGGGGTGCCCCAGGTACCTTGCATCTAATGCGGCTGCAGTGTGCAAGAAATCTAGCTTTTACACGCTGCTGAGTCTGACCTACGTATATAAGGTCACACGGACAGATTATGCCGTAAATCACATTCCTGGTGTTACAGTTCGTGTGGCTCTTGTGTGTGTGTCGGTGATTTTTAAAAATGAAGTCCTTTGATTGGATAGTGGAAGGGCAGGCCTTACAGTTGCCACACCTAAAATGTCCCACTACAGGCGGTTGTTTCCAGCATGAAGCCAAAGTAGGTGCATTCGGGCACTCCAAAAAGGATGATACTCTTTTACATTCCTCGCTTTCTTAAAGGCGTGCATGGGTACGCTGGTAATCTCCAAATCATCTGCAATTAAGCCCCAGTGCTTATTGATTGTCTTTCTGATTGCATTACTTTTAGTTGAAAAAGTAGTAACGCAAATCATGCGTTCTTCTTCTTGACGAATGCGTAGGGTGGGTTCCAAGAGTGTTTCACGATGGCTAAACCATGCCCTCTTCCTGGAGCGCCTGATCAACCGTTTGGGGTAACCTCTTTCTATCAAACGTTTCATTAGTATGTCGGATTGTGTCATGTAGTCTTCTTTCTTACTGCAGTTCCTCCGGATTCGAAGAAACTGGCCATAGGGTAAGTTATCCCGAAGGCTCCGAGGATGGTGACTGGAGTACTGCAACAGAGAGTTACGTTCTGCAGGCTTTCTGAAGAGTGTAGTATGCAGTGTGCCTTCTTCCGCTACTATCGTGATATCCAGGAAATCAATTCTGCTGTTACTTGCTTGCATCGTGAATTGAATATCTCGAGACTGCAGGTTTAGCCAAGAGTGAAAACGTTCAAGTTCACTATCGCTACCTTTCCATATGATCAAAACGTCATCAATATACCGCATCCACAGTTGTATTTGATGTCGGAATGGGTTGTGATCACTGATGACAAAAGTGTTTTCATAAAAAACCATGGATAACTTACCCTATGGCCAGTTTCTTCGAATCCAGAGGAACTGCAGTAAGAAAGAAGACTACATGACACAATCCGACATACTAATGAAACGTTTGATAGAAAGAGGTTACCCCAAACGGCTGATCAGGCGCTCCAGGAAGAGGGCATGGTTTAGCCATCGTGAAACACTCTTGGAACCCACCCTACGCATTTGATGTCGGAATGGGTTGTGATCACTGATGACAAAAGTGTTTTCATAAAAAGCCATGGCTTTTTATGAAAACACTTTTGTCATCAGTGATCACAACCCATTCCGACATCAAATACAACTGTGGATGCGGTATATTGATGACGTTTTGATCATATGGAAAGGTAGCGATAGTGAACTTGAACGTTTTCACTCTTGGCTAAACCTGCAGTCTCGAGATATTCAATTCACGATGCAAGCAAGTAACAGCAGAATTGATTTCCTGGATATCACGATAGTAGCGGAAGAAGGCACACTGCATACTACACTCTTCAGAAAGCCTGCAGAACGTAACTCTCTGTTGCAGTACTCCAGTCACCATCCTCGGAGCCTTTGGGATAACTTACCCTATCCGGAGGAACTGCAGTAAGAAAGAAGACTACATGACACAATCCGACATACTAATGAAACGTTTGATAGAAAGAGGTTACCCCAAACGGTTGATCAGTCGCTCCAGGAAGAGGGCATGGTTTAGCCATCGTGAAACACTCTTGGAACCCACCCTACGCATTCGTCAAGAAGAAGAACGCATGATTTGCGTTACTACTTTTTCAACTAAAAGTAATGCAATCAGAAAGACAATCAATAAGCACTGGGGCTTAATTGCAGATGATTTGGAGATTACCAGCGTACCCATGCACGCCTTTAAGAAAGCGAGGAATGTAAAACACTATGTGGTATCATCCTTTTTGGAGTGCCCGGCTGCACCTACTTTGGCTTCATGCTGGAAACAACCGCCTGTAGTGGGACATTTTAGGTGTGGCAACTGTAAGGCCTGCCCTTCCACTATCCAATCAAAGGACTTCATTTTTAAAAATCACCGACACACACACAAGAGCCACACGAACTGTAACACCAGGAATGTGATTTACAGCATAATCTGTCCGTGTGACCTTATATACGTAGGTCAGACTCAGCAGCGTGTAAAAGCTAGATTTCTTGCACACTGCAGCCGCATTAGATGCAAGGTACCTGGGGCACCCCTAGTTGAACACTGCGTAAAAAAAAACCACATGCCTGAAACATTAAAATGGGTGGTATTGGAACAGGTGACACTAGGCCCAAGGGGAGGTGATTTATCAAGTATCCTCCATGTTAGAGAGCTGAAGTGGATCCATATTTTCAATTCTGTAGTTGAGGGCCTAAACGAATCCGAAAGTAGTTTTGTACAGTTGGCTAACCTCTGATCCTTTGATCAGGGCAATATGTTGAACAGTCTACACTACCCTGCGAGGAAAGTGCACTGTCTACAGGTTTGCACTAGAGCTGATGAAACCAGGGAAAGGGGTATGGTTTACACTATCCTGCGAGATAAGTGCACACTGCCCGTATATATACTACGTGTACATTCCATTACCTAAACATTACTGTATGGCTTTTGCTACCCTGTTTGGCAGGCAAGCCATAGATTCTATGCAACAATGAATAACATGTATGTATTTCATGTGTCATATATGATCATCTACGACATAGATTTGCAATAACGTAAATTATGTGTCTGTGCTGTGATAGAAGATGGGTACAACCATAGATGGGGTTTTACTTCTGATGTCGCACATCTCCATGAACATACAATAGGGTTTCTTTAAAAATGTCACTCATATAATATCAGACACCAATATGTGTGCCATGTTGGAGACAATTAATTTTGCCTCTCGGAATAATTATCCATTACGATGGGGCGCGGCGCGCCTGTGGGCCTATTAATATGAACTATTACGGCTCCATGTGCCTAGAATAAGTTTTCACTCACCCTCATGTGCCTAGAATAAGTCTTTACTAATGAATTTCCACTAGTGCCTTTCTTGATTTGTCCTAACACGACTAGAGGAGCAACGCTCCTGTTATGAATTTTTATACACCTTTTTGAGTGTTTAGTTGGATTCAATCTAAATAACCTCGTTTTATTATTTATTAATTTATATTTTTTACAATCACAAATTGAGCCCACAAAGCCTTCCATAATAGGAATTTTCTAGAAAATCGGCTGGTACTGAATCGGCAAATATCACCTGGGAAAGCCGGGGAGGAGTAGTCTTTCTACTACCTCCATCGAGGCTTCGGTGGTATGCTCCACCCCCTACCCCCAACCAGGAAGTTCACGAGGCCCGGGTTGTTTGGCAGAGACCTGAGTGCGTCGGGTTGCGGGAATACGTTCCGGTCCGTTTCAAAGCGTTGAAGGTAAGCGCTTAAATCATATCCCGTCTTTCGCCCTATGATGTTGCTTTAAGGTAACGTGGCACGCAGGGGTTGAATACTCAAACCCAACGATGTTTCGTTGTTTTGCAGAGAGGTGTGCCGGATAAATACGATTAACTCTGCCGTCATATCAGAGCCCTTGAGGTAAGCCCCATGTTTAAAACCGTGCCGGTTTAATGTAATACGTTGTCGGCTTCCATACTAAATGCCCTCCTCCTTATTTAAAGGCAGAAGAATTATGGAATAATAAATGCTTTTCGGCGAGACACCTCCAGAACCCTTTGGTGGTCAGAGGTATGTCTTTAATAATTATATTTATTTTTGTTTACAGCGCGGCACTGACAATTGTGCAATTGCAATTTACCGGTAGCACTATTTTCCTGCTTTGTTTCCTATGCACAGGCGCTTTCCCAACCCCCACGAGTTGACAATACGAAATAAACAAGTGGTGCAAGGTATGATCACTACATTTGGAATGCAGTAATTTTAATGTAGAACTATGGAATTCAATATTGATCGGTAGACCTAATGTTTGCCATTAAATTGTTTGCAGAGAGACGGTACTCAGGTCTATACTGCACATGAAATATACGCGCATTCTGGTGTCACAGAAGCGCACGTGAGGTATGTCATTTTTGAGCCCACGTCAATAGACACCCCTAGAAGCTTAAATGGCTGAATGTGTAGTAAACACGACCACTAGTATATCTCTATTCAGGGAGCCGGATTTTTCCAACCACTGAATACTTCTGGGACCTTTGCCCTATGTACTCAAACTAACAGTCTGGTATTTATCCTGTTAATTGGGGTTTGGTGAAGCCCTCATGGGTATTCGATTACAGTCCAAGCGACAAGATGTCCATAGGTGTGTAAGTTCGGAATTGCCTATATGAAACAGAATTTGGTGTAATTTTTAGCTGACCAAGAGATGACAATGTCTTTTCTTGTAATTTTCAGTTATAATTCTATAACGTGGTCCGGGAGACACCACCCCCTGGAGACTCTGGTCCTCTCGCCCTCCGCGATAGATGAGCCAGTACCAGATCTTGTATATCTGGATTGCAATTCCCTGTAATATTAGAACTATGTGTGTAGTGTCTTTTGCATTTTGACAACACGTTTTTAACTGATAATTTTCCTAATTCCGCCTTCCTTGTATTAATCAAAAGGAAGGGTGTGTGTTAATTGATTTCTTTTTAACTGCCCCTAGGAGGTCGCCCACCCACAACTGTTTTGTCCAGAAGAAGACCCGTTCTGTAAGGGCTACTTTCCTACACGTATTTTGGGTCGAAACGTAGACCATTCAACAATTACCAACTCCTACCCCAAGCAAGACTTTAGCGGCTGAAGTGGAGTCTGGTTGTCTGCATTATTTGTTTCAGGACTCTTTATGAGCCTTATGTTGTGGCCTTTGGCTAAAGGAACCACATGTATTTAATTTTTGAATTGTGAATAATATCTGTCACTGAATGATTTAGGTTATCCCTTTATCCTACCCTATCCTTGACACTTTCCCTCACTTCACCCCTTCCCCGTTGTGTATGTGGGCACATAAAAAATCTTGCTACTTAGAGAAAAAATTGTTATGTGTTCTAACCAATGAAAGGTAACATGTGAAAATCTGAATTAAACTTTTTTGCATCTAATAACTTTGCTTCTTGAAACAATTGTCTTTTTTCAATTAAGTCATTTTGAATTATCTGTTTTCTGTCTGGGACCCCTTCCTTTTGTACTGCTTGCGTCTGGCAGCTATCAAAGTGTAGTTGCTGTGGCAGGAGGGGTGACCCAGAGCAGCCTGTCAAGGTTTTTCCACAGATTCCTTGACGCCATGATACAGAGGATGGACCAATACATTTCCTTCCCTGCAACCCATGCGGAACTGGTACAAACTAAAGCAGACTTTTACCAGATGGCAAGATTCCCCCACATCATTGGCTGCATTGATGGCACGCACATTCCGATTTGCCCCCCTGCTGACACAGAATACATATACTGTAATCGGAAGTCAACGCACACCATAAATGTGCAGGTGATTTGTAATGCTAAGTGCGTCATCACAGACCTGGTTGCAAAATTCCCAGGGAGTACCGACGACTCCTACATCTTCCAAAGCAGTGGCATCCATGCACGGCTGACGGCAGGGGAATTTGGTGAAGGATACCTCCTAGGTGAGACACATTGTCAGACCCCCATAACAAAAATAGCAGTGTGAAGTACATGTATGCATGTGAGTAACGTTACCCCTTTTTCTTCTAGGTGACAGTGCATATGCCCTCCGCTCATTCATATTCACCCCCTACCTCAACCCCTCAACACCCAGCCAAAGGAGGTATAACCGGGCCCACAAAAGCACAAGGAATGTGGTAGAACAGACCTTTGGCATCTGGAAAAGCAGGTTCAGATGCTTGCACAAGAGTGGAGGTGCAAGGCAGTATACCCCCATCACCTGCTGCAAGATGATTGGTGTCTGTGCAATGTTGCACAACCTTGCGGTCAAGAAGGGCACTGAGGTAGAGTTGTCAGACTACGAGAACCATGACGACGACATTGCTGTGCCACAAACCCAACCTGCTGGAGTGTCAACACCAAGTGATGGCAGATACAGATGGGAGGAAATAACAGACAACTATTTCTGAGTGAGTACAGATGAACACACAGGTTATGGATGTGAAAAAAAATCTTTTTTAATGTTGGAAGAACGTTCAAGCACTGATGTGCAACAAGTGAAAATATGAAATTGTATGTGGGGACTGGAAATGCCCCGGGTTGCCTCACCCACACTGGCAGAGTCATTTTCTTAAGCGCTTCACAGTGCCACTGGGATGCTGATCACCCCCTTCAGCATGGCCTGCTGCCTCTGCGGAGCGCCTGCTGCTCCTGCGCGGCTCTGACACAGCGCTAGCCGGGCTGCTGCGGCTGCTGCTGTCCCCAGCCTCGGCCACGTCCAGGGCAGGATTGACCACTGTATTTGATATGATGAGGGCCTCCATGGCACTGGTGATCCTGGCCATGCCCCTGGTCACCTTTTCAGTGTGTTGTGTCAGGCTCTCTTCCAAATTTACCCCTCGGCGACATAGCTGGGACGTTGCGGCGGCAAGCCGGTTAATTGCCCTGTTTTGGACACGGGCATCCCTGCGCCTTGTGTGCTCAGTATGTTCCATCTTGGCACAAAGCTGTGTGATGGCGGTTGTCATGCGTCCCATTCCTGTGGCAATGTCTCTGTTTGTTTGTGCCACCTCCTTGTTGCTTGCCACCAACTCACCAAAGCCCTTTGCCATTTCTACCATTTGCAGGTTGTGTGCACGCAATTGGCGGTGGCATGCCAGGATGGATTTTGCCTGCAGGCGCTGGATTCGCACCATGCTCCCCTCAAGGCCTTGGAACACTGTGCCCTCTCCTGATGGACATGCACTGCTGGGAGTGCGTGGGCGTCGATTGGTGCTGGCCTGCTGGGTGGGCTGCTGTGCTACAGGTGTCGCTGGTGTGGGTGCTGGTGCTCCCTCCATGATTGTCAATGGGGCCACAATACTTCTCCTGGCTGGTGATGTGGCAGGTGCTGGCTGGGACCGTGAGGGTGAGTTCTCAGCTGAGAACACCAATGGGGGGGATTGTGATAGTTGGGGGGAGTGGGGAAAAACGAGGGCATGTACAGGGTCGTCCTCATTGAACATGGCATTGCTGTCCTCCTCCTCCTGCGAGGCATCCATGGTGCTTGGCCCTGCCACCACACTCTGTGCCGTCGCTGGAGCTGTCGCTTGTGCAGCTGATGCTCCACTGCCTGCACTGCCTGATGTTGCCCCTAGGTATAAAGAAGCATTTGTGAACTGAGTGCAAATGTCTTACAGTCACTACAATAAAAGCATTGCACATGTCACTTTCATTACTCTGATTCTTTTGTCAAGTGCCTTGCAAATTAATGTGCACTGACAAATGTTCCTACATTAGCTGACTACATTTCCCATTATGCATTGCTCATGTATGGTGCTAGCAGTACTGGACTGGGGTTTGACTGTACATTGAGGCTATAGGGGAGGTGTCTGGTTGGGTGTGTCATGCTGCGCCTGCTTCTTACCTTTTGCTGTAGCTCTGGCTTAGCTGTCCATGTCCCCTACTCCCACCACACTCTCCGTCTCAATGGTCGTGGCCACCAGTTCCTCCAGGTCTGTCAGGGGGGGCGCGGGGTTCCTGCCTCCACCAGTCAGACCTGCCTGACTGGTGGATGCCACAAGTGGGAACTAGGCCAAAATTTCTACAAATTGTATTTCAGCTTTGTCTGCCCACCTGGTCTTATTGGATATGCTTGTTTCCGGTCCAGGGAAGACATGGCTTGGCAGTTCAGGCTGGACTGTTCCCATGAGGCACAGGGTCAGACTGATTTGCATATGGCCATGTCTGAACTGGGGTGGTGGAGTGAGCTAAAGAATGATGGATTAAACCCAGATCAGTTGACTGGGGGTGAATGTTTTATTTGCTCAAGCGCTCTGTCCATCATCCCCTTTGGTAAGACTTAAAAGTAGAGCCTGGACGGACAAACCAGTGCAAACAGGGCTAATTAGAACAGTACTGGGCAATACATACTGAATAACAGCTCAAGACAGTCAAGATAGGTAAGCATGGACAAAGAGTAAGACTACATCACACAGTGCAGACTGGATCACATTATGAATGCTTATTACCGCCAGTAAACGTATGTCCTTTATAAAGATGAAGTATTGGACTACACTCGACTTTATTGTTGTTAATTTAACTTAAACATTACATGACTTGAAATTATTCTGTTGACAGAACCGAACTATAGTTATTTCATAGGTAGCCAACAACAGCCGTCAATATAAATTGGGGGGGTGTAAATAGGCGTATGTGTCTGAATCGGGATTGCAAGTAGCACGAAAGAAATATCTGCACAACTATTGACAAATAAAAACAGGCAGAAATTGTGAAGGGAAAAGAATGTGAAATCAGGGGGTTGCAGCCAAGAACAGAGAAAAACATGCAACATTACTTCATTTGCTCCCATTCCGTGGTACAGAGCTTGGAACAAGGAGGTAAAACCTCACCCGGTAAATACAAACTCATAAGATTCAACTTGTTTGCTCCCTGATAAAAAGAGACGCTACATGTCTCACGATCTCATCACTTTTATAGCAAAAAAACACCAGGCCTCCTTTACCTCTTCAAATTTATACAAAACAGGTTGCTTTATAATCATTTCATCTTCTTCAGGTCGCCAGAGTCAAAGCTTGTTTATTTTATGCTTGATGTTGCTGTTCCGAATCCATATACCAAATGCATCTCATTAAATAAGGCGTTTATTGATACTTTATTGCATATTAATGTACTTAAAAAACTAGTTCGACAAACTCTCATGGCATGAATAAACAGAGCGGTGAGTCAAATGATGATTGTAGATGCTATTCCGACCCAACATGAATATTTATCTAAATGGCACTGAGTCAATATGTTCCCTGGGATAATAAACAGTTATTATCATTATGTATTATTCAAGAATAATTACCAACATAAAGCCTGCTTGTGTATGAAGCGAATTCCCTACTGCTCACATCCAGATTCATTTGCAGCATTCTCACATTGACTTGCATTAAAAATACATGGGATTGGGTGCTAAGCATTGCAAGCTCTGAGATTTGCAGTAATGTCCAGGATATTTCATGTTCTCCTTGGTGATCAGCAAGTGCTTTTTTGCCCTAGAGCTAGAACTCAGAGAAAACTAAACCCTGAATGTAAGCCAACTCTAACCTGAGCTATAGTAGGAGACACATTTGGATTTAAATTCTTGTTTAGTTTATGTGCTGCTTCTGGGCATGGGTTAGAAATACCATAAAATGTACTGTGTAGTGCATTAATGTTTTTTTTACAGATGGTTAGTTTTATAGCTTTTCAAGTTCTACCTGCCAGTACAGAATACAGTAAGATGAGACTAGTTTTCTAATGCTCGCTCCAGGGAAGAATTGTGCTGATGGGAATATTATCAAAATGGTGTGTGATTGTTTTTCACCACAGATTTTGGGCCTGATACACGAAGCCATTTGTGCTCGCAAATCATGTTCATTATGTGCATAAATAGAAGGATTTACCGTTGCTAGGTATTCAGAAAATATGGCCAAAAATCTATTTACTACTGAAGAATTCTAGGCACAAACGAGCCAACCAACCACACCACTCGCAAGGGAGGGGGAGTGGGCGATGCAGAACATGGTCTGCCTTGTAGGTTTGTGAAATAACTTCTACCTCATCGGAGACAATTAGACGTTTACTCCTGCAGAGGGGTGGAGTAACTCTCCTTTCAGGCGGGGAACTGGAATGTATCACTCTCAAACTTGGCGGGGATGTAGGGGAATGCGTTTCTCCACTACCTGTAAACACAAAGCTTCCAAAAATGAGCATTGGCACATTAGGCTGCCTTTTTGCAGCGTGGACTTGTATACAATGTAACATTACGCATTCGGTAAATAGCAGCTTGTAGTGTTTGATTACTTGTTCACATGATATAAATAATTGAATAGCCGAATTCTGCATTGAAGGTTCTTAGAATGGGATGTTTGGCAGGCTAGAGGGGTCTAGATGCTATTAGTGAGAGACCTACCACAGAGCTGGGGGTTCTTTGGTTTATGCCAATAAAATTGCAGTTTATTTTGCTACGTGTGGTCTTCTACATCACAGAAATAGCGATTAATTATATAACCAACTAGAGGACCACGCTGCTGAAATCCGCCTGAGGAAAGCAGCACTGATGTGATTAGACACATTCAACTAGTTCGAAGATTGGCAGTCGATGGACAAAGTTAGCACTGGTTTGATGACGATGTACATACGCATCTCCAGCTCCAGGGCCACATATATTGTTAAGCAATTACATCTAATTGACATTGGCTCACAAACACTGTGGTGTGCGCTCTAGTCTATGCGCGCATACGCGATGACGCGGCGACGCACTAGACTAGAGCGGAGAGGCGGCGCATGCGCAAGGGGTATTTGAGATAGGCGCGAAAGACAAGAGCGGCAGTTGGCGACCGGAGCTGGGGACAGTTAGACGCTCGGCGCCCTTAGCTCTAGGATATCCATAATTTGTTGTAGAAGAATAAACCAGTGATATTTACAATTCTGATTCAGTGTGTTCTGTGGGAAACCAACATTACAGTGGCGACGAGGCTGGGACCTGGACACCACCTGGTGCAGGGACGACAGCAGACACCCCCACAGCCATCCTCATGAGTCAGTAAGGCTAATCACCGGCGAAGAAGAGCTAAAGGGCGTGGCAGCAGCGCAGCATCAAGGCTATAAGCCGAACACCAACCACACAAGTCAGGTCAGTGTGGCCCAAGACTCCAGGAGCCCCCAGACAGCATCCTGGCAACCAAGGGAGACTCCCCAGAGCCAGAGGAAAGGGGGGAGAGTGCGCAGACTGCGCACAGTGCGAGAGGAAAAACCCCAGGGAGCCCAAGGGGCCAAATTGACACATCAGGGAGCGCAGGAGTGTCAGGTGAACCCACTCTAAGGAGGGCCCAGGAAGGAAGACCCAGAGGCGAGGAAAGAATGGCGAACCAGGCGTCAGCCCTGATGGCACCAGTTCCGTTCCTACCGAGACCAGGTGAACCCCAACTTAAATGGGAAGACTGGAAAGATTATTTCCTAAATTACATTGAGGCTCTGGGTGATGAAAGCGAAAGTGAATACACGCCGGAAAGAAAAAAGAGACTTTTGCTCCACAACTTAGGCCCAGAAGGGGTGAGGGTGTTTAAGAACCTGGTGCCCAAAGAGAGGGGTGCAGCGGAGACGGATGTGTTTGCGAATGCACTAGATGACCTGGACTGCCATTACCGCCCAGCGGTCTGCGTCTCGATAGACCGCTATAACTTCCAACAGCGGAAACAGGAGGCGGGAGAGTCCATTGATGATTACGTGGCAGCCCTTCGCCGTCTAGCAATCACATGTAGGTATGGAAACCTGCAGGATGAGTACATTAAGGACCAAATTGTAATGCACACCACCAGCAGGTCGGTGCAAGACAAGCTATGGGCAATGAATGAGACAACCCTGAAAGAAGTGGTGGCGATGGTCAAAAAGGCCGAAATGTCGAAGAGAGGCGCAGACGCGGCGAAAAGGGAAAGTGGCCCAAGACAGATGGTCAACAAAATTGAGGAGGCACCACAATCCAGTAAACCCAAAAGCAATTACGGGGACCCGAGGAAAGATATGAGAGGAGCTGGGAAACAGATGACTCGCTCTGGCCAGGGATCAAAATTCGCATGCTACAGATGTGGCAGTGCAGCACACGCGGCCCAGGACAGGCGTTGTCCCGCGTTCCGCGCCAGGTGCTCGTTCTGTGGGTTGACTGGTCATTTCGAAAAAGTCTGCCGAAAGAAAGGGGCGAAGTCCACTGTTAAGTGCATCGATGCAGCAGCGGCCAACGTAAGTGAGGAAGACGAAGTGGATGATGATGATCTGGTCCTGTGCATAGAGGATCAAGTTTTGGACGTGTCCGGCAAGCGAAGAGACAAGCCCCGCACCGACATGCTCATTGGGGGCGTCAAAGTACACGTGGCCGTGGATTCTGGATCCCCCTGGACCATTGTACAAAGGTCGATATGGGAAGAGGACTTCGTGCCTGCCATAGGTCCTGACTTGATGCCGCCGGACATCAGACCCATCTCGTATACTGAGAATACCATCCCCCTGGTTGGGTGCAGGGACCTGGAGTTCGAATTCCGAGGACGGTCAGCCACGTGCACCCTGTATGTAGCTGAAAAAGGCCCGTCGGTACTGGGATGGAGAGATGCAGGTGATCTCGGTATCATACTCAACCCTGGGGGGAAAGAACAGATTCTGCTAACAGACGAATGGCCCCTCTCGAAGGAGGAGGATTGGAAGGCAGCATACCCCACGGTATTTGAGGGCACGGTTGGAAAACTGGACAAATTCGTGCACAAGATGGTCATCAAGGAGGGAGCAGTACCAGTGGTGCATAAAGTACGGAACATACCGATGTCTACGAGTGAGGCGGTGCGCCAAGAACTAATGAGGCTAGAAGAGCAAGACATCATTGAACCAGTGGACAGTGCGGAATGGCTATCGCCCTTGGTGGTAGTCAAGAAGCCAAACGGCAAGGTCAGACTCTGCGTGGACCTAAGGGAGCTCAACAAAAGCCTCGTAGTGGAGAGATTCCCGCTCCCCAGAATAGATGAGATGCTGGCTAGGACTAAAGGGATCACCCACTTCTCCACCATAGACCTGACATCTGCGTATTACCAGATAGTACTGCATCCATCGAGCAGGAAGTACACAGCCTTCATAACGCCCTTTGGATGCTACCAATTCAAGAGAATGCCGTTCGGTCTGGCATCCGCTGCGGCCGTGTTCCAGAAACTTATGCACAGGTTGTTTAAGGACATTTCGGGAGTGCAATACTTCCAAGATGACATCCTAGTGATGGGCTCCGACAAAAGCGAACACGATAGGAAGCTACACCGAGTGCTGGGAGTGCTGCAAAGCAGGGGATTGACGGCGGAATGGAGCAAGTGTAGAATAGGGTCCCGCTCTGTGACCTACCTGGGGCACGAGATAGGGACGCATGGCATATCACCGAAGGAGCAAAATGTGAAAGCAATAAAAGATGCCAAGGCTCCAACTACCAAAGAGGAAGTGCGGTCATTCCTTGGAATGGCCGAGTATTACAGCCGGTTTGTCAGACATTTTGCCACCAGAACGCACCGGATGAGACAACTAATCAGGAACAATGCAAAATTCGAATGGGATGCGGAGGCCCAATCCGAATTCGAGTCCATCAAAGACTGTATCAGCCACGCCATTCCACTGCAAGGGTATGTCACCACCGGCAAAACAGTGGTGACAACTGACGCAAGTGACAAGGGCCTGGGAGCTGTCTTGGCGCAAGAAAGGGAAGATGGTGCCAAGGAAACGATCTGTTTTGCATCCAGGGCGCTGTCCCCGACGGAACAAAGGTACAGCGTAATCGAAAAAGAGATGCTGGCGGTCACGTGGGCGCTGAGCAAGTTTCGTCAGTTCATATGGGGCACAAGATTCAGGCTTCAAACAGATCACAAGCCACTTATCAAGGTGTTGACGTCATCGGGTCATGACACGGCCACCCCGAGAATAGCGAAGATGACCTTGAAGTTGCTAGATTATACATATGATGTAGAATACCTTCCAGGAACGCAGAACAAAGTAGCTGATTACCTCAGCCGGGCGGCAGCAATGGAGGAGGCGCCAGGTGAGGCCCTGGACACAGAGGAGATGGTGGCCAGTATGGAGGATCACGAAACGTCAATCAGTGCACAAGACTGGCAGGCAGCTTACGAGCTCGATGAGGAAAAGATGGAAGTAAGGAAACACCTTACCATGGGCTGGCCGGACAAGAAGAAGCTCAAGGAGGGGGTGCGACGATTTTATGAAATGAGGGAGGAACTATCCCTGAGTGACTCAGGAATATTTTTGTACAGAGGAGAGAAAGTGGTGCCCCCAGTGACACTGATACCAAGACTGCTGAATTTGCTCCATGAGGGGCATTTGGGCATCGTAAAAACCAAGGCGCTGGTCAAACAGATGTATTGGTGGCCGGGAATGGATAATCACATTGAGAGGCAAGTGAGGGAGTGCGAACAGTGCCAAGGAGCGGATAAGGTGCTTCGCCCACTCAGACCAGCTCTAGGGAAGTTCGACACCCCACGAGGCCCGTGGGAAGAAGTGGCCATTGACATTCTGGGGCCTGTGCTGGACAGCAGAGGAGTGAATAAGTACATTTGTGTGATAATTGACAAGTACTCCAAGTGGCCGGAAATAGACTTACAAGAGTCGATGGACACGGAGACGATCCTTAAGTTTCTAACCTCGGTGTTCCTCAGAGAAGGAATACCCAAATCCATTCTTAGTGACAATGGACCGCAATTTGTGTCAGACAAGTGGGGGAGATACATGAAGAGGAATGGGATCGAGGTGAAACACACGGCTGTGTACCACCCGGCTTGCAACGGCCAGGTCGAAAGGTTTAACAGGGTGCTCATGGGCTCCATCCAGGCGGCCATTTCGCAAGGAAAAGACTGGGAGGTGGAAGTGATGAACATGCTGTGGGCCTACCGGATAACGCCCTCGGTGGTGGGGTACAGTCCGTTCCAAGTGCTTAGGGGACGTCATCCCTTCACCCGGGACAATGTAGCATGGAGGGAGAAGACCATCACCAGCAAGTGGTCCCCGGCGGTGGTGCAACACAACCTGGAGAAGGCCCAGAGGATCTACGCAGCCCACTATGACAAGCGACGAAGCACAAAGGACACGGCATTGGAAAAAGGGGAGTGGGTTAGGATCAAACTTCCCACTCTGCAAAAGAAAGGCGAAAGTAAGTTCAGCCAGCCGTTACAAGTCAAGGAAGTGCGTGGTAGGGCGGCTCTCCTCAGCGATGGAAAGGTCTGGTCGCAAGACCGCATGGCCAGAGTTAACAAAATATTAGTATGGCCCAAGGTTGAGGTGGAAGAGAGTAGCATGAATGACCAGGAGGCCAGAGCCTTCTCGGAGCAGGGCACGGATAACCATGAAGAAGGTGCAAAGGACGACAGTGAAACGGAAGCCTGGGGAGCCAGGATTCCCGAAGGCCGCGATGCACAGGCGGAAGCAGAACAGAGAGCAGATGCGAGAGAAGCTGGGGTGTCCCGAGGAGAGACAGAAGTGTCAGAGAGCATGCCGGTAAGACACACCCGCAGCGGAAGGGCAGTTATTGTGCCCTCTCGTTATAGAGACTTTGAGATGGAAGGACAATAGATGGGTGCTGCCCTCCCCGGGTGCCCCACCAAGACTATTCACAGTTGAAGGACATTCAACCTGGTGGGAGGGGGGAACACGTTACCTGTTTTCATTTAAAGGAGGGAGATATGTGGTGTGCGCTCTAGTCTATGCGCGCATACGCGATGACGCGGCGACGCACTAGACTAGAGCGGAGAGGCGGCGCATGCGCAAGGGGTATTTGAGATAGGCGCGAAAGACAAGAGCGGCAGTTGGCGACCGGAGCTGGGGACAGTTAGACGCTCGGCGCCCTTAGCTCTAGGATATCCATAATTTGTTGTAGAAGAATAAACCAGTGATATTTACAATTCTGATTCAGTGTGTTCTGTGGGAAACCAACATTACAAACACGATTACCCAACGGTTCTGGTGTTTGAATTCTCAGGAACTGTCCACTTGCCATGAGACTCCTGCAGCCTCATTTCCATGCTGCGTTTGTCCAGAACCACCTTGCTACTGTGAAGTGCTTTAAGCGCATCTTCTACTATTTGTCCTTGCAACATACTCCACAAGAAACTATGAAAGTTGCATCATTGTCAAAACAACGCGGCGGCTATTTTGGATGGACAAGGACAGTAATTACTTTGTTCAAAAACGAAGAATTTCAAAGGAAAATTCCACTCACGATTTGATGCAACAGCTGTTTTACACAAACCACAACTTCAGGAATGCAGTGTGTTTCACTCAAACTGACTTCAAGTGCTCAGATCATGGCCATTTCTAAAATCCCTGTTAAAAATAGCAGTGGCTGTGTTAATGATCCCGTGTTTTGTTCACTTTTCCTTTTATTGACTTGCAAATTTGAGACTCAACATGACGGTTTTTACAGATCTAAATGCTATAGACGCAAGTCATGCAGGGTTGTGACCCAGCAAGACACCAACCTGCGAACAATTATCACTAAACACACATTCGGACCCATAAACCAAACTCACTCAATTGTCTAGTCGATGAAACCTCGCTTGGGATCAATGTTAGGGGTAATTCTATATGTCCGATTTGCCTCTCAATTTTGAGCCTATTTAATTACTAAGCCCTTTCTTCATATATTGATCTATTTTAGTTGATTACATTTAATACATTTAGCAATGAAGTGTTTACCTTTTTTACTCATTAAAATAACCACAGACTCGGTTTAAATTTAAAGTGTTATCTGAATTTCCCAAGAGAAATCAAATACAAATTACAGTGTTAACTCCTTCATTCTAAAGAGGTAAGATTCGATTTATCTAAATGAAATTATACATTTCAATGACGAGTACCTCAGGAAGAGAGGATAAAGAGAAAAGGCAGATTGACACAATACACAGATTTATATTTACCTAGGATGGTGCAAGATCAGACCCTTCTGGCCAAGAGTTTTGGGCCCCTCGGAAAGAGTTTCAGGTGACAGGCTCAGGACAAGATTAGGACAGGACAGGTAACCTCTTCTGGATTTGACGCCTGCGTCTCACCCCTCTCTGATGCTAATTTCCACCTTGATTCTTCCGTAAAATCTCCTTCCTAGTTCTATTGCCTCCTCGATTCTTCCGCAAATCCCCTTCTTAGTCCTATTTGCTTGAAAATTCTATGTCTGCTTTCAGGTATTTCGATCAGCATTCGGACAGAATCTCTATCTCTCAGCTTTCTGGCAGTGATAATGCTTCCTAATCTAACTAACTACCCCAATTATACCTTTTGATGGCATGTTCCACCCCTAAATGTTTCCAACTTGTGAAAAACTCCTAATTCTGATTGGACAAGCCAAGGGGATGATCATCACACCATGCTAAGTTTAATACTTTTTCTTAAGACCTTTGTCTTATGTTGCCGCCATTAATTTGTTTCTTCCAAGCTTTATTTTCCACCTATGTTCATAATGCATTTATTAACATTGTATACCGTTTGTACATTTGTCCATTGAGTCTTCATGATGTTCAGCTGGTTCCCAGGACATGTGGAAGGGTGTCCTTGATCGGGTTCCAAGACTTGAGATCGTCACTCCGGAGTTGTATCTACTGCGCCTGCGGAGAGGTGTTACATGAGTGTCACATGGGTGTCAGCCCTCAGCTCTCGTTAAGCCCAAATACGAACAAACAGAGAAGTCAAAAAGACAAGATGTTAGATTCAAATAAAATGTTTTCACTGTATACCACTTATCTCTACTCTAATCCCATTTAATAAAAAAAACTATTTATGCACTAGCACTTAATATATAACTCTATTTAATTTCAGGCAGAGAAGATGCTGAGCATGTGAGTCTTTAACACATTCAATGCTATGGCTTTTCCCGTCCTGTGCTGAGATTTCTCAAATCTCTTTGTTCCATGACGAGTTCACCTTGTCATCCGCACAGGGTAGGTAAAGCTGATGACGAGCTGAGCTTGTCATCAGCATGGAAGGGGTTAAGTGGCCATCTTGACTGTTATTGCACAGAAGCAGAGCTTTCCCCCCAAGCGTTAAGACGTCATGCAGTTGATGCATGCGCAGTATGTTTTCCTGTGTTAGCAGCCATTTTGAATTGCACTCGGGTTACTTGTTAGTAAAACACATAGGTAAGCTTCCCCTTTATCTAATATAGGTAAAAATGTCGTGTAAAATGAGTACTACAAACAATATTAGTAATTTATTACGTTATTATATGAGAGGATTTATCCAGCAAGTTGCTTACGTGCAAATCCTTGCTCCATCACTTGCCAGAATGAATATGAGTGAATGTGGAGGCATCAGTGGAAGAAGTAATGGAATTGTACTACGTCTGGGCTATTACGAAGCTGTACAAAAAAGGCCACAAATCTGAAGGTAATGATAAAGAAAAAGACATTGTTGGCAAAGTTATATAGGCATAAAACTATGAATAGTGAAAAATAACAGAAAAAGACAGCCATAGGAGCAGTAATGGAAACGGCATGCCCTTTAATAATAGTACCAAAGCAAAGGTGCATGAAATATGAAGTTTTGAGGCATTTTACAAAAGTTTGTAGAATTTCTTTTAAAAGAAGTGTTAAATCAATAGAAAACAAGACAAATATGAGTACCTGTAAAAGCGATAGTCCCATTTTCTTTAAAAAAGATTTAAGAAAACTGTGTAACGAATGACCAGAGGAGGTATTGAAGTAGAACTGTAGCTTATTCGCTGTCACCATAACTATGATTGAAGAAGAAATTTGGAGAAGTAGAGTTAGTCAAAAAAATGAAAATTGGCATGTATTTTATATTCAACTAATATAAGTCTGGAAAGGTATTCTTGAGAAACTATAAATATGTTGGGCAGTGGCACATGTATGCTTAGATTCAAGAATCACAAACCCACCTGTATATAGCTTAGAAAGGACCTCTAGTTTTACAGAGAAAAGACCAAAAATACCTTGACATAATGCTTGATCCAAATATTGTTGGATAAGTGTTGATCGTAGATTCTGTTGAAGAAGTAAGGACAACAATTTTGAGTGAATTTCCTAGAGATTTCAATATAAAAGTTGGTAAACTGAAAGGTTTTATGCACCGTATAAAAATCAATAAAAATGCCACAACAAAGATACATAAGTAAGAAATATTCCTATAAGGCCATCGACGAGGAAATCCAAGAGATACTAAGGGTGTAGATGAAAACATCATCGAACCAATGGTGTCTTAAAAGTGGTTGACCACCTAGACAATGGCAAAACTTATCAATCGTGAGGTTAGATTGGGTGTAGATCTCAAGGAATTTAATAAAAATATAATTGTGAAAAGATTTACCTTTCCTAAAACAATTGAAATGTCGGCATTGGTTCACCAGTATTGATCGGTCGTCTGCATACCATCAAGTAATACTACATTTAATAAGTAGAGCACTGACTGACTTTATAAAACCTGTATACTATAACTTACGAAGATGTCTTTTTTGGCATACATCTGTGGCAGAAGTATTTCAAAGACTCACGCATGATTTATTGAAAAAATAAAATGGTATTATGTCTTTTCAAGATTATATCTTAGCCCTGAGTAAGATCCCGGAAGTCCATGACCAAAGATTGGAAAGCATAATGGGAATTTTAGAAAAGAAAGGTTTGACTGTGGCGCACTCTAAATGAAAGTTTGCATAAAGCAGTGTATTGTATGTAGCACATACATTAGTTGGTGTTGGAACAAAACCAAAGAAAAAATGAATTCAATCTCTTACAGAAGCATTGGTTCTGCAAATCAATGAAAAATTGAGGTAAATTTTAGGTTGCCTTCGAGCTATGCATTCTGTGTCAATAACACAACCTGTTGAGAAATGAGATTACATGGTTTTGATACCCAAAGCGACAGCATTTTTAAAACAGACCCTACTGGTCAAAGTGACGCATCAGTAGTAACAATAAGAGACTGTAAAGGTAAGGAAAGAATAATAGCATTTAGTCTCATTTGCTCACTTGAAGTGAAGAAAAATATTCTGTAGTAAATTAAATTGAAATTTTTTGCATGTGTGTGGGAGATTAAATATTTTATTCAGCTTGTGTGGGGAGAATTCTTTTAACCCCCTTTGCTGCCCTACTGACATGTGCATACATCTTGAAAGGGTGCCATTAGCATGCCTTTATGAAATATGTATCATCTTGGAACACAAGGGGCCATCACACCAGTTGAGGTTTACCACCTTTTTTGTCCACTAATGGGTGACAAGCTTCTCGTTATTGTGAGGCTGGTTGGAGGGTATTTGTCAGTATTAGTATCCTTCTTGGCACTGGCAAATTCCAGAATGAGGCGGCTCAGTGTTCACTTCTAGCCTGCCTCAGTGACATGCGTGTGTGACATCACTAATTGAAATTGTATTGAAATTGCATTTACAGAGCACCTACTACCTGCTGGGAGGCATTCAAGTGCTTTAAGGCAAATAGTGCACTCAAGCATCCGTTGATGCATCTTCTCAGTAAAAAAGTGGACTATTAGTAGCTGGAGGTATTCACCTTCTGCTAGTAATTATAGCCCAATGACTAATAGGTCCATTCAACTCTCAGTAAATTAATCCTTGCCCAATCCTTGGTAATTTAGCAAACAAGGAGTCAGGCTTAACTTAGGAGACAGCTATGTGTAAAGCTTTTAGTACCACCAAAACCATAAATAAGTAAAAGACACAACACAATAAAAATCCAACATTAATTAATAAAAATAGAGAACATTTGTGGCTTTAAAATTGCTCCACATGAAACAAATCCAAAGTAGGGAACTGGAGATATGAATTTTTAAATAAAGAATTGTTTATTCTAGCGCCAAAAAGCTTTAAGCGCCACTCTCAGTTATCTGGTCTCCCTGGACCAGGGCAAAGTCAAAGTTTTAGGCCGACCGCGATATAGCATGCGTCAGATAGGTTGAGGGCTAGGTCCCAGTCACAAGTTTACCAGCGCCTTGAGACCCTTACGAGTGAGTAGTTGTCTTTAACAAACACCTAATTGATTGATTCTTGAGGCTTTTTCTCTTAAAGATGAGTCCCTGGGTTCCTAGGAACCAGCATCCGATTCGATGATGGTGGCCTGTTGCAGCGCAATACCTCAGTGATCCTCTTGAAGTTTTTGTCCTTGATGGCCAAGAGCTTCAGAGCTTTCAGCGACACAAACATGCAAAGTCAGGCTGATTTGCAAGTCACACGACTGCGTCTTGACTCTCCTGGCGCTCCTCCAGGAGCTTTGTTGCAAAACTTTGCAGAAAGTTTCCAAACTTTGAGATCCTGTTGGTTCTGATTTCCTCTGGGGGAAAGCAAGGGTCCAGTGGTACTAGCGATTTAGAGACTCTGGATTGCCTCGTGGGGGCTAAGACTCAATTTCCCACAATGCACCTGCACACTCCAGGAAAAATCCAGTTGCAACTGGTCAGCTGGGGGATCTTCTTTTTAGCTTGGCAGATGACTTCTTCTGGCTCTGTTGTACCTGTTGCTGATCAGGGAGTCCACTCCTTTTCCTTTAAGTCAGACACATTCCTTTCTTTGTGGAGCCTTTGATGGCAGCTGGTGCAGTCCTCTTGAGTGCAAGCCTTCTGTGGTATAGTCCAAGGTTCCAGCAGGCAGTCTATCTTCTTCTGATGTTCCAGGCAGTGATCTGAGGAGCTCCTGCAGCTATCCCATATTATCCTCTATTCTGGGTTGGCAGGCAGAGAGGACACTTCAACCAATAGGAGTTAAGCTACCTCCCCCCACTATGACCACTTCCTTTAAGTGTGGCATATTTTTAAACCAGAATGCACTGTTCTCCCAAAAATCTAAATTGAGAAATTCTCACCTTGTTGTGTGTGTCCGCATAACCCAACCCAAAGGCCTGACTGGCTAACAACTGACCACAATTTCCTTCCAGCCCTCTCCTAATCTAATTAGGGGGCTCTCATCTGGCTGGTGATCAAAGACGTGGAGGCTGGCCTGGGTCCCACGATATCTGTCCTCCTGCCTTTGAACTCCAGTTTATCTCCCAACTCCCTTCCTCTCCCTGGCTTCTCCAGGAAGCAAATCTCCTCTCACCAAATGGCTGTATTGTTGTAGACCAAGGCCTCTTCACACATTATCAGGTAGTAGCTTGGCTCAAGCTGTAAAGGGCTGACCAATCAGAAGAGTCTTCAACAAGGCTGCTTTAGGTAACTTCAGGATAGTAAGTTCTAAAACTACCTTTCTGTAACAGTTATAATACATGCGACCGTGGCAAGTTATTGGAGGTAATGTAATCATTATCTTGAGACTTTGAACGATAGGCCGAGTTAGCACCAATCATAAATTCGATTGTATTAAGTTCAATAAAGCCCTCTCATGTTAGCCTATGGGGCTATCAGCACTACAATAGAAAAAAATGACTTTGGCTGTTTTTCCCTACCAGGGCATATCTTTTTTTTTTTATTCCTGCTTTTTTACAGTAATGCACTCTGAGGTATCTAGGGCAGACCTTAGGGGTGACTTAATTGTAATAGAAAGGTAGTTTTGGGCTTTGGAAGCACTTTTAATTCGAAAGTCGAATTTTGACATAGTTTTATTTTAAACCAATCCTGCAGGGCAGGCCTGTCTTTAAAATAACACCAGACACGAAAGCATTGCACACTTAAGTCCACTGGGGTCTCCAAAGCAACATGCTCTACCATATACGAGGGACTTATAGGCAGGTTGTCTTTGCCAATTAAAATTATTCCAATTACCATATACCTTTAGAGAACAGAGCACTAGACCTGGGCCTGGGTAGGAGAGCCCAGGGAAATTTCAGAGTCAGTAGCCACCAGCAAGAGTCAAAGGATTAGGGTGAGCATGGCAATAAGGATGACTTTCCCACACTCCAGTTTCTTTGTGGTGTGTTAATGACTTAGGTGTGATCATGAGAGGGGGCTATCTAAGAAGCAATGGGTAACTGTAATTCATATAAATAGATATATATAACCTACTTCCCAATAGCGGTCCCAAGTTAGGACCATGTTTCAATAGGAAAAGCATTTTTTGACTTGCCTATAACTTTGCCGTAGTTTGACCAATCTTCATAACATTTTCCCAAAAAGTGATGGAAAGTTGGGATGATCCGTTCAATGGGGACTGGGAAATACGGGCACAAAATAAGGGTGTATTTGTAATGGTAATTCCCATAGGAATGCGTTGTTGAACCTATTGCCCAAACTGCTGGACAAAATTACACCAAATTTGGCAGAAAGGTAGATGTTGTTATGCAGATTGTGCTTTTTGTTATTTGGTGCAAATCCTACCAGTATTTTGTGAAAAATGTAAGTTTACAATTATAGTGATATCTCTGGTCGTGGATATTTTGTGACACTTCAGTGATTAGTCACAAATGTGCGTGCCAACGAGAATGCTCTGATTGGCTGGACACAACCTGAACAGAAAGTTGTTGCCGCCATTTTATCGAACGGGATTGATTCCCGGGGATGAAATATTCTGTTATAGCTAACATAAGTGGTCAGGGTGGAGGTACTCTGACCCCATGTTTCAGAAAGGGTGTTGTTAGTGACACAAGTTATGGAGGTACTCTGACCACATGTTTGAGACATGGAGGTGTTAGTGACAAAAGTTATGTGTCCAAAATAGATTTTTTAAATTGTGCACGATATTCACAACCATGCTACAACCACCCGCATGGCTAAGACTGCCTTTTGTGTACAAATACATTGTGGTTAATGATACACTCCACTTGGCTCCTGACATTGCTGCGATCAACACCTCCTCAACAACAGCTGCTGTTTGCCATCTCTGTGAGCCATTATGAGCCATGTAGAAGGTGTGAAGGCCCCAGCCTGCTACCCAGAGGAGCTGGAAATCCTGGTAGAAGAAAACCTCCCCATCTACAGTAAACTGTACGGCTCACCAGACGAGCAGGAGAGTGCCTCACATACCTTCTACACTCTGTTGGTCTGCAACAGCTGTTGATGAGGTTGGAATGGTACTTATGTGGCCATTGTGCATCATTTGAGCTGGTAAGGGGGGCATGGAGGCTGACAATTGTACAGAGATGCAATACATCGAAACAGTATGTATACAAATTACTTTCATGATTCAGTTAAATCTCCTTGAAACACCAAACTCATTGTGGCATAGGTGCACATTACAATGAATGTGTACATGTATTGATACTTAGGTAATGTATATGTGATCTGTGTTCCTTGATGTAATTACATGAAAGGGGTATTTAATTGAAAGACATTGGCGATAATGTTAATGTACACGCACAGACACCTACATTTTATGACTTGTGTATGTATAAACCAATTGTGATTCCTTCACAAGGTTTAATTGTCCTGCTATCTGGGCAAAGTCTGCACTGTTGAACACGAAACTTGGATTTGCAATATGCATAGTTGATAAACTTGTAATGACACCATGCAAACGTGAAACGACTGAGTTTCAATTTCATTTTTGGAAGACATTGAAGTTCTGGCTCACAATCAAGGCTGCCTGTAGTCAGTGTGCTCTCCTTACCAATGTAGTTTGAGTTAAAACATTCAGCCTTGGTGTACACAAGTTAATTTCTTCACCTGCATGACATGTTAGTGAATTGATGACACTATGGTCTACGTGATTACATTCATTACGCTTTGATACTCTGAACACACTGAAGGTCATGCTGTTCCAAACGGTTACAGCCACTCACACAGACATTTACTCTCCAATACAGCCAGTTACCTATGCACACACTTAAACAGCTACTCACTAACCCATACAGCTACTCACACACTCATTTCCTCATCCATACAGCCACTCACACAGACACTAAGTCACCCATAGAGCCTTTCACACACCTATACAGCCGCTCACAAAGCCACTAACTATCCCATATGGCCACTCACCTACCTACTCACTCTCTAATACAGCCGGTCACACACCCATATGGTCACTTAGACATCCACTCACACACTGATACAGACAATCAGACAGCCACTCAGATGAGATATGTTCGAAATAGCAAGACTAATCATTAGTACAGAAAGAGTACCAAAAATCACATATGCTGTAGCTCAATATATATCTTTAAGTGTCAGAAAAGTTTATGAAACACAGTCATGGTGTTATGTCATGAGTGATGTCACTGACCATTTCATGAGTGATGTAATATGTGAGACCATAAGCAGTGCATTGAGGGGGGTAAGTTATAGTTAGCTCAGATAACTATATCTGCTGAATCTCTATAGTTTTGCACCTATAAAATGGAATTTCTCAACTATGATGTCCCTGTAATCTTTGTTTCGTTCAGTGAATTTCTAAATTTGTTTTATTATTCCAATGCCTGACTATAACATCCTTGTAAGCTTTGTTTTTTTCAGTGAATGTTTACTTTTTTACAAATTTTGTTTCCAAATTGTAACCTGTAAAATTTGAGAAAGGGTGTGTAAGTGACTGTATAGGTCAGTGAGTGGAAGTACGAGTAACTGTATGGGTCTGTAAGTGGGTAAATGGATAGCTTTATGGGTCCAGGTGTGGATCTGTGAGTGGTGCTAAGGGTTTGTGAGCAGGTATGTCAGTGTCTGAGTGGGTCTGTGCGTAGGTGGACAAGTCTCTGAGTTGGTCTGTGAATGGGTGTGTGAGTTTCTGAGTGGGTCTGTGAGTGTCTGTGTAAGTATCTGAGTGGATCTCTGAGAGGGTACATGAGTCAATCAATCAATCAATCAATCATTCTAAAAAACTTTATTCGTTTTTTGTTTGGAAAACCATAAAAGTTGCACAAATACAATACATAAAAACAAATTATACATCAATACAGAATTTAAAAGAAAATGTCCAGTACCACACGATAAATCAGCTAAGAACATATCTAAATATACCAATTTTCCATATCCATACAAATCCTCGATTTCACAGATGCTTTTAAAAACCCTACTATAAAGAAAATACAATCATCCTTCAGCAATTGAAGATACACAAGGGCTGGTCTGAATTGTCTAAAATTCATCTTTTTTTAAAATAGGAACTAAGAAATGCCTACGGGGAAATTCATACAATTTACAAAAAAACACAAAGTGCAGCAGATCCTGCGGAGACTTTCCGTCACAGCCGCAGGTAGCTAACACTTGGCCTCTGTTAACCCCAATTGGTCTGGCTAGCAAACTATGGAATTAATTCATCCAAAACCTGGTTAAGAGGAATTTCTCGTGTGTTGACAGAGACCCCATAAGATAAGGTTCCGTCAATGGTGTTGATTTGAGCATTAAATACGTCCAGACACTAGGTTTCTGAACCTCCACAGCTTCTCTGTCATTTTTCCTTCGATTCAGAAAGGCTGTCTTGATTAATTCTACATTCTTTCTGGCAATAACATCAGGATTGGAAAATAAGTCATCCCACCCAATCCATTCAAGCTCTCTGTTATTTAAGCAATGGGATACGAGCCGAGTTATCTAGGGACATGCATTCTCTTAAAATCAAATGGGTGAGGGATAGATCTTCATTCAGCAAACACTTTAAACCAGAAAATGAGGGGACGCAACGCAAGAGCGTCACTTAGGTAGGAGACCCCCAATTCCTCGTGGACCACTAAATTAGAGGTTCCATGCTGAACACATAATAAGCGTTTCAAAAACTCATTTTCCACTACCTGGAGGGGATCTGCGGCAATGTAACCCCAAATTTCACTACCATAGGTAGCTATGTCCACGCTTTTAGCTTGATACACTTGCAGCATAACTCCTATCGGTTTCTTCCCTATTATCAAGGCAAAGTTACAAGCTGCTGCATTAGCCTGAACCAGGTCCCCTTTTTTCCTCTGGATTAGGGGGCCCCATTTAAGATGATCATCAAATAGAACCCCTAAATAGGAAAATACATTTGTAACGGGGATCTTAGCTGCGCCAACACTAAACTGGAAACTCTTTTTCGTTTGTTGTCCAACTTTCATGACGTAGGACTTTGAGTTATTAATGGCCAGGTCCTGTTCTGTCATGAATCTCGAAAACTCGGTTAAAAGGGATTGTAAACCCAGTTCAGTCCTAGATATAAGGACGGTGGCGTCCGCATAAAGCAGGACTGGAATGCCCTGCCGTCCTATGCAGGGAAAATCAGCTCCTGTTGCCCTTAGTACGCTATCCAATTAATTTATATAAAAGTGAAATAAAAAAGGCACCAGGATGCATCCCTGCCGGACTCCCCTCTTAATCTCGAAGTCCCTAGAGACCTGTAGATCCTGTGAGAACCTAATGGTAGCTTTAGTGGAGATATGCAGGTCCTCAAGAAAGTTAACAATACTGCTCTCCACCCCCATTGCTCTCATGGACTGCCACAGCTTGTCCCTGTTTACGCAGTCAAACGCAGATAGTCCATGAAAGCCAGATGAATAGATCTGGTGCGAGCAATTGTATTGTATACTTGCTCAGTAACATAGATAGATTAAGACACTGAGCAATGGTACAGCGTCCCGGCCGGAACCCATACTGGACATCCGACATGATCTTATGCTCGTCTGCCCAAGTTGATAATCTCTTTAGGAGAATATGTCCTACCACTTTAACCACAGAATCAATAAGCAAGATTATTCTACAACAATGGGTACTATTTCTGTTACCCTTCTTAAAAACAGGTACTATAGGAGGAGGAGCTTGGCGGGCATCCGTGATGGCCGCGTGAGCACAGCGCTCTTTGGACCCCCGCCACTCCCGGCATGATATCCTGAACATATCCTGACTTTTCACGAGGATTTGTGTAGAGGAAGCTGGGCTGATCGTCCTGGAACTTTCGGAATTTGATTCTGACCCGGGGTGCCGGAGCTACGGTGATTCGAACTTTTGGGATCCGCCCTTGAGATACGCCCGGGACTGGGTGAGGCTCTGTGGCCGTCTTGGAGTTGAACAACAGCGGCAGGGGGATTGGACTTGTGGGTCCCCCTCTTAAGTTTCGGTTTCGATTCTGCCTCAGACTGAGACATCTGGCAGGGGAGTCTGGCCTGGGCTGGGTCCGGGGCACGAGACGGCTGTCGGGCCTTTGGCTGGCTTATTCTCCTATCTGATTGGCTTTATCCTGGTGGTACCCTTTTGGCGGCTCTTTGATCCCGAAGCCTTATCTTCCTGTGCCCATTCCATCGAGCCTGGTGAATCTCTTTGTGACGCAGTTTCCAACATGGCGGGCAGAGGGGACCGAGAGACACGGAAGACCAAGACACCCCTGCGCGGGGGCCCGGTCCAGTCTAACGTCATGGACCGTTACACCCTCTCGAAGGGGTCCCCCGGAGCCGCCCTGCCCGGTCCAAGTGCTGCTGACCACATCGTGGACGCGTCAACGGAGCCGTCCTTGCAGGACATCATGGGCGCCATTTCTGGCATGAGGGAGACGATAGGCCAACAATACGAGGCCTTGGCCCACAAAATCGACACCGTGGCCATTGATGTGAACTTGATTCGAGCCGACCTATCGAAAACCAATGAGAAGGTGAAATCATTGGATCTCAAGTCATCCAGCCTCACAGCGGACGTCTCGGAGATACAGACGGAGATTGGTAATCTCCGTAGGGTGAACGATTTCATGACCCGGCGCTTGGAGGACTTTGAGAACAGGGCACGTCGCTGTAATGTGCGCGTGGTTGGCGTTCCGGAGAATCCAGAACCTCACTCTGTTGATCTCCTGGTTGAGGACCTGATCCAAAACTATCTCTCTCCGTCTGGACTGAGTAAATTTTTCGCAGTAGAGCGTGCCCATCGAGTTCCGGGGGGCCAGGGTAAGCCAGGTGCCCCGCCGAGGCCTATTGTTGCGAAACTCTTCCATTATAGGGATCGGGACGCTATCCTGCAAGCATCACGTGTGAAGGGCCCGGTGGCCTTTGAGAACGCCACAGTGAACTTTTATCCTGACTTTTCTCAACAGGTCCAGAAACAGCGTATGGGCTTCCGTGGTGTCAAGAAGCGTCTTCGGGACATGGAGTTACGCTACGCTATGCTGTTTCCGACCAGGCTGCGAGTGGAGTACAATGACCGAACCTTTTTCTTTGATCGGCCAGATTCTGTGAACGACTGGCTGGACTCTCTGCCTGGCCGACCTCCTGCGACTGAGTCCGACGCCCACCCGGGTGGTGCTGAGGGTGGTGTGGAGAGCTGAACAATTCGTCTACGCCTGGGCCCTCGTATAGAGTAAACTCTTCCGGGATTATATGCCTAAGTGCCTCTACTGTTTGTGTGTTTTCCTCGTCATCTGTCTTGATCGGGGTGGCGGGTGGGCCAGAGCCTTTCCTCCTCCGGGGTCTTTTTGTAGAATGGGGGTTCTTGGGCGACAGGCACACTGCATGTTGGGGTGGCTTTTTAGCATTTTGCAGGGGTGCAGGGTGGGGGGTGTTTTCTTGATTGTTGGGGGGTGGGTGGTTGGGAATTTCGATGTTTGTGTGTTATGTTCTCAAGGCGACTTTATCTTGCTACTAATGGTTTTTATGTCATGCTCATGGAGGAGGGATTTCGGCGTTGCTGTGTGGGATGGGGGGTAGCGGGTTGAGGTTTGTTTCGTGGAATGTTAATGGTCTGGGGGATAGTATTAAGCGGAGTGTGGTGTTGAAATGTTTACGACGTTTATCTCCAGATATTGTTTTTCTGCAGGAGACTCATTTGGTGGGCAATACTTGTCGTGCGATGAATAGGTGGGGCTATCGCCTTGCCGCACATTCGGGGTTTACCACGGGTTCCAGGGGGGTGGGTATCCTTGTTCGGGCTTCCCTCCCCCTAGCTATTGATGATGTGATCCTTGATGATCGGGGACGATATGCTGTCCTCGTGGGTCGTTATGAGGGTCGTACCCTCTCCTTATTTGCTGTTTATGTGCCCCCCGGCCTGCAGACTTCTACCTTTTCCGATTTGGGCCGTGTTTTGTTGGACCTCCCTAATAGTACTCTCTTCATTGCAGGTGACTTTAATTCTGTGTTCTCCGGTCTACACGATCGCCACCCCCCTAGGGACACTCCTTCGGCCCAACAGTGGCTGGGTGGGTTTCTGGACACGTTTGGCTTGGTGGATTGCTGGAGGCTTATGCACCCTACTCAGCTTCAATACACTTTCCACTCTGGGGCCCATGGGAGTTTGTCTAGACTGGATTATTTCCTGATGCCTGCGGCCCAGTCGCCGGCGGTGCGTGAGATTAGACACCTCCCCCGGGGCATTTCCGATCATTCTCCGCTCTGGCTTTGTTTTGAGATGGGGGTGGAGGCGGCGGGCCGGGTTGCTCCTATCAACCCATGGTACCTTACCTCCCCCGAGACCCGCAACCTTTTGACTAAGTCTTTGGACGCCTATTTTTTGGACAACGAGGGATCCGTTTCCTCTGCGATATCCCTGTGGGAGGCCTTTAAGACAGTGATTCGTGGGCAGGCCCTTTCCCTTATTGTTGAATCCAAGAGGGCGAGGGATCGGGAGGTGGTGGACCTCGAGAGGGAGATTGCTGACAGGGAGGCTGCCTTAGAGTCGGAAGTCACATCTGATAAACTCCATGCCCTGGGTCTGAAACAATTTGCTTATAAGTCTTTGGTCACGGATGCGGCCAAACAGATGTTCCGGGAGCAACAGGGTCGTCTGTATGATGTGGGGGACAAGGCGGGCAAATTATTGGCGTGGTTGGATAAGAAGGAGAGGGCGAATCGTGTGGTGCCCGTGATTCAATCATCGAATGGTGTGAGAGTGACGGACCCGATTGGAATAGTTGCATGTTTTGCTGAGTATTTTCGTGTGGTTTATACCCCTGTGTCTGGATGGGATGTTGCTGACTCTCGCCTTCTGTTGCGCGATATAGCTTTGCCCAGTGTCTCCGATTTAGATTTTAAATCGTTGGAGTCCCCTTTTACTACTGACGAGATAGCTACTGCCATTCGCTCACTCCGTTCGGGCAAAGCCTTGGGCCCGAACGGGTTGCCAATTGAACTGTACAAGTTACGTCCTGATAAGGTGGCGCCCTATCTTCGCGACATGTTTTTGGAGTCCCGGGAACGGGGTGTTCTCCCGTATGATCAGCGTCTGGCTACGATAGTCGTGATTCCCAAGGACGGTAAACCGCGGGACCTTTGTTCGTCTTATAGGCCCATTTCCTTGTTAAACGTTGAGCCCAAGGTCCTGGCTAAGCTCCTGGCGACCCGCCTCTTGACGGTCATTAGTGACTTGGTTCATCCGGATCAATCCGGATTCATCCCACATCGCAACACGGCTCTTAACCTACGTCGTCTCCACGGTGCTATTGCGAGGGCGGGGCTTCTGACGGAACCGGCCATTTTGGCCTCGTTGGATGCCTCGATGGCTTTTGACACAGTGGAGTGGCCCTATCTTTGGGCTGCTCTTGAAAAATTTGGTTTTGGTCCTGAGTTTATCGGTTGGGTGAAGTTGTTATACGCTGAACCCTTAGCGCAGGTAGTGGTGAACGGTAGAGTTTCTGTCCCCTTCTGCCTTGGTAGGGGGACCCGTCAGGGTTGCCCCTTGTCTCCGTTGCTTTTTGCGCTCGCCCTGGAACCGTTAGCTGCGTGGCTTCGATGGGAGCCTTCACTCAAGGGGATCCGTTGGTCGCCGGACTTTGAGGAGCGCGTCTCACTTTACGCGGATGACATTCTTTTATATCTTACTTCCCCGCGTAAATCTCTAAATGTTTTATTTGATGTTCTTACCTCGTTTGGAGCTAATTCGGGCCTAGTTATTAATTGGGCTAAGTCCTGTGTGTATGTTCTTTCGGGTGTTTTGCCCCCATTGCCGGACAGATTTCCTATCCAGGTGGTCCAGTCTGGCTTCCAGTATTTGGGGATCTTTATTACGCTGGACTCCTCACTCCGATTCGAGCGCAATCTCCTCCCCCCGCTTCTTAGACTGCGACTAGATGTGGCCCGTTGGCGTAAGCTGCCCCTGTCTCCTCTGGGCAGGGCGGCCCTGTTTAAAATGATGTCCTTGCCGCGGTTCCTCTACGCACTTCAGAATTCTTATGACGACGTTCCCGCTACCTCTTTCCGAGAGATCGAGAGTCTTCAAAGACAACTGATCTGGGACGAGCGTCCACGTATTGCCCTTGCGAAACTCACCATCCCTTGGTATGACGGAGGCATGGCGCTCCCCGACATCAAGAGATATTACTGGGCTGCCCAGCTGTCTGCCATCAACCACGCGATGTATTCACCGGGTCGGGATCCGGCCTTTGAGATGGATAGACTCCAGCTGCCGGGAGGGGACTTTAATAGAGCGCTTTATTCTAGATCGGCCGGGCGCCATCTTGTGGGCCCGTCCAGGATCGCAGTCACTGTGTGGCGCGCCGCGCATGTGAGTTTGGGCTGGGAGAATCGATTGACACTGGCGACGCCGCTTTATGCCTCTGAACGTTTGGGGTGTCTCTGGTCTACTAAGGGATTCGACCGCTGGGATATGATTGGGATATGTAAGGTGGGTGATGTCTGTGCGAAAGGTAGCGTGAAGTCATTCCAGACGCTTAAGGCAGAATACGACTTGAGTGATAGAGAGTTTTTTCGGTATCTGCAGGTCCGGCATGCCCTGGCCTCAGTTCTAACTCCTGGTGTGACCCTGCCCGAGTCTTCCCCCCTTGAAGATCGTATACTAGATGGACACCTGCCTGATAGTACTATCTCCCTTATTTATAAAAAACTGATTCATAGTCGCGCCGACCTGTTGGTCCGCCTTAGGGAGCTGTGGGTCGGTGACGGATTGGAATTAGATGACGAGGATTGGCAGTCAGCACTCTCTTCTCCTAAGGAGGTAGCCATTCCCGCCCGTCTTCGTTTGGTGCAACTTAAGATCCTCCACCGCGTGTATGTAACTGGTCCGCGCCTGGTTGTAATGGGTTTTTCCCCGGATGGCTTATGTAAGCGTGGCTGTGGGGTGAGTGCTACCTTTATGCATATACTTAGGGAATACACATTGGTGGCGGCCTACTGGATTGATGTACTTGATGTGATGACTGTCGTGACTGGTGTTGCCCTGCGGCCTGAGGCCCGACGATGCCTGTTGAACGTGTGGGAACCCACGGATTATTCGGTGGCCCAGACCAGATGGGCAACTTTGGGGTACATGGTCGCGAAGCGGGACATTGCGCAACTTTGGGGCGCATCCAGACCTCCGGACGTTTCAGTGTGGGAGGATAACATGGACTGGTCCATGTTTCGAGAGAAGACCGTCTATGTGGCTAGGGGCAGACCCAGGGCGTGGACTAAAATTTGGGGTCAGTGGAATGCATATCGTGGAGACATTTGTACCCCTCCCTTGGTTGACACATCCGATGTTACCCTGTCTCCCTAGGCTGACGTTCCCGAAATCTTTCATTCTCTTTTTAAGATTTTCCTGTACTCCCTGCTGCCCCCCCCCCCCGGCCTTGCCGAGTCTCATTGATTTACCTTTATCTTCCTGATTAGTGGACTTCCCCTCTGTCATCTGAGCTGACGTGATTGCTACATTCGCCTTGTTTTGGTTTGTTATTTTAATGTTTAAGAAAAAAAAAAAACTGTTGTGTCCTGTCATATGCTTTGTGCAATATTTAATCTGTGATTTGGGCCTGGCCACGGAGATTACTGTTTACCGCATGGTACGTGCTTTGCAACTTAGCGGCCAGCCCGTGTGGTTGTAGGCCCATCTCTGTACTTTTTATCTGATTGCTCAATAAAAGTTTTTAAACCAAAAAAAACAACAAAAAAAAACAGGTACTATAGTTGAAGATGCCCAAGACTTGGGGCAACCACTATTTGCTGCTGCATTAAAAACTGTTTCCAGTATCGGTGCCCAGAATGGAGGGTCTGCCTTAAATAAGTCTTGGGGGATCCCGTCTGGCCAAGGTGCTTTATTGATGGATAGACCTGCAATACCATCCAGTATCTCGCCCCTACCAAAGGTTAATACCGGATCCTTAGCGTCCCTGCTTTTTTGGGGATTGGGCACCTGAGGACAATCAAACATAGATTTAAAATGAAGTACCCACTCCTCCTCTGTGATGTGTGAATCTAGGCCCCCCTCTTTCCTGATCATAAATGGGCCTATTCACACTGCTCCAGAACTTCGAGCTGTTCTTGAGAGTGCTTGAGTCGATCAGCTCCCTCCATGATTCCTCCTTCAAACTACCCTTTCGCTTGGCCAGTGCTGCTTTATAGTCCTTTTGACAAGCACATACCGTGGACTGGATTCTTGGTTTGGCTGACAGAGCTTCCCCAGCCTTTTTGCTGCTTTGGAGCAGTGGGAGTCAAACCATCTGGCACCATGTGCAACAATCCTGCTAGCTGGGACACTTAAAATTTCACTGACTTTTCGCACCAGTGACTCATATGCACCAAGAACCTGACTGGGGGGGCACCCTCCATAGTGCACAATAATACTTCGTGGGCGCAGGATGTTTTTACTTCAATATAAAATTTGACAGGGGACACCTGAGACCACTTTAATCAGCGCTTACCATCCGTCGGTCTGAAGGCTCCCTTGGATGAAACAACCCCTGTCTTAGCTATTAGTGGGCCTGTTATGTAAACTGTTAATGGGTTATGATCACTGAATTCGCTCTCCACAATATCAAAGCCATAGAAAGAGAATTGCAATGAGGAGGAAATTAGGATAAAGTCAATAAATGACCCCCTACCGTGCCCTTTGAAGGTTGGCACAGAGAACTTAGTATGTGGGTCAGTTAAAGACATTAAAGCCACAAAGTCCAATTAATTAGTCATATTATTCAGCAGTTCCCCCTGGATATGATGTTCAAAATGAAAACCCCTCATACGTGGGCATCCCAGCTCAGAGGTACAAGACAATGTTGGGTTACCACAGGGGTGTATATTATGTCCCCAGAAACCAGGAGGTTGTGTAGACCAGATCCCAGAAATTGTCTTATGATCATTCCCAGGGTAGTGACGTTCCAGGCCTCGTGTGGATAGGATACAGAAATATAAAAATTAACAATCCCCCCATCTGGTATCTCCCCTTTTTACTAACAATGCCAAAATTCCAGGATGGGTAGTTGGCTGTATCTGAATCTTGCAGTCAACAGCTACCGAGATATATACAACTAGACCACCCTTTGGTCCACACCTCAGCGATGGAGGGGCCGGGACAAAAAAAGCCTTGTAACCTTCCAGAAACAGGTCACAATCCACTGACCATGTTTCCTGAAGGCTAATTACCGTAAATTGCCTTATGTATCGTGCGCGCCGAGGGTCATGAAGATTATTGGCCAACCCTGCGATATTCCAAGATAAGAAGTTGTTAGGTCTAACATCTAAAGGCCTTGAAGCTACCTCCACTGGGAACTCAGAGAGAACCAACAGATCCAGCTCAGGGGTCAGTCAATCACAATCCTCCAGACCAGTTAAAGCAGCAAATTGGTTGTTAGATGTAAAAAAAAGGTTAGTGCCGAACTGCCGGTCTAATTCAAAGGGTGGGTAAACCCTGGGAATAGGCTTGTGCCTAAATGTTGGTCTATTTGACCGCCCACCTCCGAGAAATACTCTGGGGACATTTTCAGTCATGACCCTAGACGGACCTGGCTTATAGAAGTAACCCAAAGGTAAAACCCTAATGCCAGATCCCTGTAAGGGGGAGAGGCCATTATCTTCAGATAAAATACGGCCAGCAATATATGGGTTATCAAAATTTACAATCACGCAATCGCCAGAGCCCATTTTGCGTGTGCTCCCTATCCAGCTGACCCTACGAGCCATGAGGATATTTCTAGTCAGACTGATACCTAGGGAAGAGTTTAAACCAGTGATTAACTTTATTTATCAACTGCTCGTCATCTTCTATAACTCCTTTAGGGAGGGAAGGGACACTCTCCAGAACCACTACGTATGGGGTAGAATCAGGTGAAAGGTTGATAACAGGGAGACTTACTAACTGTGTCCCCCTTTCTCTGGCCTCCTTTCATTGTGGGGCACAAATTATCCTGCTCTAGTAGGGGACTAGCGTGAGATTTCTGGAGTATCTACCCTGCCAGTTCTAAAATGGCGGTGCGTGTCAGTGACGCGTAGAAAATCTCAGCCTCGTTTTCAATGTAAAGGAATAGACGCGCAATACCGGCTTGCAAGGAAGCACGCGCCTGTTAAATAAAGGGCATTGTGACACGCGCAGATTCCAAGTGATCTGAGAGAGGCATTGTGAAATAAAATAGAATTTTTGCAAGAACAGAATTCTTAACAAAGGGACTTGGAGAGTCCACAATACACATCTTAAGGATTGTGACATCATCATTGTGTTTCTAATAGCTCTAATACAAAAATAACAAGGAGCATTAACAAAGGGCATTTACAACAATGAGTTTCTAATAGCTCTAATAGAAAATTAACAAAGAGCACTTACTAAGAACATTTATATGTTATAAGGAGCATTTAAAAAAAAAAAAAAAAAAAATTTGGGGGGAACAACAGGTATCTAAACATGCAGAATGTAACACAACCTGCATTTTTTTTAATATGTCCTGGTGAACCAAATGTAAAATGGCAGAAATGGAAGAAGATTTTTGCAAATTACGCAAGAGTGTGTGGCACGAATTTAAGTGCAGAAAGGAAACATTCATTACTACTGCACTGTCTAGGGGGAGAAGGTCAAGACGTTCTAGAACATTTACCTGAACTTTCTGCTTCGGAACAAAGGAATTTGAACGAATACGAAGTGGCTATTGAGCAATTGGATAGACACTATCTTCCTAGATTAAGCACAATAATGGAAAGGTACCATTTTGGCTTAAGAGGACAAAAGAAGGATGAGTCGGTTGAGGAATATGTTTCTGCTCTAAGGAAATTAGCCTCGTCGTGCAAATTTGGACAAACTCTGGATGAGAGAATAAGGGACCAATTTGTGTTAAGATGTGCCCATGACAGTATTCGCAAGGAACTCTGGCTAAAAGATGAACCGCCATTGGATAAAGTTCTGGGAATAGCGAAGCAAGTTGAAAACATGACAAAATGTGTAGATGAGTTAAAAGTAGAAAAAGAGAAAATGAATGAACCTGAAAAGAAAGATGAACCTAAAGTGGAAGAAGTAGTATGTCAAGTGAAGAAAGAAGAAAAGTCATCTGTTGATAAGAATGAAAATGGAGCAAATAGTTTTAATCCTAATTTTAATGTTACTAGTAAATTTTCATGTTTCAGATGCGGAAATAATGGACACTTAACTAATTCAGCGAATTGTCCTGCTATGAAATCAATTTGTAACAACTGTGGCAGAAAAGGGCATTTCTCAAAGTGTTGTAGGACTAGAAATAGTAAGAGAGACAATGTATATAAAAGATGGAATCAACCTCAGGTAAAGACTGTGACTTTTCAAGTCAATAGTGGTTCATTAAAACATCCTTCGCACTTGGTAAAAGTGGGTGATGCCATGATAGAATTTAAATTTGATTCATGTTCCCAAATCACCATGATAGATGAGGAATTATTACATAAGACTTTTGGGGAAAAGGTTAAACTCTTCAAAAGCGACATTTTACCTTTAGGATATGGGAAAAAACCAATCAAAATAATAGGTTATTTCATGACTACTCTTGAGTTGGGAAGTCGCATCATACCTGGGAAAATTTATGTAACCAATTTTGGTGATGCTTTGATAAGTTGGAGGGATCAGCGAGACTTGGGTGTAAAACTTGATCCAAATGCTTCACCTCAAGTACAAATACATGAGGTGGAAAATTTAGCTGAAATGTTTGCAGGAAAATTTCCAGGCGTGTTCAACGAACAGTTAGGTTGTTTAAAGGGATATAAGCACTGCATAAAAATAAAAAAAAAATGCCGTACCTGTCATAGCGAAAGTAAGGAGGATTCCTTTAGCGGAACAAAGTAAAGTACAAAAGGAAATTGAAAAATTGATTGATAATAAGATTATAGAACCAGTAGAAGCTACCGAATGGTTGGCCCCAGTTGTAATAGCAAAGAAGCCTACGGGGGAGATTCGTCTTTGTATTGATTTGAGGGCGCTCAATAAGGAAGTAATTGTGGACAGATTTCCGTTGCCAAACATTGATGAGATTGTGGGGACTCTGGAAGGGGCAAAGTATTTTACCACTTTAGATCTAGCTTCCGCTTACCACCAGGTGGAACTGGATACCACTTGTCAAGATCTTACTGCTTTTATTACCCCTATGGGTACATTTAAATTTAAAAGGATGCCTTTTGGGTTAATCTCAGCGTCTTCAGTGTTTCAAAGAACAATGACTCATATATTGAAAGGTCTTCTAGGGGTAAAGTGCTATCAGGATGACTTATTAATTTACGGTGCTAATGTACAAGAACACAATGATCGAGTGTGTGAGGTGTTAAAGAGGTTGTCTGAAGCTGGTCTATCTCTCAAGAAGGAAAAATGTAAGTTTGGGTTGAAGGAAGTAAATTACCTTGGTCACTGTATCAGGAGTGAAGGTGTGTTCCCCAAGTTAGAGTTGGTCACTTCGATTGATAATATGGTTGAACCTGTAAACAGGGATGAATTATTGTCATTCCTTGGAATGGTTGAGTTCTATGGGAAGTTTATTTTACACTTTGCGGATAAAACTAAAAATATGAGAAGACTCACCGCAAAGAATGTGACATTTGTGTGGTCAAATGACTGTAAAAAAGAATTTGAAGCGATTAAGAGAGAATTAAAAGAAGCTCCCTGCCTTCAGGCATTTGTTCCTGGCTTACCAACATTTGTGTATACTGATGCTAGTGACAAAGGTCTAGGTGCTGTGTTGGTACAAAATAAAGGTGGTAGTGATTTTCTCATTGCCTGTGCTTCTAGATGTCTGCGTGGTCCGGAGCTTAATTATTCAGTAATTGAAAAAGAGTCGTTAGCAATTTTTTGGGCTTTAAAAAAATTTAAGAATTTGGTCTGGGGAACTAGATTTGTTGTAAAATCTGACCATAAACCCTTGAAGGAAGTTTTTAGTAAGAAAGGGTTAGATTCGATATCTTCAAGGATCCGGAGATGGATAATAGCGTTACAAGAATATGACTTTGAGGTGCAATATTTACCTGGTATTTCGAATAAGGCAGCGGATTGTTTTTCTAGACTGGTTAAAAGGTGTGATCTGCACAGTGATGAAATAATGCAAGATGAAGATGAGGTTCTGGATGTGTGTGAAGTTACTGAGGGTGTTGTTAGGAAAGATGAGTGGAAAGAGGAACTGTTAAAAGATGAGGAGTTAAGAAAGGTAATGTCCTCTCTGAGGGATAATAAACGTTTGGATAAACCCTGGTCACTTGTTTCAGAAGAATTGTCGATAACTGATGATTTGTTTACGCGAGGTGTGAGACTGATACCTCCCCATAGTTTAAGGAAGAGATTATTGTTGCATGCACATTCCGGTCATCAGGGTATAGTAAAGACTAAGGAATTGTTACGCACTCAATTTTGGTGGCCTGGAATGGATTTGGAGATAGAGCGAATGGTCAGAGATTGTGTAGAGTGTTGTGCGAGTGACAAAATCTTAAAAACCAGACAGATGCCCATGGTTTGCCGAACTTTGCCTGATCATCCTTGGGATGAATTAGCCATCGACATTTTAGGTCCACTTACTGGAGTTTCTGACACCCCGTATCTAATTGTTTTAATAGATCTTTATTCTCGTTGGATTGAGGTGAGTGCTGTTTGTGAAATTACTTCTGAATCCGTCATTAAATTTCTATCTGATGTGTTTACGAGAGAGAGTTTTCCTAACAGTATTTTATCAGACAATGGCCCTCAATTCTGCTCAGCGCTATTTGGTGACTTTCTTACTAAAAGTGGTATATTGCACAAACGATCCTCTCTGTACCATCCAGAAACCAATGGTGCTGTTGAGAGGGTTAACAAAACGTTAAAAGAATGCATTCAGCTTGCCAGAGCGAATGGTTTGAATTGGAAGGTGGAGCTTAAAGAAAGAATTGAAGCTCACAGATATTCTCCTCACTCCTCTACTGGTAAATCCCCTTTCGAGTTGTTCAAAGGAAGGGTACCCAACACCAAGTTGTGTCCTGGTTGGATGAATCTTAATAAAGGGTTTGTTGATAATCATATTGGTGGTTGGAAGGAAAGGGAGTTGGAAAAACAAGCTTGTAGAAAAGCTTATTTTGATAATAAGAAATGTGTTCGTTTTCAAGATATTAAAGTAGGGGATTTTGTTAAAATAAAAGCACCTGTTGGGAGGAGTTCCTGGTCGAAATATACTAATGTCAGACCAGTCATCAAGGTGTTTAGGAATGCCATCAAGACACAAGATGGAAGAATTTGGAATAAAAGTAGGGTTGTGGTGATTAGATCAAGAAATGTTACTCAATTTGCATCAAATCCTGGTTATGAATCTTCTCCAACATTTCAATTACCTATATCCAGTTCTAGTAATTCTTCCTCTCTTCATGTGAGGAGTCAGAGATTACGCAGAGCTCCTGCTTATATGAAAGATTATGTTTGATCTTTCTTTTGCTTTTTCTGTTAATAATATTTAGTTATCTCGTTTATATTTTGCCACCTGAATGCTTTATTACAGTTTTTGTTATTATTATTATGTAGGAGGGAGATGTGTAATGTCCTGCTTTATTTATTATCATATGTTTCTTTATGGAATGTGGAATTCTACTCTGTGATGTTGGTAGAATGTAGAATGTACTGGGGAGTCAGTTGGCATCTTGGCTGTTCGTGGATGAGGCGAATAAATCTACTGCTGAACCAACAAGCATTTCTTTATTAATTATTATCATAATTAACCATTTTACACTTTTATCCCCCAAATCACTATTCACTGCAAGCCTCTCCACAGAGCCTACCCCTCCTCCTTTATCCCCGGTGGGAATGAGGTCTTTACTAGTGCATGTGCTAACTGTCACTGTGTCCGGTGGGTTGCGGCCCACCAACCCCTCCAATTTTAGCCATCTAGCTTCTACTGAACCAATTTTTGAAAGATTGGATCTAGTAAAGTGGACATCATAGTTTCCAACGTGCCCCAAAAGTTCACCTCCTGTGTGCTGCCGATGGATTGCCCCAACATTATCTGGTTCATCTGAAAAGGCAGACCCTCTCTACAACCATTTGTGATTGGCACAGCTATTGTCTTCCTTCCCAATGTGCCCTGGGCAGATTTATTTAAATTGGTTAATCCCTGCTTCTTCCTTTTTACAGTCGGCGGGTCGACGGTTCCAGTTAACTTCAGTTTTCCCTTCTGCCCTATAGTTGTGGTTTTAGATATAACAGGGCTTGGTTCTTGTTCCAAAGATGAGCAAGAGACCGAGTCTCTCACCACAACTGGAGCAACGAAGGGAGACTGGCACAGCCAGGATAAGGAAGCCTCCTCCTGATTTAAGTCCCTTTGCGAATCAGAGGTTGCGGGGGTTAGAGAGAGTCTACCTTGTGAGAGGTGGTGTTCAAGAGATAGCCTACGTTCTGTAAGTTTAATTTCAATAATGAGGGCTGATTCTGCCCTCAAGATAAAGCCATCTAAGGTTCCTGCCACACTTTTCTCCAGGTTTGGCTTCTGCCTATTCATATTGACTAACTCAGTAGATGCTAAAATAATTTATGTATGTCTCAACAGGAATAGTTTAAAACAAGGTGCATTATGCAGGGAACAAGGTGCAAAATGCTATACAGTACTCTGACACAATCCAAATAACTTTAAAAACTCAGCAGAGTATTAAGTTAACGCTAAAAAGAAGATACAAAATACATCTAAGTTGTTTGGCAGCAATAATATAAAATTACATAATCTAAATAATGACTCAAAAGTGCAAAGATCAATGCCATACCGTAGATCAAAGTGCCTAATGCAGCAATACAGCACTTAAGGCATAAACCAATAAACCATAAACCAATAAAATATCAACAGTAAGAGCTCAACAGGGCAATAGGGCAATAAATATAAGCTTAAAAATGCAAAAGTGCAAAAGTGCGAGTAAGTGGCAGTAATGTAAACATTTAAAATCTGTAGAAAGAAGCTGATTCCATGTGCGGAGCAGGTACCTGGGTTAAAATACAAAGTCCAGGCCTGTATAGTTTTTAAACAAAGTCACGAGTGGGCCTGGTAGAATCTGATGTAAGGGGATTAAACTGGTAACAGAGGGGCACCAGTACTACCAGAGGGCTCGGAAATGGCAGTGATGAGAAGTGGTAAAGAGTACCTGTAGCAAACTCCGTCACTGAGCTAGGAACCAACTCTTCAGACGAAAGGGAGATGCCCCTGCCCTGCCTCTTCCTGGCTATGACGGGCACCGATGGGCCCGCCCTTGGCCCAGGCATGCCCACGCAAGTCCCGCACTGCGGGAGGGCTGCTGGCTTTTTATCATGCCCCCGGCGTGATGTCATCTGTGCAGGAGCGTGGGCCTCAGGGAGATGTAGGCGCTGTTGGGCTGTTCCTCTCACGGCCAGGAATTACGGAAAAGAGCCGTTCACTTCGTGGTGGCAGTGGAGGCTGCACAACAAAGCCCCCCTGCTGCGGGAGGGCCGCTGGATTTTTATCGCCCCCCCCCCCGGTGCAATGTCAGCTGTGCGGGAATGTGGGCCTCTAGGAGATGTAGGCGCTGTTGGGCCATTCCCCTCAAGGCCATGAATTAAGGAAAAGAGCCGTTAACTTCGTGGCAGGCAGCGGATACTGCACAACAGTTCTTTGTGGGTGTGTCATTGGGTGTTTCAGTGACTGAGTGGGTCTGCGAGTATGTGTATGTATCTGAGTGGATCTCTGAGTGGGTGATTGAGTCTCTCTGTGGGTGTGTCACTGGGTGCGTGAGTGTCTGAGTGGGTCTGTGAGTGGGTGCATGGATCTCTGAGTGGGTCTGTGAGTGGGTGCATGAGTCCCTGAGTAGGTCTGTGAGTGGTTGCATGAGTCCCAGAGTAGGTCTGTGAGTGGATGCATGAGTCTTTCAGTGGGTCTGTGACTGGGTGATTCAGTATCTGAGTGGATCTCGGAGTGGGTATATGAGTCTCACTGGGTGCATAAATGGGTCAGTGAGTGTCTGAGTGGTTCTGTGAGTGGGTGGATAAGTATCTGAGTGGATCTCTGAATGAGTGGACAAGACTCTCTGTGGGTGTGCCAGTTGGTACATGAGTGTCTGAGTGGGTCTGTGAGTGGGTGCATGGGTCTCTGAGTGGGTCTGTGAGTGGGTGCATGAGTCCCTGAGTAGGTCTGTGAGTGGGTGCATGAGTCCCAGAGTATGTCTGTGAGTGGGTGCATGAGTCTTTGAGTGGGTCTGTGACTGGGTGATTAAGTATCTGAGTGGATCTCGGAGTGGGTATATGAGTCTCACTGGGTGCATACATGGGTCAGTGAGTGTCTGAGTGGTTCTGTGAGTGGGTGGATAAGTATCTGAGTGGATCTCTGAATGAGTGGACAAGTCTCTCTGTGGGTGTGCCAGTCGGTACATGAGTGTCTGAGTGGGTCTGTGAGTGGGTGTATGGGTCTCTGAGTGGGTCTGTGAGTGGGTGCTTAAGTGTATCAGTGGGTCTGTGAGTGCATGCATGAGTCTGTGAGTGGGTGATTGACTCTCTGAGTGGGTGTGTGAGTGGGTGCATCATTGTCTGAGTGGGTATGTGAATTTATTTATTTTAAATTTCTTTGCCGATATTTAAAAATTTGCCATGAAGTTTCACGGGGCCGCACCGATGATTGTAGTAAACTCTGGAATATCAGGCAGGGAAAAAACCTACTTAATGACATATTGTACACATGTGGACACCCTAAAATATTATTTCTATATGTCAGACATATGCAACCTGATCCTTTATATCAGGCTCTGCCATTTCATTCCAGCTCCAGGGACTTTCCCGATAAACTAAAATGACACCTGCAACACTCTGCTCAGGTTGTGGATAGCCAATCACACCATTCCTATTGACGAGCACATTCATGATACGTCGCAAATTCGTTGCAAATTATATGTGATTGTAGATATACAAATTTGGATTTACTTACATTTTCTCACCAACTACTGAATAGATTTGCACCAAATAATAAAAATCACAATCTGTGGACCAAAAACTACCTTTCTGCCAAAGTTGGGGTAATTCTGTTCAGCGGTTCGGGCTGCAGCTGTCTAGAGTCAATAGAAATTCACATGGGAAACACACTTTTTTTACCCTCCCCCAATTTTTTCAGCCCCCAGTTGATGGATCACCCGAAACCTTCCATGCACAACAAAATTCATTATGACGACTCATAACTGGAAGAACTGGAAGATTTTGTGAATATTCGTAAAATGACGCCAAAGATATAGGCAAGTCATAAAACGCTTTGTCTATAAAAACGTGGTACTAACTATTATATATATATATATATATATATATATATATATATATATATATATATATATATATATATATATATATATTTTTTTTTTTCTTTTCACCATGCATTCAACAATGCGCCGATGCACTCCCTCCAATTAAAATTGTCATTCCAAATTTGTTACGTGCAGGATTATTTATTTCATACTGGCACAGTGAGCCAAGAAAAAACCCTATTCTGTGAGTAAATGAATGTTAGATGTAGGGTCATTATTTAACAGTGGTTAGTGTCTGTGTTTGTTTTGGATATGTGTGTATTTAATTGTATAATATATGATATATTGACATACACATTTTTACTTTTTGTAAATTTTGATTCTATTTGAAATTTGTATTGTCCCCAAAGAAGCAAAAGGAGAGTCATGAAACATGTCTTGACCATTCATGTGATTTGATGATTTGAGAAAATAAAGGAAACAAATGTTTTTTGATGCAAACGTGATTTTGAAGCCCTATTTTATTTAATTTAAATATTGAGTAGATTTGTAAAACAAAAAAAAATATCTCCACATTTTTTATTACATTTTTAGGATGCACTAAGATGTTAATTCTGGGTTTGCACCAATATATAGCAACACATTTGCTGAAAACAACATATAGTTTGTGTGTGTGGAAAAAAGGAACACAGAGGTACGTCTTGAAATAAACTAATTCTAGGTTCTTGAAACAAGCTCCAGCAAAGAGGAGCACAAACAACCAGTGAAAGGTTAAATTGTGACCATAAACCCTTAAGAATACTGCTTATGACAGATGGCATGGCATGTGCAATGTCAAGAATAGTGAAACTCTCCGTTAGAATAACATTTTATTTGTTTGATATGAATTATAATCCAGGAGCAAAAAAGATTTTTTTTCCTGTAGGTTACATTATCTTTTGAAGAAATTGAGAAAAGTAAGCAGATGATTGTTGCAGAGAATGCTTGAGTACAGCACTGAAAAATAGCCATTTCAAAAAGATTATTTTATTTTTTTACAAAAGGGCAAAAGCCTTCCTCCTTCTCATTTGAGACAGATGGTATTGAAAGTGTGACATGAAGGTCACAGGGCCTATGGAGAACCAAAACTGGAGTAAACACATGCCAAGAATCCTAGAACTGCATCAAACTACAGAGGATAGCCGATGTGAAGGAAGTGGCCCTTCGGGGCCACCCAGGTTATTTACAACCACCTGATATGCCTTCTCAACTAATGAAGAGTCAGTCAGACAGTAGAGAATATAAACAGGCATTTTATTAGTAATACTCTGCAGAGGAGTCCAATCTGACCTGCACCCTAAGATGTCTGCCGAGGGACTGGCTTTCACAAACATCAAGGTGACAATTAGACATTTCAGCATGAGCACAAGACACACCCACCCAGTAACTTTCCACGGAGGGCAGCAAGAACAAAGGGGCACACAGAGATGAGCTAAGAGTCTGAGACCGGGCACACACTATCTTTCTGGCAAGGTCATTCTGTCTGTGTCTGCAGCTGAGCCAGTGGGAACAGGCTTCCATCTCATGGGAAAGGTATGCACCCATTGGTAAGTTTCAGCATTGGAGAAACAAAACTTGCCAAAGACCATTTCTTATAAATGAACAAGTAAAAGTTTCAGTTTATAATACAAATGGAGTCTTTTAAAACTAAAATGGTGGCACAGATGTCAACCAAACTAATGCAACATTTTCATCTACCAATTGTCTCTACACAATCTGAAATGTAAAGTATTAGCTATATAATGCTAACATAATATTGGGTTAAACAAGCGTAAGATGGGAATTTTACGTTTCAATTCCCTCAGATGGAAAATGATCGAACAGAAAACACCTGACCCAAGAGGAGGGAACACATATCTTGATGAAAAGAGTACTTAGGTGGATTGATCGTGGTGACTCTTTATTGAAGGGATTAAACCACCTTGAGGATTGGAGACAGGGGACACTTTAATTATTTTAGAGGGTAAGTATTCCCTCTTCCTATTGGTTTTGACAAGTTTTTTCCATTTTGAGATAGCATGTGCACGCTACGTAGTGCATAGTCTAGCTAGATGGAGATGAACACAACCTTGCTCTGACCGCATACTCGTATACATTGCCTGCACAGATGTAATTACTTTTGTCTACTTGAAGGCAACATTTTACCACTATATCAATGATGTCCCTCCCAGACTTTTAGCCCTAGCGGTCGAATTAGATACAGCTTTTATTTCCTCACAGATTGGACGAATTAGCATTCATACATTGTTTGCAGAAACTGCATATGACATTTGTCTGTTTCATTTTTGTGAGCCCACCACTTTTTGAACACTTTTAAGTGGTGGCTCTTTTGATTTGGGTAATTTCTTTGGGACTTTATCACTGGCCCTACACACTTTTTGCCTTTTTTTTTACTTTGGCCCATGTGGGCTGTTACTCTCATGCATTACGTCATGATGATTGGGACACCAGGGTTTGTATTCTTCAATTCTTGGTTTCTAGTATATACACTTTTTAAGTACCCATTGTACAGAATTGTCTGTGTTCTGATTCCAAACCAATCCTTGTTTTTGTATCTGTTTTTCCAGATTGGTATGCATATTCTGTTACATTCAGGATAACTGCACTATTGAAATAACTTAACAGAATAGGTAAGGTTCCCTCAACTTGTCTTTGATTGGCTGACAACTGTTATTTCTGAGACACCCTGAACAACCCATACCGTTTTTAACATTCATTCTTATTTTTGTCCTTCTGTATGTGCTTACCATTTATGTCCTGAGGAAGACTCTATGGCAAATTGAAACTTTGGGGTTGAAACGTTGGCATACATGTTTTTGACAGTAATTAAGCAAAGGGTGAAACCCATATGGTCATTTGGGACCTGGGCTAACCATTATCTGAATTTGTGTTTTAAGTCAATAATTGTTTGTGTGCATTTATCACTGTGCACCTTTGTAAATCTGTTATTTAGCTGCAAAATACAGTTGAGTGAAAGTGCACTATACAAATACCCTTGTTATGTTATGTTATTGTAACACCATTCTCTAACACTATGCTGTTCACAAGAAGCACCTACTGTTATTCTGTTTTCCATAATTTATTTGTAAAATACTACTATTACATACATGTAATGTATATAGCCAATGCTTGCGCAGGTTTGTGACATTAAACATGTGGATACCTAATAAGCAGCTGGTATTTTTTCAATTTGCTCAAGGCTGCTTTATTACAATAGCCTATAAAGGAAAGGATGTTAGCTTCTCCTGAGGAAACCACTTTTTCTGTTAATATATATTCACCCGGGTTCCTAGGGATACTGGGTAGCCCCATGTGTTGTTTCTTCTGTATTTACTTTCCAATGTTAATGGGTATATCATTAAACAATGGTGTGGGAGAGTGCCCATTGTGTTAGTGATTTGTATTTCTACCAATAGGTGAGCCTTGTAGCAATATAACAATGCTGTACCATTTTCCCAACCTTGTATATGACACTAAGCAGTATTATTATCAGTTTGAGACAGCAAAAGAGTAAACAGTGTGACATTTCTTAGTAGATTTGTTGCCTTTCTGGTGTGTGCTACTGATGGAGCAAGGACTCGTGAAAAATTGACTTGCTCGGACGCAATCCTCTCATATAATCCCTTAACGAAGTACTAATAATGTCTGTAATACTAATTTTACACAGCATTCCATATTTTCTAGAAAGGTGGAAGCTTGCCTATGTGTTTTACTAACAAGTAACCAGAGTGTAATTCAAGATGCCTGCCTGCGAAATTAACCCTGCATACGTCACCTGCATGACGTCTTAACGCATTGAGTGAAAATTCTGCTTCTTCGTAATAGCATCTAATATGGCCGGTTGAGAACTCACGTGCTAATCATCTGCTTTGCTGAAACTAAACCGTGTTATATACTAAGTGATAATGCATAAATAGTTTTTATAGGTAAATGGGATTAGAGTAGAGATAGGTGGTATACTGTGAAATCAATTTATTTTAATGTAATACTTTGTCTTTTTGACCTCTCTATCAGTTCGTATTTGGGCCTCTGAAAGATACTAAAGTCTTACACCAATGTGGGTTGCCCACATGCGCAGGAGGGACAACTCTGGAGCAATGAGCTCAAGTCTTGGGAGTCGTCCAAGGACATCCACAAACATGTCCTGGGAACCAGCTGAACATCCTGAAGATTCAATGGACAACTGTGAAATTGTATACATTGTTGCTGATAAAGTTTACAAATATGGGTGGGAAATAAAGCTTGTGAGAACAAATTAATGGGCGGGAACTTAAAACAATGATCTTTAAGAAAAGTATTAAACTTAGCATGGTGAGATGTTCATCCCCTCAGCTTGGCCAATAAGAATTAGGAATTTCATTAGGTTGAAACATTTAGGTGTGGTACATGCCATTAAAAAGTGTAATTAGGGTAGTTAGTTAGTTTTTAGAGAGCAGTCGTTGCCAGAGCGCTGAGAGACAGAGATGCTGTCTGAATGCTGATCAAATACCTGAAGAAGCAGACTTAGAATTTTCAAACAAATTAGAATTAGAAGAAGATCGCAGAAGAATCAAGGAGGTAATAGAATTAGAAGATTGCTGAGGAATCGAGGAGGCATCAGAGAGGGGTGAGACGCAGGCGTCTAATCCAGTAGAGGTCATCTGTCCTGTCCTATCCTGTCCTGAATTCCTTATCACCTGAACTTTCTAAGGGGCCCAGAGGGGTCTGATTTTCACACCATCCTAGGTAAATAATCTGTGTATTGTGTCAATGTGCCTTTTTTTCTCTATCCTCTCTTTCCTGAGGTGCTTGTTATTGTGAATCTTATTTTAATTGGGTAAACCGATTCTACTTCCTGCGAAAGATGGAGTTAACACTGTAATTTGTTTTGCTCTTATGATTAATTAAGATAAACATTTCAAACTTACCCGAGTCTGTGGTTGTTCAATGAGGAAAATCAGGTAAATGAGACTTATGTCATAGTCATCAAATGAAACCAACTAAAATAGATCCATTAGTCATAGAAAGGGCTTCGTAATTTTAATAGATTTAAGAACTAATAAGCAAACAAATGTACAATTTTAGCCCTAAAATTGACCCCCAGCAGTTTTCGCCGGCCTATATGAGTGAGTGTGTTTATGGGCCCAGATGAGTATATAGTGATAGATGTCCTCAGGTTGGTAGCCTGCTGGATCAGTTTGCTGGTAGCAGAGGTATGGTTTTTATTGATTTACTTGGTGATTATTGGTTATAGATTTATTTTTTAACAAAACCGCTCGTAATATAGTTTTATGTTGTTTGAAAATTCCCATGAAATGTATAGCGGGTGGTAAATGGAAGCCACACTGCAGTGAGGTTACTCGTCTGTTTTAGCAATTGAGTTTTGTGAAAAAGTGAGAGTGATTGTTAGAAAAGAGTTCGCTGGTGAAACTTTGGAGTTATATCACCTAGAAAGGGTAACACTAAAGGAGTAGCAGGTTCTTCTGAGCTTAAGTGAAGAGTAAGCGGAAGGTTTTACTCGCACTGTATGAAGCGTAAACAGAAGTTTTACTCGTAGTAAAAGAAATCAACATTCTTTTAGCTTTGTCAAACAGACAGAGTAGCGAATGTTTTTATGTTGTTATTAATTAAAATAAGTTTTCATATTACCATGTGAAGGGAGGGTCAGCTGCCGGAGTTGCACTGATGTCACAAAGTGCTGCGCTGGGATTGGTTGAGTCAGCGGGTGTGTGTGACAATACAGGGAATTGTAAAAGAGAGTGCCGGCCTGGGACTAGTTAAAACAGCGAGTGTGTGAATTTCAGAGGTTTTTGTAAAGGAGGGGTCAGTAGTGAGAAGTGATACTGACGTCACATTAGCGCCGCGCTAGTATTGGCTAAACAAATTTTGCAAAATCAAGCTTGATTGGATAAAATAATAAAAGCAGCAATAGGATGGGAGAACCTGAGTGTAAACAAAAGGACTGAATAGAAAAAATAGAAGCAGTAATTGTAATTGATAGCGGAGTATGTATATGGAAATATGATCCAACATTAATAGGGAATAGGGAATAGCCCAGACAGAAGATATTTAGGTTTTGCAAGACAAGAACATATAAGAGGACCAAATCATAATATGAACAGAGAGAAAAGAAAAATGTTATTTATGCAGAGAATCAAGAATTATTTCAAGAAAGATAAACCCATTAAGACTAGGGAAGGAATTCTGATCTCATCACCTAAAACTCCTGCTTCATTTATGATGATGGAAAAGGGATATCATACGTGTGTATGCTTAGAAAATTGGATTGAGTATACAAACGGTGACGGAATACTAGATTTCCCAGAAAATGGTGCGTTTAATGGGAGAATTCTTCCGAATTTAAGGACAAGAATGAATTAATTAGAATCCAGACCTAGATTAACCCAGTATGAAGCTTTGGAAGAAAGGGGAAATGGAGGCATTTGATCGAGACAGATCTAGAAGTACAAGGGGTTATAGAGGATTTTATCCTAAAAAGATGCAGGTATCGCGTGAAGATCAGATGAAACAATGGAGACAAGTAATGGTCACAGAAGGACTGTATCCTGTATTAATGTTAGAGGAACAGTCAGGAGGCAAGCGTACTAGAAAAACTAAGCATTTAACAATGACAGGTTGTGGAGAATCAGAAGATGAGTTTATGAAAGATGTCCTAATAAAAAATCCTCCACCATATCAGGAGGGACCCAGTAGAACTACTCCAAGGGCCCCTGCGTTAGAAATACTGTTAGTTCCCCAGATTATGCATGACTCATTAAATGAAAGGATACTTCAGGAAAAAGAAAGAGAAGAAATAAATAAAAATAAATACAAATTAATACAGAAAATAATACATTTGAATGCACACCCTGAAGCACTGACTATACCAGTGACTATAGGTCATGTAGTCCCATTGTATGGGGATAATGGAAATTGTATAGAACCTAGAAAAGAGAACATAATAATTGAAGATCAAGCTAGTGAATGTGAATCAGTAATATAAATAATGGATTTGCCAATAAAAGAACGGATAGATGAAACCCCAAGAAGAGTTGCACCTAGTTGTTCAAAGGAAATACGATTAGAAACATCCACAGGAACTAAAAGTGCCACAATAGTGTCGCCAGAAGAATTAGAAAGGTGGGCACAGGGAATAGACAAACCAAATCCACAGCCAAAGTGTTTGAATATATATAAATTAAAGGTAGAATTGGAAGAAATGATAGCTGAAAATGTGGGAAGAGACAGGCTGAATACGTACAGTGAAGAAGAATTGTTGTTCATATGTAGGAGCTTAACGAGAAATGTAAAAATATTTAATGAAAAATTGACAGAGCTTGCTTCCGAAATGAGAATTGAAATAGGGAGATCAATAGTATTGCTGAAACCCTGCACAGCAGATTTTACTGACAAAGATTTAGAAAATATGAATGTGTCAGGAAGAAAATTACAGATTAAAGAATTAATGACAATTTTACAGAAATGGGGAGAATTACACGGGTGGAAAATAAGGTGGAAACAGAAAAAGGAGGAAGCACAGGGAAACAGGACCGCATCAGAATATTTATTAAGAGAACCTAAAAAGGCAGAGAGTGTCCCATGAGAGAGGTGCCATGAGGAGGATATGTACATGTTCCATGGACCAGGCAAGATATGTTATCATTTACTAATGATTTTTCAAAATTATGAGAGAAGCCAGTTGAATGGTATAGACAAGTTGAAAGGTTTGTGAAAGTTTCAAAACTTTTGTTGAAGGATTTGGATGGTCTGTTTGACATAGTAGTAGCTTCAGATTTACGGACAGAATGTAAAATCACAGTTGATTGGCCTAGTGAGGAGTACCCAAGAGATGAGAAAACAGGAGCACCTTCAGAGGGCATAATGACGCAATATCACCAAGTGATCACTTTCTTGAAAGTGGAAATTCCCCCAAAAGAGACAGATTGGATAAAGATAGATAGAACCACACAAGAAATAAACGAGACTGTACAAGCTTACTATGAACGTCTGCTACAGGTGTTCAAGCAGTATAGTGGATTTGAGAATATTGGTGACAAAGGTATGGGCCATTTTGTGTATCGGTTTGCATTTGGACTAAGAACTGAGATTTGTTAGATGATTAAAAACCATTTGTTGTGTTGGCAAGGGAAACCAATAGATGAAGTCTTAAAGTATGCAAAATACTGTGGAGATGAGATTGAAAACAGACGCAAAAAGTTAGAAAAAAAGTAATGTGGGCACAAGAAAAATTGGCAGAACAAACAAGAGCTTAAATTAAATAATCAAAATAATGATCAAAATAGAGGCTCTGGACAGAATGAATATAGTGGGGGAAAGCCGAAAGGGAAAATGAGCAGAGAAGAAGCAAAGAATACATTTCCTTGTCATGGATTCTGAAAATTGGGGTATTGGACAAACAAGTTTGAGTTTGAGTTTGAGTTTAAAAATTCTTATATAGCGCTCTTACACCAGCGGTTTCATGGCGCTGTAACTGGCAGATCTCCACGAAAGACAGGGAAGGGAGGTCGGGTAACAGGGAATTAAATGAAAATTTTACTGAAGAAGTAGGCTTTAAGTTTCTTTCGAAACTGGGAATATGGAGTTAAAGATCTAAGATCAAGGGGTAATGAGTTCCAAAGGGTTGGGGCAAGGGTCGCAAATTTTGAGCCCCCCCACTTTTTCCGGCGAAACCGGGGAACCATCAGAAGGGATTGAGAAGAAGATCGGAGCTCCCTAGCTGGCAAGTAGGGGATAATCTCCGAAGAAATAAATGCAGGGGCCGTACCCAATCGAGCCTGGTAAGTAATAGATGCAACCTTGAATTGGATACGTTCCCGAACCGGAAGCCAATGTAAAAGTTTCAGAAGGGGGGTGACATGTGAGGATTTAGGAAGGTTAAAGACCAGCCGCGCCGCCTGGTTTTGGATCATCTGCAACCGCCTGAGACTATATGCAGGAATACCCGCATATAGGGCGTTGCCATAATCCAGGCGGGAGATGACCATCGCGAGGATGATCAACTTCAAGGCCTCAAAGGTGAAAAATCGAGAGACCTTGCGGATGGTACGAAGAGACAGGAAAGAGGAAGAAACCACAGAACTAACCTGGGAGTGAAGGGTAAGGTGAGAGTTGAGTTTAATACCAAGGGTTTTTACCGAAGAAGAGGGGACCGGAGAGGGACCAAGGGAAGGGGGCCAAAAAAGTGAAGACCAGGGACTGGAGCAACCACCTGTCAGCACCAACTCGGTCTTATCAGGGTTGAGTTTCAGGTGGTTGAAATCCATCCAGTCCCTGATGAAAATCCAAGTGTAAACAAGTGTAAAAATATTCAAACTAATAATGGCCCAAATCAAAATTTAAATCCACAGATGCAGAATGAGGTGATAATGAGTCAACCACAACCGGTTGTTCATCCACAGAGTCAGTTACCACCTGCCCCTATGCCAAATTTTGTGAAGAGAGCAAAGTACAGTGTGGACGCCGAATTTCCAGAAGAAAGTGGTAAGCTAAATTCAGTAACTTCACAATTTCCTTTGCAGAATAGTTATTCTTCTGAAAATGAACAATGGCGGTGCCTGAGGGTGGAGGAAGAGGAGTGCGTACTTAATGCATCCTTACCGGTAGATCAGTCAGGTCCATATATTGATGGTAAGGTAGAAGGAAAAGACATTACATTTTTATTGGATACTGGTGCTACCCGTTCTATGGGAAAACAGCAGACATCCTAAACCTACCCCTCTCAGGTGAAGCAATCCAAGTAGTTGGTGTTTCAAATAAACAGATCAAAACTCCAATCACAGAATCCATGGAGGCATGTATTGGCAATTTTAAAGAAATGCGCAAATTTGTAGTGTGAGATTCCAGTCCCGTAAATTTGTTGGGAAGGGATTTACTATGCAAGATGAACTGTACAATTTATTGTACACCGGATGGTGTTGCAATTCAGACCCCTGATGAAGATGGTATCTTCAAAATAATGTTAGCAATGCAAGGTACTGAGGTAGATGAGATGTATTCAATGATGACAAAGGATGATTTACCAGAATAATTAAACTTGACATTAAATCCGGAAGTGTGGGATTGCACTGGAAAAGAAGTAGGATTAATGGCAAAAGTAGATTCAGTGAAGGTGACTGTGAAAGAAGGTGCTGTCTACCCAAACACGAGACGTACCATGACAACATACGGTTATGGAAGCGTTTCATTGACAACATCCTGATCTTCTGGAAAGGGAACTCTGAAACCTATGGGAACTTCTTCAAGTGGATTAACAACCTCAATCCATACTTGAACTTCACCATTACTGCATCTCCCACCCAGATAGCCTTCCTAGACCTCACCATTAAAATTGAAGGGGGTCAGCTGACTACAACCATGTACAGAAAAATAACTGACCGCAATAGCCTTCTACTCTTTGGCAGCCACCACCCGAAATCACTCAAATAAAATCTGCTGTTTGGGCAGTTTCTAAGGGCAAGAAGAAATTGTAGCACAGTTGAGGAGTATAAATCTGAATCAGCGATCCATGCAAAAAACGTGACTGCAAGAGATTATCCTCCCAGGAGCACTGCTCTTTCTAGGAAGAGAGTTCGTAACAACAACAGAGAAGGCCTCTTAGAACATAAAGAAAAAACTGTGACAGGGACGCTTACCTGTGTAACAACCTTCACACCAGCTTCAAACCAGCTAACCAAAGTGTTAAAAAACACTGGAGCATACTGAACACAGGTTCCCTGAGCCTAGACCAACCACATTTTGCGTTTAAACGCTCAGAAAACCTCAAAGATATGCTCATCCACACTAGACCAAGGTTGAAAGCCACTAACCAACAGGGAACACTTTGGCAATTAACAGCGGTCACGGGCCACTACCCATGTGGCACCTGCACTGCGTGCGCCTTTACCTCTGTATACAAAACCATCACACTGAACGATACCTTCTTATGGGAGATGAGAACTCACACAAACTGCAACACAGCAAATTGCATACATTTGCTTACATGCCGTTGTAATCTGTACTATATGGGAATGACGACCCGCCCCATCAAATTGCGCATCTCATAACACCGCAGCAACTTTTGTTGCTACAAAAACAAAATTTAAATGTGTGCCCACTATCTTGAAAAAAACCCACTCACCAGACTCCATGAGATGGGTAATCCTGGAAGCAACTCCGAACATATCAAAGACTAACCTTTTTGCAAAAGAGCAGAGATGGATACATCGATTATCCACACATGACAAGGGGCTTAATGAGGATATACCATGGAGCGCTATAAGAATTTAAACAGTATCACATCAGTATATTGGCCAGGCTTTGCTTTATCCATTGCACACAGTTAATCACCAACGTAACAATGCTTGATCCATTATACATAGTTAATTACCGACATAACTATGGGGGAGTGCTGGATGTGCATCTGGATCCAACAATATCGCTAGTAGCTACTCAACTACTTAATAGTACAACTAGAACAACTACGCTGTTCTAGTCCTAAGGAGCAGCTCCATTTCGAGTCACCATACAACAAGGAAAAATAACAATAAAGGCATTAGATACCGCTGTACAACTACATAAACTTACTATACTGATGACAACATGCACACACACATTAGTGCGATCCTTCTTTATATGTAGTATACACATATTAATCCCCAAAGGAAGCGTGAACATTCACCGTTCCAAGATGGCCACCGTCCTTGTTCCTACACTAGACTTGGCTAGACACACACCCAATCACATGACACTTCGAGGGGATAAAAACTATAGCTGCCATTGATTTCGCCACCTCCCGGACCCGGTGGAGAGAGCAGGTCGTGGACAAAGCATAATGTGCTGAAACCGTGAGTAATATGTAGCCGCCAGGCAGCCCAGACAAAACTGTGACTGAGGAGTCTAATTAACGGGCTATTAATATGGCGATACACCGTGTATACTGCTTGATCATAACACTAATGTCAGGCGGGCTTGTTTTAATATTGGAGATGGTAGGCATAGTCACGCACTTCCACTAGGACACTAAACACTCATGTCAGACAGGCTTGATAAAACTTAGAGATGGGTTGGCTCCGGCTCGCACTGCCACTAGGACGCTGCACTAACGTTGCTGATTAAGCGATTCAGTGTTGTGCAAACACTCAGCGCCCCGAACTGAACCCGGGACTACATACATGGCAGGTAACGCATTTGCCACACAGCTGCGAGCAGGCACAACTAAGCACTATTAACTGAACACGAATAAACAAACCTCTTACGCTGGATCTGGGGCATGCTTATCTACACATCGCAAGCGCCGCACCAGTTTCAATCATTAGGCGCTTCCACTTTGAATCAACACGTACCGCCCCTAACTGTCCGCATGACTGGGTGTGAATAACTAATTGGGGGGACGTATTCACTGCATAGCCACAATACATAACAGTGAATAGTTTGAATACTTTAAATGCCAACGTAATAATAAACACTAACAAAGCATATTTATGAAGGTAGCCAGGGGGGACATACAAATTGAATCTAACATTACCATGAGCCCCACAGCAATGTCCACCCGCATACCACTATCAATATGTGGAGTACAGTATTTTAATATAACTAGCGTGAGCTATGGGTGACTACCACACACTCCCAGGACAACAGTAATGAGCACACATATGTGAGAGACCCTTGACCGCCGATTACAACCGGGCCAGCAACCAGTACCACAGTCTTCAATTAATCAATCAATCAGAGAACTTGCAAAATGCGCTACTTATCCGTGAGAGTCCCAAGGCGCTGAGAGGAGGGGGGGTGCTGCTACTGCTCGCAGAGCCAGGTCTTGAGGAGTCTTCTGAAGGCAAGTAGGTCTTGGGTCTGCTGTATGTGTGTAGGGAGGGTGTTCCAGGTCTTGGCGGCGAGGTAGGAGAAGGATCTGCCGCCGGAGGTCGTTTGTTGGATGCGGGGGACAGCGGCGAGGGCGAGGCTGGCGGAGCGGAGCTGGCGAGTGGGGGTGTGGAAGCTGAGTCTGCTGTTCTGGTATGCTGGTCCGGCGTTGTGGAGTGCTTTGTGTGCATGGGTGAGAAGCTTGAAGGTGAACCTCTTGTCGATGGGGAGCCAGTGTAGGTCTCTCAGGTGCAGCGTGATGTGGCTGCAGTGGGGGACGTTGACGATCAGTCTGGCGGAGGCGTTTTGGATGCGTTGTAGTCCTCGTGGGTGTTTGGCTGGGATTCCTGCGTAGAGTGTTTTGCCATAGTCCAGTCTGCTGCTGACGAGGGCCTGTGCCACCATTCTTCTTGTTTTGGTCGGGATCCACTTGTAGATCCTGCGGGGCATGCGGAGGGTGTTGTAGCAGGAAGAGGTGACAGCGTTGACCTGCTTAAACATGGAGAGGGAGGAGTTGATGATGAGTCCTAGATTGCGCACATGGTCGGTGGGAGTTGGTGCTGTTCCCGGTGTAGTCAGCCACCAGGAGTCATCCCAGGCTGAGGGGGTGGGTGTGAGGATGAGGACCTCCGTCTTGTCCGAGTTCAGCTTCAGACGGCTGCTTCTCATCAAGTTGGCGACGGACTTCATTCCCTGGTGGAGGTTGGTTTTGGCGGTGTGTGGGTCCTTGGTGAGGGAGAGGATGAGCTGGGTGTCGTCGGCGTAGGATATAATGTTGAGGTCGTGATGGCGGGCCACTTGTGCGAGGGGGGCCATGTAGACGTTGAACAGCATCGGGATGAGCCCTGGGGTACGCTGCAGAGGATGTCGGTGGCTTCGGATCGGAAGGGTGGGAGGTGGACACTCTGAGTTCTGCCAGAGAGGAAGGACGTGATCCAGTCAAGAGCCTTCTCTTGGATTCCGGCTTCTAGGAGGCGTGTCTTCAGAGTGCGATGGCAGACCGTGTCGAAGGCAGCTGACAGGTCCAGGAGGATGAGGGCTGATGTTTCGCCGTTGTCTAGTTGGCGCCCGATGTCGTCTGTGGAGGCAATGAGGGCTGTCTCAGTGCGGTGGTTTCGTCTGAATCCAGACTGGGATGGGTCCAAAATGTTCTTGTCTTCCAGGTGGCGGGCCAGTTGCATGTTGACGATTTTCTCGATGACCTTTGCCGGGAACGGGAGCAGGGAGATGGGCCGGAAGTTCTTGAGTTTCTTGGGGTCCGCTTTGGGCTTCTTGAGGGGGCCCACCTGTTGCCGTGAGGGGAACAGCTTGTGCTGTCAGTCCTGTGCCTCAGCACCGCCGTGAGGGGAACGGCTCTTGCAGATCAAACACCAGCACCACCGCCGCCGCCGCGAGGGCTGGGACTGCATTTCCCAGGTGCCCCGGCGGCACGGGAGTGACGACAAGGGAGCGCCCGGAGGCGAGTAAAAGGACGGAGCGCCGAGCGCTCATTGGGGGCCCACCTGTTGCCGTGAGGGGAACGGCTTGTGCTGTCAGTCCTGTGCCTCAGCACCGCCGTGAGGGGAACGGCTCTAGCAGATCAAACACCAGCGCCAGCACCACCGACGCCGCTGCGAGGGCTGGGACTGCATTTCCCAGGTGCCCCGGCGGCGCGGGAGTGACGACAAGGGAGCGCCCGGAGGCGAGTAAAAGGACGAAGTGCCTCTCGCCCCCGCGAGTCGTGCGTGGGAGAAGCCCGGGACAAGGGCGGGACCATCTAAGGCCATCATAGGCCAGAAGAGGCCGGGACGGGCCACCCCCCCTGGTCGTGCAACTAAAAGAGGTTAAAGGACTTGTGTTAAGACATTCCCAGCCCCTGTAGGTGCCTGCTGCTACTTATGCCATGTCACCCAAGGGGGGCCGAAAAATTTCTACTTTGACAAGGGACATGGCTAAGGGGACGATGGTACATTACCTAATCAATACAACATCACCTACTGTCCAACAACCTGTAAAAATAGAACGAGAACGGCTGTCTATTGACTGTCCCAACAGTGATTTCACCCCCTCACAGCCAGCCGTCGCATCACAAAATTTATCATTCCTGGAGGAACTTAATAGTTTATGCAAATCCAATTATGCTGCTGTTATGTCGACATCAGAGCACATTAATGCATCCTTTTGCCCTACAGTCATCATAAGCCCCCAGTCCAGTACATTGTCCCCACCCTATGGAAATCTCCTGGGTACTTCCCTCTGTCCACCTGAAACAGGTAACACGAACCCCATAATGTCTCTCTCGGACCTTTCTGGTAAAAGAAAACGACCACTGGATAAACACACAGGCAGCCAAGCAAAGCAGGAAAAACTGTCCGCACCCCCAAATTCACCAACCCTGTTGGCCCAGCTACAAACTATGTTTAACTCTGTGATACACCCTTTGATAGAAAGAATGAACAATCTTGGGGATAGGATCGTGGCAATAGAGGAAATGACCAAGACAAACTCGCTACTCCTAAAAAGTATGGCCGGCCCCAATCATTTACAGCCCTTATGCGACACGGTAGTGCCTTTAACAACTCCCCAAAGTAATATTAATCAACTCCGACAGGCAGTCCCAGGTATGTTAACTCCATCCATTGAGAAAGTTCCCGCCAAACTAATAACAGCACATAGTTGTTCCTTTCAAACGGGGCTGAATAAAGTAACTATACCACCCAAAGGGCCACTTCCCAATACAGGGAACATTCCACGCAAATCAAATCACATCCATTTACCACCGGAGGCTGCCCCGTTTGTGTGTGTCCTTTCTGGTGTGCCTGAGCTCACAAATGGGAAAACTGAAAGTCAACAGGAGCTAAGAAATAAGGCACTGTTCTGGTTAACAAAGAATAGACCCCTGCCCCCTGACGTCGACGGTAGAATACAATGTGTTAGAAGGGTGGGATGGTTAGGTCCGCTTCGAAAAGAGAGATCTGGCGATCTGGTGCTGATAAAGTTTATAAATAGCAATGTTGTCCCATACCTCCAGACTTGGAAACCACAGATAGGAGATGGACCTATACACACCTGGGGACTATCTGACTTTTATCCCAGAAAATCACTTCACCCCCATACAAGATCAATGAAGAGAGTAACTTTTGGTTGGGTTGAAACGGCTCCGGGGTGAGGGGTATTAATATCCAGACTCTGACTTGATATATTATCGATTTGGTACCTGACCTCTCTTGAAGATTTTATGCTAAAATGTTACTTACTGTGATATGATTTGAAATGTAATGGTGTATATATTTTGCAATGTGCTTTTATGATTTTATACCTAAAAATCAAATAAAGCTTATCGAAATGAAAAATGAAAGGAGGGAGCTGATTTCGGCATGCTTCCAGCTGTCTAGGAATGTTGCTGTTTCGAAGGAGATGTTGATGACCTTCCTTAGTTGGGGTGCGATGGCTGCGTCTGCTTTGTTGAATACGTGGTGTGGGCACGGGTCAGACGGAGATCCTGAGTGGATGGAGTTCATGACCTTACATGTCTCGTCGTCGTTGACGTTGGACCAGGAGGTCAGGCGGTTGGCGCTTGTGGTGTTCACAGGGGAGGTGGAGTCTGGCGTAGTCGGGGCGGTCGTGGTGTTGAAGCTGTCGTGGATGTCAGCGATCTTGCGGTGGAAGAAGATGGCTAGTGAGTCGCACAGTTCTTGTGAGGGCGGGATGTCGTTGGCGTTGGTGCTGGGGTCGATGAGTTCCTTTACAATGCTGAAGAGCTCTTTGCTGTCGTGTGCATTGTTATCCAGGCGGCCTTTGAAGGAGGATCAGTTGGCTAATCTGATGAGGTGGTGGTGTCTGCGGGTGGCGTCCTTGTAGGCTGCGTGGTTGTCCGGTGTGCGTTTGTGGAGCCATGTCTTCTCCAGTTTCTGGCATGCCCGTTTAGAGTTCTGGAGCTCGTCGGTGAACCAGGTGGCTCTCTTGTTGGCGTGGCTGTTGGAGGGTTTCTTGAGCGGGGTGAGGGTGTTGGTGCAGTCGTCGATCCACTGTCTGAGGTTTTGGGCTGCGGCGTCTGGGTTGGTGGGGTGGCTGGGTGGGTTCTTGGCGAGGGAGGTGATCAGCTGGTCTTCGGTGACTTTGCTCCAGCAGCTGCAAGGCAGCTGTTGGGTGTGGTGGTGCGTGGTTGGTTTCTTGTAGGTGAAATGGATGCAGCGGTGGCCGGTCCAGTGGAGTTCAGTGGTGTGGTCGAAGGCGACGTGGGAGCATGTGGAGAAGACGGGATCCAGCGTGTGGCCGGCGGCGTGGGTGGGTGCGGTGACGAGTTGTCTGAGGCCGAGGTTGTCGATCAGGGTGGCAGAGTTGGCATTGGTGTTGTTATCGAGGTGGAAGTTCAGGTCCCCGAGGAGGATGTAGTCCATGAAGGCGAGTGCGTGGGTGCTGGCGAGGTCGGCGATAGAGTCGCTAAACTGATCCTGGGGTCCGGGGGGGTCTGTAGATCAGGGGAAACATCCTTTACAACTCAACTTTTGCCACGCAGTGCCTTTACGACGCAACTTTTACAACGCAAACCATTACAACGCATTGCGCTGGGGGGCGCTCTAGGACAAGGAATAAGTTTAATTTACTATCCAACACCTTCCCTAGTGTCCACGGGGACTGGAGTTAGGAATAGTAAATTAAACTATTCACTATCCAGCACCCCAAAGCAATATGCGTTGTAAAGGTTTGTGTTGTAAAAACCGCGTTGTAAAGGCATGCGTGGTAAAAGCATGCGTTGTAATGTCATACATCCGTAGATGAGTGTTCCTCTGAGGGTGGTGTTGGGGTCAGTGTGGATCTGGAAGTGCAGGTGTTCGGCGGTGTAGAGGGTGTTGTCTGCGTGGGTGGCGACCTTGAGGGTGGACTTGTGGATGATGGCTATTCCTCCTCCGATTCTGTTGGCACGATCCCTGCGGGTGATCTTGCAGCCGTCCGGGATGGCTATGGTGATGTCGGGCGCCGAGGAGTCGTTCCACCAGCTTTCGGTCAGGGAGGCCACGTCTGGGGCGGAGGTGTCGAGCAGATCCCAGAGCTCGATGGCGTGTTTGCGTGCGGAGCAGGTGTTGAGGAGTATGGAGTGGAGGTGGTTGGGTCCAGTCCTTGGAGGTTTGGTGGTTCTGTTGCAGGTGAAGCTGCAGGTGTGGCAGGAGAAGAGTCCGTGGGTCCGTTTTGGGGTGGCCTGGAAGCAGGTGTGGTTTCAGCTGGCGTTGAGTGCGTAGAGAGTGCTAGCGTCGTAGTGGATTCTGGTGTCGTGGCATTCACGGGGTCCAGGGGTTCTGGCGCTGGGCGCAGTCCAGGTGCAGATGGGCAAAGACGGGTTTGCCTTAGGTGTGCCTTTGGCGCGCCAGTGGCGCGCCCGCTGAGCGCGGCCGCTGCGTGGCCTCTTCTCGGCCTTGATGGGAACGCTCCACGCAATACACACAATATTGATGGGGACATCAACCTCTACTGCATAGAGAGATATATTCTGTTGTACATATTGTCTGTTTTTTCCCGTCTAGTCCAACACACATAGGAGCAAAGCCTTATGTGGAGCCACCGGGTTCGGTTGAAGCCTGGGTACTATACTAATTGGGTGAGTCCAGACCAATGTATTTCTGCTACTTCATTGTTTTTCCACAGGGCCATTAAGTCACAATAGCTCACTGTGGAGACTCACCATTTGTTTTTAAATCTGTTGTTTTTAGATGTCCTCAAAACGCAATTGCGTTCACTTCACATGCCTTAAAAACAGGAGTCAGAGTCACAGTGAGACCGTGTCTATGGTTTTTATGTACAACATCAGCCTGAATGATGCCTATATATTTTTGTCTTCCATAACAGGTAGATCCAGGTTGTAACAAGTACAATAATTAGTAGACACTTTTTAACGTGAGTAAAATTATATACCACTAACTCTAAGTGTAGATAGTTCAACCATTCCGGTCCTGAAGACTCGCTAGTATAATTAACTAATAGCAAGAAACATGTTGACCCACACTGTAGGAGAGTAGGGTCTGCTATCCTATGGTCACCCCAAATTTTTGCTTTTTGCTTCACTGGTTTTCGACTACTGAGGCTGTGGGCCTGCTGATCAGACCCCCAGCCTGCTGTTCTCTCACTAAATTAATGATACATGTGCTATAGGCACATACCAATTGGAAATGGACTCCTTGTCAGCCCCTGTAGAATGCACTATAGGTGCCCAGGGCATAGGGGCCACCAAGGCCTACCAGGGGCTGCAGCATATCTTTTGCCACCCCTGGCTGGTTCTTAAATTGACACAACTGGCTGATCACTCAGCTGGGGTAAGGTGGTGTAATCACCCCTTGCTTAGGTATAGTATACCTATATCTAAACCTATATCTGGACACATGTAAACCTGTGAGCCACTCCTATGGAAGGCCTCATCAATCCTGGAGGCAGGGTGCGTGGTTTTATGTGAGATGGAGCTCTAGCATGAGCTGAGCCTGTCTGCAGCTGTCGGGAACAACTCCCTAAGCTGTTTCAGGATAATGCCATACCATATACTCTTAAGTGCCTTATAATCCTCGCGGTTAAATAGCAACTTTGGTTTGGCTTTATCAAAACATGTCGTGTAAGGTGTCATACGATTTGGAATACCATCCCCTCGCCAGTTCTGGCGACGGGGATGGCATTCCACCCCTCTAGAGGGGTAAGACATGTTCCTTTACTAAATGCGGTTAATTTCTCCAAAGACCTTAAGATCCACAAAATGGATGCCTCTGCCACAGACAAATGTCTGGACCCCTGCAGTTGACCGAAACTCAGCAGATGGGGCCTGGACAAAGGGTTTCCTGTCACAGGAGGGTGTCACCACCCTCCAGACAGGAGATAGTGTATTGTAGCAGGGAGGTTTGAAAGAAACCAGACACTGCCTGGGGCGCACAAGGCTGCCCCTTGCATAATCCGGCCAAACCGGTTCTGGGGCACTCCAGCCCTCGTGCCAGGGCGGCCTGGATCAAAGGAAGGGGGTGTATCCACCCACTTCCTGGGTCCCACCCATAGGAGGGGACCTAGCAGGTAATCACGCCCCCCAGATTGGAATAAGAGTGGGAGCAGTGCCAATGCACATCAGATTTCCTGGAAGAAACATTTGAAATGCAATTCTGGACCCTTCGCCCTCCATCTCATCGTGGAAGCCCGAAGAATCTCCCTTGTGGTCAAGGAGTGACCACCCTGCAGCAGCAGGCACCATCCAGCCCTCGACATCTACTTAGTTGCAGTTCCCGCCGGAACTCGAGCGACTGAGATCGACGAGATCAAGCTTGCCTGCCTTCCAACAGCCCGATCCACAGTCCCTGCAGAGCTGAGACCCGTGGAGGCGACCGGAAGCGTGGGGCACGCCATCTTGAATTGACCACGAGACGCTGACCGTGCAGCCCACGAGTGACCCTCGAAGCTGTGCACCGGGGTTTGAGAAGCCCCCACCCTGAGCTGCTCCTGAGCCGAAGTTCAGCCCTCCACACTCGATGAGTGCTGCGTGGGGCTCTTTGGCACTATTTGGCTCAACGCATTGGCCCGGTCACTTGCCAGCTGGCTAGTGGTCCCTGTGCCGACGAACTACCTAAGAAGACTCGTGAATCTGGTTGCTCCAGATCCACACCAGCTCCCCTGAAAAGGAGCCCCGACTCTGACCTTCCTGGTCCGAGTGAGAAGCAATCTTCCGATCCCGCGTGGATTGCTCTTACCAAGGCTTGTTTGCTCCAAACTTGAAGCCGACTGCACCGACGGTGAGAGCCTGCGTGGGACAGATCGTGACCTGCTCCTGGACGTCGCAGATGCCCCAGAGCCCACGTGACAGCGGAGAGAAGCTCCTCGACGACCACCTGATTGCGCCCGACATTGCCTGGTTCCGTCCTGGTTCCACCCTGGTCACTGCTGAGTGACCCAGACTCTGTCCCCTCTGCTTTCAGGTACTCTACAACTTGAGTCCACCCTTGGACTCCACCGGACACTTCATCTTTAACCCGCCTGCAGCCCTTTCAGCTTCAAGCACCAAGAGCCTGCGTGTCAAAACCCGACGCCACTTCGACCCTGTGCACCCACTTCCTGTGGGTGAGGTAACTTTGCTCCGCCGGTGTTCCCACACTGGTGCACACCTCTAGGGTCTGTGTGTTAAGTTTTGTTCCTCTAGGTTCAGCGGAAGTGTCCTTAAACTTTAACTCTATGACTTTTACGCACCATTGGTTAACATTGGTGCATGCGTGCGCTTTCCGCACATCTCCCGAATCCCGAGGGCCATTCCCGACTTCAGCATTGCTTGTCCTGACTGCTCCCAGCGATTCCCTAGGCCCTAGGCCTAACCACTGTTCGAGTGGCCTCTCTTATACCACTTGTTTAGTATATGGTTTGAGTGGCCACCCGCCCTCATCCATAATTGTGCAACTTGTATGTTTAAACAGTGCTTTTGATTTAACGCTTGTGCCCCTTTATTCATAAAGAATACTGGGGATTGTTTTTAGTAATAAACACATATATTTTATAATATATACTTGTGTGGTGTCCTTTCATTTGGTATTACAGGATTGTATGTGGTAAAACAGCTCGCTTAACACGACCTCTTAAGTTAAGCCTTTAGGCTGCTCAGTCCATGCTACCCCTAGGATAGCTTGTCTAATAAGGTTGACTTACAACCAGACACCATAAGGGATTGTTTGGTCAGGTAGTAGGTGGTTCCAGAATTGGAAACATCCCCTACCAGGCCAACTTCTCACATTGGTGAGCAGCGGTGCGGATTTGAGCTTGCTGTTGTTTTACCATTGCAATCTTTATATCAAATTGAAAGATCACATCAAGTACCTCTAGGTACATATAAATCAAAAGCTTAGCATATTAAGTTCTACTGAACTTAGTAGTTGTAGGTTGAAGGGAGTAGCACACCCTGACTACAACTAACTAGCAAGGTACAGTAGGAAAACACTTAGTGTAGGTAAGTGCACCACTTACACCTCACTAGTAACCATGTCTGACACAGGAAAAGCCTCAGGGTCTGCTCCTGTGACAGTTGACCCTACCCAGGCAACTTTTGGATATGACAAACTAACCCGCAGAGACTTGATTGCCTTGTGCAAAGCAAGAGGGTTAAAAAGGGGCAGAAGCTCCACCTGCCTAATCCTGGTAGAAATCCTAGAACAGGATGACTTAGAAAAGGCAAAGGCAGCTTCCCTAGACACAGGAAGTGGAGGGAACCCCCCTGAAACTGATCCCCCTCAGGAGGAGGAGGATGATGATGACTTAGATGAGGACTCAGATGTTGAGGACTTAGAAGTTCAGGATCAGGGTAGCCAGGTTCCAGTTGGCAGGCTTAGCCAGGCCAACTTGGACCTACTGGGGAATGGAGAGGGCCAGCACCTCCCCAGAACCCCACATGGGATTCTCCCAGGCAACAGAAGAGTGAGATCTCCCTCAGGGGACTCTCATATTTCTAGTGCCTCCAGAGAATCAGAGAGAGGCATGACTGCTTCTCAGAAAGCTGAGCATAGGGCTAGGATGAGGGCTGTCAGACTCCAGATAGAGAGAGAGGAGGTAGCCCTGAGTCAAGCTAAACTTACCTTAGCTCAAGCTAGACTTGCCTTGGCAAGAGAGCAGAAATTAAGTGGCTTAGATGTCACTGGTGGCAGCAATTTTCCAAGAGAAAAAGACAGGGCCTATGACAATAGAAACCTGACCAAAATTGTGCCCCCCTTTAAAGAAGGGGGTGACATCCACAAATGGATGACTGCTCTTGAGAGAGCCTGCATGGTACAGCAGGTTCCTGAGAATCAGTGGGCTGCAATTTTGTGGTACTCCTTTTCTGAGAAAGGGAGAGACAGGCTCCTCACAGTTAGACCTGAGGATGCCAAAAACTACTCTGTTTTGAAGAGTGCTCTTATTGAAGGGTTTGGCCTAACCACTGAGCAATACAGGTTGTTGTTCAGAGACACCCAAAAAGCACAGACTCAAGACTGGACTGATTTCGTTGAGTGTGCCACTAAGGCTTTGGAGGGTTGGTTGCAGGGAAGTAAAGTTTCAGACTATACAGGATTGTACAATCTTATAATGAGAGAACAGATCCTTAATAACTGTACAAACCAGCTGTTGCATCAATACCTTATTGACTCTGATCTGACCTCTCCCCAAGAATTGGGAAAGAAGGCAGACAAATGGGTCAGAACAAGGATTAAGCAGAAACCCCAGAACCAAGGTGGTGACCAGAAGAAAACAGACCAGAAGGGTGGTAACCAGAATCAGAAAGATAAAGAAAAAGACCAGAAGTCTTCAGGCCCCCAAACTAATAGTAAGGAGGGTGGTTCCCAAAATGGTAACAAGAAGAAGAAGAACAAAGGTCCAAAGACACCTTGGTGTAATACCTGCAAATCAGTTTCACACTGGGGCAGTGAGTGCACCAAGGCAAATCCAGTTCCCACCACTACAGCTCCTAAAGCAACTGCAACCCCAAGTACAGTAAGCAGTGGTGGAACACAGTCCAAGGGTGTAGCTGGGTTGACCCTGGGTATTGAAGTAGGATCTGGCCTAGTCAGAATCCCTACACAGGCAGTTCTCCTGTATGATGTGGACATTGAGTTGCCCACTGCAGTAAGCCCCACTAACCTGGGCAAATACAGGCAGATTCCCTTAATTAATGAGAAACTGGCTCAAGCATACAGGGACACATGTGCCAGTGTCACCATGGTGACACCTGGCTTTGTGGACCCTGGACAGATTGTACTAGGTGAGAGCTACCTAGTGACCAACGCCAGCAACTCCACTACCTCCCATAGTGTGGCAGTTGTGAACTTCTCCTGGGGAGGGGTTGATGGCCTAAAGAAAGTTGTGGTGAGTGCAGACCTACCAGTAGACTGTCTGTTAGGCAATGACCTTGAAAGCTCAGCATGGTCAGAAGTGGAGTACAGGACTCATGCAGAAATGCTAGGGATTTCAGAGCATGTCCTTGCCATGACAAGGGCTCAGGCTAAGAAGTGCCTTCCTGAACCAGTGGTGGATCTTGAAACAATAGACCAGCCACAACCCAAGAGAAGGAGCAGGAGAGGAAAGGCCCAGCCTTCCACCTTGCCCCAGGTTGAGGATCAAGTTTCAGAGGAAACTGATTCTGCAGTCCAAGAGGAGACTGTCTCTGAGGAGCTTGAACCTGACCAGGTTGAGTTTCTGGGGACAGGGGGACCCTCAAGGGCAGACCTGAGGCAGGCTCAATTAGATTGCCCTTCCCTTGAACCCCTCAGACAGCAGGCTGCTGCTGAGGCTGCTGGGGATGCCCAAGGTACCCATACTGTGTATTGGGATGATGGACTCCTTTACTCAGAGGCTAGAGACCCCAAGCCTGGCATGACCAGGAGGTTGGTCATACCTCTGCAGTTTAGGGGGTTCCTTCTTACCTTGGCCCATGATATTCCCCTTGCAGGACACTTAGGCCAGAACAAGACGTGGGACAGGCTTGTTTCACACTTTCACTGGCCTCACATGTCAGAGGATGTCAAGGAGTTTTGTCGCTCCTGTGTCACTTGCCAAGCCAGTGGTAAGTCAGGTGGCACAACAAAGGCCCCCCTAATACCACTACCTGTGGTGGGGGTCCCCTTTGAAAGAGTTGGAATTGATATTGTGGGTCCAATGGACCCCCAAACAGCATCTGGGAACAGATTCATACTGGTGGTAGTGGATCATGCCACCAGGTATCCAGAGGCTATTCCCCTGAGGACCACCACAGCACCTGTGGTGGCAAAAGCCCTCATTGCAGTTTTCTCAAGAGTGGGCTTTCCAAAGGAGGTGTTATCAGATAGGGGCACCAATTTTATGTCCAGCTATCTGAAAGCAATGTGGAAGGAATGTGGAGTAAACTATAAGTTTACCACCCCATATCATCCACAATGCAATGGGCTTGTGGAGAGATTTAACAAGACCCTTAAAGGCATGATAAAAGGATTACCAGAGAAGCTCAGGCGGAAATGGGACATTCTTTTACCCTGCCTGCTCTTTGCTTACAGAGAGGTCCCACAGAAGGGGGTTGGCTACAGCCCTTTTGAACTTTTGTTTGGCCACCCTGTGAGAGGTCCATTGTGTTTGGTGAAGGAAGGATGGGAGTTACCTCTCAAAAAGCCCAAACTAGACATAGTGGACTATGTACTTGGTCTCCGCTCCAGGATGGCTGAGTACATGGAAAGAGCATCCAAAAACCTGGAGGCCAGCCAAGAATTACAGAAAGCTTGGCATGACCAAAAGGCTGTGCTGGTAGAGTTCCAACCAGGACAGAAGGTATGGGTACTGGAGCCAGTGGCTCCAGCAGCACTCCAAGACAAATGGAGTGGACCCTATCCTATTATTGAGAAGAAAGGGGAAGTCACCTACTTGGTAGACTTTGGAACACCCAGGAGCCCTCACAGGGTAATCCATGTGAATCGCTTGAAAGCATTTGTGGACAGGGAGGACATGAGCTTGCTCATGGCCACAGATGGGGAACAGGAGGAAGAGAGTGACCCTCTCCCAGACCTGCTTTCCCAGAACCCTGATGATGGTTCAGTTGATGGAGTAGCCTTGGCAGGCAGCCTCACTGAACAGCAACAGATGGACTGCAGACAAGTTTTGCAGGCTCACAGGCAAATGTTTTCACTCACACCCAGCCAGACTGACTGGTGTACCCATGTTGTGGACACTGGTGACAGTCTGCCTGTCAAGAATAAGATCTACAGGCAACCTGATCATGTCAGGGATTGCATCAAGGCTGAGGTGCAAAAGATGTTGGAGCTTGGAGTGATTGAGCCATCAGAGAGCCCATGGGCCAGCCCAGTAGTCCTGGTGCCAAAACCTCATACCCAAGATGGAAAGAGAGAAATGAGGTTTTGCGTGGATTACAGGGGTCTCAATGCTGTCACTAGGACAGATGCTCACCCCATTCCAAGAGCAGATGAGCTCATTGACAGATTGGCTTCTGCCAAGTTTCTGAGCACATTTGATCTGACAGCTGGCTACTGGCAAATCAGACTAGCTGAGGAGTCAAAAGCCAAAACAGCATTCTCTACCCCTAGTGGACATTATCAGTTTGTGGTAATGCCCTTTGGTTTGAAGAATGCACCTGCCACTTTCCAAAGGTTGGTGAACCAAGTCCTTACTGGGTTGGATGACTTTTGTGCAGCTTATCTAGATGATATTGCTGTCTTTAGCTCCACCTGGGAGGATCACCTGATCCACCTGAAGAAAGTTTTGGAGGCCCTGCAAAAGGCAGGCCTAACTATCAAGGCCACTAAGTGCCAGATAGGGCAGAGTAAGGTTGTATACCTGGGCCACCTAGTAGGTGGAGGCCAGGTTCAGCCACTGGAAAGCAAAATCCAGGCCATACAGGACTGGGCTCCTCCAGTTACCCAGACACAAGTCAGAGCCTTCTTGGGCCTGACTGGGTATTACAGAAAGTTTGTGAAAAACTATGGGTCTATAGTGACACCATTAAATGACTTGACATCCAAGAAGATGCCAAAAAAGGTTCAGTGGACAGTTAGCTGTCAGAAGGCATTTGATGACCTGAAGAAGGCCATGTGCTCTGCACCTATCCTAAAGAGTCCTGACTACTCCAAACAGTTCATTGTTCAGACAGATGCTTCTGAGTTGGGGGTGGGAGCTGTGCTCTCACAACTTAATCAAGATGGTCAAGACCAGCCTATTGCTTTCATTAGCAGGAGGCTGACTCCCAGAGAGAAACGTTGGTCAGCCATTGAGAGGGAGGCCTTTGCTGTGGTTTGGGCATTAAAGAAGTTGAGGTCCTACTTGTTTGGAACTCACTTCCTGGTGCAGACAGACCATAAGCCCCTCTTATGGCTTAATCAGATGAAGGGTGAAAATCCCAAACTGCTCAGGTGGTCCATTTCCCTACAGGGGATGGACTTTACAGTGGAGCACCGCCCAGGGACTGACCATGGTAATGCAGATGGTCTCTCCAGGTACTTCCACTTAGAACATGAAGACTTATCTGGTCAAGGTTAGTTTAATGTCCCTGCGTTTGGGGGGGGGTTGTGTAGGAGAGTAGGGTCTGCTATCCTATGGTCACCCCAAATTTCTGATTTTTGCTTCACTGGTTTTCGACTACTGAGGCTGTGGGCCTGCTGATAAGACCCCCAGCCTGCTGTTCTCTCACTAAATTAATGATACATGTGCTATAGGCACATACCAATTGGAAATGGACTCCTTGTCAGCCCCTGTAGAATGCACTATAGGTGCCCAGGGCATAGGGGCCACCAAGGCCTACCAGGGGCTGCAGCATATCTTTTGCCACCCCTGGCTGGTTCTTAAATTGACACAACTGGCTGATCACTCAGCTGGGGTAAGGTGGTGTAATCACCCCTTGCTTAGGTATAGTATACCTATATCTAAACCTATATCTGGACACATGTAAACCTGTGAGCCACTCCTATGGAAGGCCTCATCAATCCTGGAGGCAGGGTGCGTGGTTTTATGTGAGATGGAGCTCTAGCATGAGCTGAGCCTGTCTGCAGCTGTCGGGAACAACTCCCTAAGCTGTTTCAGGATAATGCCATACCATATACTCTTAAGTGCCTTATAATCCTCGCGGTTAAATAGCAACTTTGGTTTGGCTTTATCAAAACATGTCGTGTAAGGTGTCATACGATTTGGAATACCATCCCCTCGCCAGTTCTGGCGACGGGGATGGCATTCCACCCCTCTAGAGGGGTAAGACATGTTCCTTTACTAAATGCGGTTAATTTCTCCAAAGACCTTAAGATCCACAAAATGGATGCCTCTGCCACAGACAAATGTCTGGACCCCTGCAGTTGACCGAAACTCAGCAGATGGGGCCTGGACAAAGGGTTTCCTGTCACAGGAGGGTGTCACCACCCTCCAGACAGGAGATAGTGTATTGTAGCAGGGAGGTTTGAAAGAAACCAGACACTGCCTGGGGCGCACAAGGCTGCCCCTTGCATAATCCGGCCAAACCGGTTCTGGGGCACTCCAGCCCTCGTGCCAGGGCGGCCTGGATCAAAGGAAGGGGGTGTATCCACCCACTTCCTGGGTCCCACCCATAGGAGGGGACCTAGCAGGTAATCACGCCCCCCAGATTGGAATAAGAGTGGGAGCAGTGCCAATGCACATCAGATTTCCTGGAAGAAACATTTGAAACGCAATTCTGGACCCTTCGCCCTCCATCTCATCGTGGAAGCCCGAAGAATCTCCCTTGTGGTCAAGGAGTGACCACCCTGCAGCAGCAGGCACCATCCAGCCCTCGACGTCTACTTAGTTGCAGTTCCCGCCGGAACTCGAGCAACTGAGATCGACGAGATTAAGCTTGCCTGCCTTCCAACAGCCCGATCCACAGTCCCTGCAGAGCTGAGACCCGTGGAGGCGACCGGAAGCGTGGGGCACGCCATCTTGAATTGACCACGAGACGCTGACCGTGCAGCCCACGAGTGACCCTCGAAGCTGTGCACCGGGGTTTGAGAAGCCCCCACCCTGAGCTGCTCCTGAGCCGAAGTTCAGCCCTCCACACTCAACGAGTGCTGCGTGGGGCCCTTTGGCACTATTTGGCTCAACGCGTTGGCCCGGTCACTTGCCAGCTGGCTAGTGGTCCCTGTGCCGACGAACTAGCTAAGAAGACTCGTGAATCTGGTTGCTCCAGATCCACACCAGCTCCCCTGAAAAGGAGCCCCGACTCTGACCTTCCTGGTCCGAGTGAGAAGCAATCTTCCGATCCCGCGTGGATTGCTCTTACCAAGGCTTGTTTGCTCCAAACTTGAAGCCAACTGCACCGACGGTGAGAGCCTGCGTGGGACAGATCGTGACCTGCTCCTGGACGTCGCAGATGCCCCAGAGCCCACGTGACAGCGGAGAGAAGCTCCTCGACGACCACCTGATTGCGCCCGACATTGCCTGGTTCCGTCCTGGTTCCACCCTGGTCACTGCTGAGTGACCCAGACTCTGTCCCCTCTGCTTTCAGGTACTCTACAACTTGAGTCCACCCTTGGACTCCACCGGACACTTCATCTTTAACCCGCCTGCAGCCCTTTCAGCTTCAAGCACCAAGAGCCTGCGTGTCAAAACCCGACGCCACTTCGACCCTGTGCACCCACTTCCTGTGGGTGAGGTAACTTTGCTCCGCCGGTGTTCCCACACTGGTGCACACCTCTAGGGTCTGTGTGTTAAGTTTTGTTCCTCTAGGTTCAGCGGAAGTGTCCTTAAACTTTAACTCTATGACTTTTACGCACCATTGGTTAACATTGGTGCATGCGTGCGCTTTCCGCACATCTCCCGAATCCCGAGGGCCATTCCCGACTTCAGCATTGCTTGTCCTGACTGCTCCCAGCGATTCCCTAGGCCCTAGGCCTAACCACTGTTCGAGTGGCCTCTCTTATACCACTTGTTTAGTATATGGTTTGAGTGGCCACCCGCCCTCATCCATAATTGTGCAACTTGTATGTTTAAACAGTGCTTTTGATTTAACGCTTGTGCCCCTTTATTCATAAAGAATACTGGGGATTGTTTTTAGTAATAAACACATATATTTTATAATATATACTTGTGTGGTGTCCTTTCATTTGGTATTACAGGATTGTATGTGGTAAAACAGCTCGCTTAACACGACCTCTTAAGTTAAGCCTTTAGGCTGCTTAGTCCATGCTACCCCTAGGATAGCTTGTCTAATAAGGTTGACTTACAACCAGACACCATAAGGGATTGTTTGGTCAGGTAGTAGGTGGTTCCAGAATTGGAAACATCCCCTACCAGGCCAACTTCTCACACACACTTTCTAACAAGGACACCACTACGTGAGACATTACACTCGGCGAGTGCCTTGTTTTTTGTTTTTACTTAGGGTAGGAGACCCCCAGAATAAAGTCTGTCCTTCTAGGTACTCTCAACACTATTTTAAATCACCTCACTACATCTACACAGTTCTGGCCCCACACCCGCACTTCACCACATGGCTGTTGGTTAAAAGATCTCAGATAAGGTACCCCTACTGGAGGGAGCCCGTTGGGTATTGCACCGCTGACCCAACGAGGAGCAGCCCAAATGATGAAGCATGACACCAGAAAGGGTGTGTGAGGGCATTACAATCCAACATATGGATTCCCAACACTGACCCCTTATGGGGCTCGGTTGATTCCAGTTTTTCCGGACTCTGCATAACCTGACTCCAGAGGAATAGCATAATTCGACTTTTTGAATACTTCCATTGGGGCCCCCTTTATGCTGGACCACCTACACTTTTAAGAGTGGATAAGGCCCCTCAACGTCCCCCTTTTTTGTACACAACAACAATATAAAATTAGCCCAGAAATCAAAGCAGGTGGCATAGCAAAAACAGAAAGAATGATTCAACAAGGCAGTTTAATAGAAATGAGTAGTCCTTGTAATTCACCTATAATTGGCATTAAGAAACCTAACGGTAAAATATCGGATAGTGCAGGATCTGAGAAAAATAAATAAAATAGTGGTACCTTGTTGTCCTGTAGTGCCAAACCCAGCAGTAATCATGTATCAAATACCATGGAATGCAGGATGGTTTACAGTAATTGATTTGTGTCATGCATTCTTCTCCATTCCGTTACACCCGGATAGCCAGTATCTATTTTCGTTCAAATTTGAAAATCGTATCTATGTGTGGAATCGAGTTCGTCAAGGATACACGGAAAGACCTTCAATTTTTAATCAGATTCTGAAAAAGTGTTTAGAAATGCTAGTGCTGGCCAGAAATTCAGTTTTGGTCCAATACATAGTTGACTTGCTTGTTGCATCAAAGTCACGAGATGTTTGTGTTCTTGATTTTATTGCTTTGTTAAACCATTTGGCTGATGGAGGACACAAGGTGTCACCAGAGAAATTGCAATTCTGTCAAACCAGGTTTAAATATTTGGGACATCAATTAGAAAGCGGAGTGAGGAAAGTGACAACTGAAATAATAAAAATAATAAAACAGATGCAGTTACCACAGACCCAGAAAGAAATCAGAATGTTTCTTGGTGCAGTAGGGTATTGTACGCAATGGATTGTAGCTTTTTCCTCACTGGCCAAACCGCTAATACAAATGACAAGAAAACAAGCAAAATACCCTATAGAATGGGTTGATGAAAGCATGGAGGCTTTTGTGAAATTAAGAAATTGTCCTTGCGAAGCCCCTGCTCTCGGTATGCCAGATTATACAAAAAAAATGCATTATTTTGTTGTGAACAAGATAATTGTGCTTTATCAGTACTAACTCAGCGACATGGATTAATACGACATCCAGTAGCATATTTGTCTGCTACTTTGGACTGAGTAGCTTCAGCGTTACCTGGTTGTTTGAAAGCAGTGGCTGCTGCTTGCACAAGTCTTGAACAGAGTTAATCTAGTGTGATGGGACACCCAGTAAAGGTCTATCTCCCTCATTCAGTGGAAATTCTTTTAACTAGAACACAAAATCAATACCTTACTCCAAGTCGAATGACCAAATATGAAAGAATTATTTTAGGAGCAGCCAATGTAACAGTAAACAGGTGTACTATCCTACACCCAGCTACTCTATTACCTGATGTGCATGGAGAAGAAGTGAGGGATGATGTTGAACATGACTGCCTAGATGTTACTGAGTATTGTACCAAACCTCGCCCAGACATACAGTAAGAGCTTCTGAAAGAATGTGAAAATGAGCTATTTGTAGACGGCCCGGGCATGAGGCATGAGGAAGGAGGGTTAAGTGCTGCTTATGCTGTTTGTACATTGGCTGGATTAGTCAAAGCATCCTATGTAGGAGGAGTCAAGTCTGAATAAATAGCTGAATTGATTGCTTTAATCAAAGCATGACAAATTGGGAAGAATTTGAGAGTAACTATTTACACTGATAGCCAATATGGTTACGAGTTGTGCATGACTTTGACCAACTTTTGATGCAGAGAGATTTCATGACTTCTTCAAGAACCCCTATTAAAAATGGAAAATATGGAAAAGAGCTTTTAGAAGCAATACAATTGCCAAAAGAAGTAGCTGTGGTCAAATGTGCTGCACATCACAAAGGAAATGAGTATGTGACTGCTGGTAATCGCTATGCTGACCAAGTTGCTCAGTACTGTGCCAAAATCAAAATGGCAGTAAACAAGAAAATTCAAACAACTGGAATCTGAAGCCAACTTATGCTGATCTCAGCCATAGAAACATGGGATGAAGAAAGACATTTGCAAGATGAGGTAGAAGTAAGTGAGAAGGAAGGGTGGATAAAAACAGGATGTCAAAGGAGAGAATAAGGTGGTGTCTGGATTTATCCAGATGGTAGACCGGTTATGCCAGACTGCTTACTCTCACAATTGGCCAGAATGTACCATGGAGATACACATATAGGTAGAGATGCCAGGATCAGACTCTTTAGACAAGATTGGTACAATCCAAAGAGAGCCTTTGTCAGAAATGTTTAATTTGTCAACATAATAACACAGGTAGGAAGATAGTGGTCAGTTGGGGAAGTATTGGAAAGTCAGAACGACCACTTGTGAGGTTACAGGTTAATTTCTTTCAGTTATCACCATGTAGGGGATTGAAGTACATCCTTGTCATAGTATGATTGTTCTCATGATGGGTGGTGGTCTATCCTACCAGAAGAAATGACAGTATAACAGTTGCCAAATTATTGTTGATGGAACTTATACCTTGCTTTGGTTTTCCAGTAGCTGTGGAATCAGATAGAGGATCTCACTTTAATAATGAAATAATTTGATTGATCTGTGAAGCATTTAAAATTGAAAAAACGGCACTGTGCTTACTGCCCAGAGGCTTCTGGGGTGGTGGAACAATTGAATGGCAACATATAATCAAGATAGGCAAAGGTGTGCGCATCTACATCACTGTGTTGGCCAGATGCATTACCTCTCGTTCTTATGGGACTCAGAAACAATCATGACAGAAACACAGGGTTGAGTCCCCATGAAATACTCATGGGAAGAACAATGACATTAGCCTTTATACCAGGACACACTGTTAAGTATAACTGATGATCTGGTATTAGACTATTGTAAAAGATTGGCTGACCTTTGTGAATTCTGACTCTCACCAGATTGGAGAAGATGCAGTTGCCAGGCAGCCTGACCAAGCACATGATCTAAATCCTGGAGACAGGGTGGTGGTGAAGAATCACACCCGAGAGACGTGTCTCGAACCCAGATGGAGTACTCCAAAACAGGTCATATTGGTTACAACAACAGCAGTGAAATGTGCAGGTTTGCCTAACTGGATTCATGCCAGTCATACCAAGAGAGTACCAGCCCCTGATGAGGAAAATCCTCAACAGATTCCTGCAGTTGAGGGTGCAGAAGGTTGTGCAGCTGAAGAGTCTAGAATAACAGACTCTGAAGTAGCTGATCAAGAACGACCAAGCACTAGTCAGGAGGATTGGATACCAGTGGTTGACGTACCTGATGTAAACATAAGAACAAGAAGTAGAACAAAATTAGAAAAGCAGGAAACTAGTGAGGACCAGACAGGTATAGAAGAACAAGCTCAGGGAATTGAATTTTAAATTGTCCGAGTCCCTGAGCAGGAACAAATAAGGAAAGAAAAATACACTCAGACAGAGGTGAACCAAATTATTCTCAGACCTGAGGAGGGACAGATAGCTGTAGAAGAACACGTTGAGGCTGCAAATCAGTCCAATGCAATAAGACCTGAGCAGGACCTGTTAGGAAAAGAAGAACAAGTTAAGGAAGAAGAAAAGCAAATTAGAATAAAACCTGAACAGAACCAAATAGAAGAAGCAGAACATGTTCAGGCAAATGGTGTCACAATAGGAAGCCCTGAACTAGGTCAGTTAGAGAGGGATTTGGAAGACGAAGACAATCCAGAGGTCTAGCCCCCTATTTCATTTCTGTGGGCATGGGCTATACCAGCTCAGCTGCATTGTGACAGGCTAATGAGCAAATGCAAATATCCCTCAGCCTTTCCATTCCTGAGAACATGGTTAAGCACTTTTAATGGCTGAGTTAGGGAAATTTGACAATCTTTAAAGTCTCAAATGGAGCTTATTTAGAATGTTAGAAACGGTATAACTTCACTCAGGGTGCATGTTTATCCATAGATTGGTACCTCACTCAACCCTGTAGGCTTAAGTGGAGCAATACTGTAATGTATTGCAGATTTCTCTTGTATTGTGTAATACGTAGTACGCCCTACAAAGCTCTAGTAAGCACTACAGGCCTACTCTAAGAATGTCCACTCACATTATAAGGCATATCTCAGGTCTGTACCAATGCTTGAAGAATCCATTCTGCAACAGGCTAGGGGCAAATGTGCAGATATAGGTATGCACAAGTTGGTAGTCTGACACTCACAGCCTGCATACGTACTTCCATGCATGTGCTCACCTGTTCAATTGTTGCCAGCCCTGAGACTCTTACCAAACCTGCGCAGCAGTGACCTTATCCTAAAAGGCAGACACTGGTGGTTAGCACTCTCAGTCCAATTTCTGTGAATTGACAGTGAGTGAGAGTCATGTGTTAAGGCTCATTCACAGTAAAAATACCAAAACCAGGTAGCTAAATGTGAAAAATCCAGGGGAATTAAATGGATGGAATCCATTTTCTATACCATGCTAACTGCATCAATAATAAGGACTGTGATTTCTTTTAGAACTCTGTGACTTTATGTAATGCACGCACCTTTGTCTCGGAAGTGTCCTGGATTCTCGCCGCTAAACACCCTGATTCCCCCTGTCACCCCTCGGAACACAGGAAGAAACACTGAATCCCAAGTTGTAACTAAGGGGAACACAGGGGAACAAAACAAGGGTAGGAAGGGAAAAGAAACAAGCTTCCTCCGTCTTCTGTGGTCTGTGTAGAATAGAGTCTATTTTCAGCACCTGGATCTATATAGGAAGACAAATGAAGATACGTGAAAACCAACCCCCCCCTATTTATGGTATGTATGAGTCTATGATGGTAAGGAAATATAACTAAGGGTACATTCTAAATTGTGGGGAACCACTCGAACCAAATAGCCAGAATTCTCCAGGAGAACCTCATATGACTGTCCTGAGTGTTTCAGCACACCAAGCGTCTAAATGTAAGACAGTAGTATGAGGCAATGTTCCCTGATACCTACATAAGGAAAAGTCTAATACTGTCCTAACACTCACCACAATCTCTATTGAAGTCTGCTTAACCTTGAACAATAAGTGATCAAACAGGACACCGGACTCAGCAAAGAAATCAATGTAAACTCTCAAAGAAAATCATAAACATCCACAGTATATAAATCTACTGTGGCAGACCAAACCCGTCTTGACAATAAATCAGGAAGCGTAATAAACTATAGAATACAATGTCCCGAAACAAGCCGTTTCGAAACGCTAGGGATTGGGAAAGGTACTAACCGCCAGCACACAGGAATCGCCGAGACACCTAACCGGCACGCTAACTCCTCGGACGCCAACACCAACACCATGACCCGGAACGAAAACAGGAAACAGCTTAGCTAACGCGAAGCACTTCCTGATTCTATGGGGTGGGTTAAATTCTGTTTATCGGACTTCTGCGCACTGCGTGAATACTGCGCATGTGCACCAACCCATGTAACCTCAATTGCCAACCACTGCCAACCACGATTTCAGCTCTAACACGGATACTGCTCACAAATTGCGCTTAGCATTATTCCCCTCGCATACGACAGGCATGACAGAACACCCCTCCCACAGTGCCCCCCACAGGTTTTGGTTTATGGGGGAATCGTCTGTGGAATGCTCTCAATAAGCGAGGAGCATGAACCTGACCAGCCGGTTCCCAGGACCTCTCCTCAATGCCGTTGCCTTTCCAGTGAACAAGATATTGGAGCCGACCTCGCACTCTCCGTGAATCAATGATAGCACCAACCTCATATTCGTCCACATCATCAACCATCGTAGGTATAAGGACTGTCTGAAGGCGGGTATCAGGTGTAACGGGCTTCAATAATGAAACATGGAATACTGGGTGTATTTTCATAGTAGGCGGTAGTGTCAATTTCATAGCTACAGGGTTAATGACCTTAAGAATAGAAAAAGGAACAATGTATTTAAGTTGGAACTTGCAGGCCCCTTTGAGAGTAAGATATTTGGTGGAAAGCCAAACCTTGTCATCTTTTTTATACGTAGGTCCTGTATGTCTATGTGTGTCTGCTGCCTTCTTGTAATCAGATTTGGCTCTATCCAAATTATCATGGATGGTGGAATGCACCCTCTGTAGATGAGCTACTAAATCCATCACAGCAGGGATAGCACCAGGCCGCAAAGGAGAGAAGGGTAAGATCTTAGGATGGAACCCGTAGGTGGCATAAAAGGGCGTGAATAAGGTTGAAAAATTATGACTGTTATTATATGACAATTCAGCCAACCAAATCAATTCATCCCATTCTCTTTGTTCTTGCAACAATTGACATCTCAGGAATTGTTCAAGACTCTGGTTCACTCTCTCGGTCTGACCGTCTGTCTGCGGATGATGACTTGAAGAGAGATGCACCTCTATTCCCAGGGTTTTGCATAATTGTTTCCAAAACTTAGAGATAAATTGAGAGCCTCTATCCGTGACTAGGACGTTTGGAAGACCATGCAGTCTGACTATATTTTGCAGAAAAATCTCTGCCAGAGCAGAGGAGGTTGGTAATCTCTGTAATGGGATGAAGTGAGAAGCCTTAGTGAACATGTCCACAACAACAAGGAGAGTGTTATTTCCCTTCTGTGTACGTGGTAACTCAACAACGAAATCCATAGACACAGACTGCCAGGGGGCCTCAGGAGTGGGCATAGGAAGCAATAAACCTACATAGCCTTGATGTGACGCCTTCCCCTGGGCACATACATGACACGTCTGGACATATTGTTGTACATCTCTAGCTATATGAGGTCACCAACAATATCTCCTGATTAATTCGAGGGTTCTTTTGTATCCTGGATGGCCTGCAACACTGTGTGAATGACACCATTCCATCACTTGATTCTGGAGGGGTACAGAGGGTATGTACAATCCATTTTGAACGTACTGCAAATCCGACTTGACAGTAGACTGTTGATGGGACAATACATCAATTGCAACAGGTTCCTGTTGGGCTCTCTTCACTTGCATAAGAAAATCCGCTTCAGTAGTGAGTCCCCCTATAATTCTTTGAGGAGCAATGATGCAATTGGCATTGAGTTAGAAAAGCTGCGCATTTCGAAGGATCCCCATAGAATCTCTCAGGGGGAGCAAGAGGGATAGTGTGCGGTGTCACTACTTGTACTACAGGGTTTTGATTACTGGCTCCTGCTCCATCTCCTCTATTGAGGCTCAATGTTTCTAGTCTTTCGGAAATGGCTTGGGTTTCACGCTGTAAGTTTCCAACCATGCTAGCTACGTCTTGTAGGGTGAGATCCATGGCACCTGGGAGACAATTTGATAAAGGCTTTGCGTTCTGTAATGCACGCACCTTTGTCTCGGAAGTGTCCTGGATTCTCGCCGCTAAACACCCTGATTCCCCCTGTCACCCCTCGGAACACAGGAAGAAACACTGAATCCCAAGTTGTAACTAAGGGGAACACAGGGGAACAAAACAAGGGTAGGAAGGGAAAAGAAACAAGCTTCGTCCGTCTTCAGTGGTCTGTGTAGAATAGAGTCTATCTTCAGCACCTGGATCTATATAGGAAGACAAATGAAGATACGTGAAAACCAACCCCCCCCTATTTATGGTATGTATGAGTCTATGATGGTAAGGAAATATAACTAAGGGTACCTTCTAAATTGTGGGGAACCACTCGAACCAAATAGCCAGAATTATCCAGGAGAACCTCATATGACTGTCCTGAGTGTTTCAGCACACCAAGCGTCTAAATGTAAGACAGTAGTATGAGGCAATGTTCCCTGATACCTACATAAGGAAAAGTCTAATACTGTCCTAACACTCACCACAATCTCTATTGAAGTCTGCTTAACCTTGAACAATAAGTCATCAAACAGGACACCGGACTCAGCAAAGAAATCAATGTAAACTCTCAAAGAAAATCATAAACATCCACAGTATATAAATCTACTGTGGCAGACCAAACCCGTCTTGACAATAAATCAGGAAGCGTAATAAACTATAGAATACAATGTCCCGAAACAAGCCGTTTCGAAACGCTAGGGATTGGGAAAGGTACTAACCGCCCGCACACAGGAATCGCCGAGACACCTAACCGGCACGCTAACTCCTCGGACGCCAACACCAACACCGTGACCCGGAACGAAAACAGGAAACAGCTTAGCTAACGCGAAGCACTTCCTGATTCTATGGGGCGGGTAAAATTCTGTTTATCGGACTTCTGCACATGCGTGAATACTGCGCATGTGCACCAACCCATGTAACCTCAATTGCCAACCACTGCCAACCACGATTTCAGCTCTAACACGGATACTGCTCACAAATTGCGCTTAGCATTATTCCCCTCGCATACGACAGGCATGACACTTTAATGACAAGCACTGCCAGATAACTTGAGGTATTCCAATTTGTTGCCATGCTTCAGTGGCAACTTAGCATATGATAGAAAGTTATACCGTTTATGTTGTGTGCAGCCAGACTAGTGGGTGCTGTTACAACATGAAAGGTTGCACTCTGGCTTTTTCTGTTCATATGCTGTAAGATCCTGTATAACAAAGCTTTTCCCCGTGTCTATTTGACAGTGTAGGCTTCAATACAATGCTGTTACATTCAGATTTCTCAAGCAGAATTCTATGGTCAATTAATGATATAATTAGGCCTCGCGAGAAAAGCGCATGCGCATTGGTTATGAAGACGGCGCCGTGAATGAGCAGAGGGAGCCCCGGGACGCCGCGGACAAGGTAAGTGCCTTTTCTTTTATTTTATTTGCCCACTTAGCAAATGTAGGTATGTTCGGGAAGGGGGCATGCTGGGCGTAGTGGGGCTACGCGAAGTACGTAGGTGGGCGTAGTTTCTCGCCCACTTTGCGTAGCTTCGCGTAGCCCCACTACGCACACTACGCCCAGGGTTACTGTTCGACCATGTGGCTGGTGGCCATGTTCTGTGTCATTCTCCATGCCTAGTAGTTCAATGCTCATACTAATGTACAGTATGAACAGTGTTTTATATATAATATTAGATACTTTTTTTGTATTTTTCATCTGCACCACTCTGTCTCCTACATCCAAGTGGACTCCAAATTCAATTTTCACGGCTGTAAGTAGTGTTTCCCTTCCCATAGTACATGAGCAATTGAATTATATATATTTTAATTTGTATTTTCTGATATTTGTTTATAAATATTTTTTTGTTTAATTTTAATTACTATATTTTTGCAAATTTTGTTTCAAATATTTGTTATATTTTTTCATTATTGTCAATTTGTAATAATATGTTTCAATGTTTTTAACACAACTCCTTTTTTATCTTGCTTTTGTCACCTGCACGCTCCCTGAGTGCTACATCCCATTCCCAACTTGATGCACTTAAAGCACACAGTTACATCTGTGTGTTGTTGTTGCTCTTTCTTATCCTTCCTGAGTGTAGACAAAAGTTTATATTGGTGTGGATTTATGAATGTTTTATTGGATACACTGTTTTGTTAAGTATTTATAACTTAAGTAACCACACTAAATAATGAAACTTAAAATGTTTATTATTCAACCCAAACAATAAAAAGCCCTCCCCTACCACCCATCACAACAACTGGCCCACCCATCTCCCCAAACAAATGAAATAACCCATCCCCAACCATTGTCTAACTAAAATCAAAATATTCATTGTCCAGGAAAAAAAAACTAAAGAAGTCCAAAGTCCAAACCATATAAACCCTGATCCCAACTCCCACATTCCCACCCTCCCCATACCATCAATGAACCATCTCAAAATACATTCTCTGAACCATCTCACTATTACAGATCTTCAATCGGTAAAATTTGCCCATATCCCGGGCTCGAGAGCATACCATCTTTGAACCAACTCACTACTACGAATGTTCAATCTGTAAAATGTGCCTGTATCCTGGGCTCAAGAGCATACCATCTTTGAACCAACTCACTACTACGGATCTTTAATCTGTAAAATGTGGCCATATCCTTGCCTCAAGAGCACCCGAATCTACCATAACCAACTGCGACTCAGTAACAACCCGAGAAGCAATCCACAGGAGGCACCACCCTTTGAGGACTGGGGCATTGCGCTAGAGCCCATATGACCCCAGAAATGCCCAAATGTTCTAACAGAACCCCTCACAGCCCCACACAGGGGAAATACATTAAAGGGAGCCTGGGGAGCCACCCCACAATTGGTTAGTTGGGTGCACGGTGTAATCTAACCCCCTAAGGATCCATTGCAGTTCAACACATCGGTCCATCAGGTGGCAATCCGCAGCACAGTCCCATGAGAGGTCAATGCAGCCGCCAATGCCGAGGCCCAGCAATTTCAACAGTGGAACCTCTTCACCTCATACCAACAATGTATCCCCAGATAAGCAACCCAGCCTCAAAGATCAATTTGCCATCATCAGCTGGAACGTGGCCGGGTTGGCTTCTACGTTAAAATCAAAACAGGGGATGGACTTTTTAAACACCGGCAAAATCCTATGTCTCCAGGAGACATGGTCGCTGAACCCCATGACAATATATAAATTACACTACATTTTCCACGCAGCCACTCATACAAGCACTTCGGGGGCCTCTTGATCTTACTAATGCAAGGAGACATACTGTCAACTTCCATTCCCATACAAGACCACAGAGACCTGCAAGCTCTATCAATAGAGGGCCTAAAATGTGGTCATAAGACCCTCTCCTTGCTTCTCATCAATTGTTACTTGAATCCCCGCAAATCCTCCAAAGCACGCGCCATGGGGTTACCGTGCACATGCATAAAAGAAATTAGTGAAAATCAACCAACCCACGAAATCGTGCTTGCAGGGGACTTTAACACCAAATACCTTGGCCGATTTAACCATGCAGAATAAAAGTTCAATGAACAAACCCAATTTAACAACCTACTATCCGCATTCAGGTTAACATCGGCAGACAAGATACAGCTAAACATGGTGAACGAGACATGTAATACGTTCAAAAAACATTCTACAATTTATTACATCTTCATGTCAAACTACTTAGCAAACAATCTTCAAAGCTTCGACATAGTAACCTGTGTAAAAAGTGATCATAACCCTCTGGTCATAAACCTGAACCTAAACCGCCAGAAAGCTGATACTGGCCAGGTGCTAGGTTTCTCAATTGGAGACAGATTACAGAACATAGGGGCCGATTAGGATGGCGGACGGAAACGGGTCCAACCGCCATGGTCGCGGCAATTATACCCCAGACCGCACCGCGGATAAACCGCCGGTGCGATTAGGATTTTTCCGCCATCACACACCAACCGCGGTGGACGGATCACACCAAAGACCGCCGCACGTGGACGATATCACTGAAAAAACTTCCACAGCGGACGCAACGCCCGCGGAAACAGGCCCAACCTCCGCCAGACCTGCGGAGGGACCGCCCGCACGATTAGGATAACCCCGCCATCCCAATGGAACTCACCTCCGTCCACGACCGCCGCAGAAAAAAAGCATCGACAAACGGAGCTTGACTGCGGAAGGACCAAACGAACATCACCCCTGCCGTCAATCCGAAACAAAAATGGCGGGCGGAAGTAAATAGTAAACCAAAAAACAGGACACACACCTACCTGGAACACCCACCCCCAACAATTACACGCCCCAATGCCACACCCCCCAGCACAAACAAGAGCATCCAAGTCTCCACACCCACAGAACACCTGACTGCAAAAAACTATTGGGACACAACCACCACACAGAGTATAAAAGGAATCCCTCCCATTATCACAATCATTTGCACCACAGCACAGCTGCAAGAAAGAGGCACACATCACACACAACAGACACACACAAACACACATACAACCTGCACACCAACACAAGCACCACACCAACCCACACAACACCATCCCTACATACCACACACCTGCACACCTGCACACCCCCAACACCTTGCACATCACACACCATGGCCCCCAAGAAAAACCCCAAGTTCACAGAGAGTGAGTTGAAGGTCATGGTGGATGAAATCATCCGTGTAGAACCACACCTGTTCCGTACCCTAGTGCAGCAGACCACCTTGGCAAATAAAACCACAATGTGGGACAGGATATCCAGAGGCGGTGGCACAACCTCAATGCAAGGGTGAAAAGCATCATGGCCAAGAACCACCTGCGGGCACACGACACTGGTGGTGGCGCTCCCATGGATCCAGTACCATACACCGAATGGGAGGAGAAGGTGCTGGGCACACTGCTCCCTGAAAGCCTGGAAGGAATAGATGAGGGAGTGGAGGCTGGTAAGTACAAACCAATGAGCACGATCACACCGTTATGTCCTGCCTTGCACAACTGCTAGGACACATCTCCCAGGCTCCAATCCATGCAAGTGGACCACTCAGTTACCCAAATGTGAAGCCCAGGGCTTAAATGCACCCACCATAAACAACTACAAATGTAGCCTCCTACGTTCCCAGGCTTGCATGTGGTCAAGCAGCTAACACCACAACTCCCAACAGGCCCCCATGTCTACAGGGAGGGTGGGGGTGGGTGAGAGGCCAGCACTACAACTCCCAAAAGGCCCCCATGTCTACAGGGAGGGTGGGTGGGCAAGAGGCCAGCATGACAACTGCCAACAGGCCCCATGTCTACATGAGAGGCCGATACAGAAAAGGGGGTGGTGATGAACAGAGTGTCTGAATTAAGCAGACCACTCTTACCCAGTCCAAAGATCAGGGCTTGATCCATCACCGTTATTTATCTCACTGCCCCATCCCAGCTCAGAACCTGGCTATATGCAAATTAGTCTGTCCCTGGCCCAGTGCATCATGGGAACAGGGCAGACCAAACTACCAAGCCAATTGAGACATGAGAGGCCAGCACGACAGCACCCAACAGGCCCCCATGTCTACAGGGAGGGTGGGGGTGGGTGAGAGGCCAGCGCTACAACTCTCAACAGACCCCCATGTCTACAGGGAGGGTGGGTGGGTGAGAGGCCAGCACGACAACTCCCAACAGGCCCCCATGTCTACATGAGAGGCCAGCACTACAACTCCCAACAGACCCTCATGTCCACAGGGAGGGTGGGTGGGTGGGTGAGAGGCCAGCACTACAACTCCCAACAGGCCCCCTTGTCCCATCCCAGAGCAAGATGAGCCCCCCCACCATGTGCTGACCAGTGCATCTCCCTCTTCAAAATTACAGGTAGGTAGCCATCTTCACAGGGAGGGGTGGGTGTGAGGGGGAAGTCTCTACTCCAAATTACAATGTGCACCCTACACCGTCATGATTGCAGCGAGGACCAACACAACACATGGCTTGGTAGTAACTCCATGGTTAAAATATGAAATTAAACATGGGACAGATGAGTACCCTGTGCCTGCATACTGCATTTATCGAACAACAAATAACTACCATATGTCCACAGAAGGACCCACAAATAACAGTCCCTTGGACACATGTTAGAGAAGCGTCACATCTGCACACATCAACTTGGACACGGTGGCAGTCCATACAATCCATGTAGTAGGCAGTCTGTGCATGATGTGAGACTTGACATACCCACAACAGCAAGTGCAATGTGTTTCCTGACACAAGGCACATGGATGCAATGTCCAAAGCTTGTCCATAACACAAGGTAGACCATCCACATGAAAGACCAACATATGCCTCTTTTGACAATGACTAGACCAGGTACAGTAGCAAGGTAGGTTGTCCACAACCCTGGGGAACATGCCCTAGTCCACATTGCTAAGCCACTGCAAAAATCTCAAAATGACTACAAAACTACACAGAGTCCAGGGGTACCATCCAATCGCAGAACAGCACAACACATATCCAAGTATTGTCTCCCCACCTCCACACCACCATAATGCCCAGTACTGTGTACCACACCAATGTGATGACATCAACAACCATGTCCTGAATCCCTTGAAAATTCTAAATGGTACAACAATAAACCGTTCATGTCCACAGCATTGATTCTTAAATTCTTGTCCCTCAGGTGACTGTCAACTGGCAGGAGGAACCAGCAACCGCCAGCACCAGTCGCCCCCTCACAGCATGGATTCTCCGGGGATGATACCCTGGACACCTCGGGTGCGGAGGGCGATGCCGGGCTGGTCTATACTCCCAGGGCCATTAGGCTCCCAGGACATCCCTGCCCCCACCACCTTGGCCAGTGGAACCACGGCAACTTCTGCCATTGTGACCTGTGCAGCTACCACCACCACCATCAGTGCTGCCTGTGCCACCGTCCCTGACCCATTGGACGATGGCGGACCATCAACATCACAGGCTAGCAGGGAGAGTGGACGGATGAGGACACAGGTGAGGACACAGCTTCCGGACAGGAGGGCAGGTGCAAGGCGAGGCGGGGTACAAGACCCACCCAATCCTGGGACCGAGACCCTGGATGCCATTGCAAGAGTGCATGCGTCGTACGAGCGGTCACAGGCACAGGCGGATCGTGCGCGCCAAGACTCAGTTGAGACCCGCCAGCTGTTGAGGTCCCTGGACAACCATATGGGACAAATGGTGGACCTCATGGGCACCAAACATCTTTTTGGAGGGAGTGGTTATCCCGCAACACATTACCTCCCCCTCCCCCAAGTGGCCAGAGGGACAGGACACCACCACCACCACCATCACCTGAGGCCACTGACAGGGAGGTGTCCCCTGAACAAGCTGCCCCGACAGCTGGGTCCACTCCGGCTCAAAGACCGAGGGGCTGTCCGAGGCTGGATCCAGGACAGAGCAGTGGCAATGCACCAGCCACCCGCAGAAGAGGGGCCGGCACTGTGTTCACCCTTACTTGAGCCTGGCATTCACTCTGTGAACTATCTTGCCCCACATTGCCAAGCATTGGCACACCTCTGTTGGACTACACAATGTGGTGTCTACACGGTGGGAACATCTGACATGACCTTCAACTCACTCTTACCCTCCACCACCATTTTTTAAATATGTACTAACACAAATCCACACCCTGTAAATAAACACCACTGAAACACTCAAGGCTGTGTGTCCTACATGCTTTAAACACAGGTTTGTCTTAGTTGTTGTCATTACCAGGTGCAGGGATCAATGTTTTTCCGAATCATGGCTCTGTGTGAGTGACCTAGGGATAATGAGAGAACAACAAGCACAGGTCAGGAAACTGAATCACACCCATCACACCACACCGTACTGCAACATCCCACAAACCACACTCATCACAAATTAAGTGGATCACAGGTCACATCATGGAGCATTGCATGTACACCATGCCCCACGCCCATGTGCAAACAGAACATACCAGAACAGGCAGTATACACACACCACATCCACCCATCACCATCAAACATACATCACGCATTGAACAGCAGCACAAGACATAGTTACTCACATTCAAGGAAAGTAGCGGTTAATGAGCTGAAGCCTCTGGTCCACTCCTTCTTCCTCCCCACTATCCTCATCACTGGACATGGGTGGGATGGGAGGCGGAGCAACCTGTTGGTCTGCAGGGTCCATGATCAGTTCAATATTCTTGCGCAAAGCCAGGTTGTGGAGCAAGCAGCAGGCAACCACGATTTTGCATACTTTGCCGGGTGAGTATGGCAGGGCCCCTCCGGTTTTATCCAGGCAGCGAAACCTAGACTTCAGCAGTCCAAATGTACGTTCCACCACCCGACGTGTCTTCCCTTGGCCCTCATTATGGCGCATTTTACCTGGGGTAGTTGGATTCCGTAGGGGGCTCAGCAGCCACGGGCGGTTTGGGTGCGCAGAGTCACCTAGATGGGGGGATGACAGACACATATATTAGTACCAGTACTGGTGGGAACAGCATGGCACACATACAACCCAGAAGTCATCACAGCACACTCCCCTACAAGCCACGCATGATCTGGACGTAGATTAGCCATCAGTTGGGGGACAATGCTGCTCCGCAGGATGTGGGAGTCCTGTGCGAATCCCGGAAATCTGGCACACACATGGGAGATGATGTTGTCAGCCAGGCACACCACTTGCACATTGATTGAATGGTAGTGCTTCCGATTGCGATATATGGGTTCACGTGCCTGGGGTGGAACCAGACCAATATGTGTGCCATCAATGGCACTCACTACGTGTGGAAGGTGGGCTAGGGCATAGAATTCCCCTTTCACTGCTGCCAACTCTGCCGGATGAAGGAAATGGATGTAATCATCCTTGTAACGCATCTTGGCTTCCAGCACATCCCGCAGTACCATGCTAAACATGGATTGGGACATCCCCCCGGCATGACCAACTGTGTACTGGAATGTGCCCGTAGCGAAGAAGTGTAGTGCCACCATCACCTTTGCTGTGGGTGTAATTGCTCCAGGATATGGCCTGCGTGGCTGCAGGTGCGGTGCCAATTGTGCAACAAGGTCCTGCAATGTAGGTCGGTCAAGCCCGAATTTGCGGATCACCTCCTCTCCAACCATGTCCTCCAGAACAGTGTATGGTCGATGCACATTTGGAGCCCTCATGTGTGGGAGTAGATGGGAGCAGATGTCAATTGGACAACACGGCACAGCTGAACCACACTATCACATCTTGACCAACACAACACAAATAATCCATGTTGCAGACACTGATTGTATGTGTGACGTGACAGAAATAAAAGGCACTACAACCAACTACACACACAATGTTCACCCACAAACAACATCCTGTGTGCACTTATGTACAATGGTACGTGCACACATGTTGGAAGAACAGCCAACATCACATGACCGAGGGCCCATGTGTGGACAAGCATCCCCACAGACACACATGGATGTGCACTCACAACACGAACCTGGAACACACCCTCCTTGTCTTCATGCACCCATGACACCAACAACAATGCTGTGCATGCTCACATGACAGGCATTGACATAAAACATACGACACACAGACGCATACATAGAATGCATTATCGCCCCATCATTTCTTCTTGCACACACAAAACACACACTCACGACTGGATCAAACTGTGGCTACACAGCTTAATGGACTGTGTAGATGTGTACACTTTGAAACGTGTGACCTCAAAACAAAGATGTCAACACATTGCCATGCACATCTTACGCAACTTGAGCTCGCATCACTGTCCTTTGACAACCACTGCCATGTGAATAGTATGCTCACACATGCAACAAATGGACATTGTTGACACGTGGACACAGGCCATTGACAGAACATGATGAGTTTTGAGGCATTCCGGACATGCCCTGACAATGATGTACACCTGTTATCATTAGATGTGTGCGGAGACATGCAGTGTGTCTACACACCGCATCCGGGCACGCCTTCCGCCATCACAGGAAATGATCCTTGCTACTGCAATTGTGCGTACCATTGGCTGCATGGCCAAGGTCCATCACGGTCACACACCGCCAACCGCATGCGCGCGCTACCACGATGGTGCATCATTTGAAGATCATCATTCGCTGGCCTCGCAATGGTGGAGCACGCATTCCGCGGGGGCGGGGCAGGCTAACAGATACATTTGAATGTGCAAGTGGAAATGGCAGTTGGTCTCTGTAATAAATACAATTTAGGTTTAGTTTAGTTTATTCACCCCCCCATTCAGTCACATAGCGGCACCCACCGCCGTGTCCGGGCGGTGGTTGCCGCTATGTGTATAGATATTACCGTGGAAGGGATGGCCATGGGCGCTTAGCCTGCGCCCAGACACGGAGGTGGCTAAGCGCCCATGGCCATCCCTGCCATGGTAAAATCTATACACATAGCGGCAACCACCACCCGGACACGGCGGTGGCTAAGCGCCCATGGCCATCCCTGCCACAGTAACATCTATACACATAGCAGCAACCACCGCCCGGACACGGCGGTGGGTGCAGCTATGTGAATAAATGGGGGATAAATGAACTACGCTTTCTTCTACCAAGAAAGCTAAATTGTATTTATTACAGAGACCAACTGCCATTTCCACTTGCACATTCAAATGTATCTGTTAGCCTGCCCCGCCCCGCGGAATGCGTGCTCCGCCATTGCGAGGCCAGCGAGTGATGATTTTCAAATGATGCACCATTGCGGTAGCGCGCACATGAGATTGGCGGTGTGTGACCGTGATGGCCCTTGCACATGCAGCCAATGGAAACAGGTACCGCGGGACGCGTAAGCGATTTCCCAAAAAAGCGGAAGCCGTGCACCGCCACAGCGGGGCCAGTCATTGGCTCATTTTGACTGAGGCAGCCCGGGAACACCAATTCCTGCAGACGTGTGCCACTGATATCAGCTCAGGTCCCTATAAATGTGTGAATTTCAGCACCACACACCCACTGCTTCCAGCCACTGCTGCCTGCACCCATCACCTCTACCTGCTGCTGCTGATCACTTCACCAACTGCTACTGTTGTGCCAGTGTCCTGGAGCTTGCCATGGCGAGAGTTGGAGAGATCCGGTCCCGTCCCTTCAGTGCAGAGGAGCTGGAGGTCCTTGTGGACGGTGTTCTCCGCCACTATGAATGACTCTACGGTGCCCCAGGACAGGTGGTAAGTGCAGTGGGGGACATGTTGGTGTGCATGAGGTGGTCCCTGACTCCTGGCCTCTACAATCTGGGTGGTGTTCTGTGGGAGGCAGTGTGGTTTTGCTCCAGCAGGCCAGGCACACTGTGATGTCTTCCTGGTTCTGTCACTGACTGATTGACCTCCATGCTGCGAAGTGTTACCTTTGTGGGGTCACAAACATGACATGTGTAGTCTTGTGGCTGTGCTGGGTCATGACCGATCACATCTATCTTGTGGGTGTGTACGTCACCTGCTTTCCATGATGGACTAAAGCCATATTGACCTGTCAGTCACATATGTTGTACTGTGCATGGCTGCTGACAGATGCCTGTATCTCCTATCTGTGCGAACGGCCAAATGTTCACTGTCTTACACCCTCTTGTCTCCCATTATGGTAGGTCAAGCTGCCCCATCGCAAGGCCATGTGGAGGGCCATTGCATGTGAGGTACGGGCAGTGGGGGTGTGCAACAGGCGACACACACACTGCCACAAGCGGTGGGACGACATCTCCAGGCTCAGCAAGAATGTGGCAGAGATGACACTGGGGCTGATTCCAAGATCAGGGCGGTTTGCACGGCGTACCATGACCCATCTGATGCTACGTATCATAGCTGTGACACATCCTGACCTGTCCGCACGGTTGAGAGGGGAGCAGCAGCAAAGTAGCGGTAAGCACACTGAATGGGTTTGCGACTTGGGAGTGCATGCATGTATTGCTGGTCAGACACAGTAGTGACATCCGTGGTGTATATGTTGTGCTGCTATTGCATGTTGGTGGCATTAGCGGAGTGAGAGTTAGCATCCATGTCAGCCACCTGGACATACCAGTTGCATTGTAGTGCAGGGGCACAGGACATGCCATTCAGGTCTGTGGTCCCATGAAATCAGATGTGTGGTGGCCTGCATCCATTGCCCAGTTTGTTTCATGTACATGTGTCACAGGGCCCACTGATTGTATGACATGAGGATGTCTGGTAGGGGTGGTTCATGTGCAGGATGGGTGCGACATGTTCATCAGTCAAGGAAGTTTGGATTTTGTAATTTGCAAGACGTGAGTGTGGCACTTAGGTTTACCTCTTATCTCTCACTTTTAGCTTTGGACGAGGGCACTGACAGACAAACGACGGAGCTAAGTGGTGGCAATGCATCCGGATCAGAGATCACACAAACGCAGACTGAGACTGAAGAGAGCAGCCCCGGAGAGGGGGGCAGAACTATCCCTGAGGACTCACATGTGGAGACACCATCGTCCTCATCTTCAGACATCGGTGGTGAGTCAGCACTGTTGGTAGACACAGGGAGTGAACAATCTACACCTTCAATCGGTACACAAAACACTGGGCCCACACTGCCACCAACTTCAACAAGTACTGCTCGTGCTCGCCAGAGTAGGGGGAGCAGAATGGCCTTTGGTGCAGGCACTGCTGCCCCTGCCCCTGTGACACAAACTACACTTAGTGCTGAGGCGGTTGATCTGCTGCGACAGCTATGTGTAGGGCAGACAAACACGATAAATGCATTCCTGGACCACGATAGGAAGATGGGGCAGGTGGTGGCATTCATGGAGGGGATGCATGGTGATGTTGCTGGTCTCCACCGAACAGTACAGTCCTTATACAACACAGTGTCTGCAGCCATTCAACAGTCACATGTACAAGGGTCTACTTCAGTTCCCCCATCCACACCACTTACTGTCTCAGGGGAGAGTGACATTTCTGAACCTGTCTCATTTTCAGGGTATTGCACTAGAAGCAGGCAAGGGCAGCAAGGCAGGCAACGGAGGCCACAAACACCATCCCCTGGGAAAGGGAAATCTTTTGCAGAGCACGACATCACCTACCCTGGAGATGACACACAGGACCCTCAAGGGGTGATGGGGGACACGGATTCACAGGTCACACATGCATCAACCTCAAAAGGTACTCCCAAGGACAAGGCACATCACATGGACAAGGCACAGACCAAGGACAGGGCATCCGCAAAGGACAGGACACCACCCACGGACACGGCTCCTCCCAAGGACAGGGCACCCCCCAAGGAGCATGCCCCTACAAAGGACAGGTCAACCCCCCAAGGACAGGGCACCCCCAAGGACAGGGACAGTCCCAAGGAGCGGACCACTACAAAGACAGGGCACCTACAAAGGACAGGGCACCCCCAAGGACAGGACACCCCCCGAAGACAGGGACACTCCCAAGGAGCGGACCCTACAAAGGACAGGGCACATCCCAAGGACAGGGCACCTCCCAGGGACAGAGCACCGCCCACGGATAAGGCACATTCCAAAGACAGGACACCTCCTAAGGCCAAGGCGTCTCCCACGGCCAAGGTACCTCCCAGGGAGCAGGCACCTCCCAAGGCCAAGGGGTCTCCCATGGACAGGACATCCACCAATGCCAGACATCCATCACCCATGCGTCCCCTGAAGCTGGTGTTGGTGAAGGAACGTAAACAACATGTGTCAGAGGTGGAGTCCCCCCATACCTCTACTCCCATCCACACCCCGGTGAAGCAGAGGAAGGAGTACACTGTTGTTGCATCCCCCATTACACATGATGCAGAGGGCAGAAGGCAGGGCAAGAGCAAGTGTCAAGCAGGGTCCAGCACGTCCCCAGAGAACAGATCCCCCCAGCACATGATCCGCCTCTGATGGGTGATGTTTCAGATGAGCCCGCAAAACTTACCAGTCCAGTCATGTCTAGGGAGCCCTTGCAAATCCCAAAGAAATGGAAACACACACCGGTGACACCTGACCACCCCAATGTCGCTCCAGTTCAGCTGTCCCCAGCTCCCAGAGCCACCCTGCCTCCTGGCCCATACAGCCCTGTGGCTCATCATTTCAGTGGTCCTAGTGGGTCAGCTGCAGTTCACTCTCATGTCAGATAGTGGCACTGTGTCTGTTCGCTGTCATGCCTCATGTAGTAGCGCTGTGTCAGTTGTGCCCTCTCCTGTTTCAGGTACTGCCACTGTGTGTGTCCTCCACTCTCATGTCTCAGACCCTGGCATGGTATTTGTTGGTCACTGTCCAGAGACAGGCCCTGCCAGTGTGTCTGGGTCTATCGCTCATGTATCAGTCACTAGAGCTGTGGCTGTTTCTCACACTCCTGTATCATGTCCTGCCAGTGTGTGTGGGTCTATCGCTCATGTGTCAGTCACTGGAGCTGTGACTGTTTCTCACACTCCTGTATCAGGTCCTGTCAGTGTGTCTGGGTCTATCGCTCATGTGTCAGTCACTAGAGCTGTGGCTGTTTCTCACACTCCTGTATCAGGTCCTGCCAGTGTGTCTGGGTCTATCGGTCATGTGTCAGTCACTAGAGCTGTGGCTGTTCCTCACACTCCTGTATCAGGTCCTGCCAGTGTGTCTGGGTCTGTCGCTCATGTGTCAGTCACTAGAGCTGTGGCTGTTTCTCACACTCCTGTATCAGGTCCTACCAGTGTGTCTGGGTCTGTCGCTCATGTGTCAGTCACTAGAGCTGTGGCTGTTTCTCACACTCCTGTATCAGGTCTTGCTAGTGTGTCTGAAGCTACAGGGTCCCACACTCCACCTGATTCTGTGCTGTGAGGTGCAGTTCCCATCACTCAAATATCATTGTACTTGATGTCTGTACTGTCCATTGTAACCACCCTTGCAATATTATTCTCCATGGGAGTGTCCGTATGACACAGGTCCTTGTGCTGCCTCAGATGTGCCTGCTCTGTTCAGTGGACTGTTGATGCACTTTGCCCCTCTCATGTGCTGCCTCAGATGTAGCTGCTCTGTCCAATAGACTTTTGATGTTCTTTGTCCCTCTCATATGCTGCCTCAGATGTACCTGCTCTGTCCAATGGACTGTTGCTGCTCTTTGTCCCTCTCATGTGCTGCCTCAGATGTACCTGCTCTGTCCAATGGACTGTTGATGCACTTTGCCCCTCTCATGTGCTGCCTCAGATGTATCCTGCTCTGTTGTGAACACTGCCCTGTTGCTGTTATGATGCTGCATTGTGCCCTCTCATGTGCTGCTTCAGATGTATCCCGCTCTGTTCTATCCAGTGTGCATGCTCCTGGCTACTCACAAAGTCAACCTCTGTGATGTGCAATAAAGCTAGTTACTCCTGTGTTGTGGTTTATCTGTGTCATTCCTGGTTGTCTTCTTGCATTGTTGATATAATGCTGCTGTCGTACATGCTGTGTCTGCCACTTTCACATTACCATTGCCCAGCACTGTTTCCTTTCGTTTGGCAGGGGTGACAGTCATTACAATGTGGCTGTGGACTGTGTAAGGGTGGGGGAGGCACTCAGAGGCTTATTTTGGGACAACAGTGGCTTCCCATGCACTGCAGGCTATGGGGATGTTTTTCATATGGTGCATGTGTCACACTCATGATTTGTGGCTACCCAGTAGGGTGTTCAGTCTCGACTTTGCCAGTCACTTTGTCAGGGTTCATCGTGTGTGTGTTGCTTGTTGATGTGTGTGCAGCAGGGTTGGTTTTTTTGGTATGTGGTGTATGGGCCCCTGTCTGTTAGTGGGGTAGGTGTGGGGTTGGCCTGAGGGTGGGCAAGCATGTCTCCTTATGTGTGGTATGCTTTGTGTGTTGGTGTGTGTATGTGGGCCTGTGAGCTGTGTGGTCTAGGCATTCCTGCCTGCCTGCCTGCCTAGTTGATTGTGCGCATGGTTTCCGTTGTCTGCTCCGCTACGTTGCGTTGTCGGTGGTGTGGCCGTTTGTTCGCGGTGCTTGTGTGTTCTGGGTGAGTGGGGTCAGTTGTGCCCAGGTGGTTTTGCTAGTGGTGCATGTATGTGTGTTCCTGTCCAGACCTGGGGTTCTGTTGTGGGCAGGGGCTTAGACACGTGCGTGGTGTGTGTGTTGTGTGTTGGCGTACCTGTGTCGGCGGCAGCGACGGTCCATGACTTGCTGGTGGTGGAGCACGAAGAGTAGCGGGAATGTGTGTAGGGCTGGGTCCATGACGGTGGTCAGACTGTGGTGGGTCTCTCTGCAATGTTTGCCTCTCAGCTGTGGTGGTTCCGCCGTGTTTGGGCTGGTAGTTTTTCCGCAGCGATTTGCTGTGTTGTTTCCGCCATCATGATTTTGAGGACAGTCGAGACGTCATTCCGTACGGCGGTGTCCCTGGATTAGTTACGTCTGCCGCGGGGTCGGGTGTATTTACGCGGCGGATCACGTTCTTCCGCGGTGTACAGAAATTTGACAGTGTTTCCAATTGTAATATGGCGCACAGACTATCCGCGGCTTGCGGACTGTAAAAGTCATTTTCTGCCTACTCCAGGCCGGCGGTCGTCCTTCCGTCCCCCATCCTAATGGACCTCTTAGTTAGGAGAATCAAGTGGCACCCTCATCAACTGCCCCTGATGGCCAAATGGCTCGAGGATGAGGCACTCTGGGCGATGGACCAACCAGGGGTCCAAATCCTATCAGCTTGTGACTCAAAGATAAGAACACTGGTCGTAACACTCCAGGGCTACACAGGACCCCGAAAACGAAGTTGGAAACATCTTAACCAGCACAATTACTCGCAACAGAGCATCAATAAAACGTGGAAGAACTTGAGGAAGAGAATCCGTCTGCTCAATTTCAACTTTACATCCAGAAACTTAGCAACAGCAAAGGAGGCACGAAAGCACATAGGAAAAACATCTGGGCCGTAAAACATGTAAACCTAGGGAGGATTGGAAAAAGATATTTGAGATGCTCAAAGAAGGATCCCTAGCCTGGTTCTGGCAGTACGTAAATGAGCTAAAAGTGCCCGTCCACCAAGGGCAAATGCAGTCTCTGCAACAGTGTGAGAAAACCACATGAGGTGTCAGTTCTTAGCTCTTGACTCCTCAGCCATCTTGGAATCAACCAGGGCAATAGTACTAGAATACAAGCCCCAATTTCATCTATGCAAATAGAAAAGTTAATTAAATCCATGAAGCCGAGCACCAGGCCCACACGGGCTCCCTGCTGGGATTTTCTAATCTGCCAAAGACAGCTGGGCAAAGCTCCAACTCCGCTGTTTAACACCTTGCCTGCTAAGGCAATTCCCGCTGGGTGCTGCAATCTCTAGAAATGCATTATTCATGACAAGGTCAGCTCGTCATAAGCACAGGTCCAGTAAACTGCATGACGAGCTGACCTTGTCATTAGCATGGAAGTGGTTAATACTGCATATAAGCTGGGCAAAACCCCCGAATCCTGGAGAGGTTCAATACTGTGCCCGATCCACCAAAAAGTAGACCTCATGAATCCAAATAACTACCATCTAATCGACTTGTTAAACCTGGAGGCAAAAGCGTATGCCCGAATCTTACAGGAATAGCTGGAGACCTGGGCAGAAGAACGCAAGCTGCTACCATTTTTCCAAACAAGCTTCAGAGGAGGTGCAGTGACTAACAACATAATAGCCCTATTAGTACTCAGCCACCAAGCCACACAGATGAAACAACCTCCCCTCTTCTGCTGCTTTGTCGATCTCTCAGCAGCCTTTGAAAAAGTGGATAGACAAGTCCTTTAGAGGAAACTGGCAAACTTGGGCATTCCATCCTTGCTCCTAATGGCCATAATATCTCTGCACTCCGACACCTGGGTACGTGTGAAAACAGGCCCCCAATCCCTGTCTGCACATCTGGTGGACTGAAACAAGTATGTGTATTTGCCCCTTTACTTTTTAATCTATACGCCGCAGATCTGGCAAAAGCCCTCTCCAACAGCTGCCTTGTTGCTCCACGGTTAGGCCACCTCTCCCTACACGTCCTTCAATATGCGGATGACATTCTTATCATGGTCCACCCCAAGGTAGGACTGCAATGCACACTGGCCAGCCTCACATGAACTGCACCGCCAACCACTTTATCGTTATTTCAGAAAAACTAAGAGTCTGGTACTTGGAAAACAAAAACACAACAAGCAAATCTCTTGCCTTATAGGCACTATGAATATCATCTCAGCCCCAAAATACAAATACTTGGGGGTCTGGTTCACAGAAACAGCTTAACACTCTGCACACAAAAAAGACCTGAACAAGAAAGTGACGGCAATTACCTACGGACTAATCAGATTAAACACTTAGCTAAAATGTCAGTCAGCAGAGGGGATAATAAAAGTTACGCAAGCGTCCCTTCTACCAGCACTACCATATGGACATCATGTGTTTCCGGGGGGGTTGCTCGGAAATCATGGAATGAGCACAGTGTTTGTGCCACAAAAAGATCTTCCATCTCCCAAAATATCTCCTTAGGGCGAAACTGAGACTGGATCCCGATTGACCAAGCAATCTTTAGCTCTTGGCACAGACCTTTTAAAATATTACATATGGATCTTGAAAGCCCAGGAAAAATCTCTAAAGAACTGCCTCAAAGACAAATTTGAGAAAGCCAAATCTCCATGGCACACTCAGCTCGAGAAAACCCTAGCTACCACAGAAATAAACAAAACAGCACTTGCCTTGCCTTATATCACATACACCACTTGGAAAAAGTGCATAAACAAGCAAGTTCAAACTAATTCATTCCGACAAGACCAGGAAACAATAAAAGTATCTCTTTTCTTGGCCCCGCTCAACACATCATTTCTGGTATCTAAAACTCAGCCTTACCTCTCAGCGGCGCTGAACCCAAAAACCAGAAGAGAGATTCTATACATGCGACTGCTGGCCCTGCCAATAGCGGAATTTAGCCCGGCATGGGCACACAAAAAAACAGATGGGGGCATGCCATCTATGTGCCTATAAACGTGAATCATGGCTGCATCTTCTGTGTTGTTGCCCAACCTTAGCCAACATGAGAAGAACCCTATTTAGGGAATTATGCCTGAGCAAAAAAGCAAGTACTTGCCTGGAGGCATCAGCCATCTGTTTTACTCAACAATAACCCCATATCCTGGCTCGCTGCGGCCATTTTATACAAATCATCAGGGATGCCCTCCAGCCCCACCCTAGTCCTGACCTGGCCTTCGGATAGTCCAAAAGGTGATCCCAGATTATTTTAAAGGGAAGCCAGAATGACCCTCAGATAAGGCCAGACCAATGGAACACTCTTGGCTACCCTTTCAAGTTGGAGCACCCAGTATAATGACAGGCTGCTGTCCTCACTTTGGAGGAATTATTAGAGACTGGAACTCGCCAATAAGTTGCAAACGCACAGGCACTTTTCCCGGGACATCACCTCAAGGATAGAGCACCGAGGAAGCAGGGGAGATCTGGAGGATAGCAATAGAAGGAACTTTGAGGGGCAGCCGGGAGATTAGGCCCAGTCGCAGAACGCAAGGCTAAATTAAATACAAAAATAAGCTTTGAGTGAAAGGAATGAACTTAGAAACTTGGACTCCACTAGAACTCCTGATACTTCGCTGGGGCTGATGTAGTACCACAGCTACTGCATTTCATGATGAGCTAACGTTTTTATTTTTATTAACTTTACTACTGTGTTGCAGTGGTTTTGATTAACATATGGAAGAAATAAATAAATAACAAAAATACCAAATACCACCCCCTCCCACCCACAACAACAAAGTGCCACCCACCAAAACTAAAGTTAAAAAAGAGATGGAGGGCATTAGGTCTGGTGGGCCACGGTCAGGAGCGCAATGAAGTGCCCCTCCATTTGTCTAAGCCAGGCTTCTATCTGCGCTAGCTTAAAAAGGATGTGGCATAGTTAAATGCAGTCTAAGTGGGGGGCAGCAGTGAATGATGATGATTGCTGGTAACCATTATAATATGATGGGGTGACCCACAAAAGTCCAAGGACCTGGGTAACATTTGGTATAGAAAGCAATGATCCTAGACTACTTAAGGTTACACTTTAGTTATGAGCAGCATTCATTGAGTAAAAATATATCAGGTACATATAGAATCCACATTGTATCAATAATGTACCACCAATTCCTTCACAAATCAAGCATGTAAATCCTCAAATGATGCAAAGGCACAAAATATAGCTCAAATAGTGTCTGTTTTATTTCTCAATTAATGTTTATCACAGATCACCATATTCAATGTTTCATTAGAGAAAAGGTGCTCCAAAGGGAGTGTGAAAAAGGAAAGTGTTTGTGAAGAACAGATATATAGGAGGGGAATCCAAAAGATAAACTAAGCAATCAGTTTTGCATTGTAATATTCTTAGTAAACTGTTTGTGGTTCACAGTAGCACAAGTTTCACAAATAGGCATGTCCCTCATGTATTTACAAGTATTTATTATTTTCTGATGGTGCACAAAGATTATTCATCTGTGAAAAGGCAGGGCTGGGATGATGTCAGGTACAGGCTCAGCTGCAGTTCACTTTCATGTCAGATAGTGGCACTGTGTCTGTTGTTCGCTGTCATGCCTCATGTAGTAGCGCTGTGTCAGTTGTGCCCTCGCCTGTTCCAGGTACTGCCACTGTGTGTGTCCTCCACTCTCATGTCTCAGACGCTGGCATGGTATTTGTTGGTCACTGTCCAGGGACAGGTCCTGCCAGTGTTTCTGGGTCTATCGCTCATGTGTCAGTCACTAGAGCTGTGGCTGTTTCTCACACTCCTGTATCAGGTCCTGCCAGTGTGTGTGGGTCTATCGCTCATGTGTCAGTCACTTCAGCTGTGGCTGTTTCTCACACTCCTGTATCAGGTCCTGTCAGTGTGTCTGGGTCTATCGCTCATGTGTCAGTCACTAGAGCTGTGGCTGTTTCTCACACTCCTCTATCAGGTCCTGCAGTGTTTCTGGGTCTATCGGTCATGTGTCAGTCACTAGAGCTGTGGCTGTTTCTCACACTCCTGTATCAGGTCCTGTCAGTGTGTCTGGGTCTGTCGCTCATGTGTCAGTCACTAGAGCTGTGGCTGTTTCTCACACTCCTGTATCAGGTCCTGCTAGTGTGTCTGAAGCTACAGGGTCCCACACTCCACCTGATTCTGTGCTGTGAGGTGCAGTTCCCATCACTCAAATATCATTGTACTTGATGTCTGTACTGTCCATTGTAACCACCCTGGCAATATTATTCTCCATGGGAGTGTCCGTATGACACAGGCCCTTGTGCTGCCTCAGATGTACCTGCTCTGTTCAGTGAACTGTTGAGGCACTTTGCCCCTCTCATGTGCTGCCTCAGATGCACCTGCTCTGTCCAATGGACTGTTGCTGCTCTTTGCCCCTCTCATGTGCTGCCTCAGATGTACCTGCTCTGTTGTGGACACAGAGCCTCTGTTGTGGACACAGCCCTGTTGCTGTTGTGATGCTGCATTGTGCCCTCTCATGTGCTGCCTCAGATGTACCTGCTCTGTTGTGGACACTGCCCTGTTGCTGTTATGATGCTGCATGGTGCCCTCTCATGTGCTGCCTCAGATGTACCTGCTCTGTCCAATGGACTTTTGAATCTCTTTGCCCCTCTCATGTGCTGCCTCAGATGTACCTGCTCTGTCCAATGGACTGTTGCTGCTCTTTGCCCCTCTCATGTGCTGCCTCAGATGTACCTGCTCTGTCCAATGGACTGTTGATGCACTTTGCCCCTCTCATGTGCTGCCTCAGATGTATCCTGCTCTGTTGTGAACACTGCCCTGTTGCTGTTATGATGCTGCATTGTGCACTCTCATGTGCTGCCTCAGGTGTATCCCGCTCTGTTCTATCCAGTGTGCATGCTCCTGGCTACTCACAAAGTCAACCTCTGTGATGTGCAATAAATCTAGTTACTCCTGTGTTGTGGTTTATCTGTGTCATTCCTGGTTGTCTCCTTGCATTATTGATATAATGCTGCTGTCGTACATGCTGTGTCTGCCACTTTCACATTACCATTGCCCAGCACTGTTTCCTTTCGTTTGGCAGGGTTGACAGTCATTACAATGTGGCTGTGGACTGTGTAAGGGTGGGGGAGGCACTCAGAGGCTTATTTTGGGACAACAGTGGCTTCCCATGCACTGCAGGTTATGGGGATGTTTTTCATATGGTGCATGTGTCACACTCATGATTTGTGGCTACCCAGTAGGGTGTTCAGTCTCGACTTTGCCAGTCAACATGTCAGGGTTCATCGTGTTTGTGTTGCTTGTTGATGTGTGTGCAGCAGGGTTGTTTTTTTTGGTGTGTGGTGTATGGGCCCCTGTCTTTTAGTGGGGTAGGTGTGGGGTTGGCCTGAGGGTGGGCCAGCATGTCTCCTTATGTGTGGTATGCTTTGTGTGTTGGTGTGTGTATGTGGGCCTGTGAGCTGTGTGGTCTAGCCATTCCTGCCTGCCTGCCTGCCTAGTTGATTGTGGGCATGGTTTCCGTTGTCTGCTCCGCTACGTTGCGTTGTCCGTGGTGTGGCTGTTTGTTCGTGGTGCTTGTGTGTTCTGGGTGAGTGGGGTCAGTTGTGCCCAGGTGGTTTTGCTAGTGGTGCATGTATGTGTGTTCCTGTCCAGACCTGGGGTTCTGTTGTGGGCAGGGGCTTAGACACATGCGTGGTGGGTGTGTTGTGTGTTGACATACCTGCGTCGTCGGCGCCGATGGTCCATGACTTGCTGGTGGTGGAGCACAAAGAGTAGCGGGAATACGTGTAGGGCTGGGTCCATGACGGTGGTCAGACTGTGGTGGGTCTCTCTGCAATGTTTTGCCCCTCAGCTGTGGTGGTTCCGCCGTGTTCGGGCTGGTGGTTTTTCTGCAGCGATTTGCTGTGTGGTTTCTGCCATCGTGATTTTGAGGACAGTCGAGACGTCATTCCGTACGGCCGTGTCCCTGGATTAGTTACGTCCGCCGCGGGGTCGGGTGTATTTACGCGGCGGATCACGTTCTTCCGCGGTGTACAGAAATTTAACAGTGTTTCCCATCGTATTATGGCGGACGGACTATCCGCGGCTTGCGGACTGTAAAAGTAATTTTCTGCCTACTCCAGGCCGGCGGTCATCCTTCCCTCCGCCATCCTAATCGACCTCTTAGTTAGGAGAATCAAGTGACACCCTCATTAACTGTCCCTGATGGCCAAATGGCTCGAGGATGAGACACTCTGGGTGATGGACCAACTAGGGGTCCAAATTCTATCAGCTTGGGACTCAAAGATAAGAACACTGGTCGTAACATCCAGGGCTACACAGGACCCCGAAAACGAATTTGGAAACAACTTAACCAGCACAATTACTCGCAACAGAGCATCAATCAAACGTGGAAGAACTTGAGGAAGAGAATCCATCTGCTCAATTTCAACTTTACATCCAGAAACTTAGCAACAGCAAAGGAGGCACGAAAGCACATAGGAAAAACATCTGGGCCGTAAAACATGTAAACCTAGAGAGGATTGGAAAAAGATATTTGAGATGCTCAAAGAAGGATCCCTAGCCTGGTTCTGGCAGTACGTAAATGAGCTAAAAGTGCCTGTCCACCAAGGGCAAATGCAGTCTCAGCAACAGTGTGAGAAAATCACATGCGGTGTCAGTTCTTAGCTCTTGACCCCTCAGCCATCTTGGAATCAACCAGGGCAATAGTACTAGAATACCAAGCCCCAATTTCATCTATGCAAATAGAAAAGTTAATTAAATCCATGAAGCCGAGCACCAGGCCCACTGCTGGGATTTTCTAATCTGCCCCAGACAGCTGGGCAAAGCTCCTAACTCCGCTGTTTAATACTGCATATAAGCTGGGCAAAACCCCCGAATCCTGGAGAGGTTCAATACTGTGCCCGATCCACCAAAAAGTAGACCTCCTGAATCCAAATAACTACCATCTAATCGACTTGTTAAACCTGGAGGCAAAAGCGAATGCCCGAATCTTACTGGAATAGCTGGAGACCTGGACAGAAGAAAACAAGCTGCTACCATTTTTCCAAACAAGCTTCAGAGGAGGTGCAGCGACTAACAACATAATAGCCCTATTAGTACTCAGCCACCAAGCCACACAGATGAATCAACCTCCCCTCTTCTGCTGCTTTGTCGATCTCTCAGCAGCCTTTGAAAAAGTGGATAGACAAGTCCTTTGGAGGAAACTGGCAAACTTGGGCATTCCATCCTTGCTCCTAATGGCCATAATATCTCTGCACTCCGACACCTGGGTACGTGTGAAAACAGGCCCCCAATCCCTGTCTGCACATCTGGTGGACTGAAACAAGTATGTGTATTTGCCCCTTTACTTTTTAATCTATACACAGCAGATCTGGCGAAAAGCCCTCTCCAACAGCTGTCTTGTCCCTCCACGGTTAGGCCACCTCTCCATACACGTCCTTCAATATGCGGATGACATTCTTATCATGGTCCACCCCAAGGTAGGACTGCAATGCACACTGGCCAGCCTCACATGTACTGCATCGCCAACCACTTTATCATTATTTCAGAAAAACTAAGAGTCTAGTACTTGGAAAACAAACACACAACAAGCAACTCTCTTGCCTTATAGGCACTATGAATATCATCTCAGCCCCAAAATACAAATATTTGGGGGTCTGGTTCACAGAAACAGCTTAGCACTCCGCACACAAAAAAGACCTGAACAAGAAAGTGATGGCAATTACCTACGGACTAATCAGATTAAACACTTAGCTAAAATGTCAGTCAGCAGAGGGGATAATAAATGTCATGCAAGCGTCCCTTCTACCAGCACTCTCATATGGACATCATGTGTTTCCGGGGGGGGGTTGCTCGGAAATCATGGAATGAGCACAGTGTTTGTGCCACAAAAAGATCTTCCATCTCTCAAAATATCTCCTTAGGGCGAAACTGAGACTGGAGCCCGATTGACCAAGCAATCTTTAGCTCTTGGCACAGACCTTTTAAAATATTACATATGGATCTTGAAAGCCCAGGAGAAATCTCTAAAGAACTGCCTCAAAGACAAATTTGAGAAAGCCAAATCTCCATGGCACACTCAGCTCGAGAAAACCCTAGCTACCACAGAAATAAACAAAACAGCACTTGCCTTGCCTTATATCACATACACCACTTGGAAAAAGTGTATAAACAAGCAAGTTCTAACTAATTCATTCCGACAAGACCAGGAAACAATAAAAGTATCTCTTTTCTTGGCCCCGCTCAACACATCATATCTGGTATCTAAAACTCAGCCTTACCTCTCAGCGGCGCTGTACCCAAAAACCAGAAGAGAGATTCTATACATGCGACTGCTAGCCCAGCCAATAGCGGAATTTAGCCCGGCATGGGCACACAAAAAAACAGATGGGGCATGCCATCTATGTGCCTATAAACGTGAATCATGGCTGCATCTTCTGTGTTGTTGCCCAACCTTAACCAACATGAGAAGAACCCTGTTTAGGGAATTATGCCTGAGCAAAAAAGCAAGTACCTGCCTGGAGGCATCAGCCATCTGTTTTACTCAACAATAACCCCACATCCTGGCTCGCTGCGGGCATTTTATACAAATCATCAGGGATGCCCTCCAGCCCCACCCTAGTCATGACCTGGCCTTCGGATAGTCCAAACGTTCAAAATCAAAATCATTACAGCGCGGGGATGCCTTCGGGTCACCAGGCGCTCTACAAGTCGTTAAAATGAAATAAATAAATAAAAGGTGATCCCAGATTATTTTAAAGGGAAGCCAGAATGACCCTCAGATAAGGCCAGACCAATGGAACACTCTTGGCTACCCTTTCAAGTTGGAGCACCCAGTATAATGACAGGCTGCTGTCCTCACTTTGGAGGAATTATTAGAGACTGGAACTCGCCAATAAGTTGCAAACGCACAGGCACTTTTCCCGGGACATCACCTCAGGGATAGAGCACCGAGGAAGCAGGGGAGATCTGGAGGATAGCAATAGAAGGAACTTTGAGGGGCAGCCGGGCGATTAGGCCAAGTCGCAGAACGCAAGGCTAAATTAAATAAAAAAATAAGCTTTGAGTGAAAGGAATGAACTTAGAAACTTGGACTCCACTAGAACTCTTGATACTTCGCTGGGGCTGATCTAGTACCGCAGCTACTGCATTTCATGATGAGCTAACGTTTTTATTTTTATTAACTTTACTACTGTGTTGCAGTGGTTTTAATTAACATATGGAAGAAATAAATAAATAACAAAAATACCAAATACCACCCCCTCCCACCCACAACAACAAAGTGCCACCCACCAAAACTAAAGTTAAAAAAGAGATGGAGGGCATTAGGTCTGGTGGGCCAGGCTCAGGAGCTCGATGAAGTGCCCCTCCATTTGTCTCAGCCAGGCTTCTATTTTCACTAGCCTAAAAAGGATGTGGCATAGTAAAATGCAGTCTAAGTGGGGGGCAGCAGTGAATCATGATGATTGCTGGTAACCATTATAATATGATGGGGTGACCCACAAAAGTCCAAGGACCTGGGTAATGTTTGGTATAGAAAACAGTGGTCCTAGACTACTTAAGGTTACACTTTAGTTATGAGAAGCATTCATTGAGTAAACATATATCAGGTACATATAGAATTCACATTGTATCAATAATGTACCACCAATTCCTTCACAAATCAAGCATGTAAATCCTCAAATGACGCAAAGGCACAAAATATAGCTCAAATAGTGTCTGTTTTATTTCTCAATTAATTTTTATCACAGATCACCATATTCAATGTTTCATTGGAGAAAGGTTGCTCCAAAGGGAGTGTGAAAAGAGAAAGTGCTTTTGAAGAACAGATATATAGGAGGGGAATCCAAAAGATAAACTAAGCAATCAGTTTTGCATTGTAATATTCTTAGTAAACTGTTTGTGGTTCACAGTTGCACAAGTTTCACAAATAGGCATGTCCCTCATGTATTTACAAGTATTTATTATTTTCTGATGGTGCACAAAGATTATTCATCTGTGAAAAGGCAGGGCTGGGATGATGTCAGGTACAGGCTCACTGGGGGAGAGTGTCGACAGTTCGACCATGGCGCATAGAGTGTAATAGATTCCTCTGCAGGTGGGTCTTCCTCAGGACAGGGGAAGGGGGGCAACCTAGGATGAGGTGAAGTCAGGATTACAGCCCCTCAAGCGGCGGTCCGCACTGAATATGCGGCATGGCTAAATTTAATTAAGAAGGATGGAGGCTGCAGTGTTTGAAGAAATTATTCACGGGTGAGTAAATCACCCACAGCATCTCATTTTGTATTTTAAGCGCAGCCAAGGGGACCGGGTTGAACTCCTCGAGTCGGAGACTGCGAGGGAGTCAGCATGCTAGAAATAGATTGCTGTTAGCCAGCTGCCAGTGGACTGCAGCGCCAATGAGATTGCAAATAAACTGGAGCCCCTGCTGGTGTTGGGGCCTGGCTGGGGCCCTGGGCAGCTGCCTCCCCCTCCTCCAGGGTCACCAGCTACTGGTACTTGGCCCTGATCATCTCCACCTTTTGCTACCGCAGCCAGGCTGCTGCATCCCGGTGAGATGGATGATGATGTGGACTAGGCATAACTATAAAGAAAAAGGAAGAATTTCAAACAATGCTCTATGTAAAAAACTTTTTTTTAATTATGTAGTTGGTGGCACAGTAGTGATACATTGGTGGTCCCCTAGGGCCATTGGATTTCATGTGATTAAAGTCACAGCCATTACTAGCACATGCCTCTCATAAAACTAAAGACAAATGGCAAGTGCACTAACTGTCTGAAGGGAATTAAGGTAAAATAAACACCGCAACACAACAGTTTAATAAAACTGTTGTTTTTTTTTCTTTTGAAGTCTTTTACTAGTAAAAACCAAAACGTAACTAAAGACACTTTGCGTGGAAAATTAAAAACAAATGACCTCTCTTTAATGAGAAAGACATTATGCACTATGGAGTACAAGTATTCTCTCGCTTGTTGTGCTAAATTAATTAATGGAGTTATGCCTCAGCAGGTGCTCTATTTGTACTTATTGTTAGCCGTACTTTCCTAGTCTCGGCAGTCTGCAGCTGGGGCAGCTGTAACAGACAGTTATCTTATTCCAATGACCCTGCTCTTCTCCAAAATGCCTTTCAATTTTACCCTGACTACAAGGCAAATGAATAATATGAATGATACACGTCACATATAAAATAAATCAATTAAGTAGACATCCTATCTGCTATAAGTAGACAGTGAGAAAAGTGATGTACTGTAGTATAGGAACAGGATTAAGGAATGGGATATAGCTTTAGGACGTTCATAACAGATCATCCCATCCACAAAAATCAAGCAATTATCCATATCATCATTGCATTGTTCTTCTAGTGTTCTTAATCTTCACCCATGGCATTGATACACACCTTTTAAGCTTTACATTCTCCCATCCACTCTTTACAGTAGAAAACAATCTATCCATAAATATAGCCAACCAATCTATCTATTCAAACATAGCTCTGAATGAACCGTTTACCAACATCCATTTACCCACCCGTGCATTCTTTCACCCATTCACTCATCTTGCTTTGCCTTTAACTCACCCAAGTATTCCTTTCACCCACACAGGCAGGCATCCTTTCACCTATATACATATATACCCTTTCATCCATCCTTTACCCAACCATGCAGATTCCTATTATCATCCTCACCCACCTATATGGCTGCATCATTTCACCCACACATCCCTTCACTCATATATTACATACATTTCATCCATCCTTTCTCCCTCCATGCTGTTTTCCCTGCCCCATCAACCCATCATTCTCAAAGTTCATATATGGACCTTTGTCTGCTGAGTTGCAGATAGAAGAGAACATAATTACTCAACTCCCGCTTTATCTGCTAAAGCATGGTGTTCACGAGTGAACACACTTATACTAGGTGTATTACTATTTGTGAATAAGGTAGCAATGTGACTTACCAATGCCCGTCCCTGATGTTACTCCCCCCTCAGTGACCACAGCCACATTCCCTCTGCTGGTGCTCTCTGAGCCGGTCCCGGTGCCGGTGGTCTGTGCAGCAAAAAACATTACATATTTTAGATGCTAGATACGTCTCCTATTTTTTTAAGCAAAAAAAATCACTACAGTTCGGTTATAGGAGCTTAATCTTCTATCAAAAATTCGAATCATCACATTGGGCATTTTGTTGGTTGGCAATGTTTGAAAAACCAGGTAGTCAAGCCAACCAAAAATATTTTGTAATGGAGAGGCAGAGCTATGAAGAATCTTAGTTATTAAAGAGCAATGAAGGGGTGCAATAATTTGTCAATGAAGGACATATGGCCTTAGTTGCAAATGCAATGCGGCCGTCACCCTCATACTTCCAGGCTGGTCATTAACTGCTGGTATACTATAAAAATAATACGTCTACAACATTGGGGGGGTCCACCATGACCATGGCTATTGGCCACTCTCTTACGTAGAATACCTTAATTGAGCATGCAATCTTCACAGTAGCGTACCTGGCCTATAATGAGTTCTCAGGGTCTTACAGTAACACCAGTCTATGAGGGGAGAAGGAAAGCTTACTGACAAAGCAGAAGAAAAGGGAAGCTACGGACAGACTAGTACATATAGTTTGAAATCAAGTACAGAAATGTGAAATATAGAAAATAGATAAATAGGATAATGGAGTGATAAGAAGAATTCATGAAACATATAGATCGAAGAGGAGTTGGAAAAAATAGAAGACCAGCACAATAAAAAGGGAAAAAAATCATTCTAAATGTGGAGTGGTAACAGATAGGGAAACAATAATAATATTAACAGTAGGACTTACTCACCTCATGCTTCCACGCCCATTGGTGCCTCGTGGTGGTGGTAGTATAACTCATGCTCCCACATGCTGATATAAGAAATAAACTAACTATAATTAAATAAAGTTTAGTGGTACAGTTAATCTCCCAAAAAAGGTTTTGACAGGGAAAGGCAAATGCAGTAACATTTGATTTAACTTTTATAAATCGAATCTCCTCTCCTTTTAGTATCATGGACCTATTCCTTAATTTCTTAACCATATTCCAAATTTCCTAAACCACATTTCAGAACTACTATTACATTGCAACAAATGATCTTGCTTGTCATCCCATTCTCAATCACTCACCCTTTGATGGGTCAACTCGGTCTTCATATTTTTTCAATGCATAGGTGTATGCATTATTGCTAGTTATTACTCATCACTGAGAAATCCCTTTGGGTTTGGACTGTACAAGCTACAAAACATAAAGGTACAAATAAGTGAGAGGACATGCTAGCTCACTAATACTAATAACTACCTCTATCTTACTGACAGAAGGAATCTCTGCATGACTTCTTAAATGAACAGCCCAAGCGAGCACCTACAAGTAGGATTAGGTAGCACTGCCGAGCACCTGTCTACTCTATAATGAGTATGTGAGTGGCTTTATGGATGTGAGAGACTTTGTGTGACTGGTTATAGGGTTTAATAAGTGGATGTGTGAGTAGCCGTATGGGTATGTGAGTGGCTGTGGGAGTAGCTGTATTGGTGAGTGAGTGTGTGAGTGGCGGTATGGGTGGGTGAGTGACTGTATCAATGTCTTGTGGCTGTGTGAGTGGATGTATGAGTTCGTTGTGTAGGTGAATGTGTGTGTGGGTATGTGGACAACATCATGAATTACGCCACTTGAAATACCATCAGCGATGTCACTGACCATGCCATGAGTGATGTAATATGTACGGTCACAATCAGTGCAATGCGGGGCGTAAGTTATATTTAGCTCAGGTAACAATATCTGCTAAATTTCAATGGTTTTGTACAAGAGAGAAATCTGAGCCTAACTATAAAGTCCTTTAACCTTTGGTTTTTTTCACTGAATGTGTAAGGTTTTTTAATTCTATTTCCTAAATATATTGCCCCTGCAACATTTTGTATGTACGGTAAATTTCTATGTTTTTTAATATTAAATATATACATAGATAAAAGATTTTAAGGGACAGAATGGATGAATGTATGGAATGACAATATGGCTTGATTGCAATGATTTTAATTACTTGTGCAATAAACTATCTGTCTATCTATCTATCTTTCATGGAAGCAGGGCCGGACTGCCCGTAGCAGGCACCTGGCGTTTTCCCAGTGTGCCGACAGGGTTCGGGCTGGTTTGGACCCCTGGGGGCCGTTTTTGTTACCAGGGCCGGCAATATTGGTCCCCCGTAACAAAATTGTCCACAAACGGCCCTAGCAAACAGCTGCGAACCCCTCCCCCCACATCGGGGGCCGGCCGAGCAGTTTGCCAGGGCCGGTTATGGTTCCCAGTCCGGCCCTGCATGGAAGGACAGATGGGCAAGACCAGTGGATGGCTGATTTGTTGTCAGGCTAGAGAGCAGACATTTAAAAACTAGACAGAAACATAAATAGGTCCAGACAAAGAGGTTTGAAATCACTAGGGCCCGTACTTGCAGGACGATCCAAGGTCACATGATGTTCTTGGTTTCTCAAGATATATATGAGAAACAGTATCCCAACTGGTATCAGTTTTAAGACAGCTTAACCATGTATGCAAACAGCATTACATAAGTATGAAACAAGGAGACTCAAAATGATTTATATAATGCTTGTAATTTACCAATTCTAAAAAGCAGTTGCACATAGAGATACAGTTAAAGCAACACTGTACAGAGAGAATCATGTGACAACCCAAAGGCACTTGGTGAATAGTGATATATACAAATACAAAAGTGACGACGCAAGTGATAAAGGTGCACAGCGTGAACGGCGCAAGGTGACCAATATATGTACAGTGGTGGCTCAATAAGTGACAATTCTTAATAAATCACAATTGTAATTTTCAGAGTTTATAGAGCCAAAACCCATAGAATACACCAGGTAGTTGCGCTGTGTGGGAAGATACATCCATTACTGGAGACACGATGCCAAAATAGGATGCATCCCACTAGGTATAATTTACCGTGTTTAATCTAAGAAGTGATTCATGCATTATGATATCTGCAGAGTTGGTTATAATTTATCAAGGAAGTGACAGACGAAGTGACAATCAGGCCAGGAGAGGGCATGGGGTAGGGGCGGGGGGGGGGTTTATTTGGACGGGGGGGTTAAGTTAAAAGTGGCATAAAGGCGTCAAAGAGGTTGTACGGCATACCTGGAGGGGCACCGCCAAGTATCCCAGGTGTGCGTAGGGACGACCAATTTGGTAATTGCTTCAAGGTTGGCTGCAGGAAAAGGAACATGGTAATGAGATGCGGAAGGGGACAAGTTCAAATGTTGAGCCGTGGTGAGAATGAGAATGGTAAAGTATACTTAGAAAACGAGGGACGCGATGATCCATCGTCATGGGGCGTCTTTAGATTAAGCCCATCTAGTGAGACAGAGTAGAATCAAATTTGTAGCAGAATGCGTGCCAGTGGTACCAAAACCAATGGTGGAGGGGCAGATTGCAGAGCTACATAGAATATATCCGAAACAAGTTACCTTGTTAGATGCTGAATTGTGCATCGTCAATAGGGGAGTCCAGTGCCTGGCAGAAAGAAATTAAAACCGCGTGTAAGTGATCGCCGATGATAGGCGAGAGACAATAGTTGAAATACACGGACTCAGCTCAGGGGGGAAAAAACACAGGGGGAAAAAACACAACAAGGGGAAGGCCGAGCGGCACGTACCTGTAGGAATCAAGGCAGCTGCCGTGAAGGAAATCGGGACGTGGCTCCTTGAAACAGTAAAGGGTTCCGTGCAACACTCTGCGTATATATTTTACGCATCATAATGCATGAATCACTTCTTAGATTAAACACGGTAAATATACCTAGTGGTATGCATCCTATTTTGGCATTGTGTCTCCAGTAATGGATGTATCTTCCCACTTCCATTAAATCGTCCTGAGGTCCCTCGGCTCACACACCTCGACCTTACCCTAGATCCTTACACCGGGCCTCTTCTTTATGTGGACACAGCCCTTAGATACGTCACTATGATAAATTGATGCTTACGGCCCACGCCCCTGTTCAGCTCCATCCCCTTCCAGCTCTCCTGACTTTTCCCTTTCCCTTTGCAGCACTGAGCTAAATTGACAACCCTGTCCTGAAGACGATCCCGAGTAACCAGGATCGAAATGCCGTCGACATCACAGCGCAACTACCTGGTGTATTCTATGCGTTTTGGCTCTATAAACTCTGAAAATTACAATTGTGATTTATTAAGAATTGTCACTCATTGAGCCACCACTGTACATATATTGGTCACCTTGCACCGTTCACGCTGTGCACCTTTATCACTTGCGTCGTCACTTTTGTACTTGTATATATCACTATTCACCAAGTGCCTTTGGGTTGTCACATGATTCTCTCTGTACAGTGTTGCTTTAACTGTATCTCTATGTGCAACTGCTTTTTAGAATTGGTGAATTACAAGCATTATATAAATCATTTTGAGTCTCCTTGTTTCATACTTATGTAATGCTGTTTGCATACATGGTTAAACTGTCTTAAAACTGATACCGGTTGGGATACTGTTTCTCATATATACTGTTTACCCAATCCCGACGTGGTCTATGGGTCCTAATCCTGTCCTTTTCCACTTGGTTTCTCAATGGCATCAAACCCAGGTCTAAGAAGAGACTTTTGTTCTGTGTCTGAACCATTGGTGTTGTCCTGTGCAAGGGGTGGTGGTAAGTGCGGAGGTTACAGGAGGTGGAAGGGGAAGGGCTTACAGTCTTCAGTGTAACTTTCTGAACTTTATATTTTTTCTGAGCTTGAACCCTGGGTAAAAGTCACACACAGATATGTCGGTTGAGTCCTGAATCTGCGGAAACTGCAAAATTAGACTACTTCCTATGTTTCAAAATAGGAGACTGATCCAGCGGCCTATAGAAAATATATCATAGACAACGCTACCCAACTTCATAACCTATAAACAAAATTCTACACTAACTTATGGACCCATTTATAAACATGACATATTTTGGGCCTACTGAATCAGGTGGTCAGATTAAATCTATATACACATTATTTACAAACTATATACAATTTTATACATCTGCGGAAGGAATATTGTCATTAGAATAAATCCAAACCATTTAAACGACCACCATTGGCGATGGGATCTAGCTAATAGTAACCTGCACTTCTGAATAACCAAGACCAGCTTGTTTGTCAAAAGTAAGATTTTATTTACTAAATTATGGTATTTCAAATTGTAATTTTATTATTGTAATTTTATTAACATTAAAGTAAGCATGTTTGAAAAGCTTCATAAGAAAAATACATTTTAGTAAGAAATTCAAAGTTTAAGTAAGATTTTAGCAGTTTAGCATTTCTAAAGCCTAAGTCCCTAGCTAAGCTAAATAAATGGAAAATAAAGTAAAGTTCTTTGAGGATTCTTACGTGCTCCACGCAAAGTCCAGCAGCACTTCACCCTCATCGGAAAGTCAGAAAGCAGCAGCCAGCCCATCCCTAAGGGCATGACTTTTTATACCTTTCTATGCTAGCTAAACTAAGCGAAGGAAAGTTTTCATAAATCCTCGAAGTCCCATTGGTTGAGAGTGACAAGTGACATGTCACCCACATTTCAAAAGTTCCATTAGGTCACGTTTCTTAAAGACCATTGTCTTTTCCGAATGCAACCAGGAGCTTCCTTGGTTTGCAACAATTGTAAATTAATGTTCTCACAGTGTTCATTTCATTTCCGCGGGTGCCAAGTTAGAGCTGACAAAATTGTCCTTTATCACTTGCTTCCGACCTTGGCCACGTCCGACAAAATGGTGACAGCATGTCAGATTTGCTTAGTGAATGCAGCTTTGACGAACACTTTTTCAGAATGGGCTTCTCGTGACTTGTGCAGAAGTAAAATTCAGCTTTAGTAAACTCGAGCAAACTAGGCCCAAAAGCAGGCAACTTATGCTTTCTAGTAATAAACAAACACAAGAAAAGTATTAATGTAAGAAATAATGTTGATTCTGTATCCACCCTAGGTTTACTAATTAATTAACCCTCCCGATTAGTCTAATGTTACCTAGCAAATGCAAACAAATAAAGCAGCGTTTATATCTACCAGTCTTCATTAATCCATGAAACTTATGTGCACCTAGAATAGTAGAAATGACATCACATAGACAAGGAAAAGCAAAATAAGCACATGCTTCTTTTAAGTTTGCTGCAGTTAGTAATGACAAAAACGAAAACAACAAATTATTTTTATTATTTTGTACGAACAAAAAGATGCAACATTTATGCACGTTTATGAGCACACATGTTAGTCCCCCCATATGTAAAGTTTAATCTAGGTTGTATTAACACGATACATTACAAATTATTAATATTATTATTCATGTTATGGAAATGTGACTTTGCGAGTTTAAACAAAATTTTGTTTTCTATCTCGCTCCATCAACTCCCTCATCTGGTGATTAACAAATCACCACACCAACACCCAAAATTTTGATAATTTAAATTTCCGAGAAATTGATTCAAATTCATTTGTATCAGTAATCCTAAAAATCTGTTTCTGCATAATCTTTGGAATTAGCATAACGCTCTCTATGTAACTCCTGTAATTCAATCTCCCTTTCTTCTTCTTTTCTAAGTTTATAGATTCTTTTCTTTTCTTTCAACTGCTTCTTTCTCTTATGCAACAAACAACCTATTTTTGTCAAAATAAAAATGAATACTATTATAATCAAAGGTGCCAAAATCTTGCCAAGAATTGAACTACCAATATCATGAAACCAATTTTTAATTGCTTGGAATCTTTTTGAAAGTTTCCCTGTAAAATCATCTTCTTCTAAAGGAATTATCTCTGAATGCATTTGTGTAATATTTTTAATGTACATCTCAATATTCTTACTTTCATCAGGTATATATGTGCAACAATGTTGTACATGTAAAATACCACAGACTCCTCCCTCTTTTGCTAGGAGTATGTCTAAAGCAAGACGATCTTGAATCACCATGGATCTGATTGCAACTACTTCAACATTCACTAATTGGAATCCATCAGCTGTGTCTGTTGAAAATCTGTCAACAATTGTGGACAATTTTCTAATTCTCCCTGCGTTTAGGGTTATACCAACAAAAGGTATCACTGCTTGAAAAATATCTCCCAGAACTTCTGTAAAAGTTTCTCTTTTGACTCTATTTACATAATTATGAATTTTAAACAATCCTTCTGAATCTCTATCAACATGAAACACTTTAGGAAAAACAATTCCCACATAACAAGTTCCATACCAATGGTCTGGAAGGTTGTAGTAGGCTTTGTCACCACAAACAAAATAAATCCCAGGGAAGATTGGATCTTTTCCACCTTTGAATCCCCAACCTCCCAAAATCTGATAAGTATCTTCACAGTTACTTGCACCTACAAAATAATTATCAAAAAGTGTATTATCTCTTCTAATGCAAAGCTTTCCACTAACTGGTTTATCTATGTGAATTGCAACATTTTCAAGCATTTTGCCATTTAATTTCTCATCCTCTTTTTGCCAGAATTTTGACTTAGTCTGCTTGACTAATTCGTTTCTTTTGTAAATTGCTCTTCTCTCCTCAACCATATTCAAAAATTTCTTTCCCTCAGCACTCAATTTGCATGTTAGATTATTCTTGTAAGCATACTCGTAAGTGAGTTCGTTAGTAACAAGGAAAAATTCTCTCATTTGTTTAGCTTTCTTGTGCTTATTTAAAGCACCCTCAATCTTTATATTCGCAAAAATCTCGTCAAAATCTGAATAGTAATATTCTAAGCGTCCAGTTTGATAAAATAAGCTAGTTAACACACTACATGTTACACCATATGTGAGAGGAAGCATATTGTATGTCACTCCCTCAGAAACAGAAGCAGGTAACTTGACGCAGACATAGCAGTCTTTTGCATCCATTACCTTGACATATTCACTCAAAAGCTTTGTGAATGTATTACTTGAAAAATCACTAATAGATTTATCTTGATGAATGTTAGGTTGATGATCAATAACTTTAGCAGATGCACTATGTTTAGTTTGACTAACCAAAGCTTTGCTTGTCATGTTAACTTTGTGTAATTCTCTATTCATCTCTAATGGGATGATCACAGCTAAAACTAACCAGAGCAGAATTAAAATGAGCAGACACACCAGAGTCATCTTACAGCATCTCTTAAAAACAGAACACTTTGAAGTGCTCTCCTTAACATAAGGCATTTTGGTTAGTTTTGCCACAAAATTAAAAACAAAATTTATTTTAAAATTTCTAAGACTTAAACTATTTATACCCCCCTTTTAAAATAATTTTATTTTTAAAACCCTAAACAAGTTTTCTTCGACCTTATGTCATACATAAGATTTCTTCAACTAAACAGTTTTTCTTCGACCTTATGTCAGCTAACAAAATTTCTTCAGCCTTTTGCCAAATTAAAATTTCTGTACTTCAATCATTGTCACTAATTTCTTCTATTTCGTTTTCTTCTTCACTACTACCATAAATGTCAATAACGGGTGGAATTACTAAATAAGTCCACTCAGGAGACTTGTATTTCTGGTTTGGTCTCACTATTCTTTTTCCTTTTCTCGACACCACTTCAATTTTCCTTCCAACTCCCACTTCCTTTCCAGGACTCTTTTGACTACTGATTTCTTCAACTTGCTCTTTAGGTTTCTTAATCAACCTGACTCTCAATCTTCCACCAGGCCAGTAGTCTGCTTTTCTCACGTATTTCTTCTTTGGTTCAGAAGCATTTGATTCTGACTTCCAAGCCCTTTTCTTTCTGTTTTCACTTGCACCATCCACGTCACTTTCTTCTGTTTCGTAGTCTGAAATTTCAATTGACTCAGGAACTTCTCTATTCGGCAGTTTTACTCTTTCAGGAACACTTCTCTGATTTTCAATACTGGTACTTGGTAATTCGTCTTCTTCTTCTTCTTCAATTACCTCCAACTTCCCAGACTTTGGATTTCTGTTCCTTACTTCAGAGCTTGTTTTCTGCTTTTCGATACTCTCCTGGTCTGAAACTTCTTTTTGTTTCGCTTCTCTGTCTTCAATAGAAATAACTGAATCCTCAGTTATCTTTCCTTTTAACAGATTCTCTTCATCTTCAGAATCTATTTCAATAATTTCCAAGTCTTTTCTTGTCAAATTGTCATTCACAGGTACAGGTTCCAGATGTCGACTTTCTTGTCGATCTTCAGAATCTGGATTTATTTCACCTTCTGCTTCTGAATCAGAATCATCTGTAGTATCACTTTCAACATCAGAACTTTCAGGAGTTGGTACTGGAATAGTATGACTAGGATGAATCCAACGTTTCAATCCTTTGCATTTTACAGCATTAGTAGTGATCAAAATTATTTGCCTAGGCTTCTGCCATCTAGGAGCCAGACAATTTCTTCTCCGATGAACTTTCGTTCTGACCCAGTCACCAGGTCTCAGGTCATGTGTCAAAACTTTCTCATTTGATTGTGCTTCAGTTCCCACCTGATTAGATACAGAAGTCACTATATCAGATAACCTTTTACAGTAATCCAAAATAGCACTGTCATTTATGCTCAACAGTTTACCTACAGGTACAAAAGCTTGCCTCATAACTCTTCCCATTAAAATTTCATGAGGACTCAAACCTGTCTTTTTATCTGGTGTACTTCTTAATGACATCAAAACAAGTGGAAGAGCATCTGTCCATTTTACACCTGTTTCAAGACACATTTTTCCAATTCTGTTTTTAATTGTTCCATTAATCTGTTCAACTACCCCAGATGCCTCTGGTCTGTATGCACAGTGTATTTTCTGCTCAATGCTCAAAGCTTCACAAATTAACTTCATCAGTTTGTTATCGAAATGGCTTCCTCCATCACTCTCAATAGTGACTGGAAAACCGTACCTTGGGATAATTTCTCTGAGCAGTAGTTTTGCTACTGTAATTGAATCACAATGTCTTGTAGGAAATGCTTCTACCCATCTTGAAAATAAACAAACGATCACAAGAACATATTTTAAGCAATTGTGTAAGGGCATTTCAATGAAATCCATCTGTAACCTGGTAAAAGGACCACCCTCTCGACCAATTATTCCTGTCCCCACCAATGATTTTCTGTTTGGATTCATTTGTTGGCATGATAAACACCTTTGACAAAAAGATTCTGCAATTGTTCTGAATTTAGTATTGAACCAAGTTTCTCTGAAAAGTCTAATCATAGAATCTCTTCCAAGATGTGCTGGGCCATGATATAATCTGGCCATATCTGCAATCAAACAATTCGGTAAGACTATTCTGCCATCTTTGTAAACCCTGACTCCATCTTCATCACGTGCTCTACAATCTGATCTTAACCACAGATCTTTTTCCTCATCATCTGCTTCATTTTGTAAGTCTCTAATCTCATTCCATGTTTCTACAACTGTTGTTAGCATTAATGAATTTGAATCAGTTTCTTTACTCCTTTCCCGATTGTATGAATAACCTTTTCTTGCACAGTATTTTGCCGTTTCATCTGCAAATGCATTGCCTTTTGAAATATAATCAATTCCTTTAGTGTGCGCTGCACACTTGACAATTGCGATTTCTTTCGGCAATTGTATTGCTTCAATTAATCTCCTTATGAAAATTGCATTTTTAATTGGAGATCCTGCTGATGTCATATAGCCTCTCTGAGACCAGAGGTGTCCATAATCATGTACAACTCCATACCCATACTGACTATCAGTAATGATGGTAACTCTTATATCCTTTGATACTTCACAAGCACGAATTAAAGCAATCAATTCAGCCACTTGTGCTGATCGAACTCCTTCAAGACATGATGCTTCTTCAACATCTGCAACTGTGCAGACTGAATATGAGGCTTTCAATACACCTCCTTCTGATCTCAAACAAGAGCCATCTACAAAGTAGACAAAATCTGATTCAGATAAAGGTCTATCTTTGATATCATGTCTTGGTTTCGTGCAGAATTCCATAACATCTAAACATTCATGTTCTGTTTCGATGTTATCAATGATCTCAGAATCAGGCAGTAATGTAGAAGGATTCAGATTCAAACATCTTGAAATTGAAACATTATCTGCTCCTAGTATGATTTTCTCATACTTTGTCAATCTGCTGCTTGTCAGATGCTGAGTTTTACCTCTTGTCAGCAATATTTCAACTGAATGAGGCACAAAAACATTTACAGGAAATCCCATGATGATTCCTTCACTCTGTTCAAGACTAACACTTGTAGCTGCAACTGCTTTCAAGCAACCTGGTAATGCTTTTGCAATGGGATCAAGAACTGCAGAGAAGTATGCAATAGGTTTCTTTAAATTCCCATGTCTCTGAATTAATACAGACAATGCACATCCTTCTCTCTCGCTGCAATACAGTTCAAAATCTTTCTCATAATTCGGCATACCTAAAGCAGGAGCTTGGCATAAGCTCTTTTTCAAATTCTCAAAAGATTCCATCTCAATTTCATTGAGAATAATTGGATCTTTTACATCAGACTTTGTCAGTCTCTGTAGTGGTTTTGCAATTACTGAAAATCCACTTATCCATTGTCGACAGTAACCAACCATTCCCAAGAACATTCTGACCTGTCTCTGTGTTCTTGGAGGTTGCATTGCTTGAATCATTTTAATTCTCTCTATTGTCACTTGCCTTTTTCCCTTTGAAATTCTGTGACCAAGATATTTTACTTCTTGTTTGCAAAACTGTAATTTTCCTGGAGACACTTTATGTCCCTCTTCTGCAAGGCGATTTAACAGTATTATTGTGTCTGTCACACAATTTTCTCTTGTCTTTGCAGCTATCAACAAATCGTCAATATACTGCACTAACGTAGACCTACCTGGTAAATCCAAGTTTTCCAAAGATCTTTTTAACAACTCATTAAAGATTGAAGGACTTTCTGTATAGCCCTGTGGGATTCTTGACCATCCGAGGGTCTTACCTTGGAATCTGAAAGCAAAGATTTCATAACTGTCTGGATGTAAGGGAACAGTAAAGAATGCATTACAAAGATCAATGACAGTGTACCATTCAGCATCATGTGGAATCTGATACAGAATTACTGCTGGATTTGGAACCACAGGACAACATGGAACAACGATTTGATTAACCTTTCTCAAATCTTGTACGATTCTAAATGCTCCATTTGACTTTTTAACTCCCATAATTGGTGAATTACAAGGACTACTCTCCATTTCTTTTAATACACCTTGTTTGATTAATTTTTCAATTATAGGCGTAATACCTTCAATTGTTTCTGCTTTCATTTTATACTGTGGAATGTTAGGAAATTCTATTCCCTGTTTCAATGTAATTTTTACTGGATCTACGTTTTTCATCAGACCCATCTCGTTCCCAGTAAAATCCCATATATCAGGTTTCACTGTTTCCTTGAGCTCTTCAGGCAAATCTTTCTATTCAAATGCAGGAAACAATTTTGTTTCTTCTGCTTCCATCATCATCATTGTCATTCTGTATAAACCATCTTCCTCCATTGTTTGTAACTCAACTCCATCAGGAGAACAATATATTCTGCAATTCATTTTACACAGAATATCTCTGCCTAGTAAATTTACTGGACTACTATTACAAACCACAAATCTGTGTTTGTCTCTATAATTTCCAATTTCAACTGGAACTGGATCAGTTAAATCAGTTTTAATTTGTTGATTGCTTACTCCAACAACTTGGATGGTATCCCCAGAGAGAGGTAGGTTTTCAATTTCCACTGATCTAACAGTAGAACGGGTAGCACCAGTGTCCACTAGAAAAGTGATGTCTACATCGTTAACTTTCCCGTTTACAAATGGGCCGGACTGGTCAACCTCAAGAGTGGCTCCAACAACACACTCTTCCTCCTCTCTCGGGCACCGTCAGCAATAATCATCAGAATCACTGTCTTGGCTTTCTGTTAACAAAAATTGTTGTGAAGCATTTTGCATTTGCACCCTTTGTTGTCTTTGCTGTTTTTGCGGTTTTATTACCTGTTCATTTCCCTGAAATCCCACATTTGGATTATATTTTTGAACTCCCCCACAATTCGGAAATGGTGGTTGTGGCAATTGATCCTGACAGTTATTCACCTGTTGCTGTTGCTGTCGCTGAATGTTTAACTCGTTTAACCCCTGTTGCATCTGTAGCTGTTGCTGCAGGTCAACACCATTCTGCATCTGTGGATTTAATAAGGGATTCTTTAAGTTTCTAGGAGGTTTAGGACACTCGTCTCTCCAATGTCCAATTTCGCCACAATTAAAACAAGGTAATCTTTGTTTCAACTCCTCAATCTTTGGGCTAAATTTTCTTGGAAAAATATTACCTTTAAGCTTTCCTTGTATCTGGTTCGTATTTCCAGTTTGAACAAAATTTGTGTTCTTATTACCCATGCTGGCAATTTGTTGCTCAGCCACTTTTACCTGAGCCCACATGGCTTTCTCCTTGAGCTTCTTTTGTCTCACTTCTAACTCATCACTGCAATACTTAGCTTTTCTCAGAATATCATCCACAGAAAGTGATTGCCATCCTACAATGCTATTCCTGATCATATCTGCAATTTCAGGTTTTAGTCCATAAACGAATCTATAGATAAAATGACTCATGTCCTTTTCATCTAATTTTTCATAGCCACTGTATTGTTTAAAAATTAACAGTAACCTCTCATAAAAGGAATGAACTGATTATTTTGTTTCCTGATTTGTCCTTTCTATTTTAACCCAATCAACTTCTTTGGGTGGAATTTTGTTTTTCATCCAAACGATTACTTTTTCGTAAAAATCCATTACAAGAGGATTTGGGGCACCTGTTTCTTTGATTCGTTCAGGTTCTGTTTTTGGCCAACTTATTGATATTTTACATTCTGTCCAAAGATCTGATGGTACGACAATGTCGAAAAATCCATCTAAATCAATCCACAGAACTTTTGACACTTTGATAAATCTATCCACTTGTCTATACCACTCTACCGGTTTCTCCCTCAATTTTGGAAAGTCATTTGTAAATAGCAGTATGTCCTGTCTTGACCAAGGGACATGAACATATCCTCCACCTGCAATCTCTCTCATTGGAAATTGTTTTGACAATTTTTCCAATCTTTCATCTTCCTTCTTTTTCGTCCATTTTACTCTCCATTTATTGAGTTCTCCCAGCTTTTTGATATAAACAATCAAATCTTTTATATGCACTATTCTTCCCATTGAGTTCAAACTCTCAATGTCACTTTCCGAAAAGTCTAGTCTGTAATGTTTTGCAAAATTCTTTTGTTTACTCACATCGATTTCAAGTTCGGCTGCTAGATCTTCTAATTGATCATATTTATTTTTAGTTTTCCACTGTATACTTTTACAAATGAACAGTAGTTCATCATCTCGATAATAATTTAAACTATCTGGACCAATTGTTCCAATTATTAATTCTTCGATATTTGCTTTTAATTTAGCCACATCAAGTTTTGGAGTAGTTACCCTAACTTCAGGACTCCCTACATCTGAAATAGCACCCATTGGTGTTTTTGGAGATAAATCCTCATTAAAGGTTAAATCTGGCATTCTCGATCTCGAAGAGTTTATTTCAGATATGTCTGAGTAAAATTTTTCAGCAGCTTTTTGAATTTCTGCATTTAAAGGAATAGTTAACCCTGTTTTGTTTGATTCTCTTTGGTCAAATACAGGCTGAACAGGACCAATCGTTACTGGAACTGTCACAGCTTCCATGCTTTTTGTCATTCGTCTAATTAATTCTTCTTTAGATTTAAAATATTCAGCAGAATCAACAGCTTCAACATTTCTTGTTTCCCTTGCATAGTCTTTTGGAGCTTCTCTTGCTCTTGGAGTCATTGTAAAATGTCTACCTTCATTTCGAGCATTATCAAATTCTGGTCTTGGAGTTTCAATAATTTCACAATTATTTGGATAAAGTTTTGGAGTTTCATTAATTGGAGGTGCACTCGGTGAAGTTTCAGTAGAAACCACCGGAGTAGACCATGATCTAGGAGGTCTCAAAGGTTGATTCTTTCTAGCTGTAGTGTATATTTCTTCCATAACTGCATCTTCAGATTCGCTTTCTATAGATTTCCCAGCAGGAGTACCCATAACCATTTCCTGAATTAAATACAATCCTTCACTCATGTTTCCCTGCCTCCACATTCGCAATCTGTCTTCATGAGTATCTCTTCTCCAAGGTGGAGTTTTAGTAGGTCTTTTAATTCCACTAGCTTCTCTTTGTAATTGATACATCTCATCTTCCCACTCAACTAAAGCTTCAAATTGAGTTGGTCTCGGTTTTTGAATAAGAGCATTCATTTTCTCTCGTAAATTTCTCAAGACTTTTACATTAAATGAACCATCATCAGGCCAAGTTAAAACACCGTCGTTTTTAGTATAGCGTTTCCAGCTATCGAACCATAAAACAGTATGATATCCATATTCACCTTCCATGTACGCTGCAGGTGTTTTATACTTATGAAGTAATTTACCACCTCGCGTTTCGATTTTCTTGTCGGGTGAAAATACATTTTTAAGTTTCTGAAATAATGTTGGCTTTTTCTCAACATGTTTAAAATGATAACTCATTTTTAAAAGTTAAATTTAATTCGTAAAATCGTTCGTAAAATGTTTCCGGGATGTTCCGCAAAGCAACCAATCCGTGCGCGAAACACACCAACAAGCCAATGACAGTTGAGCTACGTCAGTTTCCTGCTCAACGAATAAAAATGGAGTTTTTCTGAAGGACCAATCAGCTTACAGGTCGTCAGAAACTCAAGAGCCAATCAGAGTATAGCTTGTGACGTAGGTCACCCAATCCCAGCGCGGCTCTGTGACGTACACAGCAGCTGCGGTTTCTCGCTTCTCACTCCTAGCGCTTACCCCTCCTTCACAAAATCTTTTCACAGCGCCATTTTAAGGACACTTTTCAGTGTAAATTAATTCTTTAACAATGACAATAAGGACTCATCTGTTTGTTTCACTATTTAGGATAGTTTACATACATTCAAGTATCCACACTTCGGAATAGTCGGCGCTATTCACACTAAGGATAATATTCAATCGTCGGTAGAGTAACTCTTACCCCACCCTTCTAACACGTAAAATTATGAACTCGTTTTCCTCTGAACGCACCGCGAAGTGACAGTTCTAAGAGTTCCACTTGAACATAAATTACAAATCAAATTCGCACTTTCACACAGAAAATTCCCTAATTTCAAACACACATGAAATCCGTACAGGACTCTCACCTGTTTATAGAAATTATGCACCGTTAGCAAAATAACGACGTTATCCGTACAGGACTCTAACCTGTTTATAGATATAAAACATGTACCCCTACAGGACTCTAACCTGTTTATAGATAATCATGCACCGACGCTACTCTGCCCTTCATTCAAGCTCGGATATAACTAATACTTTTATCACAGTGAGTTTTATGGAAGGCGCTTTGTCCCTATTCTCATGCTGCTCTAATTTCTTAGAAAACCCTCACTTTACAAGATTCACACCTAGCCCTAACACTGTGCTGCACGGCGACAACACTATGGTACACGGCGATACCACTTGTGATACTCGGCGATATCACTGCAAACAGAACAGATGACTTGCGTGACTAATTTCTCGCCACACAATCTATACCGGTATAGCTTACAGATAGCACGAAAAACAAACTCAACATGTGTTAAAACATCGATCCTATTTCCATACCATAACACTTTAGTAACCCTTAGCAACCAACATATTACCTTGGTTACCCTTAGCAACCATCAATTTCTGCTACCAGTGAATTGATCCAGCGGCCTATAGAAAATATATCATAAACAACGCTACCCAACTTCATAACCTATAAACAAAATTCTACACTAACTTATGGACCCATTTATAAACATGACATATTTTGGGCCTACTGAATCAGGTGGTCAGATTAAATCTATATACACATTATTTACAAACTATATACAATTTTATACATCTGCGGAAGGAATATTGTCATTAGAATAAATCCAAACCATTTAAACGACCACCATTGGCGATGGGATCTAGCTAATAGTAACCTGCACTTCTGAATAACCAAGACCAGCTTGTTTGTCAAAAGTAAGATTTTATTTACTAAATTATGGTATTTCAAATTGTAATTTTATTATTGTAATTTTATTAACATTAAAGTAAGCATGTTTGAAAAGCTTCATAAGAAAAATACATTTTAGTAAGAAATTCAAAGTTTAAGTAAGATTTTAGCAGTTTAGCATTTCTAAAGTCTAAGTCCCTAGCTAAGCTAAATAAATGGAAAATAAAGTAAAGTTCTTTGAGGATTCTTACGTGCTCCACGCAAAGTCCAGCAGCACTTCACCCTCATCGGAAAGTCAGAAAGCAGCAGCCAGCCCATCCCTAAGGGCATGACTTTTTATACCTTTCTATGCTAGCTAAACTAAGCGAAGGAAAGTTTTCATAAATCCTCGAAGTCCCATTGGTTGAGAGTGACAAGTGACATGTCACCCACATTTCAAAAGTTCCATTAGGTCACGTTTCTTAAAGACCATTGTCTTTTCCGAATGCAACCAGGAGCTTCCTTGGTTTGCAACAATTGTAAATTAATGTTCTCACAGTGTTCATTTCATTTCCGCGGGTGCCAAGTTAGAGCTGACAAAATTGTCCTTTATCACTTGCTTCCGACCTTGGCCACGTCCGACAAAATGGTGACAGCATGTCAGATTTGCTTAGTGAATGCAGCTTTGACGAACACTTTTTCAGAATGGGCTTCTCGTGACTTGTGCAGAAGTAAAATTCAGCTTTAGTAAACTCGAGCAAACTAGGCCCAAAAGCAGGCAACTTATGCTTTCTAGTAATAAACAAACACAAGAAAAGTATTAATGTAAGAAATAATGTTGATTCTGTATCCACCCTAGGTTTACTAATTAATTAACCCTCCCGATTAGTCTAATGTTACCTAGCAAATGCAAACAAATAAAGCAGCGTTTATATCTACCAGTCTTCATTAATCCATGAAACTTATGTGCACCTAGAATAGTAGAAATGACATCACATAGACAAGGAAAAGCAAAATAAGCACATGCTTCATTTAAGTTTGCTGCAGTTAGTAATGACAAAAACGAAAACAACAAATTATTTTTATTATTTTGTACGAACAAAAAGATGCAACATTTATGCACGTTTATGAGCACACATGTTAGTCCCCCCATATGTAAAGTTTAATCTAGGTTGTATTAACACGATACATTACAAATTATTAATATTATTATTCATGTTATGGAAATGTGACTTTGCGAGTTTAAACAAAATTTTGTTTTCTATCTCGCTCCATCAAGACAAAAAGTTGTGCTTTTTAATCTCAGAGTTCCGAGAAAGCACTGCCAAAAGGCACATTTACTGTGTGTCGAGACAAACACCAGCTAAATGCGCATTTAGCACAAGATATGTTGAAATGGTAATCTGGAGAAGGAAAAGAAAAACAGGCAGTAACCATTCACGAGTACCGAACTCACCCATCCTGTCAGAGATACCATTAACCTGTCATTGTGTGCTGTGTTGTGACTCTTAATAGGTTGCTTATTTTATTCCATTTTTAATATGCCTTGGATTCCCTCCCTGTAGAAAGTGCACAATATTCTGGTATTTTCTAAGTTTTGTTTACTTGACATTACTGCTCTCGTTTCTTTCTCTGTGTCTTTCTTTGTGTGTGCATTGCTTTCTCCTAATCGTTTTCATCCTGCATTGTTCTCTTGTGTGTCTCACGCTCTCTTTCCTTGGTTGTCTCTCTTTTGCTTTCTCTTACACATACCCACCCTTTCTCTCTAGCACACCTGCTTTCTTATCCTCTCACCCTTCCTCTCACATGCTGAGCCTCTCCTAATGCCGCTTCTCTTTGCAGGTCCTTGCCTTTCACTCTTTCTTTCTCCTTCTACATGTTTCTGGCTCTAAATTGCACTTGTGTCTCTCGTTCTCAGGTTCTATTGCTCTCCTAATGTCTCACTGCATCATTGCCGTTTTTATGTTTTGCCTCTCTTTCACCCTCTTTCTCGATCTTCCCTTTTCTCTTCCATTCTTTCTCTACTTCTCATTTGTCATTGTAAAGACTTCTCTGTGTATTTATTTTATAGCGGACACTCTACGAATGCCCCTCAGCATGTTACAATTTGGCAGGCGAGCAGGTCTTCAAACATATTTCCAGCTATTAAAAATTAGTCACCGGCAGCTTGAAGGCTTGTGCAAATAAACAAGATTTGCTGCCAAATCATGTGCAAGCATTTTGTAAAACACATGAGTCGTTTGGCATTGTGGTGTTTTCACTGCCTGGAACCATCCTACTCACGATGCAGAGCCATCTGCTTTGTAGACATGTGAGCTGGTGGCCCATGGCGAGCGGGTAGTGAAGCCAGGCGACATCTGATGCCTCTGCAAGGGCAGACAATGGGCATTTCTACATAGCTGCGATCAAACTATTTAAGAAAAAGAAAGTGCAGCTCATGGGTAAAGTAATGCCACATAAATTCCTTTGATCCACAGCGATAGAGAAACACTCTATCTCACACACTCCCCCTAATAAATAAATACATTCCCCCAAGACCTGGCCCACCCGGGGGTTTTCTTTGAAAACAACCATGGGAGACTGCACTTTTTTTTCTCCAAATTTTGCCTAGTGTTTTCGTAATATTGCTGCAAAGATTTTTTTGTAAATGTTTGTTTGCCCTATCATGGTCTCTCTGGGGCCCCAGGGCAAAGGCTCGGGGTTAGAGTAATCGTGCCCTTCCCCTTTTTTCTTTTTTTGTACTTTGTTTTGGGACTCAGCAGAAGCAGAGTTCCAAAATGGCTAGCAACACTTCCTGGTTGAAGTGTTGGCAGCCAATCAAAGCGCTGCAGATTTGTACACAAGCTCATCATTATACTCAAAGGTTTTGCGACCCTGGATATACAAATTTTGATTTCCTTCACTACTTCAAGAACTACTGAACAGATTTACACCAAATAACAAAAATTTAACTTTGTGGGCCAAAAGCTATCCTTTTGCCAAATTTGGTGTAATTCCGTCCAGTGTATGGGACTGTAGGCATATCTTAAATCTCTTTGGAAATTAACATGGGAAACACACTTTTTTTCACCCCCCCTTCTTTATCACGGGTCCTACTTCGCAGATCAACCCAAAACTTTCAATGCACAACAAGACCCAACATGATAACTATTTGGGGAACATTCGTGAAGATTTGTGAAACAGAAGCAAAGATGTAGTCAAGCTAAAAACATTTTTTCTATGGAAACTAGATCCTAACTATAACTACCTACTGACACCTCCAGTAGGTAATTTATATATATATATATATATATATATCCACAGAAAAGCAACGCTTCTTCCGGAGTCCTGGGACCCAAGAAAGTTGGCGCAGATACCGGCGAAGCAGTCCGGTGAATTAATCCATCAAAAAAAGCAAAGTTTTACTTGCGCTCTCGGTCAGTAAGGCAAAGGAACCCAATCGTGGAATTTGCAGTTTATTACACAACGCGTTTCAGCTCAACAGCCTTGTTCACGTGTAACCCAAACACAAACAGATCCGGCATTAAGTAAAGGGAGATGCATGGACATGGTTCATCAACATAGACATGGGACTAAAAGTTGCGACAAGTCATGCAACAGAAAATCCGTGGCAGACATATTGGAATGGTAAGTATCATCAACAGTATTGAAGGAATAAGTGGCCAGTATGGACAATTGTACCCTAAGATCACAGCGTGAATGATACAACGTTATGCATTTGAAATGTTGTTTGTGTAAAATACAGACGAATGATTAACAAATGAACAATTTAACGAAAGCTATGGTTCTTGAATAACTAGCCTGTTACGACATAGCTAAACCTCATGCGATGCAGCACCATATTGGTAATGACATAGAGGGTCGTATTGTGGAAATACAAAACAGCAACTGCTGACTAGAACATAGCAGACCTGACGAATGAAAAATGAAAATTACGACCATTAATCGTTAGGGTAAAGCCAATATGCAAAAAATGAGGAATCATTGACAAGTGTCATATTATCCTGGAAAAGTACATTCCATTCATCATGTAACCAAAAAGGGTAAAGGGATGAAGTCCAAGGTCCACATTCTATCATCGCTAGATAAAATCAGAGCGTTATTGACAAGTGTCATAATATAATAGCCCCAAAAAAATTGTGATTTCAGTCATCAAACCTTACAAGCCGGTGTATCAAAATTGTGACTCAGTGAAGAACAGTGATACCTGGAGTACAAAGGATAGGTACGCCCGTGAAAGTGAATCCAGGTGATGGGCCCCTCCTTTCCTCCTATGGATAAAAGATATAACAAAAACATGTTAAAATATGTTGATACAAAAGTTTCATTATGTTACAGAAGAAGAGTACGAGAATTTCCACAAATGTAATATGTTACCAAAGTGAATACACTTGTTAAATATGTTAAACATGTAAAGCAATGGTACAAATATGTTAGAAATTATTCTCTCAAATGACTGGCAAGTTCCTCATCCATGTTGAGACCCCCAGGGAATCTCGTTTGGAACGCTATTATGAGCCTTGATTCTCGTTGTCTGAGACTGAGCACCCTATCACCCCCTCTGGGATGCCTGGGAACATGTTCCAATATGAAATAGTTTAAATCAGCAATATTGGAATAGTGATGTTGTTCAAAATGGCGTGCAACAGGGTACTTGGGATCGTGATTAGTAATGGCCATCAGGTGTTCCAGCATTCTTTTTTTGGCAGCACAACTGGTGCTGCCAATGTACCACAGTTTACAGGTACACTCAATGGCATAAATGACAAAGGTGGTGCCACACGTGAGAAATTGAGTCAATTTTTTGGTGCTGCCACTGTACTCAACAGTCCCCCTGTATATGCTGTGTTTACAGGCCTTTCAGTGGCCACAGGGGTAGAAACCCACTAAGCCATGCTCAGAATTCTTGGGAATTTGGGTGATGTCATTCCTGACCACTAAGTCTTGAATGTTCCTATTTCTCCTGAAAGTGATGGTGGGTCTATCTGGTATGCTGCTACCCAGGATAGAATCAGTCTTCAGAATCTCCCAATTCTTGTTAAGAATTGTTCTCACCTTGTCTGTCTCAGCATTAAAGGTTAATATCAATCTTGTGGGCTCATCGTTTTCATTGGTAACAGTGACAGGGTGTTCTTCTAAAGTTTGCGATCTTTCGATCCCATTCGCTCTTTCTATGGCCTTCTTAAGAACCCAACTAGGGTATCCCCTGCTCTCAAATCTAGTTACAATGATGTTCTGCTCCCTAAAATAGGATTCAGAAGTATTGCAGTTCCTCTTGGCCCTCAGCAGCTCACCATAAGGTATACTCCATTTGAGTGCCTCGGGATGGCTGCTGAGGGCATGTAAGACGCTATTGCCAGCCGTAGCCTTGCGATGTAGGGAAGTACAGATCTTGAGATCCTTTGTCTCTAATTTGACATCTAAAAACTCAGTATGAGTACTACTGATATCGCCAGACAGAAGAATGTTGTACTTATTGGAATTTAATTTCATGATGAAGTCCTCAGCATCAGTTTTGGTACCTTTCCATATAATGAAAAGGTCATCAATGTAGCGAAGCCACACGATGACCTTTTCAAAATCCCCTGCTAGGGTGGTGCTGGCAAAAATTTCTTGCTCCCAATACCCCATAAACAAATCCGCGAAGCTAGGGGCAAAACAAGACCCCATTGCAGTTCCATTGACCTGCCTGTAGAGGGCGCCATTGAAAGAAAAAATGTTATTAGTTAAACAAAATTACATCATTTCCATTAACATTTTAGAATATTCACGATAACACATGGGTCTGTTGCTTAAAAAATGATCACATGCTTGTAAACCTTGTTGATGATTAATTATAGTGTACAAGGAATGTACATCCAAGACAATAAACAAGAAATCAGGTTCCCATATGATGTTGTCAATCCGACAGAGAATTAACTTTTAGCCACAAATATGACCATCTATACAAAAATGACAATGCTCAAACTGGTCCTGGTAATACCAATGTGTCCTTGAATGCCAATCAAACACTCAGTGATACTGAATCAGACATTACAGGGGGAAGTGTGTCCAGCGATGAAGTTGTTCGCAGAAAGAATTTTTTAGACGAATTTCGTGTGATGCAGAAAGATCGACAAAAAGACAGACAGAACCAAAAGGATTATGCCTCACCGAAACTGAGAGGACGAGGACGAGGAGGGGCAGAGGTCGGGGAAGAGGAGAAACCGCAAAAAAAGACTCAGACAACGGTGGGAACACCGACAAATCAAAGGGCGCAGTGGGAACGCGAAAGACACGCTCAAACAAAAACTACTAATGGATGCACAAACGGTAAACAAAACGGTGGTTAATTTATCAAAGAAATTAATTTCTGATTTTGATAACCGAACATTGTGTCTAGGTCTTTCCTTTTGCCCTTCCACTGGCTTTAATTTCACTGATACCAGAATAGATGTTTTTAAATTTGTGCGCAAGTTAAAACTAAAGAAGTGGCACAAATTAAAAAGACTGGGTCAAAATACCAGTAAGTCCAACAACATCAGATCCAGTTCCTCCAACTTGATTATTGGCGATGTGGATACACTTCTAGCCATGTCAGAACTTAACAGTGACATCAGTGACAATATGGTGGACGAACAACCTTTCTCTACCACCCAATGTCTTGATGATATGAATTTGACACAGGATGCACCTGCTAAAACTAACTTTCGGGTTAAATCCACTTTCATGCCTACACTTCCACATGATTGTATAGACACCTTTCATGACTGCATTATCAAGGGGTTGGTTGACCTAAGAAAAAAGCAAAACAAGCGAGGATACAGAGGGTTTCAACATAATCTCTCATTTACTCAAAGAAAAGCACTGAAGACACTATTTGATGACACAAGCATAGTGATACGTCCTGCTGACAAGGGCGGCAATATTGTTATACTTGACCGAGAAGCATGGTGCCTTTTTACCTGTTTATTGGAGCTGAGGCTTGGAGCTCTTCACCTCTCCTCGAGTGCACCTCGCACGACGACACCAAGCTGGGAGCAGTAATACATAGGCGGCGGTCGTGCCGCCGAGGCGCACCACCTTTTGAAGCAGGGGGCCACAGGGGCAAGTATCCTACGAGCCTTTGACATGGAGCAGAGGTGCTGGATTTGAAGACACACGCAGACTGGGGCTCAATCTATGAGCTTGAAATACCCACAGTAAAAGAAAGAATCAACGAAAATGATATGGATGCAAATAATATTTTTTCCAACCACAACTCCCACAAAGCAGTACACAGCCTCATCAAGAGCAGCCCATCAGAGGGCGTGTTATCAAGCTAGAAAAGGGACTGTGGTTGGACACTGCACGTTGCTTCCCTTTACCATCAGCCTCTGAGGAAGAAAATATTCGAAACGCGTAAGGCTACGATGGTAGCAGGACTGTCAAAGGGGAACAGCCGGCTGGTGCATTTTTACCTGTTTATTGGAGCTGAGGCTTGGAGCTCTTCACCTCTCCTCGAGTGCACCTCGCACGACGACACCAAGCTCGGAGCAGTAATACATAGGCAGCGGTCCTGCCGCCGAGGCGCACCACTTTTTGAAGCAGTGGGCCACAGGGGCAAGTATCCTATGAGCCTTTGACATGGAGCAGAGGTGCTGGATTTGAAGACACACGCAGACTGGGGCTCAATCTATGAGCTTGAAATACCCACAGTAAAAGAAAGAATCAACGAAAATGAAATGGATGCAAATAATATTTTTTCCGACCACAACTCCCACAAAGCAGTACACAGCTTCATCACGAGCAGCCCATCAGAGGGCGTGTTATCAAGCTACAAAAGGGACTGAGGTTGGACACTGCACGTTGCGTCCCTTTACCATCAGCCTCTGAGGAAGAAAATATTCGAAACGCGTAAGGCTACGATGGTAGCAGGACTGTGAAAGGGGAACATCCGGCTGGTGCCTTTTTACCTGTTTATTGGAGCTGAGGCTTGGAGCTCTTCACCTCTCCTCGAGTGCACCTCGCACAATGACACCAAGCTGGGAGCAGTAATATATAGGCGGCGGTCGTGCCGCCGAGGCGCACCACCTTTTGAAGCAGGGGGCCACATGGGCAAGTATCCTACGAGCCTTTGACATGGAGCAGAGGTGCTGGATTTGAAGACACACGCAGACTGGGGCTCAATCTGTGAGCTTGAAATACCCACAGTAAAAGAAAGAATCAACGAAAATGAAATGGATGCAAATAATATTTTTTACGACCACAACTCCCACAAAGCAGTACACAGCCACATCACGAGCAGCCCATCAGAGGGCGTGTTATCAAGCTAGAAAAGGGACTGTGGTTGGACACTGCACGTTGCTTCCCTTTACCATCAGCCTCCGAGGAAGAAAATATTCGAAACGTGTAAGGCTACGATGGTAGCAGGACTGTGAAAGGGGAACAGCCGGCTGGTGCCTTTTTACCTGTTTATTGGAGCTGAGGTTTGGAGCTCTTCACCTCTCCTCGAGTGCACCTCACACGACGACACCAAGCTGGGAGCAGTAATACATAGGCGGCGGTCGTGCCGCCGAGGCGCACCACCTTTTGAAGCAGGGGCCACCGGGGCAAGTATCATACGAGCCTTTGACATGGAGCAGAGGTGCTGGATTTGAAGACACACGCAGACTGGGGCTCAATCTATGAGCTTGAAATACCCACAGTAAAAGAAAGAATCAACGAATATGAAAGGGATGCAAATAATATTTTTTCCGACCCCAACTCCCACAAAGCAGTACACAGCCTCATCACCAGCAGCCCATCACAGGGCGTGTTATCGAGCTGGAAAAGGGACTGTGGTTGGACACTGCACGATGCTTCCCTTTACCATCAGCCTCTGAGGAAGAAAATATTCGAAACGCGTAAGGCTACGATGGTAGCAGGACTGTGAAAGGGGAACAGCCGGCTGGTGCCTTTTTACCTGTTTATTGGAGCTGAGGCTTGCTTGGAGCTCTTCACCTCTCCTCGAGTGCTCCTCGCATGACGACACCTAGCTGGGAGCAGTAATACATAGGCGGCGGTCGTGCCGCCGAGGCGCACCACCTTTTGAAGCAGGGGGCCACAGGGGCAAGTATCCTACGAGCCTTTGACATGGAGCAGAGGTGCTGGATTTGAAGACACACGCAGACTGGGGCTCAATCTATGGGCTTGAAATACCCACAGTAAAAGAAAGAATCAACGAAAATGAAATGGATGCAAATAATATTTTTTCCGACCACAACTCCCACAAAGCAGTACACAGCCTCATCACGAGCAGCCCATCAGAGGGCGTGTTATCAAGCTAGAAAAGGGTCTGTGGTTGGACACTGCACGTTGCTTCCATTTACCATCAGCCTCTGAGGAAGAAAATATTCGAAACGCGTAAGGCTACGACGGTAGCAGGACTGTGAAAAGGGAACAGCCGGCTGGTGCCTTTTTACCTGTTTATTGGAGCTGAGGCTTGGAGCTCTTCACCTCTCGTTAAGTTAACCTCGCATGACGACACCAAGCTGGGACCAGTAATACATAGGCGGCGGTCGTGCCGCAGAGGCGCACCACCTTTTGAAGCAGGTGGCCACAGGGGCAAGTATCCTACGAGCCTTTGACATGGAGCAGAGGTGCTGGATTTGAAGACACACGCAGACTGGGGCTCAATCTATGAGCTTGAAATACCCACAGTAAAAGAAAGAATCAACGAAAATGAAATGGATGCAAATAATATTTTTTCCGACCGCAACTCCCACAAAGCAGTACACAGCCTCATCACGAGCAGCCCATCAGAGGGCGTGTTATCAAGCTAGAAAAGGGACTGAGGTTGGACACTGCACGTTGCGTCCCTTTACCATCAGCCTCTGAGGAAGAAAATATTCGAAACGCGTAAGGCTACGATGGTAGCAGGACTGTGAAAGGGGAACAGCCGGCTGGTACCTTTTTACCTGTTTATTGGAGCTGAGGCTTGGAGCTCTTCACCTCTCCTCGAGTGCACCTCGCACGACGACACCAAGCTGGGAGCAGTAATACATAGGCGGCGGTCGTGCCGCCGAGGCGCACCACCTTTTGAAGCAGGGGGCCACAGGGGCAAGTATCCTAAGAGCCTTTGACATGGAGCAGAGGTGCTGGATTTGAAGACACACGCAGACTGGGGCTCAATCTATGAGCTTGAAATACCCACAGTAAAAGAAAGAATCAACGAAAATGAAATGGATGCAAATAATATTTTTTCCGACCACAACTCCCACAAAGCAGTACACAGCCTCATCACGAGCAGCCCATCAGAGGGCGTGTTATCAAGCTAGAAAAGGGACTGAGGTTGGACACTGCACGTTGCGTCCCTTTACCATCAGCCTCTGAGGAAGAAAATATTCGAAACGCGTAAGGCTACGACGGTAGCAGGACTGTGAAAGGGGAACAGCCGGCTGGTGCCTTTTTACCTGTTTATTGGAGCTGAGGCTTGGAGCTCTTCACCTCTCCTCGAGTGCACCTCGCACAATGACACCAAGCTGGGAGCAGTAATACATAGGCGGCGGTCGTGCCGCCGAGGCGCACCACCTTTTGAAGCAGGGGGCCACATGGGCAAGTATCCTACGAGCCTTTGACATGGAGCAGAGGTGCTGGATTTGAAGACACACGCAGACTGGGGCTCAATCTATGAGCTTGAAATACCCACAGTAAAAGAAAGAATCAACGAAAATGATATGGATGCAAATAATATTTTTTCCAACCACAACTCCCACAAAGCAGTACACAGCCTCATCACGAGCAGCCCATCAGAGGGCGTGTTATCAAGCTAGAAAAGGGACTGTGGTTGGACACTGCACGTTGCTTCCCTTTACCATCAGCCTCTGAGGAAGAAAATATTCGAAACGCGTAAGGCTACGATGGTAGCAGGACTGTGAAAGGGGAACAGCCGGCTGGTGCATTTTTACCTGTTTATTGGAGCTGAGGCTTGGAGCTCTTCACCTCTCCTCGAGTGCACCTCGCACGACGACACCAAGCTCGGAGCAGTAATACATAGGCAGCGGTCCTGCCGCCGAGGCGCACCACTTTTTGAAGCAGGGGGCCACAGGGGCAAGTATCCTATGAGCCTTTGACATGGAGCAGAGGTGCTGGATTTGAAGACACACGCAGACTGGGGCTCAATCTATGAGCTTGAAATACCCACAGTAAAAGAAAGAATCAACGAAAATGAAATGGATGCAAATAATATTTTTTCCGACCACAACTCCCACAAAGCAGTACACAGCTTCATCACGAGCAGCCCATCAGAGGGCGTGTTATCAAGCTACAAAAGGGACTGAGGTTGGACACTGCACGTTGCGTCCCTTTACCATCAGCCTCTGAGGAAGAAAATATTTGAAACGCGTAAGGCTACGATGGTAGCAGGACTGTGAAAGGGGAACATCCGGCTGGTGCCTTTTTACCTGTTTATTGGAGCTGAGGCTTGGAGCTCTTCACCTCTCCTCGAGTGCACCTCGCACAATGACACCAAGCTGGGAGCAGTAATACATAGGCGGCGATCGTGCCGCCGAGGCGCACCACCTTTTGAAGCAGGGGGCCACATGGGCAAGTATCCTACGAGCCTTTGACATGGAGCAGAGGTGCTGGATTTGAAGACACATGCAGACTGGGGCTCAATCTGTGAGCTTGAAATACCCACAGTAAAAGAAAGAATCAACGAAAATGAAATGGATGCAAATAATATTTTTTACGACCACAACTCCCACAAAGCAGTACACAGCCACATCACGAGCAGCCCATCAGAGGGCGTGTTATCAAGCTAGAAAAGGGACTGTGGTTGGACACTGCACGTTGCTTCCCTTTACCATCAGCCTCCGAGGAAGAAAATATTCGAAACGTGTAAGGCTACGATGGTAGCAGGACTGTGAAAGGGGAACAGCCGGCTGGTGCCTTTTTACCTGTTTATTGGAGCTGAGGTTTGGAGCTCTTCACCTCTCCTCGAGTGCACCTCGCACGACGACACCAAGCTGGGAGCAGTAATACATAGGCGGCGGTCGTGCCGCCGAGGCGCACCACCTTTTGAAGCAGGGGCCACCGGGGCAAGTATCATACGAGCCTTTGACATGGAGCAGAGGTGCTGGATTTGAAGACACACGCAGACTGGGGCTCAATCTATGAGCTTGAAATACCCACAGTAAAAGAAAGAATCAACGAATATGAAACGGATGCAAATAATATTTTTTCCGACCCCAACTGCAACAAAGCAGTACACAGCCTCATCACCAGCAGCCCATCACAGGGCGTGTTATCGAGCTGGAAAAGGGACTGTGGTTGGACACTGCACGTTGCTTCCCTTTACCATCAGCCTCTGAGGAAGAAAATATTCGAAACGTGTAAGGCTACGATGGTAGCAGGACTGTGAAAGGGGAACAGCCGGCTGGTGCCTTTTTACCTGTTTATTGGAGCTGAGGCTTGCTTGGAGCTCTTCACCTCTCCTCGAGTGCACCTCGCATGACGACACCTAGCTGGGAGCAGTAATACATAGGCGGCGGTCGTGCCGCCGAGGCGCACCACCTTTTAAAGCAGGGGGCCACAGGGGCAAGTATCCTACGAGCCTTTGACATGGAGCAGAGGTGCTGGATTTGAAGACACACGCAGACTGGGGCTCAATCTATGGGCTTGAAATACCCACAGTAAAAGAAAGAATCAACGAAAATGAAATGGATGCAAATAATATTTTTTCCGACCACAACTCCCACAAAGCAGTACACAGCCTCATCACGAGCAGCCCATCAGAGGGCGTGTTATCAAGCTAGAAAAGGGTCTGTGGTTGGACACTGCACGTTGCTTCCATTTACCATCAGCCTCTGAGGAAGAAAATATTCGAAACGCGTAAGGCTACGACGGTAGCAGGACTGTGAAAAGGGAACAGCCGGCTGGTGCCTTTTTACCTGTTTATTGGAGCTGAGGCTTGGAGCTCTTCACCTCTCGTTAAGTTAACCTCGTATGACGACACCAAGCTGGGACCAGTAATACATAGGCGGCGGTCGTGCCACCGAGGCGCACCACCTTTTGAAGCAGGGGGCCACAGGGGCAAGTATCATACGAGCCTTTGATATGGAGCAGAGGTGCTGGATTTGAAGACACACGCAGACTGGGGCTCAATCTATGAGCTTGAAATACCCACAGTAAAAGAAAGAATCAACGAAAATGAAATGGATGCAAATAATATTTTTTCCGACCCCAACTCCCACAAAGCAGTACACAGCCTCATCACCAGCAGCCCATCACAGGGCGTGTTATCGAGCTAGAAAAGGGACTGAGGTTGGACACTGCACGTTGCGTCCCTTTACCATCAGCCTCTGAGGAAGAAAATATTCGAAACGCGTAAGGCTACGACGGTAGCAGGACTGTGAAAGGGGAACAGCCGGCTGGTGCCTTTTTACCCGTTTATTGGAGCTGAGGCTTGGAGCTCTTCACCTCTCCTCGAGTGCACCTCGCACAATGACACCAAGCTGGGAGCAGTAATACATAGGCGGCGGTCTTGCCGCCGAGGCGCACCACCTTTTGAAGCAGGGGGCCACATGGGCAAGTATCCTACGAGCCTTTGACATGGAGCAGAGGTGCTGGATTTGAAGACACACGCAGACTGGGGCTCAATCTGTGAGCTTGAAATACCCACAGTAAAAGAAAGAATCAACGAAAATGAAATGGATGCAAATAATATTTTTTCCGACCACAACTCCCACAAAGCAGTACACAGCCACATCACGAGCAGCCCATCAGAGGGCGTGTTATCAAGCTAGAAAAGGGACTGAGGTTGGACACTGCACGTTGCGTCCCTTTACCATCAGCCTCTGAGGAAGAAAATATTCGAAACGCGTAAGGCTACGATGGTAGCAGGACTGTGAAAGGGGAACAGCCGGCTGGTGCCTTTTTACCTGTTTATTGGAGCTGAGGTTTGGAGCTCTTCACCTCTCCTCGAGTGCACCTCGCACAATGACACCAAGCTGGGAGCAGTAATACATAGGCGGCGGTCGTGCCGCCGAGGCGCACCACCTTTTGAAGCAGGGGGCCACATGGGCAAGTATCCTACGAGCCTTTGACATGGAGCAGAGGTGCTGGATTTGAAGACACACGCAGACTGGGGCTCAATCTGTGACCTTGAAATACCCACAGTAAAAGAAAGAATCAACGAAAATGAAATGGATGCAAATAATATTTTTTCCGACCACAACTCCCACAAAGCAGTTCACAGCCACATCACGAGCAGCCCATCAGAGGGCGTGTTATCAAGCTAGAAAAGGGACTGTGGTTGGACACTGCACGTTGCTTCGCTTTACCATCAGCCTCCGAGGAAGAAAATATTCGAAACGTGTAAGGCTACGATGGTAGCAGGACTGTGAAAGGGGAACAGCCGGCTGGTGCCTTTTTACCTGTTTATTGGAGCTGAGGTTTGGAGCTCTTCACCTCTCCTCGAATGCACCTCGCACGACGACACCAAGCTGGGAGCAGTAATACATAGGCGGCGGTCGTGCCGCCGAGGCGCACCACCTTTTGAAGCAGGGGGCCACAGGGGCAAGTATCATACGAGCCTTTGACATGGAGCAGAGGTGCTGGATTTGAAGACACACGCAGACTGGGGCTCAATCTATGAGCTTGAAATACCCACAGTAAAAGAAAGAATCAACGAAAATGAAATGGATGCAAATAATATTTTTTCCGACCCCAACTCCCACAAAGCAGTACACAGCCTCATCACCAGCAGCCCATCACAGGGCGTGTTATCGAGCTGGAAACGGGACTGTGGTTGGACACTGCACGTTGCTTCCCTTTACCATCAGCCTCTGAGGAAGAAAATATTCGAAACGCGTAAGGCTACGATGGTAGCAGGACTGTGAAAGGGGAACAGCCGGCTGGTGCCTTTTTACCTGTTTATTGGAGCTGAGGCTTGCTTGGAGCTCTTCACCTCTCTTCGAGTGCACCTCGCATGATGACACCTAGCTGGGAGCAGTAATACATAGGCGGCGGTCGTGCCGCCGAGGCGCACCACGTTTTGAAGCAGGGGGCCACAGGGGCAAGTATCCTACGAGCCTTTGACATGGAGCAGAGGTGCTGGATTTGAAGACACACGCAGACTGGGGCTCAATCTATGGGCTTGAAATACCCACAGTAAAAGAAAGAATCAACGAAAATGAAATGGATGCAAATAATATTTTTTCCGACCACAACTCCCACAAAGCAGTACACAGCCTCATCACGAGCAGCCCATCAGAGGGCGTGTTATCAAGCTAGAAAAGGGTCTGTGGTTGGACACTGCACGTTGCTTCCATTTACCATCAGCCTCTGAGGAAGAAAATATTCGAAACGCGTAAGGCTACGACGGTAGCAGGACTGTGAAAAGGGAACAGCGGGCTGGTGCCTTTTTACCTGTTTATTAGAGCTGAGGCTTGGAGCTCTTCACCTCTCGTTGAGTTAACCTCGCATGACGACATCAAGCTGGGACCAGTAATACATAGGCGGCGGTCGTGCCGCCGAGGCGCACCACCTTTTGAAGCAGGGGGCCACAGGGGCAAGTATCCTACGAGCCTTTGACATGGAGCAGAGGTGCTGGATTTGAAGACACACGCAGACTGGGGCTCAATCTATGAGCTTGAAATACCCACAGTAAAAGAAAGAATCAACGAAAATGAAATGGATGCAAATAATATTTTTTCCGACCACAACTCCCACAAAGCAGTACACAGCCTCATCACGAGCAGCCCATCAGAGGGCGTGTTATCAAGCTAGAAAAGGGACTGAGGTTGGACACTGCACGTTGCGTCCCTTTACCATCAGCCTCTGAGGAAGAAAATATTCGAAACGCGTAAGGCTACGATGGTAGCAGGACTGTGAAAGGGGAACAGCCGGCTGGTGCCTTTTTACCTGTTTATTGGAGCTGAGGCTTGGAGCTCTTCACCTCTCCTCGAGTGCACCTCGCACGACGACACCAAGCTGGGAGCAGTAATACATAGGCGGCGGTCGTGCCGCCGAGGCGCACCACCTTTTGAAGCAGGGGGCCACATGGGCAAGTATCCTAAGAGCCTTTGACATGGAGCAGAGGTGCTGGATTTGAAGACACACGCAGACTGGGGCTCAATCTATGAGCTTGAAATACCCACAGTAAAAGAAAGAATCAACGAAAATGAAATGGATGCAAATAATATTTTTTCCGACCACAACTCCCACAAAGCAGTACACAGCCTCATCACGAGCAGCCCATCAGAGGGCGTGTTATCAAGCTAGAAAAGGGACTGTGGTTGGACACTGCACGTTGCTTCCCTTTACCATCAGCCTCCGAGGAAGAAAATATTCGAAACGTGTAAGGCTACGATGGTAGCAGGACTGTGAAAGGGGAACAGCCGGCTGGTGCCTTTTTACCTGTTTATTGGAGCTGAGGCTTGGAGCTCTTCACCTCTCCTCGAGTGCACTTCGCACGATGACACCAAGCTGGGAGCAGTAATACATAGGCGGCGGTCGTGCCGCCGAGGCGCACCACCTTTTGAAGCAGGGGGCCACAGGGGCAAGTATCATACGAGCCTTTGACATGGAGCAGAGGTGCTGGATTTGAAGACACACGCAGACTGGGGCTCAATCTATGAGCTTGAAATACCCACAGTAAAAGAAAGAATCAACGAAAATGAAATGGATGCAAATAATATTTTTTCCAACTCCCACAAAGCAGTACACAGCCTCATCACGAGCATCCCATCACAGGGTGTGTTATCAAGCTGGAAAAGGGACTGTGGTTGGACACTGCACGTTGCTTCCCTTTACCATCAGCCTCTGAGGAAGAAAATATTCGAAACGCGTAAGGCTACGATGGTAGCAGGACTGTGAAAGGGGAACAGCAGTCTGGTGCCTTTTTACCTGTTTATTGGAGCTGAGGCTTGCTTGGAGCTCTTCACCTCTCCTCGAGTGCACCTCGCATGACAACACCAAGCTGGGAGCAGTAATACATAGGCGGCGGTCGTGCTGCCGAGGCGCACCACCTTTTGAAGCAGGGGGCCACAGGGGCAAGTATCCTACGAGCCTTTGACATGGAGCAGAGGTGCTGGATTTGAAGACACACGCAGACTGGGGCTCAATCTATGAGCTTGAAATACCCACAGTAAAAGAAAGAATCAACGAAAATGAAATGGATGCAAATAATTATTTTTTCCGACCACAACTCCCACAAAGCAGTACACAGCCTCATCACGAGCAGCCTATCAGAGGGCGTGTTATCAAGCTAGAAAAGGGACTGAGGTTGGACACTGCACGTTGCTTCCCTTTACCATCAGCCTCTGAGGAAGAAAATATTCGAAACGCGTAAGGCTACGATGGTAGCAGGACTGTGAAAGGGGAACAGCTGGCTGGTGCCTTTTTACCTGTTTATTGGAGCTGAGTCTTGGAGCTCTTCACCTCTCCTCGAGTGCAGCTCGCACGACGACACCAAGCTGGGAGCAGTAATATATATATATATATATATATATATATATATATATATATATATATATATATATATATATATATATATATATATATATATATATATATATATATATATATATATATATATATATGTATATATATATATTCACTGAAAAAACCATAGGTTATAGACCATATATAGTTAGGAATTAGCATTTAAAAAACCTTATTTTACTCACACAAAACCATTGAAATTCCATATATAGTTAGTTGCACTAACTATATATCGCGCACCCGCAATCCACTGCTGATCATGTCACATATTACATCATTCATGACATGGTCAGTGACATCACTGATGACATCACTGATGACATCTCAAATGACATCACTGATGACATCACTGATGACAACATCCAGTGACTGTATGTTTCTGTAAAGTTAAAATATGTCTTACATATTGAAGAATGAGTGGATGTATAAGTGTCTGGATGAAGGATTTAGTAGGTGCGTGACTGACTGTATGAGTGAGTGATTAAATGTGTCTCACTGAATGCATGGGTTAGTGACTAAACTGTCTTAATTTGTGCATTATTATGTCTGTTGTTCTGTAAACTGCTGCATGTGTTGATCATTAGCTATACGAGAGGCTATATGTGTTATTAATTGGTTGCCCAAGTATTTCTATGGGAGATTGAGTTTGTGTGGGGGTGGCTGGAAGGTGTGTGACTCTATGCATAGATGTGTGAGCAGTTTATTCACTAGGTGTATGAGTTCAAGAGTGCATGTGGAAACAGCTACATGGGCAGTTGACTGTGTGCATGAGTGTATTGATGAGTGAATGGATATCTCAATGCTACATGTCATAGTAAGTACATATGTAAAACACAGTACATGTGAGAGTTGGCATATATAAATAACTGTGCATGAGAGCCACTGAATGAGTGAGTGGTTGTATCGATCATTGTGAACTTGTATCAGGGATTGTATAAGAGAGTAAATATGTGTTAGTATATGTTTCAATAAGTAAGGTGTGTTTAACTGTATAGTTGAAGAAATGGAGGTGAGATTGTTTCTTTGCATGACTGACTGGGTGTGTGAGTAACTCCATGGATGAGTGGCAGTGTGTGAGTGTCTGTATACACTGAGTGTATCTAAGGTTATATTAGAGTCTGAAGAGGTTTATCGTATTAGCACAAGAATGATGTCAAATGAGATGTCATCAGTGATGTCATCAGTGATGTCATTTGAGATGTCATCAGTGATGTCATCAGTGATGTCACTGACCATGTCATGAATGATGTAATATGTGACATGATCAGCAGTGGATTGCGGGTGCGCGATATATAGTTAGTGCAACTAACTATATATGGAATTTCAATGGTTTTGTGTGAGTAAAATAAGGTTTTTTAAATGCTAATTCCTAACTATATATGGTCTATAACCTATGGTTTTTTCAGTGAATTTTCAAGGTTTTGTAAATGCTAATTCCTAACTATATATGGTCTATAACCTATGGTTTTTTCAGTGAATTTCAATGGTTTTTTAATAGCAAATATCATAAGCTGTCGAATGTCAAGTACGTGGTAAGTGAAAACATTTTCGTGTTTATGCACACTGATCTGCTTTGAATGGTGCCCCCCCCCCCTCATTTCTATTAGGAGTACTCTCTCTTTGCAGATAGTGAAAGGTAGTTAACGCAGGCCTTTGCCCCCGTTGTAATCCGTCGTGCCTGCTTCTCTCTCCATTTGATTGATTGTTATCCATGTATTTACTGTTTTAGAATTAGTTCTCTTTGGTTCATTCTCTATTTACAAACAAACACAGAGTCGCAATACTCTGTTTAGTCTTTGCAGATAACGAAAAATCGTGTAAATAAAAAGAAAAGGAATCGAGTAAAATCAGTAGGCCACTAATGGGATCTCTTTTTGACCTCGCTAAAATAGAAACATTAGGAACAACCCCTCATGACAAATACAAAACTAGTGAGATGAACTGAACTCCACACAATGATGGCTGCAAAACAGCTCGGCTCCGCCACCCACCCCGCCCAAAATAACGATAAAGAGCGGCTGCCATGATTGGTTGCGGAATGGCCACAACGGAGCTACGAAATGGTGCTGCTCTCATGCTAACCCCAGCTTCAGTCTGAAACATCCAGAAACACTGTAGACTACCAATTCGATCAGTTCCAGTAGCGCCCCAATGTAACCCGGTAGAGAAGAACTAGCCCTCCCCTCTTTGACTGATGGTTCTTGTTGCCTGTCCCTTCTGTTGTCATTTAACAGAACTATTTAGCCTGCTGAAAGGGGTTGTGTTCCGACCGCTGGTTGGTGGAGACATTTTGACTATATTCTGGACCTGCGTTGTCGCGTAATGCGTCATATGACGCGCCGCGTTAGCGCATCCGGAAGTCATCCGGGGCGCGCAGCGCGTAACGTAAGCATAACAAGTCATGTGACTTGTTAATAAAACTTTTCATTGGTTCATTTTACTTTTCTTATTGTAATGATGAAAGGCTTGGTCATATCACCTAAAAATTACGCTTTTCATTACTTCCGAACATTATTTTTTCTTAAATATATGTTATAATGTTCCAGGCTAATGTACTTTCCCGGAAATTTTACAACTGTCCTGCAAGTAAAATATATTCTTTTTTCGAGAAAAAGAGCGTTTCTTCGTCCCATGACGGAGCCGTTGAGCAAAAGAGGGTCGACCTGCTGTCTTAGTCGCCGATACGCCTGAATATGAGATTCTTATCGATCACTTTATGTTGCAGGAATAGAAAACACAACAGCCCTTGACCATTTATCTTTACTGCGTTCCTTCGTATTACACCTTTTACCCTTCATGTAATTGGTCTGCTTTATTTCACTTGCCTTTTAATGATTCTAAAACAGTGACTATTATTAAAAACTTTACCAATGTATATACTACTACCATGTTTTCTTTTAAAAACCTTTATTGTGAAAATTTCATTATACAAATACGAGCCTATAACCACGTGGGCCTGCCACGGAGCAAACTGTAATCGTATATGATGAATAGACATTTACACTGTAGAGGAACGTAACGGGCGGGCCATTAGGTTGCAAGAACTAAGGTGTCTAACAGTTACGGAATCGGTGGACGTACATTTTATAATTAAAATACGACAGGGCCAGTTACAATAAAATTATCTAGATATACATTTGCGGGCAAGTACCATGGGTGACGTTAATTAGAACTTTCAACAGTACAGTAATCAATAACACATCAGAACTTAATATCAATAGGGATGTCGAAATATTCAATCAATTCTCGTCCCCGCCCGCCATGTGCTTCAAAACTGCATACGTATCTCGTGATTTCAAGGTTCTGCAACCAGTACACAACAAGGAGTTACGAGTTCCATTTATTCCGGCGCCATTTTGGGCGAGGACGGGCAGGTCCAGGATATAGTCAAAATGTCTCTACCAACCATCGACTATGATGATGTTCATATGCTGTATTTATTAGAGTAACACTCATCTGTCCACATGAAATTAATTTACCACAATCTAAACATGTCATTTTAATCTTTCCAAAGTTCTTCTAAATATTTGGGACCGTTTCCCTTGCCTCTGAAGCTCTCAGTGCCACTTCTTTGATGAATGTACTAGCAGGTCAGGGGTTCTCCTCCAAATCTCTCTTTTATGCAGCACTATAATTAATTGGTGCCACCTCTCCATATGACGATGCATGGTATAGTTACCACAACTATATTTTTTTTCGGTTCCTCTGGAGAGTTCATCGTGGCAGATGAAGCGTGTAACGTACCGGGCATTTACCTTTTTTTGCATGTACAGGAAAGGAAAAAAAATCGAGCGTCCGAGTTCTAAGGTGTCCCAGGGCCATTTTAGTGGACCAGGCCCAAATCCAAAGAACAGCCATCTCACAGGCTAATGGGGCGACCCACGCCGAGTTTCAGCATTGTAGGATGACCACACCAGTACAGCAACTTGCTGGACATCACCTCGGTGCCATCCGAATCTTGGCATCTCAACGCCTACTGGTATCTTCCATACAGAAAATATTGTTACGCTGCCTTTGGCCCCATTCGCACATCGGTCCGCAACTTAGACATCACCTCGGTGCCATCCGGATCTTGGCATCTCAGCGCCTTGTGGTGTATTCTCTTCAGAAAATATTGTTGCGCTGCCTTTGGCCCCATTCGCACATCGGTCCGCAACTTAGACATCACCTCGGTGCCATCCGGATCTTGGCATCTCAGCGCCTTGTGGTGTCTTCTACTCCGAAAATATTGTAGAAAATATTGTTGCGCTGCCTTTGGCCCCATTCGCACATCAGTCCGCTACTGACACCATCTCACAGGCCAACAGGGCGCCCCACGCCGACTTTTACCATTGTAGGATGGCCACACCAGTGCCACAACTTGCTAGACACCACCTCGGTGCCATCCGGATCTTGGCATCTCAGCGCCTTGTGGTGTCTTCAAATCAGAAAATATTGTTGCGCTGCCTTTGGCCCCATTCGCACATCGGTCCGCTACTGACGCCATCTCACAGGCCAACGGGGCGCCAAACGCCGACTTTCAACATTGTAGGATGGCCACAGAAGTGCGGCAACTTACTAGACACCACCTCGGTGCCATCCGGATCTTGGCGCGTTGTGCTGCCTTCGGCCTATTCGCACATCGGTCCGCTACTGACGCAAACTCACAGGCCAACGGGGCGCCCCACGCCGACTTTCAGCATTGTTGGATGGCCACACCAGTGCGGCAACTTACTAGACACCACCTCGGTGCCATCCGGATCTTGGCGCGTTGTGCTGCCTTCGGCCTATTCGCACATCGGTCCGCTACTGACGCAAACTCACAGGCCAACGGGGCGCCCCACGCCGACTTTCAGCATTGTAGGATGGCCACACCAGTGCTGCAACTTGCTGGACACCACCTCGGTGCCATCCGGATCTTGGCGCGTTGTATTGCCTTCGGCCTATTCGCACATCGGTCCGCTACTGACGCCGCCTCACGTGCCAACGTATTTTCTCCGCATTTTATACCCTATGCCGCATAACAGGTCATGTGACTTGTTTATAAAACTTTTCATTGGTTCATTTTACTTTTGGTTTCCTAATGATGGAAGGCTTGATCATATGACCTAAAAACAACACTTTTCATTGGATGAAAACTTTTTTTTTTTCCCAAACGATGAAAGCCCCACCTTGTTTCTGGATGTTTCAGACTAAACTGGCATCAGCATGAGAGCACCACCATCTCGTAGCTCCGTCGTGGTCATTCCGCGAGCAATCATGGCAGCCGCTCCCCACCAGAAGCCTGCAGGAGTCGGGGCCCCCAAAACTTTTGATGAATTCTCAAGGCGGAGGGGACGCTTTCGAGAATGGGGTCCAAGACCTAGCAGACAAGCGTCCGATTTCCAAGGTGTCCCAGGGCCATTTCAGTGGACCAGGCCCAAAAAGGAAAGAGCCTGCCGCCATTTTGAGAGTCCTGTGACAGCCGCCTATCGCTGCACCGCAAGAGTGGGCGCAACTCAGCTGAATTGCGGCTTTTGACACAGTGGACCAAAAACGGACGGAATGGCAACTGAAACGGTAAAGGGGCGCCCCACTACAACAGATGACACTCCACCTGGAGAGGCCCGTTCACGCCGCCTCCCCCGGGGCGCCCCACGCCGTTATTCGGAGCAGCATTGTAGGATACCAAAACCAGTGCGGCAACTTACTGGACATCACCTTGGTGCCATCGTTCCGCTGCCTTGGAACTATTCGCACAACAGTTTGCTACTGATGACCCACCCCCCGCGACGCCCCACGCCGGAAATCTGGACGTTGTGCTGCGTTGGGACTATTCGCACAGCCGACCGCTACTTCGTTGTTTTTCCCTAAAAATGTTTATATGTTATTACTATTTTTGTTTTCTTGTATATATTTATAAATTATTAAAGTTTTATAATCTTACTACTTTGTTGGAGTGCTATATATTTTTAATGTGACACATAATTGTAAAAACTTTGATGTACAAAGAGTCATCCCTGGAATCTTCCGCTTCACGCTCAGTCCCCTCCCCAATCACAATACAGGATGGTTTTCAGATAATAGCAACGCTTCTGCTGTGACGGATCTCATCGAGTGTGGGCCTTGATCTACTATAACTCCTTTGAAGAGGGGTGATTCTTTACAGCTGTGGCCATAAACTACATCTGCAGGGCTAGCTGATAGCCTAGGACCGGCCTGGACAATCGGACACAGAGGAAAAGGAGTGTCAGAGGGTGCGGTAGTGAATAGGGCGAAAGGGAGGTGTCCCCCTGGACGAACCCCCCCAATTTTCAGGGGCTGCTCAGAAACAAAATGTGCCATTTTCCTGAAAATTTCAGCCAATTCCGTCCACAAACGCCAAAGTTATTAGACATAGAATTTTCAAAAAACCCATAGAGAAAAAATCCTAACTATATATACCTACTGGCGACCGCCAGTAGGTAATATATGTATATATATATGTATATATTACCTACTGGCGGTCGCCAGTAGGTATATATAGTTAGGATTTTTTCTCTATGGGATTTTTGAAAATTCTATGTCTAATAACTTTGGCGTTTGTGGACGGAATTGGCTGAAATTTTCAGGAAAATGGCACATTTTGTTTCTGAGCAGCCCTTGAAAATTTGGGGGGGGTTCGTCAAGGGGGGGCTGAGAAAAAAGGGGGGTCCCAAAACGTGTTTTTAACATTGAGTTTTCCATAGGGCGGTTGGCCTCACTTTTAGCCCGAACGGCTGAATGGATTTGCACGAAACTTGGCAAAATTGTAGGGACTGGTAGCCCGATGTGCCTTTTGTAGGTCTCAATATATGTGCTCCAGTGGATTTTGAGAAATTAACGTTTAAAAAAAGATATATATCTGTAACAGCGGACCTGGCAGCGTCCCAGGACGCGTACTTTACGCGCAACGGAGCTTTGTGAAGCGAAGCTGATTGGTTCTCCGGCGTCTGTCAACATTCCAAAAAGTCCGTAGCGGCCGCCATCTTGTCTCTCGGTAGGATCGAGAGACAAGAGGAGGTCAAAACAAAGGGGGAAATAACTGTAAGGGGGCATAGTAGATCCTCGCTGACACCCTAGGTTTGATGTGGAGGTTTTAAAAGGGCCCCGCGGGGCAAAAAAAAAAAATAATAATAATAATCGAACGGCTGAATGGATTTGCACGAAACTTGGCAAAATATTAGGGACTGGTAGCCCGATGTGCCTTTGCTAGGTCTCAATATATGTGCTCCAGTGGATTTTGAGAAATTAACGTTCAAAAATAGATATATATCTGTAACAGCGCTCCGCTTCGCGTAACGGAGGTTTGCGAAGCTGATTGGTCATTCTGTCACTGGGCTATAGTTGGGCTACATCTGGCTGATATTTGGGCTACATTTGTTTTTTTGTGTGTCTGGCGGCCATCTTTGGGCTACATTGGGCTACATTGGGCTTCATTGGGCTACATTGGGCTACATTTGGGCTCCAACATATATATAGGCCAATGTAGCCCAATATATATTTTTCAAAGTTAATTTTCGTAAAAACCACTGGAGCATATATCTTGAGACATAGCAAAGGCACATCGGGCTACCAGTCCCTACAATTTTGCCAAGTTTCGTGGAAATCCATTCAGCCGTTCGAGCTAAAAGTGAGTCCAACCGCCCTATGGAAATGAAGGAAATGAATGGGTAATTTGTAATTAGCAAATAGCTAATCGCAAACTAGGAATGGTAAAGAATCGCTATTTATTCCTTAAAGTTCGCTATTTAGGAAATGCAAAAAACTTTGATGATACATATGGCGGTTCATCTCTAACAAGATAAGAAGCATAGGGATACATTTATGATGACTGGCGCATCACCAGGGATGTGTTAGTCATTCTGTGCCGCTGTTCCGTCACCTATGGTGTGCTGCATTTACAATGCGGCGCATCATGGGGCAAAAACAGCACAGATGCGTGATGTATCTGTGCCGTAAAGGTGGCGCATTGCTGGAGTTGTATCGCAAGTGTGATGAAGCTCCAGCAAGGGTCGGGGGTGCCCCTGTCGCAGGGTTTCTGTTCTCACACAGAACTGTGGACAGAGGATTGGAACCTCGGCAAATTAGGGTGTCCCAAAACTCACGTTAGTAATCAAAAACTCCTTAGCAAGCTAGGTACAGTGTCACATTGGATATAACAAACTCTCAATGTTTAGACAATCCAGAATATGAACTTATAGTACCTCAGGATACGTGGAACTCATGAACAGTCGGTCGTTATATATTTCTTAGAAACCAGAACATGGAGTTAAGAAGAACACATGTGTATTTGAAATGTTTATTTACTAATGCCGTCTTCTCAGGCGTAGTATCTTAGATAATACAAGTACACATATTATCAGTAGCAAAATTACCAGCATAGTTACTAGTACATAAAAAGCGAATGGTGATAGTATGTTAACATGCTGTAAATGAATAAGAGTTAGCAACACTTATAAGCAGCCGCGGGCCGTGGAGGGAGTTACGGTGAGGCAGGGAGGCGGGGAGGGGGAGAAGCAGGGTGGAGAATACAAGTACACATATTATCAGTAGCAAAATTACCAGCATAGTTACTAGTACATAAAAAGCGAATGGTGACAGTATGTTAACATGCTGTAAATGAATAAGAGTTAGCAACACTTATAAGCAGCCGCGGGCCGTGGAGGGAGTTACGGTGGGGCAGGGAGGCAGGGAGGCGGGGAGGGGGAGGGGCAAGGTAGAGAGGGCTCCACCCTGCTTCTCCCCCTCCCCGCCTCCCTGCCTCACCGTAACTCCCTCCACGGCCCGCGGCTGCTTATATCTCACCCTCCCTAATACACATATTATATTATTTGCTAAGAAGGTCTCTTTGTGTTGGTTTAGGGCGTGCCCATACTTTAGTGTCTTAGATTTGAAGGAATCACATCAGCATACACCAGCTCTCTCTTCATGTGAACCGCATCAACTGTTGTGTATGTGTGTTCGGCAAAGCAATATAAAACCCGCCTCATGCCCAGAATTGGCAGAAGTTGCACTTATGTTATGAGTATGAAGTCGTGGAGATCAGACCTCATAACAATTCTGTATCGTGTTGTTCTTGAAACTTTAGCACTCGCTGTACAGATATAGTTTAACAAGCAAAGCAGATAGTAGAGCAATAACATATTATTCTCATGTAAACCACGATGAACTACTAGGTGGAAAGCTAAAGCAACAACTAAGTGTCGTGTGCAGAAGTTGCAAAAAAGGAAAAATGGCGTTTAAACCGGTAATGAGCCCATGCTAACTTAACACTGTGTAAAGATATCCAGGACCTAGATGACACCTCCCCATGATCCGGAAACGAACTGAATAAGATAATAGAAGTGCCATCTCATGAGAGCAGATTGCAAGTTTATATGTGGACGGTCCGCAGGGTAAAGCATTAAAAACTAGGAAAATTTAATGCTAAAGAAAAATAAAACAGCCAAGTACTTTTTCGAGTCTTAAGCCAATAGGCAAGGTAAATAATAAAAACTTGACAAATAAGTCAATGAATTGTCAATGAAATGCTAGTACTCAGCATATCAAACATGAAAAAGGTCTATGACATAACTGTGTATGCAAAATAAGCTGCAACAGCCTCCAATAGGAAGTCACCGTCTTCATCCGAAAACAGTTCAGCCATCCAATTTAAAAGCGGAAAAGAACATACGTGCTCTCCCAGCACCGGATCCTCTATCACCATCAGAGGACAGCTCGGTGGGTTTTCAAGAAAGCTCTGTTCCAAGAAAGACTGTGCTGCCGCCAGTAAATTCCAGGGACCAAGTAGTCCATGCATCAATGCCACAGCCATAATCCTTTCGCCAGGACAAACCAACTCGTGAGTAATGATAGGAGTCATCAGCTGATTAAAGTCGACGTCAGGAGAAACCGGTCCGCAGAGACACAAATCAATGGCCCAATCGAAATCACAGGTCAGGCAGTGAAATACAGGCTGGACACAGGTGAAGTAGGAGAATCGAAAAGATAATCCATATGCCGTGCTTAATATCGCCAACGGCATTGTGCCATAATATTCTAGCATGCGATTGCGGAACAGTGTCAGCAGCTGCAGGGTGGGAGGTTGCATAGGAGGGACATCCATATTTAAAAATGTAAAAAAGCACAAGAGCGTCCGCTGGTAATGCAAGTAAAAATGCCAATCCACGAACCAGAGTGGAGAAAATAGAATGAAAGGAAGCAGGGATGACTCCAAAGATTTTCTCAAATGAAGTCACGAGACCACTGGTAACAACTTTAAAAAAGTGCGCCAGGGTCTTTGTGGAGGATGCGTTAAAGATAGTCGGAACCATCTTGCTGAAATTGAAAGGCAAATCTGAATTGAAAAGGGTCTGCACCTCTGTACGGGTGTTCGCTATGTGAAGCACGAAAGTTTCACGGGCCGAACTCAAGGCCACCTCTCTCTGAGACAAAAGAGCTCTTATTCTTGCCATGCCGTTGAAATCTGTCCCAAGGTTGGTATTTGTGGCCAGATTGAAAACTCCCTATGTTCATGTGTGGGAGGAAATAGAATATTTCTGCAGCAAATAACCCGTTCACTTACTGTTACGATAAAAGGAATACTTTTAATTAACTCAGAACAATCTTCATTATTGAGCATCAAATAACTACCATTTTCCAACAACTTGAACGTGGGGATGATAGCAGGAACTGGCGTGCCTTGCAACACGCAAGCCATATTTGGTCGGTGTTTGTTGCATGAACCGTGTAACTGTATGTGCCTACACATTAGTGAATGATCTGGCGTCTCAGTGCATTCCTCTCCATTCAGATAAACTTCTTGATCATCTTTGAAACATCTGTATGTGTATGGAAGCGACCAGACCTCATGAAGAAAAGCACTACCTAAAGGTTCATAACGACCTATTGGTATATATTTCATACAATTTGAAAACTTATATAAAGCAAAAGGCAGCGTTATTAAACCGTGGATAAGGCACGTTGCCAAAAAACCCGCAATCCTCTGCTGATGATGTCACTGAGCATGTCATGAATGATGTAATATGTGACATCATCAGCAGTGGATTACGGGTAATAGTATCTCTAGTTTACTCCCCTATAGCTGTCTTTCTTTTAACATAAGTGTCTGTTTCCTTCCCTTATACTTACTGTTTTTGGTTCGCTTCTAGTTCGCGTACCGGCGAGCGAACTGGGAAGCGAACTAAGAGAAATAGAGGTTGGCACAGTTCCAAATATTGTACCAATTTTTTAATAACTGGGAGGTAGTTCTGAAAAGAACTTTTTTTTTTATTGTTTTTGTTGTTTTATATTTTTTTTATTATTTTTCGGAACATTTTTTACTTTTTTTGAATTTTTCTGAACAGTTTTATATTTTTTTGGGTTTTTCTTGGAGGGGGCAATGAAAACGATTCATTGTAAAGGGCTCAACAGGAGCAACAAAACAAAAAAAGAAGTATTTATTATTTTGGGCGTTTCGTACAAACTTGCATATGATAGTCAATAGCTCTGTTGATCAGAGTGATGCTTTTTTCTCCGTAGGAAATGAATCCATCGCAAAATACGCAGGTGTGTTTTACTTCACCAAATTTCATTTGTATATTTGGCACCATCTCCCTGCCCTCTGGTCCCGTTACTTCCGGTACAACAGATCTTCTGGCCATAATAGGGAGATTATCTAGGTCGTTCCGAAACTGTGCAGCACTGTAGTTGTTAGGATGCCACCTAGTCATATGGCGATGCATTGTGTAGTTTCCGAAACTGTATTTTTTCTCGGTTCCTCTGGACAGTCTATCTTGACATATAAGGCAAGTTACGTATCTTGCATTTACTTTTTTCTGACCTTTGGGAATTTTAAAAAATTGCCAAATGAAGTTTTCTTTCCGGTGAGACGTCCTGGGCTGCTCAGGCAAAAACTGCCTCTCTTCGTGCTCGTCGTCCTGTTCCTCTTCTTCTTCTTCTTGTTGAATTATAACTTGAGCAGGTGGTCCACTCTTCCTTGGATGTGGTGGAGGTGGTGGGGAAGCACCAGCTGAAGCTACTAAAGAAGCCATTGCTCAGTGATCACAAAGGGTCTTTCTCTCACAATGATGAAAGTCAGAGTGAGGAAAGAAGGAGGGATTTTCATCATTTGGGAAAAACAAGAGTTCTCAACCAATCAAAAGTGTTCATTTTAGATTATATGACCTAGTCTTACATCATTAGGAAACCAAAAGTGAAATGAACCAATGAAAAGTGTTATTACCAAGTCACATGACTTGCTGTGTTTACGTTAAGCGCTTTGCAGGGCCTCCCGGTTTGCTTCCAGAAACCTGCGCTTTGCGACTCGCTTCGCGTACCAGTTCGCTAACGTAGCACGTCATATGACGTATCACGCGACAACGTGAAACGTCATGCGGACGGGAGGCGTCACGATGTTGTTTTCTAACGCGGCACTTGCGGTAAAGAAACGTTTACCGGCTCGCGGTCTATTTCGCGGCATCAAGGTCAGCTAACGGGAAGCTTCCCGATTCGCGAAGCGGGAACGAAGAAAAAAAAATATTAAAAAAAAAAATTATTCATAAACATATAAAATATATTTTTGGATTTAAAGAAGAATACATTTTACAGCTACAGATATTAGCTGTTAAAAAACCAATGAAATTCACAGAAAAAACCATAGGTTATAGACCATATATAGTTAGGAATTAGCATTTACAAAACCTTGAAAATTCACTGAAAAAACCATAGGTTATAGACCATATATAGTTAGGAATTAGCATTTAGAAAACCTTATTTTACTCACACAAAACCATTGAAATTCCATATATAGTTAGTTGCACTAACTATATATCGCGCACCCGCAATCCACTGCTGATGATGTCACATATTACATCATTCATGACATGGTCAGTGACATCACTGATGACATCACTGATGACATCTCAAATGACATCACTGATGACATCACTGATGACATCTCATTTGACATCAATGACCACATCACTGATGATATCATTCATGTGACAATACAATGCATCTCCTCACATTTTAATATAACCTCTGTTTCACCCAGTGTTAAAAAGAGAGTATAATTTTTGAAACCATTGACACACCAATACTAGTTACTACATACGCACTCACTGATTGCTACGTCTACACACACCTTCACTCATTCACCCATACAATCATTCATACATACAATCACTCATCTTTACAACACTATCATATGCACTCATACACCTATACAGACACTCACAGTCTGCCACTCATCCATGGAGTTACTCACACACCTAGTCAGTCCTGTAAAGAATCAATGACACTTCCATTTTCTTGTCTATACAGTTAAACATAGAGCACCTTACATTTTCAAACATATACTAACACATACTTACCTTCGTATACAATCATTGATACAAGTACAGATTGATCTGCACAGAGTCACACACCTCCCAGCTAGCCACACACACACTCAGTCTCCCATACAAATACTTGGGCAATCAATCAATAACCCATATAGTTACTCATATAGCTACTGATCAACACATGCAGCAGTTTACAGAACAACAGACATAATGATGCACAAATTAAGACAGTTTAGTCACTAACCCATGCAGTCAGTGAGACACATTTAATCACTCACTCATACAGTCAGTCATGCACCTACTAAATCCTTCGTCCAGACACTTACACATCCACTCATTCTTCAATATGTAAGACATATTTAAACTTTATAGAAACAAAAAATCACTGGATGTTGTTATCAGTGATGTCATCAGTGATGTCATTTGAGATGTCATCAGTGATGTCATCAGTGATGTCACTGACCATGTCATGAATGATGTAATATGTGACATCATCAGCAGTGGATTGCGGGTGCGCGATATATAGTTAGTGCAACTAACTATATATGGAATTTCAATGGTTTTGTGTGAGTAAAATAAGGTTTTCTAAATGCTAATTCCTAACTATATATGGTCTATAACCTATGGTTTTTTCAGTGAATTTTCAAGGTTTTGTAAATGCTAATTCCTAACTATATATGGTCTATAACCTATGGTTTTTTCTGTGAATATATATATATATATATATGTATATATATATACACATATATATGTATATATATATATGTATGTATGTATGTATGTATGTATGTATGTATGTATGTATGTATGTATATATATATATATATATATATATATATATATCAATCCACAGTGCCACGCAAATAGAACTGGACCTTAGCAGGGCGGCCAGTGATGCTGGTGCGAGGCTTCCAGGAAAACATAAAATCCAATCCCCCTTTCCTTTCAAAGAGGCACACCGGCACTGGCTGGGTTGCAGTAAATTCATTTATTAAGTGAAATAACATGAAGGCAAGAGGCTTCCTTATCCCAACGTTTCTGCTTGTGAAAGCCTTGGTCACGGGAGGCAGTCTCTGTATTTTGAATTGCACCCACGTGGTCTGCTTTTAAACAGCGTGGGCCGTATTCTCTTCCAGAGTGCGCAATGCAAAACTTGAATGCTTTAAATGAAAGGAACATTTGTATGCTCCAACTTTCTTATATTGATGCCCTTTCCAATGCGCAAAAAATATTGTCAGCTTCTTTGCACAGTTCGAAATGTTAATATTCCACTCACTTGATTCAAAGCAGCCCCAGCCTGCATTTTCGGATATACATCCTTCTGCTCCCAAACTCGCCACACGCCGAAAACAGGGGGCAAGCAGGTCAGGTTCAACCAGTAAATCAATCCACAGTGCCACGCAAATAGACGTGGACCTTAGCAGGGCGGCCAGTGATGCTGGTGCGAGGCTTCCAGGAAAACATAAAATCCAATCCCCCTTTCCTTTCAAAGAGGCACACCGGCACTGGCTGGGTTGCAGTAAATTCATTTATTAAGTGAAATAACACGAAGGCAAGAGGCTTCCTTATCCCAACGTTTCTGCTTGTGAAAGCCTTGGTCACGGGAGGCAGTTTCTGTATTTTGAATTGCACCCACGTGGTCTGCTTTTAAACAGCGTGGGCCGTATTCTCTTCCAGAGTGCGCAATGGAAAACTTGAAGGCTTTAAATGAAAGGAACATTTGTATGCTCCAACTTTCTTATATTGATGCCCTTTCCAATGCGCAAAAAATATAGTCAGCTTCTTTGCACAGTTCGAAATGTTAATATTCCACTCACTTGATTCAAAGCAGCCCCAGCCTGCATTTTCGGATATACATCCTTCTGCTCCCAAACTCGCCACACGCCGAAAACAGGGGGCAAGCAGGTCAGGTTCAACCAGTAAATCAATCCACAGTGCCACGCAAATAGACCTGGACCTTAGCAGGGCGGCCAGTGATGCTGGTGCGAGGCTTCCAGGAAAACATAAAATCCAATCCCCCTTTCCTTTCAAAGAGGCACACCGGCACTGGCTGGGTTACAGTAAATTCATTTATTAAGTGAAATAACACGAAGGCAAGAGGCTTCCTTATCCCAACGTTTCTGCTTGTGAAAGCCTTGGTCACGGGAGGCAGTCTCTGTATTTTGAATTGCACCCACGTGGTCTGCTTTTAAACATATCTATTTATTTCATCTCAACCGTACCCGTCGCAGAGGGAACTCTGTATGTCGGTGCCAGCGTAAAGACCGGGAACGTGTCTTTTGTCAATTGCAGAACAAAGAATCACGCGGCACACTTCTTGGCAGTAAAGATTCTAATTTATCACGGTAGTTCCGTGAATTTTTTCAAATTCTGTCAAATCATTAGATTCTCCTACTAAAGGACTAACGTTTTAGTGAGTATTGTTTCAAATATATCCCCACATAAAACACCATGTACTAATGAAATTTTGAAATACAAAAAAATAAAGTTATATTGATAGAACCACAAGGCCCATAATGCATCACCCTGCAAATGAAAGGGAGAAAGTATAAAATGTGGAAAGTAAGAAAGGACTAGTGTAGAACACTGCCGTGATCAAGAACGTTTGTTCGAAACGCGTAGGAGTTTTGCGCTTAACCTGAGAATAAATTAGAATCTTTACTACCAAGAAGTGTGCTGCGTTATTCTTTGTTCTGCAATATATATATATATATATATATATATATATATATATATATATATATATATATATATATTACCTACTGGCGGTCGCCAGTAGGTATATATAGTTAGGATTTTTTCCCTATGGGATTTTTGAAAATTCTATGTCTAATAACTTTGGCGTTTGTGGACGGAATTGGATGAAATTTTCTGGAAAATGGAACAATTTGTTTCTGAGCAGCCCCTGAAAATTTGGGGGGTGTTCGTCCAGGGGGGGCCGAGAAAAAAGGGGGGTCCCAAAACGTGTTTTTAACATTGAGTTTTCCATAGGGCGGTTGGCCTCACTTTTAGCCCGAACGGCTGAATGGATTTCCATGAAACTTGGCAAAATTGTAGGGACTGGTAGCCCGATGTGCCTTTTCTAGGTCTCAATATATGTGCTCCAGTGGATTTTGAGAAATTAACGTTTAAAAAAAGATATATATCTGTAAGCGCGCTCCGGGCAGCGCTCCGGTCCGCGGACCTTAAGCGTACCGGAACTTCGCGTAGCTAAGCTGATTGGCTCTCCGGTGTCTGTCAACATTCTAAACAGTCCGGAGCGGCCGCCATCTTGTCTCTCGGTAGGATTGAGAGACAAGAGGAGGCCAAAACAAAGGCGAAAATGACCATAAGGGGGCATACTAGATCCTCCCTGACCCCCTAGGTTTAATGTGGAGGTTTTAAAAGGGCCCCGCGGGGCAAAAAAAACAAAAACATTTTTTTGTTTTTTTGCGTGGGGGGCGCCCGGTCCGCGAACCGGGAAGCGTTCTGGGCAGCGTACTGCAATGAAAAATGAATGATAGACTTTTCAAATGCTGTATGTTAATTGATTGTTGTTTTTGTTGATTATTTTTTATTTTCTTTATTTTTTAAGCATTTTTTTTAATGTGATTGTGTTTCATAATTTATTAAACTTTCTAACATTTCATTGTCAGAAATTTCATAATTATCATGGAATATACATTGTAGTCTCTGAGGGTGTAAAATGTCCTCATTTGCAAGGAGGTTATCTACTGCTTGTACACATTGCAGTAGTTCATTGTCCCAAGTTTCATCGAAAAATTCAATGTCAATTTGATCAATTGTATCAATCAATTCTTGGCTGCTCTCTTGCAGGTCCATTTCAAAAGAAACTTGGTTTTCGCCTTCCATTTTGCCTGAAATTTGGATTAAAAAAATATATATTAGTAGAGATAGGGCAATGTTGGGAATAATTTTAGATAGGCATTTTTTATCAGTGAATTTATCTTTGGGCAGTGTATAGTATCAGAGTGGAAGTAGGAATATAAAAAAGTGTATGTGATTTAACGTAAGTAAATTCATAATTATACAAGAGAAGCCTAACTCCATCCATAACTATAACAGAGAAGTCTCTCTAAATCTATAACTACTACAGAGGGATAGTATATATCTATCAGAAAAAGTTTACCATATTAACTTATAGTGCACAATATACTTCAGTTTTAAAAATAAAAACTTACCTTTAGAAAGAAGTTGAAGGAATTAGTGAAAATACTATTGAAATGTACAGCAAGAAGTAGTAGTCAAAATGGCTGTGTTTTCTTCTCTTCCTTTATATATATTCAGGTATATAACCAATGAAATGTCAGGTAAAAAAAATAGAAAATGAAAGTAACATTTTCATTGGTTGTCAATTCCAACACTTCAGATGTGTTTTGTGAAGTAATTTACCTCAGGGTATTTAGAGAGGTCTACAGGCTAAATGACTAAATGGAATTCCAATCAAATTTGTGAAAATGGTAGGGATTGGTATGTAGTATGAGCTAATCTATATTTGGTGAAATTGTCTCCAGTGGCTTTTCTGTGAACTACTTTCCCACCTTTTTTGATGGTGCGCTTCCCAGAGAGCGACCCGGTACGCGAACCGTTGAGCGCCCCGGTTCGCGAACCTTAAGCGTTCCGGGAGTCCACCATTTTGTGTTTCGGTCGAATTAAGATACAAGATGGAGGGCAAATAATGTTCAGAATGGGTAGAAGGGGGCACGGTAGAGTTATCTTGACCCCCTAGGTTTTCTGAGGGTGGCTGAGGAGGCTTATATGTGCGAAAAAAAACATTTTTAAAAAAAATTTCGCGAGGTTAGCTCCCGGTTCGCGTACCGGGTAGCGCCCCAGGGAGCGTACTTTGTTGGAAATTAGTGAAAAATGTTAGAGTAAAATAATAATTGTGAGTGATCAGATGTAGGGTAGCTCTGAGAAGAGCTTTTGGGTTTATGGTACATTTAGGTACTTATAAGTAGGTACCAATGCACATTCTTAAATTCAGAGTGAAAACTCTATTGCCCTCATCTGAGAAGTGAACTCCATCTCCTCTGTAGATATCTTGCATGTAGTAACGCAAGTTATTGTTGTACAGGGAGCCCATTCCATGGTCTCTCATGTAAGCTGAAACAGATTTGTTTACATGCTTCCTCGACTTCTCAATTTGTGGACAAAATTGGTTTGACCACCTCCATTTCTGTCTTTGACATATATTTGAATATACCAAGGCAGTCTGAGGAAAAAGTGCCATTAATTGCTCAAAGGTGTCCTTTAAAAGCATTTCCAGACCTACACCAGTCAAAGTGCCCAAGTCATTACCTCCACAGTGCACAATTAACAGGTCAGGTTTGGGCAAATGCATAAAGGTTTTCACCAATGGTATCAATTGGTGACATTTTAATCCTCTGTGGCCAAACCACTTAATTTCCACATCTTGTAAATTGAGGTTAGGTAATTTCCTGTTTTCAACGTACCTTTGAGCCCAGTGAATATAACTATGTCCAACAATCCAGACAGAAAACATGGTGAGAGAAGGTTCTCCTGCAGTCAGATGAAGTGTGGCAATGAAATGGCAGTTGAAAAAATGAGAGTTTAAAATGAAAAAAACTGTGGAGTTTCTGTGTTCATGAAGCAGTAACAGTGATTGGTGGATTTTGATTGCTGAAAACAGAAAGTTAGGGTGCACGGATGTGTTCTTTGAAAGATGTATTTTGAATGGTCAATAAAAAATCATTAAATGAAAGAATGCACTGGATATGCAGGTGCACTGAGAGTTCAGAGTTCAATTGCAACAAAGTTGTGTGAACTTGCAAACACCAGAAGTCTTCCAAGAGGTGGTTGCCATGCAGAAAAGACAGAAAGGGCAGAGGGGGGAAGGGTTTTCATTTGAAAAAAAGTGAGGGAAGAGTTTTGATTGGGTGACATGAGAAATATGTGTGAAGAATTACAGCATTTCTGTGCTTTTGATAGCTGCAGACTCTGGAGTGCATACCTTTTGCTCTGCTGAAGACAAATTGGTGTGTTTCTGAGACTGTTTTCAAACTCAAAGTATTTGCTAAGGTGAGAAAATATTTCTTTAATTTAGATAGAGAATAGTGTGCTTTAAGGAGAAAATTATGAATTATGTGGCGCAAATTGCTTGTAAATATGCTCCCACCTGTGCATGGAAAATTTAGATTTTTAATGTTTGTGTTACATAGCCATGTTAAAAGTGACCCAACCATGCAGGAAAGGCAATCAAAAAACGCTTTTATGTGTCTTAAGGACATTTTAAGTAATTTTCCCATGTGCAGTGTTTTGAAATTATGATTTGAAAATCGTTTTTGAGGTAAAGGAATTGTTTTTAAATTTATGACAAGGACATAATGGTGTATGCTTCTTTATAAGGCAATTGACTGTCCCTGATGTTATTTTTCCCATTTTAATGTAAGACTTTTCTCTGTGGCGCAAATTGCTTGTAAATATGCTCCCACCTGTGCATGGTAAATTTAGATTTTAAATGTTTGTGTTACATAGCCATGTTAAAAGTGACCCAACCATGCTGGAAAGGCAATCAAAAAACGCTTTCATGTGTCTTAAGGACATTTTAAGTCATTTTCCCATGTGCAGTGTTTTGAAATTATGATTTGAAAATCGTTTTTGGGGAAAAGGAATTGTTTTTAAATGTATGACAAGGACATAATGGTGTATGCTTCTTTATAAGGCAATTGACTGTCCCTGATGTTATTTTTCCCATTTTAGTGTAAGACCTTTGTCTGTGGCGCAAATTGCTTGTAAATATGCTCCCACCTGTGCATGGCAAATTTAGATTTTGAATGTTTGTGTTACATAGCCATGTTAAAAGTGATACAAACATGCTGCAAAGGCAATCAAAAAACGCTTTTATGTGTCTTAAGGACATTTTAAGTAATTTTCCCATGTGCAGTGTTTTGAAATTATGATTTGAAAATCGTTTTTGAGGTAAAGGAATGTTGTTAAAATTTATGTGCGCCATATGCCCCCAAATTTCTCTTTCAGGGGTGCAGCAGGGTGTTATTGAGACACCCCTGCAGCTTTGGAAAAATTCCTAATTTGCGATGAGCAAATTGTTAATCGCAAATTGCACCTTCATTTATATGAGCCTCCTAGCCCATGGAAATGAATGGGTAATTTGCAATTAGCAATTTGCTCATCGCAAATTTGGAATGGTAAAGAATCGCTATTTATTCCTTAAAATTCGCTATTTTGGAAATGCAAAATAGTTATATGATACATATGGCGGTTGATGTCTAAGAAGATAAGAAGCTTAGGGATACATTTATGATGACTGGCGCAATGAAGTTGACATCACTTACTTCATTGGTAGAGCTTTACATGTATTATGTCCTCTGTATTCTTCATCAAGCGTAACTTTAATCTGCAATCCTGAGTAGGCCTCACCTTAAACAAACCTCTGGATAGGCCACATCTTATTGTCATCCTGAATTAATCATTTAAAATGCTAGGGACAGATTTATGATAGGTGTATGCCTCTTTTGCGCCACTTAGAAAACACTGTCCATGGGGAAATGACTTAAAATGTCCTTAAGACACATGAATGTGTTTTTTTAAAACGTTTGCAATTTTTTTGGGTCACTTTTAACATGGTTATGTGACTCAAACAGTCAAAATCTAAATTCGCCATGCTCAGGTGGGAGCATATTTACAAGGAATGTGCTCCATGGGGAAAGGTCTTATAATGTAATATGGGAAAAATGACATCAGAGACACTGAAATGCCTTATAGAGAAGCATACACCATTATGTCCTTGTCATAAATTTGCAAACCATTACTTTTCCCCAAAAACGATTTTCAAATCATAATTTCAAAACACTGCACATATGGAAATGACTTAAAATGTCCTTAATTCAAAATTTGCTATTCCTTATTTTGCGATTGCACTGAAGGATTTGCAAATTTTACGATTCCTTAAATGCAATGTATCAAACAAAAAATATGTAAAAAATGATATTAAGGATTTGGAAACTACCACCAACTTCTAGTTTGTGGTAATTTGCGAATTCTTTTCAAAAAGCATTTTTTTCTAAAAAACAAAAGGTCCCATATGACGCCCATACATGTCCTTAGGGCATGTATGTGTGCCATATGCCCCCAAATTTCTTTTTCAGGGGTGCAGCAGGGTGTTCTTGAGATACCCCTGCACGCTTGAAAAAATTCCATTTTTTGTGATGAGCTAATTGCTAATCGCAAATTGCAACCTTCATTCCTATGAGCCTCCTAGCCCATGGAAATGAATGGGTAATTTGCAATTAGCAATTTGCTCATTGCAAATTAGGAATGGTAAAGAATTGCTATTTATTCCTTAAAATTTGCTATTTAGGAAATGCAAAATAGTTTGATGGTACATATGGTGGTTCATCTGTAACAAGATAAGAAGCTTAGGGATACATTTATGCTGACTGGTGCAATAAAGTGGACATTACTTACTTCATTGGTAGGCCTTTACATGTATTATCTCCTCTGTATTTTTCATCAAGCGTAACTTTAATCTGCAATCCTGAGTAGGCCTCAACTTAAACAAACCTTTGGATAGGCCACACCTTATTGTCATCCTGGATTAATCATTTAAAATGCTAGGGACAGATTTATGATAGGTGTATGCCTCTTTTCTGCCACTGTGCGTCACTTTTATGATGCAGCGGCGGTGGAAAAGATTTGCTATGAGGCGACAACATTACAAATTGATGCATTTAGGCAGATATGTCATGGTGTAAAAAAAACTTACCACATGAAACCGATGCAGCAGTGATGCAAAAGATGCACCATGTCGCAAGACAGGCCTCACTTGGGGCCATATGTATCAAGCTAATTAGCATTCGCAAAGATCAAAATTCTACGAATTTCGGCCTTTGCAAATGTAAATTAGACAAATGGTATGTATCAAACAAGTTTGATGCAAAATAAGGAGTAGCAAAATTTGCTATTCCTTATTTTGCAATTGCACTGAAGGATTTGCAAATTTTGTGACTACTTAAATGCAATGTATCAAACAAAAAATATGTAAAAATGACATTAAGGATTTGGAAACTATTGTGGTAAATTGGTGGTAATTTGTGAATTCTTTTCAAAAAGCTTTTTTTAAAAAAAACAAAAGGTCCCATATGACGCCAACACATGCCCTTAGGGCATGTATGTGTGCCATATGCCCCCAAATTTCTTTTTCTGGGGTGCAGCAGGGTGTTCTTGAGACACCCCTGCACCCTTGGAAAAATTCCTAATTTGTGATGAGCAAATTGCTAATCGCAAATTAAACCTTCATTCCTATGAGCCTCCTAGCCCATGGAAATGAATGGGTAACTTGCAATTAGCAATTTGCTCATTGCAAATTAGGAATGGTAAAGAATCGCTATTTATTCCTTAAAATTCGCTATTTAGGAAATGCAAAATATTTTGAAGATCACTGTTATTGGTTTACTGTTTGGTAATAATGGTTAATAACATTTTTTAATATATTTTACCACAGATTCAACTGCAGATTATTTCAAGATTTCACCATGCCTACAATAGAAAGACAGAGAAAGGCTGCAAAACGTCAAAGACAGCAGGTGAAAAAAAATAAGCAGCAGTCCTCTAACAAAAAGATTTGTCAAGTCACGAAGAAAGCACCGGGTAAGAGCACAAAACAATTCATAAGAAATATGTGTAGTAAAAAAAATATTACTACAGAAAATGTTTCAGTCCATAAAACGAGAAGGAAATCAAATGGAAAGGAAAGGCCAATGAAAAATGTTACTGCTAGAGCAAGAGATAACTCTGTGCATGATAGTAGAAGGAAACAACAGTTTAGGGAGATTCGTAAACGAATGTTCCGCAACAGGATAATTGGCAATTTGTTAAAAAATATTAAGAAACGTCAACAGAAACTGGTTTTTTATAAGAGAAAAAAAAAAGTTGAGAAAGTTATTGATCAGGCATTTGAAATTAAACGTAAGTTATTTATTTTGATAATCAATAGAATTAGGAAGCTAAACAAGGCAATTTATGATTTCAAAAGAAATAGTAGATGGAAGAGAATAGTTAATCGTAGTAATTTTTGTGAAGTTTTTTCTGGAGAATGGATGCATAGTTCAAGCTGTGAGGCATTTTTTAATGAGGAGAGTTATTTCCAGGATAATGATTTGGTGCATGCAGTTGACACCAGTGGTCGTGCTTATGAAGTGAAAGATGGTTGTCCAGTTGAAAAAGAAAAACTTGTGACAACAGAGGCAGAAGAGGTGTTAGGTAATGAGGTTTTAGGAAGACGTGCTAAGGGTCCTGTGTACACCTGGAAGTGTAGTAGTATTTGCAGTGTGCGACAGGATTCCATCAATTTGCTTTGTGATTTTGTACGGTCATTTAATAAGAAAAGTTTGAAGCAGAAAATAAGGTTGTTGCAAGAATTAGATCCTTGCAGAGTGAGAGAAGTGACAGGTTTGCATGGTCATTCACTGGCTTGTCTTTCCAGGAGAGTATGCCAGAGTGTTTTTCATCATTTCAGGATGCTAGCAGTGCATCATAATAAAGTGAGGAAATTAGTTAGAATGTTGTATTATGCTAAGAGTCCAGCAATTATGCTTAAAAAATTATGCGCTGCTCTTTTGCATGGATCTGAAATAGATGTGAAGAATATATGTGAAGAAATTGAGTTTTGTTACTTTGGAAGTAAAGAGGAGAATGTTGAAATTGAGCAAGAAGAAGAGGGTCATGTGGAAGATAGTGTACAGGTTTCCAGTACAGATAATTTCCAGAGGGAAATTGCGACATTTGAGGTGAAATCAAGTGAGAGGCCTAATTTCACTTGTGTGTGTTGTCGACGCACTTATTATAAGAATCAGACTAAGTTAGTGGATTTATATGCAAAAAGTGAAAGGGAAAATAATAGTGAATGGAAGGATTTCGCAACATACTTGATGGTAGAAAATTGTTTTGATTTGGGATTGGATCAACGTGTGTGTACTTATTGTTGTTGCAAATTAAATCAAAACCAGATGCCTGCTAGAGCAGTTCATAATAATCTGGAATTGGTTGAGATTCCTTCTGAATTGAAGGATTTAAATACTTATGAATCTATTTTGATTCAAAGTATCCATCCCTTTCAGGCTATTGTAAGAATGGAGCCAAAGACAGGGAAATTGCCTCCATCAGATTTACAGAGAGGATTAAAGGGAAGAGTTGTTTATTTGCCTCTAGATTTGAAGAAAAACATTAACACAATTGGAGTAGAAAAAGTGGAAGAGGAACCTCTGGTTATCTTAGTTAATGGGGTTCCGACAAAGAATAAGAAAATATGGCAAGATTTAGTAGATGTTAGGAAAGTTAAAAAGGCAACATTGTATTTGAAAAAAAAAAAATACTATAAGAATGTATATGTTGCAGAAGAGGAAGTAAGTGAGGAAGAGGATAGCGATTTGTGTGCTGGTCAAATTGAGAAAGTAGAACCCTCTACTAGTGAAGAAATATATGAACATTATAGTGTTCATCCTTTGCATTCCAAGGAAGTCATATTGAGTTGTTTCAAATGAAACAAGCCAAAGGGAGTCCCATTAGTGTTTGGGAGGAAAGTTTGGAAGCTCGGTGTTTCCCACAGCTTTTTCCAACAGGTCAGGGAGGAAGATATGATGAGCGACCTCATCAAATTCCTGCTTCTGAATACCGGACTTTGCGATTGTATGCAGGAGATGCTAGGTTTCGACAATGCATTCCCTATTTGTTTCATCTCCTGTTTGAAAGCGATCTGTCTGGACTGTCATATGCAGTGAACCACATCTTGAAAAGTGGTATACACATGCAAAACATCTCGGCAAGTGACTTTATGGATAAAGTCAATGTCCAAGACAGTATTTTGGATTCTCACCTGATTAATCTCATGGCGTGTCAGCGTGGTACTAATGAGTACTGGTACCGTCGTCATGGTGATTTAAAATGTATGCTGAGGAACTTAGGTACTCCCACATGGTTCCTCACTCTGAGCTGTGCCGAGTATGGCTGGGAAGACTTACTTGAATTTCTACGAGAGGCAAATGCTAACGTAGATAACATCGAATTCAAGACACCTGGAGAACTGTGCTCTTTGGATCCAGTCAATGTATGTAGGTACTTCAATCATAGATTTGAAGCTATGATGTCTTTCATCATGAATAAGAAGAATCCACCTCTTGGAGAGGTGTTGGATTTCTTCTGGAGAAAGGAGTACCAAGCAAGAGGTGCTCCTCATATACATATGTTGCTGTGGATCAAGGATGCACCTAAATTTGGAACGGATCCAGAAGACTCAGTGATGAGTTTCATCCAACAGTATTCTACGTGTGCTGTTCCAAACGCAAAGGAGAAGAAAAGCCTAAGAGAAAAAGTTCTGCGTTTCCAAAGCCATCGATGTGGAAAGTACTGCCGTCGTAAATTCCGAAATAAGGACAAGTTCTACACTAAATGTCGTTTCGGCTTTCCACGACCGGTGATTTCTAAAGGAAGAGTAAACAGTTTGATGTCTTCGCTGCGACACAATGTCATGAAGAAATCACCTAAAAACACTTACAATTTGAAGAGGAACCAAGAGTCCAAGTACATCAACGACTACAACCCGGTGATTTTGTCCATGTGGAATGCTAACATGGATATACAGTTTGTGGCTGATAACTGTATGGCTGTGGCTCGGTATGTGACGTCTTACATCACCAAAAAAGAGAAGACAGAATTGAAGGATATGTGGGAGGACATTTCCCATGAAAAGAGCCTCAGCAAGAAGTTGTACAGTTTCAGTCTGAAGATGTTGTCGCATCGAGAAATCGGAGCGTACGAATGTTCTGACCGGTTGTCTTCAGCAAGTCTCTATGCCAAGTCCAGGAGTATCGTTTGGGCGAGTCTTGGTCTTGCAGCAACGCATAATCGAGTTCTCAAACCTGTGCGGGAAATTGAGTATTTGGCGGAAAAGGAGCCAAACAGTACCGACATTTTGAAGACAAACATGTTGGATACATATTATCCAAATCGAAGCAGTCACCTCGAGAATGTTTGTCTGTATGAGGTTCTGCAAAATTACATATTCAAGAGGAACATCAAAGAAGATACTGAGAAAGGAGTGTATGCTGTAATAGGAAGTGAGGGATGTCTGGTCAAGCAAAGAAAATGCCACTTGGTAAACCATCGAAAATTGAGTGGCGAATCTCCTGAAAAAAAGGAGTTTTTCTATTTAGCACTTTTGCAACTTTTCAAGCCTTGGCGTGCAGAAGAGGAACTGCTTGGAGATTTCCTCTGTTACGAAGACTCTTTCAATGCCGCCAAGGAGACCATAGAATGTCCTGCTTTTCCCAAATATGTAGAAATGTTGAATGCGGAAATTGAGCAGGAAGCAACGATTGCAGCCGAGATTGCCAGAGACAGTTCTCAGGACAGTCAGAGTTCTGCTTCATTGAGTCAGGATCCACTAGGAGGACCTGTTATCGAAAATGAAGCTGCCACTGCTATGAATGAAGTGGAAAGAGCCATGGCACATGCTCAAGAGGATGCGGTTAACTTAGAAGAGTTGGAAAGACAACTCAACGTTGAGCAGAGGAAAATATATGACGAAGTTACCATGCAAATTGATCATGGATTAAGTCATGATAAGAAAGAGTGCTCATGTACGTCGTTGAAGCCTGTCCGACTGTACGTGAGTGGAGAAGCGGGAACTGGAAAAAGTTTCCTCATTAAAGCAATTTCATGCTATTTGCAGGAAAGGACAGAGTCATCGCTGTCTTGTGTTGTCACTGCTCCAACTGGACTGGCAGCACATAATATTAAAGGGATTACTTTACATCGTTTACTGATGCTGCCAGTGGAGCATGACAACAAATTACAATATCACAAGCTATCTGGAGATGCTTGTTTTGAAGTTTCAAGAATCTTGAGGAAAATGAAACTTCTTATCATTGACGAAGTAAGCATGGTTTCCAATGTCATGCTTGCCTTTGTGCATTTGAGGATGCAAGAAGTTCTCAAAACAGAGTATGATGTGTTATTTGGTGGCAAACACATCATTGTTTTCGGAGATCTTCTGCAGCTGACACCAGTGAAAGGGCAACCTGTGTTCAAAATGCTCACGCATGAAGATACCAGGAAGTGCCTAGGCAGCATTGGCAACGTCAATATATGGTTAAACTTCAATTATGCTGAACTGCATGAAAATATGCGTCAGGCGAAGGATGAAGTTTACAAGACTATTCTACAAGATGTTAGAATTGGAAAAGTGACCGAGCATGGGAAAGAAGCTTTACATGCACGATTACTGTCAAATTTATATCCAGAACAAGATGTTGTGCCTGAGAATATTTTTCAGAAAATTACTGAGAAGAAATCTGGAATATGTTTGATGCCAACTCTTGCAGAATGTGCCAAATTTAACAACAAAATGTTGCATTTAGAAAAGCAAGAGATTGTGAAACTGGAAGCTATTGATAGAGTAGAGCATATGGGATCAACAATTATTTTGTCTGAGAATCTGAAAACAAAATTGGATTCATTAGAGAAGAGTATATCTAAAACTGCAGGTTTTGAAAAGACTCTGAATGTGTGCTTGAACTGCCGTATAATTTTAAGAAGGAATTTACATGTTGAAAGAGGTCTGGTAAATGGATCAATGGGTAATGTTGTTGATTTTGTGAAATACAGAAATAGAGATGGAATTGAATTTTTAAAAATTAAATTTGATGGCATTGAGGAAGTACAGCTAATTGCTCGTTGTTCTGCTAGATTTTTGCTTGTAAAAGACTTATATGTTCGCCGTAAGCAGTTTCCTGTTTGCTTGGCATATGCGGTGACAATTCATAAATCGCAAGGTTTAAGTGTAGACAGTGCATTGGTGAATATTGGCAGTTCTGTGTTCAAGGAGGGTATGGCATATGTGGCATTGTCACGAGTTAGAACTTTATCGGGATTGTACTTGATTGAGTGTGATGTCACAAACATTTGTGCGGATCTAGATTGTGTTAAGGAATACAATAGGTTAAGAAGAGAGTATGCGCCACATTTGCCTCAGTATCCTTTGTTTGAGAAACGTGTGGTAGGCCGGAAACGAAGAAATGAGAACAATACTGGGGAGGTTGTAGCAAAAAGACAAAAAGTCAATGAACCTAAAATTACAAGCAGAAACAAAAAGGATTCTGTTGAAGATGTTGTTGGTTTTCAGTTTGAAAACAGTTCTGGTGTCAACTGCTATGCTAATGTAGTGGTTAATGTTTTGTTTTCTCTAAAAAATGTAAAAGAAGAGATTGTGGTCAATTCTGATCAAAGATTTTGCAGTTTGTTAAATTCTGTGTTAGAGAAATGTACCACTGATAGAAGAAACATAGAAAGTGTGTCTGAAATTCGAAATCTGTTAGACAGATGTTCAGGCCAAACACAATTCTCTCAAAATATTCAGCAAGATTGTCAGGAGTTTTTAATGTATATGCTTGATGTATTGCATGCTGAAGGTGTAGATGTAGATCAGCTGTTTGGGCTTTCTTATCAATGGCAGCATGACTGCGAGAACTGTATGGTATCAAGTACTACTAGTGTAGACTCAGAAAGATTTATATATTTAACTTTGCCAGACAGTAAATCAGTCTCCTTTAATAAGCTAGTAAAAGCAGCTGATCACAACATGGAGTGTAGCCAATGTAAATCTGAAATGATGTCCACATTATTTATACGAACATATGGCCAGTATGTCATTTTAATGTTCCAACGATGTAGGCCTGATGGAACAAAATTGACAACTTTAATTAAAAATTTTGTAGCTTCGCAGTTGTCAATATCAGGAAGGACTTTTGTAACTGCAGCAATTATATATCATGACGGCCCTTCAATAACATCAGGACATTACACAGCTTATTTAAAGTCTAGAAATGGCTGGTCATTCTGCAATGATTCTGTTTTAATTTTCAAAAAAAAATTGCCGTATGACCTTAAAAACTCTTACCTGGTGTTTTTAAAACCAAAATTTTAGGGAAATAAGCTTGGGATGTGCTCTGTGGAATTTCAAGAAGTTCTAATGGCTCCTACACAATTTGGCCTTGAGGATAAGTGTAGTTCAGAGACATAACTTCTAACCATAGGACTGGACGTCATGGAGAAATACATGCACTTTCAATGAGTTCAGAAAAACTGTTTCTTTTTATAAGCTAATTGAAGCAGCCAATCAAAACATGGAGTAGAGGGAATGTAAGTCTGCAATGCTGTCTACTGTTTTACATTGCTTTGTGATTAAAAGTGATGTAGAGAATTAAATAATTGTAGTAGTCATAGAGGTAGTGTAAGTCTGCTTCATAGTAAGCAGTATCAGTGTCATAGGAAATGTAGAACATGACTGAGCAAGAAGGGGAAGATATTACTATTCCAGGATTGTGAAAATGATCTTCAACATTTTAATTCTGAAAGTTGCGGAAATGCCAAATGACGGGATTGGCTTACAAGAAATCCAAGAGTTATAAATGGCTCTGACCAGATTTGGCCTTGTGGAAAATTGTGGTAGAGAGCAAGAAGTCATTTATTGCATGTAATGTGTTTTTAAAAACGATGGAGATTTTCTTTCAGAAAGTGGCGGGCTGAAAGTAATAACAGCACAAAAGAATGTAAGCTGTTCATAGGACATCCTTGGACGTCATGAAAAGTAAGTTAACTTTAACGAGTTCTGAATTTTGATTTCTGATGTTGTATGGGTTTTTTAAACACAATCATTTTGATTGTGGTTTTTTTTCCCCGCTGTTACATGATGAATACCTTCAAGTCACTGTTTTTAGTGAAATTTGATACATTCTGAGAACAGCAAAAATAAACCATTTAACATGTATAATTAATTCTGTACTGTTTGCATTTATGATGTATATGTAGAACTGTGTAGGAGGCATGGAGAAGGTGAGGCTTCTGTAAGTGTCAAAGTTGTTGCATGCAGTGCTGCACTTCTGCGTATTCTTTCATATGCTAGACTACATCTGCACAATGAGATACCTAAGCAAAGGAAACACAAGTGATGTGATTGTGAAATGAGCAAAATAAATTGCACGTATTTCAATTACATCACCTGTGTTTCCTATCATTATGAATCACATTGTGCAGATCAAGTTTAGGTCTGTCCAGGGAAACATAGGAGATTTGGACTTTGTTGAAGAGTGCAGTGGACATGACTCACTTCATTGGTAGACCTTCACATGTATTATCTCCTCTGTACTCTTCAACAAGTGTAAATCTCATCTGCAACCCTGAGTAGGCCTCACCTGAAACAAACTTCTGGATAGTAGACATCTTATTGACATCCTGAAGCAATTATTTAAAATTTTAGTGTCTTGCGACACTTTTCTGAAACAACAGCAATGCAAAAGATGCACCATGTTTTAAGATAGGCCTCACTTCATCTGCATCAAGATACTGTTAGTTTAAAATGTATATCTTTAGGACTGTGTAGGGGGCCTGGAGAAGCAGAAGCTTCTGTAAGTGTCAAAGTTGTTGAAAAACTGTTTGACCTTCAATCTTTTCCCTTGTCTTTTCTAATTTTTAAATACATTTTTTAATATTTTTCAAATGTTTGTTCTCTCTTTCACAGATTGAAAGTATAAAAAAAAAGTGAGTAATTTAACGACAATTATAAGGTAAATATTTTGTACTGTTTTCGTTACATTTCTATCACATTTAACTACTATTAGTTCCACTGCTTCATTTCTTTAACCCTCAGTTTCCTGCCTTTGCTACTTCCCTCATTCCTTTCTCTATTACCTACTTACTCAACTCCTTCCACTCTTTTTCTCAGTCCCTCTCTTCTCATAGTTCCTCACTCTTGTTCACTCACTGCGTCTCTATTACTCTTAGTGTCTTTGACTGATCACTCTATCACTACTTGTTCATAATGCTTTCTCTGTGTAGTTGAAGCACACTAAGGGTAATATTATGAACACAGCCAATAAAATTATTGCTCTTTTTATTGGCAGAAAACTGGTGCAAAAGTGGTTTTAGTGGCAGTTTTGTGCCACAAAAGCAGCTTTAGCGACACATTTCTGTCAATAAAAGCTGCAAAACTTTTATTGCCTATGTTGATGATATGGCTCTATGTTAATTACATTTCTTTGCTGTTTCAATTAATCTTTTTCTATTATTTTTTGTTTTCTGTTTTCTATTTTTTCTCTCTGTTATTCCTCATTTTTTAATCTTATTTTGAACATTCACTCACATTCTCCAAGAAACTCTTCTTTGTTAATGTTATACTCTCTTTTTTTTTCTTTCACTTCGTTATCTATTTTGTTTTTCACAATTATACCCTCTTCTGTCTTTTCTTCGGTAAATAGATCTATTAAACAGTATCTCTTCTTTACTCCCTATAGCTGTCTTTCTTTTAACATCACTCTCTGTTTCCTTTCCTTATACTTACACTTTTTTTTTTTTTTTAAATTTTTTTGGTTAGCTCCCGGTCCGCGTACCGGGAAGCTAACCCGAAAGCGAACCAAAAGAAATAGAGCTTGCCAGAGTGCTAAACATTCTAGCAATTTTTTTGGAAAGGGAAGTTAGTTCTGAAAAGAACTTTTTTTTTAATATTTTTGTTGTTTTATATTTTTTTTTATTTTTTGAACATTTTTTGTTTTTTTTGTATTTTTTGAACGATTTTATATTTTTTTTGGTTTTTTTTTGGGGGGGAAACAACAAAAAACAGGCGTTGAAAAGGGCTCAACAGGAGCAAAAAAAATTTACTGGGGGCGGTTAGGGCAATCATGGTGTTCATACGCCAGGTTCAGTGCATTGATGCTCATGTTGCCACAAGCTAATAATGCACGACAGTGCATACATAAGTGGATCATGTGCCCAAAATTTTGTTGAATATTTGGCACAGTTTCCCGTGCCTCTTCTGGTGATAGAGAAACCGGTATTGTTGGTCTGGCCACAGGAGTTGGTCTGGGATTGTCGTGCATATCCCTTAATTCCGCCCGGCTGTAATTTAGGGGATGTTTCCTCGTCATGTGCCTGTGCATAGTGTGATTGCCAAAGCTATATTTTTTGTCCGTCCCTCTGGACAATTGTTCCTTGCATATCAGGCAGGTGACATACCTCGCGTTGACTTTTTTTTGCCCACGAGGTATTGAAAAAAACTGCCAGATGAAACTGGCTTTCTTTCTGGAAACCCGGGGCAACTCTTCTAAAAATTGTGGTTCTTCTCCCTCCTCATCCATTTCTTCCTCTTCCTCCTCAGTGTTGGTAAGGACCTGGGGAGGTGGTCCTTTCTTCCCATGAGGAGGTGGTGGTGGTGGTGGGGGTCCACAAGCTGAAGCTACCAATGAAGCCATTTTCCAAGAAGCAAAATAGGTCTTCCTCTCACAATGATGAAAGTCAGAGTGAGGAAAGAAGGAGGGGTTTTCATCATTTGGGAAAAAACAATACTTCTCAACCAATGAAAAGTGTTATTTTTAAGTCACCTGACCTAGCCTTCCATCATTATGAAACCAAAAGTGAAATGAACCAATGAAAAGTTTTATTAACAAGTCACATGACCTCTCACGCTCATGTTACGCGCTGCGGAACGCTCCCCGGTTAGCTTCCGGTTCGCTCCGCTTCGCGCCTCGGTACGCGCCCCGGGACACTTCCGGGTGCGCTAACGCGATACGTCACAAGACGCATTTCGCGGCAACGCGATACGTCGCGCTTTCGCGCCGCCGATCGCTTCCGGGGAGCTGCGTTTCGCGCCTCGGTCCGCGCCCCGGGGCACTTCCGGGTGCGCTAACGCAGTACGTCATAAGACGCATTACGCGGCAACGCGATACCGTCACTATGTTGATTTCTTACCGGTTCGCGGACCGGGTCGCGGAATCAAAGTGAGCTAACGGGAAGCTTCCCGGTTCGCGGACCGGGAGCGAAACAAAAAAAATATTAATAAAAATTATTAATAAACATATAAAATATATTTTGGGATTTAAAGAAGAATAAATTTTACAGCTATAGATATTAGCTTTTAAAAAACCAATGAAATTCACTGAAAAAACCATAGGTTATAGACGATATATAGTTAGAAATTAGCATTTACAAAACCTTGAAAATTCACTGAAAAAACCATAGGTTATAGACCATATATAGTTAGGAATTAGCATTTAAAAAACCTTATTTTACTCACACAAAACCATTGAAATTCCATATATAGTTAGTTGTACTAACTATATATCGCGCACCCGCAATCCACTGCTGATCATCTCACATATTACATCATTCATGACATGGTCAGTGACATCACTGATGACATCACTGATGACATCTCAAATGACATCACTGATGACATCACTGATGACATCTCAAATGACATCACTGATGACATCACTGATGACATCTCAAATGACATCACTGATGACATCACTGATAACATCTCAAATGACATCACTGATAACATCTCAAATGACATCACTGATGACATCTCATTTGAAATCAATGGTCACATCACTGATGATATCATTCATGTGACAATAAAATGCATCTCCTCACACTTTAATATAACCTCTGTTACACCCAGTGTTAAATACAGAACATATTTTTTTAAACAATTGACACACCAATACTAGTTACTACATACGCACTCACTGATTCCTACGTCTACACACACATTCACTCATTCACCCATACAATCATTCATACATACAATCACTCATCTTTACAACACTATCATATGCACTCATACACCCTATACAGACACTCACACTCTGCCACTCATCCTTGGAGTTACTCACACACCTAGTCAGTCCTGTAAAGAATCAATCACACTTCCATTTTTTAATCTATACAGTTAAACATAGAGTACCTTACATTTTCAAACATATTCTAACACATACTTACTCTCTTATAAATCATTGATACAAGAATACATTGATCTGCACAGAGTCACACATCTCCCAGCCAGCCACACACACACTCAGTCTCCCATACAAATACTTGGACAATCAATCAATAACCCATATAGTTACTCATATAGCTACTGATCAACACATGCAGCAGTTTACAGAATACCAGACATAATGATGCACAAATTAAGACAGTTTAGTCACTAACCTATGCATTCAGTGAGACACATTTAATCACTCACTCATACAGTCAGTCACGCACCTACTAAAACCTTCATTCAGACACTTATACATCCACTCATTTAGTTGTGATGTGATGTCATCAGTGATGTCATTTGAGATGTCATCAGTGATGTCATTTGAGATGTCATCAGTGATGTCATCAGTGATGTCACTGACCATGTCATGAATGATGTAATATGTGACATGATCAGCAGTGGATTGCGGGTGCGCGATATATAGTTAGTACAACTAACTTTATATGGAATTTCAATGGTTTTGTGTGAGTAAAATAAGGTTTTGTAAATGCTAATCCCTAACTATATATGGTCTATAACCTATGGTTTTTTCAGTGAATTTTCAAGGTTTTGTAAATGCTAATCCCTAACTATATATGGTCTATAACCTATGGTTTTTTCAGTGAATTTTCAAGGTTTTGTAAATGCTAATTCCTAACTATATATGGTCTATAACCTATGGTTTTTTCAGTGAATATATATATATATATATTCACTGAAAAAACCATAGGTTATAGACCATATATAGTTAGGAATTAGCATTTACAAAACCTTGAAAATTCACTGAAAAAACCATAGGTTATAGACCATATATAGTTAGGAATTAGCATTTAAAAAACCTTATTTTACTCACACAAAACCATTGAAATTCCATATATAGTTAGTTGTACTAACTATATATCGCGCACCCGCAATCCACTGCTGATCATGTCACATATTACATCATTCATGACATGGTCAGTGACATCACTGATGACATCACTGATGACATCTCAAATGACATCACTGATGACATCACTGATGACATCTCAATGACATGACTGATGACATCACTGATGACATCTCAAATGACATCACTGATGACATCACTGATGACATCTCATTTGACATTACTGATGACATCACTGATGACATCATTCATGTGATAATACGATGAACTTCTTCAGACTCTAAAATAACCTTAGATACACTCAGTGTAAACAGACACTCACAGACTGTCACTCATCCATGGAGTTACTCACACACCTACTCAGTCATGCAAAGAATCAATTACACCTCCATTTCCTCAACTATACAGTTATACATACCTTACTTATTCAAACATATACTAACACATATTTACTCTCTTTTACAATCCCTGATACAAGTTCACAATGATCAATACAGCCACTCACACATTCACGGACTCTTATGCACAGTTATTTATATATGTCAACTCTCACATGTACTGTGTTTTACATATGTTCTTACTTTGACATGTAGCACTCAGATATCCATTCACTCACCAATGCACTCAGTCAACCGCCCATACACCTGTTTCCACATGCACTTTTGAATCCATATATCTAGTGAATCAACTGCTTACACATCTATGCACAGAGTCATACACCTCCCAGCCACCCACACACACACTCAGTCTCCCATACAAATACTTGGGCAACCAATCAATAACCCATATACTTACTCATATAGCTACTGATCAACACATGCAGCAGTTTACAGAACAACAGACATAATGATGCACAAATTAAGACAGTTTACTGACTAACCCATGCACTCAGTGACACACATTTAATCACTCACTCATACAGTCAGTCACACACCTACTAAATCCTTCATCCAGACACTTATACATCCACTCATTCTTCAATATGTAAGACATTTGAGATGTCATCAGTGATGTCATTTGAGATGTCATCAGTGATGTCATCAGTCATGTCATTGAGATGTCATCAGTGATGTCATCAGTGATGTCATTTGAGATGTCATCAGTGATGTCATCAGTGATGTCACTGACCATGTCATGAATGATGTAATATGTGACATGATCAGCAGTGGATTGCGGGTGCGCGATATATAGTTAGTACAACTAACTATATATGGAATTTCAATGGTTTTGTGTGAGTAAAATAAGGTTTTGTAAATGCTAATCCCTAACTATATATGGTCTATAACCTATGGTTTTTTCAGTGAATTTTCAAGGTTTTGTAAATGCTAATTCCTAACTATATATGGTCTATAACCTATGTTTTTTTCAGTGAATTTCAATGGTTTTTTAATAGCAAATATCAAAACCTTTACAATGTATTCTTCTTTAAATCGAAAAATATTTTTTACATGTTTTTAATACAATTTTTTTTAATTATTTTTATTGTTTCGCTCCCGGTACGCGAACCGGTTAGCTTCCCGTTAGCTCAATTCGGAGCCGCGACCCGGTCCGCGAACCGGTAAACGTTCCGTTTGCGCAACTGTCGCGTTAGAAAACAACATCGTGACGCGTCGCGTCAGCATGACGTTTCGCGTTCTCGCGTGATACGTCATATGACGTGCTACGTTAGCGTACCCGGAAGCGCAGCGGTACGCGAACCGGAAGAGATCCGCGGCGCGGCGCCGACCGCGTAACGTAAACACAGCACGTCATGTGACTCGGTAATAACACTTTTCATTGGTTCATTTCACTTTTGGTTTCCTAATGATGTAATACTAGGTCATGTGATCTAAAATGAACACTTTTCATTGGTTTAGAACTTTTGCTTTTCCCAAATGATGAAAACCCCTCCTTCTTTCCTCACTCTGACTTTCATCTTGGTGAGAGAAATACCCTTTATTTACACTTTGACATGGCTTCATTAGTAGCTTCAGCTGGTTCTAACCCACCACCTCCACCAAATCCAAAGAAGAGAGGACCACCTGCTGAAGTAATTTTGCAAGAAGAGGAAGAACAGGAAGAGGAGGAAGAGGAGGAAGAGCCAAGGTTTTTGCCAGAGGAGCCCAGGAGGTACAATCGAAAAGAGAATTACATTTGGCAATTCTATAAATTTCCTGAGGGGAAAAAAAAAGTGAATGCACGCTACGTGTTTTGCCGTATATGCGGTGATAGATTGTCAAGGGGAACTGAAAAAAAATACAGTTACGGCAATCACACTATGCATCGGCATATGAGTAGGTGGCACCCAAATAATTATAGTGCTGCCCAGCTACGTGATGAGCAACAAAATCCCCTTCCAATGGCAAGAAGATCGGTTGTTCCAGAGGTGTCGGGACCAGAGGCGAGGGAGATGATCCCAAACATTCAAATGTTGTTTGGGCACGTGAAGCAAGTGTGCGTGCACTGCGGTGATTTCATCTGCTACAGGGAAAGTAGCATCATTTTGATTATGAGAGCTATTCAGAATCATGTTAATGTTTGTCCGAAACGCCCCAAAAAATAAATTCTTTTTTTTTTGTTGCTCCTGTTGAGCCCTTTACAATGGATCGTTTTTGTTTCCCCCCCCCAAAAAAAACCAAAAAAAATATAAAAACGTTCAGAAAATACAAAAAAAGTAAAAAAATGTTCAAAAAATAATAAAAAAAATATAAAACAACAAAAACATTAAAAAAAAAGTTCTTTTCAGAACTACCTCCCCGTTATAAAAAAATTGGTCGAATATTTGGAACTCTGCCAACCTCTATTTCTCTTAGTTCGCTCCCCGGAGCGCTACCCGGTACGCGTACCGGAAGCTAACCAAAAAAAATATTTAAAAAAAAAAAGAACAGTAAGTATAAGGTAAGCAAACAGACAGTTATGTGAAAAGAAAGACAGCTCTAGGGAGTAAACAAGAGATACTGTTACCTACAATCCACTGCTGATGATGTCACATAATACATCATTCATGACATGGTCAGTAACATCATCAGCAGTGGATTGCGGGTCACAGTATCCTTAGTTTACTCCCTATAGCTGTCTTTCTTTTAACATAACTGTCTGTTTCCTTCCCTTATAGTTACTGTTCTTTTAAAAAAAAAAAAAATGTGATCAGTCAGAAACAGTGACATTAATAGAAACAGAGAGAGTGAACAAGAGTGAAGAACTATGGTCCTCCTCAGCCACCCTCAGAAAACCAAGGGGGTCAAGATACATCTACCGTGCCCCCTTCTACCCATTCTGAACATTATTTGCCCTCCATCTTGTATCTTGATTCGACCAAAACACAAAATGGTGGACTCCCGTAACGCTGCTGGTTTGCGAACCGGGCCACTTCCCGGGAAGCGGTCCAAAAAAAAAGGTGGGAAAGTAATTCACAGACACTAAGAGTAATAGAAACGGAGTGAGTGAACAAGACTGAGGAACTATGAGAACAGAGGGACTGAGAAAAAGAGTGGAAGGAGTTGAGTAAGTAGGTAATAGAGAAAGGAATGAGGAAAGTAGCAAAGGCAGGAAACTGAGGGTTAAAGAAGTGAAGCAGTGGATCTAATAGTAGGTGAATGTGATAGAAATGTAACGAAAAGAGTACAACTATTTACCTTATAATTGCCGTTAAATTACTCACTTTTTATTTTTATACTTTCAATCTGTGAAAGAGAGAACCAACATTTGAAAAATATTAAAACATGTATTTAAAAATTACAAAAGACAAGGGAAAAGATTGAAGGACAAATAGTTTTTCAACAACTTTGACACTGACAGAAGCTTCTGCTTCTCCAGGTCCCCTACACAGTCCTAAAGATATACATTTTAAACTAACAGTATCTTGATACAGATGAAGTGAGGCCTATCTTAAAACATGGTGCATCTTTTGCATTGCTCTTGTTTCAGAAAAGTGTCGCTTCAGGATGCCAATAACATGTCTCCTATCCAGAGGTTTGTTTAAGGTGAGGCCTACTCAGAGTTCAAGATGAGATTTACACTTGTTGAAGTGTACAGAGGAGATAATATCTGTGAAAGTCTACCAATGAAGTGAGTCATGTCCACTGCACTCTTCAACAAAGTAGAAACCTCCTATGTTTCCCTGGACAGACCTAAACTTGATCTGCACAATGTGATTCGTAATGATAGGAAACACAGGTGATGTAATTGAAATACGTGCAATTTATTTTGCTCATTTCTCAATCACATCACTTGCGTTTCCTTTGCTTAGGTATCTCATTGTGCAGATGTAGTCTAGCATATGAAAGAATACGCAGAAGTGCAGCACTGCATGCAACAACTTTGACACTTACAGAAGCCTCACCTTCTCCATGCCTCCTACACAGTTCTACATATACATCATAAATGCAAACAGTACAGAATTAATTATACATGTTAAATGGTTTATTTTTGCTGTTCTCAGAATGTATCAAAATTCACTAAAAACAGTGACTTGAAGGTATTCATCATGTAACAGCGGGGAAAAAAAAACACAATCAAAATGATTGTGTTTAAAAAACCCATACAACATCAGAAATCAAAATTCAGAACTCCTTAAAGTTAACTTACTTTCCATGACGTCCAAGGATGTCCTATGAACAGCTTACACTCTTTTTTGCTGTTATTACTTTCAGCCCGCCACTTTCTGAAAGAAAATCTCCATCGTTTTTAAAAACACGTTACATGCAATAAATGACTTCTTGCTCTCTACCACAATTTTCCACAAGGCCAAATCTTGTCAGAGCCATTTATAACTCTTGGATTTCTTGTAAGCCAATCCCGTCATTTGGCATTTCCGCAACTTTCAGAATTAAAATGTTGAAGATCATTTTCACAATCCTGGAATAGTAATATCTTCCCCTTCTTGCTCAGTCATGTTCTACTTTTCCTATGACACTGATACAAGCAGACTTACACTACCTCTATGACTACTACAATTATTTAATTCTCTACATCACTTTTAATCACAAAGCAATGTAAAACAGTAGACAGCATTGCAGACTTACATTCCCTCTACTCCATGTTTTGATTGGCTGCTTCAATTAGTTTATAAAAAGAAACAGTTTTTCTGAACTCATTCAAAGTGCACGTATTTCTCCATAATGTCCAGTCCTATGGTTAGAAGTTATGTCTCAGAACTACACTTATCCTCAAGGCCAAATTGTGTAGGAGCCATTAGAACTTCTTGAAATTCCACAGAGCACATCCCGAGATTCTTTCCCTAAAATTTTGGTTTTAAAAACACCAGGTAAGAGTTTTTAAGGTCATACGGCAATTTTTTTTTGAAAATTAAAACAGAATCATTGCAGAATGACCAGCCATTTCTAGACTTTAAATAAGCTGTGTAATGTCCTGATGTTATTGAAGGGCCGTCATGATATATAATTGCTGCAGTTACAAAAGTCCTTCCTGATATTGACAACTGCGAAGCTACAAAATTTTTAATTAAAGTTGTCAATTTTGTTCCATCAGGCCTACATCGTTGGAACATTAAAATGACATACTGGCCATATGTTCGTATAAATAATGTGGACATCATTTCAGATTTACATTGGCTACACTCCATGTTGTGATCAGCTGCTTTTACTAGCTTATTAAAGGAGACTGATTTACTGTCTGGCAAAGTTAAATATATAAATCTTTCTGAGTCTACACTAGTAGTACTTGATACCATACAGTTCTCGCAGTCATGCTGCCATTGATAAGAAAGCCCAAACAGCTGATCTACATCTACACCTTCAGCATGTAATACATCAAGCATATACATTAAAAACTCCTGACAATCTTGCTGAATATTTTGAGAGAATTGTGTTTGGCCTGAACATCTGTCTAACAGATTTCGAATTTCAGACACACTTTCTATGTTTCTTCTATCAGTGGTACATTTCTCTAACACAGAATTTAACAAACTGCAAAATCTTTGATCAGAATTGACCACAATCTCTTCTTTTACATTTTTTAGAGAAAATAAAACATTAACCACTACATTAGCATAGCAGTTGACACCAGAACTGTTTTCAAACTGAAAACCAACAACATCTTCAACAGAATCCTTTTTGTTTCTGCTTGTAATTTTAGGTTGATTGACTTTTTGTCTTTTTGCTACAACCTCCCCAGTATTGTTCTCATTTCTTCGTTTCCGGCCTACCACACGTTTCTCAAACAAAGGATACTGAGGCAAATGTGGCGCATACTCTCTTCTTAACCTATTGTATTCCTTAACACAATCTAGATCCGCACAAATGTTTGTGACATCACACTCAATCAAGTACAATCCCGATAAAGTTCTAACTCGTGACAATGCCACATATGCCATACCCTCCTTGAACACAGAACTGCCAATATTCACCAATGCACTGTCTACGCTTAAACCTTGCGATTTATGAATTGTCACCGCATATGCCAAGCAAACAGGAAACTGCTTACGGCGAACATATAAGTCTTTTACAAGCAAAAATCTAGCAGAACAACGAGCAATTAGCTGTACTTCCTCAATGCCATCAAATTTAATTTTTAAAAATTCAATTCCATCTCTATTTCTGTATTTCACAAAATCAACAACATTACCCATTGATCCATTTACCAGACCTCTTTCAACATGTAAATTCCTTCTTAAAATTATACGGCAGTTCAAGCACACATTCAGAGTCTTTTCAAAACCTGCAGTTTTAGATATACTCTTCTCTAATGAATCCAATTTTGTTTTCAGATTCTCAGACAAAATAATTGTTGATCCCATATGCTCTACTCTATCAATAGCTTCCAGTTTCACAATCTCTTGCTTTTCTAAATGCAACATTTTGTTGTTAAATTTGGCACATTCTGCAAGAGTTGGCATCAAACATATTCCAGATTTCTTCTCAGTAATTTTCTGAAAAATATTCTCAGGCACAACATCTTGTTCTGGATATAAATTTGACAGTAATCGTGCATGTAAAGCTTCTTTCCCATGCTCGGTCACTTTTCCAATTCTAACATCTTGTAGAATAGTCTTGTAAACTTCATCCTTCGCCTGATGCATATTTTCATGCAGTTCAGCATAATTGAAGTTTAACCATATATTGACGTTGCCAATGCTGCCTAGGCACTTCCTGGTATCTTCATGCGTGAGCATTTTGAACACAGGTTGCCCTTTCACTGGTGTCAGCTGCAAAAGATCTCCGAAAACAATGATGTGTTTGCCACCAAATAACACATCATACTCTGTTTTGAGAACTTCTTGCATCCTCAAATGCACAAAGGCAAGCATGACATTGGAAACCATGCTTACTTCGTCAATGATAAGAAGTTTCATTTTCCTCAAGATTCTTGAAACTTCAAAACAAGCATCTCCAGATAGCTTGTGATATTGTAATTTGTTGTCATGCTCCACTGGCAGCATCAGTAAACGATGTAAAGTAATCCCTTTAATATTATGTGCTGCCAGTCCAGTTGGAGCAGTGACAACACAAGACAGCGATGACTCTGTCCTTTCCTGCAAATAGCATGAAATTGCTTTAATGAGGAAACTTTTTCCAGTTCCCGCTTCTCCACTCACGTACAGTCGGACAGGCTTCAACGACGTACATGAGCACTCTTTCTTATCATGACTTAATCCATGATCAATTTGCATGGTAACTTCGTCATATATTTTCCTCTGCTCAACGTTAAGTTGTCTTTCCAACTCTTCTAAGTTAACCGCATCCTCCTGAGCATGTGCCATGGCTCTTTCCACTTCATTCAAAGCAGTGGCAGCTTCATTTTCAATAACAGGTCCTCCTAGTGGATCCTGACTCAATGAAGCAGAACTCTGACTGTCCTGAGAACTGTCTCTGGCAATCTCGGCTGCAATCGTTGCTTCCTGCTCAATTTCCGCATTCAACATTTCTACATATTTGGGAAAAGCAGGACATTCTATGGTCTCCTTGGCGGCATTGAAAGAGTCTTCGTAACAGAGGAAATCTCCAAGCAGTTCCTCTTCTGCACGCCAAGGCTTGAAAAGTTGCAAAAGTGCTAAATAGAAAAACTCCTTTTTTTCAGGAGATTCGCCACTCAATTTTCGATGGTTTACCAAGTGGCATTTTCTTTGCTTGACCAGACATCCCTCACTTCCTATTACAGCATACACTCCTTTCTCAGTATCTTCTTTGATGTTCCTCTTGAATATGTAATTTTGCAGAACCTCATACAGACAAACATTCTCGAGGTGACTGCTTCGATTTGGATAATATGTATCCAACATGTTTGTCTTCAAAATGTCGGTACTGTTTGGCTCCTTTTCCGCCAAATACTCAATTTCCCGCACAGGTTTGAGAACTCGATTACGCGTTGCAGCAAGACCAAGACTCGCCCAAACGATACTCCTGGACTTGGCATAGAGACTTGCTGAAGACAACCGGTCAGAACATTCGTACGCTCCGATTTCTCGATGCGACAACATCTTCAGACTGAAACTGTACAACTTCTTGCTGAGGCTCTTTTCATGGGAAATGTCCTCCCACATATCCTTCAATTCTGTCTTCTCTTTTTTGGTGATGTAAGACGTCACATACCGAGCCACAGCCATACAGTTATCAGCCACAAACTGTATATCCATGTTAGCATTCCACATGGACAAAATCACCGGGTTGTAGTCGTTGATGTACTTGGACTCTTCGTTCCTCTTCAAATTGTAAGTGTTTTTAGGTGATTTCTTCATGACATTGTGTCGCAGCGAAGACATCAAACTGTTTACTCTTCCTTTATAAATCACCGGTCGTGGAAAGCCGAAACGACATTTAGTGTAGAACTTGTCCTTGTTTCGGAATTTACGACGGCAGTACTTTCCACATCGATGGCTTTGGAAACGCAGAACTTTTTCTCTTAGGCTTTTCTTCTCCTTTGCGTTTGGAACAGCACACGTAGAATACTGTTGGATGAAACTCATCACTGAGTCTTCTGGATCCGTTCCAAATTTAGGTGCATCCTTGATCCACAGCAACATGGCTTGGTACTCTTTTCTCCAGAAGAAATCCAACACCTCTCCAAGAGGTGGATTCTTCTTATTCATGATGAAAGACATCATAGCTTCAAATCTATGATTGAAGTACCTACATACATTGACTGGATCCAAAGAGCACAGTTCTCCGGGTGTCTTGAATTCGATGTTATCTACATTAGCATTTGCCTCTCGTAGAAATTCAAGTAAGTCTTCCCAGCCATACTCGGCACAGCTCAGAGTGAGGAACCATGTGGGAGTACCTAAGTTCCTCAGCATACATTTTAAATCACCATGACGACGGTACCAGTACTCATTAGTACCACGCTGACACGCCATGAGATTAATCAGGTGAGAATCCAAAATACTATCTTGGACATTGACTTTATCCATAAAGTCACTTGCCGAGATGTTTTGCATGTGTATACCACTTTTCAAGATGTGGTTCACTGCATATGACAGTCCAGACAGATCGCTTTCAAACAGGAGATGAAACAAATAAGGAATGCATTGTCGAAACCTAGCATCTCCTGCATACAATCGCAAAGTCCGGTATTCAGAAGCAGGAATTTGATGAGGTCGCTCATCATATCTTCCTCCCTGACCTGTTGGAAAAAGCTGTGGGAAACACCGAGCTTCCAAACTTTCCTCCCAAACACTAATGGGACTCCCTTTGGCTTGTTTCATTTGAAACAACTCAATAGCATTCCCCATGACTTCCTTGGAATGCAAAGGATGAACACTATAATGTTCATATATTTCTTCACTAGTAGAGGGTTCTACTTTCTCAATTTGACCAGCACACAAATCGCTATCCTCTTCCTCACTTACTTCCTCTTCTGCAACATATACATTCTTATAGTATTTATTATTTTTTTTCAAATACAATGTTGCCTTTTTAACTTTCCTAACATCTACTAAATCTTGCCATATTTTCTTATTCTTTGTCGGAACCCCATTAACTAAGATAACCAGAGGTTCCTCTTCCACTTTTTCTACTCCAATTGTGTTAATGTTTTTCTTCAAATCTAGAGGCAAATAAACAACTCTTCCCTTTAATCCTCTCTGTAAATCTGATGGAGGCAATTTCCCTGTCTTTGGCTCCATTCTTACAATAGCCTGAAAGGGATGGATACTTTGAATCAAAATAGATTCATAAGTATTTAAATCCTTCAATTCAGAAGGAATCTCAACCAATTCCAGATTATTATGAACTGCTCTAGCAGGCATCTGGTTTTGATTTAATTTGCAAGAACAATAAGTACACACACGTTGATCCAATCCCAAATCAAAACAATTTTCTACCATCAAGTATGTTGCAAAATCCTTCCATTCACTATTATTTTCCCTTTCACTTTTTGCATATAAATCCACTAACTTAGTCTGATTCTTATAATAAGTGCGTCGACAACACACACAAGTGAAATTCGGCCTCTCACTTGATTTCACCTCAAACGTCGCAATTTCCCTCTGGAAATTATCTGTACTGGAAACCTGTACACTATCTTCCACAAGACCCTCTTCTTCTTGCTCAATTTCAACATTCTCCTCTTTACTTCCAAAGTAACAAAACTCAATTTCTTCACATATATTCTTCACATCTATTTCAGAACCATGCAAAAGAGCAGCGCATAATTGTTTAAGCATAATTGCTGGACTCTTAGCATAATACAACATTCTAACTAATTTCCTCACTTTGTTATGATGCACTGCTAGCATCCTGAAATGATGAAAAACACTCTGGCATACTCTCCTGGAAAGACAAGCCAGTGAATGTCCATGCAAACCTGTCACTTCTCTTACTCTGCAAGGATCTAATTCTTGCAACAACATCATTTTCTGCTTCAAACTTTTCTTATTAAATGACCGTACAAAATCACAAAGCAAATTGATGGAATCCTGTCGCACACTGCAAATACTACTACACTTCCAGGTGTACACAGGACCCTTAGCACGTCTTCCTAAAACCTCATTACCTAACACCTCTTCTGCCTCTGTTGTCACAAGTTTTTCTTTTTCAACTGGACAACCATCTTTCACTTCATAAGCACGACCACTGGTGTCAACTGCATGCACCAAATCATTATCCTGGAAATAACTCTCCTCATTAAAAAATGCCTCACAGCTTGAACTATGCATCCATTCTCCAGAAAAAACTTCACAAAAATTACTACGATTAACTATTCTCTTCCATCTACTATTTCTTTTGAAATCAAAAATTGCCTTATTTAGCTTCCTAATTCTATTGATTATCAAAATAAATAACTTACGTTTAATTTCAAATGCCTGATCAATAACTTTCTCAACTTTTTTTTTTGTCTTATAAAAAACTAGTTTATGTTGACCTTTCTTAATATTTTTTAACAAATTGCCAATTATCCTGTTCCGGAACATTCGTTTACGAATCTCCCTAAACTGTTGTTTCCTTCTACTATCATGCACAGAGTTATCTCTTGCTCTAGCAGTAACATTTTTCATTGGCCTTTCTTTTCCATTTGATTTCCTTCTCGTTTTATGGACTGAAACATTTTCTGTAGTAATATTTTTTTTATTACACATATTTCTTATAAAGTGTTTTGTGCTCTTACCCGGTGCTTTCTTCGTGACTTGACAAATCTTTTTGTTAGAGGACTGCTGCGTATTATTTTTCACCTGCTGTCTTTGACGTTTTGCAGCCTTTCTCTGTCTTTCTATTGTAGGCATGGTGAAATCTTGAAATGATCTGCAGTTGAATCTGTGGAAAAATATAATAAATAATGTTATTAACCATTATTACCAAACAGTAAATCAGTAACAGTGATAAAAAACTTAACACACTACTTGACATTTTAATTAGAAGATTTTTTAGTCGTTGGCAAATTTACAATACAGAAATACCAGAAAAGAAATGACATTTATATTTATGTTACCTATGCTATTTTATATGTGAATCTGATCTAATTTTATGAGCATATTTTAATATTTTATTGAAGACACTACACATAACCTGCTTTTGAAGGTGTCTTTATTTTTAAATTAAACGGTTTACCTTTTTACTTTTTATTAATTATACATTTTAAAAATAAATGTTTATATTTCCAAAGGCTCAAGCAGGTCAGCTTCCCATCCTATATCATATAATTCAGACAAATCTGCATCCTCATCACGCTCTTCTTCATCCTCAGGATTTAAATCATCCAATGGATCAACATCCACTGATGTTTCAATTACAAGTTCAATGATGAGGTCAAAATCAACTGATTGCAGATTGTCGCTCATGTTGAGGTTGTCTTTATCTTTAAAGAAAGATAACAACAATGAGATGTTGCAGAGTAAGAGACAAATCTCACAGATTATAATAGTAAAATTGTTTAACAAGAGTAACATTTTGCAGCTATTATTTAGCCATGTCCAGCGATGCTGAGCAGGTGAAGCCTATGTCTAATTTTTCACTGAACAGGACTCATCTGTTCTTAACCTTGGATAAGCCTCACCGACTCTGTGTCCCCTGCACATACTTAAATGTAAAGGGGCAGATTTATGTTAAATGGCACATCCCCAGGCATGCACCAGTTAACGTGCACCACTGCTCTGCCACCCATGGTGTGCCGCATTTACAATCAGATAGGAGAAACCTGTGTCAAAACCCTGCGCCTGCTTGAAGCAGGCATAGGTCTTGACGCAACATTGTGGAGATGGTGCACCCCTGAGCCTTGCTGGAGCTGCATCGCACTTGCGATACAACTCCAGCAATGCGCCACCTTAACGGCACAGATGCGTCAAGCATCTGTGCCGTTTTTGCCCCATGCTGCGCCGCATTGTAAATGCAGCACACCATGGGTGGCGGAACAGCGGCGCAAGATGACTGGCACATCCCTGGTGATGCACCAGTCATCATAAATCTATCCCTAAGCTTCTTATCTTGTTAGAGATGAACTGCCATATGTATCATCAAAATATTTTGCATTTCCTAAATAGCGAATTTTAAGGAATAAATAGCGATTCTTTACCATTCCTAATTTGCGATGAGCAAATTGCTAATTGCAAGTTACCCATTCATTTCCATGGGCTAGGAGGCTCATAGGAATGAAGGTTTAATTTGCGATTAGCAATTTGCTCATCACAAATTAGGAATTTTTCCAAGGGTGCAGGGGTGTCTCAAGAACACCCTGCTGCACCCCTGAAAAAGAAATTTGGGGGCATATGGCACACATACATGCCCTAAGGGCATGTGTTGGCGTCATATGGGACCTTTTGTTTTTTTACAAAAAAGCTTTTTGAAAAGAATTCACAAATTACCACCAATTTACCACAATAGTTTCCAAATCCTTAATGTCATTTTTTACATATTTTTTGTTTGATACATTGCATTTAAGTAGTCACAAAATTTGCAAATCCTTCAGTGCAATTGCAAAATAAGGAATAGCAAATTTTGCAACTCCTTATTTTGCATCAAACTTGTTTGATACATACCATTTGTCTAATTAACATTCGCAAAGGCCAAAATTCGTAGAATTTTGATCTTTGCGAATGCTAATTAGCTTGATACATATGGCCCCAAGTGAGGCCTGTCTTACGACATGGTGCATCTTTTGCATCACTGCTGCATCGGTTTCATGTGGTACGTTTTTTTTACACCATGACATATCTGCCTAAATGCATCAATTTGTAATGTTGTCGCCTCATAGCAAATCTTTTGCACCACCGCTGCATCATAAAAGTGACGCACAGTGGCACAAAAGAGGCATACACCTATCATAAATCTGTCCCTAGCATTTTAAATGATTAATCCAGGATGACGATAAAGTGTGGCCTATCCAGAGGTTTGTTTAAGGTGAGGCCTACTCAGGATTGCAGATTAAAGTTACGCTTGATGAAGAATACAGAGGAGATAATACATGTAAAGGCCTACCAATGAAGTAAGTAATGTGCACTTTATTGCGCCAGTCATCATAAATGTATCCCTAAGCTTCTTATCTTGTTACAGATCAACCACCATATCTACCATCAAACTATTTTGCATTTCCTAAATAGCAAATTTTAAGGAATAAATAGGAATTCTTTACTATTCCTAATTTGCAATGAGCAAATTGCTAATTGCAAATTACCCATTCATTTCCATGGGCTAGGAGGCTCATAGGAATGAAGGTTGCAATTTGCGATTAGCAATTAGCTCATCACAAAATAGGAATTTTTTCAAGCGTGCAGGGGTATCTCAAGAACACCCTGCTGCACCCCTGAAAAATAAATTTGGGGGCATATGGCACACCTACATGCCCTAAGGGCATATGTTGGCGTCATATGGGACCTTTTGTTTTTTGGAAAAAAATGCTTTTTGAAAAGAATTCACAAATTACCACCAATTTACCACAATAGTTTCCAAATCCTTAATGTCATTTTTTACATATTTTTTGTTTGATACATTGCATTTAAGTAGTCACAAAATTTGCAAATCCTTCAGTGCAATTGCAAAATAAGGAATAGCAAATTTTGCAACTCCTTATTTTGCATCAAACTTGTTTGATACATACCATTTGTCTAATTAACATTCGCAAAGGCCAAAATTCGTAGAATTTTGATCTTTGCGAATGCTAATTAGCTTGATACATATGGCCCCAAGTGAGGCCTGTCTTACGACATGGTGCATCTTTTGCATCACTGCTGCATCGGTTTCATGTGGTACGTTTTTTTTACACCATGACATATCTGCCTAAATGCATCAATTTGTAATGTTGTCGCCTCATAGCAAATCTTTTGCACCACCGCTGCATCATAAAAGTGACGCACAGTGGCACAAAAGAGGCATACACCTATCATAAATCTGTCCCTAGCATTTTAAATGATTAATCCAGGATGACGATAAAGTGTGGCCTATCCAGAGGTTTGTTTAAGGTGAGGCCTACTCAGGATTGCAGATTAAAGTTACGCTTGATGAAGAATACAGAGGAGATAATACATGTAAAGGCCTACCAATGAAGTAAGTAATGTGCACTTTATTGCGCCAGTCATCATAAATGTATCCCTAAGCTTCTTATCTTGTTACAGATCAACCACCATATCTACCATCAAACTATTTTGCATTTCCTAAATAGCAAATTTTAAGGAATAAATAGGAATTCTTTACTATTCCTAATTTGCAATGAGCAAATTGCTAATTGCAAATTACCCATTCATTTCCATGGGCTAGGAGGCTCATAGGAATGAAGGTTGCAATTTGCGATTAGCAATTAGCTCATCACAAAATAGGAATTTTTTCAAGCGTGCAGGGGTATCTCAAGAACACCCTGCTGCACCCCTGAAAAATAAATTTGGGGGCATATGGCACACCTACATGCCCTAAGGGCATGTATGGGCGTCATATGGGACCTTTTGTTTTTTGGAAAAAAATGCTTTTTGAAAAGAATTCGCAAATTACCACAAACTAGAAGTTGGTGGTAGTTTCCAAATCCTTAATATTATTTTTTACATATTTTTTGTTTGATACATTGCATTTAAGGAATCGCACATTTTGAATTAAGGACATTTTAAGTCATTTCCACATGTGCAGTGTTTTCAAATTATGATTTGAAAATCGTTTTTGGGGAAAAGTAATGGTTTGCAAATTTATGACAAGGACATAATGGTGTATGCTTCTCTATAAGGCATTTCAGTGTCTCTGATGTCATTTTTCCCATATTACATTATAAGACCTTTCCCCATGGAGCACATTCCTTGTAAATATGCTCCCACCTGTGCATGGCGAATTTAGATTTTGACTGTTTGAGTCACATAGCCATGTTAAAAGTGACCCAAAAAAATTGCAAACGTTTTAAAAAAACACATTCATGTGTCTTAAGGACATTTTAAGTCATTTCCCCATGGACAATGTTTTCTAAGTGGCGCAAAAGAGGCATACACTTATCATAAATCTGTCCCTAGCATTTTAAATGATTAAATCAAGATAACAATAAGATGTGGCCTATCCAGAGGTTTGTTTAAAGTGAGGCCTACTCAGGATTGCAAATTAAAGTTACGCTTGATGAAGAATACAGAGGAGATAATACATGTAAAGCTCTACCAATGAAGTAAGTGATTTCTACTTCATTGCGCCAGTCATCATAAATGTATGCCTAAGCTTCTTATCTTGTTAGACATCAACCGCCATATGTATCATATAACTATATTGCATTTCCAAAAAAGCGAATTTTAAGGAATAAATAGCGATTCTTTACCATTCCAAATTTGCGATGAGAAAATTGCTAATTGCAAATTACCCATTCATTTCCATGGGCTAGGAGGCTCATATAAATGAAGGTGCAATTTGCGATTAACAATGTGCTCATCACAAATTAGGAATTTTTCCAAAGCTGCAGGGGTGTCTCAATAACACCCTGCTGCACCCCTGAAAAAGAAATTTGGGGGCATATGGCGCACATAAATTTTAACAACATTCCTTTACCTCAAAAACGATTTTCAAATCATAATTTCAAAACACTACACATGGGAAAATTACTTAAAATGTCCTTAAGACACATAAAAGCGTTTTTTGATTGCCTTTCCTGCATGGTTGGGTCACTTTTAACATGGCTATGTAACACAAACATTCAAAATCTAAATTTTCCATGCACATGTGGGAGCATATTTACAAGCAATTTGCGCCACAGAGAAAGGTCTTACACTAAAATGAGAAAAATAACATCAGGGACAGTCAATTGCCTTATAAAGAAGCATACACCATTATGTCCTTGTCATGAATTTAAAAACAATTCCTTTACCCCAAAAACGATTTTCAAATCATAATTTCAAAACACTGCACATGGGAAAATGACTTAAAATGTCATTAAGACACATGAAAGCGTTTTTTGATTGCCTTTCCAGCATGGTTGGGTCACTTTTAACATGGCTATGTAACACAAACATTTAAAATTTAAAATTACCATGCACAGGTGGGAGCATATTTACAAGCAATTTGCGCCACAGAGAAAAGTCTTACATTAAAATGGGAAAAATAACATCAGGGACAGTCAATTGCCTTATAAAGAAGCATACACCATTATGTCCTTGTCATAAATTTAAAAACAATTCCTTTACCTCAAAAACGATTTTCAATTCATAATTTCAAAACACTGCACATGGGAAAATTACTTAAAATGTCCTTAAGACACATAAAAGCGTTTTTTGATTGCCTTTCCTGCATGGTTGGGTCACTTTTAACATGGCTATGTAACACAAACATTCAAAATCTAAATTTTCCATGCACAGGTGGGAGCATATTTACAAGCAATTTGCGCCACATTATTCATAATTTTCTCCTTAAAGCACACTATTCTCTATCTAAATTAAAGAAATATTTTCTCACCTTAGCAAATACTTTGAGTTTGAAAACAGTCTCAGAAACACACCAATTTGTCTTCAGCAGAGCAAAAGGTATGCACTCCAGAGTCTGCAGCTATCAAAAGCACAGAAATGCTGTAATTCTTCACACATATTTCTCATGTCACCCAATCAAAACTCTTCCCTCACTTTTTTTCAAATGAAAACCCTTCCCCCCTCTGCCCTTTCTGTCTTTTCTGCATGGCAACCACCTCTTGGAAGACTTCTGGTGTTTGCAAGTTCACACAACTTTGTTGCAATTGAACTCTGAACTCTCAGTGCACCTGCATATCCAGTGCATTCTTTCATTTAATGATTTTTTATTGACCATTCAAAATACATCTTTCAAAGAACACATCCGTGCACCCTAACTTTCTGTTTTCAGCAATCAAAATCCACCAATCACTGTTACTGCTTCATGAACACAGAAACTCCACAGTTTTTTTCATTTTAAACTCTCATTTTTTCAACTGCCATTTCATTGCCACACTTCATCTGACTGCAGGAGAACCTTCTCTCACCATGTTTTCTGTCTGGATTGTTGGACATAGTTATATTCACTGGGCTCAAAGGTACGTTGAAAACAGGAAATTACCTAACCTCAATTTACAAGATGTGGAAATTAAGTGGTTTGGCCACAGAGGATTAAAATGTCACCAATTGATACCATTGGTGAAAACCTTTATGCATTTGCCCAAACCTGACCTGTTAATTGTGCACTGTGGAGGTAATGACTTGGGCACTTTGACTGGTGTAGGTCTGGAAATGCTTTTAAAGGACACCTTTGAGCAATTAATGGCACTTTTTCCTCAGACTGCCTTGGTATATTCAAATATATGCCAAAGACAGAAATGGAGGTGGTCAAACCAATTTTGTCCACAAATTGAGAAGTCGAGGAAGCATGTAAACAAATCTGTTTCAGCTTACATGAGAGACCATGGAATGGGCTCCCTGTACAACAATAACTTGCGTTACTACATGCAAGATATCTACAGAGGAGATGGAGTTCACTTCTCAGATGAGGGCAACAGAGTTTTCACTCTGAATTTAAGAATGTGCATTGGTACCTACTTATAAGTACCTAAATGTACCATAAACCCAAAAGCTCTTCTCAGAGCTACCCTACATCTAATCACTCACAATTATTATTTTACTCTAACATTTTCACTAATTTTCAACAAAGTACGCTCCCCGGGGCGCTACCCGGTACGCGAACCGGGAGCTAACCTCGCGAAATTTTTTAAAAAAATGTTTTTTTTTCGCACATATGGGCCTCCTCAGCCACCCTCACAAAACCTAGGGGGTCAAGATAAGTCTACCGTGCCCCCTTCTACCCATTCTGAACATTATTTGCCCTCCATCTTGTATCTAAATTCGACCGAAACACAAAATGATGGACTCCCGGAACGCTTAAGGTTCGCGAACCGGGGCGCTCAACGGTTCGCGTACCGGGTCGCTCCCTGGGAAGCGCACCATCAAAAAAGGTGGGAAAGTAGTTCACAGAAAAGCCACTGGAGACAATTTCACCAAATATAGATTAGCTCATACTACATACCAATCCCTACCATTTTCACAAATTTGATTGGAATTCCATTTAGTCATTTAGCCTGTAGACCTCTCTAAATACCCTGAGGTAAATTACTTCACAAAACACATCTGAAGTGTTGGAATTGACAACCAATGAAAATGTTACTTTCATTTTCTATTTTTTTTACCTGACATTTCATTGGTTATATACCTGAATATATGTAAAGGAAGAGAAGAAAACACAGCCATTTTGACTACTACTTCTTGCTGTACATTTCAATAGTATTTTCACTAATTCCTTCAACTTCTTTCTAAAGGTAAGTTTTTATTTTTAAAACTGAAGTATATTGTGCACTATAAGTTAATATGGTAAACTTTTTCTGATAGATATATACTATCCCTCTGTAGTAGTTATAGATTTAGAGAGACTTCTCTGTTATAGTTAAGGATGGAGTTAGGCTTCTCTTGTATAATTATGAATTTACTTACGTTAAATCACATACACATTTTTATATTCCTACTTCCACTCTGATACTATACACTGCCCAAAGATAAATTCACTGATAAAAAATGCCTATCTAAAATTATTCCCAACATTGCCCTATCTCTACTAATATATATTTTTTTAATTCAAATTTCGGGCAAAATGGAAGGCGAAAACCAAGTTTCTTTTGAAATGGACCTGCAAGACAGCAGCCAAGAATTGATTGATACAATTGATCAAATTGACATTGAATTTTTCGATGAAACTTGGGACAATGAACTACTGCAATGTGTACAAGCAGTAGATAACCTCCTTGCAAATGAGGACATTTTACACCCTCAGAGACTACAATGTATATTCCATGATAATTATGAAATTTCTGACAATGAAATGTTAGAAAGTTTAATAAATTATGAAACACAATCACATTAAAAAAAATGCTTAAAAAATAAAGAAAATAAAAAATAATCAACAAAAACAACAATCAATTAACATACAGCATTTGAAAAGTCTATCATTCATTTTTCATTGCAGTACGCTGCCCAGAACGCTTCCCGGTTCGCGGACCGGGCGCTCCCCACGCAAAAAAAAAAAAATTTTTTTTTGTTTTTTTTGCCCCGCGGGGCCCTTTTAAAACCTCCACATTAAACCTAGGGGGTCAGGGAGGATCTAGTATGCCCCCTTATGGTCATTTTCGCCTTTGTTTTGGCCTCCTCTTGTCTCTCAATCCTACCGAGAGACAAGATGGCGGCCGCTCCGGACTGTTTAGAATGTTGACAGACACCGGAGAGCCAATCAGCTTAGCTACGCGAAGTTCCGGTACGCTTAAGGTCCGCGGACCGGAGCGCTGCCCGGAGCGCGCTTACAGATATATATCTTTTTTTAAACGTTAATTTCTCAAAATCCACTGGAGCACATATATTGAGACCTAGAAAAGGCACATCGGGCTACCAGTCCCTACAATTTTGCCAAGTTTCGTGCAAATCCATTCAGCCGTTCGGGCTAAAAGTGAGGCCAACCGCCCTATGGAAAACTCAATGTTAAAAACACGTTTTGGGACCCCCCTTTTTTCTCGGCCCCCCCTGGACGAACCCCCCCCAAATTTTCAGGGGCTGCTCAGCAACAAAATGTTCCATTTTCCAGAAAATTTCAGCCAATTCCGTCCTCAAACGCCAAAGTTATTAGACATAGAATTTTCAAAAATCCCATAGGGAAAAAATCCTAACTATATATACCTACTGGCGACCGCCAGTAGGTAATATATATATATATATATATATATATTACGCTCCATGGGGTTGTCCAAGTAGCGGGTAGCACCCGAGCCTGCGTGCGCCTTCCCCAAAGCGTTAGTTGGTATGGGCAGTTGCGTGTTTGAAATAGGCCCGACGCGTTTCGGAAATTTATTTTCCTCATCAGGGGCCAGCAGTAAAGTGCAGGACATCTACCATCTCCCTGTATGAAAACACATATTGTGCTTCTGGGAGATGTAGTCCATATATCCTGGATGGATGCACTCTCAAATTACTGCTCGTTCCAAGGCTCTACCATGAGCCCCAAACATCACTCCTGTCCTCATCCATCACGCAGCTCCACATACGAGACTCCTTGGATAGCGAGTCTCGTGGCCCCCGATTCTTCGGGGTGGTGCAACCCAGCGGCAGGACTGCCGCTAATGTATTACGCTCCATGGGGTTGTCCAAGTAGCGGGTAGCACCCGAGCCTGCGTGCGCCTTCCCCAAAGCGTTAGTTGGTATGGGCAGTTGCGTGTTTGAAATAGGCCCGACGTGTTTCGGAACTTTATTTTCCTCATCAGGGGCCAGCAGTAAAGTGCAGGACGTCTACCATCTCCCTGTATGAAAACACATATTGTGCTTGTGGGAGATGTAGTCCATATATCCTGGATGGATGCACTCTCAAATTACTGCTCGTTCCAAGGCTCTACCATGAGCCCCAAACATCACTCCTGTCCTCATCCATCACGCAGCTCCACATACGAGACTCCTTGGATAGCGAGTCTCGTGGCCCCCGTTTCTTTGGGGTGGTGCAACCCAGCGGCAGGACTGCCGCTAATGTATCACGCTCCATGGGGTTGTCCAAGTAGCGGGTAGCACCCGAGCCTGCGTGCGCCTTCCCCAAAGCGTTAGTTGGTATGGGCAGTTGCGTGTTTGAAATAGGCCCGACGCGTTTCGGAAATTTATTTTCCTCATCAGGGGCCAGCAGTAAAGTGCAGGACGTCTACCATCTCCCTGTATGAAAACACATATTGTGCTTGTGGGAGATGTAGTCCATATATCCTGGATGGATGCACTCTCAAATTACTGCTCGTTCCAAGGCTCTACCATGAGCCCCAAACATCACTCCTGTCCTCATCCATCACGCAGCTCCACATACGAGACTCATTGGATAGCGAGTCTCGTGGCCCCCGTTTCTTCGGGGTGGTGCAACCCAGCGGCAGGACTGCCGCTAATGTATTACGCTCCATGGGGTTGTCCAAGTAGCGGGTAGCACCCGAGCCTGCGTGCGCCTTCCCCAAAGCGTTAGTTGGTATGGGCAGTTGCGTGTTTGAAATAGGCCCGACGTGTTTCGGAAATTTATTTTCCTCATCAGGGGCCAGCAGTAAAGTGCAGGACGTCTACCATCTCCCTGTATGAAAACACATATTGTGCTTGTGGGAGATGTAGTCCATATATCCTGGATGGATGCACTCTCAAATTACTGCTCGTTCCAAGGCTCTACCATGAGCCCCAAACATCACTCCTGTCCTCATCCATCACGCAGCTCCACATACGAGACTCCTTGGATAGCGAGTCTCGTGGCCCCCGTTTCTTCGGGGTGGTGCAACCCAGCGGCAGGACTGATAGTACTGGGCCATACCAACTAACGCTTTGGGGAAGGCGCACGCAGGCTCGGGTGCTACCCGCTACTTGGACAACCCCATGGAGCGTAATACATTAGCGGCAGTCCTGCCGCTGGGTTGCACCACCCCGAAGAAACGGGGGCCACGAGACTCGCTATCCAAGGAGTCTCGTATGTGGAGCTGCGTGATGGATGAGGACAGGAGTGATGTTTGGGGCTCATGGTAGAGCCTTGGAACGAGCAGTAATTTGAGAGTGCATCCATCCAGGATATATGGACTACATCTCCCACAAGCACAATATGTGTTTTCATACAGGGAGATGGTAGACGTCCTGTACTTTACTGCTGGCCCCTGATGAGGAAAATAAATTTCCAAAACGCGTCGGCCTATTTCAAACACGCAACTGCCCATATCAACTAACCCTTTGGGGAAGGCGCACGCAGGCTCAGGTGCTACCCGCTACTTGGACAACCCCATGGAGCGTAATACATTAGCGGCAGTCCTGCCGCTGGGTTGCACCACCCTGAAGAAACGGGGGCCACGAGACTCGCTATCCAAGGAGTCTCGTATGTGGAGCTGCGTGATGGATGAGGACAGGAGTGATGTTTGGGGCTCATGGTAGAGCCTTGGAACGAGCAGTAATTTGAGAGTGCATCCATCCAGGATATATGGACTACATCTCCCACAAGCACAATATGTGTTTTCATACAGGGAGATGGTAGACGTCCTGCACTTTACTGCTGGCCCCTGATGAGGAAAATAAATTTCCGAAACGCATCGGGCCTATTTCAAACACGCAACTGCCCATACCAACTAACGCTTTGGGGAAGGCGCACGCAGGCTCGGGTGCTACCCGCTACTTGGACAACCCCATGGAGCGTAATACATTAGCGGCAGTCCTGCCGCTGGGTTGCACCACCCCGAAGAAACGGGGGCCACGAGACTCGCTATCTAAGGAGTCTCGTATGTGGAGCTGCGTGATGGATGAGGACAGGAGTGATGTTTGGGGCTCATGGTAGAGCCTTGGAACGAGCAGTAATTTGAGAGTGCATCCATCCAGGTTATATGGACTACATCTCCCACAAGCACAATATGTGTTTTCATACAGGGAGATGGTAGACGTCCTGCACTTTACTGCTGGCCCCTGATGAGGAAAATAAATTTCCGAAACGCGTCGGGCCTATTTCAAACACGCAACTGCCCATACCAACTAACGCTTTGGGGAAGGCGCACGCAGGCTCGGGTGCTACCCGCTACTTGGACAACCCCATGGAGCGTAATACATTAGCGGCAGTCCTGCCGCTGGGTTGCACCACCCCGAAGAAACGGGGGCCACGAGACTCGCTATCCAAGAGTCTCGTATGTGGAGCTGCGTGATGGATGAGGACAGGAGTGATGTTTGGGGCTCATGGTAGAGCCTTGGAACGAGCAGTAATTTGAGAGTGCATCCATCCAGGATATATGGACTACATCTCCCACAAGCACAATATGTGTTTTCATACAGGGAGATGGTAGACGTCCTGCACTTTACTGCTGGCCCCTGATGAGGAAAATAAATTTCCAAAACGCGTCGGGCCTATTTCAAACACGCAACTGCCCATACCAACTAACGCTTTGGGGAAGGCGCACGCAGGCTCGGGTGCTACCCGCTACTTGGACAACCCCATGGAGCGTAATACATTAGCGGCAGTCCTGACGCTGGGTTGCACCACCCCGAAGAAACGGGGGCCACGAGACTCGCTATCCAAGGAGTCCCGTATGTGGAGCTGCGTGATGGATGAGGACAGGAGTGATGTTTGGGGCTCATGGTAGAGCCTTGGAACGAGCAGTAATTTGAGAGTGCATCCATCCAGGATATATGGACTACATCTCCCACAAGCACAATATGTGTTTTCATACAGGGAGATGGTAGACGTCCTGCACTTTACTGCTGGCCCCTGATGAGGAAAATACATTTCCGAAACGCAACGGGCCTATTTCAAACACGCAACTGCCCATACCAACTAACGCTTTGGGGAAGGCGCACGCAGGCTCGGGTGCTACCCGCTACTTGGACAACCCCATGGAGCGTAATACATTAGCGGCAGTCCTGCCGCTGGGTTGCACCACCCCGAAGAAACGGGGGCCACGAGACTCGCTATCCAAGGAGTCTCGTATGTGGAGCTGCGTGATGGATGAGGACAGGAGTGATGTTTGGGGCTCATGGTAGAGCCTTGGAACGAGCAGTAATTTGAGAGTGCATCCATCCAGGATATATGGACTACATCTCCCACAAGCACAATATGTGTTTTCATACAGGGAGATGGTAGACGTCCTGCACTTTACTGCTGGCCCCTGATGAGGAAAATAAATTTCCAAAACGCGTCGGGCCTATTTCAAACACGCAACTGCCCATACCAACTAACGCTTTGGGGAAGGCGCACGCAGGCTCGGGTGCTACCCGCTACTTGGACAACCCCATGGAGCGTAATACATTAACGGCAGTCCTGCCGCTGGGTTGCACCACCCCGAAGAAACGGGGGCCACGAGACTCGCTATCCAAGGAGTCTCGTATGTGGAGCTGCGTGATGGATGAGGACAGGAGTGATGTTTGGGGCTCATGGTAGAGCCTTGGAACGAGCAGTAATTTGAGAGTGCATCCATCCAGGATATAGGGACTACATCTCCCACAAGCACAATATGTGTTTTCATACAGGGAGATGGTAGACGTCCTGCACTTTACTGCTGGCCCCTGATGAGGAAAATAAATTTCCGAAACGCGTCGGGCCTATTTCAAACACGCAACTGCCCATACCAACTAACGCTTTGGGGAAGGCGCACGCAGGCTCGGGTGCTACCCGCTACTTGGACAACCCCATGGAGCGTAATACATTAGCGGCAGTCCTGCCGCTGGGTTGCACCATCCCAAAGAAACGGGGGCCACGAGACTCGCTATCCAAGGAGTCTCGTATGTGGAGCTGCGTGATGGATGAGGACAGGAGTGATGTTTGGGGCTCATGGTAGAGCCTTGGAACGAGCAGTAATTTGAGAGTGCATCCATCCAGGATATATGGACTACATCTCCCACAAGCACAATATGTGTTTTCATACAGGGAGATGGTAGACGTCCTGCACTTTACTGCTGGCCCCTGATGAGGAAAATAAATTTCCGAAACGCGTCGGGCCTATTTCAAACACGCAACTGCCCATACCAACTAACGCTTTGGGGAAGGCGCACGCAGGCTCGGGTGCTACCCGCTACTTGGACAACCCCATGGAGCGTAATACATTAGCGGCAGTCCTGCCGCTAGGTTGCACCACCCCGAAGAAACGGGGGCCACGAGACTCGCTATCCAAGGAGTCTCGTATGTGGAGCTGCGTGATGGATGAGGACAGGAGTGATGTTTGGGGCTCATGGTAGAGCCTTGGAACGAGCAGTAATTTGAGAGTGCATCCATCAAGGATATATGGACTACATCTCCCACAAGCACAATATGTGTTTTCATACAGGGAGATGGTAGACGTCCTGCACTTTACTGCTGGCCCCTGATGGGGAAAAAAAAATTCCGAAACGCGTCGGGCCTATTTCAAACACGCAACTGCCCATACCAACTAACGCTTTGGGGAAGGCGCACGCAGGCTCGGGTGCTACCCGCTACTTGGACAACCCCATGGAGCGTAATACATTAGCGGCAGTCCTGCCGCTGGGTTGCACCACCCCGAAGAAACGGGGGCCACGAGACTCGCTATCCAAGGAGTCTCGTATGTGGAGCTGCGTGATGGATGAGGACAGGAGTGATGTTTGGGGCTCATGGTAGAGCCTTGGAACGAGCAGTAATTTGAGAGTGCATCCATCCAGGATATATGGACTACATCTCCCACAAGCACAATATGTGTTTTCATACAGGGAGATGGTAGACGTCCTGCACTTTACTGCTGGCCCCTGATGAGGAAAATAAATTTCCGAAACGCGTCGGGCCTATTTCAAACACGCAACTGCCCATACCAACTAACGCTTTGGGGAAGGCGCACGCAGGCTCGGGTGCTACCCGCTACTTGGACAACCCCATGGAGCGTAATATATATATATATATATATATATATATATATACACGACGTGGTGAGAGCCCGGGAGGCGGCGGCTAGGGAGATGTTCTCCAATACTCCCCCCCAACAATGAGTGGAGCCAAAGAACAAACTAAAGAGAACCCACACATAAATATTTCAGTTAATGATTGCTTAAAAAAACTTCAGAAAAAAAATTAGATTGGAACAAAACAAATGGTGGGAGTCCAGGTCGCTACAGCGTTACATAGATGTGAAAGAATTTCCAGAGGTTTAAGAATGTTAACAGCACCGCGTTATGACGAGCCCAATCCAGAACTGATGAGAGAATGGGGTGAGTGCAACCTGGAATCATCAAGAAAGTTAACACTCATCCTAATAAAATATGGTGACATAAACAGGGCGAAATTAATAAAGGAAATACATGAAATCAATGAGACACTAAACCAAAAATATGAGCAGACCAGATTACGAAATTAAATGACAGTTTGACTTAAAAAAGAAGAAGACAAAATGAAAGCACGAAGGGCATTCAAGTTCCGGAGGGAGAAGAACGGTTATGAACTGGGCCAGATATTTACGGTTTCCAAACGTTATGACGCCATAAGGAAAACAAAATTTCATCCCGTAGAGGGATTAACAGCAACACCCGCATTGGCCACAGGTCATTCAAAACTCACCTGCTGGCACAGAGGGAGCGACGGGAGACCTCCGGCTCCGTTGCAGCACATCGCCATCGGGCAGCCGTGAGGGAAATGGCAGGACTTCAACCCCCAGCAGCCCCGGGGACACAGGCGCACACCTGACGCGCAGGCAGCGCCAGGAGGCGGCTCAAAGCTTCTCGCGGCAGCGAGTACTGCGGGGAGCTGTGGCATTCAAAACTCACCTGCGGGCACAGAGGGAGCGACGGGAGACCTCCCGCTCCGTTGCAGCACATCGCCATCGGGCAGCCGTGAGGGAAACGGCAGGACTTCAACCCCCAGCAGCCCCGGGGACACAGGCGCACACCTGATGCGCAGGCAGCGCCAGGAGGCGGCTCAAAGCTTCTCGCGGCAGCGAGTACTGCGGGGAGCTGTGGCATTCAAAACTCACCTGCGGGCACAGAGGGAGCGACGGGAGACCTCCGGCTCCGTTGCAGCACATCGCCATCGGGCAGCCGTGAGGGAAACGGCAGGACTTCAACCCCCAGCAGCCCCGGGGACACAGGCGCACACCTGACGCGCAGGCAGCGCCAGGAGGCGGCTCAAAGCTTCTCGCGGCAGCGAGTACTGCGGGGAGCTGTGGTATTCAAAACTCACCTGCGGGCACAGAGGGAGCGACGGGAGACCTCCGGCTCCGTTGCAGCACATCGCCATCGGGCAGCCATGAGGGAAACGGCAGGACTTCAACCCCCAGCAGCCCCGGGGACACAGGCGCACACCTGACGCGCAGGCAGCGCCAGGAGGCGGCTCAAAGCTTCTCGCGGCAGCGAGTACTGCGGGGAGCTGTGGCATTCAAAACTCACCTGCGGGCACAGAGGGAGCGACGGGAGACCTCCGGCTCCGTTGCAGCACATCGCCATCGGGCAGCCGTGAGGGAAACGGCAGGACTTCAACCCCCAGCAGCCCCGGGGACACAGGCGCACACCTGACGCGCAGGCAGCGCCAGGAGGCGGCTCAAAGCTTCTCGCGGCAGCGAGTACTGCGGGGAGCTGTGGTATTCAAAACTCACCTGCGGGCACAGAGGGAGCGACGGGAGACCTCCGGCTCCGTTGCAGCACATCGCCATCGGGCAGCCATGAGGGAAACGGCAGGACTTCAACCCCCAGCAGCCCCGGGGACACAGGCGCACACCTGACGCGCAGGCAGCGCCAGGAGGCGGCTCAAAGCTTCTCGCGGCAGCGAGTACTGCGGGGAGCTGTGGCATTCAAAACTCACCTGCGGGCACAGAGGGAGCAACGGGAGACCTCCGGCTCCGTTGCAGCACATCGCCATCGGGCAGCCGTGAGGGAAACGGCAGGACTTCAACCCCCAGCAGCCTCGGGGACACAGGCGCACACCTGACGCGCAGGCAGCGCCAGGAGGCGGCTCAAAGCTTCTAGCGCCCTCTCGCTCCGCGAGTCGCGCGCGCGGGAGAAGCCCGGGACAAGGGCGGGGCCGTCTGTGGCCGTCCGGGGCCGACGAGGGACGGGACGGGCCATTTCCCTTACACCCAGGATCCAGGACACAAGAACAAAATGGGTAAGAGAAAGTTACCCTCCCCTGGTGGGACCTCAAAGGTAAAAGCACCCAGGAACTTAAATAGTATTTTATCCTTTTTGACTACGGAGGTGGGGAAATTGACCACAGAAATCGCTAGGACCGAACGTAAATTGGGACTAGAACCATCGCCGAATAACAAGGGGGGTTTTACATCTATCCCCCTTGAACCAAGGATTGTTATTGGTCCACCAAAGGAGACTGTTACTCCTCCTACTCTTGCTACCGTTGAGACTACTGGGGCTACCCCAATCCTTTCTGGCACTGTTGGGGTAAGCACAGCTGCACGCCCAAAGCTAGTCAAGAGACAGTACAAGAAAAAGAACACGTATAAATCTAAGGGAGGAAAGGGCACTGTGGGTTCACTGGAAAGTGCGATTAGAGATATGGTGGAAAAAGCTATTACAGAAAAGGTAGAGTCCACGCTAACAAAAATTGCCTCAGACATTATTGACGTTTTACATCAGTGTGTTGATGGTATCCTAAGGAAATGTGAGCGCTTGAATGTATGCTTAAAAACTGTTGAACCTTCTATGTTTGACTTTAAAGGGAATACGACGGTGGCACCAGGACCCCCATGCACTCAGCTAACTGGCGGTTCCAAAAGACCTAGAGAAGAATCCCCAGTAGCTAAGAGTGCGGCAACCACTTCTTCTAGTGGCTCAGCCACCACCCAGTTAGGCGCTCCCAATATAGCAGGAGGGAACTTTCTGTCCTCTAAAAATGAGACCCCGGTACAACAGAAGTTACCTAACTTACCTGGCCCGGCACGTCAACCTATAATCAATTTGCCACCTGAGGCTGTGCCTTTTGTAGCCATTTTGGTTAATGTTCCTCCACTTAAGCCAGGAGAGTATGAACAATCACCCCAACTGTTAGCTAGGGTAAAGTCATGGTCTAATTCGATTTGTTCAGGAGACAATGACATTTCCAGTGCGATTCTTTCAGCCCGGCGGGTGGGCTGGATAGGGCGCACAACCAAATCAGTAGAGGGTGATTGTGTGATAATTAATTTTAATAATCCTGGGGAGGCTAGTAGATTATTATGGGACGCTTCACCTCTGGAAGGATTGGATGCTGGGCCTCGAGCGGTACCTTTGGGTTTTTTCTACCCTACTACTAAACCTCATTTAACATTGAATAAGGGTTACGCCCAAGGAAAGGAACACGACTGGATAGCTCCTCTGCCTATTCAATCAGCTTACACTCCTCAGGAACCTGACTATAGCTGGACCAAGAGTAATAGGTCGAACAATTTTAATTCTGGTATATATACATCACTGACCTTAAACATACCTATACCTTTGCACAACAGATTCATGCCTCTGACTTGGGCAGCCGAGCACAACTGACGCCCAACCTTTAATGCCCCTTCGCCTACTCTACCCTCAGCGGACAATTCTCTGCCAGGAAATCTTAGTAGAAGGCTTAAAATAGTAAGTTGGAACATAGCCGGGCTCCGCTCAAAAAGGGAGGACAGTGCATGGCTTAATTTCTTAAATCAATACCACATTATAGCCTTGCAAGAAACCTGGGACTGCAATAGCAATTTTTGGGTCCCTGGGTACACATCCTATTTTGTTCCAGCTACCACATCTCCCATTGGTAGGGACAAAGGGGGCCTTATGATCTTGATTACTGCACACCTGGTGGGAACCGTCAAACAAATAACCACATGTTCCCCCAACTCCCTATGTCTAGAGATCAGTTTAGTCAACGATCTCAAATTCATTCCTATTAACTTTTATAACTCTGTATTAGACGGAGATCCAACTGAGCACCTTAGCTCCTTAGAGCATTTCTTGATTAACTACACAGAACGTCAAACAACTTTTATGCACACCATAGTCATGGGGGATTTCAACACTCATCTCTGCGGGCTCTCTTGCCATATAGAAGATATAGATTGCCCCGCTTCAGCCCATTACCAACATTTTGAACACAGCTCAAAAGGTTATGCTCTAGAAAATCTTTCATCTATTGTTGATCTTTACGAACCTGGGTTTAATGACATTAGTGATCGTGTCATGACATATAGCGCTAGAAACTCTGAATCTATAATAGATTATATTTTTGTCTCCCCTGGTTTATTAAGTTTGGTTTTCTTTTACAATGCAGCTGTGGCTGCGTTTAGTGACCACAACCCAGTTATCCTTGAACTCGCTAACTCTGTTGGTTTGCTTAAGGAAGGAAACAATAAAACGATAGTGCCGGCTGTGCGGTCCACGGACCAAGGCAGAAGGGTGAAGTGGACTAAAGTAGTCCCTGTAGACTTTTTTAACAATATAACATGTAAAGCCCGCAAAGAAATTGATATTTGTCTAGACAGTTCAAAACAGGGGGAGGAAGTGATCCCCGCTTATACCACTTTGTGTGCACTAGTTTCTGATGAACTAACTGTCAAAGCCAGAAAGAACCTACAGCCACACAAGGGTTGGTTTGACAGAGCCTGTTCAAAAGCACACAGTAGCCTCCTGGCAGAACTTAAAAAATCACCAAGGGATAAGGGGGAAGTGTCCAGATTAAGAAAAGAATACAAAATTATTACCCGTGCACGTAAAGATGCACTTAAAAAGGACGCTTGGTCTGCACTTATGGAAAAGGCAACACTAAGAGATAGCGCTAGCTTCTGGGCCATAATAAATAATCCCCTCTTTACTGGTGAGGTTAATGACAACTTGGAGGCCAACATCAGTGAGGAAGATTGGCTAGCTAACTTCAAAACCATCTATGGGAGTGATCACGTATGTGAAATTCCCATTCTCTTTGCAACTAATTTACCCAAGTCGGCACTTTCCTTCTCCGTGGAAGAAGTTGAAAAGGCCATAACCAACACCGAAGGGAAAAAAGCCCCAGGCCCAGATGGTGTTCCAGCCGATATGTGCAAGGCTAATACCCCCTTTTGGGCCAAAATCTTGACTAATGTTTTCAATACTGCCACCAATTATAGTTTGCCTGTTTCCTGGTCACATGCAACCATTATACCTATTTTTAAGAAAGGTCAACGGGGAGACCCGAGGTGTTATCGCCCCATCTCACTCATCGATTCTTCCTTTAAAATTTTGGGGAAAGTGATATTGGCACGAATCGATGAGTGGGCTGCCAGCAACAATATCCTATCAAATGCCCAATATGGGTTCAGAAGGGGAAGGGGGACTGAGGATCAGTGCCTTAACCTACACCTGATCCTAGGAAAGTATACTATGGCATCTAGTGGTTCAATTTACTTAGGGTTCATGGATTTGTCCACAGCCTTCGACCTGGTCAACAGGTCCAGGCTGTGGAGAATTCTTTTGGACCTGGGGATGGACCATTCTTTGGTACATTTTCTGGCTGAGGCGCACCGGGATCTGGAAGCCTCAATCACGATGACACAGGGGGGAGTTTGCACCGCTGGTTTCAAGTCCACCAGAGGGGTGCGACAGGGTTGCATCCTCGCCCCGGTGTTATTTACATTGTATATAAACCATCTTGAATCCACATTGGATCTGGCGACATTAGACGTCCCGCGTTTTGGAGGGCGGTCCACCCCGGTCCTCCTTTACGCGGATGACGCCGTGCTTGTGGCACGAACACCTCTCGGATTACAAAGACTATTGGCGGAATTTGACGCCTTTATGACCTCCCTCGACCTAAAAATAAACACAGACAAGTCACACGTCATGTCAGTGGGCGGGAGAAAGAACAAAAATTTGAAGTCCTTTTTTTGCGCAAACACATCAATTTCCAGTGTAAAAACTTTTACTTATCTAGGGGTGGTTTACGACGAAAATGGCACCTGGGTACCCCAAATATCGGTAAAAGTTAATGCCATGAAAAGATCTGCGGCTGCTATCGCAGGCTTTGCAAAACGTCTGGGCGGCAAACCTACAGAAGCAATGCTAGCAATTTATAGAGCCAAAACAATTGCTATAGCAAGGTATGGGGCTTCTATATGGGGCTACACCAACAACACAGTAGCGATTCAGGTAGAGGAAAACAAAATCCTACGTATGCTTCTAGGTTTGCCACAATCCACGGCTACTTTTTCTGTCCATACGGAATTAGGCCAGGGGTACATAAGTGACATTATTAAACTGTCCCCAATCTTGATGTGGCTAAGAACCTGGTTGAACCCTAACCTAACCCTGAATCATACAATCTTAAGGGATTGCCTACGTATGGACAATATGAAAAATATCCCGTGGTTAGCATACCTTAATAATACCCTAACCTCCCTGGGCCGCCCTGATTTATTCTGAAAACCTGAATGTATTGTCAAAGCCGACCTGGAATGGCTCAAAACGACTTTTACTAAACATAGAGAATTAGAGCGGGAGAGCGGTGAACTTGTGAAACCTACAGTGAGGGAGCACTATATTTCCAAGACAACCATTGCTATTGAACCATACCTAAAGGTTGTGTCAATCCCGTTTCCACGCTGGTTACTTACTAAACTAAGATTTAACCAGATCCATTTTCTGTTAAATGATTTTAAGGTGTGGGCTAAGCCTGAGGATTTGCCTGTCTGTAATTGCGATAGTTACTCTTTGCAGGATACTTTACATTTTATGTCTTTCTGTAATTTCTATGCCTCGCCTAGGAAAAAATATATTATCCCGCTACTTAAAAACAAGGGGTTTGTTCAAGCCAAACCAGCTCTCCTTTACCTAAAGCAGTTAGACTCCCCACTAATCATGTTTGGTGTTGCAAATTTTTTGGTGGCTGCTTATCGTCTTAAAAAATGTATCAGGAACAGACAACATAACACCACTAGTGACAATTTATGAAATCATTGAAAAACTGTCCTTACTTTTTAAAATTATGTAAATATTTTAAATAGCTCAATTTTAACAATATCATCAATTCACTGCAATTGTATTCCCCTGATTATGTATTTGTGCTTTTTATGATTTTTTATTAATCGAAATAAAGTTGTCTTGAACTTGACAGGTCAGTTTGGTCGAACATCTAATACTTCCCAATCTGATGCCAGTTCAGTGGGGGGCAGTGAATCTGAATCAGAAATGCGCAATGTAGCCATGATGGGACAAAAACCCAAACCATCACCGAGGGAAAAGCTACATTTTTTATGCTACGAGAGATGCCAAACATTACGCTCAAGTCCCCCAAGGAATCCAGAAGCACAAACTTCAAGCGGCGGGAGAAGCTTAAGGCAAACGCCAGGCGGACCAAATCAGAACAGAAAAAGAGGGCGGGGTTATTAGAAAAACAAATAGAGGCAAAACAATGCATACAACACGATTGTCAACATAGCTAATATAAAATTGACCAAACAGGAGGAACATTTTTTAAGCCTTGGATTATCATATGCCCCAAACACAGCTTTTGATTATGCAGCCACCAGATTGGATGTGTATAAAGGAGTGCATAAACTAAAATTGAAGAAACATTTTTTAAATAACAAGGCACCAACAGAACAAAGTCAAAGTCAAACAGCAACATCTGTGGAGGCTACTCACTCAGACCTATCACAATCAGATGTACCTCTTTTATAAGTGATGCAAGATCTGTATGATGAAAATGAGGGCCCGTCCAGTCAAAAGAACATGGCATGTAACAGCAATGTGTCCGATGATATGAACAGCTCAAGACAACTAACTCCATTCAAACCCAGGTCCTCATTCAATCCTATTGCTGTGTGGGACTCTATTGATATCGTTCACGAGACAGTAATCTCTCAAATCAAAATACTAAATAAAACTGTACAATTGAAAGAAAAAAACTTCAACAAAACAAATCAATAGTACAGAAACTTGGTTACCAAATTGCAGAAAGACAAAAACCTCATCATCCGCAACAGCGATAAGGGTGGGAATATAGTAATTTGGCCACTAACAAGCTACAACAAAGAAGCCTTCAACTAGTTAAAGGATCAAACTTGCTATAACCGCACCAATACAGCTAATCTGAAAGCCACTTATAAAGAGTTCTATACCAAACTATCCAGATGGAAAAGTGCAAAGTTAATAAGCATTGATGAATACAAATAACTGAAAAACGACAATCCTAAAAAACCTACTATTTATTTTATCCCAAAAGTCCACAAGAATGCCATGAACCCTCCAGGGCGACCTATCATCTCTGCCAGGAAGGGATTAGTGGAACATACTACAAAATATATTGATTATTGTTTGCAAGGTTTTGTACAGGACCTAATATCTATGCTAATGGCAATAGCCATGCAAACGATCAAGGCAGTGAGGATTTTAGATTGATAATGAAATACAGCAAACAACACAAGTCACTCAACAAAATTATCCAGCAAAACTGGCCTCTGGTGCGAAATGACCCGGTGATTGGACCGCTGCTACCGCAGAGGGTGTCCATCACCTATAGTAAAGCACCATCTATGAGGGACATTTTGGTAAAAACAAGGCCAGAGGTCATGGACAACAGTAGCTGGTTACAATCAAACAAAGGCTTCTATAGATGCAAAACATGCAAAGCATGTTCCCATGGCTTCAACAAAAGTACATACAATACACCGTTTGGTGAAAAAGTCTGTTAGATCTCCAAATTGTTAACATGCAAAACAGAATTTGCTGTCTATGTGCTGTTGTGTCCATGTGGCCTACAGTACATAGGCAGCACAAAATCTCCGGTGCATAAGCGAGTATTGCAACATCTAAGAGCTATCACAAACCAGGACAATACTTATCCTGTGGCACGTCACTTCAGGGAAAAACATGAATTTAACAACTCAAACCTGAAGTACTATGTAATAGATGCAGTCCCCCCCAGTACAAGAGGAGGGGATCGAGAGAATAAATAAAGAAAACTGGAAACCAGTTATGTAATAAAGCTAGATTTCAAACATCCTGGGGGGGTTGAACGCCACAGAGGATTTGCACACTTGTTTAACATGAGAAAGTTTGGTACAGACTTATGGACCATATGGGTAAACTATACAACAATTTTTAAGTTTTAACTTTTGATACACAATTTTATGAATCTATTTATACTATGGCTATTTTAGATTACTTTTATATCAGGGTTGAGAAAATAGGAATATGTTTATATTGATATACTTATTTTTATATTGATTAACAGAAATTTAAAGGTTTTAATAGCTTTTAATCTGTTTTGAGATATTTATGTATTTATTCATATAAGTACAATTTTGCACATTATTCCTAGCTCCTCAAATTCGAGTCACTAAATTGCTATGCTATGGGATTCTCTAAATTGTTTTAAAGAGGGAAAACAGAAATAACTGATTACATAGGGTACTTAATGCAGGCTCTAACCAATACCTGAATTAACTCTGGGATATCACTATTTGAACTGTAAAGAATGAAACCTAGATACTCCAATCCACCATTAAGAGTGTTCAAAACAATATACAAATCTTTCTTGTTTTTTTTCAACACACACATCACTTATGCACTTGTATAGCACCAAGCACTTTGGGTTTAGGCATCACATATTAATATTAAAAGGTTGATTAACTTGAACAGGAGATTAGAGTGTTTAATATTGAGGATTGATCCCAGAATGATTTTTTATCAATATTGAGTGGCCTGAAGATCAGGCAGCACATGGTATTGTACCGATTTTTAATGGATGTGCAAACTAAGAGCAACACTAATTGGAAATGTAAAATATTGTACTGTGAATATGAGTTTAATCAGTATAATCTATGACAATTTGATAAACAATTTAAAAAATATATACTTAAGAAATCTTAGATCAAGCAGAAATTGATTATATGTATGATTTTACAAGTATTTTCTGTATTTTTTCTATGTTCATCACGTGGTATCAACTGAATTAGGCACTGTCACTTTAAGTATTGCACATTCAAAACTTGCCACTGTCATGTGAGCAAGGCTCAGACGAGCCCAAACGTGTAATGGCGACTGGTGAGGGATAAAACAATTCTGCACCGAACCTGGGTCCGTGTCCGTTTTTGGATATAACCTGCTGCTTAACCTGTAAAAAAAAAAAATATATATATATATATCACAACAAATTGGCTCAATTTGGTTGACCCCTGGCGCTTCAGTTATCGGTGCGTGTTCCTCGGCAGAGCCCCGCCGAAATTAATCATCCAAAACTCCTTTGCAGGCAATGAACACGCACTCGTCAGGATCTTGCTTTCCAAGTTCTTTATTTAACCATAATTCTCACTGTAAATTACCAACGCGTTTCGCCGCCAACTGACGGCTTGATCACGGTCAATATTCACTCTCCCCACCAACTACCTTTAAGGCGTGGCTGCACAAAGTCACATGGTTTCTACATAACTTCCTGTCAATCTTGTTAGAGTTATGGGTGTCGTAGTTTCATTAATTATACAAATCGCAAGGGGTTACCGAACACATAGTTGACTTCATATGCAATTACATTTTATATATTGTCCTATCTGCCTCAGTATGACAGATATATATCGGTCTGGGTTACCTTAGTTGTTATATCGAGTTTCGCCCTCTAGTGGGCGTATACCTGTGACTTTTGTTACTCAGAAATCTAGCCCTCTAGTGGGCACGAGGTATCCCCCTTCATTTTTGACCCTTCAAGTTATATTCTTACATAAATATGAGGTTATTTGCCACATTTTCTAGCGTGTTCGTCTATTACCCATAGGCTTTTATGTTATCTTAATGACATTACGGAAGGAAAGATGTTTTTATATATAAAGTGTCATAATCTCTATTTGAATATTCTGCAGTTCGGTGTATTCATATAGTTCTTTCAAGACAATTTATTTACAGGTGCTCATAGAGTTCTTCGCTCTGGTTCAGACCGTCCGGTTCTAAAGTTCTGAAATTCAATATTTGACGTGATTCTCTACATCTTAATTTTCGCTCTCTGTCCCCCCCTCTTTCATCTGGGACAATGGTTTCCAGCGCATAAAATTTCAGAAGTTTCCAGTCCCCATTGTGTGATGTCTCCATATGCTTGGCAACGGCATTGCCTCTGTCTTTGTTTGCCGTAGCTCTTATATGTTCCAGAATTCTTAACTTCAATTCCTTCTTTGTGCTGCCAATATATTCTAATGCACATGGGCATTCGATCACATAAACAACATATTCAGTTTTACAATTTATTAGTTGTTTGATAATCCAAGATTTTTTATTGGGCAATGTTACTTCTGTTTTGTTCACCGCAATCTGACATGCTTTGCATTGTTGGCATTTTTTGAAACCTTTGCTTTTCAGCCATTGGATGCCATTTTTCTTAGTCTCCGGGTTTTGATGGTGACTATGTACCAACTTGTCCCTCAGGCTCGTCGCCCGCCTGAATGTAACTTCAGGATGTTTCCCCATTATTTTCCCAGCAGTTTCATCCAGGTGTAGAATTTTCCAATTCTTTCTTAAGATGTTAACAATTTGTTTTGATTCTCTTGAATGATCCATAATTAGTCTTACTTTCTGATTTTCTGAAGGCATTGAGTCTTTCTTTTTCGATTTTGTTTGCAAAATGTCCTCTCTTTTAATCTCATTCGCTCTTATCCAACCTTTGATGATGATTCCTTTTTTATACCCTTGTCGCGCGAATCTTTTTGCCATGTCGCAGCTGCTAGTTGTCCATTCATCTTCTTGTGAACATATGCAACGTAGCCTTAAGAATTCTCCGTAAGGTATGTTATTTTTTACTGATGTTTGATGGAAACTTTCCGCATGTAGGGTGACATTTGTTGAAGTTTCTTTTCTATATAGTGTGGTCTCCACCTTGTTGTTGTGAATGTATATTTTGGTGTCCAGAAAGGTTACTTGTTCACTACTGATGGTGTATGTGAATCTCAAGTTGGTATCTGTCGAGTTCAATACATTGAAATAAGTTTCGAATTCCTCTGCTGATCCATCCCACACTATTAAAAGATCATCTATGTATCTCAGCCACTTAGCTATTTTGTTCACATGATGATCATTGTCCGGATGCCAAGCCACTTGTTGCTCCCACCATCCCATAGTGAGACATGCGAAGGCTGGGCTGAAAGAGAAGCCCATTGCACAACCCTTCACTTGCTGATAAATTTCTTCCCCAAAGAGAAAGATGTTTTGGGTAAGACATAATTCGATCATATCCAGAAGCATCTGGTTGTGTCTATTGAATTGAATGTTTCTTTCCTTCAGAAAAAATGCACATGCTTTCGTGCCAATGCTGTGATCAATGTTTGAATACAAAGCAATTACATCCATCGTAGTTAACATGTAGCTGGGTTGCCATGAAAGTTCTTGTAAGTTTTTCAACAGATCACTCGTGTCTCGCAGATATGAACTCAGATTTAGTACAAAGGGCATGAGAAAATAATCAATATAGTTGGCCACCGGTTCCATCAGCGAACCCTTCGCCGATACAATTGGCCTCCCTGGTGGTTTAAGTGGGTTCTTATGTACCTTCGGTAAGAAATAGATGGTGGCAGTTACCGGGTGTTTAGTTGTTAGGAATTTGCATTCGTCAATATCGATCAGATTTTCACTATGCCATTCATTGATTTTTTTGTCCAAGTTTGTTTTAAAGATTTGGGTAGGATTTTGCTCCAATTTCCTATAATATTCTTTGTTCCTCAGTTGCGAATGGGCTTCAATGATATAGTCTTTTTTGTCCAAAATAACAATATTTCCACCCTTGTCGGCCATTTTTATTGTTATTGTTTGATCTTCCATGAGGTTTTTTAGGGCTGTTCTTTCCTCTATTTTCAGGTTATCACGGTATTTCGTACCTCTGATTTTATAAATATCCCGAACCACTGCCTCTTGAAATAGGTTGATTTTGTTCCCTTGTGGTAATTGAGGATAGAACTTGGACAGTGGTTTTTTTCCACTTAGCCCAGCTCCCTTTTGGGGGCAGGCCACTTCTTCAGTAATTGCATCACTCTCTTCCATAACATCCAGATTTACAAGGGTCATTAATGCCTGTAGGTTGGTTGTCGTTAATCTGTGTAATCCCGTATTCAATTCCGTCAATTTGTTCTTTTTTCTCTTTGCGTAACTTGACATTTCTTGATTCTCCTGAAATATCTTTGCCAATTTGATTTTCCGGATATATTTGTATATGTCTATGCGTGTCTGTGCCATATCCATGGATTCCATAGGACAGAAATTAATTCCATATTTGAGTAATGATTTTTCATCCAGGTTCAAGGGACGAGATGACAGGTTCATTATTACGAATTCGTCTGTTATTTCATTTTCCTGCCAATTCACTTTAAGTTCTTCAGACGCATACTCCTGGTCTTGGTTCCAATTTCTTCAGAGGAGCCACTTTCTCCTGTTGCCTCTCCTGGTTTTTTTGATGCTCCCGGGGCACCTGATCTGGGTACCCATTTGCGACCTCTGCCTCTCGCTCTTCCTCCCTGATTTTGGTTTTGTTCCCAAATTCTTTGGCTGAGAACTAGCCTCATATCCCCTAAAAAATCCTGAGTCGTTTGATCCATATTTTCTTCCGATCCATCTTCATTAGTTCCTGCTGATGTTAATGATGTGACACTTGAAAAGCTTTGAGAATTACTCTTGTTTAGTTTGCGATCTTGAAAAATTTCAAATTTCTTTGCATATGTGAATATGCGTCCTTGCGCATAGTCATCTTTGTCTCTCTGATATTTCATTTGTTTGCGGTTTCTTACGGTATCCTCATGTTTTTCAACATATTTTTCCAAGTCCATTCTCAGTTTTGTCATTTCATGGTTCATTTCTATTGCAGCCAATTCTTTTTCCACCTCCAATAGTTCCTCTTTGATCTTGGCCAGTGAGATCTCTAGATGTTTCACCAGTATGGTCATTAGTCCCAACGAGGACTCCAATATATGTTGGCCCCATTCTTTTAGTAGCTCATTTGAAGCATCCTGCTGGCTAGGCATCAGTGAAATTCGTAACCCCTTGGCACCCTTTTCACTTCCAGATATTTTCTCAGTGTGATTAATTCCCACCACTTGTTTATTTCCTTTTTGCTCAGTTTTTCCCATAATTTCAATTTGCTCCTCGTGTCCGATTTCTGTGTACTCTGTTTGGTTTTTCCCTTGTCCTGTACCACTGCATCTTCATCAAATAAAGAAACTAAATGTTCACTCCGCTTTGCTTCTCTTTGTTCCATTTAAACAAATCAGGTTCTTTACTTCGAGAATTGTTACTTTGTTATTCTGGTTAAATAAATAATTATCGCCCACACTCGTTTTCTTCTCTTCTCTTGGGCTATTTTCAGATCCTGCCTGAGAGACTGAATAACAATGTTGCTACTGCTTGAAAATGCCGCCACTTTCAATCGTCTTGGATTGTTTACAATTGTGGCCACTATCCAGTGCAACCGATCCACCCCTTTTGGCTCGAAATAAACCAAATATCTGCGTAATCGCTTATCACTGGGCGCTAGTGTTCAGTAGGAGGTCGGAACTGAGACCGTGCTTACCTTCACCCTCCGATGTCGGTCCGCCGGTCCGTTCGTTTCTCCCCTCTGTTCACGTCCGCGCCTCCTCTTGCTTCGATTTGGCGTTCGCCGGGTCCGCAAAAAGATTCGCGCGACGAGGGTATAAAAAAGGAATCATCATCAAAGGTTGGATAAGAGCAAATGAGAAAAAAAGAGAGGACATTTTGCAAACAAAATCGAAAAAGAAAGACTCAATGCCTTCAGAAAATCAGAAAGTAAGACTAATTATGGATCATTCAAGAGAATCAAAACAAATTGTTAACATCTTAAGAAAGAGTTGGAAAATTCTACACCTGGATGAAACTGCCGGGAAAATAATGGGGAAACATCCTGAAGTTACATTCAGGCGGGCGACGAGCCTGTGGGACAAGTTGGTACATAGTCACCATCAAAACCCGGAGACAAAGAAAAAAGGCATCCAATGGCTGAAAAGCAAAGGTTTCAAAAAATGCCAACAATGCAAAGCATGTCAGATTGCGGTGAACAAAACAGAAGTAACATTGCTCAATAAAAAATCTTGGATTAACAAACAACTAATAAATTGTAAAACTGAATACGTTGTTTATGTGATCGAATGCCCATGGGCATTAAAATATATTGGCAGCACAAAGAAGGAATTGAAGTTAAGAATTCTGGAACATATAAGAGCTACGGCAAACAAAGACAGAGGCAATGCCGTTGCCAAGCATATGGAGACATCACACAATGGGGATTGGAAACTTCTGAAATTTTATGCGCTGGAAACCATTGTCCCAGATGAAAGAGGGGGGGGACAGAGAGCGAAAATTAAGATGTAGAGAATCACGTCAAATATTGAATTTCAGAACTTTAGATCCGGACGGTCTGAACCAGAGCGAAGAACTCTATGTGCACCTGTAAATAAATTGTCTTGAAAGAACTATATGAATACACCGAACTGCAGAATATTCAAATAGATATTATGACACTTTATATATAAAAACATCTTTCCTTCCGTAATGTCATTAAGATAACATAAAAGCCTATGGGTAATAGACGAACACGCTCGAAAATGTGGCAAATAACTTCATATTTATGTAAGAATATAACTTGAAGGGTCAAAAATGAAGGGGGATACCTCGTGCCCACTAGAGGGCTAGATTTCTGAGTAACAAAAGTCACAGGTATACGCCCACTAGAGGGCGAAACTCGATATAACTAAGGTAACCCAGACCGATATATATCTGTCATACTGAGGCAGATAGGACAATATATAAAATGTAATTGCATATGAAGTCAACTATGTGTTCGGTAACCCCTTGCGGTTTGTATAATTAATGAAACTACGACACCCATAACTCTTAGCAAGATTGACAGGAAGTTATGTAGAAACCATGTGACTTTGTGCAGCCACGCCTTAAAGGTAGTTGGTGGGGAGAGTGAATATTGACCGTGATCAAGCCGTCAGTTGGCGGCGAAACGCGTTGGTAATTTACAGTGAGAATTATGGTTAAATAAAGAACTTGGAAAGCAAGATCCTGACGAGTGCGTGTTCATTGCCTGCAAAGGAGTTTTGGATGATATATATATATATATTCACTGAAAAAACCATAGGTTATAGACCATATATAGTTAGGAATTAGCATTTACAAAACCTTGAAAATTCACTGAAAAAACCATAGGTTATAGACCATATATAGTTAGGAATTAGCATTTACAAAACCTTGAAAATTCACTGAAAAAACCATAGGTTATAGACCATATATCGTTAGGAATTAGCATTTAAAAAACCTTATTTTACTCACACAAAACCATTGAAATTCCATATATAGTTAGTTGCACTAACTATATATCGCGCACCCGCAATCCACTGCTGATGATGTCACATATTACATCATTCATGACATGGTCAGTGACATCACTGATGACATCACTGATGACATCTCAAATGACATCACTGATGACATCACTGATGACATCTCATTTGACATCAATGACCACATCACTGATGATATCATTCATGTGACAATACAATGCATCTCCTCACATTTTAATATAACCTCTGTTTCACCCAGTGTTAAATACAGAATATAATTTTTGAAACCATTGACACACCAATACTAGTTACTACATACGCACTCACTGATTCCTACGTCTACACACACCTTCACTCATTCACCCATACAATCATTCATACATACAATCACTCATCTTTACAACACTATCATATGCACTCATACACCTATACAGACACTCACAGTCTGCCACTCATCCATGGAGTTACTCACACACCTAGTCAGTCCTGTAAAGAATCAATGACACTTCCATTTTCTTGTCTATACAGTTAAACATAGAGCACCTTACATTTTCAAAAATATACTAACACATACTTACCTTGTTATACAATCATTGATACAAGTACACATTGTTCTGCACAGAGTCACACACCTCCCAGCCAGCCACACACACACTCAGTCTCCCATACAAATACTTGGACAATCAATCAGTAACCCATATAGTTAATCATATAGCTACTGATCAACACATACAGCAGTTTACAGAACAACAGACATAATGATGCACAAATTAAGACACTTTAGTCACTAACCCATGCACTCAGTGAGACACATTTAATCACTCACTGATACATTCAGTCATGCACCTACTAAATCCTTTGTCCAGACACTTATACTTCCACTCATTCTTCAATATGTAAGACACATTTTAACTTTACAGAAACATACAGTCACTGGATGTTGTCATCAGTGATGTCATCAGTGATGTCATTTGAGATGTCATCAGTGATGTCATCAGTGATGTCACTGACCATGTCATGAATGATGTAATATGTGACATCATCAGCAGTGGATTGCGGGTGCGCGATATATAGTTAGTGCAACTAACTATATATGGAATTTCAATGGTTTTGTGTGAGTAAAATAAGGTTTTTTAAATGCTAATTCCTAACGATATTTGGTCTATAACCTATGGTTTTTTCAGTGAATTTTCAAGGTTTTGTAAATGCTAATTCCTAACTATATATGGTCTATAACCTATGTTTTTTTCAGTGAATTTCAATGGTTTTTTAATAGCAAATATCATAAGCTGTCGAATGTCAAGTACGTGGTAAGTAAAAACATTTTCGTGTTTATGCACACTGATCTGCTTTGAATGCTGCCCCCCACCCCTCATTTCTATTAGGAGTACTCTCTCTTTGCAGATAGTGAAGGGTAGTTAACGCAGGCCTTTGCCCCCATTGTAATCCGTCGTGCCTGCTTCTCTCTCCATTTGATTGATTGTTCTCTTTGGTTCATTCTCTATTTACAAACAAGCACAGAGTCGCAATACTCTGTTTAGTCTTTGCAGAAAGCGAAAAATCGTGTAAAAAAACAAAAGGAATCGAGCAAAATCAGTAGGCCACTAATGGGATCTCTTTTTGACCTCGCTAAAATAGAAACATTAGGAACAACCTGTTGAAAATAGCAATGTGTATGTACATAAGCGGCGTTCATTTGTGTTCACAGTACCCCTTGTTGATTGTTTGAATCGAGCATTGAATTGTTCGAAGTTGGTTCTCTTAAGGATCTTCTCTGCCTGCAAACGAGGAAGAATAGGAATATTCTCTCTCCCTTTGCAGATAGTGAAGGGTAGGTAACGCAAGCCTTTAACACGTCGTACCTATTTCATTCCTCATTCATTGATTGATTGTCCGAACATTGACTGTTTGGGAATTAGTTCTTTTTGGAGGTATTCCCTGTTTGCAAATAAACGTAGGAAAATCTTTGCAAGTAGTGAAAGGGTACGTAATGCGGACCTTTCTCCCCCGTTGTAATCTGTCATGCCTATCTACTCCCCACTGATTGATGCACCTGTTTCACCCGGACCATTTACTAGAGATAGGTCATCTGGCCCGACAAGAGAGCACCCCTAGTGAAAAGGACATATGCAATAATAACGAAGTGATCACTGTATCCTGTTAACAGAAACTTTAGCATGAAACAACCTGGAAAGAAAAGAATAGGAAAACGAAAATCAGTAGGCCACTGATGAACTTTTTATTAAATAACAAACAAAGAAACGATAACAATACGTAATGATAAAACCTATTATTGTCCTAGAAACAAGAAACGTTAGAAGTAAGCCCGTAATAAGAAACCTGAAAACATTGCCCCTCACTGCCCCAAAACGTGTCTGTCCCACCGCCTGCCACGGCCAAATAACGGCAAACTGGGAAAGATAGAAGTCAGCAGACATCCGCACCATTCTAGAAACTTCCAAAGGGCAACAGGTTTTCGGCTACGCCCAGCCGGAAGCAACACATATAAGGCGGGTCCTGCTGCCACGCCTCGGCCAGGAGATCATCACGTAGGGTGTAGCCGGAGGAGAGGCCGAGGCCAGCGGGACCCGGCCAGGGGGATTGACAACACTGGAGAGTTTCAGGGGGGGGAATGTCCGTGTCCTCGACCCTCCCCTCTCTCTCCCAGTCCGGCCGCGGTGGCCCTTGAGAGTTGCAGGTTGTCCCTCCACACTCTCTCCCGGTCCGGCCACCAACGTCCGGGGGCTGGGGCCGACGGGATCCGGCTGCAGCCGAGGAGCCAAGGAACCCGTTCATGGGGCCAGAGCAAAGGGCGTCCGGCCGCCATCCACCGGAGGTCCGGCCCAAAGACGGACGGGACATTTCTTCTTTCTTGAATAATTGCTGCAACAACCCTGGGGGGGGATGTCTTGCACATGCCTCCGACCCCCCCCCGCTCTCGTCCTCATTGCCTGGTCCGGCCATAACAAATCTCAAGCGAGACGCCGTGGGGTGCACTGGGAGGGAGAGACGGTGCGAACAGGCCTCTCCCGCCTCCCCAGGTGGAGGCTTCCCAGCTGCACCCTCAGCGCTCCAGGCGCCCGGAAAAGGGTTCTTCCACTGTGGCGATGCTGCAACGTCTCGCCCGGCAGGGTGGAGCCCGTCCGCTCATTTGACCCCGCGATCGCCAGTAGCTACCGAACTCTCAAAATGGCGGTCGACCTGGCAAGAGCGGGCCCAGCATAAAGAAATGGCCCGGTCACTGGTTGACTCCACCACCGTAGTCCTCCACGACCTTGAAGATTCTAGAGGAGCCGCGGGAGTCCCCGACCCCCGCAGACACCCCCGATGGGGAATGACTGCCATGATCGCCCGTGGAGTGACGAAACTGTAGCCGCGGGACGTCGGCGCTCCCATGCTGGCGCCAGCCTCAGTTTGAATGACTAGAATCCTGCAGACCTCAGTTCCGGTGAAAGCACAGTGTGACCCGGTAGGAAAAATTGTTGCACCCCCTCCCCTTTTTGACTGATGGTTCAAACCACCGATCCTTTCCTTTGCCCTTTTAACGGAACTTTGGACTGCCTCCCCCCGCGGCGCCCCACGCCGTTATTTGCTGGGCGGCAACTTACTAGACATCACCTTCGTGACATCCAGATTTCAGCGCGTTCTGCTGCCTTGGAACTATTCGCACAACAGACCGCTACTGACAACCCACCCCCCGGGACGCCCCACGCCGGATACCCAAATCAGTGCGGCACCCAGGCAACATCTTCTGAATTTTCATAATTTGAAAGAACTAGTAACATGTCCTCATCAGGAATTTCCTCTTCAATCATCTCATCAGGAATTTCCTCATGAAAAGTCTGCAATGATGATTCTTGTAACTCTATGGTCTCCAAACATTCGATAAATTCGCCATCAAGACATTGATCAAAAAAATCATTCAAGTCATCTCCTCCTTGTGAGAATATTTCATTATTGGTGCTGTCAATTTCAATAAATGTAGTGGATAATTCAAAAGAAATTGCCACGGTCTCTTCGTTGTTTAAATGTTTTTACTGTTTTTGTTTTGTTGTATATATTTATAAGTTATTAAAGTTTTATATTCCTACTACTTTGTTGGAGTGCTATATATTTTTAATGTGACACATAATTGTAAAAACTTTGATGTACAAAGAGTCATCCCTGGAATCTTCCGCTTCAGGCTCGGTCCCCTCCCCAATCACAATACAGGATGGTTTTCAGATAGTATGAACACGTGTGGTGTGACGGATCTCATCGGGTGTGGGCCTTGATCTACTATAACTCCTTTGAAGAGGGGTGATTCTTTACAGCTGGGGCCATAAACTACATCTGCAGGGCTAGCTGATAGCCTAGGACCGGCCTGGACAATTGGACACAGAAGAAGAGGAGTGTCAGAGGGTGCGGTAGTGAATAGGGCGAAAGGGAGGTGTCGGGCGGGCACAGAGTGTGATTCTCAGGGAAGAGCAGCGCAGATGGGGGGGAGGTTTATTGCCCATGCATAAGACAGAGAGCGGGGGTGAGCAGTGCCTGGGGAAGATGCTTGCGAGGGTGGGGAGCCATGCTACGAATCGACAGCGTGCAGAGAGTGGGTCTGGTCAAGGCATCTAAAATGGCTGCCGTGCACAACAAAAGTGTGGCATTTCAAAAAAGGCAAGATGGCGCAGACAATGTTTTTCAACACTTCCTCATTTCCTTCGAATCGAACGTTAACAGACGTGCATATTGCCAAAGTTAAGCGATATTTATCGCTAACGATGCTTAGCAACGAATTTTTTTACCGCTAAGCATCGTCAGAAATTATCGAAGATAAACCTTGCTATTATCAAGGTTTATCGCAAATGCGATAAAAAACGGCCGCAATGCATGAATATCGCTAAAAAGTCAGCGATATTCATGCATTACCGAGCTAATGCTCTTAGCCATGTTATCCACCTCCCATTGGATAACATGGCTAAGAACTGCTCAGGGCAGGTGTTAGTTTTTGGAGATATTCGCGCTTAGCGCGAATATCTCCAAAAGTTGGTAATAGGAGATAGATATCTTGCATGTTGTAATGCAAGTTATTGTGGTATATGGAACACATACCATAATCTCTCAGGAAAGCAGAAACTGATCCTTTTGGGACCGCCTGAGAAGGCCTAGGGGGTGAGGGGTACTCTACTTTGCCCCCTTTTCATGTTCCGAACTATTTTATTTTACTCTCTTCTGTAATTACACAAAATGGCAGCGATAAGATGCATCAGAGACAGACAGTGAGAGAAAGGAGGCCAGAGATGAAGAAGAGATGTCAAATACACATTGGAGATAATATAGTGGAAGAAGGGAAGTAAATATGAGTAAACTTACCATGTAACATAAAAATGTTCCACTCTATACTATAAGTCTCATTTTATACTACAATCACTTCGCTACAACCTCATAAATTAAAAATAAAAATGAATAATGTCTCAAACAATTTTTGTATTTCTAAATATAAATGTATTCTTCTGAATTTTCAAAATTTGAAAGAACTAGTAACATGTCCTCATCAGGAATTTCCTCTTCAATCATCTCATCTGGAATCTCCTCATGAAAAGTCTGCAATGATGATTCTTGTAACTCTATGGTCTCCAAACATTCGATAAATTCGCCATCAAGAGATTGATCAAAAAAATCATTCAAGTCATCTCCTCCTTGTGAGAATATTTCATTATTGGTGCTGTCAATTTCAATAAATGTAGTGGATAATTCAAAAGAAATTGCCACGGTCTCTTCATTGTGAGCCATTTTATTTTGAAATTGCTTGCTGTAAATTGCAGAAAAAAATAATCACTTTCATTTATCGTTTTTAGTAATACATAATATAAAACTAACTTTATCAAGTATTTAGTATAACAGAAGGACTGTAAATAAATAACAGAAAACATTTTTCAAATTATCTTAAAGTGTACAACATAGTTCCCCTTACAAATTAACAACTCACCTTTTTAAAAGTAGGAGAAGTGTTAGTACTGTGTAAACCAAACACCAGAAATTGAGCACCAAAAATTCCTCACAAATGTACCTCAGACAGTAGTATCACAAAATGGCTGTGGTTTCCTCTCATTTTAGATATATACATAACCAATTAACTTTCATCACACACAAATACAAAACCAAAGTAACATTTTAATTGGTTCTAAATTTCAACACTTTCAAATGTGTTTTCCCCATGCAATTTTCCATAGGACATTTAGATACGTCTACAGCCTGAATGGCTGAACGGAATTACACCAAACTTGGCAAAATGGTACATCAAACCTAAGAGGTCAGGGAGGATCTACTATGCCCCCTTATGGTCATTTGCCCCTTCGCTTTGGCCTCCTCTTGTCTCTCGATCCTACCGAGAGACAAGATGGCGGCCGCTACGGACTGTTTGGAATGTTTACAGACGCCGGAGAACCAATCACCTTCGCAAAGCTCCGTAACGCGAAAAGTACGCGGAGCGCTGTTACAGATATATATCTTTTTTTGAACGTTAATTTCTCAAAATCCACTGGAGCACATATATTGAAACCTAGCAAAGGCACATCGGGCTACCAGTCCCTAATATTTTGCCAAGTTTCGTGCAAATCCATTCAGCCGTTCTATTATTATTATTATTTTTTTTTTCTGCCCCGCGGGGCCCTTTTAAAACCTCCACATCAAACCTAGGGGGTCAGCGAGGATCTACTATGCCCCCTTATGGTCATTTGCCCCTTCGCTTTGGCCTCCTCTTGTCTCTCGATCCTACCGAGAGACAAGATGGCGGCCGCTACGGACTGTTTGGAATGTTTACAGACGCCGGAGAACCAATCAGCTTCGCTTCACAAAGCTCCGTACCGCGAAAAGTACGCGAACTGGAACGCTGCCCGGTCCGCTGTTACAGATATATATTTTTTTTTTAACGTTAATTTCTCAAAATCCACTGGAGCACATATATTGAGACCTAGCAAAGGCACATCGGGCTACCAGTCCCTACAATTTTGCCAAGTTTCGTGCAAATCCATTCAGCCGTTCGGGCTAAAAGTGAGGCCAACCGCCCTATGGAAAACTCAATGTTAAAAACACGTTTTGGGACCCCCCTTTTTTCTCGGCCCCCCCAAAGGGGCTGCTCAGAAACAAAATGTTCCATTTTCCTGAAAATTTCAGCCAATTCCGTCCACAAACGCCAAAGTTATTAGACATAGAATTTTCAAAAATCCCATAGAGAAAAAATCCTAACTATATATACCTACTGGCGACCGCCAGTAGGTAATATATATATATATATATATATATATATATGCACAACAGTCTTTCCCAAACAGAAAAGGCGGAGGCCACACAGGAACAGGTAGGAAGCCTTTACTTGACAAAAAATTTATATATATACACACATCGGCAGCACTATAAAACCAGCAAAACTAAGAATCCTCGAACATATGCGGGCGATTACAAATAAAGATAAATCCTATCCTGTCACCCGCCACTTTGCCGAACACCATCAGAGCAAGTGGGAAAAACTCAGTTTTTACTGCATTGATCAGGTACCCAAATTAGAACGGGGAGGTGACAGGGAGAAGTCCCTACGCGTCTTGGAGTCAAAGCACATCATCAGTTTAAAAACCATGACTCCGTGGGGGCTTAATAATAATGAGGAACTGTGGGTTCATCTATAGGTCCTGCACAATCACCAATAGGGGGTAACAATAGGATGAATATGTCTTACAACTGAAACAACATGCCCTAAATATTTATTTCAATGATCTGCTAGTCCTTAACAGAATAATTTGCACGGTTTGCAAAATCGCCCATTCAGGCCTGAATAACTAACATCTTGCATATTGAGAAATAATTTTGTGTAAACAATCCAATGGCGGATGAAATAATTTTTGCTGTGTTTAACAAATATGTTTAATATATACATAAATAATAGTTACGTTATATGTTTTTAATGAGCACTATGCACTTTCACGTCAGTCGCCATTCTTTAGCCTGTGACTCTAATGTAATTTACACACTGCAAGATGGCCGCCGAATTTTTGTATAATAGATGTCCTTCTTTCATGTTTATGAAATGCATGACTGGCCAATGGCTTTAAATGGCGACACTAACTATGCACTAACGTTACACTGACGAAGCCTGCTAAGGCGAAACACGTCTGTAAGGGGTGAGGGGGGTTTGGTGTCAATAAATTTACAAACCGGATACCAGCGTGCCAGCCAATCTTTTTTCTGAAACCTACATTAGGACACAGAAACGTGCAACAATATATATATATATATATATACATATACAACTCCACCATTTTCTGTAACTTCCCCTTCCGCTGTTGTGTTTCGTGCTGAAATTTTGTTGATTGTTTAGTCACCACAACCGCCATGAAGCGGTTTCGGCCTGACTCAGGCTTTGATGACATGACGCGCTCTTGGAGTCACATTGCTCTTTTTAAAGTGCTAATTGCCATCACACGTGATACTGTCATCATTTAGACATAGAAAAAATACTTCTATCTTTTCTTATCAAAGATAAGTCTGTGCAAATCAGCAACAAATAGAGGGTTAAAGTCCACATGATATAAATACATATAGAACAATTCTACATAAAATACAAAAAAATTGTTATAAAAGTTTTCAAATATTAATAAACGCATAATGTTGTCAATGTTCATGTTAATATAATAAATCCATCTACTATACGTATGTAATACAGTATAGTACACGCAATATAATTACAGGTTTAACTCATTTTAACTCTTGCTGATTAATTGCCACGATTGCACTGATACGTAATGGTAACCTATATATATCTGATATTCTGCCATATTCTATCCTTGTCTAAAGTGCTCAGTGAAATACTAAAAAGAGTTCTACCCTGGAACTAACAGGGTACCTAAAATGTAAAAAATTGTAAGCAGTTAACATCAAATAATGAACTCATTATAGCGTAATGCTTAATGCAGTGTGCTGAAAAGTAGATGATAAGATAGGCATGGTTGTTAATTAATTATTCATTTTACGTTGATATATATATATATATTTTTTTATATATATATATATATATATATATTACTGAGAATGTCAGACTTCATTATCATATGGCTGAGAAACATTGTGTGAATTTACAGAAATGATGCTCTTATTTTAGCTTCTTGAGCACCTTCTATAAGCGTTTAGGGAAAATCAAGAGAAAACTGTTTTCTCTCAAACATGATTGATATACTCTCTGCAGTAGGCTTTCACAGGGTTAAATCACCTTATAACACAACACAATTCCTGAAATTAGTTTGATACAATCTAAAAAATGATTTCTCCTATTTGTGAGCTTCAAAAACTGCCTTTCACTACAATGCATTTCAATGGGGTGCTATCATGCATATTGGTCCAAAGATGGCTGCCAGCACTTACTGTTGAAGTGCTGACAGCCATTCAGATCTCACCATGAGACCTGTGCTTAGGCTTCACCCAGATATCCTTATTTGCTTTCCCTTATAATTCTCAACAACTACTGAACAGATGTACACCACTTCTCCTGGGCTTATTTATGGGGCCTCTTGGGCCGCCCTCCCTGCAGCCCCAAGGGCTGCCACCTTCCCAGGGATTTATTTTTAACTAATGCTGGGGGGGTGCACAGTTTCCACCACAGCCCCGGGGACTACCACCTCCCCGGGTCAAAATTCAAGCAATGAGTTGGACTACGCAGCCCCCTCCTGGAGCCATCTCCAGCCGGCTCCTGCTATGTCCCAGGGTGCCCGTCCCGGGACCCAGCTGTTTGCTATGGCTTGGCAAATCACAGCAAACCTTGCTCTGCTTTTAGAAAGCAAGATCTAAAAAATGCTCTTGCTTGCTGGAAGTGGAGAACAATTGCTTTTACAGAGAGGGAGCTGCCTTTCCAGCAGCTTCCTATGAGCAAAAGCAATACCGTCTTCCACAGGAGGCAGGAAGGCAGCAGGGACCACTGGGGCCTTCAGGCTCCCCCAGTGGTCCCAATTAGCGGAGAGTTGGTACCCTGGGTGGGACCAGGGTACCCACAGTAGAGCCCGGGCCATGGGGGATGGGGTACCCGGGGTCGAAATTGACCTGGAGCGCGGCCTCACGGCCCCCCTCCCTATATTACTTTAAAAAATCAAAAGGCTGGGCCCCAGGGGATGGGGTCCCCAGGGCCAAATTCAGCCTCTGATGGGGGCCACTCCCTTTATTAAAAGATATAATAAAAAAGTCCAGTCCCCAGAAGACAGGGTCCCCAGGAATTACAATAATTCAGGGAAGGGGGGCCACACGACCCCATCCCCAATAAATAAATAAAATATTTAGCTAGAAAACACCCAGCAAGTTGCTGGAGGCCCGCCCTTTTCACTGCACTCTGCAAATGTGCCTCCTGGCACACAACTGGTTGGGGGATAAAGTTCCCGTGGCTGCTGAGGGTCCCTGGGGGCCAAAAAGCCTTCCTGTTACCTCCAGTAAGTCCCAAATAGCAGGATTGCTTTGAGGACTTCGGAGGCCATGCCCCCTTTCTCCACCACTCTGCAAACACGCTCCCTTTCACGCTGGTGGTTGGGGGTGTAAGTCCCCTTGGCCCCAGGGGGTCCTTGGGGGTCACCAAACCTTCCTTTTTAATTCCAGTAAGCCCCACACAGTGGGATTGCTGAGAGGTCTTTGGAGGCCATGGCCCCTTTTTCTACCACTCTGCAAATGCACCTCCAGTTTTGCCGAGATTAGTCTCAGAGAGACTCTCATGACAGTGACACACTGCCTGCCAGCACGCAACTTTCCTGACCTGCTATCTGTTAGCTGGGCCAGAACCTTATGTGTTTGCCAGGCTGACGAGTTCAGAGCCATGAGGGTTGTGAGGTCATCAGCTTGGCAAAGACATAGCCTAAAGGACCAGTGTACACCCCCTGACGACGTGCGGGGAAAATAAGCCCCGGGTGTTTTAGTCTTAAGCCCTGTAACACTATGGCTTCACATCAGTCACCCCACCCTTTTCCACATTCGTCACAGGGGGTTGGGGTACTGTCCTGTGATGAGTCAGGTTAGGGTGGGGTAAAGGCTTCAGGCAAGCTCGAAGCCGAGAATTTGAGTCTGCGCAGTTTATCATCTTGACTTTAGAAGACAAACTGTACAGACTTGAGTTGTCTGCTGCCTGCGCTGCTGTTAACCCCTTCCATCCTGATGACGGCCTCCATCCGTCATGCATCACAGTGGACGTTTGCTGATGACGGCTGGGGGCCGTCGTGATCTTGCCCACTCTTTAAAACGGCCGCACAGCGCGAAAATTTGCCGCGCATGCAAGGGGTTAATAGCAGGTCCATGTGTGGACACCATTAAATGAGGAGCATCAACAATCCCGATGGTTCCCTAGTGCTGCCCCAACCCAGTGAATGGACCACAGCATGGCACCAAGCAACTCGGTAAGCAAAATAAACGTTAGTTAGTATCTGGGCAATGGCATGCTGCATTCTCTAATTAAAATCTGTAAAACAAGCAATACACTTAAAGTTTATTGCCTGCTTTACAGAATTTAATTAGTGAATTCAGAATGCCACTTTAAAATAAATCACAAATACTATGTTAAACAAAACCGGAGTCCGTTTTAACAGATAATTGCTGCACGAAAGTATTTAACGCATTTGATAGGACATTCTGCATAGCCCAGGGTGCATGCTTCCCCAATACTTCCCTCAACAGGGCCCAAAGCACTGTGCAGCCAGGACTAATAGGGTCCCGGCGGGAGAAGCTTAATGCTTCATCTATCCTGGGCTCTTTCGGGTGTGTCAAGCACTTCCAGGACATTCAGGCCCCCTGATTGGTTGCACTATGCAGGCAAACTTTGCCTCACTCACCATCAGTCGGGGTCAGTGCAGGTATGTATGTGGGGTGGGGAGGGTACGTCGACAGACGATGAGGGAAAATTAAATTTTGAAAAAAGAAAACCACTTACCTTACGCTTGCTGACTCAGCGATGCGGCAAGGGCAAGTTAAGTGGCTTTCTTTTCCTAATTTATTTTTCCCCTCATCATCGCCTGTAGACTCTCGCCCTGCCCTGCCCACCTGTCCATCGCTCTTACCTGCACCGGCCATGACTGCTCACCATGGATCAGTCATGTGCAGGTGTCTCCCTGGTGTTGATATCTGTTTCTGTCAGGAGGGGATCTTTATTTACTTGAAATGTCGTCTGAGGCTGTGAAAGATGCCTTACGTACATTATGTGCAGCTGGGCTTGAGGAAGAATTATCCCAGGAGTTGGTCAGAATGACTTGTGCAAGTATACCTGAGTTGTTGAGTGCTTAATGAATGCAGCTAGGCACCCATAATGTGCATTACCTAACTGAGTCATACTAGGGCGCCATTAATTGATTGGGCAGGTAGGCATAGAAAACGGTGGTACTCTGCATAAAGAGTGAACATTTGAACACTTGGCCCTACTCTATGTTGACCCCAGGAAAATGCATCGGTTTCTTCGCTTGTCACTGACTGGTGGCTTTATGTTCATGTCATCCTGAAATCTAACCTTGCTGAGAATAGTGAAAAACAGCTGAACGCGCATATGTCTGTGGCAAGTATTGAAAAGAGCATTCTCTGGCCAAAAATCTGCTTCCAGAGCAGTTGTTGACCAGGCATTCTGTAGGCAGGGCATTGATTTATGTAGGCTCCACCACATAAGGCTAACTGTCCATGATAAAGTCTATCAAGCCCAGCAGCGATCACATGTGCCTGTCTGCAGCCCCTGCCTCAGCATTTCCCAGTAAATGACTTTGATGTAGGACGCAAGCCCTACATGATTTATATTCTCTCAGTATTCCTCTTTCCATGTTATGGGTTTTTGTTTTACTATAAGTGCAGTACAACTAGGTATAGCACGAAAATGACATTGGTGTGAAAGCCAGAGATCCCTCTGAATTTCACAACTTTCAGGTGATTGGGACACCTTTAGTCTTTCTCGCACAAGGCAGCCTAAAGGTCAAATTAAACACTTTTCTCCTGGGTAAGGCACTGTCTCTCTTAGTCTTTCAGTTCCCTCACCCAAGTCCAAGCATTCATTGCAGCGGCATGCTCTTTGTTCTGTGGCCTGTTGGTGACATCGCTTGCCATCTGGGTATGCCACCTTTATTGCTTCCGCCTTATATTGGTTAGTATAGCTGCTGGATGGTGGAAGGTTAGTGTGATATACAGTCCAGCTACAGAACTGCACATGCCATTGTGATGCTTGAATGCAAAGATGCTAGCATTTCTCGACCTCACTGCTTTGGGAACCTGTCATTAGCACCTTGGTGACTCCATGCTACTCTTGATCTGTTTGTGTTACTCTTGGATCCATCTACACCTTGGTGGTGGGAAATTATTTGTATGTGTTGCTTGCAGTTTTAAATCACACAAAATTAACCGGGGCGGTGAAAGCTTAAAAAAGATGATCCCCCATAAAATTGATTGATTAGTCATGCTCTTTCCTGGTTTATGGATGAAACAATGAAAATTGCAATTCATTATAAATGAATTTTTTTAAAACTCTGTATTGATGTCTTTTTTGCTTTTTTGATTGTTTGAAGCAGGTCTTCTGTAATGAATTCCATAATTTAGCCAAATATTCTATTTGGTACTTTGGGAAATTGTGATTGACCTCCCAAAGAATTCTGTGTCCCCCTAAAGTGAACCCCAACAACCCCTCCTCCCCCATGCTTAGCGCACCCCATCACCAGCCGCCACTGGGTTCACCCTTATGCGGATTGTGGCTGTTGCCTGAAAGGGGCTCACAACCTCCTCAACCAACAACAGTGTTTGTCACACATATAGATCAATACCAGCTATTTTTTTGATTTCCAATCTGAATGCTTACCCGCTAAAGTGACAAAATAAGCTTTAACAGATATCACAGCAAACTGCTCACTATTCTTGACAAAGAAGAGCAGCCCACCATAACTTTATCATGACATTTGTCTATAAAGGTTGAGTGAGTGACTTGCCAGTTCCGGTAGAGCAGAAGGATGGATCGCTTCATTCTCCTGTGGCAGATCTCAACAAGGTTCCCTTCCTTAAATCAACTAAAAATAAAAAATCTTGTCTCAGGGGGCTAAAACGTCTCATCTCTTCAATTTTGCTGGCCTTGTAGTCTTGAGGTTAATCTACAACTTTCTTCATTCTTCAGAAACCGCCAATTAATGCAAAGCCTCATCGAATCAACAGACAAGACTCCTCATTTGGGATGGATTGATATTGCAGTGCAATCTTCACTTTGCCAATGAACATGAATGACAGACTTCAGACACTACTAAATGACCCTGTCAGGGTGTGCCTGAGTCTTGGGAAATCTGACCAAGTCAAGCTGGCCCTGAAAACTCTCCCTTGAACTCTGCAATTCCTTAAATGCTATCGCAAAATAAGGAATCACAAATTTTGCGATTCCTTATTTTGCCTTAATACATACCATTTGGCAAAATTGCATTCGCAAACGCCGGAATTCTGCGAATTTCGGCATTTGCGAATGCAATTTTGCTTGATACATATGGCCCTTGATTCCTTGCTGTTGTGCAGCAGACGGAAACATGAATAACTCTAGAATGCCTTACCCCCCCCCCCGCACACAAATTCCTAGCTGAACCCACCTATATTCCATAAAAATTTTATTAAAAAATCATCAAAACCTTTGATTAAGATTGCACAAGTCCCAAGAATGTAGGATTTGATGTACATCACTCCTGACCTGATCTCATTACCCCTTATACTTATATGCCAGTATATTTCTAGCAATGATTTGTAATGTCAGTGCTCTAGTTATCCTAAGATGACAAGTGCCTCCTTACAATACATATAAATAAATAAATACACATTGTGGCTTGTTTGTTATATGGAAACTGCACAAATGTAATATCACGTATTTTGCCCAGTACATCATGAACTTCCTTTTGTGCAAGAAAGCAGAGCAGCTAATTAGATTTAGATTTAGTTTGGATCATTTAGGCAGTGTATTAACAATGAAACGGTTAGGCTTGATTTAAATAAAATGAAAACGAAAAAATCATTAATGCTAATGAATCGGAACGATAGGAGAAAAGCTCAACACATAATACAGTCGTTTCTTTGTGGAAATATAATTACATTGTGTTCTTTGACTAATGCTGTGCTATGTACTAAAATGAAAATTATTTAATTAAGAAAAATGTCTTCTCTTCCCTTTAGCCGTTGGATTTTCTGCATGTGTGTTGTTTCAAAGTGTAATTAAAATAATCCTATCAATGCTCTAGACACGCATTTGTCTGATCCCTGATGTACTTTCATTGGAAAGCATTATGGGTATAAAAGTCAGCGGTGGCTCCTCCGCAATGGCGGAGGAGCGTCGCCCCACTGCCTGACTCAGAGCTAGCAAACGAAAAATAAAATGATGTTCTAGCAGAGGGGGGAGGGAGACTCCTTGTGCTTTCCCTATGTTTGCATATGTGTTTGGCTGGCTGTCTCAGGCAGACCAAAACACACATGTGCACTCAGGTTTCTTCAGCCCGGCTGCATTCAGAGGATGGCCTGGAAAAACCCCACAGACTCCATAACCTGAACGGAGCGTCTTCAGTGGCCACTCAGGCCAATTCCTGTGCTGCTCTGCAGCACAGGGATTGGATGGGAGTCTGTCCCAGGGACTGTTGGGAACAGGAAGAGGGCAGCTGGATGACGCAACGCAGGAGGCGTTTGGCAGCTTCCGGTAAGTAAAATAAAATATTATGATTATCACTCCCCCGCGAGCTCCAGCCAGGCACCACCTCTGTGCGCGATCCCCCACCCCGCGCTACCCCACCCCACCCCCACCTCCGTGCTCCCCCCACTCGCTCACCACCCTATGTTAGTGGTGCCCGCCATTGATAAAAGTATATTGTTATACATTACTTAACATGTGTAAAGTGATTCAAGTCTCACCTGTATCACTTTAAAATAGGGAATGTGGCCAGATATTGTAGTAGTTAGGGGCAGATTTACTATTACTTTGCACCTGGTTTGCAACACAACAGTGTGGCAAACTGCTGCAAAGGAATTTTTGGGAATGTACTTTAAAGTGCATATTCGGATTTGCTTTGGAAAGTACCCCTAAAATAATGCAAAGTAGTGTTTTCTGCTACTTTCAGCTAGGGGGGCTTCTATGAGTGTATTTTAATGCAAACTCCTACATAGTGTAGGGTTATCTATGGAAGGTAGACAGGACTGAGTGCTAAAAATTAAGACGTCTTTGAGGGAGACGTACAGTTTGAGAAAAGTTTTCTTTTCTCAAACCTTTTCTAACTTTGTGTCGGTACTCACCTGTACAGCGCACATACAAAGAAGGGATAGTGCTAATTTATGTCTAAGCATAGTATTCTGTAAGGGGACATAGTGAATGATCTGGTGCAAAGCAGTCGAAAGTATGCTGGCGCTTGGGTAGAGAAAAACAGTAGCAACACAAAAAGACGATGGATGGTATTCTGAGTAGATATGACGCTGTTCTGCTTTCTCCCTTTCATGCATTGCAGAACAGCTACTTTTGCGGCTGTCTTGCATTGCGTGAAAACTTAGCAAATCGGCCCCTTAGATTTGTGAAATCTTAGTTTCATGTTCATTTAACAGCTGAACAGGTCTGTGTTAATGGAATTGTTGTTTCTATTCTGACCAACCTGCTTTCTAATTCTAAACATTAATGGGTCTTATCCCACAGCATTACTGTATGCTGAATGGCAAAGATAACTAGCAACATTTTACAATATCATTTTATACTTATAATTGGATGTTGAAATTGGCTTGGTCTTAATTGTCCTATTTAACTTTCCTTTAAGGCTATAATATATGGTGTCCCCAAATACACCAATGGCATAGGAAGTCAAATGTCACCTATGGACTACAGCACTAATATGCCTCCAGTAGTTTGCCATAACAAACATGAGTCCAGTCCTACCATTGTAGCCGGCTGCTGCAGTTTTAAAACTGCACCTGACCTGTCAAACCGACCCTTTTTGATAGAAGAAAACCTCCCTTTAAACTATCACCCTTATGTAGGTCTTGTAACCCACACGGCAGACAGCATGGTATTTTAAATAGGATGAGTAAAACTGTAAAATGTCCTTTTAGCGACTAGAACCTAAAAGCTTTTTTCACATAGGAAGGCCAGATGGCCCTTAGAGAAATACTGAAAAACAATATTACATATTAACCCTGCTATCTCAAAGTAGGTACCAGGTAGAATATTAATTAAACAACTATTTATAGTAATAAAAACAAGAAAAAGCACCCTCGTTACTCGTCTTGCTCACGAGGATCACTTTCATGCTGGGCCACTGAGATAATGTGTCAGGAGAGGATCAAATTATGGAGCAGAGGACTAAATTACCCAGCAACAAAAGGCAAATATGCAGCGTAATGCGGCACTTTTTGTGATAGTATTACTGTATTATTTTGTCAATTTTACACAAGTTAACGTTGTCTGGGCAAAGTTTTCACCTCATCAGTACCCATTTCACACCCAAATACAACAATGACCGACAGAAAGGTCACCAGTCTACCTTTGCAAATAGTCCCAGTCAGCGCTGCAAAACGAATTGCAGCGTTTTAAGTCACTTTTGACCCATTTGAGCAAGAAACACATTTTGTTCTTAAAATCTGCAGACTATGCCGCACATGATGTATCATGTAGCAAATCCATAACCGTGCAAAAAAACACAGCAGCTGGAAAAAAGTCATAATTTCAGTCACCTGGCCTTATGTGATCCATGTCCATTATCCAGCAGTCCCCTTACACAGCATTTCCTTGTACTTTCGGTCTCTCGAGAAGGCACGGTTATTTCACGGCATACTAAAGTCTACAATGCTTTCAAATTGTGAAAGCATCTTGCTTTAACTGTACATGGTGATTAGACATTATTTTTTATTAGCATTCCCCCGCTGCTGTTCACGTCTATAAACAGCTTACTATGGTGGCATATTGTGAAAACAATTGTGCAAGCCACAGAGAGGAGTCTGGTGCACCCCTAGCAATAATCTGTAGAGCTACATTTAACAAGAGTTGTCCTCAAGGACACAACACACTTGCCCGGAAAATGCGGTATACTGCCTGCTAAATGATGTCATCTAACAGAACCTGCGTCTATTTTTGCGGAGAGGCTTCTTACATCAATGTTGGCTATCTGCAGTCACGCAACCACGGTAACGGGACCTCAAAGAGTAGTTACCAAAATGAATTTGTCCCAGAAATATGGATAGCTTCTTCTCCCCCGTCATCAGACATGCTCTTTTCACGGGCAGACCTGTGCTCATAAAATCTGAGCGTGTTATGAACCAGTAGCAGTCCCAATCTCGGCAGTGGCACTTTGTAATCACATTAAAAGAGTCGCAAACTAACATGATGACACTTAAATCGGAGGTACAAGCTGAAACATGTCATCGGCTTTCTGCCTCCTCCTTCACATGACCATGCAAGCATTAAATCAATCAGTGATGCAAACAGAATAACTATTATGGTGAGGCCCTTTCAAGGGAGTATTGGGTATAGATGTTGCGCTTTTCCCAGCAGCAATTCTGTGCGCAGGTTTATTTTATTTACCAAACTAAATTAACTGTTTGAAAATTTTCAATGTCATGGGCCGCAATTACCCCTACAATTCTGGGTAAGACAAGGATGATCCCCATCTCACAAATTTTCACGTACACTGTTATTAACTTGTGTTATCTGTTGTGCTGATTTGACCACAATGCATGTAAAACTCACTTAAAAACAAGCATTGGCAGCGCGGCCGTAAAAGTAAATCCGCGTGCCGCGAAATGAAATTTAAAAAACCGCGAGTGGTGCGCATGTGCGTCACCGCTAGTGCTACCTTGCCAGCCACCAGCTTGCTATTACGCGCATGCGCACATGCTCTTGTGCGTGTGATAGTAAGCTGGACGCCGGGAAAGTAGCACTTTTCAAAGCAGCTACTAAATGTCTCGGCCAGACCAGCGCATGCGCTGGATCAGGCCGAGACCTAAAAAACACATTCAATGGGAAGTCAGATTTGTAGTAAATATTAAGGAAAAGGTACTGTAAGGAAGTTACCTTTTCACTATCTGAAGTTCATGGTGGCTAATTTGCATTAGCCTCCAACTGTCACCCGCTGGTGAATGGTCCTGATGAGGAGTGAAAACAGCCCCCAAAGCAAAGACGACGGTTTGGGTGTGAAGAAGTGGTTTAGTTCCCCAGGCGATAAGACTAGTTAGGCTGTGCCCATAAGTTTTATTTACTTCAAAGGGACCTTGCGTGTCACAGGCAAAAGTCAGGTGACACCTGAACAGGCCCCTTCCTTTGTTCTCCTAGGCAAGCAAATCCAATGGGGAAGAGCTGCCTACAGAACTGAGTTACATTTACCACAGAGGAGGGATTACTTATTTCCCTGACTACACCTCTGGGTCAGCACATAGGCTCTACTTAAGGAGTGAATGATTTATCCTTCTTGGATACCGTATGTGATGGGAACTGTGGGATTGTTTGCAGTAGGGCACATATTAACTGCTTCAAAATTGGGTAGGGTTACCCCTGGGAACATGTATCTATTAGTTAGAAAGAGGCTAGGAGCCTCCACCAACCACAAACTAGTGCAAGACATAAATGAGGCACCCTAAGATACCCTATGAAGAGCATTCTGGAACTGTAGAAGAACAGAAGAAGGACTAAACATGCTGCTTGGGACCTGTAAGGAGACCTAAAGGGCTGAACCTGTTGCCGCTTGTACATAGGACAAATAATTGGCTTCACTGGTCACTTGTCCAGACTCCTGTGTTCACAGATACAACAAGCTTCAAGAAGTTTTTTTCCTGAAGTGCCCAGCTGACCAATACCAACTGCCTATTGCCTAGACCCTGCGGATGGCCTTTGCTGGAGTCAGTCTTGATCCCCAATTGGTCAGAAAAAGAGACTAAATATGAAGATAAAACTCTTGACAGGGCAAAATAGGCAAAAGTATTGAACCAGTGAGAGGACTTCCCAGGGGGCAATATTCAAATTTTCCTGCTCAAATAATTCCCCACCAAAACGAAGCAGCTTACCAGGACCTCATTCAATGCCTAGCTAACATTGTGGAGCCTTACTCCTCAGGTCCTTAGCCTGCTGAAGGATTTTGACTTCCAAAACAAAAACAAAGTCCCATGGTAAAACCTCTAAATGGGTCAAATCTGGTCAGTATATCCAGCTCACACTTCATGCGGCCAGCCTGATATCATGCCTAGGTCCCAGCATACCACAACCATTAGCTCTAGTTTTTAGTAAAGCTTTAAAAAAATGTACCTCTGGTTCCCTAAACAGGATTTTTTGAGTCATTTTGCTAATTAAAGTATTCTCTATTTTATAAATTGGAGTAGGATTTTTGCTGAAATGTGTTTTAGACTTATAAGTTGTTTTGTGTAAATAATTGGACTGCGTGAAAACACAAAAGGATTTCAAACTAGTTTAGGAGAAAATAGAGTAAAATATTATAAATAAAGCAAGACCAAAATGACAAATATCCAAACAGTAGAACCGGAGTCATTTTTAAAAAGATTTTAAAGCAAAATAACACCAAAAAGTACAAAGCATCAACCGTAGCTATCTGGTCATGTGGGACAGGGATGAAGCCACAAGTTCAGGCCGACCATCATGGAGCGTGGATCTGATAAAAGGACGAGGTTAGTCCCACTGAAAAGTTACTTTCTCAGTTCAGCACCAAGAGTCCTGTTTGCGATAGAGGGAGCAAGGAAGTGTCAAGGACAGTCGTCGGTGTAGCGCGAAGAGCAGGCCAGGGGTTGTGGGCAGTTGTTGCTGTCGTGCGCAGAACTTGATGTCATCATGGGCGGTCGGGTAGGTGTTGCGCAGTGTCATTCCAAGTGAGCTTTCGAGGCTGTAGTGCGTAGGATTGGGCTAATGGAACTGCATTTTGCCGGGCTGTGCGAATGACAAGGATTCGGTGCCACCGGGCCCATATGCAGTCGCAACAAGCCCAAAAACTTTAATTCTGCCTCTCTGATGGCAAACCAAGGAACCAGTACCTAAGAGGCACCACTAGGGGCCAAGGTACAGGAGCTTGCCCCAGCTGTATCTAGGTGCTGGTGCATGTGGTTGTGAGCCTGTTATGCCCCTGTGGCTCAGAACAGGAGGCCAGTAGACTATCACTTGGAGTCACTCTGTGTGTCCTGTGCTCAAGATGGGCAGGTCCAGTTCTTTTCATCCAAGAAGAGGGCAGCAGGGCAGCAGTTCCATTCAGAGCAGCAGTCCAGCAGAAGGGCCGTACATTCAGCAGCACAACAGTCCTTCTTCTTGGCAGAGTATGGTCAGGTCCAGAAGTGGACTGAAGACTTGGTATTTGAGGTCCAATGTTAATACCTGGTATCCTTCCTCTAGAAGGTGGAGGAAGCTTCTCGAAATTCCCTTTAAAGTTCCCAGGCATCCTACCTTCCCTGCCCTGACTCCAGACTAACTACAGGGGGGTTGTACCCACCCAGGTACACCTAAGCTCTCCATTGTATTCAGCTGTCTAGGAGGAATACACAAAGCCAAAATGTCAGCTACAATAGTCATGTGAGCCGGAGACAGGCTACCAGCACTAAAAACGGATCAGGCAGGAAAATACAAACGTTCTAAAAGTGCCATTTTCAAAATTGTAATTCAAAATCCGACTTCACCGTGAGTTAGGATTTCACATTAAAATTACAAAGACACCAAACATTAGGATAATATCTGTTCATGTTTGGAAATTAATGCTTATTAACTCTAATAAGGTAACTCCAATGTTATCCTGTAGAGCTAGGCCTTGCAGCAGTGAAAAAAAACAAATTTAAGAGTTTTTCACTACCAGGACATGTTAAACTTAAAAGTACATGTCCAACTTTTTAAATACACTGCACACTGCTCTCTGGGCTGTACAGAGCCTACCCTAGGGTGTCTTATATATATTGAAAAGGTTTGGGCCTGACAAAAGGTTTACTTTGCAAGGTCAAAATGGCAGTTTAAAACTTAATACATAGGCTGCAATGGCAGGCCTGAGACATGTTGGAAGAGTTACATAAGTGGGTGGCAGAAACAGTGCTGCAGGTCTACTAGTAGCATTTAATTTACAGGCCCTGAGCACATTTAGCACCACTTTACTAGGGGATTATAACTAAATTAAATTTGCCAATTGGATATGATCCAATGTCAAAATGTATTTAGGAGTGAGTACATGCACCTTAGCATTGGTTAGTAGTCCTTAGGTCTGCAAAGACGAGATCAGCAATAGATGGAGGAGGAAGGCAAAGGATTAAGGGGGAAGAGCACCCTAAGGCTGACAGTCTAACATTTTTGTTTTACTAAATGCATTACATTTTTTATCTAAGTTAATCCTGTCTGCTCTGTGCCATAACTACGAATGTTTGAGCTCAGGTTTAAATTACTGAAACCGTTTACTGGACCTAACAGGATAGTGTCTTTATTACTTGTGGTGCAAGTACAATTTATTGTGTTTAGTCCATTGGTGTCATCACCTTTGGATGCAAATATTTAAGTCTCTTGTATTTTCACCACACATTGTCTATCTATAGTTCTGGTGCCACCGAAATATGTATTTTTATTGTAAACAGCCCAACCAGCAAATGTGCAATCTGAAGAAGTAACCACAAAACAGCAAAATAACTGAGTTCCTGGGGCCATATCTTAAAGGTCTGTGCTCACACAAGGCACAGCTCGGCACATATTTCACGCAGTTGCACTGCGATGCATGCATTTAACTCAGAAATTCTTCAAGTTAGTGCCTGAGCTGCAGGCAGCACTGTTGTAGACAGAAGTGGTTGCCTCTCTCTCTGTTTCCAAGCTGGACAGCCTGCATCTGAAGTACTAACTCAGAGAAATTCTGAAGTGCCTATATAACCTCTGCACTGGGCTCGCTCCCAAACTGCCATACATGTCATTCTTCACATATATTTTCTATAAAGATTGCCAACATGTGTGTTTCTTGTGTCTTGTGGTATATGGTGGCTGCAGTTTTTTTAATAACATGTACAAATTATTTTTTACGTTACAGGACTGTGGTCATAACCTGATATGACCAGTCCATAAACCAATGCCACGGGCTGTCATAAATCTTTTTGACAAGCTCATAAATCATAGACGTGACAGTTCATTAATCCATCCATTTAGCAGTCATAAATCATTTTGACAGGCCTGTAAATCACATAACAGAGCATGGCTCACAATGGCTTACAGGTCATAAATCATTTCTGACATATCACAATGATGTTCTGTTATCTGTCTACCATACTTGTGATACCTCATGGTTTGTTCAGGCCATCATACATGCCGATTTATGGGGTCGTAAAGTTCCCTGTTGGTTTTCACGCTGATTGCATGAGGGGGTAGCCTCTCTCTGTAGTTAGGCCCCAGCTTGCGACCTTGTTTGTCCATTTTGTGCCCTGCCATTAGGCGGGTCTGGACTGTGGGTGGGGTCTCCACTTGCTCCTGCCTTCCGGTCTACTCACCCTGCCGTAAGGCATCCCAAGGTGAGTGGCCTTCCTCCTGCACATTGCCTTGCATGTGTTCCTCCTTACCAACCGATGTATCCCTTCTTAGCCACTTTGCCTGCCATCCAGCACTGCAACAATGTTGTTGCTTGGTGTGGGTGGGTGGGCCTCAAAAGTTGTTCAGTGCACCGTCCACAGCATTCAAAAGTAACCTGTGCTGGTGGTGTGTTTATAGCCCCCTCCTGGTATGCGGCAAATTCCCCCCATTGGGGGGTTCAAAACATCACCTCGCCACCCATTGGCCAGGTCTTTTCACTCCACATTTGGCGCACGCTCTTTCCCAGGGAGGGGTGTAATCCCTCTCTGAGTGCACTGTAGAAGCCCAAACCAGTGCTTCCGGGTCCCCTGGCGCCAGCCCGTGAGGCCTCCTTCGGGGCGGCTTCTGCTAAACTGGTTCCAGGTGTGCCCTTCCTGAGAACACTACCCCAGTGTTTTAATGATTCAAAGAAACAGGGAAGACCAGAATAACTCAAACAAATACAATTAAGGCACATGTAAAAATAAATATCAGCTAAGAAGCGTCTATTTTAGAGTTCATATAGCTGCTATTTTATTCGTTTATCTTTTTTAAAATCAAAGTGTAATGTATTCACACACATTCACAAAATGAAATGTGTATTACCCTGAGCTCAATTTATGAGAAAATAAAAAACAGCTTTAATGGCAGCAGAAGACTCATGATTAGAGAAGAAGAGCAGATTCAACTGTAAATTGCTAAACACCACCACATAACCATTTTATTTATTTATTTAATACTGATTTGTTAATGAGCTGCTAGACCCCAAATGGTGACAGAGAGCTTTACAAAAAAAGGATATGAAAAAGGGTGCATCTTGAGCAGGAGGTATAGATAGATATACGTATTGCATATAACATGAGACATGTTAGAAATCGTACGGCATAAGAAAGATCTTTTTACCGTCATCAGCAATTATGCATGTGTGGAGTAGCTGCAGAAGTAGGATAACAATAATGCACTGCAGATATAGACATTAGTACTTAGATGTAAATGTGGGAATGAATTTGAGTATATAATGAATACATGATGCCGACTAATATGGTCATTTGGATCCTGTAGTTGGCCCGTTCGGTCTGGAAGGTAGACGAAAGCACCATCCTTCTAGTGTGAGCGTAGCTTGGTGGGTAAGATTTTTTTTTTGGGGGGGGCTTTAGATTTCCCATTTCCCAGCAATCACGCTGGTGTACCTTGTGAAAACATTGTAAGAGAAGCAGGGCATGAGGAGGGCGTAACGGGCAGTACTTAAAACATAATATTTTTCAAACTAACCAACATTGTTTAAGACCTTCAAAACAGAGACCTGAGAGTGTGTGTGTGAGAGCGATAGAGAGAGAGAGAGTGTGTGTGTGTATGTGTTTGTGTATGTGTGAAAATCACAGGTGAAATCCAACAATCCAACAGACACCTCACCATACCCAAATGAAGGAACTTGTACCCAACTATTTACTACAGAATACATTTTACAGGGGGGTGTAACACCCTGAACACCCACCCTGAAGCTACCCCCCTGCTTTCTTGTGAAGGAATGGCTGCCATGGGAACGCTGTGCTGGTGGTGGTGGGTCTGGGGTGAAAACCAGAGCATAGACTTCCTTGCTGCTGCTGGGAGGAGGAGCCCTTGTGGAAGTGGGCTGAAACACAAATAGAACATCTTCTTTTGATGAGGCACAGGTCGCTTAACTGTTGATGATTGGTCTGGGTGGCACTTGAGAGCCCAGAGACCTTTACTGCTGGAAAGGGTCTTGAGCTCATATAGTGCATCTCCTTTCCCCACGGGCGTGCCCCGTCTATGCCCAGGTGACCACTGGGTCCAAATTAAGCCTGTCTCTACGTGTCAGAGCCAGAGGGAGGCTGGGCCAGACGACACCTCTTGGTTTTGCAGCTGGACTCCTGGTTCTGATCAGTGTCAGTATTTTGCACCATGGCTAAGAGGAAATCTGTGGCAATCACTGGTAAAGAGGGACCTCTATCCAGTACCATTGCCAAATTTTAAACTAATTCTATGCGAGCACTCAACCAAAAGACTGACTCTGTCGAAGACAAATTAGACGTTACTAGTAGAGACATGCCCACAGTTTCTGTTAACAATACCAATCCTGATATGTCACTACTTTTTCTTTGCGTTCCATTGCTGGTTGTTTAACAGCCAGTAGGAGAAGGGCCTATCCATGTGTTTTTGAGGCATGGCTTTCCATTGATGAAGCTGGGACAAAAATGAGTTCTTAGTTACTCTGTACACCGCTGCCAGCTAAAAAGAAATGGGACTCTGTGCGTATGCTATGTGGGAATGAGAAATCCATACCCAAGTCAATGGTGAATGCCACTATAGTATCTGTGAACCCAGGCAACATGGATGGTGGCAAAAAACTTGCATTAGCTTTGATTTGCGAGAAATTGCAAAGAATGGAGGGATTTCCCTTCTACCCGCTGTGTTTGTGCCCGCCCACAGGCTAGGTAAGCAAGCTGATTGTTCATTCACACCAAGCCGCCATGGAGTCAGAGTAGATAGGTTGTGAGTACTGAGACAGTGTCATGTTGGGGCTGCACAGTTGGAATTATTGCATTGCGGTGCCAGGGGGCTGTTTCCCCATCTTTGAGATGCCTCTGAGGTGCATCTATTAGGGACAGTGGATCTCGCTGCCCAGAACTACTGCCGCAGCTATCTGCCTGATCTCCCCGATCCTCTAGTCTCTCTTCTGGTCACTGCTGCATTCCTCATCACACGTTGCTGTCGCCATCACTAATGCTTAACTCACCTGAGGAGCTGAGAGAGTTTAAGTGTATGGAAGGGTGGTCGGCTGGTATTGGTGTGAGTGAGGGCGAGCTAATTAGCACTGGAGGTTGTTGGAAGAAGCATTGACCTCCTCCTGTCCACTGGGGAATCCTTTTGGCACACAGGTAGGAAAGGATTTCAGACTGTCTCTTATGGTTTATAAAGTATAGTAGGGAACCGGATTTATGCTTGAAGGTACATTCGATGTACAGCTGTGCGCTCCTGCTTCTGCTCCTTGAGCTTGTGGGTAGAGGCAGTGTCTTTCAGCAACTGGGGAGAAGGTAAGTCACTAATAGACTTCTAGTGAGGCAAAGTGCAGGGATGCTGTGTTGTGCTGGCTGCATGTTGTGGGGGGGGCCGGGGCCTGCATTATTTGCCATTGCTACAAGGCCCAAAGGTCCCTTGGTATCCTTCACTCCGGAATCATTCTCTGCTGCACGATTGTTGTGTGGCTCCTTTGTTTCTGATTGTTTGGGGGGGATGTATTGTGGGCTCAGTTCTTTTACCTTGGGGTTCTACCCCTTTATGGTGGAAGAGTGCTCATGCCAACATTCTGCCCCTGGGTGTTTTAGGGACGGTTGGTGGGTTATCCCTGGAGGACTCAGGAGTGAGTCAATGTGTCTTGTTTTTCTGTATTTGAATATTACATGTATTGTTTATTTTTCACTTTGCGCTGCATCTCTTTAGAGATGGACCTCTGAAGTTAGGCAGCTCAGGAACCTACTAAAACAAAATATCTTCAGGCACTAGGATGTCAATAGCGACTCTCTTGTAGTAGGTATTCAAGCTAGAATGCCATGCAGACATGCCTCACCACCACAGGCAACAGAGTGGATCAGGACTAATATAAGAAAGAGTAGGCTCAGTGTAATGACGGTGACATGTACATTTTCTGGAAGTCAGGATTTCTTCCTTGTTCCTTGACCCTTGTCCAGTCTTTGTTATTGAGTATACCATTGAGAGAGCGCAAACTGACTTAAATGTATGAGTACATCACACTTACCAGTAGTAAGCACAAATCATGAGGAGAAATGCCATGAGTGCTAATAGTATCTGCAATTATATTCTAAATGTATAGCTAATATAGAGATTTAAGTAGAAGTGGAACGAATACAGAAATGTGTGACATTATATGATTTTAGTAGATGTGATTATTTCTGAATCCATGTCGTGTAGCTGTTAAAACATAAGATGGTATGCGGTTAAACGCAGAATGTGGTAGGCCTCAGGGCCAGAGCTAAAGGGAAGGTGTTTCTTTTCACGACACAGATTGTATTAATGTTTTGGCCATTGCATTAAATAGGCCATGATTTATAGAGATGTTTACTAAATAATAGAATAAGAATATTAACATGCTTTAATTAATGAAGAAGTTGAATGCTATAGTCATAATGAGAAATATTGTAGGCCTGAAATGTTTTAGCATTGATTTATACGTACATGTCTGGGCTGAGAAATGTTGCAAGCTTTTTCTTTTTAGAAGTCTATGAGAGTTGGGTTCTTGGCTGCAGATATCTGTCTGCAAAGGATAAGGGGGGATCCAATTATAAATGAATGAATAGAGGTCTGTTCAGTGGACGGCCTAGACATGGAGGAGGGTTCCGGAATGTTTGAGGGGTATCAGCGGGCCGGAGAAGAGTCTGAGAAGCAAGGTCAACTCTAACGTATGAGGCCCAATACAAAGCATCATGGAAAAAGCCAGAAGCTACACCACGTGAGAGGCGTCTCGCAAGGGGCGTCTCAAATGTTGTTGACTGTTTTGTATTAGGGACAGCACCCCTGGGTGGAGTTAGAGCAGATACCTGAGGACCCTTTAGAGAGCGGATGGGTAGGCAGAGAGGGGTCATGACTGGAGAACTATAGGTTTCCACCAAGAGACTTAGAGTGGGTGACTTCCCTTGGGGGTCATTCACTGCTGACACCTTTGTTAGGTTGGGATTTGGTTAAGTAGGGATACCATCTAGAGCAGGGTAGGGACAGCCTAACCTTTGCGTTTTCCTCCAACCTAAATGAAGGAGAGATATGCGTCTATGCTGATAGCTTTATTATTCTTAGAACTTGTGTTAGTGATTTCTGTTGCTCGTCTGAGGGCTTTCCGAGAGCACATGTATGTAATTGGACCTGTGTATCTCGTTAATCTCATTCTGAGATGCTTGTATTTGCAGCTTATCATATCTTTACAATAAACTTTTGAAAGCTAGAAGTTGTCTGTGATCTTTGGGAGCAGAGTCCTTTATTGGGTAAACTAGCTTGGAAATAGGTGCACTTTCTTTCCTCACAGACAGGCAACAAAGGTTCAGTCGACCAGATCGAGGTTTGGATCAATAGATATAAGATATCGATCAAAATCTCGCCCTTTCAGTTGGTAGCTATAGAGGATGGTTGCCTTCTTGAGGACGGTGACCTAGGCCAGGTTAGCTTACCCCAAGGCCCCTAGAGATCGATGATCGGAAGAACAGGCCGCTGGAGAAGATCCGGATGACGTGAGACAGAAAAAGCAGCAGTATCGGTCGAGAGTGAGTATAAAGGGTTATGCGTGTTAGATTGCGGTGTTTTGTATTGTATCTATGTTGTAATGTCTGGCGGAGTTGAATGTCTGTAGAGTGACTGTGGAACAGGTTGTGAGCGCGCGCAACCGGTGGAAATCTTAAGTTCAAGGAGAGCTTAAGTGGTTCGGGTGTATCGGACACCCAGAGTAATTGTCAAATAGTGTGAAGGGGGTCATGAGGTACCATTGATCACCCGAGAGACCGAGATAGGGGGAACGTAAGAGTGAGTGCGTGAGTAACGGACGCTGGTCGGAAGTTACTGTGTGTGTAAGCAACCTATCAGAGAGACGATAGACATCTCGTCAGTTGTGTTGACAATTACAGATAGACTGTGGACGTACAGTCGAGAGAAGTGACCGCTTGGTCGGAAGTAGTCATTTTTCGGTGTATGAATGGGACGCATGCATAACCGGGAGACGAGTTGAGAAAGGAGGGGTGCTGCTGCGAAGCGGAGAAAAGTGACGTCAGGTGGTGTCGCGCAGTGATTGGCCGACCGGAGAAAGACCGCGCTGTGATAGGCCAGCTAGCGAAGACGTCAGACAGGGTCGCGACGTGATTGGCCGACTGGAGAAAGACCGCGCTGCGATAGGCCAAGCTAGCAAAGCCGCGACAGGATTGGTGGATTGTCATCAGGAAGTAAACAGAATAGCGAGGCTGGATTTTGTGCGCATAATTATGAAGTGTTTTAAATGGCTGAAAGCAGTGTTTAAAAAAGAGAAGCGGGGATCGTATGAAGGGGAAGAAGCCCCGCCGGAGGGTACGCCAGCTCGTTATATGGCAGTGAATGTTGGGCTGCATACGATCCTTTGGATATCAGAGTGGAGTAAGATTACTGAAGGAAATGAGGAACTGACGTTCCCGAAGTACGGGACGTTTAGATTAGAGGTGTTACATCGATTAAAATCAGTCATGACCTCAATGAGACCCTTGCCTAGACCAACCCAGTTTGAAGCTCTTGATGCATGGATTAGGGCAGCGCATGAAAAGAATATGAACAGACGACAGGAAAGGGTGAAACGATCGGTAAGGGCAGTACAGGATGCCAGGTGGGATGCGGATGCTAAAAGATGGAGAGTGCATAACATGGAAGTAAATAAACTGTACCCAGTGTTAGAGGCGCCAGTAAATAAAAGCCCCCTAGAAGAAGATGAGGAGAGCGAAACAGAGGATAGCCTGATAAACAGATTATTGACAGACAGGCCACCCCCGTATAATAGAGCAGGGGGGGAGGTCGAGAATACTGAAGGAGGAAAGGGGGGCAATGCAGGAGAGCACAGACCGCTTCCCAGTTCAGAGTGGGATCCTGAGCCAAAGAAAGAGCTGTCCCAGCCTAGTCAGGTGCAACAGGTAGTCGGGAGGTTTGTGGTACAAAGAGCGCCGGAAACGGAAAGCGCCACATCCTACCCATTGCCAGATGCACTACAGGTACCTGTTACCATAGGTCCTATAATATCGATATATGACCAAGAGAGAGCAAGAGGGGAAGAACGGGTACGGAAGGACAGAGAAAGAGCAGAGAAGGCAAGGAGGAACGATACGATCAATTCCCCAAGTCAGATGCCGATACCCAGAGAGTGGAGCACCCCGATGCACACAGCAGGGGACCCAGGAGGAGATCCTGGGGGCCCTAGATGGCCAATGGATCTGAGGGGATCTGGACGAAAATCCTTTCAAGAGCTAAATGAGTACATGAAGCAGTGGGATGAGGCAGTGAAGGCTCAAAAGAGCATCAATGCTGCGGAAGCTGAAAGAGAAAGTCAGGACAGCAGAGCACGGACTCACTGCGGGGCTGGGGAGAGTAGCCCGGAGTGGGACTGTAGAGGGAGTAGGGGAGTCACCCATTGGGCCCGGAGTGGAGGTAGAACAGACCTGGAAAACGGGGGCCCCGGGAGTGGAGGGGTGGCGTGCCCAATACTCAGTGAAGGGGAGAGGAGAGCGCAAGAGTACAGGAACAGCTTTAAGTGTCCACACTGTGTACCTGGCACCAGAGAACTGAATGGGAGTTGTGAGAGGTCGCACCATAGTCCCTGTGATGACGGAAATGAGCGCAGCCCAGGGAATATGGGGAACCAGGAAGGATCGTATCAGATACTGAGCGATACTAGGCAAAGAGAGAGTAGAGAGCAGAGGGGGAATAACAGAGAGGTGTGCGGGGAGAGGAGAGAAGAAGAAGAGAGTGGGCAGAGCAAGAGTGGGGGTAACAGGCCCGTGTTCCATCACCTTCCTAGATCGGATGGCCGAGCATGGGACCTGGAGAGATGGGAGCGAGGGAGACCACCCATTAACTCTCCCGAGCCCAAACGTAGAGCTCGAAGTTGGGATGGTAGGGAGACCAGTGAGCCCCCTTCGAAAGACATATTGCGAGCTGAGATAAAAGCCAAGAGACTCGATGTCTCCAGTTTAAGGTCAGACCTGGATGACATGGTAGATGGTACCCTGCCTTTAGAAAGAATGGAAATGTATGAACAGGATGAAATACTGTATATGGCAAAGGACATTACTCGAAAAGCGAGAGCAGTCCATGAGAAGTTAGTCGAACTAGCAGGCAAATATATGGTGGACTTGTCAAGAACCAAAGCATTACAGGGTAACCACAGGCTACATTATACAGATCGAGACCTAGATGAGAGGAGAACGATTGGGCTGAAAACGCACATAAGGGAACTGATTGCTGGAATAAGGACATGGAGGGCACTGGATAAGTGGGAAGAGAGGTGGTCCAAGAAAGGGACCGGCAGGAGAAGCATGATTGGTATGACACCAGGACAGCAGGGAATAGAAGCTTACCCTTTGCGTGAAGTTGCAAATGGGAACTATGTCCATGTCCCTTGGAGTAGGGGAGATTTAGCTGCTTTTACCACCTCTTTCCCCAAATTACGTGAGAACCCAGTGGAGTGGTACAAGCAAGTGGAGAGATTTGTAAAAATCTCAAAGGTCCTTTGGATAGATCTGAACACGCTGTTTGACATTGTAGTACCAGGCGATCTGTGGACAGCATGCAAGGTTAGCGCTGAGTGGCCCACAACGGAGCCAGAGAGAGATGCCAAGACTAATGGGCCGTCCGAGATTGTGATGGCAAAATTCGAGAGAGTGATGAATTGGCTGAAAGAGAAAGTGCCAATGCAAGACATAGATTGGGTCAGAATAGATCGAACAAGACAGGAACCCAAAGAGACAGTCCACGAGTATTACGAGAGATTGCTGAAGGCGTTTAAACAGTATAGCGGCTTGGATGTAATGGATCCAAAGGACATAGGGCAATTTGTGTCCAAGTTCGTCCTGGGACTGAGACCGGATATTAGTTTAATGATTCAGCAACACTCGATTTGTTGGCAAACTAAACCCCTAGACGAAATACTGAGATATGCCAGGTACTGCTGTGATGAGATAGACTCTAAGGCTAAGAAACTAAAAGAAAAGTTGATGGTGGTACAGATGCAGGCAGCAGGAAAGGGGGGACAACAGCAACAGCAGCAAGGGACAGGTACAGGAGGAAAGAAGCAGTACAGCCAGAACAAGGGCAATGAGGAGAGTTCCACCTTTAGACCCAGAATAGATATAGCTGCCTTGAAGAAAACGACAAGGTGCCACCAGTGTAACGAGGTGGGGCATTGGAAACGCGAGTGCCCCTACAATGTAGAGATAGGAGAACAAGAGATAGAGGAGGAAGAGGTCCAGAGCGCGCCTACAAGAGGGGTAACGCCATACCAAGGAAAGGTGCTCAAAGGGGGGGGGGCTCCTCCCCGAGCCCAGTTCCCGCAACCTCCTCGAGTAGGGAGTATGGGTAAGACCTATAGACAAATGCCCCTGTTTGTGGAAGGGGAAGAGTGCTATTATGTGGACCCATTAACCGGACAGAGAGTGGAAAGAGAAGACTGCACCCTCGGGGCAGCCTTGGAGGTAGACCAAAGGGGACCCTATGTGGAAGCAGAAGTAGCAGGGTGCCCTACGACATTTCTGGTGGACACAGGAGCCACTAGATCCACGATCAGATCAGCTGCAGTTCCAGACCTGCCCATGTCTGGAGAGACCATACAGGTGGTAGGGGTCGCAAACAGGAGAATAACCAGCCAATTGACAGAACCGGTACAGGTGAAAATAGGGAAGTACAGCGATGAGCACCAGTTTGTGGTTTGCGATTCAAGTCCTGTGTGTCTGCTAGGGAGAGACCTGTTATGTAAATTGAATTGTACTATATACTGTACACCTCAGGGAGTGGAGGTGTTGACCAATGATGATGATGCAGATTTCAAAGTTGCAAACTCAAGAATATGCGTGGAGCTGTACCCTACTTTAACAGTAGATGAGCTCCCCTGGGACTTGAGAGAGACAGTGGCACCAGAAGTATGGGATTTCACTGGGGAAGAGATTGGATTGGTCAAAGGGGTGGACCCAGTGAAAATTGTAGTGAAACCGCATGCTGAGTTCCCAAGAACACCCCAATATAAATTGACTCCAGAAACGATTGCAGGCATAAAACCCGTGATCGAGTCCATGATTAAACAGGGAATACTGAAAGAAATCGTGGGTAGTCCATGCAACTCCCCGATTATGGGTCTGCAGAAACCAAATGGGAAATTTCGGATAGTGCAGGACCTTCGAAAGATTAATAACATAGTCGTTTCGTGTTGTCCAGTGGTACCGAATCCATCCGTGATACTGTTTCAGATTCCATTCCAAGCTGAGTGGTTCACTGTGATCGATCTTTGTCAGGCCTTCTTTTCGATCCCTTTGGACGAAGAAAGCCATTTTCTTTTCGCATTTAAGCTGGAAAATCGCGTCCTAACATGGTGTCGTATCCCTCAGGGGTATACAGAGAGCCCATCGATCTTTAACCAGCTTTTAAAGAAAAATCTTGAAAGTCTAGTGCTGCCCCAGAAGTCAGTTCTGGTCCAGTACATAGACGACCTCCTTGTGGCGTCAGAAACAGAAGAAGCTTGCAGGGAAGACTCCATTGCTTTGTTAAATCACCTAGCTGCCAATGGGCACAAGGTGTCCCCGGGAAAATTGCAGTACTGCCTGACAGAAGTGCAGTATTTGGGACACAGAATAGAGAAAGGCAAACGAAAAGTGTCACCAGACAGGATAGAGGCGATCATGAAAATGAATGCGCCTAAGACACAGAGAGAGGTCAGGATGTTCCTAGGAATGGTGGGTTATTGCCGACAGTGGATCGTGAACTTTTCACTGAAAGCAAAGCCCTTGCAAAAACTGACGCACAAAGAGGTGAGTGATCCGGTACCATGGGACAAAGACTGTTTGATGGCGTTCCTACAGCTGCCAGAGGACCTGTGTCGTGCTCCGGCATTGGGAATGCCTGATTACAATAAACAATTTTTTCTTTACTGTTGTGAGAGAGAAGGTTGCGCGTTGTCTGTGTTGGTCCAAATCCATGGGAATGCCCGTAGACCAGTTGCTTATTTCTCGGCTACTTTAGACCCAGTAGCCGCAGCGTTGCCCGGATGTCTCAAATCCGTTGCTGCAACGGGTGTCAGCATTGAGAGATGTGAAAATATCGTCATGGGGCACCCGTTAGAGGTGTGCGTGCCACATTCTGTTGAACTGTTGATGACCAGGACCAAAACACAGCATCTGACCAACAGCAGGCTCACGCGCTATGAGCAAGTTATTCTTGCTGCAGAGAATGTGACCCTCAAGAGATGCTCTGTTTTGAACCCTGCTACCTTGATGCCACTTCCAAATGATATTGAGGATGATGATGAATATACAGACCATGACTGTCTTGATGTGACTGAACTATGCACCAAACCCAGACCCGACATCGTAGATGAGCCACTGACTGACCCAGATGAAATTTTCTTTGTCGATGGCTCATGTGTAAGAGACGAGGTTGGGCAGTTGAGAGCAGCTTATGCTGTTTGTACAATTACTGGAGTTGTGGAAGCTGGGTGCCTGGAAGGAGTACACTCCGCTCAGGTAGCCGAGATTATTGCCCTGACACGTGCTTGCTTGGCAAGCAATCAAATTCGAGTCACCATATACACCGACAGCCAATATGGCTATGGGGTAGTTCATGATTACGGGCAGTTATGGTCTCAAAGAGGTTTCATGACCTCTTCAGGCTCTCCCATTCGCAATGGAGAGTTTGTGCGCTTGTTGTTAGAGGCGTTGCAATGCCCAGCAAGTATCGCAGTTGTAAAGTGCACCGCACATACCAGAAATGAGGACTTTGTTTCGAAAGGCAATAGATATGCTGATGAAGTTGCGCGGTATTGCGCGGAACAAGGTTACTCTTTCACAGAGGTGGAAGTGGGTGGAATAAGTGTAAGAACTGAATTAGCCATGATACTGGAAACTGTTGATACTTGGGATGAACTGTCAACCATGCAAGAAAATGCTCCTGATTCTGAAAAAGAAACATGGGAAAAGGCAGGATGTGTAATGGGTGAGACCCATTTTTGGGTCTCAGCAGACGGCAGAGCAGTGTTGCCCAATGAGATGGTGAGTCCAATGGCTAGACTCATACATGGTCCCGTACACTTAGGGAGAGATGCTATGCTGAGAGTGTTTAGACAAACTTGGTACAATCCTAAGTTTAGAATAGCAGCAGAAGCAGTGTGCCAGCGTTGTGTGACCTGCCAGCAGCTGAACGTAGGAAAAAGAACACCAGTTGCACTAAGTCACATAGGAAGGTCTGGAGGTCCATTCAATCGAATGCAGATAGATTTCATTGAAATGCCAAGGTGCAACCGCCTCCGTTATGTCCTGGTGATTGTTTGTGTGTTTTCCAGATGGGTTGAGGCATACCCTACACGTAGGTGCGACACCCTCACAGTGGCCAAGTTACTGCTCAGGGAAATCATTCCTCGCTTCGGGGTGCCGGCCTTTTTGGAATCAGATAGGGGAACACATTTTAACAGCGAGCTTGTGAAGATGGTCTGTGTAGCGTTAAATATCGACCAAAAGTTGCATTGCAGTTACCGACCAGAAGCCTCAGGAATTGTGGAGCAGATCAATGGCACGATCAAGTCCAGAATAGCCAAAGTTTGTTCCTCAACGACCCTGAGTTGGCCTGATGCCCTGCCATTGGTTCTCATGAGCCTTCGTAGTACCCCAGACAGAAGAACGGGGTTATCACCACATGAGGTGTTAATGGGGAGAGCAATGAGGCTGCCATCTGTCCCAGCTACTGCACTGTTAAATATCACAGATGATATGATCCTGGACTATTGTAAGGGGCTGTCTGACGCCATTCGTTCTGTGTCCCTTCAGGTGCAGGCTGCCGAGGTTCCAGCGTGCCAGGGCCCGTGCCATGACCTGTATCCTGGGGACTGGGTCCTGGTGAAGAAACACGTGAGAAGAAGCTGTCTGGATGTTCGTTGGCGTGGGCCCTTCCAGATCATCCTGATCACGAACACAGCTGTGAAGGTGGGAGGCCTGCCCAATTGGATCCACGCGTCACATACGCGAAGGGTTCCAGCACCTCTGGAAGAAACAGCTCCTCTCTCGGATAGACGTCCAGCAGAGGACCGAGAAGCCATAGAGGGGGCTAGCCAAGCTGTAGAGGTGCCAGCGGAAGCAGGGAACGAGTCTGACCAAGCTGAGGACGGTCAGTACAACAGCGAAACAGAAGACGCTACAGAAGGAGAAAGCAGCTGGGAGTACGAGTCTGACCCTGACAGGTCTGAAAGAGAGCGAGAACAGACAAGAAGGAGAAGGAGTAGAAGGGCACGTGGAGAAGCTAATTGGCCGCAAAGAAGGAGCTCTAGCCTGAGGTCAACTCCAGAGTTAACCCTTCCTCCGATATCAGAAGACTCAGACCCAGAAGAAGGTGCTCAGGGCGCTGAAGCACCGGACCGAAGAAGGTCAAGAAGAGTGCGTGTGCCTAACAGAAGATACTCCACACCTGAGTGGACATATCTGGCGACAAATGTCTGTGAAACCGGAGACAGGGAGGATCCGAGCGGTGGTGGTGTCCAGTTCTGAGCCCATTATCACCGTGGAAATACGACTGTTGGTACCCGGTGTCGAACAAGAAGGGTCACTGACATTCATGCTCCCCAGACCTCCCCGCCTCAGCAAGTTAAAACACATGTTCCTTACAGAATTGCAATTCCCCGACTTTGGTACAACGATAACAGCACATGAAGAGCACAATCTTCGTTTGGAAATACTGAACTATGCTATTGAAGCTGCAACCACAAACCTGATAGTAGACTGTTAAAGAACTTTGTAAATAAAGCAAGCAGAAAAAGAAGATTACCTAGCGCCCAGGAAGCAGAGAATAATAGGGAACTTCCCTTGAGTTGATGGAGAAGGGCTAGGGTTGTCTTTATTGAACTGTTAAAGGACTTTTGCGAAGAAGGTTGTCAGCCTCCAGTTGTGTGGATTCTAAAGACAAAAGGATTGAAAAGAGACTGTAAAGGAACGAGAGGAAAAGAACTTTTTTCTAAGATAAGAGAGAGCCATATTGTCTGACGAAATGGAGGCCGGCACCCAGAACCGAAGAGCTAAATGTATAATAGGTACACTAATAGTAGGAGTGATAATATTAATAGCTTTAGTGGTAACAATTTCTTATGTAAAGGGACATGAAGAAGAGGTAAAGGTAACTGATGTGAATTCTGTAGTGACGCTTACACCTACTGTTGCTGGTGAGAAAAGGGAAAACACTCAAGAGAAAGCGTTATTGGCTGCAGAAGCCCGCAGGTTACACGTAGACGAGTCCCAAGGAGACTTTAGGTCAAATGCTTATGCTAAACTTTTATATGAATACGTGGATGCCATGGAGGTTAAGGATTGTTATGTCTGCATGCAATTGCCGGCATCTGTAGATGAGGGTATTCAAATGGTACAGAGCAAGAAGGTCAGAAAGGGCCCAAAGAGAACAGCTGCAGAGATTGGCTGCCATACAAGATAATCAGTACAGGAGCCTGAGGGCTCTGGAAGCGCAGAGAATGCCAGGAATAACTGCAGTCTAAATGTTAGTGATGACCCCGAGAGGTCATCAAAGGGGGGAACTGAGAGAGCGCAAACTGACTTAAATGTATGAGTACATCACACTTACCAGTAGTAAGCACAAATCATGAGGAGAAATGCCATGAGTGCTAATAGTATCTGCAATTATATTCTAAATGTATAGCTAATATAGAGATTTAAGTAGAAGTGGAACGAATACAGAAATGTGTGACATTATATGATTTTAGTAGATGTGATTATTTCTGAATCCATGTCGTGTAGCTGTTAAAACATAAGATGGTATGCGGTTAAACGCAGAATGTGGTAGGCCTCAGGGCCAGAGCTAAAGGGAAGGTGTTTCTTTTCACGACACAGATTGTATTAATGTTTTGGCCATTGCATTAAATAGGCCATGATTTATAGAGATGTTTACTAAATAATAGAATAAGAATATTAACATGCTTTAATTAATGAAGAAGTTGAATGCTATAGTCATAATGAGAAATATTGTAGGCCTGAAATGTTTTAGCATTGATTTATACGTACATGTCTGGGCTGAGAAATGTTGCAAGCTTTTTCTTTTTAGAAGTCTATGAGAGTTGGGTTCTTGGCTGCAGATATCTGTCTGCAAAGGATAAGGGGGGATCCAATTATAAATGAATGAATAGAGGTCTGTTCAGTGGACGGCCTAGACATGGAGGAGGGTTCCGGAATGTTTGAGGGGTATCAGCGGGCCGGAGAAGAGTCTGAGAAGCAAGGTCAACTCTAACGTATGAGGCCCAATACAAAGCATCATGGAAAAAGCCAGAAGCTACACCACGTGAGAGGCGTCTCGCAAGGGGCGTCTCAAATGTTGTTGACTGTTTTGTATTAGGGACAGCACCCCTGGGTGGAGTTAGAGCAGATACCTGAGGACCCTTTAGAGAGCGGATGGGTAGGCAGAGAGGGGTCATGACTGGAGAACTATAGGTTTCCACCAAGAGACTTAGAGTGGGTGACTTCCCTTGGGGGTCATTCACTGCTGACACCTTTGTTAGGTTGGGATTTGGTTAAGTAGGGATACCATCTAGAGCAGGGTAGGGACAGCCTAACCTTTGCGTTTTCCTCCAACCTAAATGAAGGAGAGATATGCGTCTATGCTGATAGCTTTATTATTCTTAGAACTTGTGTTAGTGATTTCTGTTGCTCGTCTGAGGGCTTTCCGAGAGCACATGTATGTAATTGGACCTGTGTATCTCGTTAATCTCATTCTGAGATGCTTGTATTTGCAGCTTATCATATCTTTACAATAAACTTTTGAAAGCTAGAAGTTGTCTGTGATCTTTGGGAGCAGAGTCCTTTATTGGGTAAACTAGCTTGGAAATAGGTGCACTTTCTTTCCTCACAGACAGGCAACAAAGGTTCAGTCGACCAGATCGAGGTTTGGATCAATAGATATAAGATATCGATCAAAATCTCGCCCTTTCACCATCATCATCAAATAACTTAATTTTCGATCACAGAGATCCTACAAAGTGCTTGATACAGCGCAGGCTAAGACAATATAAAGGGAAAAATCATTTTACAAAGTACATAACCTGACACTAATTAAAACATATTAGGACTACAAATTAATTAGTATACATAAACCTGAATGGAAAAAATATTGAGAGCACAATATAATCCAAAATGCTTGAAATTATTTGAATTATATAATATATTACTATACAAACTGACATTACACTCTTCTACTTTAAACTTAACAGAGACACGTTCAGCCAGGGTGGAGGGGCAATGTAAATGGCATGTTCTAGGTAAGACCAGGAGTGCCATTAAAGTAAGAGAGAGGCTAGTGACAGAATATGAAGCTCCTCCTTGCAAGAGGAAACCCTGACTGGCACACATTGCTGTGCTTTGCAGATGAGGATGTGCCTGGGCATTTGAGGCTATTTCCTGAGATTTGAGTTTGGATTGGGAAATCAAGGCTGTGGACAGTCACATGATAGCTGTGCACAGGAATGTGAGACTCTACTTGGGTATTTGAAGATTACTATGGGAAGTATAATAACATACATCCTGGCATATGGCAGTCATGCATGGGTATATGAATCTGCGCTTGGCCACTTGATGCTGTGTCATTAAATTTTAAGTTCTAGCATAGTTCAGATGGTAACTAGACATTTGAGGTTCTGCTCAGGTATGTATTGACTGTGCCTGGCCATGTGATAGTGATGGAGCAAGGTTTCAAGAAAATGGAACTTGCTCTGATCAATTCCTCATTAACAAGTACTAATCAATAGAAATAGAATTTAAAGATGGAATTAAAATGCGCATAACACTTACATACGGGGAAGAGAACTTTATGCACGCTTAAATAACAAAGAATAATTTGCAACGCGATAAAATCTCGCTCTAAACTGAAAAATGCTTCTGCGAATGTGCAAACCAGAACCTACGTAAATAACCATGTGAATAACTCGTGAGAGAAACTCTCACGCATGCACAAGAATTACTAACCTTTGGTCTTGAGGCACAGCGTGCCTAGCATATGCTTGCCTTAAATTTAAAAGAAGACGTTGCTGCTAATGCTTTTGCTTAAAGAAAGAGAATTTAACCAGGGATAGAGTAGAAGTGGGTCGTGAACAGTGACAATCATATATTTGAGAAATTAACATATGTTTATGTCTCCTTTATTAATAGTGTATGTTTGGGCCTAATGTGTTAAGCCAAAGAAAAAGACGGCGGCAGAAAACATAAATAAGCTTAGTCGGCACACTTGATTTATGGTGTGACCCGCTGGACCGTTGACAGGCTGCCAAGAGTCAAGTACGGAAGCTATGAGATATCCTTTCAACTGTGGAATTACACAAAATTTGTACTTACTCTGTTACTTTGAACAGGTGGGAAAGGATACGGAAGAAAGAAATAAACAAGTTAAAGGGGAAGGATTTATTAAAGAAAGGGGTTCATTAGAAAATTGAATATGACAGCATGAGTCGGTGACAACTCCTCTGCCCAATCACAGTTCATGATCCACTGAGATTTGCAACTTTTGAAGGTGGGACATGCAAAATTAAAGAGTATAACTAGAGGGACAAAAGATTAGTAAGTGGTCATCATGAGAGTGATCGATCAATGTTGAGAGAAAGAGAGCTGAGAGCTGCTGCTGGAAAGAAGATAACAGACTGGGAAAGATTCATTTCCAAAAGACTACCTGATTTGATTGAAGATTGCGCAAGAATATCTAGGAGGGAGAGAGTGAAAGAGAGGGATGCATTCCGGAGCGTCGGGGTTCTAGAAAAGTGTAGTAAGTATTTCCCTGTCCTGATTCTGTCCTATAGTCTTTGTCTCCTGACTCTTAATCAGGTGACCTCCTCCTGTTCATGGGCCAGAGGGTTGAGTTTCCCGTTTTACTATTGGGTAAATATATTTCTGTCTTAAATTTGCATATCTTTTCAAATGTATGATTTATTATGTCTTTTCTCTCTTAATCTATCCACTCCTAATGCATTGAATTGTTGAATGAGTCTATGAATTGAATGCGTTTGATAAATGAGTTTTTCTCTCCCATGAAAGTTGATGGAGTTTGCACTTGAATCTATACAAATGAGCGTTCATTTTGACTGAGTTATTAGATAAAATTAATTGAGTCTGTGATTATTTTTATTGAGAGTTATAAGTTAAATTAGTTACATTATTAATATCACGTTCAACTACTCGACTAATGGCACATTGACCAAAGGAAGAGTGTTGATCTGTGGAGATTAGTTAGGCAGTAATCAAGATCAAAGTGAATATAAAACTTGATCGCCTAGCGAAAAAATCGGCCTGGGAAAACATGAATGTGTACATGGGCCCGTTTTTGAAGATTCGTTGATCGTGAAATATTGGCCGTGGCCCTTTTGCTGGACCAATAGCAGCACCCTTGGCATGCCATGTTTTCAAGCCCTTTATTATTGAGGGGGTACCCCTGATTCATCAGTACAGCACACAAGTTAATATTTGAGTGACAGATGTGATACATATGATAGAATTGAATCTCTTTTATTGACAAACTTATAAAATATGCCCATATTATATTATTATTTTGATGTTGTCAGGGAGAAAGGAGATGGAATTTCATGGTAATCTCTTCTCATGGGGATGACAGACACAATCTGATATTGCTTAAGTTCATCAGCAGGTCAATGTACACATGATGCTTGCTGTTCTAGCCTTTGCACTTTGGAAAATTGATATCCACGTACCAGCGAATGCAAATGTTTTGGATTTTATGAAAGAAAACGCATTTTATTCAAACAATTCTAAGCCATTCGTGATTCGCTCGCTTCACATTCAGAATTACTCACTGTCAAAACATGTGCCCTTTACAGCTTTTCATCTGCATTCAGATGTGTCCACCGAGGACAAAGAACTACATTTCGAAACGGATATGCTGTTTTGCTGTAAATCTCAAATTTGTGGCAAACTCAGTAAATGCTTCACTGATGAACAGCTAGCAACTATTTCTTCTCTGAAGACATTTCTTTTCGTACTTCCAAGAGGCAGTAACTCCCACATTCACTTTTACAGAGTTATTTGCTGTTTTCGTTTCATTGATCAATTTGTGCAGCTTGTAGGTTACACTCAGGAAAGAACATTATCTTTATGAAAGTTTGCAAAAAGCACATCTGTGCTTTCAGGCTTTTGATGGCTTCTGCAATCTAAAGTGCATTATGCTCACTACGTCTGAACAAAAAATATGTTAGTCCCTAACTTTGTTGCGCTGGGTATTTTTATGAGTAAATTGTGTACTTAATTCTGATGACACTGGCTGTCAAGACAGCTCGTTTAGGGTGCAGTAGCACAATAGCAGAAGTGCTATTTTAGTTTCTTCCTCTATCATGTCATGTTTAGTACTTGTACTTTCTATAATCACTGTTTCTTCCTTCAAGGTCATAGTAATATAGTTTCATAGTACAGCACGCACGAAGCACCTGATTTAAAGGATTTATGAGGGAAAGCGATAGGTTTGTCATTATTGCTTGGGTTAGTGTGTTGTAGAGCAATAAGTGGTCAAGTACAGAGAGAACACGAGTATGGCTGTGGATTATCATTACCACTGGGTATGCTCTGCCCTGTACTGGGTAATTCCAGGCTTGAGGCCCAGAATGGGACATAACATGTGTGTTCTATAATTACCGGGAAATTCAATGTATTGTTCCAGAATTTCATGCCCTTTCCCGCACATAAGTCACTAGACGAACACATTTTTAGCATGTCTAATTACACATCTGGAGAAACTTGTATTGATGCCAGGTGGTATGCATGACTCAAGTCAAGTCAAGCCAAGCCAAAATAAACTTTATTGAAAGAATGCATAAAATAGAAAGACATAGGTTAAAAATGAATCTAGTGCAAAATCATAGGTTAATACCCAATTTCAAAATAACATCTCTGAGATAAAATATTTAAAGGAGCCAAATCTAATCCGCTAGATCATATCTAAAACATAAAAAATTACCCTTAAAGTTCATATCTCTTCCTGATATACAAACTGATTATATGAAATCTAAAACTGCAGAACAGATTTCCAGTGAGCCTAAACACTGCAAAAAATAAATAAACCATCATTATGCTGCCTCACATTTGCCTTGCGCAGCAAAAGCACCAAAAATATGAATGACTCAAATCAACACCTAAGACACTGTCTTTACCTTTGGTTTATCATCACAATCACCAAGATACTGTTGTGACAGTGAGTTGCCATATTAGTTGTAATGGAAGACGATGTCAATCACTTCATACAATGTCACCTGTTTTTGTGAATAAGTAACAACTTTTGCTAACTCAAGATAAATTCTAATATGTTAAAATGTAAGCATATTTAAATGAATTTAAATTAAAATAATAGCATTCAGTTTAGCTATCTCCATTCGTTTCTCCAATAAGCATTTTTCGTTATGTATTTTTTTGCTTTCTGCACACATCTTGTGAATTTGAAATCGAAGGGTTCATTTTGCCTCACTTACCCCTACTCCAATTAGTATAGGTTAGGTATTCATGTTAGTCTAGCGAGTACATTTACAATGCTTAATGCACATCCCTAAAGCGTAGTGGTTTATTGAGGTTCACAAAATCTGCATTTTTTATGCCATTTGCCACTCCCAAAACACTCCTATAGTTGCATCCCTTGAAACTTAAACATTTTAGACAAGCTTACACCCTGCTCATGAGTAAGGTACCTTTTTTTAAAGTGCGCAAACCAATAAATTGCACTCTCAGAACTCTAGGTAGGTGGGGGCCATTGGAATAATGTCCTTGAGGAGTAACATGCATTTGAAGTGGAAAGACCACAGCCAAACATTAAGTCCTGCAAAGGAATAACAAGATAGAAAACTTTCGAAGATGTGAGCTTAGTGCTCCCAGACCAGTCTTACACATCTGAAGATATAAGTTATGTGGCGGATCAAGCAGGAAGTTAACCATCATCTACGGCAGAAGAAAGCCATAAGAGGAGGAGGACAAGTGAGTAGTGATGAAGCAGAAATTTCATCTTAATTGTAGGGGTGCATCATAATCACGTTTAGAGCGCACCTGAATATAATCACTTGTTGTATTAACGGGAAGTGTTAGAATTCTGAAATGTATTAACATGGATACATGGTGTATTTTAGGTCATTGGAAAGTAACATGGAGAGTAGATGTAGAAAATGAATGTAACTAGCAGGAATCTTTAACATGAAGAACTTGTGTTGTGCACATGACACTTATTCACGTTTAAAAGTGTTCGCTAGTTACGTTATTTTACACATCGGTAAAATAGTAGTTGAAATCACATCAATGGTATGTAAATTTGTAAAGCTCACATGATGTTTCTCTTATGTTAGGTGAAATTCATAGGCCTGAATTGTTAGTCCCTGAAACTCACACTTTAGCAATAACAGTTTGAATTTTGTGTGCTGTGGAATTTTTCTTTCTCACGTTTTGTGTTGCAGGTAAAGAAGCATTTGTTTAGATAGAATAATGTCTTTGTTTTACCCGCCAGGCAAGGAGAGAAGAAGTTACAATCTTGTGGTTTGAATCGATCAACGAACGTCATTGTGCTTCACACAGGATAAAGCATGTTACACCATCGACATTGTGGAACATTTTCTTCAGGACTATACCCAGGGTAGATGCTTGATCCAAGGTGCACCATGGTAGTGCCACCTGAGGATAATTGTATGTTGGATTTAGGGACTGTGCACCACTTCTTTCCTCCCTTCAGAGAGAGAGCATCTTGGAATAAGCTCTCTCTTTGGTCGCTTTATGCTACTCGACCCATTGATCGTGGGGAAACTTCTTAGGAAAACTTCATGTGCTGACACATTTTATCCTTCCTCCTGAAAATGCTTTTTTAGGGATTTCTCCTTAGTGTTAGAGTAGGGATGCATTTAATGCTTTTCACTCACCAAACCTCAATGCGGGGGAAATTTGGACACATGTTTTCTGATTTTCTGTATTCTACTTCTTGAACTAATTGTGTTGCTTATGCTGCACCGTCTGATCTGGATACGCCGATTTGGCTTAATGCTGATTCCTCTGAATTTCTATACACTTGTGCTGAGGTGTCTTTACCTGCAGTTATTTTGACTGTGTAGTACATTTAATTACCTCAGATAGTTGCCTGTACGGTATTATGTATCCAATTGAAGTACTGGCTAATTGCTCTATTTCCTAATGACTTCTTTCCCCTTTACACTTTCCTGCTGCAAAAAATAACCAGTGTGACTTGAGAACGGTCTAGAACATATGGGCCCGGCTTTTTCAGTAGTATATAGTCTTCTTCTAAACTGTAGGAAGTAAATTTTGAATGCCAGTGGCTGACTTCTGGAGGTGCCCTTTTTTTTTGCAGCAATCGACCCCCAGATCTTCTAACTTACAAAGATGAGCAGTCAGAAGGTTTACAGAGGAGAATCTCGAATGAATGGGAGGATGTAAGGGATGAACGATTTTAGATAGTAAACTAGGCACACAACTGTGGCCAGATTTATGTGCAATGGACAGCATTTTAAAGAGGAATTCCACTTTAATAGCTTACCAGATGACTCTTGCTCTATGGGTTTGAATTCTTTGCACTTTTTTGGTCAAATTTTCAGGTTAGCTGGTAAAGATGCTGTTACAGTAATGCAGTTGAGAGCATTAATGTAAGCACTAAAATTTTTTGGTCGAACTGAAATTTGGAGAAAAGGTAGAATGCATTGGCGTACATGTAAGTTGTGGAATGTGAGTTAAGTGACTAAATCCTTGATGGGGGCAAGAAAATGATACCCATATTGTGACCCTTGTGGATACATTTCAGAGATAGCCGCACACTAGGCAAGTTTTGTCATTTATTGTACAGATATTTCTTGTTTTGTGAACTGCATCTAGCTTACACATACTCAGGTTACCAATTTCACAAAAGTAAGTAACTCTTTCTGATGCAAAATACTTTGCGAATCAGTCATAAAAGTGTGGGTTAGCAACAGGAAGGCATTTGCCATGCACTATAAAGATGCACCAAGGTTAATGGGTATTCTGTAGTGAGCTAAGTTCACTCATTACCTTACAGCTAGGACACTAAGATCATCCACAGTACATCTTCTTAAACCTCCCGTCTTTAGGTATAAAACCAAAGGAGGAAAGTCTGTGCCACTCTTGGGAACCAGAGCATGAAATCTGATGCCCGCACAACTAAGGGCGGCGGAATCAGAAACCCTATTTAGGAAAGCACTGAAAACCTGGATATTTGGGGCCACTGATGCATTCTGATCATCACTGGTATAACTGGAATACTTCTCATGCTTAGCTGACTACCTCCACTTCTTTCTGTATAGTGCCAGGATACTCCCATCGGAGTGACAGCTGTGCTATATAAATATCTAAATCAAATCAACATTGTGCATTGGAAGGCCTGCTCAACCTCTGTCAAAGCTGTCACTGTGGTAGGCCACCTGAGACTGTTTGCCGTTGCCCCCCCTTGCCAACTGCCCTATCAGAGTTGTTTTTAGGTTTCGACTTGGCGAGGGGCAAAGCCCCTCCCAGCTCGAAATCTTTTGTTTTCAGTAGTGATGTTAGAACCGCCTCTGCCTCTCATTGGCTAGCTCCATAAATGGAGGCTAGCCATTGGGAGGCAGAGGCTGTCAATCGCGCTTTCTCTCGAAAACGCGATTCGGGGGCGTTTCTGGTGCTTTTTTAAGCCCCGCCCCTTTGTCCCGGGCCGCGCTGCCATTGGCTGCCGGCCCGGGACACCCCCGTGACGTCATTCCTGGGCCGCGCTGTGATTGGCTGCCGGCCCGGGACACCCCCGTGACGTCAGCCAATCACAGCGCGGCCCGGGACCTGACTTGTTCCTGGTTGTTTCCTACAAACGAATCGCCTTTGAAGAGTTTCATAACAAAACAGGATTTATTAGGACCCTTGGAAGCTGCCATTCAATGAGATACTGACGGGGTATAGACATTCGTTGAAAAATCATGTTTGCATGGGAAAGGCTGCTTGTCCGTGTACGCCATGCCTTCGTTTAGAAAAGAGAAAAAACGTGAAAACAATTAGAGGGGAATGTTATAGTGGTAGAAGAATTAGAACGAAAGTACTTCGCTTTTACTTATTCTACGCATTTTCGGGTGCGGTGGGGGATTTTTGGTGGGCGTGTGCTTGCTTCTCACTTCTTTTCAATGGCGGTGGGGCTTGTTTTTTGCTGTTTTTCTCATTTCATGCCGACCACGGCCGCCGGAAGAAGTCCAGGTGAGTGCGTGTCAGTGAGAGTGCCACTTTCTTATAGACTGTGTGTCAGTGAGAGTGTCTCGGTGTTAGTGGCAATGGCGGTGACTGTATTAAGCTCCTGTGATGAATCGATAGATGACAATGGCCTGACGTGGCGAGGGCGCAGGGGGAATACAGACGGGGCGAGGGGCGGGGCTGTTCCAAACTGCATGATATCTTCCTCCCCCTTCTCATGGCCAAGTGCACACATCTCTAAATTGTAAAAGGAAAGCAGCGGCCACGGCGGATGTTGATTGTCTAAAGTAAAGCGCTTGATATGCATGTCTGTGATATATGTAGCTCCTAGGAGCAGCAGGGCTGTGGGCGCACACGGGACATGTACACACACTGCGAGTCATGGAAGGCACGCGCAGAGAGCGCCGTCTGGGCCGGGCGATCACTGCGCGCCGCGAGGCTCCCGGAGCTATTGTGCTGGTGTCAGCTGGTGAGGGCGGGGCCACCAGAGGGAGGGGGCACGGGGAGGACAAGCCCGGGTGATGGCCCTCGGCAGCTGGAGGCCGGCCCTGAGCAGGAGGAGGCCAGCTCCCAGCGCAGCCTGCAGTGCCGCCTCTGCCCGGGTCCCAGCGCCCTCTCCCCGCCGCTGCTGCCCTGCCTACAGCTTCCACTGCCCTCGGCCCTGGCGCTACCTGCTCCCACTGCCCCTCCACATGTCCCGGCTCTGTCCCTCCCTGCTGCCGTGCTCCTAGCCCTAACACCCTACCTGCTGTGTCCTGCTGAGCTCGCAGCTCCCTGGCTGGTAGTGCCCCGCAGCTCTGGCTGGCAGTGCCCCCTAGCTCTGGCCGGCAGTGCCCCCTAGCTCTGGCCGGCAGTGCCCCCTAGCTCTGGCTGGCAGTACCCCCTAGCTCTGGCTGGCAGTGCCCCCTGGGTCTTGTTCGCACTGGCCCTAGCCCTGGCTCTCCTTAGCTCTGTCGCTCCCAGACTCGCAGTGTTACTAGTTCTGCACAGTCTTCGGTAGTGCCTCTACCAGACCCTCTGCGCCGCCTCTCCCTGGCTCGCACTGTCCCAGGCCCTCCTCTCCCTGGCTCGCACTGTCCCAGACCGTCCTCTACCTGGCTACTGTCCCAGGCCCTCCTCTCCCTGACTCGGACTGTCCCTGACTCGCACTGTCCCTGGCTCGCACTGTCCCAGGCCCTCCTCTCCCTGGCTCGCACTGTCCCAGACCATCCTCTACCTGGCTACTGTCCCAGGCCCTCCTCTCCCTGACTCGGACTGTCCCTGACTCGCACTGTCCCTGGCTCGCACTGTTCCAGACCCTCCTCTCCCTGGCTCGCACTGTCCCAGACCGTCCTCTACCTGGCTACTGTCCCAGGCCCTCCTCTCCCTGACTCGGACTGTCCCTGACTCGCACTGTCCCTTACTCGCACTGTCCCAGACCCTCCTCTCCCTGGCTCGCACTGTCCCAGACCGTCCTCTACCTGGCTACTGTCCCAGGCCCTCCTCTCCCTGACTCGGACTGTCCCTGACTCGCACTGTCCCTGACTCGCACTGTCCCAGACCCTCCTCTCCCTGGCTCGCACTGTCCCTGGCTCGCACTGTCCCAGGCCCTCCTCTCCCTGCCTCCATCTCCTGTCGAGTCCTGCCCCGAGCCCCGCGTGTGCCAAGTCTTCTGTGTCTGCCCCTTGTTCGGCGGAGTCTGTTCCGGAGCCCGTTGTTCGCTGCCTCCCTCTCCTGCGTGCCCAGACTTGGACCAGCTGAGTTCCTGCCGCCTGCAGCTCTCGCCCCGTAGGCTGCTGGCCTGCATCGGGGTCCAGGCCTGACTCCTCCAGAAACCAGCCGACCCAGTGCCCCGTGGATGAATGGCGGCAAAAGCCTTTTAAAGTTTGATCCGCTGCGGGTGATCTGTCAGACACATGCCGCAGTCAGCTTTGTTTTGGTCGCCCAGTTTGGTCACCCTGCTCTAAATGTTTGATGGTGGATCGGAAATGGAAAGAGGGTCTTCCATGGATTGAACCTGGGACCCCCAGGGCACTGCCCGCGCATGGGCATGCCGGGCTTGCATAGCTCTGTTTGGTGACAGATTGAAATTCCAACACCAGCCTCCTCTTTCTTTGTTTGCCACCGACCTATCTGTCAAACGCCCACCGGGAGGACTGCCAACTCCCGCCCGGGTCTGGTGGCAGGTCTGGTGGCCACAGTGAACCGGAGGACAGCTCGACTGGGCATATGCGCTGCCTGCTGCCCGTGTCACCCTCCCGGACGACATGCCCATGGTGCAGATCGCCCCATGGTGCCAGGAGAGGGGTCGAGTCGGCTGGCAGTGGGAGAGGCCCATCGGAGTGGACTGCAGTGCCCCCGAGCCTCGCTGTATCTGGCTGGCCAGTTTACGGGATGGTGGGGCAGGAGCGGGGCATAGATGGCATGGTGCCAGCCACAGTGGTGGGCAGCAGAAGCGATGATCTGGCTCCCGGATGGAGAAGCCCGTGGCGGTAAGAGACCCAGAAATGCTCGCTTGTTTATATAGCACTTCTACTATTTCTATAAGCACTAGACCTTAGTGAAGTCTTCCATTTTGCCCGTTCTTCTATATTTGAAAACACCAACGATCTCACCCACTGTCTACACATGAGGGATCCCGAGTGTGTGCGTGTGTGACTGCTCCAGTGTGTGCGTGCATGTGACTGCTCCAGAGTGTGTGTGTGTGTGACTGCTCCTGGGTGTGTGTGTGTGTGTGTGTGACTGCTCCAGAGTGTGTGTGTGTGTGTGTGTGTGACTGCTCCAGTGTGTGTGTGTCTGCTCCAGTGTGTGTGTGTGTGTGTGTGACTGCTCCAGTGGGTGTGTGTATGTGACTGCTCTGGTTGTGTGTGTGGCTGGCTCTGGGTGTGTGTGGCTGGCTCTGGGTGTGTGTGGCTGGCTCTGGGTGTGTGAGTGGGTGGTAGTAATTGCTGTCTGCTGAGCTCGTCCGTAGGGTACAATAGTTCTCACATTTGCGAGAGATTAAGCTATTGGCAATGTAAATGACAATGCCATTTATTTATCTGTTTTCAAAACCAACACATACATACAAATTTTGTCATTTACAATGCCAATAGCTCTAACTTCTCCAAAGGCGAAACCGTTGCATTGTAAATGCTTGTTTAGGTTTCGACTTGGCGAGGGGCGAAGCCCCTCCCAGCTCGAAATCTTTTGTTTTCAGTAGTGATGTTAGAACCGCCTCTGCCTCTCATTGGCTAGCTCCATAAATGGAGGCTAGCCATTGGGAGGCAGAGGCTGTCAATCGCGCTTTCTCTCGAAAACGCGATTCGGGGGCGTTTCTGGTGCTTTTTTTAAGCCCCGCCCCTTTGTCCCGGGCCGCGCTGCCATTGGCTGCCGGCCCGGGACACCCCCGTGACGTCATTCCTGGGCCGCGCTGTGATTGGCTGCCGGCCCGGGACACCCCCGTGACATCAGCCAATCACAGCGCGGCCCGGGACCTGACTTGTTCCTGGTTGTTTCCTACAAACGAATCGCCTTTGAAGAGTTTCATAACAAAACAGGATTTATTAGGACCCTTGGAAGCTGCCCTTCAATGAGATACTGACGGGGTATGGACATTCGTTGAAAAATCATGTTTGCATGGGAAAGGCTGCTTGTCCGTGTACGCCATGCCTTCGTTTAGAAAAGAGAAAAAACGTGAAAACAATTAGAGGGGAATGTTATAGTGGTAGAAGAATTAGAACGAAAGTACTTCACTTTTACTTATTCTACGCATTTTCGGGTGCGGTGGGGGATTTTTGGTGGGCGTGTGCTTGCTTCTCACTTCTTTTCAATGGCGGTGGGGCTTGTTTTTTGCTGTTTTCCTCATTTCATGCCGACCACGGCCGCCGGAAGAAGTCCAGGTGAGTGCGTGTCAGTGAGAGTGCCACTTTCTTATAGACTGTGTGTCAGTGAGAGTGTCTCGGTGTTAGTGGCAATGGCGGTGACTGTATTAAGCTCCTGTGATGAATCGATAGATGACAATGGCCTGACGTGGCGAGGGCGCAGGGGGAATACAGACGGGGCGAGGGGCGGGGCTGTTCCAAACTGCATGATATCTCCCTCCCCCTTCTCATGGCCAAGTGCACACATCTCTAAATTGTAAAAGGAAAGCAGCGGCCACGGCGGATGTTGATTGTCTAAAGTAAAGCGCTTGATATGCATGTCTGTGATATATGTAGCTCCTAGGAGCAGCAGGGCTGTGGGCGCACACGGGACATGTACACACACTGCGAGTCATGGAAGGCACGCGCAGAGAGCGCCGTCTGGGCCGGGCGATCACTGCGCGCCGCGAGGCTCCCGGAGCTATTGTGCTGGTGTCAGCTGGTGAGGGCGGGGCCACCAGAGGGAGGGGGCACGGGGAGGACAAGCCCGGGTGATGGCCCTCGGCAGCTGGAGGCCGGCCCTGAGCAGGAGGAGGCCAGCTCCCAGCGCAGCCTGCAGTGCCGCCTCTGCCCGGGTCCCAGCGCCCTCTCCCCGCCGCTGCTGCCCTGCCTACAGCTTCCACTGCCCTCGGCCCTGGCGCTCCCTGCTCCCACTGCCCCTCCACATGTCCCGGCTCTGTCCCTCCCTGCTGCCGTGCTCCTAGCCCTAACACCCTACCTGCTGTGTCCTGCTGAGCTCGCAGCTCCCTGGCTGGTAGTGCCCCACAGCTCTGGCTGGCAGTGCCCCCTAGCTCTGGCTGGTAGTGCCCCAAAGCTCTGGCTGGTATTGCCCCATAGCTCTGGCCGGCAGTGCCCCCTAGCTCTGGCCGGCAGTGCCCCCTAGCTCTGGCTGGCAGTACCCCCTAGCTCTGGCTGGCAGTGCCCCCTGGGTCTTGTTCGCACTGGCCCTAGCCCTGGCTCTCCTTAGCTCTGTCGCTCCCAGACTCGCAGTGTTACTAGTTCTGCACAGTCTTCGGTAGTGCCTCTACCAGACCCTCTGCGCCGCCTCTCCCTGGCTCGCACTGTCCCAGGCCCTCCTCTCCCTGGCTCGCACTGTCCCAGACCGTCCTTTACCTGGCTACTGTCCCAGGCCCTCCTCTCCCTGACTCGGACTGTCCCTGACTCGCACTGTCCCTGGCTCGCACTGTCCCAGACCCTCCTCTCCCTGGCTCGCACTGTCCCAGACCGTCCTCTACCTGGCTACTGTCCCAGGCCCTCCTCTCCCTGACTCGGACTGTCCCTGACTCGCACTGTCCCTGACTCGCACTGTCCCAGACCCTCCTCTCCCTGGCTCGCACTGTCCCAGACCGTCCTCTACCTGGCTACTGTCCCAGGCCCTCCTCTCCCTGACTCGGACTGTCCCTGACTCGCACTGTCCCTGACTCGCACTGTCCCAGACCCTCCTCTCCCTGGCTCGCACTGTCCCTGGCTCGCACTGTCCCAGGCCCTCCTCTCCCTGCCTCCATCTCCTGTCGAGTCCTGCCCCGAGCCCCGGTGTCTGCCCCTTGTTCGGCGGAGTCTGTTCCGGAGCCCGTTGTTCGCTGCCTCCCTCTCCTGCGTGCCCAGACTTGGACCAGCTGAGTTCCTGCCGCCTGCAGCTCTCGCCCCGTAGGCTGCTGGCCTGCATCGGGGTCCAGGCCTGACTCCTCCAGAAACCAGCCGACCCAGTGCCCCGTGGATGAATGCCGGCAAAAGCCTTTTAAAGTTTGATCCGCTGCGGGTGATCTGTCAGACACATGCCGCAGTCAGCTTTGTTTTGGTCGCCCAGTTTGGTCACCCTGCTCTAAATGTTTGATGGTGGATCGGAAATGGAAAGAGGGTCTTCCGTGGATTGAACCTGGGACTCCCAGGGCACTGCCCGCGCATGGGCATGCCGGGCTTGCATAGCTCTGTTTGGTGACAGATTGAAATTCCAACACCAGCCTCCTCTTTCTTTGTTTGCCACCGACCTATCTGTCAAACGCCCACCCGGAGGACTGCCAACTCCCGCCCGGGTCTGGTGGCAGGTCTGGTGGCCACAGTGAACCGGAGGACAGCTCGACTGGGCATATGCGATGCCTGCTGCCCGTGTCACCCTCCCGGACGACATGCCCATGGTGCAGATCGCCCCATGGTGCCAGGAGAGGGGTCGAGTCGGCTGGCAGTGGGAGAGGCCCATCGGAGTGGACTGCAGTGCCCCCGAGCCTCGCTGTATCTGGCTGGCCAGTTTACGGGATGGTGGGGCAGGAGCGGGGCATAGATGGCATGGTGCCAGCCACAGTGGTGGGCAGCAGAAGCGATGATCTGGCTCCCGGATGGAGAAGCCCGTGGCGGTAAGAGACCCAGAAATGCTCGCTTGTTTATATAGCACTTCTACTATTTCTATAAGCACTAGACCTTAGTGAAGTCTTCCATTTTGCCATTTTGCCCGTTCTTCTATATTTGAAAACAACAACGATCTCACCCACTGTCTACACATGAGGGATCCCGAGTGTGTGCGTGTGTGACTGCTCCAGTGTGTGCGTGCATGTGACTGCTCCAGAGTGTGTGTGTGTGTGACTGCTCCTGGGTGTGTGTGTGTGTGTGTGTGACTGCTCCAGAGTGTGTGTGTGTGTGACTGCTCCAGTGTGTGTGTGTCTGCTCCAGTGTGTGTGTGTGTGTGTGTGACTGCTCCAGTGGGTGTGTGTATGTGACTGCTCTGGTTGTGTGTGTGGCTGGCTCTGGGTGTGTGTGGCTGGCTCTGGGTGTGTGTGGCTGGCTCTGGGTGTGTGAGTGGGTGGTAGTAATTGCTGTCTGCTGAGCTCGTCCGTAGGGTACAATAGTTCTCACATTTGCGAGAGATTAAGCTATTGGCAATGTAAATGACAATGCCATTTATTTATCTGTTTTCAAAACCAACACATACATACAAATTTTGTCATTTACAATGCCAATAGCTCTAACTTCTCCAAAGGCGAAACCGTTGCATTGTAAATGCTTGTTTTTTTAGTGGAGCAGCATTTTTTTCTGGTTAATCTTCTATTCCTCTGTAAACTGCAGTAGATGCAATTAGGGTTTCCGATAAACGGAAACAGAAGAGGAATGAAAGAGGGTGTTCTGTGGTGACCACTCGTTGCTGCAAGGTGCACAGACTATTAATGAACTAGCATAAATATCCATGTGACAGCAGAGAGGCTGACCTTACTGTTCGATACCCAGCCAGCAGCAGCCACCACATATAAAAAGTGGTAGAACAGGGGATAGTGAGTGAGAGGGAGCACAAGAGGGGGAGCGTGGGAGGGGAGCTCTGGGGAGGAAGTTTAATAATAATAAAAAGTTTTTTAAAGTTCAACTTACCTGCTTCCGGCCGCCTCCGGCGTGGCGCTTCAGTGTTGGTTGTTCCTTGTCCCAGCAGTCACTGGGACTTACTCACAGACTCCCTGTCCAATCTCTGCACTGTTCTCCTGCTATGAGAGCAGCGTGTGGATTGGCCTGAGAGGGCTGAAAGACGCTCTGCTCAGGACAGGGAGTATGTGGGGTTTCTCCAGCCCAGGTGTTACAGTTAGATTAGAGAAACCTAAGTGAGCATGAGTGTTGGGTCGGCCTGAGATGAGCAAAACAGCTGTTTAATAATTCAATAAACTTCAAATATGACTAATACCTGCCACCAAAGCAATTCTTATAGTTTTGGGGGCCTCAAATGGCCTGAATTGTCACTGTCATTTGTCACTGGCAGTGGCCATGGATGGTGCAAGTTGCCATGCTGCAGTGACCTCCTGACACAGGGGCTTGACACATGTTTTTACAAATTAATTACTGGACAGATTTAATATAATAGAGGAACCAGTGCCATAATCTCAAAAATGGGTTTAATATCAATTTCTAGACAAAGAGCTAACAAAGTGCAGTATGGGCCAAATTGAAGGAGGAACCTCAGGAAAGAGTTTTCAATAATTTGCATCTCTTAAGTATCTACATGTCCTACAAGTCTTCCCCATACTTGGCAGCAGCTGCTGCCTTCATATTATACACTTGAAAGATGGAAGATAGTGGTTGGCTACGGATTGTCTACCTACATCACAAGATAGACATGCTAGATTGTAATACATTCTGTACTGCTATTTTTGCTTAGCCCAAATCAGCCTATTGTCAAATTGTTGGAAAGTGGATTATTAGTAGTGAGAAGTAGTGACTTGCCACTAGTAATAAGCCACAAAAACAATTTAAGGGTCAGTAAAGCTCTCAATAAATTATTCCCTTCCTAAATCCTTGGAACCTGGCAACTAGCAGGCAGGTGTAACTTAGGAAACATGCATGTAAATCATTTAAAAACACCAATACATTAAATAAGTAAGCCACAACACACAATAAAAATCGAACTCTAATTTATAAAAATAAAAAACAGATACACACCAAAACGACAAAAATCCAATGTAGGGAACCGGAGATATGGATTTTTAAAGAATAAACACTTTCTAGTGCTTGAAAGCATATACCGTCACTTTGGGACATCTGGTCATGCTTGACCAGGACAAAGTCAAAGTTTGAGTCCAACCGCAATGGTACCCTGGCCAGATACACTAAGCGGGAGGCCTCTGTCAAAATTTTATCTTCACACTTAGAACATTTTCTGGAGCGTTTTCCTCCAACGTTGAGCATGCCACTGCATCAGGCTGGATTCGGTGTGAGTCCGGCAGCTTGAGTTTCTGCAAGACCCCATTCAAATCCTGGAAGTCTGGAGCTCTGGAGTTATTAGTGGGACAAACCTGAAATCCAGGCAGGGTCGAGGTTAAAGGTAGCCGGCTCAACGTCTGGTCGGCCACCTTAAGGAGCTTTTTCCAAAAGTTGCTCCAAAGTCTGGAACTTCTTCCTGAAGTTCCTCTTTAGAGTTCAAAGTGTCCAAAACATAAATCTAACGGTCTGAAATCTCCTAGATGGTCACTAGGATGTCTGGGCTACAATTCCCATAATGCACCTGGTCAAATCCTTATAAGTCCACTGGATGCACTACAGGCAGGGTACCCTTGGTGGAGATGATGCAGGTGGGCTCTGTTAACCTTTAGCTTGCAGGGAGTCTAGTCACGTTCAGAGTCAGGCAAAGACCTTCTGGTGCTGAGTTCCACAGTGTGCAGAAAGTGCAGTCTATGTGAGTGCAGTCGTCTTGGTGCAGGTCAGGGAGTCAGCAGAGCAGTCCTTCATCTTCTTGTTTCTTTAGGCAGTAGATCCGAGGAGCCATGCAGCACTCCCATATTTATTTGCAGTTTCTGGACATCAAGAAGGGGGCACCCCTGACCAGTAGGAATCAGGGTGCCACCCAGGTGTATGACCACTTCCTTCAAAGTGTGGGATATTCTTGTCCCAGAAAGCACCATTCTCTTAAAATCCATCATGGAGAAAATCTCTCCAGATGAGATGGATTTGCTAACCCAACCTACTAGTGTGGCTAATTTTCCTAAACACTCCCTTTCTAACCGTCCCATTAATCTAATTACTGGGGCTCCTGCATGGCTAAAAAAAGCAGGATTTGGGGGTGAGCCTGTGCTGTCCTAAAGTGACATTCTTCCTTTGAAGACCAATTTGGCAACCCCCCACCCCCTTCCTGCCATCTGCTCTTTAGCTTGTACTTCTCCGCCCAAAGGAAAGATATTCTGTCATCTGACAGGACGCTTCACACCTCATCAGGCAGCACTGGCACAGACTGGGAGCAAGCTGGCAAATGAGGGCAGACCAACTGGAAAGCTGGACTTTGGCTCACAGAAAAGAAGGTTTAATAACCTCATTGGAACAGTCCAGCCCGAACTGCCAAGTCATGTCTTCCCTAGACCGGAAACAAGCATCCTGGGACCGGTTTTGGGTTCATAACCCTCATCAGCCAGGCTATCTTGAATCCAGTAGCAAAGTGAGCAAGGGACCCACGTCTGGACATATCTGCCAACTTATGGCAAACAAAGCGATACTAAAGGGGATAAAGGACTGAGGGCTTGTGCAACTCAAACACTCACCCTCAGTCAAGTGATCTGGGTTTAATCCATCATCATTCTTCAGCTTACGCCATCACCCCAGTTCAGACATGGCCATATGCAAATCAGTCTGGGCCTGTGCCTCATGGGAACAGTCCAGCCCGAACTGCCAAGCCAGGTCTTCCCTGGACCGGAAACAAGCTACCTGGGGCCGGTTTTGGGTTCATAAACCTCATCAGCCAGGCTATCTTGAATGCAGTGTCAAAGTGAGCAAGGGACCGCCGTCTGGGCATACCCTGCCAACTTAGGGTGAACAAAGCGATACCAAAGGGGATGATGGACAGAGCGTTTCAGCAAATCAAACACTCACCCCCAGTCAACTGATCTGGGTTTAATCCATCATCATTCTTTAGGTCACTCCACCACCCCAGTTCAAACATGGCCATATGCAAATCAGTCTGACCCTGTGCCTCATGGGAACAGTCCGGCCGAACTGCCAAGCAATGTCTTCCCTGGACCGGAAACAAGTATCCTGGGACCGGTTTCTGGGTAATCAGCCGTCATCAGCCAAGCTAGCTTGAATCCAGTGGCAAAGTGAGCAAGGGACCCACGTCTGGGCATACCCTGCCAACTTAGGGCGTACAAAGCGATACCAGAGGGGATGTTGGACCGAACACTTGAGCAAATCAAACAAACACCCCCAGTCAACTGATCGGGGTTTAATCCATCATCATTCTTTAGCTCACTCTACCAAACTCTAAATGAGGGCCTAAATCAATTGTACAAGCTAAAGGCATGGATCTCTGATAGTTATGTAACTTTGCTCCATGATTTAGCTGCATGTTCAGATTAAATTCACTATTGTTATTTCAATGTATGCTATATTCAGATGAGTCCTGCCTAGTAAAAGTATCATCATACAGGGAAATGCTAATGGTGACATTCCTATGTTCTTAAAAATGTCTGACATGCGCACCTGGAGCATTCTCCCAGGAAGCAGATTTGCAAAGTTGTCTTACCGCATACATCTTGGTCCTACAGTCATCAACTGAGTAGATTTGCTCAGTACACCGTACCTTAAAACCTCAGAACTAATTCCTGTCATAAGACGGAAACACGTAGCAGTGATGACGCAGACTTAATAATACTTCACGCAATAAATACATGTAATATTAAGGGAAGCAATACCCAGAGAACAATAACAGAGCGTGCTGTAAAACCGAACCGGATTAATTTACAAAAAGAAATTGAAAGGCCATGTTTCTAAACGCAATGGCCTCATACCTCAGATTTTCCAAGTGTAGTTTTTCATTTTTCCAATCATTGTACAGATTCCTTTATCAGTCATAATACTCTCTCGTTCGCTCGAACACGAAAAGAAAGAACATTTTCATGCAGTTCAGAATTTAATATAATCATTTATCTTTCATGCCCTGGAAACCGTGTCCAAATTCGGCACCGTGTTCTGAAACATTTCATTGTGAGGCTGCACAATAAAATATGAGAGCCAAAGACATTATTTATATATAGTCGGGAGGAGGAAGTCACACAGGCCCATGCATTTATATTGCAGTATTAATGTTCAGTGTCTCATCATCTGCTTCAATATCCGGATGGATGAACACTAATTGTGCTATACTTTTAGAACTCTTTTGAATATAACAGCCCCTGAAACAGTGTTTTTATGACTCTTTGTAAAGTCTAAGTGATAAAGTGATCTAATAAATTTACTCCTTTTACATCTTGAAATGTCTGCTTTGTTAACAGATCCTTGTAACTTGTCTGGTTTGGCCTCCCTTGCTTCTGTCATATTTTCTTTTCTTGCGCTGATCAATGTCACCACTTCTTAATTGTCCTCTCCCCTTTACTGCTCCTCAGTGTCCTCTTCTGAATGGATTTTCTGCCAAGTTTGGGCCTGCTTTTCAAAAGAGAGAGTCAGACATGAGCTTCTCGGGCCTGCAGCAATGGCTGCACAGGAGGCAACTCCCTATTTACAAAAGAAACCTGCATGCTGTGAGTAGTACAAGCTCAGCCACCTTCTGTGAACAGGCCCGGACTGGCCGTTGCAGGCACCGGGCAATCCCCCGGTCGGCCGCGAGGGTGGGGGCCGGTTTTGTTACAGGGTCGGTTTTTGCAGCATAGCTGCAAAAACGGCCCTGTAACAAAATCGGCCGAAAAGCGGCCCTAGCAAAGAGCGCGGTCGCACCCCCCAACCCCCCCGGGGGGGAAGGGGGGGCCGGCCGAGCACTTTGCCAGGGCCGGATTCGGTTCCCAGTCCGGTTAAACAAAACCGGAGTCCGTTTTAACAGATAATTGCTGCACGAAAGTGTTTACCGCATTTGATAGCAATTTCTGCATAGCCCAGGGTGCATGATTCCACAATACTTCCCTGAACAGAGCCCAAAGCACTATGCAGCCAGGAACAATAGGGCCCCGGTGAGAGCAGCTTAAAGCTTCATCTATCCTGGGCTCTTTCGGGTGTGTGGAGCACTCCGAGGGTCTGCATGTTAGAGGTACTAAGGGACTCATATATCATTATTAGACATACCGATTACCCAATTGCGAATCTCTACGAACTGCAATTAGATAATCGCTATTTGAATGTATGAAACTCCATGAGTTCATTTAGCATTTCCTCATGGGTCGCAAATTGACCTACTTGATTAATATTGATGAGGTAGGTCGCAATTTGCAAACCATTAGGAAACACAAAAATCACAGGAATGGTGGCCTGCTGGGGTCAGCAGAACACCATGTATGTGATTGCTTTTAAATAAAGCAGTCTTTTTTTTTAATGCAGCCTGTTTTCCATGAAAGAAAATAAGACGCGTTCAAAAAAAGAAAGATTAAAAGCTTATAATTTTTAAGAATAGGCAATGGTCCGCTACCATTCACGGGTTACCACCTACTTGAAGTAGGTGGTAAAATGTGAATGTTTTGCAACCGCATTTCAGTCCCAATCATTCCTACATACGACTGCGATTTGGAATTAGAAAGGGATGCCCTGAATATGCCCCCTTCCTAATACTGAATCGGTATGCATTGGCAATTCCAAATTGCGATTCGATAACATGTTACTGAATCTCAAATTGGAATTTATACATACGAAAACGCATTTTTGCTGTCACACTTGGCCTAATGCATGATACATATGGCCCTTAGAGCTATAAAATAGCTACTCGAAAATATATAATTTCATCACTTAGCCAAAATTTGGCTCCCATTCCCGACAGGGTTGGAGAGACACAGCCTGCTGAGGGGAGCCCTTAAAGAGTTTTTCATCCATTTCCGATAGGAAGGAACGCTTCCAGGCGCTTAGGCGTTTTTCTGTGAAAATGCCCCGTTATTTGAAATCAAGCAGAGCTCATATTACACCAACCTTCGGCTTAGCCGTACAAATTAAATATACTTACAAGCCTAACCAAAACCCCAAGACCAACCTCCCTCACCACCTACACATTACCCACCCCCTTAAGGCAAAATTCCCCATCTCACTTCCCTAAATGCAACACTATTATCCTGTGTCCGGCCTCAAGCTGCTTAGGCAAGAGGAAGTAAGGGCCATTGGTAGTGCATCTCAGAGCACTGTGCATAGTGCATGTGCTCACAATTGCAACTGGCCAACCCACAGTTGTCCAAATGCTGTAATCCTTGATAGAGCAAGGTTTCTTGAATCTTAATCTCCTAGTAAAGTCATCAAACAGAATCCTCCACTGGTAGTATAGATGTTTCATTGTAGACTTGAGGTATAAGAAAGGAGCTATCAGTACAGCAGTACTACAGATTGTGCCCCGGGGGCACAATGTGCATGTATGCTCACTTTGTGCACGCTCAGGCTAATGGTATTACAGAAGGGGACGCAGACACGTGTGCAGCCCCTTCTGGCATTACCTCGTTTTCATGGGGGTGTGGCCCTAAGCAGATGAGAGAATCACATTGCTGCTGTGCCTGGGCCGTGTTATGGACACATGCATAAAGGCAAACATGTTCTTTGGAGGAGCACTGAAAGTGCGCCACAAAGAGGTGGTGCACTTTCAGTGTGCCTCTTGAAGGCAGTCACCTGAAAGGTAGAAAGAGGGTCCCATGGGCCCCGCAGACACCCCCCTGTAGGTGGGGTGGGTGCTGTCACTCACTGCACTGATCTGCATGGGAATCTCTAACCCATCTTCAAATTTCAGGAGGCAGGCCGCCTGCACAGTGAAACACAGAGCCACTTTGAAGCAGCTGCCCTGTATTTCACTTAAATGCGCTGCCCCGAGGGCAGTAAACGTTTGCGGCTGCCCTGGAGGCAACACATTTTTTTTTAATATGGTGCACTGTCCCTGTTTGCACCTGGCACTCCTTTTGAGGGGTGGGTCATGGCACAAACAGGGAAAGTGCACCTTATGCCTAATAAGGCCCCATGAAGTACATTGCAAGAACCATGAACCCAACAGCTCCACAAGAATGATAAAGAAAATATTGTTATACCTTAAGGATTTTATTTTAAAAAATGTGTTCAGGTTGCAGGTTAAAACAGTTAGCAAAATTGATAAAAAAAAGAATTTGTAGGAGATCCTTGCTCTTTTCTACCACCTAGGTATTGGCTGTCTTCACTGCAACTTAACACACTCAACTCTGTCTCGTCAGTGATAGCTTGTGCAATAAATTCAACAAATAGACTCAGTCTTAGTCTCTCTTGACCCTTTGGCCACTCCTCTATTCTCAGCTCACTCCTGGTCAAAGTACCTAGCCCTTCACCAGGATCTGCATCATCCATCACCTAGACATGTTGTTTATTCAGTGTGACAACTCCTGATTCACTCATCACAGACTCAGAAATGATCTCAACTCAGCTTTATATTTCTTGAGGAACTTGAACCACAGGTTGACTCTGTGGTTCCTGGAGGTTCATTTCACCCCCTCTGCTCTTTCAAAATATTCACAAAATGGGGGTTGCAATTCATCAGTGTGTGCTACCACCTCCTCGTCTGGACCCCCTACTTGCCTGGTATCAGACGCATGTCTCCTGTTCCACAATCCACCACACTTGACGGCTGCGTTGATCACCTAAATGACCTGATTAGGGCTTTTCTAACTGGGCACCAGGTACGACCTCCAAACATGCTTCTTGGCAAGGACTCAACCCCCTGGACAAAGGTTTTGACACTGTCCCTGTTGAGGGAGAACAGTGGCAGCTTCAACCTAGTGAGAGACAGAACACACTAGATAAGCCAGTCCATTGCAATAGTCACGAGCCATATCATCTGTGATATTCACAAGTGCATTAGCAGGCACAGCAGGAAATCTTATGGCTCTCCCCATAAGAATCTTGTGGGGAGACAGTTCTGTTCACCAATTGAGAGTGCTTTGGAGAGTCATCAGCACCAAAGGCGAAGTACCCGACTACTTCAGTGAGGTAGAAGCACACATTGTAGTCAGCCGGGACTTCAACATCCCATTGACATGTTCCACAATGCTAGAAGCCTGGGGTCAGTAACTCTAGTACAGTCGTTGTTCCATCTTAAAAGCCATACACAGCATTCTCAGGACTTAATTATTAAAATGAATCCCACAATCTGACTCCAGAGAAACTGGGAATCAAAACCTGGACAGCAGTTCTCTCAATAACAATTTGCCTACAGTGAGATTGTCTTCTCATCCACTTGCATTTTATTGAAGGGACCTCCTAATCTTCCTATATGACTCATGTTAACTGGGGGTTTTCTCCCTGCATGTATCTGCTGGCAAACAACACACCTGTGATACATATTTTGTCTGCCTTTACCTAAATTGGGAATTATACCAATTTTGTCTTAAAAACCTCACCATCACGTCCCTCTCTACATGTGTGGGGACATGAAAGTGTCTAGACATCTGTGATGACAAACTATCAGACAACACAGGTCTTCAATATTTTGAAACCCACATTTGATCCTCATTCTTCATGTATTCTGCTCAAACCCACCTTACTGTTCAACCTCTGGTACTTCTTTCTGCAATCTCTTAACTTCCTCCCAAGTATCAGCAACAGACATCAAAAGATTAAAGACATTAACATTTTCAGATTCATTTCAATATTCAACATTAATGCACATGACTGAAAAGCACAGTACCGGACAACTTCATTGTCATACTCAGGTTCGACTGGAATTTGGGTTGCGGAACCGGAAGTTTCAGGGCATGAGTAGTTTTGTGAAACTGTGCCACAAAATCCGCCTGTCAGTACAAGGTACACTAGACAATTCAATCAACATGGGATACCATTCGAGACAGAGCCAGCTTTGATAAAATAACAAATAATGCTGCCAAATGGAAATCCTTTTTGGAAGACAAATCGGCAATTTCAAAGCGAAGACATGGGTGGACAGTGATCAATTCATATTCCGTGATAAAACCACAGGCATACTTAGAAAGTCACTTTAATATGATACTAAAGAAAAGATATATAGAATATCGGTTGGGCCTACACCTTTTGAAAGATCTACAACCATCTTGGAAAGGCGTTTATATTGATCTTCATTGTCGCCTATGTGGGTACCAAAAAGAATCATTACCCCACCTGTTATGTGTATGCCCGGCTCTCATGGATCTAAGGAGATTGCTTTTAAAGGACACTTTTAGTAAATTGAACATTCGCACATGCAGGCAAGCTGTAATTCGATGGCTGGAGGGATTGTCACCCATTTTGGCCTGTAGGGGTGTTCAATAAATGAAAAAAGTACGATCTCTCCTACGACAAGCTGAACTTGGGGAAACAAGTAAAGTAGGAAACAGTAACCTCAATGCCTGACAGAAAATGCTATCAAGGATGGAAAACAGGTTAATAACGGGCTAGAATGAAGGATTTAATTAAGATGGGTAGCTAACAACTTTTATGGACCATTGGCCTCTTATCTAGCGTTATAAAAAATAAGCCCACCAAATGAAATTCATGATTTTAAACACACGGTAATGGGCAATGTAATCTAGATGATAATTTTATGTAATATGAATTACAAATTGTTTGAACATTTTAAGGATTATTTTTCTATTGTGTTTTTGTAATGATTTTAAATAATCAAATACAATAAATTCTTTTGACTTTGACTTCATTGTCATACTAGTTACCAGCTTATGCATAATCCTTTATGCTCCTATGTGCTGCACATTTAACCACAGCAATCTTCGGGGCATCTGCAATGCCTCAAGTAATCTCTTTACATATTCCCCATTCCTCATAGGGGATCCAGGTGACATCATAAATCCCCTTAACAATCACAACTGTCCGAAGTCATGGACAACACCAAAGTCATATTGACTATCAGGAAAAATGATGACTTTCAACTGTCAAAAACTGCTTCAAGCTCTAGTAAGTGCAAAAGAATTATATACAAAGCAATGAATATAGACTGAATCAGTTCTATATTTGGGCCGACATGTCCAGCCGGACAGAGGTCTTCAATTTTTTACTCAATCACCTCTGCAAGTGTTTCATCTTTAATAACAGGTCTTGACTTGATGCACAATTTGGTAACATTGAGACTATCATGCTCAATCTCTCTCTCCTCAGTTTCACATTCAGGTAGGGGTAATATGTTGCAGGGTTCTAGCTATTGCATTGATTCAAAATAATGTTCTCAGCTGCAAAAATAGCATTCTCATACTTGGTGAGTGGGCTGTTATTCAAATGTTGGGTTTTGGCATGAGTAAGCAATATCTCCACAGAGTGAGGAACTATCATGATAAGAAGATAGCCTATACTCATATTTTTACTGTGCTCCATGCTGATACCTATAGCTCATATCGCATTAAGGCAATCGGACAGTCCTGCGGCCAATGGATCAAGTACAGCAGGAAAGTATGCAACTGGTCTTCGAGATTCAGCATGCATCTGAGTGAGCACTGAGAGAGCACATCCCTCCTTCTAATGCAAAACAAAGTAAACTCTTTGATGTAATCTGGCATTCCCAGAGCCAAGTGCAGCAGAGACTTTTTCTCTACTCTAGGAAGGCAACCATACTGTGGTTGTCCCATGGTATCTGACTAAACACATCCTTGTGTGTCTACCTTTGTAGAGTTTGTCCACTACGGAAAAGTTGGGTATTGACTGCAAACATTATCCCTCCATTCCCAGCAATATCCAGGTTTCTCGCTGCGTAGTAAGAGGATTCATTTTGAAAATGCAGAAATTCTCTCTTGTGACACCTTCCTTGCTTCCTTCTCAATGTGATGTCTTAGGTACAGGACTTCTTTCTGATAGTATTGTAATATACTCAGGAACAGTTTGTGTCAATTCTGAGCCAAATGATTCAACGTGACAATTGTGTCTGGTCTGCAAGCGTCTTGCAACATTGACGCTATCAATAGATCATTGATGTATTGAACAAGGGCTGAATTACACAGCAACATTAGAGTCCCCAGATTTATTTTCAGGATCTGTTTAGAAATTGGGGGATTTTTCTGTATACACTTGTAGAACTTGCCACCATGCCAGAATTCTATTTTGAAACTAAAACACGAAGAGAAAATGGTTGTGTTCGTGTAACGGGTTGGAAAAGAACACTTGACACAAATCAATATCTGTGAGCCAATCAGCTTGACAAGGCTTCTGAAACAATATCACAGCAGAATTCAGTTCTACAGGATAACATGGAACAAAAATGTTATTAATCTCTCGCAGGTCCTACAGAATGCTTTACTTACTGCTCAGGTTCTGCATGGTCATAATTAGAGAATTACAGGGCTCTTCATAATTTCCTTCAATGTTCCTTTCTGTATCATGGACTCATGCACTGGGGCAAACCCAGTTATTGTTTCTGTTATAAGGTTATACTGTGTCGTGCGTAGATAATCAGCATTAGTTTTCAAAATAATTCAGACAGGTTCTACACCTTTATTAAGTCTGATATCTTTACCAGAAAAGCCCCAGAATGCAAGCTACACAGTGCCTTCCGGATCAAGGAGTTGGTCTTCCACAGCGATCAGGGGAAAAAATCCAAAAGCTGTTCCATTTAGCCATTTTGAAATCAACATCATTGCCATGAGTTTGAAATTCAAGTTGTTCGGTGTGCAGTTAATTGACCAGTTTAATTTGCACAATAAGTCATGCTGAACAAATTGGCTAGACTAGAATCACATATCACAAATTGATGATTTTCTTCAAAAGAACCTATTTTGAATGCAACCTTTTCAGACACTGGTTAACGATCTGTTTCTTTGCAACATTTAACACTTAGATCTGTTTTCCTGAGAGTGGTAGGTTTGGGACTTCTGCTGTTCTCACAGTGGAGCTGGTAGCACCAGTGTCTATCGAAAAGTACACTGGGTGGCCATTCACCCCACCTTCTATGAATAGACCACTCTGGTCTACCTCTAAGATTATGCCTAGCCCACAATCTCCCCCCTCCCCAACTGGCACAGTCATTTTAATTGATCAGAACCATACCCATCAAGGGCACCAAAAACTTGAAATTGTTAAAAAGTGGCTTCATTTGCAAATGTAGTCTGATTCACCTTCAAAACAGGGTTCCATCGAACCTCAGATTCCCCATGTTCTGTTGGGGCATCAGTGCTTGAGGAACCTGCATCACTGGGGCTTGAGGCATATTAGTATTCTGGGGCCACTGCATGGGTATTTCCGCATCTGCATAGGGTTCCCATTCTGTACCTGGCCCTTGCCTATCAAGCTATTGAGATTCAGTCAACATTTCTACTTCCAATGACCCAATTTATTGTAATGATGACACGATTCAACCACTTTAACATCACCACATCTATTCCTGAATTATTATTATTATTATTTATTTTACAGTTAATTCAAACCATAACATACAAACATCACATTGATACTTGATTAAAACTGGAGTTAAAGATTAAAAAGACATTGTAAAAACAAGCAATAGAAAATAAGTGTCAGTTCCAAAGCAGCATTTCTGGTTAATGACAAGTGTGTCAAGGTAGTCCATTTAGCACCAGAGAAAAAATGAAGAGTGGAAAAGGCAATAACAACATATTCCAAGGTTGCTTCAGGTACCAATCCCTGACTTTCAACAAAGTCTGTTTGTACCGTGGCAGTTGTAATAGGGCTTGGGATTGCTTCAACAACTCTCACTGAGCAGTCCCTAAATGTGCGTTATTACACTCTACCCGGTGTTTGAGTTTCATTCCCCCTAAAGTCCATTGCATGTTCTTTGTCCATTTCTTAGTACTTGAGCTGTGTGCAGTGCAGTTAGAATAATATTAATACACTTCCTGTCTCCTGCTAGAACTTGAGTGGTGTTGTTATTGAAACACAAATCAGATGCTTCCCTGCAGTGCCTGAGGAACTTGCCTCAGTGGGGACAACAGCACAGTAGCTCGAACCCAAAGCATATTAAAGTTGTGAATTGAGACGGCTAACAGCCTCATATAAGTAATTTTGTTATAAGTCTGTGGTTGAAAAGAGTAGTTAAAGTATTTATGAGGTTTCCACTTGATATACGAGGCATCCAGGGCTGTAAAGAGGTTTTTTTGGAAGCCTTGCAATATACCTCTCAAATGACACTTGGATAATTTGTTTTTTATTGCTTTTTTCCACGTTGACAGAGCAATGGTTGGGTTAGACAGGTTTGTGGTGTCGATCTTCAATGTGGCAATTGCCAGGTGCAGCTGTGTGTGCCAAGCGGAAATCTTGTTCATGAGCATAGATTGTAGCTGTTCTTTCAAGGACTGAGCTGGGGCACGCAGAATGCTAATATTAAATTTCATTAAATCACCTAAACAGTGCAGATCTGCACTCACCAGAACCAGCTCGAGCATCAACCTAGCCCTCCTTGCATGCTCAGGATTTATTCCTGTACTTCGATCAATTGGAAAATCACGTCCTCTAACTTGTGGAACTCCTCTCTCACCCTACATCACCTGTCCTCCACCTTGGTATCCAACATGCTGCATTTCACCAACGTTTCCCACATACAGCCCATTCTGAAATCCATTCTGCACAAGTTCAGTCTGGGCCAATATGAACTTCTCCTTAATCCTATACTATTTCATCACTGCAATACTTCGCATATTGACATCCCTCATCCAAAGGCTTGCTTTGTGAACAAATCACATTCTTTTGAATAAGGAGGCTAATCTCTAGGCGTAACCAGAGAACAAACTGTGAGACAAAATTACTCATATCACCCCTTTCTGGGTTATGAACCCCGCTATGTTGTCTAAACAGCTGCAACAAATGTTTGTCTCTTTTGCGTCTTGACTAGTTTAATTACTCTTGAACCCATCATACTATTTTTGTGGAACTTTCTCTTTCAATAAGTTAATAATTTTTTAACAGTTCTGCATCACTATAGGGGATGGTGCATTCATCCCAGCTACACTCGAAGGTTCAGCATCTGACCACTGTATCAACACCTTAAATTCAGTCCCCAAATCACTGGAAAACACTATGTCAAAAGAGGTGTTCAAACCCACCCACAGCAATTTGAAAATGTTCACAAATTGATCAACCTGAGTATATCACATGTCAAGACTTTCCCTCTATTTCGGGATTTTTTTTGTAAATGTAGCAAGATTACCTCGGCTCCAGGGCACATGCACATATCCTTCTCCATGCACCTCCCTCAAAGGGTAGATCTTTGTGGTATTTCATTAGGAGATGCTGATAGTATTCATGTCATATCCCCAGTTTCTTACTTTTCCATTGTTTTCTTCAGTCTATCCACAGTCTGGGGATTCCCCAAACAACCAAGGTATCACTCCAAAGTCCAAGAATCCCTTGGTACCTTGCTCACCTGGGGTTGTAAACACTAAAGTCCTACTTGGTCCTAAAGGCCTTGAAATTTGCTGGGGCTCCAACTTGCTACTTTCAAATTCTGTGTCATAAGTGTAATAACTAACCCTGTGCCAAGTACTACACTACGCTCGTGTAGTTTGCAAAGTTTGCTCTACTTCACACTACGCGAATTGCACGTAGCACAGTGCAAACACACATAGCGTAGTGTAGCGTAGCGCAGCGCAGCGGTCATTTTTTGCTTGCTCGCGGTCCTCAACGTCAAGTTGGCGACCGCGAGCGAGCAAAATGACATCCCGGCGAGACTTTTTCCTCATTCGCGATCAGCAACATCAAGTTGCCGATCGCGAGCATGGAAAATAAACCTTCCGGCAAGATTCTCAGCGCGGGGAGGTCAGGATTCTCATTGCGAGTGGTCGCGTATGCTCGCGACCGCTCGCGATGAGAAACTACCAGTCCGCGTTGAGAAAGCTGCTGCTCGAGTAGAAATCTACTCGAGCAGCAGAAAATGACCGCTTGCACTGTGCAAGATGCGGTTGGCACTGATTGCACATTGCAGACAAGCATCCGGCACTATGCAATCAGTGCGAACAGTATTTTGCACAGAGCACTATGCAGTAAGCGTAGCTCGCGTAGTGCGAAGTGCACTTCGCATAGCTCCGCATAGCGCTACTACGCAAACTACGCCCAGGGTTAGTAATAACAGTAGTAGCCATTCCAGTAGTCACACTAGAAATTATAAGCATTAAAGCCACAGTTATAGGGGCAATTAAAGTGGGAGCAGTCAATGTCAGGGGTGGTATAACAGGAGGCGTCACTTGAGGGACAGCTATAACTGACAGAATAGTATTTGGGACAGTCATAAAAATAGTAATTGGTGACAGTACAGTTACAGCTGGGACTATCAGTACAGATCCTCTTGTCTGGGCTACAACTTGGTTAACGAGAGCATAGCACCATTACCACCAGCACCGCCATCTCCAGCAGGTTGAACAATGGTCTAAGGTGACGGTTGAGAGGACAGCAAGTCATCCAAAAAATTGTCACTAGAGTTGCTGTTTGTGTCAATCTTATACTGTGTCTATTTAACTTGCAGTCGCTGGGCTTTCTCTTCTTAGGTTTCTCATTCATAAGCACGGGGTATTACTTCCACAATCATGTCCCCTCTCCTCATTTTCTGTTCCGTATCCCATTTAGCATATAAAGGGTTGGGCATTAAATTATGCTGTTCCATTCTTCACTTGATGGACAGGCAATGGACAAGCAAATGGATCTTCTGAATATGGCCTTGAGCAAGCTGTGATTTTTTATTTTGTTTTATTTCACGTACTCAGTGCATGAATGCCTGGAATCAAGCCTTTTCTCTTTGCATTGTGGTATACTTTGTTTTTACCTCTTTGTTAGAATTATTTTTCAGCTATTGTATCATGTCTGATTGTGTAATTCATGCTTGTCTTGATGGAATGTAATAATTTGTCCTGTTCAAGGTGATTTATAAAGCTCACGATTCCCACATTTGCTAATGAAATTTAATGGTTTCAGAAATACAGGCAAAGGTTTAGAAAGTAGATTTAAAAGTCCAAAGTGCAACATTTATTCCGCAAAAACTCTATAGTGACATTTTTGCGCTGTGATAACTTTTTGTAATAGATCAAATAAAAAGATATATTTTCTCGGGAGGGAATAAAAACAGGTCAAGATGGACGTTTGCAGAATAAATATAATTAGATTAAAATACAGGAGAGACTTTTACCAGAGCGGGAGGCTGGGGTTCCTTCTGTGACCTACCTTGGAAAACGACATTTAGAACAACTACATTCAGTATTTGTTTTTAATTCAAATTAAAACCAACAAATTCGTTTATTATAGAGATAAGACTTAATTGTACTAGGGAACACGATTTTAGAAAGACATTTGAAATACAGGTTCATTTAATTGAAACACATATATTTGCTGGAGAAGAATGCCAAAATTGTGTGAACTATAGAATTGCAAGCCATTTCCCAGAAGCAAGGATCAAAATGATGTGAGGGAACATAATTCAAAAAAGAAATTCGGAATTCCTAATGATGTTAAAACCACAGTACTGCAAAAATGTTTTCTAGAAAGGTAGGTAATGGGCGAGTAAAGAGCCACAACTTCGAAAAACCTATTTGAACATCTAATTCATGGACTTGAAAAATAAGAGAAGCAGTTGCAGGAAGGACAATCCGAATTTAAGTTGGGGCAACATCTTGAAGAATCTGCATGACCTATTCAATTTAATGTATTTAATTCAATTTAAATTAAACACACTTGATTTGTTTAGATGCCTACCAGGGCTGCGGAAGAGATTTTTAGAATTGGCATTAGAATCATTAGAACCACTATTTATTGTGACATAAAAAAGAATACATACATTTGTCTGAAATCATAAGCGCTATGGCGACCACTATTTACATTGCCAGAGAGGTAGGTCAGGGTTCTGTGTTGGAAAGGAGAACAGTAAGTCAGAGAAACATGTACACAAGTACATTTCAAAGTCTTTATTCAATGTGTTCCCAATTACGTGTTGCCTTGTTGCAACGTGTGAACCTCTACCTCTCATCCCCAAATAATAAGCCAAACATCAACCGTATCAAGGGTGAGTTCTGTTGGTTAGACAGCTTCCCCCACACTCTGGTTCTTTGCCTCTAAGCACCTATCTTGGCAGTCTGTCTTCCACTCCACTCCAGTCCAGCTCTTGAATTACATTAAGTCCCTTTTTAATTAGAGATCTCTTTCCCCTTCTGATTTCATGGCCATGATTATCCATACTTGTCACAGGTATCGCATAGCCCCCATGGAGAGTGGCCAAACATGCTAGACCCATGCTGCAGTGACTGAGGGAGCACCCATGCCTGGACATCGCTTAAGCACACAAGATCCAATTTTCTGCCCAAATGCAATGTCCACCGGGTTAGAATCTTCACTGTTGTGCTGAAGCAGAATGATAACAAAGGTAGGAACTTTGTAGGATACTGTATTGAGAAAGAGAGAGATAACAGGTAACTTCTGTTTGCATTGCTTTTTCTGGCATTCTGCATAATACTGTTGATCTGTGGATTATGTGCTGCAATGTTTACCATAGTTTAACTTATATTTGCTTCATTTAATTTCTACACCTGATCTCTGTCTCTATGATTCGTAGCCCTTATGTGAACATCCTACTCACTCATCTCCTGAACTATTGGAAATCCACTGTCTCTCAGGCACACCTGATTTTTCACCTCTTGTAAGTGAGCCACTGACCTCCTTCCTTGATCAGCTTCCCTTGAGTCTCAACCATTCTTTCAAGGACATTCAACTAAAGTATTCAGCCATAGAAGTTAAGAGTAACTCCCATAGATTACACCTGTTTGCCTCTGCTAGAGCTAGATGGAATTTGGGGGCATACTCTCTATTGCTTTTTCTTGACCTTCTCTCACAGTCATCATCTTTTCTTAGGGACATCAGTGCTAGTTTAGAACTCTCTACTGAAAGCAGCCAAAAGAAGGGAGATTGGGTCTGAAATCAGTTCCCCAAACTTACAGCGTGTACGCTCAAAATCCTGGGCACTTGGCAGGTTTTCTGAAGGGAGCTAAAACAGATTGTACAGGTCATGTATTTCATCAACTGTCAAATTCTTTATTTTCATTCTATGATGAGAGGTTTGAGTAGTTTTTAAAGGGTTTTATTTTCTAATTAAAGTCTAGGTTTCTCTGAATCTTTATTCATTAGTCAAATATCAATCAGGTTAAAGAATCAATAGTGGAAAAATGTAGCAATTGCAGATCATATTACATTGTGCATACAGCACGTTCCATAAAGGAATGAAACCCTTTTCTAAGAAATGGGGCACAAATTATGTCAGTCAGAACCCATGAAGAGCTCAAAAATAAAGGCAAGAGTGAGATTAGTGTGAAGCTAAAAATCAACAATTAATAAATGTAGAATTTCCCATAAAGAGAAATAAAGCAGAAAACAAATAAGCCGTGGCAAAGCAAATTTATCAAAGCATAAAGCTTGGGTTTTAATAAACGTCAAAAGAACACAGCCTGTAATTTCTGTTCTAAATCTCAGCTGACCCGCTTCCCGTCTCCACACAAATTAAATCTCTCCAGCTCCGTCTGATATGCCCTCGTCCCAGCTCATATGCCTCCCTTCTCCTTGGCTCTGCACTCCTGTTACTTGCCCGTCTACTCCCGAACATCTGTATCCAAATCTGTGCTCTCCTAAAATGAATCTGTAGCTCTAAACTATGAACGCATTTTAGCAGTAATTTAAAGTTGCAAAAGCATTCTCTGTTATTGTCTTCATCCAATGGAAATCCAGCAATTCTCCCACATCATCCATCATGGGAGCTGGCAATTTTCTTTGTGGCATGTACAACACAGGACCTGTTCCTATGGTGAGTATACTTCTCCTGATCATAACCAACCAATAATATTATTTAGTTGGAACAGCGGCTGCAGAATCTAGCCATCTTATGTTACTGGATCAGGGTCATCCTTTTAGAGCATTAATTAAAAAGGTGCGCTGTTTTCTCTGTGACTCCTTTCTCACTCTACCCTCCCCCAAGTACTATCTGGAGTGAAACGCGAGAAAGAGATAAGGAGCAAAAGTGTGAGAAGGGAGTGATGGAGCCTCACGGGAGTAACACCATGGAGGCTAGCAGGATGGTACTCGCCTGCCACCTAGGTTCTCATCATCAGCCTCCACCACTCCAACCAAAAAGTGATAGTGTATAAAGAAAATAGGAAAAAAGGAGAAACGTAAAGGTGCTGGGGAGACAGTGCCTGCCTGTGCACCAAAGTTGGTGTACTGCAGGTCTGGACCCAAAGTGCGGAAGAGCGTGTCAAGCCAGATGGCACACTAATCCTGTGAATATAAAACCGAGCTAGATCACACTGGCTAAATGTACTTTATTCTGTGCTGTGTGTCTGCCCCATTTAAAAAGCCTGTAAACAGCAGAAATTGTCTCAACCACAATTGCTTAATATGAACTTGAATGGATGGAAAAATAATTATTCATTCCAAACCAGGCAAATCTTTTATTGCCATTTACTTCATATTTTTTTAGAAAATGTTTAAATTATGCTAGCAAAAAATAAACACTATACATTCAATATTCAAACAATATTTACAAACATAATGACAACATTTTGAATAAAAGGAGACAATATCAAAGCAAACTACAGAAAATGCAAACAATTACCAACAGTACATAAAGGCAACAAATGGATTTTTACAAAATGTGTGTGGAACTTGTGCCAAATGAATGGCAAATGATACAAATCACTGGACCACTGAGTCCTAGCTGTTATTACAAATTAGAATATGTTCCATCAAACACAAAGCCGACGCGTTTCGAGGCCAGGTCTAATGTCCCTGGTCTCTCATCAGAGCTTTAATTCTTTATATCGGATTTTGGGGTCATGTGGCAAGGGCGTCACGTTCTTTATGAATCTGGGGCGGATCACTGAAAGAATATCGACTACCAAAATATCGACTACCCAAAATATCGAGGAAAAAATATCTACAGCAAAAATATCGAGTTTGTATGTACAAACAGGTAAGTACAAAAATATCGAGTACAAAATATCGTTTACAAAAATATAGTTGTAAAAAATATCGTATTTACTAAAAACAGTGTTAAATTAAATTAATATTAATAATTAATTACTAAAATATACTTAAAATTACTTAAATTAACTTATAATAATTAAATAATTAATGAAAGTTAAATAAATATTTTTTTATTTCATATTTATTAAACATATATATATATAGTAATAAAATATAATAAAATAATACCCAAAAACTGAAAACTGACCCTGAACCCTAAAAATACCCCTTTACCCAAAAACTGAAAACTGACCCTGAACCCTAAAACTACCCCTTTACCCAAAAACTGAAAACTGACCCTGAACCCTAAAAATACCCCTTTACCCAAAAACTGAAAACTGACCCTGAACCCTAAAACTACCCCTTTACCCAAACACTGAAAACTGACCCTGAACCCTAAAAATACCCTTTTACCCAAAAACTGAAAACTGACCCTGAACCCTAAAAATACCCCTTTACCCAAAAACCCAAAACTGACCCTGAACCCTAAAAATACCCCTTTACCCAAAAACCCAAAACTGACCCTGAACCCTAAAAATACCCCTTTACCCAAAAACCCAAAACTGACCCTGAACCCTAAAAATAAAAACGATATTACTTCACTTACCTTAAAAACGATATTACTTCACTTACCTTAAAAACGATATTTTGGCTGTCGATATTCTGTCCAGTCGATATTTTCTCCAAACGATATTTTGGAGTCGATATTATGTCCAAACGATATTTTGGAGTCGATAATATGTCTGTGTACCATCTGGGGCGCCTGGGGCTTTTCTCTCCGTGCCTGCTCCTAACCTGAAATCCACATTGATTCAAGGAGCAGGCACGGAGAGAAACGGTTCGGGTGCGGAGTGATTTTGAAAGAAAATAAAAGAAAACATTACGGGCCATTTCAGCATTAAGAAAGAACAACTGGCATATGGTGACATTTAATCTGAAGTTTGGCCGGGAGACGGCACAGCGAAGGTACCCTCCTGCGAATTAGGCCCCAGGCTGTAAAGTTTAGCTGGTCGAAGTTGGCTTAATAGCTTGCTCTGCATTTACGCCATCGGTAATGATCTGTGACTGTTACCGTTACACCATTCACTCGCGATGTCATTTGGCACCATATAACATTCATACTCTTACCGGGACCTTGCGGTTTGCAGAGCGTTGTCTCAGCACCGTGCGGCTCCCGGACTTGGCTACGGTTTAAATCTCAATCAGGATTGCCGCGTACTCACGTTGGTCACGGGTCTCGTTTGTTTTGGTATCAGGATACCCACAACACCTGTCTCCAGTAGGAGACACCCTGGACAATAATGCCTTTAATACGATCGAGGACGCCAATAGTTATGTAGGCCCCCACGAACAAACCAATAGCCACAGAGATACTATCGAATATGACTCGAGATTATCTGAGAATGAGGCTGAAGGGACAGAAGAAACCATTAATCATGCAATTGCTGAGCAAGACCAACACCGAAGGGAAGAACAATCGCCACCACCAAAAGATGAAACATCCCGTCTAGAGCATCCACCGATCCAGATTGATTCACGCCATGTGAACCGGGAATCGAAGAAAACAGAAGAAACCAACACTCGGCCAAATACCTCAAGCACAATACCTGAGGTTGATAGATTCGAGGCAACAAAAACAGCACCGCTGGATTCACCACCAACGGATGAGACATCACGGCTAGAGTGTCCATTGACCCAGAGGGATGCACTTTATTTGAACCAGGAGCTGAAGGAAATAGAAGACACCATCACTATGCCACATACACCAAGCACAATAATGGAAGGTCGTAGACGCTCCCCAACAAAAACACCGCCACGGGCTTCACAGAAACTTGATACCTCTCTTGTCAATCTACATAATCTCGGAACTAACAATATATCAAGGGAGAGAAAGAAGAGAACTGTGGCTATGAGTACTGATCTAAAACAGAGAAGAACTGAATGCATACCCCAGATATCCAGGACAAACATACCGAAGAAATCGGCTCGAAATCAGATAGATATTAAAAAACTTCAGAATCTGGTTAGCAACCTAGCACTAGAAACTAGTAACAACTCCCAAGCAATTATAAGTATCCTCGAGATAACAGCCAACACCCACTCTAAGATCGCGAATATCCAGAATGTCTTACACTCCTCAAATATAATGTTTAATGGGAGGGCCCTGGCACTAGCTAACAGATTGAATCTACCACATAGGACGAAATCCTTGACACAAGAGGAAATACTTGGTTTACTCCAAACTTACGAACATTCCGACCCTGGGAATGAGGAGATAATCAAAACAGTAGCAATCGATTCCAACAGAACATCCAGAAAGAACAACAGAAATCCCAACCTCCTCAATCTACAACAAGTCCAGTTAACAACAACTGAATCTACTGATAAGGACCTCAATAACTCAGAGAAACCCCTATCATGCCTTCTACTCAATTGTCGATCAGCAACTAATCATGCATCAGATATAGCAGCCCTCATCATCAATAAGGAAATTGATCTGGCAATCGTAACCGAAACTTGGTTAACTGAATCATCTGCCCCAATCATGGATATGTTAGTACCACCTCAATATAATATTGTGAGAAGAGACAGACCTATAAAAACAGGAGGAGGTATAGCCTGCATTCACCGATCGGAGACTGAGATCAAAGAAATTCAAGCTGACCCCTTAGAATCATGTGAATACCTAGGGCTTAATATAAAAGCGGCAAGCAATCAAACATGCAACTTCCATGCGTTCTACCATCCACCAGGTGACAATGCAAAGTTCACAGAGCAGGTAATGGAGTTCATAACTGCCTACCACAGTACTGATGTCAATAACATATTCCTAGGCGATTTCAATCTACATTGGAACGATCACAATGATAAGCTGGTTAATAAGCTTAAAGATTTCCTTGACGAGTTAAACCTAATTCAAGCATGCTCGCTTCCTACACACCAAAAAGGTTCGACCTTAGATTGGATTATTGCAAGAGACAAACATGCATCGATCCATTCTATAGACCCCTGCGATTGGTCTGATCATCATGCAATATCATTTGTGATACCCACAGTGAGGAAGGGAACGACTGTGCAACCCCCCAAGTTCAAAAAATGGACTCGCGACACGAAAGAGGCTAATATTGAGCTACTGGTTGAAAGATGTGAGAGAGACTTAAAGCCACCTATTCATCTACAGAATGTAAATGAGCTTACAGATCACTACATTACGTCAATCGAAAATATCGTCAACAACACCATGCCACTAAAACTAAAAAGAGTCACAGAGAAGACAAAAAATCCTTGGTTTAGTGGATCATTGAATGAAGACAGAAGGAAACTGAGAATGGCCGAAAGGAAATGGAGACAACACCCCTCATCCCCGGAACTGAAAGCTCTCAGAAAAATGAGAAGCCAGTATAACAAAAAGATCATCACTTCCAAAAAGGAATTTATCCGATCAGAACTGGACAATGCCAAAAACAGACCACGAAAACTCTTTGAACTCCTTAAACAGCAATCAAACAAATTAGCTAAATCCTCCCAGGAGATCACAATTACTCCGTTAGGCTGTGAAGAATTCTCCACATTTTTTACAGAGAAGGCTAAAACGCTAGAAAAAGAGCTCTCAAATGCGGCAACCACTATACATCCTTTGCCCCCGAACGATGACATCCAGCCATTAGAAGGTACCAAGACAAAAAACGAGGCAAACTGGGACACATTCAAACTATACGACCAATATAAGATAGCTAAAACGCTGTCAGAAATTAAACCTAATAACCACTACCAAGACCCTCTTCCCGGGAAATGCGTAAGAGAGATTAGCCACATTCTGGTTCCAATATGGACTAATATAATAAATGCATCACTATCCCAAGGGATCCTTCCTGACTGCCTGAAAACAGGTCAGGTGGTTCCCATAATCAAAAAGCCTACAGCGGATGCAACAGATCCCAATAACTTTCGCCCAGTGACTAACATCCCTCTTCTAGCCAAACTAATCGAGAAATGTGTTCAGGGTCAATTAAGCCAACACATCACCAAATTTTCTTTACTTGACGACTGCCAATCAGGATTCAGAGCAGGACATAGCACGGAAACGGCTATACTACATATTGTGGATGACGCGCTACAAGCCTTAGACCAAAATCAAGCGTGCCTACTGATTCTCCTGGACCTGTCATCCGCATTTGACACGGTAAATCACGAAGCCTTACTGTCTAGACTTCGAGATAGGATGGGTTTAACTGGAAATGTGCTGAAATGGTTCGACTCTTTTTTAAAGAACAGGACACAAAGATTCCTGGTCAATCATTCCACCTCAACTCCATGTCCTAACACAATAGGAGTCCCACAAGGGTCGACACTTTCTCCAGACCTGTTTAACTTGTATGTTGAACCACTCACAGAAATTCTCCGAGAAGCACAGATATCCTACCACATGTATGCAGATGATACGCAAATTTACATAAAGGTCGCCTCCGTTGAAGACATTGATCGGATGAATGAGTCTTTAGTAAGGGCACTGCAATGGTTATCCACCAATCACTTGAAGCTAAATGCTAACAAAACAGAGTTCTTACTAGTTTCGCCTCCAAGGTGCAAGTTGGAAATAAGGGAATGGACCAAACTAGTGACTGCACTAAACTGCACCCCAACATTAGTCGAATCAGCTAAATCGCTTGGAATCACCCTAGACGAGAACCTCGACATGAAAGCTCACATCAACGCAATGGCTAAAAGTGCTCGCTTCCACCTTAACTACTTAAGGAAAATGAAACCCTACATCTCTGAAGCTGATCTAAAGTTATCTATCCAATCTCTTGTTATCTCTAGGATTGAATACGGCTGCTCAACCTTAGCAGGTTTACCAAAAATGTCAACGGCTCCGCTAAAAGCCTGTCTCAATGCAGCGGCAAGACTGATCACAGGATCAAGGAAATTTGACCACATATCCCCTCACTTGAAAGCATTAAACTGGCTACCTTATGAAGCCAGAATCCAAATGAAGTTAGCATGTATCACCCATAAAGCGCTTCACTTCAACACTCCTAGATATCTAGCCAAGAAAATTAAGATATCGGGCGGGGACAGACCAGCTCGGAGTGCCGATGAACTGCTATTGCGGCCAGCCAGATTCCAAAAGAAAAAGACTTACGACAGAGCTTTTGCTGGAGCTGCCCCAAGAATTTGGAATTCTCTTCCTCCACACATTAGGAAGATTTGCAATATTGCATCATTTAAGCGGGAAGTGAAGAGTCTCCTGATGAGCAAATACCTTGCATAGATACACCGCCCTGATCTAGTGTGGCTCTCAGAAGGAGAAACTCCAAACGAATAATTTCCTAACATTCCCCTTTTCCTACCTCACTCTTGACATGGTATAAGGCATAGGAGATAAATTTAGCCTTACCCCACATCGGAATACGAATTGCACGATATCTGTTTCTCATATATATTGTTTCACACAAACATAGCCTTATTATTATCTACCTCATAACGGCTTTGTCCTTAGGATAGTTAACACTTTGCTATGCCTAACGTGTACCATCTACTACCTCACCTTTGACGGGAATATGGGCATATGATATATGTTTAGCCTTACCCACATATTGATGCGATTTGCACAGATGTTTTTGCTTGCACATATACTGTCTTATAATCATATTCATTATATTATATATCTCATATCCGTTTGTTTCTTGTAATGTCAACACTGGTGTTGGTTAACTATTCTGATGTAAAGCGCTCAGATACCCACGGGTCTTGTTCGCGCTATACAAAACTTTACAATAAATAAATAAATAGAGTATGGGCGCCATCTTTGAATGTATCGTAGTTGCATTCGTTCCCCCTTTAGAGGATCTGATCTATAGTTTGGGCTAAGTTATATCGATTAAGTCCTTATGTGCTATATGCGTGCCAATCGTGTGTTTACATTAAAAGTTACAGTACTATTACAGGAATGGCCACTCCTGCATCTAATTACCACATATGGGTAATTGTCGTAGTTTATGATGTTTATGTGCCCACCTTTAGATCGCATTGGGTGATTACACGTCTACCATGTCTACGTTGTTAGCTCTTACATCGATGTTGATGACTTTTGAATGCAACTTTATTCAGTTTGTTTAAATGGACAATCACTGTTCTAAATGTTCGTAATTGCCCCTTTATAAATATCACTGAGCATTAAGTGTGTACCCTCTACAGTTGGCAACTGCGAATTCCTGATGATGTTACTATAGGTGTATATCAATCAATCTGTATATGCCAATGTATTCTGTGGGCTACCTGAAGTACTAGGTGTATAATTACCCCATCAGTGCTGCAATGTTGCATAAGGTGGCCCTGGTTATATATGCAGCGTGTATCTCAATGAGTTGGTATAATTTTGATACATATGATGAACCTAGCTGTTAAATGCCGAATGTCTTTGTGATTTGTCCCTGCATTCCGTGTAGTCTCGTAATGAATAGTAGACTCACTTTTTTGCTAAATGTTTACTTTGCCCCATTCAATGAGGCCACTGAGCCCGACCTGGTCTACGCCCTCTTGGTAGATCCATCTTGATTCTCTGGTGCTGAGTCTCCTCTCTATATTGAACTGGTCTCCCTGCACTTTCTCTAATATTACCCATCGGATGTCCCTCGGGGTGTGTTTCAGTACTTGAAAGTGTTGGACCAGTTTGGTGGTGAGTTTACCCGCTCGCAAGGTACTCAGATGTTCCTGTATTCTGACCTTAACCTTGCGTGATTTAAGCCCTATGTAGTGTAAATCACATGGGCAGGTCAGTCTGTATATTACGTTGCAGGTATTACAATTACTGTATTTGTTCAGGTACCAGACTTTATTGCCTGCCAAAGTCACAGCCTTGGTGGGTGCCGTGAGCTCACAAATCGAACACCCCCCACACGGATAGTGTCCATGCGGAAAATTAGTCTCCTGTGTTACTTGTCTAGGGCGAGTACGGACCAAACGATCTCGAAAGTTTGTAGATCGCTTAAACGCAAATCTAGGCGATGGCATCTTCATATTTCTCGTACTGAGGAGATGCCAATGTCGTCTGATGATCTGACGCACTTGTGTTGATATGGGTCCAAAGGTAGTGACCACTGAGATGCAGTCTTCACTGTTTTTGACTGTGCGTTCTAAAAGTGCTGCTCGCGGAGTGTTAAATGCTCGCTTATGTGCCTGTCTGATTATTTTTCTGGGATAAGCACGTTCTCCCAGTTTAGTAGCTAATTCTTCAGCCTGATCAGTGAATTTGTACACTGATGAACAGTTGCGGCGGTATCTCAAAAACTGCCCCACTGGCAGGTTATCACGGAGTGCTCGTGGATGATAAGATCTATAGTGTAGTAATGAATTTTGGTCCGTGGGTTTTTGGTGGACACTTGTTACCAACGTATTTTCCTCTAATCGAATGTCTAGATCAAGGTAGGTGGCCACCAATAAAATAGGAAAATAAGTTGGTAACAAGTGTCCACCAAAAACTTACGGGTGTAGCCTCTTCACCACAGTGCCTTAGTCACTTCTAGGTGGACCTAATGCATTTGTGGTTCCCTGTTGGTTTTATTGGAAGTTGTCTTTCCTTAGTTTGTGTCTTCACCACTTCTAGGTAGGTTCCATCCTGTGGGCTGCACCAACACCACTCCTGGGTGGACCACAGTTGAGTTGAGTCACCTGGTGGACACCATAGAATGTTACATTTTCGGATGGACACCAAAGGTTTTTTAAGTTTCTTGTTAGGTTTTGTAAACAGTTTCTTTCTTAGGCTTGTTCCACTAGCACTTCTAAGTGCAACCCTTAGTTAACTGTTTTCTTTTTGTAAGCCTTGTATTTCTGTGGTTAACATCTTCACCATTTCTAAGAGATGAATATAGACTGTTACTTAACTTTGGTTTGTTTTGGAAACTGCTTATCCATTGCATTGCATTAGGTGGACACCATAAATTGTTAGTTTCCTGTTGGCTTTTGAAAGCTTCAACTTCCTATGGACAGTACTTTTGACACACCCTATGTGAACCCCATTGGCTGCTTATTAGCTGTTTTTTTAAAGCTGTGTCCCACTGAGTGTTTTGCGGCTTCAAGGTAGACCAATTAGACTGCTAAGTTAAGTTCACGGTGCAATGGAAGTGTAATAGAGGACTGATCTCCATTCAGTCTGTGCAAATACGTTTTGGTTCTATAACATGCTCATCAATTCTCAGGGAGTGTTCCCATGGGGAGAGAAGAATGGCTAACACTAACCATGATTAGTGGAGAGGCCTAATACCATTTCTGAATATTCCGGAGGGAGCTTCCTCCATCACACTCCCCTCTGCATTATATTGTTAGATCGATCTGGGAAGAGCTTGCAACCCATTACAAAGATGTCAGAAGCAATATATATCTACTCTGTATGGTATACGGTCAATGTTGCACATAATACATCCTTGCTACACCTAAGGGAGCTGAATCTGTGATGGCATTAATGATGCTTCATATTATTCGGAGCTATTTTGTACTTACTTTAAGGTCTCTGATGCCATGCTAGTTTATAGAGTAATGTTGTGTACAAAAGAACTTTGCACAATGTCATCGTTGATTCCATCAGTGAAGCTATCAATGATGTCATCAATGATGTCATCAATGATGTCATAATTGGTGTCACAGAACATGTCATGAGTGATTTAATATATGAGGTCCTAAAGCAGTGCATGACCGATGAATTTCTGTTTTTTTTAGTTCAAAACAATAATGTTGTCACTGACATAATCACCTAACTACAACATTAATTTAACCTTTGTCTTATTCAGTGAATTTCTATGGGATTTTTTTTAACTTAAAGTAATATTTTATCATCAAACATAAAGCCACCCCTCTGCTGTGCACGGTTGAAGGTGGGGGGTTGGCCACAGGCCCTTATGTCTTTTAAAGGGGAAGAAGGCCATGTGGCCCGCCTTCCCACGTCTTATTAAGACCAGGGGACCCAATCCACCTGACTCTTTTTTTTAAAGGGGAGGGGAGCCATATAGTCTCATTAGGACCTGGGTATCCCATCCTCCAGGCTATTGCATTCTCAAGAGGAGGGGAACCAAGTGGCTTCCCTTGCTGAGCCTTATTAGGCCCTGGGTACCATGTCCCCAGGGCTTTTTTTTAAAGGAGAGGGGAGCCACAGGGCTCCCTTCCCCAAGCCATTTTAAGGCCCAGGGAAACTACACGCAGGGTCAACACTTACAAAAAAGGGTAGAAGGCCATACAACCTCCCTCCCGGAGTCTTTTTAGGCCATTGGGACCGCATCCCCCAGAGTACTTTGTTTATTAAAGAGGACTGCCTGGCCTCCGAGTCATATTAGGCCCTGGGGACCCCATCAACCAGGGCCACTAATACAATTAAAGGAGATGGGGTTCATGCGACTACCTTCCCATAGCCTTTTCTGGCCCTAGGGATCCAATCCTCCAGAGCCCACATCAATATTGGTGGGTGCCCACCATATATTCATTGGGGGCCACAGGAAGCCGTAAGGCCTCTGCGGCCCCAGCCAGCTCCCCACATGCAGAGCGAGCCATCTTTGCTCCCACCAAGAGGGAGCAGCTTCTAATGCTGCTTCCTATGGGCGAGAAGAATCGCTTAATCTGTTTCCCTGCTGAAACAGATCAAAAGTCTGCTCCCAGCTGGTGGAAGCATTATTAAATCTCCAATCCGCTGGGAGCAGGCTTTGTGTTGGGTCCCATTTTGCGTAAGAGTAATAAGTGCTCCCACCACAATATCCTGGGTGGGCTCCATGGGATATAGCTAGTGAGCCCATCCTGGGAGATGGGGTTCCCAGGGCCATTAATGGCTCAGGGAGGAGGGCCACGCAGAAACTGCCCGGACCCTCCCCCTTATGAGTAATTTTGGCCTCAGGGGCGGGCTCACCAATGTCGTTAGAACCTCAGAGAGGGAGGCAGCATGACCCACTTCCCATTTTGAAAAATGTCAGCCCCGGGGTTGGGCTCCTCAGGCCCCTTCATGGCTTAGGAGGCAAGCTGCACAGCCCCACTTCCCATTTTTAAACATTTTAGACATTGAGTTGGGCTCCCCAGGACCTCTGATGGCTCTGGGAGGGTGGCCGGGCAGTGCCCCTCCCTATGTACACTAAGTTCAGCCCTGGGTGTGGGCTCTTCAGGGCATTTAAATGCTAGAATATGAGTCCATTTAAATGCTAGAATATGAGGGATGCAAACCACCCTCCCGTTAATAAATCAAAGCAGCCCGTTTTTTTTTTTTTTGTTTTAGCGATCCTGATGGACTCCTGCAGGATCAAAGTAACTTTTGAGGATTTTGTTCTAGGGGTTCAGGGTATCCCTACTCTGCCTCTTTATATATATTGTTTTCACTTTTTCAGGACAGCGGACTAAGTCCCTTAGTCCTGTAATGGCTGCCAGCAACATTTTTCTCACGTTGCTGACAGTCAAACAGAGCGATCACTCCTGCTGTAGAAATGGCAATAGACTTGGGGCCTTATTACATTCTTGGCTGATGGGATACTCTGTCACAAACGTGATGGATATTCCATCCGCCACTTCACAAGTTCCATAGCATATGGCCATTCTAATTAGGCTCAGATTACACACCGACAAAACCATAGAAATCTAGCAATTATACTTACCTGAGCTAACTATAACTTATGCCCCCACAATGCACTGCTTATGACATGACATATTACACCACTCATTACATGGCCAGTGACATCACTGTTGACATTACTAATGAACCACAGAACCACTCGAACACCCACAGAACCACTCAGGCTAAGCCTAACTATACCGACCCTGTAACCTCTGTTTTTTTCAATGAATTTCTGAGTTTTTATAATGATAGTTCCTAACTAAAAACTCTACTCTTCTCCCGTGTTTATAACGCCTAGACTCCCTCTGCTCCTGCTGGCCTTCATCGTAACTCAAAAAGCGCCAAGAAACCGCGTGGTAAAAGTGCGCTATAGAAATGTTTTTAAATTCAAATTCAAATTCAACTATAACATCCCTGTTACCTTTGGTTTGTTTTTAGTGAATTTCCATGTTCTTTTAAATTGTATTTCATAACTGTACCCTGTAACCTTTGAGAGTGGGTAATCAATAGGCTGTATAGGTCAGTGAATGGGTGTGTGAGTGGCTGTGTGGGTCTCTAAGTGGATGTGTGAATGGCTAAATGGGCCTGTGAGTGGGAGTGGGGGAGGTTTTGCAGGTGTGGTATGTGAGTGGCTGTATGGGGTCGGTGAGGTGTGTGTAGGTATCTACACAATATGTGGTCATTCGGAAATGGTGCTTATAGCTGGGAAAATAAGACCGCAAGTGAATCAGATATGCATTATCACGGGGCATGTGAGAACTTCTAAAGTACCTGTGTCTTCTGATGTCATTGCATAACCTTGTTTCTCCTGTGCAAAATGATTGAACTTTTCGTGTCTCACCTTGTTGCATTTCATTTCATAGAATGGGACTCTATTTCTTCAAATTTCTCCCATCTGGGCACTTTCCTTCTTATTCCGCTTTCAATGGTAAATTGTTTCCATGCACAATTGTTACTTAACTTGAATTCTCTTCAAAGAAGCTAGGCTGAGTCTTGATGTCATCAAAGTCTGTCTGCCCCTTAGTGTCCATGGCAAAACTGGGCCTTTTATTGTGGTTGCTGATGCAATGTTTTTCTTTATATTCAATACTGTAAACCAGCCTAACACTGTGATTCTTTCTGTTTTTTGTGCAGTTTTATACAATACCAACATCACCCCAAGGTATTGGAGCACTTTACATTAGCATCAATTCCTTTACACAAGGACACACTCATTTTGGTATGAACAGGGAGATTAAGTGTTCAAGGATTTTAAGCCAATGCCAAAACTCAAACCCAGTTTCCAAGCTCCATGGTCGGCGGATGTGGCACCCCACATCCTCTCAAGATGCTACCACATCATTTCCCTAGCCTTGGCCTCAGCTCCATATTTTGTGATTGTGACCAAAACACTTAAACTTACTGTGGCCTGTTGAGGGGATCACACACCCCACTCCCCGGGACCTGGCCCACCCAGTGAGCATATAGAAAACAAGTACAGGAGACTGCACTTGTGTTTTTATTACCAATTTTTCTGTGGATTAATGGATCCACCACTATTTTGGGCAAAATTGAAACAAAAATGTTTGTGGGACCCCACCAACAGGCCTAGGGCGTCAGAGTACTCCTACCCTGCCCCTTATGTTTTTTTGCCATTTTTCTTAGGACATATTTGAGTCCCAAAATGGCTGCCAAAACTTCCTGTTTGAAGTATTGGCAGCTAAACAGATCTCAACATGGGATCTGTCAGATCTACAGAGGATTTGTGTGCCTAGATATATAAATGTATTTTTTCTTAAACAACTCCAAAACTACTGAAGGGGTTTACACCAAATTACTAAAAAGGTTCTTTCTGGACCAAGAGCTAGCTTTCTGCAAATTTTGGTGTAATTTAGTTTAGTGGTTTGGGCTGTAGTTGTGTTCAAAATCCTTATGGGGAAATTTCATGAGGAAAATGCATTTTGGGACCCCCCCCCCCTTTTTCTCAGTTTCTGCTAAATGAATCACCCAAAACTTTCCAGACAGCAGCTGAAGAAAGTGTCAAACTAGTTTTGAAAAGGTTGTCAAGATTTATCTAACGCCACCAAAGTTGTTAGCATACAAAAACATTTTTGCTATAGAAACTAGGTCCTAACTATAACTACCTACTACGACCACCAGTTGGCAATATATCAATATATATCACCTGCTGGCGATAGCCAGTATGTATTTATGGTTAAGACCAACTTTTTCGTTTTGTTAATAACTTTGGTGCCGTTTGATCAATCTTCATGAAAATGTAAAAAAAAAAGTGCCCTACTTTGCCTAAATGTGCATTGAAAGGTTGGGGTTGATTAGTCAAGCGGGAGCTGAGAAAAAGGGGAATCCAAAACGCTTTTTCCTATGCAATATCTATGGGGATTTTGCATTTTTAAACACGACTACAGCCCAAACCACTGAACAGAATTACAGAAAAATTGGCAGAAAGCTACATCTTGGTCCAGAAAGAGACAATGTTTTGTAATTTTGTGTAAATCTGTTAAGTAGATTGGAAGCTATTAAAGAAAAATATATATACATATTTACGAACGTGGATCCTTCAAAAATCCAGTAAGTACCCGTGGAACCAAAGCCCAATGTTAAAAAAAAAAACTTCACCCACTCACTATGTTATGTTATATTGGATTTTATAACACGCTCAATTTCTACTGGAGTATCCTGGCACGTGGTGGTGATGCAGCAAAGCAGAGGCTACAGGAAAAGCGGCAAAGAATTACGATGACATTTTAAACAGGTGGGTCTTAAGCGCTTATTTAAAAAGCAGATAGTTCTGATTCGCGCGAAGGGCCAAAGGTAGAGAGTTCCAGGCTACAGCTGCTTTAACAGCTATGGATTGTCCGCCAAAACAAGAGCGTTTGAACCGTGGAACCGTCAGCCGGTATTGAGTGGCAGAGCGCAGGGGACGACTGGGAAGATAGAAAGAGAAGCGTTTCCTTAGATAGAGAGGGCCCTGATCATAGATGGCTCTGTGGGCGAAAGTGAGGGCCTTAAAGATAATCCGTTGCGACACCGGAAGCCAGTGCAGACTACGCAAATGGAGTCGTACACTAGTCCTCCTTGAGATGTTGAAAAGGAGTCTGGCAGTCGCATTTTGGATTATCTGAAGACTGTTGGTCAAATATGCCGTAGTGCCACTAAACAGGGCATTGGCGTCATCAAGCCGAGAGAGAATAAGCGCTCTCGACACTATTTCTCTCGCCGTTCTAGGTAGAAGAGGAAAGAATTTCCGAAGTGACACAAGGGTGCCAGAGCACCCGCAGGTAAGTTTTTTAATGTGGGCCTCAAATTTTAAGTCTTCCCCAAACCACACCCTGAGATTTTTTGCCGGGTTTCCCACGGAGCTAGGGAAGGGAGAGTCCACGGGCCACAGAGATTCTCTAGAATGTGAAGGAAACCGCCCATACAGCAACATTTCAGTCTTATCTTTGTTGCATTTTAACTGGGCAGAAGCCAACCAAGAAAAGACTGAGGAAAGACAAATCTGGGCAGAGGCGACATCCAAATCCATAGCAGGCTAGGTGAACAGCAGCTGTGTATCATTGGCGAACGCTATTATTTTGGGGCCCAAATTGTCAGCCAAGGCAATCAGAGGTGTCACATATATATTAAACAATAACGGACTTAAAGTTGACCCTTGGGGCACCCCGGTTGCAAGAAGCTTAGCTGATGACGCAAACGGGGGCAGCCAGACCTGCTGAGTCCGGAGAGAGAGAAAAGAAGTGAACCACTCTAGAGCCAGACCAGTGACGCCAATGGCTGATAAGCGGGAAAGAAGAAGCTGGTGGGGAACCGTATTGAACGCGGCAGATAGGTCCAATAATATTAGAGCCGCTCAGCCGCCTGCGTCCAAACAGTCCCTAATTTCCACCAGTGCCAATTCAGTGCTGTGAGCAGCACGGAATCCGGACTGGGCCGGGTGAAGAGCATTAGATGTTTCAAAAAGGTATTCAATTGTCGAAAAGCAATCTTTTCACAAACTTTGGCCAACACTGGTAATAGGGAAATTGGCCGGTAGTTAGCTGGAACTTCCGGATCCAAACCCGCTTTCTTCAATAGTTACAAGAGTTTGGCCTGCTTCCAGCAATCCGGGACTGTCGCCGACCTAAAGGAAAGGCTTGCAATTTTGGTAACCTCATTACATACCACCTCAGCCACCCCGCCGAGAACACGCGTGGGGCAGGGGTCAGTAGGTGAGCCTGATTTCAAGGATTTTAAAACTGCTAAGATGTCAGCTTCAGAAGGTGGAACAAATTCCTCAAAGGTATAGGCCTTAGCAGAAGGAAGAGAGGAATAACCAGGAGCAGAGAGGCTCTGGCTGAGACAGGTAGTCCGCAAACTAGTCTGAATACCTGCTATTTTGTTTTCAAAGAATGACAACAGGTCCTCACACCAGCGCGCAGGAGAAGGCACTACTGGTTGCTCTGCGCAAGGGACCAGAAAGCTGTTGACAATAGCAAAAATGTCTCTACTTTTATTATTGGCCTTAGAAATCCTGCCCGTGAAATATTCGCTCTTAGCCAACCTGATGATAGCATAGTACTCCCTCTGAGCAGACCGTGGTTCATACATTTCTTTAAGGTAAAACATTTTACTGAAAAAAACAAAAGTTACAGGGATGTTTTAGTTTGGCTGACATTTTCCCCACACAAAACCATAGAAAATGAGCAGTTATAGTTATACTTATAGTTATGCTTATCTGAAGAAACTACACTGGATTCAAGCTAGCCTGGCTGATGAGGGCTGATTAGCCAGAAACCGGTCCCAGGATGCTTGTTTCTGGTCCAGGGAAGATGTTGCTTGGCAGTTCGGGCTGAACTGTTCCCATGAGGCACAGGGTCAGACTGATTTGCATATGGCCATGTCTGAACTGGGGTGGCGGAGTGAGCTAAAGAATGATGATGGATTAAACCCAGATCAGTTGACTAGGGGTGAAGTGCTTGCAATGTTCAACAGTCCGTCCATCATCCCCTTTGGTTTTGCTTTGTTCGCCCTAAGTTGGCAGGGTATGCCCAGACGTGGGTCCCTTGCTCACTTTGCCACTGGATTCAAGCTAGCCTGGCTGATGATGGCTGATTAGCCAGAAACCGGTCCCAGGATGCTTGTTTCCGGTCCAGGGAAGACATGGCTTGGCATTTCTGTCTGGACTGTTCCCATGAGGCACAGGGTCAGACTGATTTGCATATGGCCATGTCTGAACTGGGGTGGCTGAGTGAGCTAAAGAATGATGATGGATTAAACAAGATCAGTTGACTGGGGGTGAGTGCTTGCAATGTTTAACACTCTGTCCATCATCCACTTTGGTTTTGCTTTATTCCCCGTAAGTGGCAGGGTATGAATAGAAGTGGGTCCCTTGCTTACTTTGCCACTGGATTCAAGCTAGCCTGGCTGATGATGGCTGATTAGCCAGAAACCGGTCCCAGGATGCTTGTTTCCGGTCCAGGGAAGACATGGCTTGGCAGTTTGGGCGGCACTGCTCCCATGAGGCACAGGATCAGACTGATTTGCATATGGCCATGTCTGAACTGGGTTGGCGGAGTGAGCTAAAGAATGATGATGGATTAAACGCAGATCAGTTAACTGGGGGTGAGTGCTTGCAATGTTCAACACTCCGTCCATCAACCCCTTTGGTTTTGCTTTGTTCGCCCGAAGTTGCCAGGGTATGCCCAGACGTGGGTCCCTTGCTCATTTTGCCACTGGATTCAAGCTAGCTTGGCTGATGACAGCTGATTAGCCAGAAACCGATCCCAGGATGCTTTTTTCCGGTCCACGGAAGACATGGCTTGGCAGTTCGGGCTGGACTGTTCCCATGAGGCAGAGGGTCAGACTAATTTGCATATGGCCATGTATGAACTGGGGTGGCAGAGTGAGCTTAAAGAATGATGATGGATTAAACCCAGATCAGTTGACTGGGGGTGAGTTCTTGCAATGTTCAGCACTCCGTCCATCATCCCCTTTGGTGTTGCTTTGTTCACCCTAAGTCGGCAGGGTATGCCCAGACGTGGGTCCCTTGCTCACATTGCCACTGGATTCAAACTCGCCTGGCTGCAGAAGGCTGATTAGCCAGAAACCGGTCCCAGGATGCTTGTTTCCGGTCCAGGGAAGACATGGCTTGGCAGTTCGGGCTGGACTGGGGTGTGGCAAAGTGAGCTAAAGAATGATGATGGATTAAACCCAGATCAGTTGACTGGGGGTGAGTGCTTGCAATGCTCAACTCTCAGTCCAACATCCCCTTTGGTTCAACTTGTGCCTTTAAGGCCACGGGTTATAGTTTCTTAACAAACGTATATTAGTAAGTATAGCTATAACTGCTGAATTTCAATGGTTTGGTGCAGGTAAAAAGTCATTCTTACTAAAGCATCCCTGTAACCCTTGTTTTTTTCAGTGAATATTCATTGAATATATTTATATATATATTCACTGAAAAAAACAAGGGTTCCAGGGACATCACATTTAGGCTCAGATTTCACTCATACTAAACCATTGAAATTCAGCAGTTATAGTTACTACGCCAGGGCGGAGTTTGCGGACTTGCGCTAGACTTCTGCTAGCCGGCAGAGTTTGCCAGCATGCCCGTTTGTGTTGCGATGGGAACGCGGAGTTTATCCTTGTGTTCCAACTAGCACGCAAATGACACATCGCAGTTCTCAAGGGAATTCTTACTTTCTAAATCTCGTGTGGTGGGCACCACGCTGTCTGCCTGGGCACAGCCATCGTGTTTTTCTGCTCTCTGAATGGTGTTGGGACTAAAATGTATTCTCTCTTTTATCTGTGTAATCTTCCCCCTTTTATTGTTTATATTAGCATGTGTCTTTTTGTATTTAATGTTTTTGGGAACTTTTGTGTCCTTTTTGTGACTTTATGTTTATTCCAATAACTTCCTTATCTTTCTTCTTTCCTTTTCTTTTTTTTAGTTTCTGAATGCACCCAGCACCATGGCAGTAGCAGTGTGGCTATGCAGCCCCAGGCAATAGTTGGTGAGGAGGAGGTCGCAGCACTGTTTCTTTGTTTGTTCAGTATTAATTATTGGTTATGTTTGTGTTCTACAATGCTAACATTTGTTTTCCAAATAGCATGCTGCTCACATCAGAGGTAAGTTACTCTTAGTTTAGGCTGATATAATATTGTGTGATACAGTTTCTAGTTTCTGCTAGACAGGTGCTCTGCGCTATCTAATCATACTCATCATTGGCGCACGCTTTGGCTGATTAGTTAAGAAGCCATTACAAACTATTCTCCTGTCACTATATGATGTCAGTGAGCCGCACATTGTCTCTGTGACTTTGTTTATGTAACTTGCACAGTTCCAAGTTATTAATTTCACAGCAATGTGTGGTATGCATCTAAGCATTGTAAAAAAGGAAGACTGAGTGGGTCGATCAAGGGGGTTGAGATATGGGAATAAAATCAAGGATCATTCACTGCCATGGATTAGTTCAAAATGTAGTTTTTGTTAAGGAAATTTGGAATAGAGATTTCAGGTTTAGTATGGCAACTCAACGATCCTCTAAAGACTCAAGTCGAAATTAGTACTATAACCTATCTGTTTTAGAGACGTACAATGTGACTGCATTTGCTTGTTATAAAAATTTGTGAAGATTATTATTAAATCACTAATCTTTTTTTTAATCTTCTTAATTTCTTACATCAGCACCCAAGGGCAAGAAGAGGGACATTCAGGAGACAGGCCCCGGAGTATCTGGTTAGCAGGTACCGACCACCAGCGCCACTGCCAAGGGCTCTGCTGACCCCAGTAAGTCCTAATATTTATTAATAATATTTCTCTAATGTTGGGTTTCATGATTGTTGTGGACTTAGGGTAGAATCTGGGGGTATTGGAATGTTGGTGCTGTCTATTGTGAGGAATGCAGGCCGAAGTAAGTTAGTATTATAAATAAAATTCAACATGTATGTTTGTTGATAAGGCTTTCTTTTTCCTGCTCAGGCTCTAACACAGTTGAGTTCATGAGAGACTGCCCTGGTCATCATGGACCACCCACTCAATGTAGTGTGCTGCTGTCTCATTCATTTATACAGTGTACCAGCAGTTTCCTATGACAGTGTAGCATGGCTGGAAAAAAAGTATGACGTCCCACTATCATTGAATTTGCCAATCAACACCATATGTCTTTCATTGACTGTTATTCCACCCATGGCTAAAAACTAAAAAGGGATGGATGGATGAAAGAATGGAAGGGAGAAAGGGTGAATAATTTAATGGATGAATAATGGATTGGCAATTTCGGTGAAAGACTGGATGAGAGAAAGTAAAGCGTTATCATGGTTGCTGTGGGTGAATTCGAAGAATGAAAGGAAGAATGAATATTTAGATTGGGTGATTAAGCAAGGCAGCTCTTCTCATGAGGAGCATGCCGCTCAGCTACTTTGCTGTCTTTATTGATGTAGGGTTATCAAAGTTATGGTTCAAAGTAGGGGGTATTTTTTATTCATTGTTCTACTCCCTTGACTAGCTGTTTTTGTTAAGTGAGCCACATGTATCCTACACATTACTCATCATCACCCACCACCTGCCTATCACATTTGTTTGCCACTTCAGACTGAAGTGTAGTATTGGTCAATTTGGGACTGCAGTGTTGGCTGTGCAATGTGTGTCTAGTCTGCTTCAGTTAATGCACCATTTACCATGTTTCATGCATTGCAAACCAAATACACATGGTGGGTTCTTTCCCTTTGCACACTCAGTCACCTCTTAGTACTTCATTCCTTTATTTTTTTCCTACGTTCTTCCATTCCAGCCTACCAAATTGGAAAATCCATTCTTGGCAAGTGCCACATTTAATTGAATAACCATGTGAAGTGAGTGATTCAGAATATATTCCTGGTTTCCCATAACAGACTTATTTTACACCTTTTCAGATTTCATTTTTCCCTTTCAACTTGTGCAGTGACTGAATAAGCCAAAGATGAAGAATGAATGTTCATTGTAGAGGCTCCTCTATTCTTTATCAATAAACTCTATCCTACCTGCTTAATCCCTCTACCCTACCACCTGCAATAGAGGTAATTAAGTTTCCTTTCGTTGCTTACGGCCCAGTGAGTGAATTTGTTGGAAATATGTGCTGGTGGACAATGCCACAGAGTAAAGTAAGAGTAAGTGCATGATTTGATGTCAAGTATGGCATATGGGACAAACAGTGATGAATGATCCAAATACAATCTATATAGCCCGTTCCTTCCTCTGTAGTGCAGTCAGTCAGTCTCATTTCCCCCAACGTCTACTTTCGGAAGACAGGAACGTAATAATGTCCCCATTTCATATGTGAGGTGTGTGAAGTATTATCTTATTTATTATGCAGCTGCTGCTTTGGAGTCAGGGTAGAAGCAGAAATGTTTTTGGAGAAAAGCAGGGCCATTGGAATTAAAAATGGATAATTGACAACTACAGCTGCCCCAGCAGCAGACAGTAGCAAACTACCCAATGCGCTGGCTAGCAATGAGTATGGCTTCATTATTTTAGCACAACACATAACTTACACTCGATAGTGCATAATGCTGTACTCATTCATGAGAGGTAATTTACGTTTCAACTCAAAGTGTCTGTTTATAGTTACTTGAAAAACGTTTAGAAAGAAAAAATCATCCAATCACAGGTGGATGGTGTGAACAACACTTTGCTGCAAAGCTTGTCCAACCAACTGCAACACATTGTGATGCCATCCTGGAACAGCAGCTCTGGAAAAATAGATCCAACTTGGTACCTTCCATTTCGGGCAGGTGGCTGCAACAAATTCTAAGAATCCCACTCCTTTCACAAAAGAAAAAGGCAGGAGGTTCAGCGCTAACATTTTTGCCAGCCTCCCAAAGTGCAACCATGCAGCTGGGTGGTTCTGCTGGTAGGACCCCTCCTGCCTAAACATGCCCGTAATAGTAGGCTGGATTTTCTTCTTTTTCTGGGGCCACTGATACATGCGTCTTAAGAGAAGTAGATGGTGGTGGTAGACTCAATGTGCTCCGTGGTGGTGTTGTCACTGTACGCCATGGTGTCTCCATTGCACTCCGAATCTTGTGCCATTGTGAAGTTGTAGAGGTGTGCGAATCTGCTGGTGCACTGCTGAGGACAGGGCTGCTTTGCATGAAGATGTCACCCTCCTCTTCCTCATCATCACTTTCCACCATGATTGGATTAGTACTTTCATCTGATGTTCCCTGGTTAACCACACCACAACAACCACTGTCTGTACAAAATAGCCCCTTGCCACATAGCATGGGGAACAAGGACAAATAGTTTCTATGGAAAAAACACTTACACACTGGCCAGACAAAGGAGTCATGGACTAGTGACACAGAAAAAAGAGCATTAATTCAGCAATTCCAAAAATGAAATTTAACTAAGAAATTTTACGAAAAACATCCCTGAAGGGATCAAATATAATTACCCCACTTAGACACTGTTTGCAAAAAATATTACATATCCCCAAAAAAACACATTTTGCAATTTAGAAATTGTTGTTTCATGCACCCATGGCTACTACTAGACCTACTGGCTGGAAGGCCTATTGGCAGACAAGGCCACATAGTGAAATAAATCAATATTTCAAACCTATTTAAAAACATGGAGAAGAAAATGTACAGAACTGTGCAAGATTTTTCCTTTGCAAAAGAAGATAAATCATATGCAAAAAAAACCTAGACCCCTACTAAAACTGCAGGCCACCCACCACAATAAATTTAAAAAAATCGAATAAAAGCACAAATAAATCCAGGTGCATGCTCCCAATCAAACAAAGAACACCCTTATACACCAAGTTTTTTAACTTACTTGTGAAATCTCAAATACAAAGTCTTTAAATCCAATGGTAATTATGCAGCAGACATGGAACGTGATCCTTCCTGTTCTAAATCCCATTGAAAAGTGACCAGGAGAGGGGCAAAGCCCTGGGAGAAGACTGCAGGGCATCGAACACGAAGTTGGAGTTGCTGAAGCACTTCCTTCCTGTTTGAAAGGCAAAAAGGCTTCTCACACCAAAAAAACAACTCCAACAGCCAGTTTGGGAACAAAATCCACTCCAAAAGCCTCTTGCTTCATCTCAAGCACAAAAGCTGCCTGGGCACTCCATTTGCGATCGGCACAAGAGTGGTGCTGTTGCAGCCAGAAGGCGTGCAAGTGAACACAAAATCTCGCGGGAGTTCGCTAGCAGTGTGGGAAGTCTTGCATGCGCATGCTAGCGGCCCGAGGGTATCTTGGCGCTCGCAGTCGAGTGCTAAAACAAAACTTGGGGGGGCAAATGGAAAGAACATTCAGCTTCATGCTTGAAAGGCGGAACTCAGGAACTCAACGTTCCTCTGGGAATATGGAGTGACTGAATTTCGCAAACTCCGCGAGCAGAGCTGAGTTTTATACCCAGGCCTAATAGTTACCTGAGCTAACTATAACTTGTGCCCCCTCAATACATTGCTTATGAACTTACATATTACATCACTTATGACATGGTCAGTGCAATCACTGATGACATCACTGACAACATCTCAAATGGCATCACTGGGGATCCATTTTGCTCTAAGAAATAGCGCTAAATGCAACATAACATGAATAGCATGCTTGATAATTGTGTTCCTGTGGTACGGGATTTCCTAAACTTACTACTAGAATATTTAACTGTTCTCTTAGTGCAAAATGCTACAGAACACAAATAGCGAGTGGCCACTTGTGCTTCCAAAATGTGCTCTTGTGGAAGGATTTTTTTCCCCTAAATGGCTCTCAATTGAGTGAGGAGGAGTAATCACGTAATTACCTGTAACTCTGTATCAAAGATTAATGCAGAATTACTGAAATAACTCTGACCATGCCAGAGTAATCAAAATTCTCCCCGGCCTCCTTAAAGGCCAGCAAGCTGCTGATTGAGCTCAAAGTGACTTGGGCTCATCACCAGGAGAAAAATAATCCCAGAATAAAGCAAATTGGCCCAATACTCCCGAGATATCAAAGGAGAAAGGATTTGATCTTTGACCCCCAGCATGAGTGACGGAGCATGAGCAGCCATGCTGCAAGTCTTCAAAGAACGCATGGGGTTGGCCAGGGCCCGGCACAGGCTTCATTATTAACTTATAATCCAGGTAGGGTGTGTTCATTGGGCCCCCCTCCACAGAGCTCGCCAAGCCCGGGGACCCTCTCCTCTGGGCCAGCATATGAAGAAATGGGGCCCAGGGTCTTAACCAGGGCCCTGAATATGGAGGAAAACCGGGAGGCCAGCATTTTCCAGAATGGGGCCAGGGCCCCCCACCTCCAGGCCCCGATGAAGAAAATAGAAAGTGGGAGTGCTGTTGCATTCTGTTAGAATGGTAGTGGACTCCTCCCTGCTACCCAATGCCCTTGTCTAGGGGAGCCGAGCAGCCACCAGAATTCCAGCACCCTGCCTACACATAGCTGGCAGAGAGAATGCAAGACCTTGCTCCAGTGCCAGCAAGACAACAGAGCTGGAGTTGGCTAGGCAGTGCGGGAGTGAACTTCTCGCAATGCCCCAAACAAGTAGAGCATTGAGGTGACCAGGTGGGACCAGGCACCCTTAAAAACAAAAAAAGAGACAGAAAGAAATGCGGCACAAAGCCACTTTCCTAAGCCACAGCTCTCCCGAACACAGTGTGAGAGTCTTTAATCAAATATTCACAGCTCCACAATGGAGAGCCTCATAGTGCCCTGAGGGGCTTAATCTACAATACATTTCTGTCTGCTTGTGGTGGCCCTACGATTGTAGGGTACCCACCAACTGTTTTAAAAGTACACTTGGGGCTGCAGGGAGTGTAGCAGCCCCTACCTCTAACTTTAAAAAAAATCATACCCTATGTCTCCCGGGTTTGAAATGCATGACCCATGGGGACATTTATTTCATTTTCAAGCACTTCCAAGGCTGGAACTTTTGTTCTACAACCCGGAAGTGCAGTGACCTCTAGTGGATGAATCTCCAACTGCATTTAATGTGGTTTAAAGGTATTTAAGAAAGACTCAAACACATGTTATGTTAGGTTTAAATGCTTTATTTGTAATAAGTTGCTGAAGGTGATCTTGGATAAACATTGCAATGCTTTAACAACAATAATGATTCCATGTAAACATTGTTAGTGATTTTAATGACATAATGGTGATTCTTAGCATGTGGGTATTGGGCTTTTTTTAATGTGGTGACCCCTTGGAAAAGCCAATAGGTTTGCCTTATATGTTTTTTGATTACCCTATGACAAAGTCAATACGCCAGGTTCACTTATAGTAGTACTGCTTGTATTATGATGTTTTGTCTGGTATAGATGGGGGTATTGTCTTTTGGTGGTTGTGACCCAGTAGGGGTTAAATGTGATTTCAGAATGTTGCTCCAATACCTTTGGGCTGAGTTTGTGCTATATTAAACTGTAAAATAATGTACTTTTCATTTACTAAGAAAAAGCAGTGACTGGACAATCATTTATTAAGTGTTATTCTTGCAAGTCAATGAATAATGATTTCTAGACCACACCACCTCCCCTGAGTCGGGCTTGGACTGCTCTACTTTGCTATGCTAAGAGAATCCAGTGGTACAATTGGGGTGATTGGTTCCCAGTGAGGAACCTATTGTGGACCTATTACTTGTGCAGAGCTGCTCACATCCAGCACAACTAATCACCCAATTTCTTACATCTGCCAATGGGGAATCATGACATCCAACTAAAGTTTATTTTTGTAATGGAACACCTTGCAAAACATTCAGGCGTTATGCTAAAGAAAACCTTCTTATGAGGAATGAGGTGGTGCTGCTGAAGCCAGTTGTGTATGATAATTCAAGTTACTGCCTGATGTAAGTCTGTAATCTATGATGCTTGATTCATTTCAGTTACACTAACAAAACTAGATGGACTTAGAATGTCATCCGAGTCAGCCAACTGTGATTAATCAGCAGCTTTCTCATGCTTCAGACCTGGCTGGAACATGTCTACAAAATTATATCCACCCAAAATTCCTCACTAATGTTGTCTTAGGGTCAAAGCTCCAATGGCCTTTAGAAATTGTAATTTTTTTATCTGTGATTACAATCACTGAATGGTGAGCTACCCTCAAATAATCCTGCGATAGCTGAAAAGCTGCATGGACTGCCAACAATTCCTTATCATAAATTGCATGATTCTTTTTATCTAATGAATTCTTCTTTGAAAGCAATGCCTCAGGATGAAGTTGCCTTACCTCCTTATGTCTTTACGAAAGAATAGCCTCAACAGCTAGATTGAAAGCGTCCTCTTTCACTTAGAATTTTTGTAAATGTATTTATTGTAATTTATCACATCAAAAGTATTGTGACATTTTAATACAATTTTAAATCTTGGTGGGACAGAAAATGTTTGGCATACATTAAAAGAAATCCTTAACCAGTTGTGACTTGCAATTTGACAGGTCAGGTAAAGAACAATACATGAATCCACCACACTATAGTGATTTAAAGATAACAATAGTCTTAGATAGTTTAGTCCTTATGTGAGTATCATCCTTGATATTTTAAAAAAGAGTAATCAGTATCATATCCAATAATGTATCTTTGTGCTCGTACAGTCATTCTTACACAAAGCTCTTGAGGTCAAGGGTGCAGGGTTGTAGCTATTAGCTAAATATGTTCTTAGTGGGTCCCACATATCTTTTGGTCTGGTTTTGATTAGTAACATGGGTGAAAATGTATCAGATAGATCCTCACAGTATGCTACACTCTTTTGCCAGACTCTAATAATTGGACAAGGCCATTAAGGCAGGTAATAGCTATTCTATGCTTAACGAGGAGTAGTAGCATGGCTGTTAACTTTTTTTATCTGTAGGGAGAACTTGCTTCCACAAAGAACAGTTGACTTGCATTGGGGTGAAGTAAAGTTTGTCGGTTTCTGATGTCCAGTTAAACGTCATTCTTTTTATTAACCACATAATTATAGGTACAATTCTTTGTGAAAACACTTTCATCAAATTATACGGTATTCAAAGAAGCCAAATTTGGGTCTGAATAGGTCTGGGTGAAATTTTAATTACTCTGGAGTATTTGGCATAATTGTAATATTTCCGTATAACAACATTTACATGAAATTACAGAGATTAAATCATTGCACACATCACATAACTTTTGGGAAGCATCTTTCATGTCAGATATACAGTTCAGGTAATAAACTCATGGGGCATATCAGGTAGATTTTTTACTCAAGCTGACAGTTTGAGTCACTTTTTATCATGAAACTACAAATTGGAAAATGAACAGCATTGTTTTGAACATGAACAGTAGTTCCTTTAACATGGGCAGTCAACACAGATCTCAGGTAGATTTTTAGCCCCAGCCGAAAGTTGGGGTAATATTAGAAGTCAACATTCAAATCTGAATGCAAGTTGCAGTGTTTTTAACACAAGCAACCGGAAATCAACTCAAAGTTTTATTTTCGAGTTGAAATTAACGGGCCGTACAGGTAATTTTCGTGAGTGCAAGATGTATTTTGCGTAATTGCACGTAATTTTGCACCATATTTCTGTAATATTTCATAATTACACTACACAAAATGGCATGAATTATGCCCACCACTACTTTCTAAAGTCAGTTTTACATTAATTCCATCTCAGATCTGCACTAGGTGATACTCTAGTCTGAGATCGAATTTAGTGAAAGCAGTTGCTGAGTGAACTTGATCTAGTATTGTTGTGTAGTTCCTACAAATCTCTATAGGATCTGGAAGTTTAAACAACATAAACTAAGGGATTGGTGTCCAGATTGATTCCAGATACCCCTCAAGGATATGTCAGTCTGTAGAGCAGCTAGCTCACAGTACTACTTACTATAAGCCCCACAACCTTACCAAGGGGCGAATAGTTTCGGACAACTATCGAACATGACAACCCTGACCCTCAAGGATCGTGGAAACAGTACACTACTTTTCGCTCAGTCACTCGTGCTCACTTTGTCTCAGAGAGATACATTTTCAATGAGCATTTATTTAACCAGAGTCATTCTAGAAAAAAATTCATGTGCTGCAACAACCATTAGACAGAAACATTTATCCGCGAATATACGCACCAAGAGAGTAAATAAAAGGTTGAATTTTATACCACGGTGCTAAAAGAGGGAATATCTGCAGGCATGTACATACATGGCAGTAATCATGAATACTCCTAGGATGCTAACCTTAATTACGTGTACCTAACTGTACCTAGCATGTATGTAGGTGTAAAAGTCAAGAATCCTCCTAGGAAAGAGCCAACCCCATTACCTGATGGGAGAGAATGAAGCACCCTGTTTTGATCTCGATTTGGACTCCCTGCAAGGGATATCAGACCCCTGCGTACTGTAGTGTCTGCGTGCAGGGACTTCAGCGTCTCAAGTCAGCATGGAAGCTTCTCCTCTTGTTTGCCCAGCAAAGATGTGGTACTTATGCATCCCAAGGGTACCCTTAGCGGTTATTCTTAGATGTGTCACGGTACTGTGGGCGCAGAGTTATTATGCAGAAGATGGTAATCCTGCTGTGATACTAAGAATCCTCATGTATAATAAACTAGGCTAGTTTTCGAAGAAAACCACACAACATTTATTCAGCACATTACTAGGTAAAAGGTCAGCACCAGAGCCATTATGTAGAGCAAGGTAGGAAAAATGTAGGTAAAAAGTCGTGCAACTACCAAGGCCTATATTGGTGTACATTGGAGTTCATACCACCCACTCTTTATCGGACTGGACGACAAAATTACCCAATGCTAAAATATGCCTGTTTAAAAACTTTAAAAGACATTACTAAAATATAAGTATAAAAACATGTAAAAATATGGCATGTGTTAAAAATGAAGCAACAATTATAAAAAGGCTCTATAAGTGCTTTAAATAGTCCATATACTGCTTGATCAACTGAGCATGCTGAAAGCCATAGTGCTCAGTGAGAGCAAAGGAGAACAATAAAACAAAAAAGGGTGTTGTACAATTAGGTTGCTTTGGAAAAGGTCGAATTGTTCCCATCACTCGGAGAGCCACATGTTTATGTGCCCTGTGTGGAAGATGCAACATCACTGCTGCTTGCCTTTGCAGATGACGGCCCCTGTAACACCTCTTGGATCAAGTCAATGGAGCAAAGGTGATCTTCTCCGGTTCCCACAGTGGCTGCTGAGGAAGAACTCGACCCCTTTGAGCCTGTTGTAGAGCCGGTATCCATTCTGACATGAGCTGAAAAATCCTGTGGTGGCGCTAAGAATGCTGACATCAACATAGGAATATACTGAGGACACTGCACTACTTGGGCCTTTAATGGGTCCAGCAGTGTGTCTACATCCTAAGGCGCAACTGATGGAAGTGTTAGACATATGTCCAACATGCATCGTTTCCGCGAAAAAGGCAGTGGAGCACAGGCAAGACGCAGTCAACCCAGACTGATCTGAACGATAGAAACCAATGCTCACTTAGCTTCCAAAGCCGATGAAACCCACTACAAGTAGTAGGACCAGCAGAAGCACTCAAAAAATGCTTTCCAATATGAAGTGTATATAGATGGAATAACTCAGAAGATCATCTGAAAAGTGCTCAGTAGTACAGAACCTATGCTCTAAAATAGGTGTGCTATCCGACTCGTATCAGACATGTTAAAGATAAGATGTACCATTTCCCAGAAATGGAGCGGGAGGTTAGTTTCGACTAGTGCCTGAATCTCAGCCGAAGTCCTTGCCTGTATCTCACCCGAAGACCTTGCAACCTGGAGATCAGGAGATCAAAGGTCTCTCAGGAGGAGCCTAAGGCCACATCCTTATTTAAAAGTATGGCTTTCAATCTGCTCAGAGAATCAAACCGTATAAGGGAAACATTCAATAAAGGCCAATGTGGTGATCTGACTGCGTGGATCGGCGGAAACAATGCTTGGATACAACAGTAGGCTTTAGTTGCTCCTGGCAGTATGCCGCATGCTTGACCAAATCAGCCATGTGTGGCATCTTGCGTCAGCCCCAGCACATCACCACCCGGTAGTTAGCAAGCAAGAGAAGCAATGCCATCAGCTTGCGCCGCTCCGGCGGTATCTCCGTCACATATACGGGGAGTGCGACACGCAGGGAGCACTCCAGTGCATGTTCAATAATCACCTTGAGCGCCTCAAAGAACGCTCCTTAACCCCTCCCATACACCCGCGATTTTGCGGAAGTGCCGCACTTCCGCAAAACGGGCCGGGCCGCGTCGGCCATTGGCCGACGGCAGCACCAGCGAGGTAGCGTTGCCGTCGGCCAATGGCCGACGGCAGCATGGAAGGGGTTAAACTTACCGCATAAAGCGTGCAGCATCAATCAAACCCAATGTGTGTATGCTATCATCCTCTCCGGTGTGCGGTATAGCCTATGCAGGTATTAGAAATGTACACGGTGCAGTTGATAATTAGAGGAGAGTGCGCAAAATGGGGTACACCAATACTGCAACACTGCCATTGATCATCAGTGAGTGGAGGTGTTAGGTCTGCACCCCATGCGCTGCAGCCAGTAGGGATGCATACTAGGCGCAGTTTCTTGTACTCCAGCATATAGCCGTATGATCCGTCTACAAGGGATGGAGGAGGAGAGGGTCTCTTTGAGGACTTGACAGATAGGTGGGGCCTCTGGAAATGAGTTGTGGATCACCTGGAGAGCAGCTTGTATTTGATAATATGTGAAAGTATCGGGGAGTGAAGTTGGGGCCCTGCAGCACCTGCTGCGGTGATATATAGTTAGCATCTGGGTAAATTGACCCCATGGATGTCTGCCACAAGTTTCAGAATCTACTGCAACTGCCAGCGCCTAGGGTAATGGGAAATAAAGGGTGGCCTATAAGGGGCACCGATGGGACAAATAGATGTTCCAGGCAGGCCATCCACCGGCGCTCCCTACATACCTCCACTGTGCCTATCCGTGCCCTCAGGCACCTGGGAGCCTCATTGTATGCCATCTGTAGAGGACACAGCACAACTGGATTATGCTCAGGAGACATGTGGGCCTGAAATTGTGTAGAAAAGGGTCAATGGTGTGCGAACTGTGTCTGAGTACTATAACAGTATAGGTCCATCTCAGGTTCAAAAGGAAGTGTCAGTATTTCCGAATCAATCCGGGGCTGGCTGCCGGCCCTTGCAAGGGATGCCAAGCTTGAGCAGAGCTGCAGTCGGAAGTTATACAGCAAGCTAAGTGGAAAGTTTGATAAACAGGTATATGAATTTTGGAAGGATCATCATTTTCGCAATGGCTAGCCTTCCTGTTAGAGACAGTGGGAGCTTCTGCCAGATCTCCACATGCTCATCTAGCCACATCAAACACGTGCCAGTAATTGTCCCTCCACAGATAATCAATATCTCTACTGAGCCATATCCCAAGGTATTTTACTGGTCTGTCCACTCATTTCAGCAGGTATTCAGGAGAAATCTTCATTATCATGTTTGTCAAGAGAAACAGGACAGACTTCATCCAGTTGATGATGACCCCTGACAGACCATCAAATCTCGTAAATTCCATAATTAATGGGTTAAAGTTGGTCTGCAGATTTCTGACATGCAGGGTGACATCGCCAGCATACATTGGCACTACAATTCTGCGAGGTGTGAATGCTAGGTCTCAGTGTGCATGTTGCTGTTGCAGTCTGGACGCATGCAGTTCCATAGCCATAGCAAACAATGTTGGGGACAGAGGGCAGAACTGCTGGGTTCCCCTTGATGGAGCAAGGTTTCGTGGAAAAGAGACTTGCTCGGATGCGATCCACTCGTTTAACTTACTAACAAAGTTATTAACAAGAGTACGTGAATACCTAATACGCACCACATGAACATGCGGGTTAGTGAAGCTTGCTTATGTGTGTACTAACGCGGATAACAATGAAAACGGACTAATACCGCTTTAAATGGGGTACTGTTGTGCGCATGCGTCAACTGCATCTTCGCAGTATGACGAACTAACGCTTGGAGGGAAATTCTGGCGCATGCACAGAGGACACTAAAATGGAGTCTTGAAGACTCATGTTCATGGCATCTGCTTACTTGAAACGATAACAAGCTATTTCACTAATGCTAATGCAGGAAAAGTATTAATAAAAAAAGGGGAAGAGAGCAGAGGTGGATGGTATACAGTGCGACCACTTTATTTGTGAAATTATTATTTGTCTTTCTGACTTTATCATTAGTGCGTATTTGGACCTCTTTGGCATAACCGGATTGAATGGTGTGACTCAAAGTCCAACCATGCCCACTGAGTGAATCCATGAAGGCCATGACTGGGCATTTGAAAGGGAGCCAAGATTTAGTGTTACACGATGGGAATGGACGATGCAAAGTTCAACGATGAAGACTCTTACTCAAAATGTTAATATATTGTTTCAAAATGAAATGTGGAACCTCATGAGAACCCAATTTATGAATTTAATTAAGGAGATGGGTTTGCGAACAATGGTTGAACTGATTTTAATGACATGTAAGCATGGTGTGATAGAGCTTACCCCTCGTCTAACCAATCATATTTGGTATTTTTACGATATTGAAACTTTAGTGGGTGGAACATGAAGAATGAAAGGTATAATAAAGATAGCTTTAGTTAGTTAGTTAGACACCGATGGACACAGATGCTGTGAGGCGTGGATGTAGTCTTTGCTGTGGGAGATGCTTTTGGTCGGAGATATGCTGTGATATGCTGATGAAGAGCCGAATGCAGAATTTTCGATCTTAATTTAATTGGGTTAGATCAGAAGATCGTGGAAGAATCTTGGGGGGAAGAGAGTGTCAGAGAGGGGTGCGGCGCAATCATCAGTATTCTACAGAGGTTGTCCTGAATCCTGTCCTGAAGTCTTGGTCTCCTGACCTATCCTCGGGACCCTTCCCACCCCTTTGGCCAGGGGGTTTGATCATTCACACCAGTCTTGGTAAATATAATTTCTTGTTATTCGCAGATGTTCTTTTCTCTCTGTCCTCTCCCTTTCTAAGCATTGATTATTGTATGAGTCTGAAGTATATGCTTGGTGTTTATGAATTGAGCTTTCTCTCCTATGAGTGTCGATGACTGCACTGAATTTCGGAATGATTCACATACATTTAATTTAGATAAAGATTTAAAACTTCCTGAGTCTGTGGTTATTTACTTTAAATCAATAGGTTAGAGTTAGAGGTAATTATCACCATCAACTTCTTTAACTAATGGTCCATTGACCAGAGGAAAGAACTTCTTGGTCAGTGAAAGGTTAGTTAAGAGTATGAAATACCTAATCCTAAACACTGTGTAAATTACAAACTTGACCCCAGCGGTTTTAGGCACTATGGTTTATGGGCCTAGGTGAGTATATGGTAGTGGAGTATCTGTTGATATTGAACCACTGGATCAGTGTTCTGGTGGCAGAGTTATGGTTAATATTGACTATTTTGGTGATAAATATTGTAATTGATCATTGATTTATGTTTAACAAAAGAGTTAGAGTCTCGTTTTATGTTGTCTAGAGGCACAGGTACAGAGATTGCCTGGGCATCTTGGGAATGGAATAGCGGGTGGTGATAGAAGCCATACTGCAGGAGGTTACTCAACTGTTGTCATAACACTGAGAAGCTACGGAGGGCTGGCAGTGTTGTATTAGGGACTATATTGTGTAAAAGTAAAGTGTGAATGATAGCAAAAAGGGTTCTCTGGTGAAACTTTGGTCTCATTTCCCAATACGGGTGACACTGAAGAAGTAACAGGTTCTCCTGAGCTTGAATGAAGGGTAAACAGTGGTTTTATTCAAAGGGAAAGAATTCTGGAATAAATCGAAATCTATACTGGTTTAGTAGAACGACAGAGTAGCAAATGTTTTATGTTGTTAATAACAAAGTTTTTTTTTAGAAAAGTTGAAGAAATACGTTTTTGTATTACCTTGTAAAGGGAGGGTCAGTTGCAGTTGAACTGACGTCAGAAAGAGCTGCACTGGGATTGGTTGGTACAGCGGCCGTGAGAAAGAAGCAGATTGTAAAGGAGGGTCAGTATTAAGGAGCAAATACTGACGTCACAAAAGGCAACGTTGGTATTATTGGTCAGACCACGAGTGCGAGTCTGAGTGGTTGATAGATAGAAGCAGCGCTAGGATTGGTGGGAAAAGAATTGTATGTTGAGCCCTGATTGACTGCAGGTGTGAGCCGTGCTGACATAGGACGAGACGTAGGTAATAGAGCTAAAAGATATAGGGAAGACTATTTCCTATATGGTACATCTGTAATGTTTGGAGGACAAAAGAAAATGACGTTAATGTAGAAAATGTAAAATTTCTTTAAGAAAGACAAACTTGTAATGACTACAGAGGGAATTTCTATTCCGCCACCTAAGACACCTGCTTCATTTATAATGATGGAGAAGGGATATCACACCTGTGTATTGTTGGAGAATTGGGTGGAGTATACAAAAGGTGATGGTGTTTTGGCTTTTAAGGAGCATGGTACATTTAATCTGAAGATACTTCAGAATTTGAGAGATAGAATGAATATGTTAGAACCTAATCCTAGAATGACACAGTATGAAGCTTTGGAAGAATGGAAGAATGAGGCATTTGATCGTGAAAAATTCAGAAGTGGTCGGAGATTTAGAGGATTTTTGCCTAGATATCCGTATGAGTCAAGTGGAGATCAAATGAAGCGATGGATAAGAGCTGTAGTGACAGAGGGTTTGTATCCAGTATTAATGGCTGAAGAGGAATCAGTTGGCAAGTGTAAAGAAAAGAAAAAACACATGAATAAGACAGTATATAGAGAATCAGATGATGAATTATTGGAGGATATTTTAATTAAAAACCCTCCGCTGTACCAAGAAGAACGTAGTAGGGTTACCCCAAGTGCACCGATGTTAGGAACGCCTTTAACCCCACAAATTTTACATAATGTGTCAGTCAATAGAGTGTTGCAAAATAATGAGTGAGAAGACTGAAATAAAACTAAGGAAGAATTAGTTCAGAAAATAAGCCAATTGAATTTAAATGCTGAGACATTGACAGTACCAGTGACTATTGGTCCTGTTATTCCATTTTATGGTGATAAAAAGGTTTGCCAGAATCCTTAAGTTGTGACAATTCCTATGAGTAATCCCAGCAAAGAAGTAGTGATGCCTGATTATCAGGTTAGTGAGAGTGATTCAGTCATTTCATTAATGGATCTCCCAATAACAAACCTTTAGCAGAAACTCCAAAGAGAGTTTCACCCGAAAAGTTGAGAGAAAAAGGGTCTAAGGTCCCTTGAGAAACAGGGGTGCAACAACAGTTACTCCTGAAGATCTAAAGAGATGGGCACAGGGATTGGAAACATGAAGCTCACAATCAATAATTCTAGATATCAGCAGATTGAAAGTAGATTTGGAAGAAATGATAGCTGGTCATGTGAGCACAGAAATATTGAATATTTACAATGATGAGGAGTTATTATTTCTATGCAAGAGCATAACAAGAATAGCAAAGGTATACCATGAGAACTTAACAGAAGTTGCCTCAGAGATTGGGATAGATATAATAAAATTGAAATTGTTGCAAAAACCATATTGAGTGAAGTTTACTGAAAAGGATTTAGAAAGTGTGAATGCTTCGGGTAAAAGATTGCAGATAAAAGAGTTGATGAACATTTTGCGAAAGTGGGGAGACATTGACAAATGGACGGTTAGGTGGACAAGAAAGAAAGAGGAAGTACAAGCAAAATAAATGTCATCTGCATTTCCAGTGAGAGAAACGGATAAGGTTGAGAGAATATGTCCAATGAGAGAAGTTCCTGGTGGTGGATATGTTCATGTTCCTTGGAGTAGACAGGATATTTTGTCATTTACCAATGATTTCCCTAGGTTAAGAGAAAAAACTGTTGAATGGTACAAACAGGTGGAAAGATTTGCGAAAGTTTCGAAGGTTTTGTTGAAGGATTTGGATGGTTTGTTTGATATTGTGGTACCAGCTGATTTATAGACAGAATGTAAGATTACAGTTGATTGGCCAAATGAGGAGTATCCGAGGGACTCCAAAATAGGAGCGCCAGCAGAGGAGGTGATGAAGAAATATCATCAGGTGATTACGTTTTTGAAAGGGAAAATTCCTCCCAAAGAGACTGATTGGGTTAACTCAGGAGCCAAAGGAGTCTGTGCATGCATACTATGAAAGGTTGTTGCAGGTATTCAAGCAGTATAGTGGATTTGGGAACATTGGAGATAAGGATACAGGACATTTTGTATATCGGTTTGTGTATGGTCTGAAACCAGAGATTAGTCAAATGATTCAACAGCACATGATGTGCTGGCAAAGTAAAACCATAGATGAAATATTGAAATATGCAAAGTACTGTGATGATGACATTGAAGCAAAACATAGAAAGCTAAAGAGAAAATTATGTGGGCACAGATGAAATTGGCAGAGCAGCCGGAAGCAAAATTAATTTCCCAGACTGATAATGAGATAAAAGACCAGAGTCAAAGTGAACAAGTGCCTAGTGGTGGAAAAGGACGAGGACGAATGAATAGAGAGGAAGCAAGAAAGAAATTTCCTTGTCATGCGAGCGGAAAGCTAGGACATTGGAAGAACGAGTGTAAAAATATCCAGAATAATAATGGGCCAAATCTGAATTTAAATCAGCATATGCAGAATTAAGTGGTTGTGAAACAACAATAGAAGCAGCAGGTAGTTACTCCACAGTATCAGGTGCCACAACCTCTTATGCCAAACCATGTGAACATTCAAAAATACAGTTCGAACACCATATTTCACGGAGAAAGTGGAAAGAATAACCCTGTGGTTTCACAGTATTTTTTGCAGAATGATGAAGAATCGGACTACTTGCAATGACGGTGCCTGAGGGGGGAGGAAGAGGAGTGCGTGCTTGGCGCATTCTTGCCGGTAGATCAGACAGGTCCATTTATTGATGGGAAAGTTGAAGGTAGTGACATCACTTTTCTATTGGGCACTGGTGCTACCTGGTCTATTGTGAGAACAGCAGACATCCCAAACCTACCCCTCTCAGGAGAAACTATCCAAGTTGTAGGAGTGTCAAATAAACAGATTAGAACCCCAGTTACAGAACCAATGGAAGTGCATATTGAAAACTTTAAAGACATGCATTGGTTTGTAGTTTGTGACTCAAGCCCCGTAAATCTGTTGGGAAGAGACTAATTGTGCAAAGTGAATTGCACAATCTACTGTACACTTGATGGTGTTGCATTCTAAACCCCAGATGAAGATGTTGTTTACAAGATGATGTTAGCTAAGCAAGGTACAGAAGTGGATGAAATGTTTTCATTAGTAACTGAAAGTGAATTACCAGAAGAATTGACAACCATTGTAAATCCAGAGGTGAGGGATTTTACAGGAAAAGATGTAGGGCTAATAGTAAATGTACATCCAGTAAAAGTAGTGGCAAAAGAAAGTGCAGTTTATCCAAGTACACAACAATACAAAATGAATCCACAAGGAAAAGCAGGAGTTGCTCCAGTGATTGTTCAAATGATTACAGAAGGAATTTTGAAAGAAATAATGGCTGGTCCTTGTAATTCCCCAATCATGGGACTCAAAAAGCCTAGCGGAAAGTACAGGATGGTGCAGGATTTGCAAAAAATAAACAACATTATAGTGCCTTGTTGCCCATTGGTACCAAATCCAGCAGTGATTCTTTATCAAATACCTTGGAATGCAGGTTGGTTTACAGTGATTGATTTGTGTCAGGCATTCTTTTCCATTCCCTTACACCCAGACAGCCAATATATTTTCCCCTTCTGGTTTGAAGATCGTATTTTGACATGATGCCGAGTTCCTCAAGGGTACACAGAGAGTCCATCAATTTTTAATCAAATCCTGAAAAAGTGTCTAGAGTCATTAGTAATGCCTGGGAAATCAGTTCTGGTTCAGTATATTGAAGACCTATTGGTGGCAACAAAAACACAAGAAGATTGTGTCACTGACACAATTGCATTACTGAACCATTTGGCCGAAGGAGGGCACAAGGTGTTTCCAGAGAAATTGCAGTTTTGTCAACAAGAAGTTAGATACTTAAGGCATAAAATGCCAAGAGGAGTTAGAAAAGGGACAGCGGAAAGAATACAAATAATTAAACAAATGCAACTACCTCAAACACAGAAGGAGATGAGAATGTTTCTGGGAGTGGTTGGGTATTGTAGGCAGTGGATAAATGACTTTTACCTGCTAGCGAAACGATTGATACAATTGACTCAGAAAAGAGCGAAAGAACCGATTAATTGGAATGACGAGTGTTTGGAAGCATTTGTGAAATTGAGAAATTGTCTGTGTGAGGCCCCTGCCTTAGGCATGCCTGATTATTCAAAAGAATTTTCTCTGTTTTGTTGTGAGAGAGAAAATTGTGCACTATCAGTTCTAACGCAGAGACATGGATTGAGTAGCTGTGACTTGTATGAGTCCGGAGCAGAGTGACTCAATTGTAATGGGACATCCTGTAAAGGTATATGTTCCACACTCAGTTGAGATTCTTTTGACAGGAACATGAACACAGCACCTCACTCCTAGTTGGATGACTAAGTATGAGAGAGTGATTTTGGGATTTGAGAATTTGACAGTAATAAGATGTACAATAATGAATCCTGCCACATTATTACCTGATCCATGTTGTGAGACGGTGAAAGATGAGATTGATCATGATTGTTTGGATGTGACTAAATTATGTACTAAGCGCTGTCCAGATATAAAAGAAATACCCTTGAAGGAATCTGATCGTGAATTGTTTGTGAATGAGTCATGTCTGAGGACCGAAGAGGGAGAGCTAAGTGCTGCAAATGCTGTATGCAAAATATCAGGAGACATTAAAGCACCCTATTTACCGGGAGTCAAGTCTGCACAGATAGCCGAATTGGTGGCCTTAACAAAGGCCTGCAAAATTGGAAAAAAATTGGAGAGTAACCATATTTACGGATAGTCAATATGGTTTCGGGGTTGTGTATGACTTTGGGCAGCACTGGATGCAGAGGGGATTTCTGACTTCTTCAGGATCTCCTATTGTTAGCAGTTGGCCTGGCATATGCTGTCCACTATTCTAGTGGCCATCTTGCACCAGTCCAAAAGACCCTTATTGATGGTAGGTTTAAAGACAACCTATGTAGAAAGCTATCCTAATGGTAGCTGTGGAGAGCAGCCTTCAGCTTAAGTCTTGAAGTAATGTAAAGCACTTGTTTTACCAGTCTATAATCTCATGAATGACAAAATGAAAGGAGAACCACACCAGGTATGTATATAAAATATATGTACTTATTCTAAACACATCCCTCTAGTCTCTTTATGAGGCTAGAGGCAAAAGTACATTCAGTAAACTTAATTAGCACACATTAAAACAGCACAATATACGTTGAGCCCTAGGGTCTTACCAAACCATATATTAAGAAAGTTGTATAAGAACCACAATTGCCATAGAGACAAGGCCTAGAGCCTTTAGAAACTCTGGGGCCACCAGGAACCACCCAAGGTAGTGACACAGGGGACCCACTGGGGATGCGTGCAGTGTCTAAACACAGCCGCAAATCATTATTAACTTCAATGGGAAAAGTCACAGTTGGAAATGTAAAGATCAAGGACACTTAGAAGAGCACTTGAAGCAAACCCCTATTGTACTAGGAGGTTCTAGAGTCAACACCCACGGGAGCACTGGAGTACTCGAGTTACCTCACCCAGGGAAGCCGGGTGCAAAGGTGTATTTTCGTGTCGGATTCAATCATCGATTTCAATGGCGATCTGCTGCAAAGGGCTGCTGGCATCCAAGTGGAAAGTGTCCAGGTGGATCTAAGGGTGGATCGGAGATGTGAAGAACCTGAAATCAGAGGGGAAAGAGTCTGGGTCACTTGCCAGTGACCAGCAAGGCGATGAGCAGATGCCCACCAATGGGTGATTTCAGGTGAAGAAGGTGATGCCAGGAGGCGTTGACGGCAACTAGGAGCTGGATTCAAGCTATCCCACAAAGTATTTCCAGTGCTGTGGTTTCGGTTTCCAGATTGAACCCAACAAGCCTTGGCAACTGCAACCCAAGCAGAAAGCAGAGATTGGCTTTGGTGCAGACCAGCAAGGTCTGAGGGACTCACCACTCGGTGTGGAGTCAGGACACATCAGGAGCAACCAGGGAAGCCCAAGGAAAAGAAGAGTTACCTTTGTGGGGACCCACCAGTTGACGGACCAGGGATCGCAAAGGGGCCTCAAGCAGAAATGCTAGAAGCGGGCTCACGGAACACTCGAGGAGTGTAGTCCCACAATCTTCGGTGCAGATGGTGCTCGGGGATGGGACTAGACGAAGCCCAATGCACAACTTTGGAAAATCTTGGGAAGTTGATGCACTAGCAAATGTGCATGGTCTCCAGGAGTTCCGGTTCCACGTCACTTGTGAGGGCTGCATGTATCAGCTTTGCTGGGATCCTGTGTCCGCCTCTGAGAAGTCTGGAAGTCTGTTTCCTGAATCACAAATACTTCGAGTTCGACGGGAGATTCAGAAATGCTGACTGGCAAGATGCTTCTTTGTTAGCCTGTTTGAACAGGGGAGTCAATCCTTGACCCCAAGGGAGATTCTTCTGTCTTCTAGTTGTGTAGAATGTCAAAGTTCCAAGATATATGTATCAGAGTTTCGTCCAGGTGTACTCTGAAGTCTTAAGGACCGGAGTCTCATACTTATACTAAGAAAGGGGGTTGGACACACTCCGGGGAGAGGGGTGGTTACACCCCTTTCCCTTTGTCCAGTTTTGCACCAGAGCAGGGGCTGAGTGCCCCTGCAACCGGTTTGAACTGAGGTATGCACAGGGACACCAAGTGTGCCCCCAGCACTGTCATAAAAGCATTCTCTGAATGCACCCACCCAGCCCCAATACACTAAAGCCTGTTACAGGAAACCTATTGCCTGAGTTTCATCCAGCAGCAGGAGGTCAGACCTGTGTCTGTGGCTGCAGCATCCATTTTGTGATGCTAGGGTTCTTTTAAACTGTTACCGGTTAGGTCAGTGTGTACATGTCTCTCCCTCTAGAAGGGTGGAATTCTACCCCCTCCGCCAGGTCTGGTGGGGGGGGCTAGGATTCCAAAGTGTTTGACACCAAACACGACATGTTTTCATGCAGCCATTCCAAAGTTAGCATTTACTGTGAGGTTATAATGCACTTAAGAGTATATGGTCTGGCTGCATCACAGAGCAGCCTCAGAGAATAGGCTCCAAAAGCAGCAGAGGGGCCCAGCTCATGCATGGGCACCCTCTCACACACAACCAAGCACTCTCCCTTCAGGATTGATAAGGCCTGCCATAGGAGTGACTTATAAGTTTATATGTGTCAGTGATTAAAGGTAGATATTAGGTAGCCCTTTATCTTAGTATGGGGTGAATTTGAATTTGAATTTTAAAATATTTATAGAGCGCTCTTTTACCAGAATCTGTTTCATGGCGCTAGGTAGCAAAAGGTCAGTGGAAACAGGGAAGAAGGCTAGGCAGCTGCAGATCTGGAAAACAGAAAGGTCTTAAGATGCTTGCGGACTTCTAGGTAGGAAGAAGACGTCCTAAGAGTAAATGGGAGTGAATTCCAAAAGGACGGAGCCAGTATTGCAAATCTGGCCCCACCGGACTTCTGTTTTCTGAAGCGAGGGACGGACAAAAGAGCCAAATGAGTGGAGCGGAGTTCTCTCGAAGGAAGATAGGGGGAAATGGCTTCGCACAGAAAAGCAGGGGCGGTTCCTGATCTAGCCTGGTAGGTAATACATCCAAGCTTGAAAAGGGCCCTCTCCCTCACTGGAAGCCAATGGAGGGACTGCAGCAGGGGGGTCGTGTGGTTGAACCTGGGAAGACCGTAAATCAGGCGAGCCGCCTGATTTTGAATCAGTTGGAGCCGACGGAACAGGTAAGCCGGGGCACCGTTGTAAATAACGTTCCCGTAGTCGAGGCGCGAGAGCACCATGGCCATGAGGATAAGTTTAAGTGCAGCGGCTGAGAAAAAACGAGAGACCCTTCGGATGATCCGAAGGGAGAAAAAACATGCAGACACAACTGCATTGGTCTGCGTGTGAAGGGTGAGCATGGGATTGATGAAAATGCCCAGGGTTTTGACCTTGGAAACAGGAAGAGGGGGAGGGCCAAGGGCAGAGGGCCAGAAGGAAGGAGACCAGGGACTGCAACCACCCCCCGTCAGGACCAATTCGGTCTTGTCCGGGTTTAACTTGAGGTGGTTGCAGTTCATCCACCCTTGGATAAAACAAGTTGGAGGTCATCAGCGTAATTGAACACCGAGACCTCCATCTGCTGCAAAGAAAGAATGAGGGGTGAGATGTATAAATTAAAAAGTAAGGGAGACAGGGAAGAGCCTTGGGGGACTCCTCATGTCACCCTCCTAAGAGGAGCAGTGAAGTTGGCAAGATGGACAGCCTGTTCCCTGTCCGTCAAAAACGAACGGAGCCAGGCATAGGCCGTGCCCCCAATGCCCGCCGCTTCGACACGGGTCAGCAAGATGTCATGATCCACTGTGTCGAATGCGGCGGACAGATCTAACAGGACCAAAGCCTGTGGCCGGCCAGTGTCAATACCCTCCCTTAGTTGGTCCATTACCGACACAACTACCTTCTCGGTAGAGTGCAGTGGGCGGAAGCCCGCCTGGCGGGCGGCAAGGCAGCCCGTGGATTCCACAAAGGAACTCAGGGACCTGGTGATATGAGCCTCTGAGACCTTTGCGAGATATGGAAGGAGGGAGATCGGGCGATAGTTGGCGGGCACAGAAGGATCGAGGCCAGGCTTTTTCAAGATAGGGATGATGGCTGCCGACTTATGGGCAAGGGGGACAATGCCAGAGTTGAGGGAGTGATTAATAAAGGTAAGTGGAGGAGAATAGCAGTTGGAAAAGAGCTCTTTTAGAACGAAAGCAGGACCGATGTCCCGAGGGGAGCCTGATTTGATCCGGGCCAGAAGAGGGAGCAAGGAGTCTCGGGTGAGGGAAGGGAACTGAGTGAAGGAGGGGGCGGGGGGTGGGGAAACAGCAAAGGGTACCGTGGATCGGGGGGGAATGTTGGCCCTAATGAGGGCAATCTTTTCAAAGAAAAAGGAGTTGAGGGAGTTGCAGAGTGTTTGAGACGGGGGAATTTTAGCAACCGCCCTGTCGGAGGCGGCCAGCTCATGAACAGTGGTAAATATCTCCTTAGGTTGGTTTTCTGCTGCCAAGATTCTAGCAGAGAAATACTCAGTTTTGGCTTTTAGTATGTCGCGTTTGTAGTCTTTCAAAGACAAGCAGTAACTAGCCTTGAGGAGAGGGCAATAAGAACGGCGCCAGGCACGTTCGGCTCTACGGGTCGCAAGTTTTTTTCCCCTAAGGGCGGGTGCATGCACTACCTTACCCAGGCTGCAGTAGCAGACCTGTGGTGCCATTTTGGAAGGCTTCCTAGGGGTGGCATAATACATGCTTCAGCCCCTGGTAGGCCTCTGGGGTACCTATGCCCTTGGTACCTAAGGTACCATATACTAGGGACTCACAATGGTAACCCAGTAACCAATCTGGAGTGTACCTAAAGTACATGCAATCATTTTCGAGAGGAAGCAGCTAGGCTGGGGTCCTGAATAGCAGGGCCCCAGCTACACTAAAGTCAAGAAACAGTGAAACACCAGCAAAAAGTGGGGGTAACCATAGTAAGCAGACCCTACTCTCCTACACCTATTAGAAAAAGTAAAAATGTAAAAGATGTATTGGAAGCATTACAATTGCCAAAAGAAATAGCGGTTGTTAAATGTGCTGCACATAAGTCAGGAAATTACTACGTGACGGCCGGTAATAAGTATGCAGACCAAATTGCTCAATTCTGTGCGAGAAATACAATGGCAATTAACAGAAACGTTGAAACAGATGAAACCACCTGCCAACTTATGTTTTTCCCAGTTCCAGAAACATGGGATGAGGTCAGACAATTGCAGGAAGAAGTTGAGGAAAAGGAAAAGGAAATCTGGATAAAGTCAGGTTGTACAAAAAAGACAGAAGATGACCTGTGGTTATACTTAGATGGCAGACCAGTCATGCCAGATTGCTTACTCTCTCAAATGGCAAGAGTATACCATGGGACAACACATATTGGCAGGGATTCACTGATCAGACTATTCAAACAGAGTTGGTATAATCCAAAGTTTAGGGTAGTCGCAGAGAGCCTTTGCCAAAGATGCTTGATCTATCAGTAGCAAAACCCAGGCAGAAAGACAGTGGTTAGCTGGGGGAAGATTGGTAAGGCGGAAGGATTGCACCTGGTTGCAATTAGACTTCATTGAGTTGCCTCCATGCAATGGATTGAAGTATGTACTTGTCATAGTGTGTTTGTTCTCGAGATGGGTGGAGGCATACCCCACAAGAAGAAATGACAGTCTCACAGTTGCTAAATTACTGTTGAGGGAGTTTATATATCGTTTTGGTTTTCCAGTTACTTTGGAATCAGATAGAGGACCTCACTTTAATAATGAGATAATTCGATTAATCTGTGCTGTATTTTACATTGAACAAAAACTGTACTGTGCTTATCGTCCAGAGGTTTCTGGAATAGTTGAACTGCTTAATGGCACAATCAAGTCAAGGTTAGGGAAGGTGTGTGCATCCACAATACTAAAATGGCCAGATGCGTTGCCTCTTGTATTGATGGGTCTCAGTAGTATTCCTGACAGGAAAACAGGCTTGAGCCCTCATGATGAGCTCATGTGAAGGGCAATGAGACAAGCGTTTATTCTCAGAAATAAATTGATGAATATAACTGATGATCTGGTATTGGACTATTGCAAAGGATTGGCTGAAATGGTGCGTTCTGTCTCTCATCCGGTTGGAGAAGACGCAGTTGCAAGACAGCCAGACCAAGCGCATGATTTGAATCCTGGAGACTGGGTGTTAGTGAAGAAACAGGCAAGAAAATCATGTCTAGCACCCAGGTGGGATAAACCATGTCAAGTCATACTATTCACTAGTGAATAGTATGAAGTGTGGAGGTTTACCCAATTGGATTCATGCTAGCCATACCAGAAGAATTCCGAGCCCATCTGAAGAACAAGAGCAGCAACTGACCGAATTAGCTGAGACACCAGAAGCTGAAGGTTGTGAAGACGAAGAATCTAAGGTTACAGATTCTAAAAGACAAATAGATGATGAACAACCAAGTACAAGTCAAGAAGGGTGGATACCAGTGATTGACATACCTTAAGCTGTTAAAACAGACAGTGGTCCCTGAGGTATTGGAGAATGTGTTTGGAATCAATATAGCCTCAGTCAGGACTATATTTGAACCTATATCCAGCCGGATAAGGGTCATTTTAATATGCAAATGAGTACAATACAACAAAAATGTGAGTTAATAACAGTGGGATACAAGCCTGTATCCATGAACCCGCATAACAGACAAACAAGGTGAAAGGCTCAGGCAGCTTGCTGTTGTTTGTATAAAATAATTTACAATAGAGTAAACAACAATTAGCAAAAGGTCACCTTTACACATTTACACAAAAGAATCACTGTGTATAAGGTTGACAACTATGTCGATCAACTCCATACTTTCGTCCCAGTATCCCTTATACATTGCAATCTCAATATGGAAGAGATACATTGGCAAAATGTTTATGATTTGGCGTGATTCACAAGCCATGCTAGAGCATTTTCTGCATTGGCTGAAAAATAACTGTGGTGGTCTTAAATTTACGTTATCGCACAGTAAGACATCTATTCCCTTCCTTGACCTCAACATCATTCACAAAGAGGGCTATCTTATTAACAGTCTATTTAGGAAGCCTGCAGAATGTAACACGCTGCTCAAGTATGACAGCAATCACCATCGAACACTAAGAGATTCACTACCCTACTCCCAGTTTCTCTGAAAAAGACGTAATTGCACATTGAAGAAGGACTACTTTCTGAATAAAAGGTGCTCAGTTCTAAACTAACAGCGAGAGAGTACCCCAGGAGACTAGTGCGTAATGCTTTAAAGAGAGCATGGTATTGTCGTAAAGAATGCCTAAAAGAACAACCCCTCAACCACATAGCATGGGTTACCATTTTTTCCCCATCCTCACACAAACCTTTGTAAAAGCATACTCAAACATTGGAATGTTATTAATGCAGGAATTCTTAACCTAGATCGGCCCCTTTTGCATTCAGGAAAAGCAAAAACATTAAGGACCACCTGGTCAGGGCTGCTTTACCTTGCGCAACAGGCACTGGGACACTCCACGACCACTGGGGTCTTCCGCATTTAACAGGGCATGCCAAATGTGGAAACTGCACTGTATGTAGATTCACTGCTGATTGCAAAGAATTTGTGTTTGGAACTATTAAATCATCACTTAGAGAGTTCTCTAACTGTAACACTTGCAACATAATCTATGCCATTTTTTTGCTCGTACAACAAGATCTACAATGGGCAAACGACACAAAAGGTCCGGATTAGGATCTGCCATCACAGGAGCAGGGTTCGCTGTAAGACACCAAATTTCCCACTGGTAAAACACTTCCAAACCATGGGCCATACTGAAGACGATATACGTTAGACAATAGTAAGTGTTGTTAAAGTGCCCCCACGGGGAGAAGACCTCTCCCAACTGCTGAACAAAGAGGAACTGAAATGGATCCTGTGCACTGGCAGTACACACACACGCCTAAATCAACCTGAGGACTGGACAACACTGCTGTTATGAAATCTGCCTGTTCCATATTTCTCAAACTGCTACTGTAAACACTTACTTGTTTTAACCTGTGTATATTACTTATTACAATAACACAATGTTGGTTCCCTATACACTGTCATCTACGTATCAATCTGGTGCATATTTTGTATAGATTATAGACTGTGAGTTTTCATTCTGTTTAAGATATGCCACAACTGGCCCTCTGCCACTGCTCAAGTATTAGATTGGCCTTCTGATATTGCACAACTACTAGGCTGACCATTGTGATTTATTGGTGTCACCCAACCACTGTCATGTTGCTATTCTAACTCACAACTGAATAAGATGTTTGTGCAATCACCGCACTGCTGAGTCATTACAGACCTTGAGGTTTGATTTGTCCTTTTGATTCTGCTAAGACAAAATTCGTTGTGCCACAACTGGCCTTCTGCCATTGCTCAACCAATAGACTGGCCTTCTACTATTGCTCAACTACTAGGCTCTCCATTGTGTTTTATTAGTGTCACGTAATCACTGATTTTCTGCCAATCTAATTCACAAATGAATAGGATTGTGCAATTACCGCACTGCAGAGACTTTATACATTCGTCATTAATCACCTAAGTCATCGTACGCAACCAGCTATATTTCCACGCTATTGACAACTTCTGTGTCGCCCTCTTAACTCCAGTCTACTTCCATTCGACCGGTCTCCAACCCAAGATGGCCGCTGCCTTTTCCTGGTCACATGACCACACTATAGACCAAGCGCGGCACACTAGATAGATTCTATTATCCGCCCCAGTCACATGACCGCCCAACCCGCAGCTGAAATATCCTGAGCTCCGGGTTACCTAGCCGACGATTGCAGCAACGCCAGTATGCCGTCACCGCTCCTGCGATAGGTCCCCGCCGCCCGTCTTCACCCATATCCATTACATGGCATGCCAGCTCAGGAGTAACCGCCATTGTTATACCGTCATTATTATATTTTAAGACAAGAGCCGCACTGTGCGCCCGGGCACAAGGATTCTAGACAGATAACCCCGCTTCTTTTACACATGCCATCGAGAGGTAAGTGTGAACACCCCAAACACCCCACCACCCCACAGCCCACCTGTCCTTCCCCGTGACCCTGCCAACTCACTCCAAGCTATGACCTCATTCACGTTGCCTCTTGTCCCTCTATATAGGTTCGTACTTTTCGGCACAATATTCGTTTCTGCCATTTGTGTGAGGAACTTCGTATATATCCCTCTTACCTCGCCGCTATCTATCGTCTGAATCAGGACTCCTTCCACACTGGTGGGAAAGCATCGCCAATCCCCACTCTATGCCTTTCACCATCCTCACCATCTCCCGCTCCCTGTAACGCCCACTGTCTTATTTCAACAGGCCCACATTTAAAACTGGCCTTCCCTGCAATCTTGGCATGATAAAACAAGCCCTTGCCCACACTGTAACACCACCGGTAACAGCTCTCCAACTACGAGTCTGCGCATTGGTGACACTTTGTTTTTCCACAATTCACGCAGCATCATTGATAGCAATCTTCTCACTCAAATTACTTGCACCATCTCACCACATTAACCGACCCCACGTGTCTCCTCTGTACCAACGCAATCATTCTGGTCTAGAGGTATTTGGTTGTTCTCCCTTGCAACAGTCACCTTGCAACTTTATTCCCCTATTTCTAATTAAGGTACCACGTCTGTTCCCACGCGTAAAATATATAACCACTACATTTGGATCATACCGCAACCCACACCTGCGGTGTTCTAGCGATATCTCTGATTAGAGCCCTGACTGACCTCTTTATATGTTTCTTTCACCCTTTCTTTCTCCTTTATTTCCATGCTATCTTATAGTAGATTACAGGCAATTGTTTTCAGGCACTGTACTCAAAAGTCCTGATGATGATCCTATTTCTCTTGGTTAAAGATCGAAACGCCGTCGACATAGTTGTCAACCTTATACACAGTGATTCCTATGTGTAATATGTGTAAAGGTGACCTTTTCCTAATTGTTGTTTACTCGATTGTAAATTATTTTATACAAGCAACTGCAAGCTGCCTGAGTCTTTCACCTTGTTTATCTCGTATGTGGGTTCATGGATACAAGCTTGTATCCCACTGTTATTAACATTTTTGTTGTATTGTATTCATTTGCATTTTAAAATTACCCTTATCTGGCTGGATATCGGTTAAAATCTAGTACTGACTGAGACTATTTTGATTCCAAACGCATTCTCCACTAACTCAGGGACCACTGTCTCTTTTAATAAGTTAGTTCCCAAGGTTACTGACCAATTCAAATTGGGTTCCCTTGTTCTTTATATACATACCTTAAGCTGTTATCAAAACAAGAAGAAGAAACAAATTTGAAAAACACAAAGGTAGAAAGGAAAAGAGAGGGAAAGAAGAACACACTCAGGCAAAAGAGAACAAAGCTAATCAGGAACCTGAGCAGGGACAGATAGAAGAAGAAGAACAAGTTTAGGCAGAAGAAGAACAAATTGAAAAAAGACATGAACAGGACCAGATAGAAGAACAGGTTCAGGCAGAAGAAGAACAAAATACAAAAAGGCCTGAACAAGTGCAGGTAGAAGAAGATCCAGATACAGAAAATACAAAGCAAAGACAATTAGCGAGGGAAGAAGAATAGGAACAGATTGTGCTCAGAGGTATTGAAAATAAAAGAACTTTAGAAAACGACAAAGAAAGTGAAAATGCCGTTCAGGTCAAAAGAGTCAGAAAAGGAGATAATTGGCCACGTAGAGTGAAAAGATTATGATACTACCTTAGGAAATATGGGGAACAACCAGAACAAGTAAATGAAGTTTAAAGTCAGACTAGATCCAAACAGCTGATAGCAAAATTCACGCGAAGAAGCCCAAGATTGAGGAGCCTGAACAGGAGCTGACCTATGTAATTCTAGAAGAATTTGAACATTTTGATTTACGTGAGGAATCTCAGAAAGTTCATGTTGCACAGATTGATGACAACAGATTAAGACCACCTTAGAAATAAAAGAGAGTGAATTGTGAATAAAGAAAGAAAAGAGAAAATACATTTTCACAGATTAAAATGGCAAAAGTTGAAGTCACTGAACAACCGAAACGAAGTATAAAAAGTAAAGGTCTTAGGTTTTGCTTATGTAGTATCCTATTAGTAGTATTAGTGTGGTTATTTTTAACAGTGGGAGTACCTTTATTAATGGAAAAAAGTAACAAGAATAATACAACTACTAATGAGAAAGTAGATAGAATAAAGGGAACTAAAATAGAAATGAGATAGAAGACGAGATAAACTATCATCATAATGACTCAGACAATTATTCGTCTTTAAATGTCTTTACTAAATTGTTATTTCAGCATGTTAATTCAATGGAGATTAGTGATTGTTATGTCTGTATGAAATCCATGTCAGAAGGGGTGACCTATCACCATATACCTTTAACATATGGTGTGTCATGTAGTGTTTTACCACGTTTATTATATGTAACCAGAAGCTTTAGTATTTGTATTCAAACTTCGATGTATTGTTTTCAGAACTACCCAATAGAAAGAATAGGAACCCAGCACTTAGTAGTAAAGATGCCCAGTTTAGGGTGAATTTTTCTTAACAGTGAGTTCCATAGATATAGCTCAAGCACACAAGGATAACCTAACATGTATTCTATGTGAAGAAGAAAAAGAGTTTTTGAATTTAGAAGAAGAAAGCAGGCAGGATTTGACAAAGAAAGCTGCTGAACAGAAATCCTAGACTTTGTGAAAAAGGAAAAAGCCTGCCTTCATAAGTTAAATATAAAGTGAAAGTTGTCTACAAGGGATTTTATTTATGATCAAAAGTTATGATTGCTTCTTGACGTAAATCAATGTGTTTGTCATAAGATCAAACAAAAAAGTGTCCGTAGGACTACAGCAGTAAATGTAAATTTTGAATCAAAAGATAAGAGGAATAAGCACACAGAAAATCCTATTTATATGAAAATATATTCTGTATTTAGTCTGTCAGAAATTGATTCAAGGGAATAAAATAAGTAAAAACATAAGCAACAGATGTCATGAAACGATGTATAAATTATTTAAACAATTCAAATCATAACAAACATACTTGGTGTCTGTGCGCTGGAGGGTGTTTTTGACTGGCAAAAAAATCTCTCCTGCGGCCTGCACCACCAACGTGAAGTCGGGGAAGATGGACGCCTCCTCCCCTTGGTACTGAAGTGGACATTGCTCCCTCACCAAGCACAAGGCCACATTGTGGTCTCTGTAGTTCAGAAGGTGAGCAATTTTTAGCCTGGCTGGGGATGCCAGCGAGGGCCGCTGTGTGGTATTGGGTTTCGTCAGGTCTACATACTCTGCAAAAACTCTCGAACACCATAGAATAGACGTTGGCACGGAAACTGGAAAATGCAAAAGACAAGTTTATTAGGACCCCATGGGGTGGTGGTTCATTCTTACAGCACCCTTCGGCAATGCAAGAAGTATCACACCGAACATCGGTGCGCGATCTCTTTTATACAAGTTTAACAGTAATAAAAAGGTAGGCGGTATACGTTTGAACAGTTTTAGGTACATATAAGGGCATTTTTGGAACACAGCCAACATGTGGGAGGAGTTTGGTGCCACTGGTCAGTTTGGGGAACATTCCTAAGAAGTGACCACTCATTGATCCAAATGTTCGAGTACGCATGCGTGAGCTTGACCAGTGCTAAAAATAGCCTGTTGCCAGGCAAGGTAAATGGTCGTTGGCATGGAGGAAGGACAAAAGGGCATGCTGACCACGAGGCCGCATGTTCATTGAAAATGGAAGCCAACAAATACAAAATGGCCCCCGCACGTTTGGTCAGTTAATGTTGAAAGTTCGTGTAGCTGAGCTAAATGCTAACTCAGGTGCTGCCAAATTACGACAGATGGCCCTTTTAGCATTTAGCTGAAGCTACCTCATAATGGAAGCAATCAGGATATTCGTCATCAATGTCAATCATCATTATTTTCATCACTTCAACATTATTCAGCTGTTCAGTTTTTAGCAATAGCTCGTTTGGATGGGATACAGGCTGTAATACATACAGAGCATAAAGTAGGGCCACATTGGATACATAAACAAAGGAAAAAAAGTACTCCAATAATCATACAAAGAATAGTCAATAATTTCCAAGCCCAGGTGCTAAGCAAAGTCCAGAACCAATTAAAGAATGTCCATGTACCATTTTCGGGGTGAATTTCAGCAGCAATTTTGTGCAATTTGGAAATGGCATCATATACAGAAGGTGAATTATCAGGGACATAAACACAACAACTACTTCCGATAATGCGGCATGCACCCCACGATCAGCCAATACTGCATCAAGAACCATTCGGTTCTGAAGCGTTACAATTCTCGTAATCTGTAGTTCCTCAGTTAAGTTCCCTAGAGCAGAGGCAGTTTCATTAGCAACAGCTTCCACAACACGTGTTAACCGTCTTATTTTCCTGCTGTTTAAAGCAGCACCAACAGAGGAAAACAGGCCTAAATTAAAATCTACATATTGTTGTAAGGAGGTGTCTGTTTGGTCCACACTTTCAATCTCTAATTTTCTCTTAACCGTATTTAATATAAAATCATGATATAGTACAAAATCATTATGGTACATAGGCGGGGCAATAAATACAGGGGGTAGTGCAAAAGATATATAGCAGGTTCCTAGCCATCCAAGAGGAAGACGATGATATCCTTTATTACCACAGATAAAGTAGGTGTTTCGTGAAGCTACAAAAGCAATACCACTTGGTGTGTCAAATGTGAGAGTAGTATTACATTCGCTTTTCTCCACCGGAATTGTTCCCTTATTTCTTACGCAAAGGTCAGCCTTAGTATCAATAACCGTAATCACATGTAGACTAGACATATTTATAAGTCTTTGATTAGTAAAAACACGAGGTGTAGATACATTGTCCGGTCGATATTCTTCCCACTCAAATTTAGTTCCTTCTGCCTGTGGATAACCATCTCTATCATTGTAACAGACTTTATTCAATCGAAAAAGTAGTCCACCTTTTGTTGGCCATCTTAGGGTAAAAAGAAGAGTGTACCAAGCATTATGTAGTATTCTGGGTTTAGTGTTTATATTACTGTACTTCTCTGCATCCAGCTACTCAGCCAGTGTGAGTGTTCCAGGTTAGAATGTGAGTGTGATTGACATGAATGGAATGCTTGTGTGACTGGTATGAGGGTTGGAAGGAAGAAAGAGACAGTAAACAATAACACTGACACCATCCTCCTCCTTTAATACTGAAGAAAAAGAAAAATGATATATGAGAGACAAACTCACAAACAACAAGTGAGTAAAACCTAACATGAAGAAAACGTCTTCACGAAGGTAGACTGTGGCAAACAAAAGCCACTCCTCAAGAGAGGAACTAAGAAGACATGGGACTAACCCATAAGCAAAGGTGTAACGAGGGACAAACCCAAGAAAACACACGCAGCACGGAAAGGTGCAGCACAATGTGGCAAAACAATTCCACTCCTCATGTGAGGATCACTGAAAATATGGGGCTACCCATGAATGAAGGTGTAACAGAGGAAATACCTAGGAACACAAGCAGCACAAGATAGTGCAGCACAATGTGGCAAAAATTCCACTCCTCAAGTGAGGAACACTGAAAATATGGGGCTACCCATAGACGAAGGTGTTACAAAGGACAGACCTGAGAACACTCGTGGCACAAGAAGGTGCAGCACAATGTGTCAAATCAACACATAGGTAAGAAGTGAAGCACAACCAGCTTACACAAGACATAGAGAAAGATGTGATGCACAAGGCGTCTTACACACTGGACACAAAAGAGAAATTCGCACAGTGCGACATGCACGCAAAACGTACAACAAGGTGTCCAACACAGGTAGAGAAGGTAAAAGTCCTAAACAAAGCCAAGAACCCAATAACCCAGACATGAGGGTTAACTAATGGTAAAACCATGAGGGGAAATAGGATTACAACCTAAACCCATCCCAACAACAGGGATACAGTGATGCAAATGAGGGTGAGAACCCTAAACGAAGAGGGTGAGAGAACCCACATATGAAAGGTGACACAAGCAAGAAAAAAAAATGCAGTGTAGACATAGGGTGAGGGAACCCATCATAAGTTAAATGACACATTTCTTAAACATTTCAAAATTGAACATGCTGTAAGTTAAAAATATGTACATAAATCAACCACAGTCATAGGTGTGCCTGTCACCGAGTAAAGCTGCAGACAGGCAAGTTTCGTTGAAATGACATTCCTTTAAAGGCAAGGGTGTGTCTGTCACCGTGTCAAGATGCAGGCAAATACAATGAGTGAGCAGGACCAAACAGAGCTTCATAAGATCGGACGATGTGTGAAGCAGAGATGAAGGTACAAACAGTCTTGTAATGAAGTAATCCATAATGCCAAATAAAACTTGCAAAAGCAACAGTGCACAGTACCTTAGAATTGACGGAGTTCCGTTTCAAAAGAGGGAAAAAATTTCACATGTCTTGCTGACTGTAGGATTGTAAAAACGAAACTTAATGAAATCAGTTTAAAAATGAAAACAGGAATAATGCTGAGGCAAACACTGATCGACGCTGGTAATAAGGACACTTAAGAGCGAAATGGCGGCACGTACAGTGACGCATAGCGGGGTGGCTTACGGCGCTTCTTAACATCGGCTGATAGTGCAGGAAGGCAAAACGTCACAAAAGCTTCAGAGAATACATGAGGTGAGTGCGCACAGAGCAGAAGACACGCGCTGGATTTTTAAATGTGTCTACAGAGCAGTTAAACGGAAGCTGGCTTTAATGACTGTAATTTCCCACAAAAACGATAAAAACAATGAAAATATGATAGAATCACCACAACTGGCTTTAAACTCTGACAAGCCACGATGAATTAAACTGCTCTGAGTCACACGTTTGAAAAATTTAAAAAGAAATAGTTTTCTGCTCGGTGCTTTGTGCTTTTAAAATAAAAAAAAATAGATGATAATCAGAGAAAACAGCAGACCAGTTCCAATCTTTTGGGCAAAGAAAAAAAAACTTTAAAAGGAACACACTTTGAATCGATAAAAGTCACAGTTTGGTAACGTTTACTTTTCAAGGCTAGACTTTCGCTGAAAAATGCACTTTAGCACCTGTCTTGTGTCTGAGGCATAGTTTTCGTTTCTTTTCTACAACGTACATTTCATTTCTTAAACCAGGTTGACAGTATGAAAGGTACCAGGAAGCGAATATCGTGCATGAGCGTGCCATCAACAAAGTCGATAAAAATCTCGAGCGTGCCCTCAAATCTTGACCGTTTGCTCTGAGATTTAAAGTCCTTGAAACTGCCTCTTACTTAAAGCACAATTTAGCTCCACTCCGGTGGCAAGTACGCACAAAGTCAAAATGGATTTCATTCTTTTCTTTAAAAATAGACAGATTTCGTTTTTAACTTAGCTTTGTTTGAGGCTTGAAAATCTTTCTTTTTTTTTTTTTTACACATGCAGCATGTTAACTGAATATCCTTGAAGAAAACATACAGACACAGCTCACCTGCATTAGGGCTGTCCGTTGTGATGGACTCTGATGGGGCAGGCAGGTAGCAGTTGGTCTGGTAGCTTGAAAAGAATCTTTTATCTTGAGGTGTGTGCTTCTTAATCAGCTTAATCATCATTTCTCTTCATTTAGTTGCGTTTTAAGTTGCTGCTTTATCTTTCAAGAATGTAAATCGTTGCTTGACAGTTGTAAAAAGCTTACTTGTTAGACTTCAAATGCACTTCCTTCTTTAAAGTTGTAGGTTCGTTGATTCATCGTCGCCAAAATGGCTTTTGTCTGTTTACCCTCTCGTGGTGTGAAGGCCTTCTCATCCCTGGGTTTACGGATAAATATTACGATTGTTTACCTTGATTGTGGATAGTTTTCTTCTCCGCTCTCTGGTTCTCTTTTGTTTTCCAATTCGAGAGGGAGAGGATGTGTAGTATTCTGGGTTTAGTGTTTATATTACTGTACTTCTCTGCATCCAGCTACTCAGCCAGTGTGAGTGTTCCAGGTTAGAATGTGAGTGTGATTGACATGAATGGAATGCTTGTGTGACTGGTATGAGGGTTGGCAGTTGGAGTATGGGCTGAGTAGCTAGGAGGCTGCTCCTGGTGGGGCTGCTTGTTCCAGCATAATACTCCTTGTAAATCTACTTATGGCTAAATAAACCTACATCTATACTCAACTACATCTGCCTCGGCTACATCTCTATATGTATGTATGGACTCAAATACTACATATTACAAGAACCATTATGTGAGAACGGAAGAGGAATAAGCGGAGTTCCTCCTCTCTTTTGATGTCCAGGCAACATTCCACATACCCAACAGTCGAAGTGTTCGTCATATTATGGGTGTGATGCAAAATTTGAATGAAGCTGTTATTCAAGTAAGTCTGTCTATGTCTCTCTTCATTTATCTACTTCAACCACTGTGGAGGGTGGCTCCTCCTTCCCTCTTAGCACACCAAAACAAACTGCGATAAGGAATAAATATATAGTTTAATCACCAACAAAAGGAGTGCACCGCTCAACCCCCATCTCAACTACATCTCTTCATGATAAGGCAGAGTAAAATGGAAATGTTCAGATGGAATTGGAGCGGTAGGCAGTAAATATTCTCGTGCAGGAAGCAATCGTTCTACAGTCCAAGCTATTACTGCTATTACCACTATAGTTGTAACAAAAAGAACTGCACCCAAAATTCTTCTGTTTCTCAGTGTCGTAGGTGCCATAGTACAAAGAACAACGTTTCAAAAACCAAACTAAAAAATAAAAAATTGAGTGCTGAGAACCGAGGCTGCCGCTGGTTTCTTCTCCGAGATTCAAGACGGGTGTCGCTACACTGGCCAGAACTGATCCCCCCCCTTGATATTCCCGGCTTCCGTTTTTACAAACCTCGGAACGGTTACTCAACCAGTCTTGTACCAAAAGAAAAATTATTTTCTTGACCGTAGATTATATTTCGCTTTACCACAAGCAGTGTGGTCCGGGAAGGCTCCCTCCGACTCACAAGGCATAACAGCTGGGCTCTTCTCTGCATCCAAGATGTCTCGGTAATCAGACAGCACCGCAGGATTCACCAGATCCGGAGAGACACGACGGCAGTGAGTTGAATGTATCCACCGCTTCTTGTTCGTGACTCGCACAGCCGTCCGAGTTGCCAGCAATACCTGTTCAGGGCCACGCCACCTCGGCTCCAAACTGCTGGTTCTCTCGAACGCGTGGATCATCACATGGTCCCCAGGACGAAGATCATGAGCCTCTCCAATGGAATTGTCGGGGAGCGCTTCTCGAACCTGCTGATGAATAGAAAGTAAATCATTTGTTAATCGTGCCAAATAATCGTTCATCATTATACAAGGCACATCATGTATCAAACGAGGCTTTGGAACTCCCCAAATATTCATAGGCCTTCCAAACACCACTTCATAGGGTGTGAGGCCAGATCGGGAATGTGGTACTGATCTGATTGACAACAATGCTAAAGGCAAAGCATCCGGCCATTTCAAAGACGTGGATGCCACGATCTTTGGTAGCTTTAGCTTCAAAGTCGCATTGTATCTCTCCACTAGACCTGCTGACTGCGGATGGAATACAGCGTGACATTTTTGCTTAATCCCCAATCCTTTCAGGACATACTCCACTACTTTCCCAACGAAATGAGGACCATTATCATTCCACAAGAATTTACAAACACCATAGCGTGGGAAGTACTCTTTGAGTAACACCTTAGCTGTTGTCAATGCTGTATTATCCTTCGTGGGGTAGGCCTCAATCCATTTACTGAAGGCACACACCACCACTAAGACATACTTAAGGTTATTACAGCGCTCAAGCTGGATGTAATCCATTTGCAGTACTTCGAATGGTGCAGTAGGTGGAACGAACCCTCCTTTAGGAGTATAAGTCCCTTTAGCAGGATTGTACTGTAGGCATATCAGACAGGTCTGCACTACTCTCTTGGCCGTGCTGGCAATCTCAGGATGCTCCCAAACTCGCGTAAGCAATTTAGTAATTGCAAGAGCTCCAACATGTGCCAGCCCATGTGTCATTTGGACCATTGTTTGCAAATAAGCAGCAGGTAATTTCCATCTCTCCATATCTTTGCTACGCCAACAACCCTCATCATCCAACACTCCCTCTGTTGTCCAGGTTGCAAGTTCTTCTTCAGATGCTGATTTTTGAATATCTAATATTTCCTCTCTAGCATCATGCCATCGCTCAGCCTGTGATCTCACCACATACATAGGAGAGACATTTTGTAACATGGCAGTCTCTCTCGCTATACGATCTGCAAAAGCGTTTCCTTGCCCTATGTCACCTTTTTGTGTGCACTACATTTAATTATCGCTACCTTCTTTGGACATAGTAGTGCAATTAGGAGGTCACGTACCAACTCTCCATGCATGATGTGTACTCCATGTGAGGTCAGAAACCCTCGTTCCTTCCAGAGTAGGCCAAAATCGTGCACTACTCCAAAAGCGTAACGGCTATCAGTGTAGATATTCACACATAATCCAGCACTTAACTCACATGCTTTCGTTAAGGCTATCAATTCAGCCGCTTGGGCCGATTTCTGCGGTATTCGTGCTGTTTCTACCACTGTCCTAAGTGTCGTGATCGCATAGGCTGCGGAAGTCATACCATATGGCAACTTTAAACATGATCCATCAACCCACAGTTCCCCATCTACCTCTGGAAGTGGCGTATCATGTAAATCGATACGACCCTTTGTTTGTTCTTCAGTCAGAAAAACATAATCATGTTGTTCTTCCTTCTGGGTCTCAGTAACAGGATATGGCAATAAAGTAGCAGGGTTCAGAGTGGCGCACCTCTTCAGTGTAATATGTGGCGCCAACAGTGTTAACTCGTATCCTGTTAAATGGGCACTGGTTAGATGCTGTGTTTTCGTTTGGTTCAATAAAGCATCTACCGCATGGGGAACTAACACCAACAATTTGTGTGACAGAACTATTCCCTCACTCTGTCGTATAGCTACTGCTGTTGCTGCAACTGCTCGAAAACATCCAGGCAGTCCTCGGGCCACAGGATCGAGTACTGCCGAAAAGTACGCGCAAGGTCTCTGTTTATCTCCGTGTAACTGCACTAAGACTGACAATGCGCACCCATCCTTCTCGTGCACATATAATGTAAAGAGCTTTGTATAATCTGGTGTACCTAACACTGGTGCAGAACAAAGAGCTTGTCTCAATTGCTCAAAAGCATTCTGACATTCATCTGTCCATTCAAGGGGAATTGGTGCAGTTTTGGACAACAACGCTAACAAGGGTTTCACAATGTACGAAAATCCTAGTATCCATTGTCTACAAAAGGACGTCAAACCTATGAAGGCACAAACATCTTTCTGAGTGCAAGGGACTGGCGTATCCAAAATTGCTTGAATTCGGTCTGATGTCATTGCACGCCCCTCCTTAGACAAAAGATGACCGAGATAGGTCACCTTTGGTCTACAATATTGCAACTTCTTCCGTGAAACCTTGTGATTGTTTTTAGCAAGAAAAGAAAGTAGGGAGAGAGTACTCTCCTCACATTGCTCCTGTGTGTCTGCTGCAAGCAAAATGTTAGTACTGAAAGGAAGGGGTCTCAGTAAGAGAACAAATATACTTATAACTTTAAAGAAGATTCAAACAATACTAAATGAATTCGACATTGTTTTAATTCACAATGAGGAGCAATGTATCGAATACATTAACATTTTAAATGCATAGAATAGGTTGTACGGTGCCCAAAAGGGGAGGGGAGGAAGTGATAGTGTGAGGATGGCGTGGTGGAAACTTGTGACAATAAAAACAAGAATTATCCAAAAATCTTTGCTACAATTGTGTTTTCATTTCATTACACAAAGAATGAGTCGCTTTGACGATATATACATAAACAATGTCATACTCCAATACAGCAATTACTGGCAAAAATGTGGGGAAGGAGTTGACTATATGGATGATGTCGACGTTTCGACCCTCTGAATAGCGCAGGGTTGGTTGAGCCCTTGCCGTGGGGTCTTCTTCAGGACAGGGAAACGGGCAGGCAACCTGATAGATACGTATATATAGAGGATATTAATAATGAGAAGGCGGAATGTATCGGTTAATACAAAAACAGTATTTAAAATCACTATCGCACACATGGAAGAGCATACCGTTGTACTTGGCGCTCTATCTGATCTCTGCAATCGTCTTCCAAGTGGTTTGACGTACTGCAGATATGAGAGAAAATGGAACGTGACTTAGACTGGAATGTGAGCGCATAAGGCACTCCAAAGAAATCATAGTAATTATGATCAAATCTCACCGTTAGGATAAGTAGTCCATCATACATTCGAGATACATAATGGAGAGTTGGAGAGCGCGGCCGGCCGTGAGGCGCTGACACGGTTAAATTCTGAAAAGACGATATGCAAGTGCTTAGGATATTGGATACTGTGCATATACAGGCATATGCATCAACGGAAATACCTCCCGGTAAAACAGCGATTCGGAAAAACAGGCCGATACCGACCGCAAAACCATAAATTGCAATGCATCAAACCGAAAATCGGAAAAAAATAAAGAACCGCTAAATGGCCCCGCGGTAAATTACCGAATCGTTAAACAGACATTCGGAAATACCGAACCACAAAGCAATAGTTCGGAAATACCGAATAGGCAATAACGAATGGAAATGGTATGCATGAACAGTCGCTAATACCGGAAATCCCCAAAATCGCTATTTAGCATGAGCAAAATAAGGGGAATCACAATCAGGAGGTAAAGTTAACAGAAGGACAGAAAAAAAAATTTAAACCCCATCAGCAGGTGCTGACAATCAGTTACCCTTCATAAATGCCCTGGGAAACCCCACATGTACACCAAAATGGCTGCCCTGTACGTGCTTGCTAGGAGGTGGAGGATCAACGCCCAGGCCCAGCGCAGGAGGATGATACAGGACAGGATCTTCAGGGTTCGCATCACTTTGCTGGGGCAGACCGAGGAACAGGTGTACGTCAAGTACAGACTGAACCGTGCCATGATAATGCACCTAATAGCAGACCTGACACCCTTACTGCAGCACGAGACCCGTCGGACCAACGCCATACCTGCCCATGTGCAGGTGCTATGCTGCCTGCACCTGCTTGCATCTGGAAGCTTCCAGGGGGTAATAGCTGAGACAGGAGGCGTGTCGCAAAGTGCCTTATCACGCTTTTTCCACCGGTTTCTAGAGGCCATGCTGACATTTCTCAATCGCCACATCACCTTCCCCAGAACCCCCCAGCAGCTAACCCGCACCAAACGGGAATTCTACCAGGTGGCACAATTCCCCCATGTCATCGGGTGTGTCGACTGCACGCATGTCCCCATCTGTCCTCCATCAGCCACCGAATACATTTACCGCAACCGGAAATCGTATCATTCAATAAATGTTCAGGTGGTGTGCAATGCCAAGTTGATCATTACCGACATTGTAGCCCAATTTCCCGGGAGCACACATGACGCCTACATTTTCCGTCACTGTGGCCTCCACAGGCGCCTGATCAACGGAGAATTCGGAGAGGGACACCTACTAGGTACAAATAGCTGCATCATCGTACTCCCCATCCACTCCTTCCCCACATGTATAATTCCATTAATGCTGATTACCATTCTCTCCCCATCCTGCAGGTGACAGCGCATACGCATTGCGTGAATATCTCCTCACGCCCTATCTCAACCCAGCTACCCCGCAAGAGCAGCGCTACAACAGGGCACACATCAGTACTAGGAATGTGGTTGAGCGAACATTCGGCATCCTGAAGAGCCGCTTCCGAATACTGCACAAGACTGGAGGTGCTTTGCAGTACGACCCAGTGACCTGCTGCCAGATAATTGCTGTGTGTGCCATCCTGCACAACATCGCCACGCGCATGGGGATACACATAGAGGTGGAGGGAGAGGAAGAACTGCGTGCCCAGCAACCCCCCCCACAACACCAACAGGCACATGTGCCCAACACAGCTGAAGGGCAAAGGAGACGGGCATACATCACACGTAATCATTTCTGAGACAGGTAAGAGAGTGACTTGACAACAGGATCAGTTTTGCAAGGGTTTAATGGGCATGGACACCTGACTGGTGCAGAAAAACGTAACACAAACAAGCTGCTGCCGCAGCGAAAAAAACTAGCAATGTCCCTTCTCAGAACAGGTGGCGCGTGAGGCACTTTGGTCTGTCCATGGTTACCTCACCAAGGACAGTGTGACTATGCCACATGTTTACTTCCGTTTGCCGCGTACCCCCAGTCTCTTGTCCTGTGACTCCTCGGGTTGTACACGATGGGAGTCAGTGGCAGTTGCACTGCGGCCACTGCGCCTCCTCACGCTGGTGTCCGGCAGGGAGACGCTGCTGACACTGGAGGCTGCCTCACTCCCCTCTTCCGCCCCCAGACTGCTGACACTGGCTGACCCTGGCTGCAGTTGCTCCACTGCAGTGGTCACCCTCTCAAGGGCCTTTGCCACATCCCCACATAAATGACCAAGATCCACTTGCAGGGACACGGACCTGCGTGACAGCACAGCCGTGCTGTTGCACATCTTATTGATGGCCTTGTTTGTGGTATTCACTGCCAGCATGACCTGCCTGTGACGCCGGCGCTCACTCCTTTGGCCTGCGAGTATGGCACGTGTCAGTTCTTGCAGGCACAGCTTGATGTCTTTGTTGCCCGCAGATACGGCAGTGGTGTGCTCACGCACTGCGGCAGTCATGTAGCCTAGTTTGTTGCATAGTTGTGTCATGCTGAGTTTCATGGCACCCATGTGTCTCCCCTGCAGGCGCTGGACACGCAGCATCCGGGCCTCCACTACTCCGTACCCTCCGGACAGATCGACCGGTCTTGCAGCAGCCCGACCCGGGGACACAACCCTCTGCCTGATGCGCTGTCGGCCTGCAGTGTGGCTGGTTGGAGTGACGACAGCCTGGCGTGGAACATTTGGGTGTGATGAAGATTGATCTGACTCCATCACGGACAGGGCGGCAACATCTGCTCTGTGGCTCTGCGGAGTGGGCAGCACTGGTGGTGGTGGTGTCTTGGTCCGCGAGGGTGGTGGTGGTGGTGTCTTGGACTGGGAGGATGGTGGTGGTGGTGGTTGCTTCGGCCGGGAGGACGGTGGCGGTGGTGGTTGCTTCGGCCGGGAGGACGGTGGCGGTGGTGGTTGCTTCGGCCGGGAGGACGGTGGCGGTGGTGGTTGCTTCGGCCGGGAGGACGGTGGAGGTGTTGTCCGGCGTGGTGGTGAAGGGGAGGACATGACTTCAGCTCCCTCTGAGCACTCCGCTTCTGACAACACTGGCGTCTCTGAGATGACAAGGTGGCCACTGTCGTCTGAATCGATGGGGGATGCATCTGTGTGTGAAACAGTGCATAGTTAATATCATGGTATGGTATGTGACAATAGCTGTGGCATCTCACAATAAATTACTTTTGTTGACTGACATTTGACCCTTGGCAGCTGTATTCATCTCTGGGCTCAGGCATGCACCCATTCATGTATTGACTACATCTCCCATGGTGCAACACAGTGGTGAGGGTGTGTGTGTAGGGCAACGCTACATGTGCACTGGGTCTGGCATGGGGGAGTGGGCAGGGACTACGTACACGCTGCATCGTTACGCTGGCATGCCTCTTACCTTGTCCTCCTTCCGCAGCACCTGAGGTGTCCAGACTTGTGACCCCCACAACAGCTTCACGTTCTATGGTGGCCTCCACTAGATCCTCCAGGTCAGTGTTAGGCGTCACGTTTGATGGTCCCCCTCCTGTGCCAGCAGCATCCCTGACCCTCTGCGCAATCTTCTCCTTGGCCCTCTTACGCAGGTCGTACCATCGTTTTTTGAGGTCGTCGATGCTGCGGTGGGTGACTCCGCAGGCATTCACCTTGTCCATGATGCGCAGCCACATCTTCCTTTTTTCTGCCTCTGGCACCTTAAGCGACAACTTGCCAAATATGCGATCATGGTTGCTGCTCACACTCTGTATGAGGATTTCCAGCTCCTTATCTGAAAACTTTCGTTTTCGCTTTCGGGATGTGTCCTTTCCATGCTGGGGGGCCTCCTTCTCCATCCTGTCCTGCTACCTTTTTCCTGCTTGCTTCTGGTTCAGTGTGGGACCTCAGCTCCTGAGCTCTGCCTCCTCCTCTGTGCAACTCCGGACACTGAATGCAGCGTGGGTGTCCTACTTCCTGGTTGTGATGTCATCAGCCTGCTTCCGAAGCGTCGCGTTATTTTCCCGTTTTCGGTATTACCGATTCCGCTATTACCGGATCCGGTAATACCGACTCGGTATTTCCGATTACGGTTTTTGTTACTCGCGCTGGCGTTTACTCGTTCTTTATTAGCGATTATTACCGACTCGGTATTTTTTACCGATTACTTTGATGCATCGCGGTTTGCATGTTCATATTAGCGATTCGTTATTTTTCGGTATTACCGACTGGTATTTACGAACGTTGATGCATATGCCAGATAGTCAGTAGGTGCTGTTAATACATTGAAAAAGGGGGGGTTTATTCGCTTACCGGTGTCCCAATCGGATTACTAGGTGGTGGTGCGTCCCCTCTGTGTCAGTAAAATCTGAAAAACGCGTAAGGACGGGCTTAGACACTAGCGAGTACCACAAATGGTTACATTATAATAATAACCGGGCATACGGGATTGGACATTTGCGTGTGCCACGCATCATTAAATTGCAAGATTAACCGGGGACACGGACTCACCGATTTCTTCAGCTTGGTCGGTGTGGTCTAAGGCGCAACCTCGGTTTGATGGTTGACCTAGAAAGGGAAATTGCACACAGTCAGTCCTACGTCATAGGGGCATGTCTGGTGAAGGATCGCATGCAGTATAGAGGCATTTGCAGCCTAAGCGGCTAGGGCTTACCTCAAATGCCGACTGAATCGGACCACGGGGAACGCTGGCGTCTTGCGAGACGTGGCAGATTTCCTGGTTACTGACATAACCATGGAAACGGATCACGTGACCCGCGCGATTGCAAATGAAGCGCGAAGACAGACTGCGGTGGAACTGGGTCAGAGCCTGAATTAGCAATTGGGAAATTAAATTAAATTACGATTCGGCTGGAAAACCTTTTATTGGCCGTTTGCAAGCATTGGCCTTAAATTTCAACCATGCGTATCTTATTAGTATGGACATGAAGTACAAAACTGTGTCCTCACGCGGTTGCCATGGAGACTGACGCTATATTAGGCGAGTAGGTGTGGGATGACGGGTGGCCTAAAGCAACTCGTGGAAATACGACTTTTATGTGGACATATCAAGATACAGCTCCAGTGCAGACATTTCATTGACACTACAGTGTTTCAGTTGAGATTCAACACACTCTTGTTGGCGGCATCTTATAGCGCTGGTTCATAGCACCAGATGTATGCATTTATACATTGATAATAATTAAGGGAGTACCTCTCTGCAAGAGGGTATAGTCCCACTTGATATACATAGGACTCATTAAGAAAGTGCATCTAAACATTACTAGTGACTAGGAGAGTACCTCTCTGCAAGAGGGTATAGTCCCCCTCAGTATACATTGGACTCGTTTGGCCCCGGCCCGGATATTCACATAAGCCACAACACGATATCAGTCCCTCAAACAGTGCACTGTTTGTCAATGAGCCATACATGTCAATGAAGGGCGTACCTCTCACAAGAGGGTAAAGGCCTTTCATGTTTACAGGAATGTTAATACCAAAGGTTAGTGACTGGATATCAAGTCATTGTTGCTAACTGCGAAAATGAACTGTCAAATTCGTTCAACCCATTGGCAATCGAATCAAAGTGAAACATCCATTTGATTTCCCGGACATTTAGAATGTTGGTGATATTCCCACCCCGGGGGCCCAGTGTTGCCTTCTCCAAAATCACCCATTTTAGACTTTCAGGGGAGTGGGCTGCGGACTTGAAATGATCTACTAAGGGCGCCCCTTGTACATCACACCTGATCCTGCTCATGTGCTGAAGAATCCGTACTCTGGCCCTTTGTTGTGTTTGGCCTATGTATACAGACAATGGCGTAAATTACATTGGATGTGTTGCAATTACTATGGAACTTCAGTGGAATTGTATGTTGATGATGGACAAAATCCTTGGTTTGGATCGTGGTGTCGCATGCCTTACAATTGCCACATCTGAAGTGGCCCAGGATCGGTGGAAGATTCCATAGAGAGGTGATTGTGGGTTCGTCAGGGATAGATAAATGTTGTCAACATATTGAATAAGAGCCACCCCAGACTGTAAGTCAAAGGAATCAAGCTGTCTTTTTAAAGCCTGGCTGTAAATGCTAGGACTTTCAGTGTAACCTTGAGGAACTCGACAAAATCTACATGATTTGTTATTTAATGTGAAACCAAATAAATATCGGCTGTCCGGGTGAATGGGAATCGAGAAGAAAGCGTTTTTCAAGTCGATTACCGTGAAGGTAGTAGATGTGGGTGGAATCAAAGTGAGTAAGGTGGTAATATCAGACACCACCGGATACTGGGGTACAACAATCTTATTCATTTCTCTCAAATCAATAATGAAACGATAGATCTTAGTGTCTGTGTCTTTCTTTAGGATCGGAAGAATTGGGCTGTTACAAACATTATAGGGAACTTCCTCCACCACCCCTGCCATTATCAAATCCTTCACAATGTGTGTCAAAGCTATTTCGCCTTCTCTGGAGATCTTGTACTGTGGGACACGAGGCAAAGACGCTCCCTCCTTTACAGTGATACGTACAGGAGGAATAATCATTTGTCCCACATCAGTATCAGAAGTGGCCCATAAAGTGCTTGGAAGAGAAGCTAACGCATCGGCCTCCTGCATGAGACACGATCTCTCAACCTCTGGGTAGTTCTCATTCAAAATAACCCGCACCCCTTCAGGGGCACAACGTATTGTTGCACGAAAATGTTTTAGCATATCAAGTCCCACAATATTATCTGGCGTGTTTGGAGATAACAAAAACGGGCATGGGGCAGTAAATTTATCAATGTGAAATAGAAGGGGTTGAGACAATGGGCTAAGAGAAGGTGTTCCATCGAACCCTATTGCGGTAATCGTTTCGCCAGACAGGGGAGCCCTTGGAACCAAGTGTTTGGACAGAGCGCTACAAGTAGCTCCTGTATCGACCAGAAACTGATCAGTAGAACCCAAAACATGTGCTGATATATATGGACCCCTTTGATCGACTGGTACTTCAACCGATTCCACACCCCATCCTATGCAATCCTATGCATAATTATTATCCTGAGACTCAGTACTCTCTCCTTCAGCTATCGATACTGATTCCGTCGATCAAAAGTATTGTGATCAGCCTGACCACGACCTCTTGCTTCAAACCTACCACGATCATTCGCTCCACCTCTCGGACCTGAATAACTATTCCGCGACCTTCCACTTCCTCGACCACGCTGATTACGCTGTTCTCGAAGCACCGGACAATCCGAAGCCCAATGTCCAAACTGCTTACAGTATGCACACTGATCCTCGGAAATATCAGAACGGGGGGGACGTAACATAAGATCCTCGTCTACCCCAATCATTCCCTCTCGACTGCGTAGCATAAACCTGAGCCAACATCACCTTCGTCTTTAAGTCCTTCGCTTTCTTATCACTACTTTCTTTAGCCTCCAATTCCTGTCGTTCATAATACTGAGCCATAGGTAATAAAGAAGCGGGGGTTGCAGTGGTCCATGAACTCTCACTAGTCTTTAAACGCTTAGCAATCTCCGGTAGGAGATTAGCCACATACTTATCAACGAACAGATGCCTGCCCGTGTCCTCTGTTAATAATTGACCACTGTAATCATGAAACGCTTCCTCAAAACGTGAAAAGAAATCAGAGACCGATTTGTCCAGCTTCTGCTTGCAAGACACCAACATTGTCCAATACATTTTCTTAGGGGGAACAAGCGTTTTTAATTTATTCAAAATAGCCTCTGGAAGATTTAAAATTAACTGGCATGGTTTACACGCGGGTTCCCTATCCAGATCAGCTCGAGCTATGTCCTTCCAATCTGCACCTAGAATTGTTCGATCATCAAACTTACGAATCACCCTCCACATATCAGGAGGCAGTATCAACCCAAAGAAAAGATCAATGTCAACTAATGTCATAACACACGAAGAAATAGCACCTTCCACTCCTTCATAGAAAGCTGCTGGATTTTTACGGGGGTCAGGCAAAGCATTCTTGAGCGCCATTACATCTGCTCTAAACCCAATTGTACACAAAATAACCCTTCGCATCTTTAGACATCTTATCATCATCTGTGCCTTGCCCTTTAGGAGGGACATGCAAAGGCGCAGCTTCTCGCATAGACATAACATTAACTGCAGCGCTCTTATCCGTTCCAAAGATAGGGCACTCGTTGGATACTTCCGTTGATCCAGACGTAGACGAACCCAATGCCTTTTTCTCTGCTCGTAGCCGTGTCGCCTCATCCCGTAGCTTAACCAAGCGTTGGAAAAACTCATCCGCATCTGCAAAAGCAAAAAGACCTTTACGAAAATTCTCACGACCAACTGCTATAACTTTAGGTTCCAATTCAGGTGAATACCGTCTAAACCGTTCGACAACTTCATCTCCAAAATGATCTAAAAAATACAATCGTTCTTTTTCAGACCACTTACTCATAAGATCATCGATCTCTGAAACAGTTATAGAATTTGTATTAAGTTTACGAGCAAACGAGCGCAATTCCGTAGCTCGATCAGCAGTTAACCTGGTACACTGATTATCCTGATCTTCCTCGCTCGAGTCCTCATTCGGGGCCGTAGGCGGAACATACGGAGGCGGGCAACGATCTAGCAATGAAAAATCATCTGACTCATTAGTAAGGACAGGATAAAGAGGACTTCGAATAGGAAACTGACCATTAACCTGCAAATTACGTTCTCGAGCCTCCTTCTCTTTCTGTTCCTGTAATTCTTTTTCCTGCAACTGTAAAGCTTTATCACGAGCAACCTTTCGCTGCTCTTTGTCCGCCAAGGCTTGTTCACGCTTCATTCGTTCACGTACCGCTTTCTCCCACATCCGCACACAATCAAACATATCCTGTCTAGACCTGCACTGAAACAAACACTGCTCTACATACTCAACCTTTCGTAGATCAAACGACCCATGTAGTGGCCATTGCAATTCACGATCAGTTTTGCTATATTTGTGCCATAATGTACTATACATAATGGGGGGGAGGCCAAATTGTATGTACATTTCGCGATTAGGAGTCCCCTCTGGGGGAGCCGGCTGAGATTCATTTAGTCGATAAGTGGTACCCTTTCCAAAACAGCACATTCCTCGAAGTGTGCTTAGAACAGGCATGTCAAAATATCACGAAAACGTGATATTACATAAAATGGCACTTAAATATGCTTTACACACGGTGTGCCGTTCAAACAAATTCAAAGTCAGAGAAATATCTCTACATGCCTGTCTATGTGAGGTGCACTCCACATATAACTCAAATCATAGGTCCAAACGTTAGCTAACTCAAACAAATTCAAAGAGCCACAGTAAGCGTCAATAGACTACCTTTCCAATCACAGGCTTACCAAATATTTCCAAACGTCCAGGTTCCAACTGCCAAGTTCCGTAATCGAATCAGCCAAACGGGCACTGCACGACAACCCAACCGATCAGGATCTCAGTCGAGGACCGGCGCCACCTGGAAGGTCGAGTCAGAAGGAAAGGAAGAAACACCGTGGATGCCAAGACTCGGGTCACTCAGTGGCAGCGTACGCGTCCATGGCGAGTTTCCAAGCCTTCATCGCGACCTCTCCTTCGGGCATCCGAGTCGCTGATGAGTCCCTTCGTGGTCGCCAATTTGTGGTATTGGGTTTCGTCAGGTCTACATACTCTGCAAAAACTCTCGAACACCATAGAATAGACATTGGCACGGAAACTGGAAAATGCAAAAGACAAGTTTATTAGGACCCCATGGGGTGGTGGTACATTCCTATAGCACCCTTCGGCAATGCAAGAAGTATCACACCGAACATCGGTGCGCGACCTCTTTTATACAAGTTTAACAGTAATAAAAAGGTAGGCGGTATACGTTTGAACAGTTTTAGGTACATATAAGGGCATTTTTGGAACACAGCCAACATGTGGGTGGAGTTTGGTGCCACTGGTCAGTTTGGGGAACATTGCTAAAAAGTGACCACTCATTGATCCAAATGTTCGAGTACGCATGTGTGAGCTTGACCAGTGCTAAAAATAGCCTGTTGCCAGGCAAGGTAAATGGTCGTTGGCATGGAGGAAGGACAAAAGGGCATGCTGACCACGAGGCCGCATGTTCATTGAAAATGGAAGCCAACAAATACAAAATGGCCCCCGCACGTTTGGTCAGTTAATGTTGAAAGTTCGTGTAGCTGAGCTAAATGCTAACTCAGGTGCTGCCAAATTACGACAGCTGCTCAAGGGACCTGTGGGTTTGCTCCACTGAAATAGAGGGAAGAGTGCCACTCCAAAGTGCGCTCAATGCATCTCTTCTCCATAGTCCTCCATTCTGCCCATTGCTGTTGACACATGTACACCAAGGATTCTAAGGTTGTTTCATCTTGAGCAGGCCTTCAAATCCTCATTCTTACTGTGGATAACTTCTAGCACCTTTTCAATGTGCAATATCTTTCTCTCTGCAGCGTGCCCATCTTCAACATTTGAGGTACGAGGTTATGCTTGTCTACTTTTTCTTTTAGGTAGTCAACCCTGTCCACAAAGAGGTCCATTTTAGTATCTTTGGCATTTTTAAAGTTTATGAACATGGAACGAATATCCATCTCTGGGGGCAGGCCAACCTTGCTGATCCGGCCAGGCAAGGGGTCTTTGGCTAGGATGTCCATTGCGCTGGTCTGTCTACTGTTTTTAAATGAAAGTATATTTTTTTTGCGTCAGCTTTCCCAGTTGTTCATTCAACTAGGAACTTCAGGCTTTAGCAGTGCAAAACAGTCAGGTACTGGTACAGCCCCAATGACATTAGCAGATTGCCACCGGCCCTAGAAAGTGTGAACACTATCCAGGCGGGCCGTCAGTGCATGTAGTGATCCAATCTGCAGCCAATGGGTCCCAAATGGTAGCTGACTCCGCAGTCACCAGGCCCCATCTCTCCTTGGGGCCCGGGGGGGGGGCAAGAACAGGCCTAGGCACACTGCATTATTTCCATTCATCTGCTAGGTCTTTTATCAAGGCCCATAAGCACGTCCCCATCACATGAAAACTTCAGGAAAAAGTTTAAGACTTGACTATTTGACCGAGGCCCATAGAAATCCAGCACCTGAAGACCCCCAGGGGTGACAGGCTATGCTCTACAATAACCTACTGATTGATTGATTCAATGCACAACCAGAGTCCCACTTACAGCCAGTTGCCAAAGTCAAGAGCCAGTGAATGGCACCTCCTGGGGAGCGCAGGGCCAACAGTGCTAAGAATACCAGGATCGGGCCGCTCTCAAGAGTCTAATGGCACCAAATAGTCAGCAGCACAATGTCTAGAAAAGTGGCAAGGCCTATACCACCTCCTTGAAGCAGCAACTTACAGTGCCCGGACAGTTGCCGGAGCGCAAGACAGCCAATGCATGTCACGTAGCTGTGAGATAGGGCACGCTGCCCTCCGTGCTGGTCCCGGTCTACTTCACAGCCCCATCAACTGGGTGCTTCCCCCAGAGATCGGGCCTCTTCTAAGTCACGCTCTGTGGCTCCTCCCAGCCTTCTGCCTGGCCTGAGCAGGTCTCCAAAAGCCAAGGCCAGAGCCGCTGGCCTGCGCTCTGCTCCATAGCCGCCCACCCCCCGAATTTAACTCAACGAAGGGACACTCGTGGTCTTGCCTTCTCAAGTTCTAGGGAGGATCGAGGCAGAGCTGGCCATGCAAGCCAGCCGCAGGCTGTGTGGTCCAGCAGCACTCCCGGCAATGCCACATAGTCCTCCTCAGTAACGCAGACTCAGGTGCAGGCCTCCAATGCCGGCAGGGGAGTTTCTGTGTACTCCCCCTAGATCAGGGAAGCAAAACCAGGGTCCAAAGGGCACAATCCCAGTCTAGGAAACCCTGAAGCCCGACATTATGTCAGATAAAAGCCGGAGTGTTTACTCCAGCCTCAGAGTGTTTATTTGATAAGTTTAGACCCGGAGGTATCAGAGCACTTTACATGAGTATCATTGTGGTACAAGTTACAAATTACATCTGTTACAAAGCATAATAGAACAGCTGGGAGATGAGGAACACTGTGCCCAATGTCCGGCTGGGTAGGTGGCGGCCGAGGGGGTGAACTAGGGCCAATCTCCTCTATATCTGTCTAGCAGCTCCACCGGGCATCAGCCATGTTGCTCAGGTCTCAGCGGTCAGGAGAAACAAGTATAGCAGTTTTGCATAGTTACATTTAGTCACAGTTGCCTAGTCAAACATAGAAGAACAAGTCCCCAATAGAGGATAGAGGTAATGGGGGAGGGGAGTTGAAACAAGCGTGCTGGGATGCAGATCAGTTCTGGCAGACCTAGGTTCACCAAGATGCACCATCAGGAGGGGGTCCTTTTGTTCAGTCTATTAGCCTGGGGCATTTCTTGAGCCCAGAATTAGTGCCTTCTTTCACCTTCCTCTATTTTTGTATCCAGGGCGCTTTCCCCCTCTTCATTCACTACCCCTCCCCCCACCATGGAATCTGGATGCTCTCAGCCATCTAAAGCCCTGGCCTCCGCACACAGGAAGGAAATTGAAGTCACCAGGGGAGCTGGTGTTGGCAACCCCAACTGCTGTTGTCCTTTAGTCTCAGTGTCCATTTTCAGGTCAGCAGAGGCATTAAACTGTGACCCACTCCCCCCCGCCCCCGAAAGCACCCCTGGTTCATTGAGGCTCACCTCTAAAGGACTACCACAATGTCTCACTCTCTCAATGGAGCTCCGTCACCCCCCCAGGCACCCCTTCGCCCCCTCTGTATTCGTTGAGGCTCACCTCTCAAGGACTGCCACAATGTCTCACTCTCCCTATGGAGCTTCGTCTCCGTTTTGCTTCCCGGTGTGGTCTGTGCCTGTCTCCCCGGGGCCCCTCAGCCCAACACTCCGCTCTCATTGGGGCCTCCTGCTTCTGGTCCGGCATAGACCGCCTGCCTCGGCTCACTTGCTGGACCCCGACTCGCAGGGATGGTATAATTACCTCAGATTTAGAGGGAAATGAGCCCACAACAGGTTTGGCTGCAAATACCTTACGTCTCGGCGTCTAGGAGGCAGGGTCCACGGTTCATTCCTGTCTCGCGTCTGCGTCTGCCATTTTGTGTTTGGGCAGCTCCCCGCTTCTGATCTCGGATGGGGGGGTCAAAATTTGCCACTATGCGTTGATGGGGCACCCCTTTGGTAAATTTCTGCATGGGAGCCTAATTGCTGTGCTTCCGGATTGAAATGACTCCTCCCCCCAGATCGCCTTTCTCTAAACGAGTGTGGTGGAGCTCCACAAGACAGCTTCTACATGGGCACCAGGTAGGTGAAGGGCAAAAACCCCACTAGGGGCTTCCTCAGCGTCCGTGCTGAAAGGGAAAAAGGCGACGAAGCAGAAACACGCCCAATCCAGAGCAAAATGTATCCAGCAATGGAACAGCGTGGCGGATGGTGTAGCAGCCCCGAATCAATGCGACAGTGGATGGTGGAGTCGCCACAGGTCCGGCTCGGAGGGCTTGATCCTGGGGAAAGAGCGGCAAGGCAGGCAAGGTGAGAGGACCATTGGGTCCCTGGTGAACGTCCCTGAAAGGTAGGCAACGTTGCAATGCCAAGTCTGATTTTAAGGGGAGTTCGATGTTAGTAGATTGGAGGCGTATGGATGGGTAAACAAGGGGATTTTTACCGAATTGGTAGTCCCTGACCCTGGAGCTCCCGGGAAGAGCTCCTACTCGGCGGCCATCTTCTCTCCCATCTCTTCCGATGTGGCAGCCATCTTGTGGCCGGGCTCTCTAGCACCCCCTGAAATGCACCATATTTACTTGCATGTTTCACAGTCCATGCACCAATGCAGGCACACTTGCACTACGGTAAAAATATTTCTCCTTGTTACGCTTCACCTGGGAAGGCATAGCAGTTTGTGCATTACCATGTTTACTACTGTTAGTAAATCTGAGAATGCACTAAAATCCATGGATGGCTGGATGCATGGGAACATCCCTGCTCACCACATGAAACACCTTCCCAGTGCAGAGTAACGCAAGGCAAGGTGGCTATACGTGACATATTTAATCTGACTTAGGCGCTTGTGTCGCCCTGGGTGACACAAACCCAATGCAAGCCTTTGTTACATCTGGAACTGGTTAGCTGGCAAGTTGCAAGTTGTAAGAAAGGACTTTGGAAGCTTTTATTGTCCAGTAGCTCAAACAGCAGGTTAGCCAACTGACCCTTAGAGTCACTTCTGGGGTTCGGGTTCACGGGAATCAGTCTTCCTTCAGGGTCATCAGACACTAGAGCAGTCCTTTTTCTGATTCTTCCCATGACCAGGAGTAGGGTATTTTCTGGCATCCCCTTCAAACCACCATCACTCTTTTCAATTTTCAACCTATGGTGCTGCTTCCCCTCGTTTTGGATACAATGGTCAATGCATCATGACCTTGCTTTGCCAGTCCTAAATGCCTAGCTCACAAAAGGCGGCCACTCCCTCCAGTGATGTCCAATGAATCTAACAGCGTTCCACCCTATGTCAGTTCCTCTTGGTATTCATTGCCATCACAGACTTAAAGAACATCTAAGGTGAAATAAATTATAGTTCCAGACAGTTCAATCTGGTGGCCAAAACGCCATTGTTCTTGCAGAAATTACACCATGCTTTCCTTGGCCTCCTATACCAGCCTCCTGCGTGGGTCCAACTTCATTAGAGACAATGGAGGAGCAATCTCATTTCACAGCCCTGGGGGACTTATACCCGAAAGTAATGTTAATCTTCAAAGCCCTCTGCAGCCTCAGAATTTCATGGCAAGTGCCAATATGTTTCCTCAGAACAAACAAGCCTGACTGACTCCCTGTCCACAAAATGATATTGTTACCCAGCTGATGCCCTTCACGTTCCATCAACACCACAAAGAGAAGAAGATACAGGAAGTGATGCTCTTAATCAATAGGCATCCCCTTCACCAGTCTTGCCATTTAAAGGGACATTATCTGTTCCACAGCATGTACTTGAAACCTGTACTCCTAGCCAATTCTATTAAAAAACCAAGCTCGCCACATAGATACTCCAGTAAAGTCCTCCAGGAACTCTTTCTAAATCACCTCATGACATTTGGTGCTCCTCCCTCGCACAAAATAGAGCTGAATACACAGCACGGGATGCTGCATAGCCCAAAGGCAAGCATTTATGAAAGTAAAACTAGCCCTTTGTGGCAAACCCTAGCAGGTGCCAATTATTTGGATGGAGTGGGAGCAATAGGAGGGGGGATTTTCTCTCTGTATTTGCCAAAAAGTTCCTTTTGACTTTGTGCTTTACAATTGTCAGTGCTTCCTCGACGTGTGTGTGCGTCTATGCGATCCTCTCAATGACTTTGGGCCATATGTATCAACATCCTGATTTGCGATTCTCAAATAGCGATTTTTTCGAAATCGCTATTTGAGAATTGCAAATAGGGATGTATGTAAAAAATCGCAAATTTTTAGCGATTTCTTAATATTCCTTAATTGTGATTAGCAAATTGTGAATAGCAATTAAGGAATACTTTCCCATTCATTTCTATGGGCCAGGAGGCCCATATGAATGAATAGGAAGTTATTCTCAATTTGCGATTCACAATTTGAGAATCGCAAATTGAGAATAATTTCAAGGGTGCCGGGGGATGTCAAAAGGACACCCTGATGCACACCTGAAATAAGCATGGGTGCACAAGGGCATGTATGTGCTTCACATTGCACTTTGAAAAATGCAAAATAGTGCATTTTTCAAAGAAATCGCAAATTACCACCAACTTGAAGTTAGTGGTAATTTGCGATTCCTTAAGGCCAAATTTTGGTGCTTCTTAAATTGCATTTAAGGAATCGCAAAATTTGTGATTCCTTAAATGCAATCGCAAAATAAGGAATCGAAAATTGTGCGATTCCTTATTTTGCCTTAATACATACCATTTGGCAAAATTGCATTCGCAACAGAATTTCGGCGTTTGCGAATGCAATTTTGCTTGATACATATGGCCCTAAATTCCTTTCTGGTTAAGAGGGAGGGAGGTTGGTTTTGATCTTGAACTCTTCTGCTTCTCTTTTCTTTTTGCACCCAGTGGGGAAACATAGAAATCCTTAAAATGTGCTGCCTTGAACTTGCTCTTCACCCTATCAACCCTCTCCCCTTCTCGATCTTTTTTCTGAATACCCAGGCCTCTCCCTGGCTGACATGATATTGGGACTGCGAGTCTAAAAATAACTCTGCTACTTCTCTGTCTTCAAAACCACGCAAGACTATCTGTAAATACGCACTGGGGTGGGGAGTAAACTGCCACCACACTTTGACTCCCCACAGTGCCATCCACTCGAGGTTCACCGTCTCTCGTATTCACTGGCCACACGCGTATTTCTTTATTTTGTGTTTTAACTGCTTGTCTGTCATTGCCAGTTATTCTATCAGTGTCTATCCGTTTATTGAAACATCTGCTAAATGGGGTTGTCACCTCCACATGCTCAATAGTTTCTAAAAGTGCAGATCTGCACCAAGAGGTATTGGACAGAGTTCAGTTCTCAGCAAACCCCTTTCTTTGTAGGAATCTACATTGTCTTTGTACCATGGCCCACTTTGAAAAGGGGCTATTGACAAAGGCTGAAAGTGACTTATTTTAAGCAGACCACCCATCTACCTTCTGCCCCTTTCGCTAAAGCAAATGCCAAGCTTCAGGTTAGGAAACTCCTATGGGCCATTCTTAGTCAGAGACGTTGTCAATGAGTCGAACCACATGTCCCCAAATTAGGTTGCACTCTTATCCACTCCTGGGCAGCAAAGCAGACATTTTCATGTGTTTTCGCCCCACCACGTTATTCTTAAGGTTTGTGTCAGGTTTCCCATCTTCCTCCTTAGCTCATGATCATGAGAATATTAGCCATCTCTGTCTTTTCGGGATGTTAACATGCCAAACGCACCTCATTCCCAGCTCATCTCCGGGAAACACTATTGTATCCTCTGTGCAGGTTTTCCTCCTTCTCTGCCTCCTTCATCTCGTTTTGCTGCTCACTGCTCCATCACAACCTGCAATGCTACTTGTATTATGCCCACCTGTTCGACTCCGTGGCTTTTCATTTCATGTTTCGCAGAGTAGATGGTCCGTCCTACCCGTTTCCTTTTTTTGTATGTCATCCTCTCCTGCTGTATTGTCCTTTTCTTACTTCTCTCTACTCCTGCTCTACCTCTTTGGTTGTCTAGTTATACTTAAACTTCCGTCTGTGTAGTATTTGCTCCTGCAGCTAGAGGACACTCATTTTCCTGAATTCTCGTTCTTCCTGTAGCGTCGCGCTCTAGTTGCCGCACGCTGCATGATGACGCAGCGCGTGGCAGCCATCTTGGATGACATTCTCGAGCGCAACATGGAGAGCACCGGACGCCCGGCGCTCTCCTTCTGGATAAATAAAGCTCGTCCCTCAACAGCAACCTTGTCTCAAGTGTATTATTGTGGAGGTGACACTGGGACTTTACAGTGGCGACGCGGATGGGAAAAAAGCATAATAAATAAAAGGCAGAAGGATGCCCACAGGGAGAACAGACATCGGACCCATTACACAAGTTTGTCACCACGTGGAGTAGCACAGAGGGGAGCCGAAGGAACAGCAGGAGAGCGTGGCAGGGGACAGCGCCAGGATGCGCACGCAACCAGAAGGAGCAGAAGCTTGCCTGGTACGAGGGGCTGCGCGCCGCCGCAGAGAGACAAGGAGCCAGTTCTACAGGGACACCTGCCACCATAAGAGCAAGGAGGAGACCGTAGGAGTGGACACAGCACCACATACAGGCACCGGTCACCAGCGCCCAGAACACGCTCAAGGCCCTGGGGGAGTCAGGGCGACACGGAGAAGGGGGTGCTGGAGGGCCCCAATCAACCCAGGCGCAAGGGGAGAGCACAAGCGCACCAGGCAGCCCAAGGGGACAAGGAACTGAGCCAGAAAGACGTGCCAAAATGAGTGCACAAGCGTCCTCACTCACCACACCGATCCCATTCTTACCCAAACCAGGAGAGCCTGTAATGAAGTGGGAGGACTGGAGAGAATACTTCATGAATTAGATTGAAGCCCTGGAAGATGAGAAAGGAGAAACCTTCCCCAGCAAGTGGAAGAGGAGGAAATTGTTACACAACTTAGGCCCAGTAGGGATAAGAGTCTTCCAGAACCTTGTGCCCACCCCCAGGCAAGCAGCAGACGATGATGTATTCCGTCATGCGATAGAGGATTTGAACAACCATTATCAGCCCGCAGTGTGCACATCCATAGATAGATACAATTTCCAAAAGAGAAAACAGGAAGCCGGCGAAACGATAGATGACTATGTAGCCGCGCTAAGAAAACTGGCAATCACATGCAAATTTGGGGTTCTACACGATGAATTTATAAAAGATCAAATAGTCATGCACACGACTAACAAGACTGTCCAAGACAAACTGTGGGTCAATGGTTATGCAACGCTTAAGGAAGTGATTGCCATGGAGAGAAAAGCAGAACTTTCCAGAAGGTGCGCGGACGCAGCAAAAAGAGAATCCGCCACAAGGCCCATGGTTAACAAAGTCGACGACGCAGAACCAATTGAAAGGAAGAAAAGCACGGCCGTAGAAGGAAAAGCACCATACAGGTGGACAGGGAAGCCTCAACAGCAAAGGAGACAGAACAAAGAGAGCACAGGAACGTGCTACCGATGTGGAAGCCAATTCCATGCTGCGCACGACAAACGTTGTCCGGCGTTGCGCGCAAAATGCATGCACTGTGGGATAGTAGGACATTACGAGAAAGTATGTCGCTGCAAGATGAGGAGACCAACGGTCAAATACGTGACAAATGAACCGGAGGAGGAAGAAGGGAGTGCTCACGACGAAGATGACAATGTGCTGTGCGTCGTAGACCAAGTACTGGGCATCGACTGAAAACGCTCCAGGAAACAACAGTGCGACATGGTCATAGGAGGGATACTGATTAAAATGGTGGCGGACTCGGGCTGCAGCATGCAAGTTGTAATAATAATAATAATAATAATTAAGGGGCTTAAAAGCGCATGGTTACGCCATACGGCGTGTCCCCGCGCTGTGGAGAAGAAAATGGAGCATGGCAGTAGAAGGATTCATAGATCCACTGTCCAGGGGGACTATTGAGAGAACAGATGAGTTTTAAGTAGGCTCCTAAACCTGGTCTCTTATTGTTCCAACCTTAGTCCGAGCGGTAGCTTATTCCAGTTTTGCGCCGTTAACAGGCGGAATGAGGGTCCTCCCATTCTAGCTTTCTTAATCCTAGGGATTACCAGCTGTCCTGTCCCACCTGATCTCAAAGTTCTGCCCGGAATATATCTCGTAATCAGATTTCCCAGGTACATTGGAGCTTTAAGCCAAAGGATCCAATGGCAAATCAGGAGGGATTTGAATAGTATCATTTTCTTGACTGGAAGCCAGTGAAGGGCTTCCAGGGCAGGTTTTAATGCGGCCCTTCTGGGAAGTCTCAGAATCAGACGAGCAGCCACATTCTGTAGAACTTGAAGACGTCTGATATTCTTTTCTGTGGTACCCAAAAAAAGAACATTCCCATAATCTAGTCGGGAAGTGACTAAGGCGTGAGTTACGGTCTGTCTGGTCTCTAGTGGGAGTAGATCAAGTGTTTTTTTGAGGGTTTTTAAAACACCGAAGCATTTCCCCACTAGCCGGCGGATATGGCCTTCAAAAGAGAGGGCCGAGTCCACCCAGACTCCCAGATTCTTAGCCTCTGAACATGGTGTAGGAACGGGGCCCAGACATTGTGGCCACCAGTCTGATGTCCAATAAGATTTGTCTTTGTACGTAGCGGAGAAGGGCCAGTCCGTTCTGTGGTGGATGGACAAAGGCTATTTGGGCATACAATTCAACCCTGGAGGAGACACGCAGGTACTAATGACAAGCGCTGAGGGACAATCAAACTTCGAGAGAATGAAAAGCGAATTCCCCAAAGTGTTCGGAGGGAAGGTAGGCAAACTGGTGAGGTTCATGCACCAGATAGACCTCAAGAACACTACGCCGGTTTCCCACAAAGTGAGGAACATACCTATTGCGGTCAGAGAAGCAGTGCAGCGAGAATTGCAAAAGCTAGAAGAGAATGGAATTATTGAACCTATAAATTGCTCTAAGTGGCTAGCGCCCCTGGTGGTGGCCATGAAACCAAATGGTAAGGTCCGCCTCTGCGTGGACCTGCGAGAGTTGAACAAATGCATCATTTTGGAAATATTTCCTTTGCCACGGATAGAAGAAATGCTAGCGAAAACAAAGGAAATAAAGTGGTTCTCCACTATTGATCTCACCTCCGCGTACCATCAGATAGATCTGCACCCCACAAGCCGGAAGCTGACATCGTTTATAACACCTTTTGGATGCTATCAGTTTCGCCGCATGCCCTTCGGACTAGCGTCAGCTGCAGCAGTGTTCTAGAAACTGATGCATAGACTGTTTGAAGACATAGAGGGAGTGCAGTACTTCCAAGATGATATATTGGTGATGGGCAGAGATCAGAATGATCACGACAGGAAGCTGGACAAGGTGCTCCAGGTTTTGGAAGGTAATGGCCTCACCGCAGAGTGGGAGAAATGCCGGTTTGGAATGACATCCGTCACCTATCTGGGCCACGAAATTGGAGACCAAGGCATTACACCCAAGCAAGCCAACGTTAGGGCAATATGTGATGCTCCCGCACCCAAGAACAAAGAAGAAGTGAGATCCTTCTTAGGAATGGCTGAATATTACAGCAAATTCGTACAACACTTTGCCACCAAGACGCACCACCTGAGGCGGCTCATAAGGGACAAAACGTCCTTCGCATGGACTGAAGAAACCCAAAGAGACTTCGACACAATAAAAAGCGACATCAGCAAGGCTGTGCCCCTTCAAGGATATGACCCCCAGGGACGGTCGGTGCTGACGACGGATGCCATTGAAAAAGGGCTGGGAGCAGTCTTCATGCAGGAACGGATAGACGGAAAAACAGCGACGCTCAGCTTCGCGTCCAGGTTATTATCCCCTACAGAACAGAAATTCAGCGTAATAGAGAAGGAGATGCTTGCGGTAGTATGGGCCATGGGGAAGTTCCGCCAATTCTTGTGGGGCACGAGGTTCAAGCTCAAGACTGATCACAAACCTCTAGTCAAGGTACTCACATCGAGTGGCCACGTTAGTACAACCCCCTGCATCGCTAAGATGACGTTGAAGCTACTGGACTATAGGTACGATGTGGAATACATCCCCGGAGCAAGAAATAAGGTAGCTGATTATCTCAGCAGGGCCTCAGCGATGGAGGAAGCTCCTACAGGCACGGAAGAGTGCGAAACCTTAGTGGCCTTCACAGAGGATCCGGAGAGTGTGATAAGTGGCCAAGAATGGACAAAGGCCTATGGAGAGGACCCTGATCTCGGAGATGTCAATGATCATTTACTGCATGGATGGCTGGAAAAGAAACATTTGAGGGCGGCGCTCAGAAAATTCTATGAGGTGCGCGAGGAGATAGCCATAGGTGATCAAGGGATATTTTGTACCAAAGGGACAAGGTAGTCCCTCCAACGACATTGATACCTCACTTACTAGCTGTACTACACGAGGGGCATCTGGGGATCGTGAAGACGAAAATGAAAGCAAAGCAAATGTACTGGTGGCCAGGAATGGACATTAAAGTCCACATTTGTAAAGCGCACAATCACCCGTAAGGGTCTCTAGGCGCTGGGGGCCGTCGGGAAGATTAAGCGAGCTATCGCCCAGAATCACATGGTGCTGGGCTAACCTGCTGCCGGAGCCGGGGATCGAACCGTGGTCCCCAGATTCCAGCGTCAGTCGCCCTGGCCGCGGCGCCACACCTCTTCCACCACATTCACGTAGAGAGGCATGTAAGAGAGTGTGACCAGTGCCAAAGAGCGGACAAGACTCTAACTTCCCTTAGACCATCATTGGGGAAACTTGCCAACCCTAGGAATCCATGGGAGGAAGTGTCGATAGACATTCTAGGATCCATACTCGATACCCAGGGCACTCAAAAATACGTGTGTGACTTATCGATAGATATTCAAAGTGGACCGAGGTACACATACAAGAAGAGATGGACACAGAAACAGTCCTCCAATTCCTCACTGCCACATTCCTCCGGGAAGTCATTCCCAGGTCCAGTTTGAGTGACAATGGACCACAATTCACCTCATAAAAGTGGCACAAGTTCATGGAGTGCAATGGGATCAAGACAAAACACACTTCAATATACCACCCTGCCAGAAACGGTCTAGTGGAGAGATTTAACAGGGTCATAATGGGATCCGTACAAGCTGCTATTGCTGTGGGCAAGGACTGGGAAAAAGAAGTACAGAGCATGCTGTGGGCCTATCGCATCACACCAACCAGCACAGGATACAGCCCCTTCCTGATCTTGAGAGGAAGAGACCCCTTCACCGAGGACAACCTGGCGTGGAAGGAAAAGCCAGTCACCAGTAAATGGTCCCGAGCAGTGGTACAACATAACTTGGAGAAAGCCCAAAGAATATATTCGGAACACTACAACAGGAGACGGAATACAAAGGAGGCCTCCCTTGAAAGAGGGGAGTGGCTCAGAGTCAAATTTGCCATGCTATGAAGGAAAGGGGACAGTAAATACAGCCAACCCTTGCAGGTGAAGGAAGTGTACGATAGAGCAGCCTTGCTCAGTGATGGAAATGTCTGGTCTCAAGACCGCATGTCCAAATGCAATAAAATGTTTAAATGGACTAACGAAGAAAGAGTGAGAACATTGCAGGACCCTATCCCACCGGAGGGTGAGGTGGAGCTGGACGAAAGAGAAACGAATCCTGAGACAGGAGTGAGTAACATGGAGTTCGACAATGAAGACAACCCCATAGCAGGACAACATCAGGAAGAGGTTGGTGAGAGTCCAAGAGGCGAGAGTCCTCGGGTAAGTGAGGACAAGATGGCGGACCTGGCAGAGAGCAGCCCCTGGAATGCCTCCACCACTCCGGTAAGACGCACATGGACAGGCAGAGCTGTAGTGAAGCCTGCTAGAATCCGAGACTTTGAACTGGGAGACGGGAGATAGTTTGTTATTGTATGAGACTGCTTAACTTTCCATTCATATGTAAAAGGAGGGAGATATGTAGCGTCGTGCTCTAGTTGCCGCACGCTGCATGATGACACAGCGAGCGGCGGCCATCTTGGATGGCATTCTCGAGCATAACTCGGAGAGCACCGGACGCCCCGGCGCACTCCTGCTGGATAAATAAAGCTCGTCCCTCAACAGCAACCTTGTCTCAAGTGTAATATTGTGGAGGTGACACTGGGACTTTACACTTCCTATTTTCATTTGAGAAAAGTCTTAAAAAGCTACTCTACCTTAATGAAACCTGCACCTCTTCGTAAACTGCACCACTCCACAGGGGGTACCACCTTACTGGGCTCGAGACTTCCTCGCCTGTGTGCTGACGAGGACTGGGATTCACCCTACTTCATTTTCCTTGCCCCCTGCCTTACCCCTTTGCGTCCAGGCTCTTCATACCCACCTCCAGTGTCGCCGTTGCTCTGCTTGGGTTTGCTCAACATTTCATGTGTTTCCCAGCTCCATTCTCTCACTCTTTTACCTGCTTAAGTCTCCCCACACCTCGACCCTTTCTGCCATTCAAGGCATGTTCCTCCTCGTAGCATCACCTCTCTCTCCCTCCTTCCCCTCCTCCTGGCCTTCCCCTCTTGCTCCCTCACTAGCCCCCACAATCTGAGCCTGTCTCACATTAACTTTCCTATTTTTTTTTCCACCTTTCCATCATTTACACATTATTCACTAATCATCCTTCCATCCTCACTAGTGACGGATTTCTAGCTACTCTCATTTCCTTTCATGACACACTTGCTGTTCTCTACCTCAAACTCAGTACCTGCAGAATGAAATAACAAAAATTCCAATTAAGCTGCCAAGCAATCCCTGGCCAGAGCGGCTACCCACAAGATACCCTATTGTGCTTACCAGTCCCCCACCGTTACCATCCCCGTATCAACAGAAAGTCCCCTTCAGCAAATGGTATGGTCCACAGTTGCCCTCCGCGCACCTAGGTATTGCCTTCTGGAGACATTCCCATGCAATCCCCACAACCTACCCATGCCGAGTTCTTAGTCCAGGCAACACAACAGCCTCCAGACCATCATCTCAGTTACTACCCAAGCTGGTAGTCTAGTGTTAGCTGCTTAGCTCTTGCCATATCCCATGCATACTAACACTCCTGACTGAGGAAGCGGATAGGAGATTTCTAATCTAAAACTCAAGGCATTTTACCTTTTTGCCACGTTTATACTTACCACTGTACTGCAAATGAATAGGGACATTAATATTAACTGATTTTCTTGATCTCAGTCTCCCTCTTGGGTTTGACCAAGTGTTGCATATATGACTATTGTTGAATCTCGCCACCACTCACAGGCAACTGCTTCCAACTCCTATCCACAGTTCTCACTGCTTTTAGAGCACTCAGCTGAGTTGCCCATGGTGTAAGGCCCCCAGCTACGTTGACACACCTAATGCATTTGACGTGTGGCCGAACCCTACGCTCTTCACCCCCTGGTGGTCCAACACTCACGCAAAAAGAACAATTGATGGACAGAATGCAGAACGATGTCATACCTTCACCCCAGTACAGAGATCTGGGCCTAAATCCATCGTTTTTTTGCTCACCATACCATTCCAGTTTGGCACCCAGCAATATGCAAATCAGTCTTGACTCTGGGTCCAATGGGAACAGTTCAGCTCGAACTGCCAAGCCAGGTCCTCCCTGGACTGGAAACAAGCATCCAAGGACCGGTTTCAGGCTTTCAGCCCTCATCAGCCTGGATAGCTTGACTCCAGTGGCATGGAGAGCACGGGACCCACGTCTGGGCATACCCGTCACCCAGTCCCTGAATAACCTTTAGTCCTTCTTATTTAAGTGTTGCCTCAGTTCCTCTGGGTTTCCTCATAGAGAGTCATATCCGATCACGTGGACCGCTTGGGTGGCCACAGAGGAAGAAATCTCTGCAGCTGCCTCCTGTCTTCTTACTCCAAGCACTGGGGCTCCCTCTGCACGTCCATGCCCCTGCAGTCCACCACATTCGAAGGTTTGAGCAGCAGCAGGGTCCATCTGCATCCACAAAGAGTTGTCCCCTAAAAGCCCGAGTTGTTACCCTCTCCTCCTCTACATTGTGTAAAAAGGGGGCGGAGCAGGAGGTAAGCAGGATGCTATGCCACTTCATTTTGGAAGGGAGCTGCGCATCAGGCTGAACAGTGCGGCGCATGCGCCTCCCTTGCCACCCACAGAACAGCCACCCAATGGAGCCTAGCTTTGATAGTTATGCATTATTGGTTCCCTTAAAAAAAAATTAAACAATGACGTAAAAACTGTAGATGCTGCATTGTTGATCTAGGATCAGCCCTCAGCAGCATCGTGTGTCATCTTCACAGAGAATTCACTTTTCATACATTGGGATTAGCTGACTCCTAAAAATTCTATCACAGCATTTCTCGATATTTTTGCCAGCCTCTTATTTTGTGTCTTTCTGATGTTGCACTCTGGTTGCACAGGCAGAGAACTGTGCAGTAGTCAGTTTAAATCACCTGACTTCTTGTTCCATGACATCTTCAGTATATGCTGACTGTCAATGAATCTTGTAACACCACGAGAATACAGGTACTAATTACATTTCGCTCTAGGGACAGAATGTTTCACTTTGCTCCACAGCTCTGAACAGAGCCACCTTTTTTTCACCGGGTTATTATGGAAGGTAATTTGTTCTACACTGCCCTCTAACATTTATTGTGCTTTTAAACCTTGGGCGCTTTCAAAGACTTTCTAAGTGTAAGTTTAGTAATTTAAAGACATTGCGTGGGTGTACTGTTTACAGACCTCGGGGGGTTTTAATCTGCCTTCAGTCATCAGCGATTTGGAAAGTAATAGTCTCGTTAGAATGCACTCTACCTGAAGATAAGCCACTTAAGTGCCTTTATATAGACTGTTGCCTGTATTGAACCGCACCAAATGTGCATTTATAACTCCAGACTGATGCTGAGATTTTCAAAGAAAGGCGGCAGTTGTCATTACTGTTCTCAAATATAGGACAAGGTAGCCAATGATATATTTGAAACGTCTGTCTCAGCTCGAACGCTTACCAGATCAAAAGCGAAGGGCCTCAGTGGCGGCCTTAGGCACGTACAAGCTGTGCACCTGCTTAGGGCCTCCAAACCCCAGGGGCCACAACGCCAATATACATCCTAAATATAATAATCCTCTGAGGATGGATACATATTTGCGTGGTGGCCCCTGGCAGGGATTTGGCGACCTCCGGCTCTGTTCCACTTCCAAACACTCTGACCCCCCCCCCTCCTCTTCACTGGCCTCCAAGCCTGCGTTCCTCCTGGTTGGCTTCTTTTTTTCCCTACCCACTGCTGGCCCGCTGGTACTTTCCTGAGCTCCGGGGGGCTCCACCCCGCCCGGACCCCTCTTCCGGGGCCCCCTACCTACGCTCCCTGCCCAAGTCCACCATGAGCCTAGAGCCGCCCCTGAGGGCCTGGTCTAGAGTTTGCTGGAATGAATGCAGTCCTTCAGGTGGACTTAGGGTATTACGTCCGCCACCTTGAAGGGCTACAGTCTGCCAATATAGATTTCACCCCTGTCCAGTAGTGATTTATGTACCTTGACGGAAACTACTGTTATGGCGGTTCTTGTCAAGGCAAAAAAAGCTTGGTGGATGGCCTCCACACAGTTTTGATAGCTGTTCCACAAACTTACCAAATGTTTTGTTTTTCAAAGTCTTGTTATTGAAAAACACAAACCCCAGAAGCCACCCCAGTAAGGAGGGGGTGGAGGAGGCAGGCCCAAAATGCACCAGGCACTATAAAGCGCAAGATGTTCCCCTACTGCGTGGGGTGCAAAAACTGCTGGTCGAGAACTACAAATCCCAGCAGCGACCACAGGAAGGAGAGGGTGGAGGGGCATGCCTCACGTGCACCAGGCAGTTTAAATCAAAAGAGGTTCCCTCGCTGTGCGGAATGCAAAAACTTCTGCAAGGGGACTATAAATCCCGCAGCCACCACAGTAAGAGAGGGGTATGTGTAGGCAGGCCCCACCTGCACCGGATGCTCTAAAGCGGAAGAGGTTGCCCCGCAGCCCAGGATGTGCGCAGGCCATGCCAGGTCAAAGCCCAGGTCATCTCCTTGCATCACCAGCCGGAAGAGGTCAGTCTGGGCCATCCCGCTGACCTGTGGGACTCAGCGCAAACAATAAGGTAACACATTGATATGGTCTCCTCCAGCCCTACTATCTTTGAAAGGTGGCGTATGCCATTGAACTAGATTGTGATTTTTAGTGAGTAGCATAGCACAAATGGATTAATTGGATTGGCAATAAGTAAGTACCTACATTGTGTACATTCTGCACTACTTGTACTATGGGCAAAAGGAAGGCGTCTGATGCTCCATCAGGACAAGTGCAACCCAAAAATCTGACAAAAACATGGACAAAGAATTGCATATTAAAAGAGAGATTGATGATCTAATTGTGGACGTGGAGGCAGTTCTAAATCCTGGTGGGGTCCCGGCTCCTTCTTCCACAAACAAGCCTATAACCATACTATTTGCTAAAAGGAACCGCCTAAGGCATCAAGTTCCCTTGCCAATCATTTTCCTAATACAACCATGTCCATTATTTCGGAGATTCCTCAACCAGCAGCAGTGCAGGATCCTAATGGCCTCCCTGCTATGTGTGAAGCAACTGTGACCTGTGAAAATAGATTCTTAGTCTTAGCAACTGCTGCTGAGGACACTTTAATGAGAGGAGATTAAAATGGTAAAGTAGGAGTGGGTACTTAATCTTCCAATGTTCCCCAACGCCCTAAAGGCCATGATGTTCTTCAAATCGATAAAATGCTTAAAGCAGAGATTTTAGAATTAAGATAGACACAATAAGTTTAAAATATTTATTTAACCGACGTGCTCTAAGATGCAGTATCTTTGCTAACATAAGCAGACATATGATTAGAAATAATATGATCAGCATTGTTACAATTCCATAAAACACAAAGCAAGAAATCATATTACAATGATGGTGAAAATAGGTCCTATAGCTCCTAGCAAATCACCCTCCCTAGCTAAGAACTATGTTTTATAAAATATAGAAGGTCTCTTAGGCTTCTTTAGGGGACCCCATCCCTCCAAGATCAGCAATGTGAATCACATCAGGATCTGCAAAAGCTCTCTGTCTGTCTGGAAAAACGGGCTTCTTATGTCTGAAATCATGCTTACTGTGTGATACTAAAGGCGCCAGAATCATGTTGGCTTGCAGCTGCATATATGTTATGGCTAGAACGTGAGCCGATCAGTTCGAACAACAGCTACTTTGTTACGATGACCTTGCAGGCTTTAGAACTCAGTGTGCAGACTAGAGTCATGATGTAAGTCTAGGGATGCTGAAAACAAGCCCTTCTCATGTGAAGCATTTCAGGCAGCCTAACTTACAACAACAGCTATATGAAGTGTCGTGTGCAAAAGCGGCAAAAAGGCAAAATGGCATTTAAACTTCTAATAAGCCGATGCTAACTTAACAATATGCGCAACAAGGTCCAGCCCACACTACAATAAGGAATCGCAAATTTTGCGATTCTCTATTTTATGATTGCATTTAAGGAATCGCAAATTGTGATTCCTTAAATGCAATGTAAGAAGCACAGAAAAAGTGCAATTTGGACTTAAGGAAACGCAAATTACCACCAATTTCAAGTTGGTGGTAATTTGCGATTTCTTTGAAAAAGTGCACTTTTTTGCATTTTTCAAAGCGCCATGTGACTCACATACATGCCCTTATGGCATATATGTGTACCACATCTGCACTCAGGCTCATTTCAGGGGTGCAACAGGGTGTCCTTTTGACACCCTGACACCCTTGAAACTGCATTCGCAATTTGCAATTCTCTAATTTGGAATCGCAAATTGTGAATGTCTTCCCATTCATTCCTATGGGCCTCAAGGCCCTTAGCAATGAATGGGGAGGTATTCCTTAATTGTGAATCACATTTTGCGATTAGCAAATAAGGAATATATAGGATTTGCAAAATGTATTGTAAATCCTACATACATAGCGTTTTGCGATTCTCAAATAGCGATTCGCAATAAATCGCTATTTGAGAATCGCAAATGGACGTTTTCATACATATGGCCCTAAATCCTAGAAAGGTAGTCTGCTGGATGGTTTGTTCACAAATATCATTTTTTAGGTATAATCCATGCTTGAAAAAAGGCTTCTTTGCTTTCAATCTGCCAAAAGTTTGTTCCACAACCAGGGTGTGATTGAATTCACTTGAATAAATTAGCTTGCTAGCGAAATATATAACTACACACAATGGGAGCACTTTAAAGTGTGACCTCCTAATAGTCACCCAAATTTCTTCAAGAACTTTCCGGACTTCCATAGTGACAGCAGGTCACACCCACAGCATTTTACTGTCCACAAAATCCAACAATACTTCAGAAGAATCTGATTACCAATATAAGATTCTTCTGAAGTATTGTTGGATTTTGTGGAAATTAGATTGCTGAGGGGTGTGACCTGTTGTCCCTCTGGAAGTCAGGAAAGTTCTTGAAGAAATGTGGGTGACTATTAGGCTGTCACAATTTGCAATGCTCCTATTGTGTGTAGTTATATATTTCTCTAGTATAGCAAGTGATATATATGTAATATTATGCAGCGTGATAACAATACATTTCTATGTAATTAGCCAAATTCAAATAAGGGTCTTCATTATTCAACATGGTATATGCCTGTAAATCAGAAATCATTTATTTTACAATCTTTATATCCAAGTCATCTGAAGCAGAACCAGGAATAAGAATATTGTTTGTTGCAACTTTCAAAACAAAAAGTAATAGCAATGTGTAAGTAGGTTCCATTATCTGATAAAGAACCATTTTCCAAAGCTAGGCCTTTGGGCACAGGATAAGCTATGTTGTTTGCAGGGGAGATATTTCTATGAGCTCTGTGGGATGACAAGTGTGGCTGAAGTTCATGAACTACAGACTATGCAGTTATTCTTTCTGGAACATAATGGCCAGTAGCAGTAACACGGTGATGATAGCCATTTAGTAGACAAAAGCACTTCAAGTGTGGTCCAGGCATAAGAACAAGGTGGAATTAAGCATCTGTCACAAAACCAATGATAAGCACAAATCAGATGATGGCCTAGTGTGACTTTGGAGCGTGATGAAACGTCCTCTGTGCAAAGTTCAGAGTTATTCTCAAAGAATAGTTGTTCCTCAAAAAGGCGCAATTTTCATTAATGTGGGCTCGGGTGCACTTCATAATAAATCATGGAGCTGCGCCAAACATTTGCAACTGTAGTGATGGTAGCATTAGATTTATCAGTGACATTTCTTGCTCTTTGTAGCATTGGAGAAGCAGTATTCTCAAATATTCCCTCCTGGAAACAAAAGCTAGCGATGTTACTGTTCTCATTAAGGGGTACTTCATTCAATGTAGGGAGAGGCTCAGAGGTTGTACTCTGAATCCTTCTTGGTGCCTGCTTTGGTTTGCTTTGGTCACGCAAAGCTTTTTCATGTAGTTAATGGAGATATGTCTATTCTTCATTTAGACAGACAAAGGAGGCCAGTATTCCTCAACTAGTATGTTGCCATCGTCAGATAAAGGCGCCCCAGAGACAGCTCTAATAGGATGTGGTATATCTTATTCAATTTGTATTTAAATATTTATCTGGAGTCTCAACCCATATGAACTCATCAGTTGGACTTGCCATCAGAAACCTCTGAAGCATCTGATCTACTTACGCGACTTCCATTGCACTCTCTAGAAGTGCTTTCTCCCAAGCCTTGTTTTGCAGGAGAATCTGTAGTTGGATCTGCATTTTTCTTAGAAAGTCCTGCCACATTCTTCTTCTTAACAAGAGTCTTAGGGCCAGATGTAGGTAGGCTTTTACCGGGTGGTAACGGCCGAATTCGGCCGTTACCACCCGGTAAAAGCAATTTGACATGTAGGTCCCTGTAATTTACAGACTCGGTAAATTTACCGGTAGGTAAATTTACCGAGTATGTAAAATACTGAGTCGGTATCATTACTGATTCCGGACAATTGGTATGTAGGTGGGACTCTTCTGAGTCCTACAAGCAGTACCACATCGGTATTTTACCATCAAATACTACTTGATGGTAAAATACCGTTTCTGGTGTGCATGCACATGTGTGCATGCACACCTATGCCATATGACAGGCAGACCTGCCCTTAGGGCAGGTATGCCTGCCACATGGCACCCGAGCCTCTTTTGGGGGTGCCAGAGGGTGTCAAAGTGACACCCCCTGCACCCTTGTGACAGTCGGTATTTTCCGATGTGGTAAATACCGACCGGTATATGCCCAATCATTCCTATGGGCTTCAAAGCCCATAGGAATGCATGGGCATTAACTGGTCGGTATTTACCACATCGGAAATTACCGACTGTTTCCGATTCGGTAATTGCACATCTGCAATTACCTACATCTCGGTATTTTTATTTTCCGACCTCTTAAATACCGAGTCGGTGTGACTCGGTATTTAAGAGGTCGGTAAATAAAAATTACCTACATCTGGCCCTTAGAGTCTAATCTTTTGCATTCCTGTGTCACTCTGGCTACAGCTTGATTCAGCCCCTTGTCCTGCTTCACCTTTTCTCCTATACTCCTCCTTTCTTAGGAACTCAGATTGACTCCCTCTCTCTGCTCGTTTCCTGTCAGAGTTACTGAAAACAATGTGTTTTAAAAAATGTTAAAACAAATAAACAACAAGAGAGAAAGGGTCACTAGGCAACTCTTATACCCCTTGTTAATAACATATCTAAACGACAGAAGAGTACCTTATTAATGCAGGAGACAGAAGAAGAGGTCAACTCTCAATTGCCACCACCAATAATTTAGGAAAAATAGAAGGAATAAAGTGGGGTTAGACAAGATCAAGAAAAAGAAGAACCCTCAGGCACCAACAAAAGTCGGTTGCCAGTTGTCTTCATTGGGTTCTTTTGGTGAATACGTGAAAACTACGTAGTAAAGGAAAAAGTGCATAGTTAAAAAGAGTATTTGCTACTTCCCAAACCAGAATTTTAATGTCGGGGTAGTACTAACTCTATTAAAAACAGTAATGCAGAAAGGAAGACATATATATGGTTAAGTTAATTTGAACCAAATGTCCTGGTTAAAGGTCGACATGTTTCTTGCTTTCAACGGCCAATAGTTAGCCTAGCATTCTTCAGGACCAAACACACCCTTACCTCATGGGAAGCACTCACTAAGGCACTAAAACCATGGGGGGCAAACAAAAAAAAAGTGAAAAATAAAAGCGTTACCGACTTGGTATGTAGTTTGCTGCACTGTGAATTACACGTGCAACCCCTCCAACACACAGGTACTGTTGGATCTGAAAAAATAATAATGCATTAACATGGAAGAAGATAAGCAATTTAATCTGTATTCCATCATAAGCAGTTCTTGTACATATATCATCAAGCCCTTTCTATTAATCAAATGCAACACCACCCCACCTTGTAACTGAGTTATTCCACATTATTGAAAATTGCAGGAATGGGCAAGCCTTTGTAAATAAAAGGCTTACTCAAGGTTATTATTACCACTGCCATTTCTTTAATAACATCACCCGGAAAGAGTGGAGCATTACCCTTCACTGAGTGACAAGCCTACGACAAATTTGGCCGTTATTTAGTAACCGTCTGCAGGGGCTGGCTTATCTCATTCGGAATCTCCAGCCTCTGCGACGTTTTTCTTTATTGGGAAATTGCCCGTTTCTTAAACGTCTAAAAAACGTACACCCTCGTTTACGGAACAGCAGGAAAATCAAAGAAATTCACAAAAAGAGGGAGAATGTTAACTCACTTTGCAGTTTCTGGAAAAGCAACCCCTGGGCTCGTGGCAGGGGAAACCTTCACGCCCGGATGTACTGGGAAGATATAAACCAAACAGAACGAATTCTTTGAGTAAACAACCCAAAATAAAAACTTTGTACTAAAGTGAGTATTCAAAATGTAACTCGCATAATTGTATTAAAAAAGGCCACACGTTACAGCACATCAATATATCTATGCAAGGACAAAAAAGAGACGGTGAAACAGACTCACTTTTGTCAAGGCGACTCCCCGCATGGAAACCTAATTGGATCACTTCCACGGCCCGCATACACTGAGCCAGTGGCGCAATTGATTTTATGTTTGTACGTTCCTGACGTTGTTTGCGATCACGTGGTCACCAGGTTAACTTTTTCTTAAAGGGGACGTCAGTATGTGCTTTTGCAAAGCGTCTTAATAGGTCGCTTTTTGTTAATTGTTACCGCTTTACAGGAACTTAATTGGGCTCCCAAGAATTAAATGTTAGCACAACGTTAATGTAATACAGAAAACGGCCTATACTAGCGCCTGTTTAAGTTTAATAGGCTCAAATAATTAAATCTAATGTCGAAGTGTCAACCACAAAACACAAAAACTCGGGGCAATTAGACAAAGAATTAAAAGTAAAAATCGTCTGCATGCCTCGTCTTTAAACACAGTCAGATTAATACATAAGGGCAAAGTTATCGTCGCAACACAGAACCCCACGGTATATCGTCATTTAACCCGTGAGTATGTGTGGAAAGGCGATAAATCCATCTCTGTTCTTTTTCAAAAATGGTACTCTCACTACCATGTTTGATTTGTTCTATTATCGTCCAATTGATGTAATTGGGGCAGTGTCCATAATCCAAATAGTGAGTGGTCAATTTTGTTGTCCCCTTGCGACATCTTACTTTGCTGCGATGTTCGCAGATACGTACTTTAATCTTTCGTGTGGTCATACCCAAATACCTTAAATGGCAGGGTCATGTGATTAAATGGTTAACATTAGCAGAGTTAAAATTTGTATGACACCTAAGGTGCCACACCTTGCCCGCTTCCAAATCCAATGTCTTTGTCGTAGTAGTTAGGTGGCAGACACTACATCCACCACACGGGAAGTGGCCAAGGACAGGAGGCAACCTCCACGCGGTCAAAACATTTTGGTCCTGGACCACCTCACTGACTTTAGGGCGAGTGTGTACCAATGCATCCTGTAGACTCCTTTCCCTTTTATAGGAAAATAATGGTTTTTGTAAGTCCCGTCCATTGCTAGTCAAGATCTTCCAGTGTTTGCAAATGGTACGGCTTACAGCGTTTGAAATGTTACTATAAGTCGTCACACAAGTGAGTGGTGTCTCTGTCTGATTATCCTTTTAGTAGTCCTCCAAAAGGGCCTCCCTGTTTTGGTTTCTAGCCCTCTTGCAACTCTGTTTAAGGATCTTTTTTGGGTATCCTCTACTGGCCAATTTGTCAGTTAGATCTTGTGCTTGCTTTTTAAAGTCTGTTACTTCACTACAATTTCTACGGATGCGTAGATACTGGCCGAATGGTAGGTTAGTTCAAAAGGAACGCGGATGAAAACTTGAAAAATGGAGCATATTGTTTTTACTGGTAGATTTATAACAGGTCTTCATAGTCAAATGATCCATGACTCTTGTTATAGTAACATCCAGAAACACAATGGTTTCAGGATGATATTGATGGGTGAATTTTAGATGTGGGTCACAGGTATTCACCCAATCAAAGAAAGCCAGGAGACTCTCCTCCGAACCCTGCCAGATTAAAAGCACATCATCAATGTACCTCTGCCACAGGATAACATTGAGAGTGTAAGGGTTATTTGCCGCCAGGATGTGGGTCTGCTCAAAATTATGAACATACAACCCAGCAATACTTGGAGCAAAAGTACTGCCCATTGAAGTTCCTGTCTTTTGTAGGTAGATCGTATCCTGGTATTTTAACTGTTAGAAGCGAGGCTAGAAGGCTTTTGGTGGCCTTTATGTAGGTACTCGTGGACTGTATTAGAGGTTTGAAGAAGAAGTCACAGTACTTGGAAAGCGGTTCTAATAAAGAACCGATGCCTGAAACTATCGGTCTGCCAGGTGGAGGAAGGCGATTTTTATGAGTTTTTGGTAAACAATAAAAATACGGGATCCAAACTTCAGAATTCGTTAGGTAGTCGGCCTCATGTTTACTTATAAAACCATCGCGTTCTGCTGAAACGGGCAATTTCCCAATAAAGAAAAACGTCGCAGAGGCTGGAGATTCCGAATGAGACAAGCCAGCCCCTGCAGACGGTTACTAAATAACGGCCAAATTTGTTGTAGGCTTGTCACTCAGTGAAGGGTAACGCTCCACTCTTTCCGGGTGATGTTATTAAAGAAATGGCAGTGGTAATAATAACCTTGAGTAAGCCTTTTATTTACAAAGGCTTGCCCATTCCTGCAATTTGCAATAATGTGGAATAACTCAGTTACGAGGTGTGGTGGTGTTGCATTTGATTAATAGAAAGGGTTTGATGATATATGTACAAGAACTGCTTATGATGGAATACAGATTAAATTGCTTATCTTCTTCCATGTTAATGCATTATTATTTTTTCAGATCCAACAGTACCTGTGTGTTGGAGGGGTTGCACGTGTAATTCACAGTGCAGCAAACTACATACCAAGTCGGTAACGTTTTTATTTTTCACTTTTCTTTACCCCCCATGGTTTTAGCGCCTTAGTGAGTGCTTCCCATGAGGTAAGGGTGTGTTTGGTCCTGAAGAATGCTAGGCTAACTGTTGGCCGTTGATAGCAAGAAACATGTCGACCTTTAACCAGGACATTTGGTTCAAATTAACTTAACCATATATATGTCCTCCTTTCTGCACTACTGTTTTTAATAGAGTTAGTACTACCCCCACATTAAAGTTCTGGTTTGGGGAGTAGCCAATACTCTTTTTAACTTTGCAATTTTTCCTTTACTACGTAGTTTTCACGTATTTACCAAAAGAACCCAATGAAGGCAACTGGCAACCGACTTTTGTTGGTGCCTGAGGATTCTTCTTTTTCTTGATCTTGTCTAACACCACTTTATTCCTTCTATTTTTCCTAAATTATTGGTGGTGGCAATTGAGAGTTGACCTCTTCTTCTGTCTCCTGCATTAATAAGGTACTCTTCTGTTGTTTAGATGTATTTTTAAAAATGTTCTCATGGTCAATCAAATTATAATCATGCCTACCTGATTCCCGAGAATCAGGAAATCAAGTCAGTCTTTACTCTTTACTCCTCTGTTTTTTCCTGCCTCCTGTTGCAGATTTCTCTTTAATGTCACTATTAGGTTCTAAATGTGGGTTAACAGCTTGCGACCCTAAGGTATTATGGCCCACAGTGTTGTAACTTTCCACAATTCTTCTTCGTAGTTTTTGTTCGCGATCCGACACTGGAACGACTTCCAGTCTCTGGCATATGCCCAGAACTGAAACTTCTCCATATTGTTGCTCAGGATGATGGAAGAAACTGCAGAAACTGCAGAAGACATTCCTATTAATCTCATTCCTAAGTCCAGAGCTGGTGCAGCTCCTTTCTCATTCTGTACTTGTTTCAGTACCTCAGGGAAAACTGCAAATGAAGGAATGCCATGTGTGCTGGTGTAAATTCATGTACATTTACTTCCTTTTGTGTTACATTCCACTTTTGGTGGCAAAACCCCTAGAGAGAGACATATCGTCGTTATTCTATGCTTGTCTCGTGGTGGTGTAACTGGATAGACCGCTTTTAACTGGTTGGTCTTGTGAGCAAACGCAGAAGGGAATCTCTTCACGGACAATTAGCATTAACAGTCTGTGGACTAATGGTTTGTACCTCTACCCGAGCTGCTGGTCCCTCTGCGAAAGCAGGTCTAAAGTTCATGGTACATGGTACAAACTGTACAAGATTCCTATATAAAGCGAATGTGTAATATAAAACCCCTACATCATGAGTAAGTGTTAATGTGTCAGGATGTGGAACAGATATAAAGGCAGCCATGACTGGCCAAGTGGCCATTTCATTCCTCAGTGTTTCCAGATGAACATTCTGTGTGGTATACAACCTTTACAACGAAACTTTTACAACGACCTACCATTACAACGCAACTTTTACAACGCAAACTATTACAACGCATTGCTCTGGGGGGCGCTCTAGGATAGGGAATAGGTTAATTTACTATCCAATAACCTTCCCTACTATCCACGGGGACTGGAGTTGGAATAGTAAATTAAACTATTCACTATCCAGCACCCCAAAGCGCTATGCGTTGTAATGGTATGCGTGGTAAACACCGCGTTGTAAAGGTAGGCGTTGTAAAAGTATGCGTTGTAACGTCATACATCCATTCTGTGTTTGTGTGGCAACTGATCATCAACCCAATTCTGGTGTTGCTGGTACATTAAAAATATTTCTAAATCTTGGTAGGCCCTATAATTTGCAGGTGGTGGTAAACCCTTATAGGCCTGAAACTGTTTCTCTCTGCCTTCCATTGCAGATTTCTCTTTAATGGAACCCTCAGCATCACATTTAGGTTTTAAATGTGGGTTAATGGTCACGCACCTAACGTATCATGACCCAGAGTGTTGTAACCTTCCACTATTATTTTTGGTAGTTCTTGTTCATGATCCAATTTCAATTCAATAACTTTATTCAGCTTCTTGATATAAAACCATAAAAGTATACATTGGACTTCATAATCACAGGATAGATTATATGCAGTTCATTTAACAAACACTTAAAAGGACATTCTCCATGATTGCATCATTATAGGGTTAATGTCTAGAAAATATCAGATTATTCTGGGTATTCATAAGTTAAAACCTCTTGGTTTGCCAATGTTTGCCTTCTTCCTATGGCCATTGTAATATAAGTTATAACAGACAGGCAGATCTTACTTTTTCCCAAAGAGCATAAATAATAAAAGCATCAATCTTGTTCATGATCCATAACTGGTACCCCTTCCAGTCTCAGGCATATGGCCAGAACTGAAGCTTCTTCCTTATTGTTGCTCAGGATGATGGAAGAAACCGTAGAATAGTTTCCCATTAATTTCATTCCTAAATCCAGAGCTGGTGCAGCTCTGTGCTCATTCTGTACTTGTTTCACTACCTTAGTGAGCACTGACAATGAAGGTGTGCTATGTATGCTGATGTAAATGCATCAAAATTTACTTGCCTGGGTGGTACATTCCTTTTTGGGTGTGGTACCATATCTAAAAACACATAGTCAATATCCCATTCTTCTCTTGGGGTGCTGTAAATGGATTTACCATTTCTAACTGGTTGGTCTAGCGAGCAACCCAGAAGGGAATCTCTTAAAACTTCACAGGCACTTTTTCCATGATAGTATTACTAGTCTTTGGATTAATTGGTTGTATTTGTGCCATAGAAGCTGGGCCCTCTGCAAAAGCAGGTCTACAGTTCATGGTATGTAGTAGAAATTGTAGAAGCCTCCTGTCAAAAGTGACTGCGTAATATAAAACCCCTCCAACTTCAGCATGAGCTAATGTGTCATGATATGGAATGGGCATATAGCCAAACAAGGCTGGTCATGGGGCCCCTTCATTGCTCAGGGTTGCCTGATGGACATGACATAACACATGTATTTGTAAAGTGCACATGCACCCGCAGGTATCTTGGTGCTGAATAACAGATGTTTATAGTTACCCAACTCAATGGTATTCATTTCATCAACCTCAAATGGATGGAAGGCTGAGTGGACCCGGCGGGATTGTAACCTATGACTATGAGGTCGAACGCAGGCCTCTGCAGTGGACACTGTAGTCCACTGAGCCACCAGACCCAGCCTCCTGTCTGTGTGTGTGGAAACTAACCACTAAACCAGTTCTGGTGTTGCTGGATTTCCAAATCTTGGTAATTCCTATAATTTGCAGGAGGGGGTAAAGCCTTATATTCCTGAAACTGCACAGGGGCAGTATCTATAGCCTCACTCTCCACCCATAAGTAAGATTTCTCAAAGGCATACGCCTGATAAGCAGCTATTACAAAGATAACTGCTGCACCCCACATCTGGGGCATCTCAATCATTGAGATGCTGAGTAACTGCTTCCCTGTAATGGCCTCCAATCTTAATAAGGAACCTCATGAAGAGGAATGGATTCAAGAAATTAGAAAACCCACAGAATGGGGAATAACCTTTTAAGAGTCACGCTGGACAAACCTACCGCAATAGTAATATGGGTGCTCCCTTCTTCTCTGTAGGAGGTAACCATGATTACAATAGATGTCTCCGTAATGACATAATGATTGTTAATGTGTATGTGCATATCAAAAAGAAAAAACGCAACAGTTCCCAAAGCCTTCAGGCCCTGCGCGCTGGTTACAAATGTTGTGTAAACTGAGTTTATGGCTCAGCCCTCAAAGTTTGATTTCCCACCCACAGGTTACATGAGTGAACTTAGTTCAATGTACCTACGCTTGAATGTGAAAGACAGGTTTTTGGACTCCCATTGAATCCCATCCAATGCATAGTTGTAGTAGAGTCAATGCTTTTGGGAGACTTTGTGGTGTATAGAAACACACCTTTTCACTCTCTTCAATACCACGCACAAACACAACACTAAGAAAAAGACACTTTAACTAAAAAGTGTGTTTATTTCAACAAGTGCACCCTGTTGGTCAGCACATCGAAAATAACCACACAGAATATGATTAAACCAGCTCAAATGCATGTTGTGAACAAGAAGAAAATGAACATTTCTACCATGGTTAAAATGTAATGTAAAAACCTAACATTCTTAAACCTACTTCTGTGAACTACGCTGTAAGAACAAGGAGTATAATAACTTTCAGCTAGATTTTCCTAGGGAAGAGGAGCCCATTGCATACCTGATAACAGCAAAATGCTGCAATTATCAGGAGTCAAGGAGGCCATCTTATCTGCGAAAGGCAAACACACATGCAGTATCCACTCCTCCTGAACTCGGGTTCAATATAAACATTCAGTTCAAAGTGCAATAAAGCAGCATCTCTGGCAGTATCTTGCACAAAGATATCTGGGACTAATGCCTGCTCCTGACAACTGGTCAAGTGGCAGTCATTTTATACTGTATCTTATCCAAGATGGACTTTCCAACAACATCAAGATGCTAGTCTAAAATGCATTCTTTTAAACAAATGAGGTAAAAATGCAACAATTCACACTGCTCTTTTTTGGCTATTTTTTTTGTTTGACCTTCAAATCGAGAGACAAGACAAATGCACTAAATTGATGTTGCATCTGGTGTTTTATTGTTGTCTATAGCTAAATAACTTGACACTTTCATAGTTTATTGGCAATATAAGGACAGACAACATCTGTGTCAAAGGCAGACATGTTGATGATTCTGCAAAAATAGAGAACATAGAGCCTTGGCCTATTTAAAATGGAATCAGGCCTTACAATCTTTAAGTCACCAGCCCTTTCTAAAGCAGGCTCTGAAGACTTCTTAAATGTAATTTTGGCAGTCAAACTCTTTGGTAAGACCATCTGTTAGTGGTGATCCACCTGAAGCAATTGCCATTCACATTTCCATGTATATAGAACTCTGTCTATGTAAATGTTCATAGATTGATTCATTGCATCCAAACAATCGACAGCAGCCAACATTTTTTTACAACATATTTTATTCAAGTTTAGGCATGTTATACCTCAGTATTCAACTATATAAGCTCACAATGGAAAAGTTGATATTGTTATCCATGAGATAACAGTTTGCATAAGCAATAGTCAGTTCTATAGATCAAAAAGGACAGTTTGCAATTAAGAGTACAATTTGAGCAGTGCCAGTTTCTACATTAGCCAACAAGGGAGAACTTCTTATTTTGGGGGAAGAAGTCATTTGAGCCATTATTATATCTATAGTTATACTTTATACATTAATTTGATACTTTTGCTGCTGTTCTGCATTCTTCCAAGCCCTTTGTAAACTCTCAGCCCCTTTGCATATATGTAATCCTCAGTGGTGTTACTTTAGTGTTGAATACCCTTTTCAAGTACCTCAATGGATAACAAATTATTTTATTTACTTGTATGTTTTTCATTTTTTTACTCTTAATATTTGTCTGGGACCTGGGGTCACCGCTTGTGGATCAGGAACTAACTCCAGCTGAGGCCAGCAGGGAACAGGCAGGCAGGTGCAACTGAGGTAGGTCAGCTGGACAGTTGCAGGAAGGCCTATGGAGCTTGTTTTGTACCTGTAGTTCAAAAGAAGGGCCAGCCAACTGACGGATAGACTCAGTCAGGATAGCCGCCTGGGCCGAAAATAGGCATCCATAACCACCCCCTTTTGTACCATAAGTTGGCAGGGTATGCTCAGACGTGAGTCCCTTGCTCACTTTGCCACTGGATTCAAGCAAGCCGGGCTGATGACGGCTGAAATGCCAGAAACCAGTCCTCGGAAGCTTGTTTCCGGTCCAGGGAAGGCATGGCTTGGCAGTTCGGGCTGGACTGTTCCCATGAGGCACAGGGTCAGACTGATTTGCATATGGCCATGTCTGAACTGAGGTGACAGAGTGGGCTAAAGAACGGTGATGGATTAAACTCAGATCTGTTGACTGAGTGTGAGTGTTTGATTGGTTCAGATGCTCCATCCATCACCACCCTCTTTTGTACCGCAATCCCACTAGTAGCATTTACTTTACAGGCCCAGGCACACTTTGTATAATTTACTAGGGACTTACAAGTAAATTAAATGTGCTAATTAGGTGCAAACCAATTTCACCATGTTTGACAAATAGAGCACTTTGCCACTGGTGTGCAGAAGTGAAGGGCACAGAGTCCCAGTGACAACACAAATGAATACAGCAAAACAGGAGGAGTGAAGACAAAAGAAGTGGGGGAATATCACTCCATGAATGTCACGTTTAACAATACCAATGTAAGAAATCGGGTTATTGGTTGAGGGGAGTGGAAGCGCCCTCAGGTCACAACCACAATCCTTGTCAGAGTGAACCACAAAAGTCACTAGATTAACCTATGTTTAACATTCTGTAGCATGGCACAAAGCAGTTAGGCTCAACTTAGAGACAATTTGCAAAGTGTTTATGTAGCGCACAAACTTCAATAAAGTGAAAACATAACAGAAGTAAAATCCCAAACAAATTTTGCAGAACAGAGTACGTTTCAATAAATATAATGTAACCAAAATAATGAAAATCAAACCAGTAGGGCAGGAGATATTCAATGTAATTATTGTTTTGTGAAAATAGTGCAAAGAAGCAGAAAGTGCCACTTGCAGTCATCTGGTAGGCGCTAGACTGGGACAACGTCACAAGTTTACGTCAGCCACAATGATGCGGGAGTAGGATACAGGTGCCAGGTTAGTCCAGCTGAAAAGTTACCATCAAATTCTGGCCAAAAGAGTTCTGCTCAGGATGGAGGAGTCCGCAAGGACAGTTGTCGCTGTAGCACAAAGTTTAGGTCTCGCTTAGATGGTTGTTGCAAGTTGTTGCTGTCAACATTAATAGCAAGTCTCAATGCAGCTTTGCTATGGCAGGCAACACGGGCGCAAGAGCTTGAGCACAATAGGCCCATTTGCGGTCACAAGGAACTCAATCTTCAGCATTTTCACCTTTTCTTGAGGCTGAGTACACTCTGTGACCGGTGAAGGGTCCAGAACCTAGGGTGCCACCCCTTAGGGATCAGAGATTCACTCCAGCAGAGGCCAGCAGGGCTCAGGCAGGTCCAGGCAGATCCAGTTGCAGCTGGTCAGCATATACAGAAGGCCAGCCAACAAACCTTTGTAGTCACTCTAGCTAGTCTGGGAGGAAGGCAAGCAGGTCCACTCTTCCTTCTCAGGGCCTGATTTAAAATATAAATGCTATTTATCACACCTGATAGAACGATGTTATGGGGTACATTAATTATCTTGTGTAATACATAGAACCCATTATGGGTTTCTGGGGAATAACATGCAGATTGTGGGGTATATTGCACCAAAATCCGCAAGGTGTGTTAAATATCATACACATTTCACCTGTTAAATTTCGGCAGGTTTGGCCTGACGAAATTGAATGAAGGTTGACTTATGTGCATACCTTCCAACTCATATTTCCAATATGTGCATAAACAGGAGTACATTTGTGGGTGGGGTATACACTGACCCACTCATAATCAGGCCCTTGGACAGCAAGACAGCCCTTCATGCAGCAGGAAAGTCCTCTGGCAGCAAAGCAATCCTTGTTTTGTAACTTCCAAAGCTCCAGGAGTGTTCTGAAGGTGCCTCTAGAGGTTCAGTATTTTACCTGGTGCCAGCCTTTGTGCAGGGGGTCTAGTGCCAGATTCTGTTGTGTATGCAGGAGGCAAAGTCTTTCCAAGAGTAAGTATGACTGCCCTGCGCCCTTGTCAACCTGTCAGAATTGCCCATCCTGTCCAAACGTAAGCCCCCTCTGTGTTACTGTCTGAAAGCAATACAGAAATCCCCACAGCAGAGTCATTCACAGTAATGTGACCCAGGATACTGACAGAAGGACCAAATTGTTTGGGCAAGAAAATGCCAACTTTCTGAAATTAATAACAAGATAATGGGAAACCCAAAAGACCCGTGTGGGCTTGGGAAATAAAGTAGAAAGGTAAAATTGCCAACAAGGGATTCATTCAAAAGTAATTACTCAAAATGACTCTGTCTTAGTTGAAGTGACAACTAATGAAACTCAGTAGGATACCTCAAAATAGTTTAAAAAAAGGAAGTATGTATATATAAAGGTAAAACACATACAATCAATAGGTGTATCAAAAAAGAACAATTCATTTTGAATTCAAAGAGTTAGAAAAAAGGAGTACAGAAAAAACAACAATTTAACAAACTTACACTACACTTTAACCGCATGCGTGCGGCCGCGATTTTTGCGCTGTGCGGCTATTCACGAAAATCCGCGTTACATGACGAGCTCAGCTCGTCATGAGCATGCGAGCGGCGCAACTCATGATGAGCTCAGCTCGTCATGCGCATGGAAGGGGTTAATAAGTTGATTTGCTTTACTAATACACTTTAATAAGTTTAGTTACTTTGAAGAATTCTCTGTTTTAACTTTGGCTGCCCTCCGCTGATTTGAGTTTGAGCACTGGTGAGGGTAATTTCCCATTAAGGTCTGTTCAAAATCAGAGATTGAGTAATTTAAAAATTATTATTTATTCATTTGAACGCTGGCGCTGTTTTTACTTTTTTACAGATGTAGCATCAGTATAAAGGAAATAAAAATTAGATTTTCAAGTAATCTTGTATTTATAGGTGATAATACCTGTCAAAATACCTTCTAACTCGACTCAAGTGCCTGACTATTTTGTATAATAAAATAAAAAATTAATTACTCTAAATAGTCAAAATGAAGTAATTGTATAACGCTAAAGAGTATTTCAGGGTGAAGTTTATGTAGAAGATTAATTTTTGTAACTCGTAAAATTTTATAGGCAGGTTGTGACCTTGCTAATGAACTAAAACTAATTCCAGGCACAACATCTACTGTAGAAGGCTATTGAATGAAACATTTTATGCTCTGAGCCATGAAAATAAAAGAGATGAAATTGAATTGAGCCAGCCTTGAACATTACATTTTAATTTACTTTTTTCCAGAAACATGTCTTCTGTGATACGTGAGCCGCAAGAAACTTATTAACTGAGAGAGACATTTCCTCTGACAAAAATATTGATATATTCTATCTGAATGAATATGTAATGCACTCAAATGAATACATTAACCTATCACCACAAAATGAGTTATTGTTCTGCTACTTGGCTGCACAAGTTTGTGCCACGCTTAATGGCAGTAACTACAGAAATGGCCTTCAAGGGTTTTTCTGAAATGTGAAATCGGTATTATGTGACTGTTGAAAACATTTGCTTCCATACTCTTCTATTGTATAGCTTTAAATGCAATATACTTTTACGACCTTAATCATTTTAATTTGAGAACATCTTTTCAAGTAACAAACAAAGAAGACTTCACATAAACATGTATCATATGTTCACCTTTGACCTTTTCTTCTATTTGCTTTGCAAAAACATCACGATATTAATGCGACTCAAATACCTTTACATCGTCTCAAAAACATGTGAGATGGACAAACTTGAGGGCCCACTTACTTGTGGTGTGATCTGGTTTACCCAGAACGGCCTCCAAGTAGCCTAGCCAGAATAACATGAGAGTAGGCTAAAGAAATGAAAATTGAGCAACATCACAATTGAATGATTCTACCAAAAATATGGGTTGTATCTGAATGTAATGTTTAGTTGTCTATCTAGAAAGCACCTGATTGGATCTTCTTTTTGTTAGCCCTATCTGAGTATAGGTATTGAAACTGGGGGTTGCTGAATTTATTGAGTGTGATTAACCTTCAACAAAAGATTTATTACAAAGGTAGGGCAAGAGTATAGCATATTCAATTAATGATTCATGTCTTTCTTCTGACTTCAGCAAGGCCCTTGGAGATGAAAATGTGACGTCTCTTTCTAGGTCAATACCTCAAAACTTAATATTCCCTCCAGGAATCTCTTTGAACAAGAAGTGAGCAAGTCAATTGCCAAGGCGTTGGCAAACAGAAAATAATAAAGCATGCTACCAGCTAAATTTGGGGGCCATTATAGTTGTAATTAGAACAGATGTAAGAACCCTTTTTAGTTTTAATGCATATCACAGGAAAATATGTTTGTTTGCTCAAAAATGGTGCTTTTGACTTTGAATTACCGTAAATTGAAGAGGCAGTGTAAAGGCACAAGAATGACAAAAATCGTAAAAAAATAGATTAAAATCCAAACAAAAAAATGACTCAGTTAAGCATTGGCACTGTAGTTTACTTCTTTTAAGGTAAATGCATGCAGGTGATTAAGTAAAATACAGGCACTCGGAGTACAAGTGAGCCAATCGCAAAAGTGGACTGGTCCATTTTTTTTATACAGTATGCTATGATGGGTGAAGACCAAATCTCAATTACAATTGAGCAGACTTTCAAGCAGTCCTTTTCGGATTCCACCATTTCCACTTGAAACTCTCTCCCTCCAAATAAAGATCAGGACCGAGTATTCTTTCATTCTTAAATGATATAAGGTATCACCATATCCTTGGCCGTTGAGAACCCTGTACAAACACTTTAATTTAGGCATGGGTAATTTCCATGATTGTCAGTTACATGAGACGAAATACTTTCAAATACATTTCATGTACTTCGTGGTAACTTAAGGCAGTGTGTGAAACAGGCAGCCTTTTCCAATGTCATTTAAAAACAGGTTTCTAGAAGTGGTAATGATGATAAGAATCGTCTGCACACTTGTGATGTTGCATATTGTTATGGTGTGAAGTGTTCTACTGGTTTTTGTGCTGCTGTGTTTTTGTACTGATTTGTTTCAATGTGATTGTTGTGTTGGATTGTAGCTGTTATGTTGTTTTGTTTTGACTGCTAGGTTTTAACTGTGCTGTTACATTCTTTTGTAGATGTTATTGTGATACGTTCTGTTGTTTACTTTCCAGGTGTGAGCAAATTCTGTTACATTTCCAGTCAAAAGCAGCACGTTCCTTTAAAGTTCATGCAACAAGTGTCCATTTACCAAAAAGTGTGCACTAGTCCACTGTACTGCCAAACATGGCGCTAATGTTTTTTATCCTAAGTCGCTCCTGCCTCAGAAGGAAGAGCACAGTAATGAAAAACACAACTAACTTGGTGATCAATTTCAGTTTTTCATGACTGCCACTGATTTGCTAACATAGGTAGTGCCTCCAGCACCCCAGGGACTTGGCAACTGGTTTGCCAAGCAATAAATGAAGCTCTAAGGGGTTGATTCCGATCCGGTAAAATGTGCTCCGAATCGTCGTACGGAGCGTTTTTTCCCCGTACGATTCGTACCCGTAAACGTCCCGTACGTACGACGAAGTACGATTCGTACCAGGAGCCGAACTCCGTACGAGTCGTACAGGACTCCGTACGACTCAAATCTCCGTACGAGTCTCACTCGGAACCCGCTGTACGTGACATCACTACGGTTCGCGGCTGGTCTTTACGACCCAGCAAGTACGATTCGTGTAGGGTAGGCACCGTACGACCCTTTTCCTATGGGAGCTGAAAACAGTCGTACACGCAGAGTTCGCGCCGAAACAGGTACGGAACGGCCCCCCCCCAGGTACGGGACATACCCCCCATGATCGCAGGGGTACGCGCCGTACCCCTGCGATCATGGGGGGTACGTGCCGTACACCCAGCGTACATGGGGTACGCACCATTCGATATTCTGTCCATTCTATATTTTTGAGTCGATATTATTGCTATTCTATTCGATATTTTTGTAGTCTATATTCTGTCTTATCTATATTCTGTCTACTAGATATTTTTAACTCAATATTATGCTACCTCGATATTTTTGTCATCGATATTATGTCTGCATACCCTGAAAATGATGGCACAAAACCATTGATGAGCTGTGATGGAAGGTACAGTGGTCCTCTCTACAACTTTAGAGGGATTTTGGAAATTATTGAACAAATACGTAAAATTACCACATAAAAATTCCTTTAAAATACTTATAGCATATATGCTTCATAACTCTGCATTCTAATATTGTTTCTATCACGTGTGTTCACAGTATATTTCAGCAGTTTTCCAGACAGCATGTTTAGCCTTCACAATAACTAAACTGATGTTTCTGCATTTTAAGGCAGATCTATGACAACAAGACACTTAGGGGTCGATTCCGATCCGGTAAAATCCCCGTCCGTATGATTCGTATCCGGAGCCGTTTCCGTACGACTCGTACACACACCGTACGACTCGGCGAGTACAATCCAGACCGGGTGATCAGGACGCTATTCGTACGGTCCACGTCAGGTAAGGGCGATTTGTACGGAAAAGCGCACAATCACTTACACACCGTACTGCGCGTACCCCCCATGATCGCAGGGGTACCCTGCGATCATGGGGGGTACGTGCCGTACACCCAGCGTACATGGGGTACGCACCGTACCCCATGTACAGTGGGTGTACGGTGCGTACCCCATGTACGCTGGGTGTACGGCACGTACCCCGCATGATCGCTGGGTACCCCTGCGATCATGGGGGGTACGCGCTGTACGGTGTGTAAGTGATTGTGCACTTTTCCGTACGAATCGCCCTTACCTGACGTGGACCGTACGAATAGCGTCCTGATCACCCGGTCTGGATCATACTCGCCGAGTCGTACGGTGTGTGTACGAGTCGTACGGAAACGGCTCCGGATACGAATCGTACGGACGGGGATTTTACCGGATCGGAATCGACCCCTAAGTGTCTTGTTGTCATAGATCTGCCTTAAAATGCTGAAACATCAGTTTAGTTATTGTGAAGGCTAAACATGCTGTCTGGAAAACTGCTGAAATATACTGTGAACACACGTGATAGAAACAATATTAGAATGCAGAGTTATGAAGCATGTATGCTATAAGTATTTTAAAGGAATTTTGATGTGGTAATTTTACGTATTTGTTCAATAATTTCCAAAATCCCTCTAAAGTTGTAGAGAGGACCACTGTACCTTCCATCAAAGCTCATCAATGGTTTTGTGCCATCATTTTCAGGGTATACAGACATAATATCGATGACAAAAATATCGAGGTAGCATAATATTGAGTTAAAAATATCGAGTAGACAGAATATAGATAAGACAGAATATAGACTACAAAAATATCGAATAGAATAGCAATAATATCGACTCAAAAATATAGAATGGACAGAATATCGAATGGATTGAATATAGACAACAAAAATATCGAGGGACAGAATATAGACAACTAAAATATCGATGGATAGAATATAGACAACTTAGGTAAGTAAGTTAATATTTATGTTTTAATAATATGTAAGTGTTTTTTATGTTAGTATATATGGTAAAAGTGTATTTTTATTTTATAATTGTTTTAATTAATTAATTTATTGTATTTAATTTTTACGTAATATAATTCTGGAGCGGGTTGTGGGTTTATAGGGGAATAGGGTGGGAAGTAATTTAATTATAATTAATTAAATATTTTAATTTATTGGTATTTATTTAGAATACATTGTTAATTAATTTTTAATTGGCAATTAATTAAAATATAATTGGTAATTCATTTGTATTAATTGATTAATTGATAATTATGTTAATTTTATTTATTGATTTTCTGGAGCGGGTTCTGGGTTTATAGGGGACTAGGTGGGAAGTAATTTAATTATAATTAATTAAATATTTTATTTATTGGTATTTATTTAGAATTAATTGATAATTAATTTTTAATTAGCAATTAATTAAAACGTAATTGGTAATTAATTTTTATTAATTGATTAATTAATAATTATGTTAATTTTATGTATTGATTTTCTGGAGTGGGTTGTGGGTTTATAGGGGAATAGGGTGGGAAGTAATTTATTTATAATTAATTAAATATGTTACATTATTTATTGCTATTTATTTACAATTAGTTGTTATTTAATTTTATAATTGGTAATTAATTAATATATATTTGGTAATTAATTTTTATTAATTGCTAATTATGTTAATTTTATGTATTTAATTTTTGTAGTGGGTTGTGGGTTTATAGGGGAATTGGGTAGGAAGTCATTTAATTGTAATTAATTACATTTTTTATTATATAAATTGGCATTTATTTTGAATTAATTGTTAATTTTTTTTAAATGTATTAATAATTTATTGTTATTGGTAAATACTTTGTATTAATAGGTAATTATTTTTTAGTAATTAAAATTATTTTATTATTTTTAATTGAATAATTATTATAATATCTTAAATTGGGAATATATTTTAATTAATTTGTAATTGGTATTAATATTGAATTTATTTTTAGTCATATATGAAATATTTACTTTCCCTACTGTTGCTCTATTTGGAGTGGGAATAGTAATTTTTACCCCTACGCTATCTAACGCTTTCCCTACTGTTGCACTCTCTGGAGTGGGAATAGTAATTTTTACCTCTACGCTATCCAACGCTTACCCTACTGTTGCACTCTCTGGAGTGGGAATAGTAATTTTTACCCTTACGCTATCCAACGCGTTTTCTACTGTTGTACTCTCTGGAGTGGGAATAGTAATTTGTATCCCTACGCTATCCAACGTTTTCCCTACTGTTGCACTCTCTGGAGTGAGAATAGTAATTTTTACCCCTACACTATCCAACACTTTCCCTACTGTTGCACTCTTTGGAGTGGGAATAGTAATTTTTACCCCTACACTATGCAATGCTTTCCCTACTGTTGCACTCTCTGGAGTGGGAATAGTAATTTTTACCTCTACGCTATCCAATGCTTTCCCTACTGTTGCACTCTCTGGAGTGGGAATAGTCATTTTTGCCCCTATGCTATCCAACGCTTTCCCAACTGTTGCACTCTCTGGAGTGGGAGTAGAATTTTTTACCCCTACGCTATCCAACGCGTTTTCTACTGTTGAACTCTCTGGAGTGGGAATAGTAATTTTTTCCCTTCTCTATCCAACGTTTTCCCTACTGTTGCACTCTCTGGAGTGGGAATAAAGATTTTTACCCTTACGCTATCCAACACGTTTTCTACTGTTGTACTCTCTAGAGTGGGAATAGTAATTTTTATCCCTACGCTATCCAACGTTTTTCCCTACTGTTGCACTCTTTGAAGTGGGAATAGTAATTTGTACCCCTACGCTATGCAATGCTTTCCCTACTGTTGCACTCACTGGAGTGGGAAGAGTAACGTTTACCTCTACGCTATCCAACGCGTTCCCTACTGTTGCACTCTTTGGAGTGGGAATAGTCATTTCTATCCTCCCGCTATCCAACGCTTTTCCTACTGTTGCACTCTTTGGAGTGGGAATAGTAATTTTTAACCCTACGCTATCCAACGCTTACCCTACTGTTACATTCTCTGGAGTGGGAATAGTAATTTTTACCTTCCCGCTATCCAACGCTTTCCCTACCGTTGCACTTACTAGAGTAGGTATAGTAATTTTTACCCCTACGCTATCCAACGCTTACCCTACTGTTGCATTCTCTGGAGTGGGAATAGTAATTTTTACCTTCCCGCTATCCAACGCTTTCCTTACTTTTGCACTTACTGGAGTGGGAATAGTAATTTTTACCTCTACGCTATCCAACGCTTACCCTACTATTGCACTCTGGAGTGGGAATAGTAATTTTCACCCCTACGCTATCCAACGCTTTCTCTACTGTTGCACTCTCTGGAGTGGGAATAGTAATTTTTATCCTCCCGCTATCCAACGCTTTCCCTACTGTTGCACTCTCTGGAGTGGGAATAGTCATTTTTACCACTACGCTATCGAACGCTTTCCCTACTGTTGCACAATCTGGAGTGGGAATAGTAATTTTTACCACTACGCTATCCAACACTTTCCCTAGTGTTGCACTCTCTGGAGTGGGAATAGTAATTTTTACCTCTACGCTATCCAACGCTTTCCCTACTGTTGCACTTACTAGAGTAGGAATAGTAATTTTTACCCCTACACTATCCAATGCTTTCTCTTCTGATGCACTCTGTGAAGTAGTAATAGTAATTTTTACTGTCTTGCTAACCTGTGGTAAAAATATTTATGTAGTTTTTTGTAATATTATGTTTATATACATGTATGTTTTTAAAAATAAAATTGTATGTTTATTTATTTTTAACTTAAATTAATTATTTTTTATTTTTAAGTTTATTTAAGTATTTTAAGTATGTTTAAATTATTTATATTTAATATTTTATTATTTTTCAATTACTTTTAAGATACTTAAAAAATTCGATATTTTTACTATCTCTATTTTTTACAACAATATTTTTGATTCGATATTTTTGCACTTTCCTGTTTAGAGATAGGAGGTCGATATTTTTGTAGTCAATATTTTTAACTCGATATTTTGCTACCTGGATATTTGTATAATCGATATTATGTCAGTGATCCCATTTTCAGAGGTGAAGTCGTTAAGCCATTTATTACAGTTCTCTTAGGATTTACTTAGTGAATTCAAAACAAATTACTTACATATAGGGCACATCAAACATTAGCACACAACGTACCAAGCATTTTCAGCAAAATTACCTTACCATGTGAGAGAAGCATTCAGATCTATGTGTCTAGAACTTTAATTGCCTTATAAACACAGTTCCTGTAGATGAGCCCTACATACAGGGCAATTCAAATTGGAGTTATTCTCTGTGGAGGATACCATTATGATACAAACCTAAGTCAGGCAGCAACCACAATTCGAGTCGGGGTAAAAAGCAGGCAAACCCTAAATTACCATGTGCTCACCCTCTGGTAGCTTGGCACACTGCAATCAGGCTTAAAGTATAGGCAATATGTGAAGTATTTGTTAACACTTCAAACAGTAAAGCAGTGAAAACACCACACAAAAAGATTCCACACCAGGTTAGAAAAAAAGAGATAGATGTTTTTTCAAAAAAACAAAACCAAAACAATAAAATGCAATGAATAGAACTTGAGATATGAATTTTTGAAGGATCAACTGCAAAATATTAGTTAATAAGCGCCTCTTTGGGATATCTGGTTACCTTGAACAGGGCTGGAATGGAGCAGAGGCTGGATACAGGGACCCATTGAGGCATGCTGAACAGAAATCAAAAGCGAATAGCCCAGCACACTTTTATTAAAAGTCAAACAATTATCAGAATTAAAATACAGTTGTCGCACAAAGACGAGTCGATGTTGTATATTTCTTATTAAACTTCATCCTTTATTTTCTTATCTTTCTAAAAAAACAGTTTGCAACCGCCTACGCGTTTCGTCCACACACTGACTTTTTCACGGCTACAAAAATACATAAAAACCACTTATTTACAATAGTGAAGACAAACATTTAAAATTCACAATAATAAAGTACATTAAACATCGACATCATTATTTATATATTCTCTAATCAAAAGAGCTTTTCCTATACAAATCTTATTTACAGAGATGTGTCTTCCACGTTATTTCATTTGGAAAGACGATATCTTTTTATGACCCTAATTAGAGTGTCACGTATCACAATAACAACTGGAAGAGAGAAGGACGGGAGGAACAATTCTAAGTAATCAACATATATTCGATTTCACAGAACCCAACTTATAACAGTCCTGGTTTACTCTATCAAATCCTAACGTATATTCAAGGAAAAAAAGAGGGGTTTCTGAAAGTAAACATGCCTCACAAATGTTTTATATGGTGCATTTTCACATGACCAAATTGAACCGTTTTTGTAATCAGTGAATATGAAAAAAATCTGAACATTGCAATGGGAACAGTCAGATGCAAACAGTTAGATTCAAATTTATCCTTTTAAATGTATCATACTTTATACGGATTGTTAAACCACATTATTACAATCATAAACAATTTTAGTTATGGATAATTATCCATGTTTATTATCATGCTCACTGACATTTCAACTCAATATGAGGGGTATACATCAACATGTTTATATGTAGAGCTCATGATAAAAAACTGATATAGATCTTGTTTTTTCTATATATATAAGAGCGCTTTTGTTTATTCTCTATTATTACTCAATTTGGATTGGTGATTAATCCATTCACAAAGCCACGGAAATTCTTTTATGTTTAGTTTTAAATGACAAAAGATAAACACATTTTCTGGCAGGTTTACCTAATCCACTACTGTTTTCCTGAGCAACAGGCACCAACAATTTAATCTACACATGAAATATTATCGATTATAGTTAGATTCACAACATGTGACCTACTTGAGGGTAATCGGCGGCCCGTGTGACGTATATTTTTTTCAATTATCCTTTGTATGTCGGCCTGAAAAAGGAGGTGCAATAAATCACTACATTAAAAGTGATTCAAATAATACATTCATACACCTTCCTAACGTCATAAGCGGGCGCTTTGTTAAATCGATATTAAGGCATGTATTCCCAATACACATCGAAAATCCTACATGTAGTTCATGATGTTCTTTTCATGACATATCCATTTAGCACATCAAATCTATCATATTCCAACAGGTCACAAGTTATATAATTGATTTCTCCATTTAAACATTGGAGGAATCAATGTGCATTCAAGAGACCACCAAAGTATTATGGCAGTGCCCCAATTGTTTTACAATTTGGCCTCGACCTGGCAAGCACCCCCCATCTTAGAGTGCATATTAAACATGTCTCGCACGGTGGAGTGTCATATTAGTTTATATTTACTATCCGATGGTAGAGTAATGTTTTAGCTCCCTACATACAGCTAAAACCGCACATATTGTTACTCGACTAATAAGGCACATGTCAGTGTACGGCAAATGACCACTGGATTGTTATCGCAAAAGCCCCATTAACGTCTGAGTTAGATTAAACCCAGCCCACGCCCACCATCTTAAGATGTATCAAAGCCCATATTGTTCGTTACTTCAAAATACAGGCGGATATTCACCACACAAAATAAAGATTCTTAGCAACAGTGTCAGGACCTCAAATACACGCATCGCACAGTTGGAAAGATTCCCCCAGTACTTACAATGACAGCGACAAAGTCAAAACCGCATGATTTATATTGTGTGTGATTGCTTATTGGTAAATTTACAATTGCCAATTAGCGTTTTTTTAAATATTTCTGATTTCGTATGAAGCCTATCCGTTTATACGCGATAGTCAGTGCCATCTTGGAATGTAGTCACTCATTAACCCTTTAGGTGCTGCCGTCGGCCAACGGTCGTCACGGGCACTACCTCCCCAGTGCTGCGTGCGACCGCTGGACGTCCAGTTCAGCACTGGATAATGGACAGCGCAGCACTGGGGAGGTTTGTTTACGAAGCTCCTAAGGTGTTAAGAATGAGTGCCCAAAATGTTTAATTCTGGCCGTTTCATAAACACTATAGCACAAAGATGTAATTAATTTGCTTCCTACTGTTATATTAAACTAGTCTCTATACAAAGAAACATTATAAATGAAAAAATAATAATGTGAGCGGTATTGCGACCCAAAAGAGATATTACTTCAAGCGGACTGCATAATTTAAATAGTTTTTTCACAATGCTTCCAAAATCACGGATCTAAAAAGTCCTGAAGAGCAATCACCAACATAGTCACATTGTACGCGCCATTGTAATATGCGCCATATTGACTTGATCTTATTGGTGAAAGTAACAGTAGCTATCAGTTCTTGTATTATACGGCTAAATTATAAATATGCTTGTAGAAGCATTTTTTTATTACGTATTAAAATTGCACTGTCCACAAAGAGACACGCTCGCACATAATCGGTTTTTACGAGTTTTAGTGTCACGCGTACTATTTGAACAATCATAATAGTAACTTGACAATATTGAATTTACCAAACATTGCACGGTCGTCCAATCTATTTATAAAAGCATATTACCTATAATAATGCATTCGCACTTGTCCTAAAAGGGCACTTATGTTTGTAATCGTTTTTTGTCCGGTTTTTATGTCGTGCAAATTTTTAGTGGTTATACTGATGTAGTGAAGCATTATCATTTTCTTCTAACAATTGTGACCAAATTATTCCTTGTGTTCTAATAACGTGAATTTTTTGGGAAAAACACACTCAAAGAATAAATAAAACCAGAGATTTCACTGCATCATAGCTTAGTAGACGTAATCCACATAGAAATAATATAGACAATAAGATAATAAAGAGCGATTTATCAGTAGTAGTCTATACATAGGGAAAACCGATGATAAGACCTGGAAGACACATTCAGAATATTCTAATCATTATTGTTATGTAATCTGTTGTTTACAATGTAAGCATAACAAATTCCCCGGGTTCCTCACAAGAAATAATGAAATTTGTTGTTAACATTTAGGCCTAATGTCACACAGTGTAATCTACAAATTCACCGGGATTCCATTTGTCTGAGCTGCAATGTCCTAGCACCCCCTCTAATATGGGTCCCAATACAATAAATCCCATGAAACATGATGTTTTTATCATTTGGGTGGTGTTCAAAAATATGCTGCACCACTGGATTGCTCATATCTTCATGCTGTCAGATTCAAGCACGCTTCTACATTCTACTGAATGCAAGTTCCGGTCACGTGAGACGAGACGCGAGCAGGCAGAGCGAGGAGTAAGCAGAACCGCGCAGGGGAGCGAGCCGCGAACCGTGAGTCGTGAGCCGAGCAGCCCCCCCTGAGCTGCCCCCCCCCCAAAGGTACCGATCACCGGGCGGATCACCGGGCGGCAACCAGCGAGTACCAGCACCGTTTCTGTGCTGACTCTGATGGCGGCGGCGATGCGGGGCTGCTCACGGCACTGTTCTGCGTGCTCTGTGTGAGGAGGAGCAACACGGCGCGGACAGTTGGGAAGTGAGGAGAGAGGGACGAGAGAGGAGCGTGGTACCAGCAGGAGGGGCGGCTGTGCCTGGGAAATCTGTGGCAGCAGCACAAGAGCAGAAGTACTGGTGCTGGAGTGGGGGCACTCCCGGTGCCCAGATCTGGAGCCGAGGTGGAGCAGAGTTTCTGCACGCCCGGTAAGCCCGCTCCCCCCTGCCCACTCCGTTAAAACTAAGCTAAGTCAAGCCAAGCTTGTGTGGCTTACCTGAGCACCGAAGCAGCACCGAGGCAACTGAAGCAGAGTGCCTCTTGACCCAGGGGTCCCCCCACAAGCCCCGTTGAGCTCATACGCTCTGGCGAGGGACGTGAGCAGCTCCCTAACGGACCTGAGCACCCCACAGCGTGGCAGGACCCGTGAACTGCGGTGCGGCGCAGCGTTGCAGTGTCGACAGCGGTGCTGACAGTTGGAGCTGTTGAAAGGTTGGAGAGAGACCGGAAAGCCCGCAGGTGGTGAGTTCACCTTTCCCTTGAGCATTCGGGGTGCTTGGGTTGCCTGGAGCTAAGGAATTTCCAGGAGATTTTCCAGGTGGCTCCCCCACCTCAGCCAGCTCTCCTACCCTATCCTGCTCCCGCCTCTGATAGTGTCGCCAGACGGGGGTCGGCGTAGGGTTGCTGAACCGCCCAGGCGTCCAGGCAGGGGTGAGGCAGAGGCAGTGAGGAGAGAGCAAGGTGGCAGGCCAGCAAGATCAGAGAAGGCCTGGGTTGGGAAGGACCAGGCAGTGCCCAGAAAAAACGTCAGGGACCAAAGCACGGAGAGCAGCGAGTTAGGGAGTAAGAGGGGGTTGCTGTAAGTATTGGTCTGCTCTTACCACCCCCGAAAATCAGGCCCAGGACGAATTACAAAGATGAGAACAAGAAACTCAAACCTTCTACAGCGGCAAGAGAATCCTCGGCCCCACAAGTCAGCAAGACGCCAAAAGGAAAAAATGCATTACCCTTCTGGTAGAGGGGCCTCAAACATGGGGGCATGCCATAAGGACGGACCCGTGGAGGTGGAGGTGGAGGCGGAGGTAGAGGTGGAAGTAGCCCAAACAGGAGACTTGCCCTGAATCCCGCTTCGGGCGCCCAACCTCCAACAAGGACAGGATGTTTTTTCACAGGTGTCAACGCTTAACAAGTGCTCAATTTCCAGTAGTAACAGGAGAACATCAACAAACATTGCCAGCAACAGAGACATTAGAGATTTCTTGCTCAACACAACGCCGAATTCCGCGTGCCATGGCACAGGTCAAGCGAACGGTATAACTAGCCTGATCACAGTTGTCTCGACTATACCATCAGGAAATAACTCCCCTAGGAGTCCGGCCATTCCACTTCCACTTTCGCCAAAAATAATCAAGGTGCCGGGTGGCTCATTAGTTCAAGCAACAACGGCACCAAATTTGCAGATCTACAACACCTGTAAAAACAGCCCTTTCGAATTAGCTACCCAAAAGCCACATGATGAAGCGCAAATGGGTGCTCTGACCGACAGAGAGAATGAAGACCCTTGGGTAACGGTGCAGATTAATACTAGGGGGGCCAGCGCAATCAGTGCCCCAGCACTTAGTGCATATGCAGATCCTTTTGTAGCAACATCAACTGACTCTCCAAACCTAGGCAGCCCCGCACCAGATAACACAAGTGCAAAACTTAGCCTACAAGGACGGGGGTGGAAAATGCAACGAAACAGCAGCTGGCCACACTGAATCCTCATCTAGTGCTAATTAATGATGTCCTGTCATCAATGGTAAACGCTGCAATAATGCACGCCGACAAATTGGACGTTCAGATAAGCCTTCTTCATACAGTTGCTGGACTGATCTCAGGCATAGACTCCAAATTAGAAGTCTTGAACTCGTTGATCCTACGAGCTCAGGAAAATACAACAGTCACGCTCAACCCGCAGGATTGCGGATGCAGCCCTGTGCTGCAGAACTTGGAAAAGCTCCCAGGGATAATGACCACACTAATTGTAGACCTAAAGATAGAAACCAGCAGGCACCAGAACACTGCACCTCCTCCACTGAACATCAAAGACCCCATTATGCTTGGAACCCCGCAGTTCCCCCAATCAAACACCAAAGAACTCCAGCAATACACCACAAGGATGGCGGAAGAGCACCCACCCAGGGTGTCGGAAACAACAACAGATGCGTGCAGCACTATAGTTAAAGAACAAGAAATTCAAAACACTCCGCCCGTGACATCCCTAGACAACGGCTATCTCTCCCGGAAAAATAAGAAAAAACTAAAGAAGCTGAATAAACAAAGGAAAAACAACTCTAACCAAAATGGCTCAATTAGGCAGTGGTTATTGCCGGAAACCAAAGAGCTTGTGACCCACAGTAACAACGATTTCGAGGCCACATCCCTCTAAAACCGCATACTCCAGATGAAAAAGCCACCAAGTCATCCAACTCAGGTAAAGCTAACCTTGAATTAACCCTCAGGGACAACATGGATGCGTGCACAAGCCAATGGCCCAAACCTGTGGGCACAAGCGAGGTAAAAGCTGGCGGGTGCTCTAACCACCAACACGAACAAACACCCTGTGACGGGCAGGCCCGTCTCGCAAGGATCCCAGGCACCCTACTTAGGGCGCCTCACGTGGACGCAAGCGGCAAACGAAGTCTCTTGCTGTACGAGGAATACACCGCTCCCGCCAGTAAAACCGGACAAGACAGATCAGCAGACGCCAGCCATCATAAACCATGCAAAGGGCAACGCCGAAGCCGTGACACAGAAATTTTCAAATGGTTCAACTTGCCAAGACTTGCATGGAGCCACAACACATGAGAATTTGAACCCCCTCACACAGGACAACCTGAAACTATGTCTTCAACCGGAATATGTCTCTCAGGGCAAGTGGGACATTCTCAATCGTGGCAATATATTAAAACTCTGTGCCAATATCCCAGGTCTGGAAACCATAAAATCAACAGACATTGAAAGAGTTTCCTTCCTTACCCAAGGACCAGGCGACAGCAATGAAATTACAGAATTGCTTTTCTCTAATCCAGATATGGCTTGTGCATTAAAAAGAAATGGGAAACAACTGGAAGATTGGGGCATAAAAATCATGAGCTGCCCAGCAGTAAAATACCCTATGCCCCATAAACATTGCCACTTGAACCAACTAAATCCCTCTCGGACCCCGGACACACAAAGGATGACCTCATCATTGGAACTACCTCAGCCACTTCTGAAAACTCTGTCCATTCTTCACGGGAGTAACAGCGGCACAAACACGAAATTAACAAGTGATGGTTTAATCAAAGTCACCACAAACCTGGGCAAAGGCACCCGGTGCTGCTCAATACATAACACTTCTAGCGAAGACTGGTCTTGGGTGCCGAGGGCCTTAAATCACAACTCCTAACTCCAGCTCTTTTGTAACTAAGAATCGCTTACCGTATTGGCAAGTGGAGCCATCAGCCAGAAAGAAAATCGAGAAAATCGGCAGCCACAGCACGATTATTTTGTCCTGGAACGTAGCTCGGATTGCGAAGTTACTACAACATCCGGCCATACCCCCGTTTCTTGAAGGGGTGGACGTAATTTGCATCCAAGAAACGTGGGCTATTAAACCAGTTCCAATAAGGGGATTCGCGGGCTACCATAATCCAGCCGTTAAGGAAAACATGTTTGGCAGACCTTCAGGAGGCATCTCAATATACATCAGGCTTTCTCGCAAAATACAATTTAGTGAAATAAAAACATCATCAAATATGTACATGGCAGGCATACTAAAAGGCTTCGCAACAAGCAAGGGCTAACTTACAATACTATTAATTAATGTTTACTATAACTCGCATGGTTCGGGAGCAAAGGACAAACTCTCCCAGCTGATAGGCCACATAGAAAATCTTCTCCTAGAGTTCACTGACATGGAATCAATAATCCTTGGGGACTTCAATACTCACAACATTGGGGTTAGGTCATCCGAAAGTAACAACTCTTCAGCCACAGAGGCCTTCAATTCCCTTATGCTCTCTTATCAGCTGTCATCAGCCCACTACTTATTCTTAAGGGACAACCCAGGTAGCCTGTGCCCCCCACGTATAACAATCATACCACTATTGATTATATCCTAGTAAGCAGTCATCTACAGAAGCTAATGATTGGCTACAAAGTTGAACAATGCAAGGAAAGTGACCATGCTGCATTAATAATCAATTTAAACTCGACAGCAGATAATCACAACACGTTAAAACACGTAGGGTCACCAAACGGTGCTGAACTGTTTACGCTGGTGAGGAGGATTAAATGGGGCATAGCGCCTGTTAACAAGTTCGAGGAATGGAAAAATGAATGGGCTGATGAGCCATTATATGAAACAAAAAGGGGCATAATAAAATAATGGGATCAGTTGGCCCACAACCTAGTACTACATCTACAAGGAGGAATAACACTCAAAACTTATGCATATCCAAGGTATAACTTCGGCCACATCCCTGCACTTAAAGAAAGTGCGAGACAAGTAAGAACTAAACGAAGGGCCTATCTGAAAACTGGCTCAGCTTATGATAAAAGTCAACTCTATGAAACCACAAAATCACACTCGAAGAAAGTTTGGGCCGCAAAACAGGGCTACATTGAGGAGAAATGGCTAAAGATCTTCGGACTATTTAGTCCCAGTAAATTGCAATAGTGCTGGCAATACCTTAATACCTTAAATCAAGATGGCACCCAGAGGGAGAACACAATTGACTCTGATACCTGTGCAGCTCACGTGAAAACCTTGTATAAAGAGGAAGACAGCTCATCTCCACTAAATATAGACCTGGACAATGCTACTCCACTAACCAATTTTATTAATCCAACAAAAACTGTGAATCATCTGACCCTCCCGGAAAAAAAGACAGTTAACACAATCCTAAAAAAAATCAGACCAAATGGAGAGCCTGGACTTAATGGTCTGCCAGGTTTTCTCTTCCGGCAAGATATAGACTTCTGGACTAATAATCTGGTCATGCTATATGCTCAATGTCGATTGTTGGGGAACGTTCCTGACTCTTGGAGAGGGTCGCTACTTCATCCGATTTACAAGAAAGGGCCAAAATCTAACCCTCAAAATTATCGCATGATTGCCCTGCTCGACATCGAGGGTAAGGCCTATGCGAGCACCCTACTAATGGAACTCACAAAGTGGGTTAGCGAGGAGGACCTGCTGCCCTTTTACCAAACAAGGTTCAGACCAGGAGCCTCAACAGTGGACAATATTATAATTCTCTCATATCTATTGCCGAAGGCCGTGGCGCGAAAAATCCTCCCGATTTTTGCCTGCTTCATTGACTAAACGGCGGCCTTTGATGTCGTCGACTGCTCCATTCTTTGGCAGAAATTGGAAAGCTGGAATATTGACCCCCCTTTAGTAAAAGCCATTCAATCGTTATACACAAGAACCTGGGTTCGAATCAATCTTTCAAATACGGCAGCCTCGGAGAAAATAGACACCAACCGCGGACTGAAGCAAGGTTGCGTCTTGGCGCCGATGCTGTTTAATTTATACACCGCAGACCTGGGCAAAGCCCTGACTGGAGCATCATTAGCCCCACCTCGGCTCGGACATACCAAGATCCAACTATTGCAATATTCCGACGACCTGGTGCTTTTAGACCATACTAAAATCGGCCTACAAAAAGCACTAACATCCCTGGGTAATTACAACGCCAAGAACAAACTGATCGTAAATCCATCCAAATCAAAAATAATAATTTTTGGGCCTTACCCGAAAAAAAACCTGACAAAATGGAGGATAGGAAAGCTGTCCTTGGACTGCACACAATTTTATAACTATCTGCGAGTCTGGCTTAGCGAGACAGGGTGCCCACGAGTACACCGTGACAAAATAAAGGCAAAAGGGAAAATCATTGCATATGCCCTCGGCAAGTTGCATGCTACCTTACACAGCCCTACAACAACAGCAATTCAAAGAGTGCTAAGGGCGAAGCTAATACCATCTTTGAACTACGCACAGCAGGCTTTCCCTGGCAAATTACCCAGCGTGCTAGAAAAAATCCACTGCTCGGCATATAAAAAGTTGTTCCACCTACCCGCTTGCACCAGAAACACCTTAGTGCGTCTTGAATTCAACCTGACCCAACAAAAATATGAAGAGCTGGCCTCAATGAGCAAATACTTTTTCCTTGCCACTGTGGCACTAGAGAACTCCCTGAAATCTACCATAAAAAGTATCTTTCTGGAACCAGACAATCCGTGGTCAAACAGCCTCTCTGCTGCCAAAGAAACCCTGAAGCTTGCCGTGGAAAACTGGGACCATGAGTCGATAAAGTACGCCTCCATTAAAAGCGCGATAAAAAAACAGGTTCGCCTTTGCTTGCGCATCTCGGATCTGGAATCATTGGAAACAAGAGGCTTCCACGAGTCTTTAAAACTTCCACATACTGTACAGATTCCCAAACTCCACCTTACCCAGGCGGTGGGGAAACAAGCGTTAAATAGGATCTTAGCGCTCAGACTACATCCTCTCCCCCTTAAAGAACTTTACCCCTCGAGGTCATCCTGGACAAAACATTCTGAGTGTCAGCTATGTAAATACAAACATGAGAGCTTAGAACACATCCTATTTTGTTGTCCGGCACTGTCCTCTGAGCGTAACCTCTACCTAAAGCCAATCTTACGCACATGCGGGATTAGATCAATAAAGGAGGCCGTCCATCACCTATTCACAATGGAAACAGTGAAAGATATGGCTCTGTTTAGCAAAATTATCCAACAGTCTCGGCGGAAATTGATGGCCACCTACAGCTAGGCCATTGACCAACTCGCATACCATCAAACCTCACCAGCCCTTCTGAGGGTGACCAGGCAAGACTGATGGACAAGCATAAATGGTCCAATGAACTCTAGATTTTAAATAGGTCTATGTCTTATCCATTTTAACCCTCCTTTTATTTTATAATACTGCACTTTTGTAGTTTGTTGTCTTATTTTAATGGTTTTGAGTAACCACAAATAAAATTGTATTCATTCATTCATTCATTCATTCATTCATTCATGTTTTATATTTCTGACATGCTCTTGAATTCTAGTCTTGACATCGAACACTACTCCCCACATAGATTTTATTACATGCACAGGTAATCACATAAACTGTATGTGTTGTATTACAGTTAATGAAAGTCATTATTCGATGTTCTCTAGGGCCATTGTATCTGAAGGATTTATTTTTATTCATGCCATATTCGCAGATAGAACAATTCCCGCAAATATAGAAACCCTGCGGTTTGTCTGGCAACCATGTAGATGGGGATATTTTGGGTGGCTTAACATGGCTTGGACATAGGATTTTCTTTATAGTTCACCCTCGTCGATAAATAACTTTTGGTTTCTGCGTGGCTAGATCAGGTGGCAAGGTGTCAGATTTGAGCAAATACAAATTTGTTCATAGTATGTTACAACATGATTGCTGTAAGTTCCATATTCAGTGATAAATACACACTGGCCTTGGGTGGTATTATCAGGCACTCGTGTCTTCTTCACAAGTGTCCCTTCTTTCACAATTTCTGATTTTATTCTCAGCCTTCTTTAGGCACTTTTTATCAAGGCCTCTAGCTTCAAAGTCATGTTTAACCCTGCATATATTCTGCTCAAACTTGCCACCCTCACTGCAGTAACGGCAAATTCTCACCATTTCACCGTAAGTTATGGCATCAATAGTTGTTTTCGGATAACCGCTAGTGGCATGCAACACACTGTGAAAAACACTACAGAACACAGGGAGTCTATGAGCCAAAACAAATGGCCCTGCTGCCAAAACAACTCTCAATGAGTCAGGAGGGTACCCTAGTCGCCCTTCAACAGCTTAGGAAGATTCTGGGAGCACCTTCATGCTTGAAAAAATACATCGCTAAATAAAGAAAAAACTGGTCGACAAGATCCAAAACCATCTACACGTGGATAACCATCAAACAGACTCAGTGATCAGTCCTATCATCTGGCCGTCCTACTTGTGAATCGGCAGGTCCCTTGATCATCAAGACCACATGCCACACAGTTGATTAATGGTACTTGATCTGGTCCACACAGAACTATGAACCGCCTTCTGATGGCTGTTTTTTTTGATGGTTGTGAATATAGTGTGATGTGTGATGTGATGTGAAGGGTATTTATATAGCGTACTGCCACTCCAAGGAGCATCATGGCGCTTAGACTCGTGAGCTGAGAGATGGTAAAATGTACTGTTCTCATACATCCAAAAGGGGAATTAAACAAGTGTTTTACAGACAGAGTCAGCTAGGCTATAAATCCAGGTTTTGAGGGATTTCCTGAACTTATGTTCGGAGGTAATTGTACGAAGCTGATGGGGGCAATTTGTTTCATGCCTTAGCACCTATTACTGCCAGGGTTTTTCCTCCTTTTGTTGCAAGTCTAAATTTTGGAACAGTCATCAAGTTGGCTGTTGCTGATCTAAGTCCTCGAGTGGGGTGGTATCTGTTAAACTTGTTATACAGATATCGTGGACCATGCTTGTGAAAGGCCCTAAAGGTGATCGTGAGGACCTTAAACAGGATGCGCTTCTGGATAGGCAACCAGTGGAGCGCATCCAGTGCGGCCGAGTCCGAGGATTTTCTTGGCCATCTGAGGACCAGCCTTGCTGCCGTGTTTTGAACCATGTGCAGTCTGTGCAGGGACGATTTATTTGCTTCTGCACATAGGCTGTTACAATATTCGATTCTGGATGTGATCAGCGCCACCGCGACCGTACGTCGGGCTGATAAAGGCAAGAAATCGACACATTTCCTGAGGCCATTTATAATGTTAAAACATGAGCCAGCAACTTCTCTAGCCTGCTGTTTAAAAGAGAGAGTCTCATCAAATTGAATTCCTAGATTGCATGCTGCCGTGATGGTATTTGGCGGGGATTCTGCTTCTTTTGGCCAACAAATAAGAGGGGAAAAAAGATTGTTTTGACCAAATGGCAGGATTTCCGTTTTTGCAGAATTACATTTAAGGTGGTTATTGTTCATCCATGCAAAGGTCGCCGTCAGACACTCTTTCAAAGTTAGTTCAGCTTTTGCTGAATCTTCATCTAGGACTAGAACTAGTTGAGTGTCGTCGGCGTACGCTATAGTGCTGATGTTAAAGGAGGAGATAAGATCTATCAGGGGGACCATATACAGGTTGAATAAAGTAGGGCTCAAACTTGAGCCCTGAGGTACCCCTGACCGAACCACCTTCTCTTCGGAACAGAATTGGCTTAGCATAGTAATCTGGCTTCTGTGCGTCAGAAACTTTTTAAACCACCTTAACACGGTGCCCGTTATGCCTGCATTGGCCAGGCAATGTAATAGGATAGCATGGGACACCGTGTCACACGCTGCAGATAAATCTAAAAGGATCAGGACTGCCCTCTAGCCCTGATCCAGTGCAGCTCTTATGGTCTCTGTAGTGGACAGAAGTGCAGATTCTGTGGAATGATGAGCTCTAAAGCCAGCTTGATTTGGATGAAGAATATTATTCTCCTCCAAATAGGCCGAGATCTGCTTGTTGACAAAAGATTCTGCAAGTTTACATACAGCTGGAAGTAATGAGATGGGCCGTAAGTTAGATAGGACTGTTGGGTCCCGCAAAGCTTTTTTTGTATTGGTCTGACAGCTGCGAATTTCCAGCATGCTGGAATCTCCCCTGTTTGAAATGATGAATTGAGAATTGAATTGATCACATGATTGACCTCCTCTTTTATAACTTTTAACAGCGCAGGGAGGCAAGGATTAAACGGTGATCCTGATTTGATAGTAGAAATGGCTTGGGAGGACTCTTCCAGACTAATCATGGCAAAGGTTTCCCAACCTACTGAGTGAGGCTCTTTGTTTTGAATATTCTCTAGCCACTCCAGATTAACCTGAGGGAAATCTTTAGTAAGATTGATTATTTTTTGTTCGAAGAAGGTTGCTATCTCATTGCAGAAAGTCAAAGATGGCGGAATTTCCTGAGAGAGAATTTTTGGGTTCCTAAAACTGTTTACAATTTGGAAGATTTCCTTTTGCTTATTTTGTGAGGCTTCAATCAGATTCGTTAAATAGGTCACTTTTGCACATTTAATTGATGCGTGATAGTTTCTCCTAGCCATTTTATAAGCCTCCTGGTCATTACTATTGTAGTGTCTACGCCATCTCCGCTCTAGTCTTCTCACCTTTCGTAATGTTTCTTTTAATGAACTGGTAAACCAGGGAGCAGATAATCTCCCTTGTCTAAATTTCTGCATTTGTGTCCCCCGGGATTTCATACTTTCCCCGATGTTCCTCATTCACCCCTCATAGCTTTGATTATCAGATGTCACGTCTCCTAGCAGAGATAGCCTACTCTCCTTCACCCAGCTGTTGAGGTCTGGATGCTCCATGATTTTCCCCCAACGTGGGGTGGGCATCTCTGTGCCTAATATAGCTGTCTTCGTTACCTTTGTACCCTCGGTTACAAGGCTGAACGCGATAAATTTGTGGTCCGACCAAGTTTGAGTCGAAGGGGGTTCAACCTTCATGGTGTCTAGATTAGAGCTGATACAGTCTAGAATGTGCCCAGCTTTATGTGTGGGTTCCGTTGTTAGTACCGTCAGCCCCAAAACATGTAAGATCTCTTTAAAACATAACGCTTTAAGGTCACTGATGCTATCCAGATGGAAGTTTAGGTCACCTAATAGGGTAAAATCAGCAGATTTGAGAGTTAAATTCATGAGAACTTCACCCACACTCTCTAAAAACTGAGTCGTTTGTCCGGGGGGCGATATATCAGTGCCCCAGCAAAAGTAAATGAGTCATGAGCCTGAAAGGCAAAACCAAGGCATTCTGCTCCTTTTATATCCAGTAATTCCATAGTGGTACATTTGAGGGTATCTCGATGGATAATAGCTAACCCTCCTCCTCGCTGAGATGGTCTGTCCAATCTCTGTATGAGGAAGCCAGAAGGCAACGCCTGAACTATATCAGGATTAGACCAGTCTTTAAGCCATGTTTCTGTGACTAATAAGCAGTCCAGATCTTTTTCTGAGATAAGATCGTATATATGAAGTGCATTCTTGCACATGGAGCGAGCATTAATGAGTCCCCCAGTAATGTATCTACGAATGGCCTTCTTAGACAGACTTTGGTGGGGTTCTAAATTTAGTTTACAATCAAGACAGCTAATGGGACCTGCCCATTTATCAACATTACTGGCTAGATGACAGTGCATAGATGTAGTATTCAAAGATAGTATATGTTTTTTAGATAACTGACCTGTAATAGAATTTTGCACAGAATGGGCAGCCCCTCGCCCGTCCTTAGCGCGGACGGGCGCAGACGGCCTGGACTATGGCTTGACTTCGGCGCAGCACCTGCGCGTCCGCTGCGTGAAGCAGTAGCCATCTGTCTTTGTAGTCCCGTCTGCAGCGCTAGAGCGCTGGGACTTGTAGTTCCTCAAATATGTCCGTGAGGGAAACTGATCGTGCGTCCTCGGCCACAGCACCTAATCGTCTGTGTTAACTCGGAGGGGACAGTGCAGGCTATTGCGGATTTTAGGGGAGTCCAGAGTCAAAGGTGAAATACAAAATACGGCGCACATTAAAATGAGTGAAAAACTAAAGTAAATATTAAAAATAGTGACAGACAAACTATCACCCGACTTTCCGCCTCAGTTGCACAATTTTTAGATGGGCAAACAAGTAAACTTTCGCCCGGCTTTCCGCCTCAGGTGAGCGTGGAGTCTGTGAACATACAGTGAACATACAGTGCAACATAAACAAACCTAGTGACTTAAAATAAGATGATGTGTCCTCAGAGCTACTACTTTCATGAATGTCAGGGCACACCCCCTAATTAGAAACTATAACAGTGCAAGTGACAGTGTGACCAAATAACTGTCAAAAAATGGGCCTACATGTTTCTACTTACTGGGCAATCTGTCCCCCGGCTTTCATCAGGGCCTCTGCTCTTAAATTATTGCTACTTTTATGATAAAGTAAATAAATGAAAAACTGTGTTTTAAATAAATTTATACCGTTGGAAACGATACAAACTGTAGCAACCGTGATTATTCTAATCCTCCATGTCAATGGATATGTGACTTTGAAGCTAGAGGCTATGATGAAAGGTGCCTAAAGAAGGCTGAGAATAAAATCAGAAATTGGAAAGAAGGGACACTCTCGTGAAGTAGACATGAGTGCCTGATAATACCATCCAAGGCCAGTGTATTTATCACTGAATATTGAACTCACAGCAATCATGTTTATAACATAATACAGCAAAATTGGCATTTGCTCAAATCTCACACCTTGCCACCTGATCTAGTCACCCAGAAACCAAAAGTTGTTTATCGAAGAGGGTCAACTATAAAGAAAATTCTATGTCCAAGCAATGTTAAGCCACCCAAATTATCACCATCTACATGGTTGCCAGACAAACCGCAGGGTTTCTATATTTGCGGGATTGTTCTATCTGCAAATATGGCATGAATAAAAAGAAATCCTTCAAATACAATGGCCCTAGAGAACATTGAATAATGACTTTCATTAACTGTAAAATAACACATACAGTTTATGTGATTATCTGTGCATGTAATAAAATCTATGTGGGGAGTAGTGTTCGATGTCTCAAGACTAGAATTCGCGAGCATGTCAGAAATATAAAACATGAAGATATGAGCAATCCAGTAGTGCAGCATATTTCTAAACACCACCCAAATGATAAAAACATCATGTTTCATGCGATTGATTGTATTGGGACCAATATTAGATGGGGTGATAAGACATTGCAGATCATACAAATGGAATCCCAGTGGATTTGTAGATTACGCTGTGTGACATTAGGCATAAATGTTAACAACGAATTTCATTATTTCTTGTGAGGAACAGGGGGAATTTGCTATGCTTACATTGTAAACATCAGAATACATCACAATAATAATTAGAATACTCTGAATGTGTCTTCTAGGTCTTATCATCCGTTTTCCCCATGTATAGACTACTACTGATAAACTGCTCAAAATGGGTTAAACGTCTCAATTGATTAGAGTGTATGGGTCAAAGCATATATTTTTAACCATTGTGTATAAAAGATGACAAAATGCCCATTTATCATCAACTATATTTTTTGTTGATAAATTCTAAATGCATAATTTAAAAATATTCTGACTCTCTCAGATGAGACATGATACGGTAGTCTATATTATCTCTATGTGGATTACGTCTACTAAGCTATGATGCAGTGAAATCTCTGGCTTTATTTATTCTTGGAGTGTGTTTTTCCGAAAAAAATTCACGTTATTAGAACACAAGGAATAACTTGGTCACAATTGATTGAAGAAAATAATAATGCTTCACTACATCAGCATAACCACTACAAATTGGCACATGAAATAAAAAAAGGATAAAAAACGATTACAAACGTAAGTGCCCTTTTAGGACAAGTGCTAATGCATTATTATAGGTAATATGCTTTTATAAATAGATTGGAAGACCGTGAAATGTCTGATAAATTCAATATTGACTAGTTACTATTATGATCGTTCAAATAGTAAGCGTGACAATAAAACTCGTGAAAACGATTGTGTGCGCGCTTGTCTCTTTGTGGACAGTGCAAATTTTAATACGTTGTAAAAAATGTTTCTGCAAGCATATTAATAATTTAGCCTTATAATACAAGAACCGATAGCTACTGTTACTTTCACCAATAAGATAGTCAATCTGGCGCATATTACAATCGATCATACAATGTGACTACGCTGGTGATTGCTGCTGAGGACTTTTTAGATCCGTGATTTCGGAAGCATTGTGAAAAAACTATTTAAATGATGCGGTCCGTTTGAAGTAATATCTCTTCTAGGTCACAATACCGCTCACATTATTATTTTTTCATTTATAATGTTTCTTTGTATTCAGACTAGTTTAATATAACAGTAGGAAGCAAATTAATTATATCTTTGTGCTAGAGTGTTTATGAAACGGCCAGATTTTAACATATTGGGCACTAATTCTTAATGAGAGACTACATTCCAAGATGGCGCTGACTATTGCATATAAACGGATAGGCTTCATACGATATCAAAAATATACAAAAAATGCGAATTGGCAATTGTTAATTGACTAATAAGCAATCACACACAATATAAAAGGGACAGAAGTTTTTGGCAGAAGTTTATGCGCTACTTCTGCCGTGGATGATTGTGCGGTTTTGACTTTCTCGCTGACATTGTAAGTACTGGGGGATTCTTTCCATCTATGCGATGCGTGTATTTGAGGTCCTGACACTGTTGCTAGGAATCTTAATCTTGTGCGGTGAATATCCGTCTGTGTTTTGAAGTAACAAACAATATGGGCTTTGATACATCTTAAGATGGCGGGCATGTGCCGGGTTTAAACTAACTTGTACATTAATGGGGCTATCGCGATAATAATCCAGTGGTGGTTTGCCGTACACTGACCTAGTATGCCTTATGAGTCGAGTAACAATATGTGCGGTTTTAGCTGTATGTATGGTGCTAAAACATTACTCTACCGTTGGATAGTAAATATAAATTAATATGACACTCCACTGTACGAGACATGTTTAATATGGACTCTAAGATGGGGGGTGCTTGCCAGGTCGAGGCCAAATTGTGAAAAAATTGGGGCACTGACATAATACTTTGGTGGTCTCTTGAATGCACATTGATTTCTCCAATGGATGAAGTTTTATAGGAAATATAAAACATCGACTCATCTTTGTGCGACAACTGTATTTTAATTCTGATAATTATTTGACTTTTAAAAAAAGTGTGCTGTATTAATTTTGGGCAAGCCAGTGGGACAACTATTGGCTTACCAATTAGAGGTATAGGGAATTGTGCCTCAAGCCTTTTTGCACTTTTAAATTAGACAATCAGGAATGTTAGGTCTGGTGCGGGAACCTATGCTTTGACCTCCCCAAAAAATTGTTGCTAAAATATATGTGTGCTAAACAGAAATACCTTGATCCTGGCTGTATCGACATCAAAGATGTGCGGTGCAGACGAAGCAATGCATCAGTGTTGATCAACGCAGTGATGGTGAAGCACCAGTCTAGATCCGAGCAAGGAGCTGCGATGTGGGTATTCGGTGTCAGTGCCAAGGATACCGTCAATGGAGATGTGAAGACTTCAAGCTCGAAAAAGCGTTGAGTTGTAGTGGTTTTGAAGGAAATCAGTAAGGGCTGATCCACGCAGCAAAGGCAATGCGCAGGTTATTGTCATGCAACAGGGGCAATACGCCGGTTCTGATCCACTCAAGAGGGCCAATGCACCAGTTCAAGAGAGAATACATGGGTTTTGCAGAAGCAAGCACCTTAAGCCCACTTCCAAGGGCCCAGGACTGGGATTGCAAAAAACACAGTTGATGGACAGAATGTAGAACAATGCCATACATTCATCCCAGTACAAGGATCTGGGCCTAAATCCATAGTTTTTTTGCACTCCACACCACCCTGGGTTAGACACTGGCTATATGCAAATCAGCTCTGACCCTGTGCCTCGTGGGAACAGTCCAGTCCGAACTACCAAGCCATGTCTTTCCCAGACCGGAATCAAGCATCCAAGGACCGGTTTCTGGCTATCAGCCTTCATCAGCCTGGATAGCTTGACTCCAGTGGTGTGGAGAGCCTGGGACTCACGTCTGAGCATACCCAGCCCACTCGGGGTGAAAATTGCAAAAAACACAGTTGATGGACAGAATGTAGAACAATGTCATACATTCATCCTAGTACAAGGATCTGGGCCTAAATCCATCGTTTTTTTGCACTCCACACCACCCTGGGTTAGACACTGGCTATATGCAAATCAGCTCTGACCCTGTGCCTCATGGGAACAGTCCAGTCCGAACTACCAAGCCATGTCTTTCCCAGACCGGAATCAAGCATCCAAGGACCGGTTTCTGACTATCAGCCTTCATCAGCCTGGATAGCTTGTCCCCTTTTGTATCGCCCAGGACTGGGATGGCACCACTTGGCAGGGCAGACTAACAGATGGCAGAGTGCAGGTGCAGAAGCAGGTTGGTTGGATGTCTTTTATGTCCCTAAGACTTTGGATTAGGAGGCCAGCTAGGCCTTGGGGTCACTCTGGATTCAAGTGATGCAGGTCCAGTCCCTCTCACCCAGGCAGGGGAAAAGTAGGCAGAAGAACAGTACAACAAGCAAGGTAGGAGTCCAGCAAAGCAGCTGTCCGGCTGAGTGTCAGTACTTCAGCAGTACAGCAGTCCTTCTTCCTGGCATAGTCTTCACTCAGGGCCTGCTCTAGGGCGGTGTGATTGGTGCCACTGCACCGGGCGCTGACTTGGGTTGGGGGTGTCATTTTTGCAAGTATATTTTTATTTTAAAAGCACCTGTTTCCTAGTTCCCGTCCTCCAGCAATTTTCAGGCATCAATTAAAATGTCAACACAACTCTGGTGATTAATTGCCTTCCTGGAAAGAGACTAGAGGTTTGTCTATTGGAGGTTTTGACACGTCCTAAGTTAGCTCAGAGGGTTAAAATGCCTGCTGCTAAGAACGTGTACCATGCAGATAACAAAGTGCATGTAATGTAGACAGTTCAGTGGGTTAATGCTTCTGTAAGAGAGCTTCTTTTGTTACTTGTCGTTTAGCAGTCCTAATCCTAGTATACAACATTGAGCTATTAACTCTCATCAAAGAGCTGTATGCAAAATGCAAGGTATATGTTAGAGCTATGTGTTTTTTGCCTAGTCCTACATTATCCTAATCTTTGGTAGAAAACAATTCTTATTATTAAAGAGAACCACTAACAATGATGTTACGTTTTAAATTCTGAATTTGCGATTTTCCAGAATAAGGAATCTTAAACTATATTGCCTACAAGATCAAAGACAGGTCACTCCTACACTACACCTTGTTGTCCTGTCTAATGTAACAATTCCTATACACTGATTTACACACATGTGATTGGCTCTGTGCAATGTGAGTGTGATGTAAAGTGCTCTGATACCTTACACTGGTATGAGTGGTGCTATAAAACGAAATAAATCTGAGACAGTGGTTATGGAGACTCGAGGGGCACTGTTAAAGGGTGCTAGTGATGGAATCCATGGCAAAGGTGGTCATTGGGGTGGGGGGGCGCCAACAAATATTGTCACACAGGGCGCCACCAGTGTTAAAGCCGGCCCTATCTTCACTGACTGGTCCAGAAGTGTTCTAAAGTGGTGTTGTTAGAGGCCCAGAACTTATATCCCCTTGTATCAGTGGGGGAGTCTTTAAAGAGGAAGTATGCAGCCGGTTGCGTGGGGAGAGGACACAGCCTATTCAGTGTAAGTGAGTCTGGGTCCAGATCCTCCCTCCCATCCCCCTAGAATGACCCGTCAAGCCTTTCATAGCTACCATTGTGTGTGGCTGTATAGGGGACATTCACAAAGCCCAGCTGTCAACCTGTCCAGACATGTATTACAGACATAGCAAACACAACAAGATGATGGACGGAGTGCTGAAACATTTTAACTACTCGCCCCCAGTAACAGATCTGGGTTTAATCTATCATTCTTTTGCTCAATATGAGACCCCAGTTTGGACACAACCATATGAAAATCAATCTTGACCCTGTTCCCCATGGGAACAGTCCAGCCCAAACTGCCAGGCCAGGTCCTCCCTGGACTAGAATCAAGCATCCTGGGACTGGTGTCGGGGGTTTGTCTCTCATCAGCCAGTCTAGCTTGAATCCAATGGCACAGTGAGCAAGGGACCCACGTCTGAGCATACCCTTGGCCACTCAAGGCAAGCATAGCAAACACAACAAGATGATGGATGGAGTGCTGAAACTTTTCAACCACTCACACCCCGTCACAGATCAGGGTTTAATCCATCATTATTTTGCTCACTATGCCACCCCAGTTTGGACCCAACCACATGCAAATCAGTCTTTACCCTGTTCCTCATGGGAACTGTCCAGCCCCAACCTGCCAGGTCCTCCGTGGATGGAACAAGCATCCTGGGATTGGTTATGGAGTTTCACCCCTCATCAGCTGGGCTATCTTGAATCCAGTGGTACAGTTAGCAAGGGACCCACGTCTGGCCTTGGCCATTTAGGGGAAACATAGCAAACACAACAAGATGATTGACGGAGTGCTGAAACTTTTCAACCACTCCCCCCCAGTCACAGATCTCAATTGAATCTATCCTTCTTTTGCTCACTATGTCACTCCAGCTTGGACCCAGCCATATGCAAATCAGTCTTGACCCAGTTCCTCATGGGAACAGTCAAGCCCGAACTGCCATGGCCAGGTTCTCCCTGGACCAGAAACAAGAATCCTGGGACCGGTTTCCAGGTTTCACCCTCATCAGCCAGGCTAGCTTGAATCCAGTGCCACAGCGAGCAAGGGACCCACGTCCGGGCATACCCTTGGCCAGTTCGGACTGGACTGTTCCAATGATGAACAGGGTCAAGACTGATTTGGATATGGCTGTGTCTGAGCCCAAGAATGATGATGGATTCAACCCATATCTGTGACTGGGGGTGAGTGTCTGTAAAATTTCAAGTGCTCCGTCTATCATCTCCTTGTGTTTGCTGTGTATAAGAGACAGGCAGCAGGCACCAAATGGCTAAAAGTGAGAAAATGCCAACTTTCTAAAAGAGGCATTTTCAGAATTCCAATTTAAAATCCGTCTTCACCATAAGTCTGGATTTTAAATTGTGATTCAGAGATACCAAACTTGAAACGTCCATCTCTTCTCAATTGGGAATTACACTTATAACATGTAATATGGTAATTCCAATGCTATCCTATAGGTGAGATAGGGCTTGCAGTAGTTAAAAACGAATTTGAGAGTTTTTTACTATAAGGACATATATAACTTAAAAGTACATGTTTTACCTTTTAAATACATTGCACCCTGCCTATGGGTTGTCCAGGGACTATCTTAGGGGAAACATATGTATAAAAAGGCAAGGTTAATGCAGGGCAAGTGATTTATCTTACCAGGTTGAAAAGGCAGTGTAAAATGCACACACAAGGTCTGCAATGGCAGGCCTGAGCCATGGTTAGAAAGCTACCAGAGTGGGTGGCACAATGAGTGCTGGGAGCCCACTTGTAGCAATACATTTACAGGCCTTGGGTACTTGTAATGCTCTTACTAGGGACTCATAAGTAAATTAGGATTTAAGGATTTGAAAGCTTTATTGGAGGTATATACTCATAAAAGCACAACATACATTTAAAATACATCACATAAATATTTGTTTCACATTTATACAAATACAATATTTCTAAAACAGTTGTGCAAGCTTAATCAGTATAAAAATTGACAAACATTTAAAACAAGAATCAAATTGCATTTGTAGAGAGAACCCTCCGCCTAATGGACCACGCCCACCCCAAATACTTAGCTATTCCCATAACAATAAACTCGTCAGTGGAGGTACAGATGATTCTCAAGGCCTCAACAGCACTAGATGTCCCTAGATTCTTACAAACTGGAGCTAGCCATACCCTCCTTGGGGTGGTATATGCATTACAAATAAATAGGAAGTGGCCTATACTTTCATTGGCTGCCCCACACGCTGGACAGCATAGGGTGTTCGAACTCCTCCACCTGCCTGTTAGATATCTCAAGGGGAGGGAACCAGACCTCAACTGGAAAAATAACTTCCTGTCCGTGGGGACAGTTATACTGTCCCAATACTGTTCTAACACGGGACACATTTTAATTTCCAGAAAACGACCCCCCATCGAATCAGATTTTGTACCCCTCCAAAGCCTATCGTCTATCCAGTCCCAGTATAAAGTCTTAATGGTATCTTTATTAGGAAAAACTTCCCCCGCGGGATTGTCCCAAAGGTTGGAGAGACCAAGTTCACCTAACATAGCCCTTAAATTTTTCAGCCGTGGAATTTTGTGGACGGTGTCAATATTGATTATTGCAAGAAACCCATCTGCATAGTGCTTGATCTCGGGGGTGGTCCAAAGACGTCTCCAATATAAAATGGGACGCAATCGAGCTTGGTCACTAACAGATCTTCTCCCAAGATCAAGTTTAAGCGGGATTAGTGGGGTGCTCTGGGGAAGTCCCGTAATTCCCCTGAAGAACCTGTTCTCTGATATCTGTAGGGAGATAAGCTTTTCGAAGCCCCACAGCTCTGCCCCATATAGGGCCGACCCTATTGCCTTTGCATCATATACGGCAAGGACAGGTTTTATTGGTTTTGTTTTCGATTTTTTATGCTCCACCCGTAGTGCTCCCGAAATTTGCTGGTGTTTCAAGACCGCTTTTTCAATATGGTGGGACCAACCTTGGCTATTTGCTATTTGTACCCCCAGATAGGTAAACTCCCTAACCACCTCAAGCTCGATATTATTCAGGTAAATCCTAGGACGAGGTTTACATCTCGGGGAAAAAGCCATCAGCTTGGTCTTGGCAACATTAACCTCGAGGCCATGCTCCAGGCAGAAACCATCAAAAATATTTAAAGCACATTGTAGCCCAGAAGGGGTCTTGGACATAATTAACGTATCGTCAGCGAACATCAGGATCGGGACCCTGATGCCCGCTAACGAAGGTGCGTCGACACTAGCATCCAGCATCCTACCTACTATTCCATTAATAAATAATGAAAAAAGCAACGGTGCCATTGCACAACCCTGGCGAACCCCCCGTTCAACCGGAAAGTCGGCGGAGGATTGACCATTCAGGCCCCACTGAACTTTAGCGAAATTACTCTCATGCAACCTCATGATTAAAGTGAGCAATTCCGCTGGGATGCCTATTTTGTTTAAGACTGTCCAAAGCCTGCTCCTCGGGACCAAGTCAAAGGCAGCCCGCAAGTCGACAAAGGCGACATACAGGCTGCCCCTGCCAAGAAATACCGTCCCCCACCGTAGCATAGTGAAACGAAACACCTGATCGACAGTGCTGGTAGCCCGCCGGAAACCTGCCTGGTAAGGGGAAAGGGAATTGTTCTCATCCACCCATTCCATAAGCTTGTTTACCACCATCTTCCCTATCACTTTTTTTGATAGTGGCAATCAAGCTTATTGGCCTGTAATTGGCCGGGAGGGACCGATCTCCTTTTTTATGGATCGGTATGATAATTGCTCCCTTCCATTGTTCTGGGACTAGCACGCCCTTTGCAATAGCATTCCCCAGTAAGAACACATACCTAGTCCACCTTTGTTTGTCATTTTTAAAAACATCCGAGGGTATCCCGTCTAGACCCGGGGCCCTTCCCCCTTGTAGGGAGCATATTGCAATTTCAACTTCTTTGGGGGAAAACAAATTACCACTAGGAAATACAGCTGGAATCACTTCCCCCATAACCACCTCCTTTGTCTCTGCATATTGGGGTCTAAAATAATTCACCGAAGCGGCCTCAGCAACATTGTTGTCTGGTTTATTTGGGATACCACCTCTACCCCACTTCACTATCTTCCAGAAGAGCCTGGAATCCTTAGCTCCAGAGGCTTCCTGTAATTCAGCCCAATACTTCTCATCCCACATTTTCTTTGCCAGGGATATGCTTGCGTTATAGCGCTTCCTTGCTGCACTAATCGCAGCCCTATCCCTGCTCCTAATAGCGCTACCCAGGGCTAATCTGACCGCCCTACACTGTTGGTTAAACCACCTGGCTGGTTTAGGAGGAAGTGTACGATTTGCCTTGTGTTTTCTCATAAAGTGAGGTCTTAGAAGGGAAAAGAGATTGTTATGGATGTCAGTAATTACCCTAGACCCTGTGCTACGGGACTTACTATCTCCATAGAGGCGAGAGCACGGTCCACCTCAGAACTAATAAAATCCATGGATTCCGCATTCGCCAACACACATGGCCATTTCAATCTGCGCATATCATTGGCCATGTCAGGGAGTAAACCGTCAATTGGCTGCAAGTTATACTGGGTGACCGTCCACCAGGTATGGGTCACACAAAGGGGGTTATGATCACTTTCTAATCTACCCTTGACTTCCATGTCACAAACCCCCTGCCAAAGATTAAGACTGTATATAACGTAGTCAATCCTACTTCTATTATGGCCATTATCAAATGTGCAAGCACCCTCCTTGTCGCCCTTTGTCCTCCCATTGAGGGCTCTCATCCCATATTCCAGACACATGGCATTTAAGAGAAGTACGTCCTTCGTCCAGCGTTTAACAGGGGCTAGATTCAAAGTAGGGACTCCCCAAAGATTATCCTCCTCCTGCCCCAGGGGATCATCAGTGCTGTCTAGGGGTTCAAAGGTCCTATTTAGATCCCCAGCTACCACTACTCTATTTCCAAGGGACTTTGTTTCTAGAAAGGTAGAAAGGGCCTCTAAAGTGGGGGAACTCCCAGTATTAGAGCCCCTGGCATAAACATTGTACAAATCTATCACACCCCACTTTTCTGAGGACATTCGCAACATTAAAATGTCTCTGCAGCCCAAATCACACACTTTTATTGTAATCTCCAAACTCTGCTTGATCCAGATTGTAAGACCTCCCATAGGCCTACCCCTGGCACCTCTGTTTGCTGGAATAGAGAAGTTTAAATAACCTGGAAGAAAATTGGGATCACAAGCCCATGTCTCCTGTAAAAAACACACATCAAACCCATTAATAAAATCAATCCAGGTTTGTGACATCAGCTTGCTACCCAATCCTGCAATATTCCAAGATATAAACTTCCCTACAGTAGGACCATCCCTGCATACTACTTTTGTCAAAGACATGGTAGGAAGGTTGGCTGAGCTGCCACCATGCCCTCCCCAATTTTGATCATTTCCCATAATATTGTGCTCCACTTCTTGAGTACCAACAATACTTGGTGTGGGTAGTTCCCCACTCCCCTGGTTTTGCGTTAACTCCCCGCTTGCTTCCTCCACAAGTATAATCTTTTCTACTACTTTTATTTCATTTAACACCACATTAGTATTCAAAGCAGAAACATTAGGGTTCCCACATAAATTCCAACAAGATGTGCCTCCCCTACTACTCAAATAATCAATCTTTGGTCAACAACCCCAACCCGAACCTTGCATGCCATCCAAGAAATTATAGTTTAGGCCATTACAATGGTTTGGCCATTGCAATGGTGCAGCAAAAGGAACAACCCCTACCGGGAGGGGGTTGTTAGGACAGCTTAAATTCCTAAACACGCCTGCTTGGGCGCTTGTTGGTCTTGGGTAGAAAAAAGTGAGGTCAACAATACCGATTCCACCACTACTTGTGCCCCAGCCCTGTCTCGTTATCCATCCTGCCACCCTGGGGTCTTGGAAATTTATGACAATACAGTCCCCCCCCCAAGTTTTTGGGAGTACAACCAATCCAATCTATCCTCCTTACCCCTATTATCAACCCATCCACTTCCCCTGGTAGTGGTCTATTTACCCTTAACCAGTGCATTACCTTGTTTTTCAGCATCTGGAAGGTTTCTCTTTGTCCATCCAAAAGGGGTGGTACGTTGGTAAGGACCGCCACATAGGGATAGGAGTCTGGGGTAAGATTCATAGGGGGTATCTTTTGAGGGGGCTTCATCGAATAAGACGTTGGTTGTCTAATAGCTGGAGCAACAGGGCGGAATGTAGGAATATTTGGTGGTTGCTGAGAGCTAGTGGGTACAGCATTACTTAATCTGGACCCATTATTACCCCCTACTCCAACACTAGGGTTGGGTTTTGAGATACTTAGTGGAGGCTGGGAATCTTTCGGTACAGAAGTACTACTTTGAGGGCATTCATTATTCTTAACTTTAGGCATTGGGTCCGGGAGCTTGGTTGTTTTTTTCCCGGTACTGCTGCCAGGGCAAGCTAGCACTACAGAAGTAGTCTGTTGACCCAGTCCCTTCCCCTGAAGCCCACTTGTGGTTCTGTCTACTGGAGGTCGTATTTCAACAATAGGCACATTTTTAACCTGTCCAATAGGTTCCTGCAGCTTACTACTCTCGCTTTTCCTATATTGGGATTTGATTAATGATTTTGTGGAGAAAAAGTTGTCTAAGGTAGCCTGCTCAAAGTGGTCTAATCGATTGACTAATTTATTAATTTTTTCCTCCACGGGAGTCAGGAGAGACCTTAACAGCTTTTCTAACTCGGGCAGCAATAAATGAATAGGGGATGAATTCTCGTCCAACCCCGTCCCCGGGGGGTCATTGGTAGTGGGACCTGGGCTCATTAAAACAGCAGTTCCCCCCTCATTGAGTGGTTCTCCATTTTGGCTAACCCCAATATATTCCTTGTGGGTGCGCGAAGTTTTTGCAACTTTCCTAACTTTACTTGGAGGTTTGGGGAAATAACATTTCTTCGGGCGGTGCTCCTCTTTCTTTTTGAGCATGGTTTTAGTTGAGCCACACTGGTTGACACACCTGGCTCAACTATACAAGTTGGTGAGTCAATAAGATTAATAGGTGGAATTGTGGGCATGGAGGAAATCTCAGGTCCCGAATTCGAGCCACCCTCCGGCTCCAAGAATAAAGGGAAGGCATAAGGTGTTTCGGACATGGCGGGCAAGATTATGGACGACAAAGGAGTAACCAATGCCGGATAGCCTTGCGGCAGCCTTTTTTCCACAGAGTTTTTAAGAAGCTCGATGGACATCCTACGTTCAACACGTCTCTCTGCCAGGGAAATTTCCTTGCCAATGTCTTGAGCAGCGCGATAGAAAAATTTATCTAGTGGGCCAAGAATGACTGGCCCAACCTCGGCCTGGGGAGAGACCAGGGTGGTACTATTTGGTAATGAGGACATTATTTACAGCCCCCAACAGCTATACAACAAATAATTAATAAGAGTACACCTAAAATGTGTTACGTGTCAGTGGGGTGGCCCAGCCCGGCCTCCTTTGGCCCCTGACGGCCTCAGACAGTCCCGCCCTTGTCCCGGGCTTCTCCCAGCGCGCTCCCGCGCAGCGGGACCAGTCTGTTAAGTTTATAGGATCTGTGTGAGAGGGGAGGAGCCTGCAGGGAGAGCGTCTCAGGTGCTGACAATGGAGACGGGCGGGCGCTCCTGGGACTTGTAGTCCTGCGCCCACCCTCGCTCGCAGCCCTGCTCCAGTAAACGCCCCAAGATGTTAAAACGAGCGTGCGGTGGTTTCCTCCTCAGCCAGGCGTCGGCAATGGTGCAGTGACAGAGACCCACACGAAGCGGGACCCGCGGAGCGGGTTCCGCGAGAAGTAAAGGGAAGAGCGGACAAAATGCAGCAGCTCGCAGTCCCAACCTTTGCAACCAAACAAGAAGCGATCAAACGGTGTAACAGGTCCAGGGGGTTTTACAATGGTGATGGTGGGGAGGAGCCTGCAGGGAGAGCGTCTCAGGTGCTGACAATGGAGACGGGCGGGCGCTCCTGGGACTTGTAGTCCTGCGCCCACCCTCACTCGCAGCCCTGCTCCAGTAAACGCCCCAAGATGTTAAAACGAGCGTGCGGTGGTTTCCTCCTCAGCCAGGCGTCGGCAATGGTGCAGTGACAGAGACCCACACGAAGCGGGACCCGCGAAGCGGGTTCCGCGAGAAGTAAAGGGAAGAGCGGACAAAATGCAGCAGCTCGCAGTCCCAACCTTTACAACCAAACAAGAAGCGATCCAACGGTGTAACAGGTCCAGGGGGTTTTACAATGGTGATGGTGGGGAGGAGCCTGCAGGGAGAGCGTCTCAGGTGCTGACAATGGAGACGGGCGGGCGCTCCTGGGACTTGTAGTCCTGCGCCCACCCTCGCTCGCAGCCCTGCTCCAGTAAACGCCCCAATATGTTAAAACGAGCGTGCAGTGGTTTCCTCCTCAGCCAGGCGTCGGCAATGGTGCAGTGACAGAGACCCACACGAAGCGGGACCCGCGAGCGGGTTCCGCGAAAAGTAAAGGGAAGAGCGGACAAAATGCAGCAGCTCGCAGTCCCAACCTTTGCAACCAAACAAAAAGCGATCCAACGGTGTAACAGGTCCAGGGGGTTTTACAATGGTGATGGTGGGGAGGAGCCTGCAGGGAGAGCATCTCAGGTGCTGACAATGGAGACGGGCGGCGCTCCTGGGACTTGTAGTCCTGCGCCCACCCTCGCTCGCAGCCCTGCTCCAGTAAACGCCCCAAGAGGTTAAAACGAGCGTGCGGTGGTTTCCTCCTCAGCCAGGCGTCGGCAATGGTGCAGTGACAGAGACCCACACGAAGCGGGACCCGCGGAGCGGGTTCCGCGAGAAGTAAAGGGAAGAGCGGACAAAATGCAGCAGCTCGCAGTCCCAACCTTTGCAACCAAACAAAAAGCGATCCAATTGGGGATGAGCCAATATTACCATGTTTTGGGGAGAGAGCACAAGCACTTTAGCACTGGTTAGCAGAGGTAGAGTGCACAAAGTCTAAAGCCAGCTAAATCGAGATGAGAAAAGTGGAGAAGGTAGGGGAAAAGTTGAGTGGAAGACCACACTAAGGCTGTCAGATCTAGCACATTTTACCCCACCAGCTAAAAGTGGGAGTACTCTTCACTAAGCGCGACAAAACCTGTAAAGACCATCACCATTGCCATGGGCTGACCTGGATGGTGTTCCACCGTAAAGTCCTGTAGGGAGATGGACCACCGAAACAGTTTGGGATTTATTATCCCTCATCTCAACGATCTATTTGAGGGACCTGTGGTCTGTCTGAACTAGAAAAAGAGTACCAGACAGGCATGATCTCACCTTCTTTTGTGCCCAGAACACAGCAAAAGCTTCTTTTTTAATGGCACTCCACCTCTGTTACTGTGGAAGTAGCCTTCTACTAATGAATGCTACTGGTTGGTCTAGGCCCTCCTCAATCAGCTGTGCTAAGACTGACACTGTGCCATGCTCTGAAGCATCCGTTTGCACAATGAATTGCTTGGCGAAATCAGGTGCCTTGAATACAGGTGCTGTATACATGGCGTATTTCAGGGAATCGAAAGAACCTGATTTCTCAAGCAATATCCAAGCAGTATTGTGAGTTGCTGGGAAGTCAGGACGACTAGCAATGTACCTTGGGTGGATCGAGAAGCATATTAGTCCCGGTCTCATCTCGGTTCTCAATGCAGTTTTTAGCCAAGTTTTAGATTTTGGCTATCAGGGCAACACTACTACAGGTCGGGTCCAGGTAAGGGGGTTCAAGATGGTTTGAGCATTATCTGTCCCTGCGGCTCTAATCAGGAGGCCAGCCAACTAGCCGTTGAAGTCACTCTGGTAGTCCTGGCTTCAAGAAGTGGGGAAGGACTCAAGCAGCAGGGCAGGACTCTAAAGTTCAAGGCAGGCGTTAGGTAGCAGGTTCAGCAAAGCAGTCTTCTGAAGGAAGCACATCAGGCCAAGGGCCGCAGCAGGCAGTCATCTGAGAGTCCTGCCGCAAGTCTAGAAAGTGAACTGAAAGTGGGTCTAAAGATCCTATTTTTATACCTGGTGCCTTGCTTGAATTAGGATATTTTATAGAGGTTTTCCTTTGAATTGCTTGGAGTTTGCAGCCTCCCTGCCCTGGCTCCAGCCTGGCTGAATATACAATGAGGTTTGTGTGAATGGCAGGGCACAGCCTATTCTGTTGCAAGAGACCAGGTCTGCCACCACCTTATGCTGCCACCGATGGCCCATCCAGGCACACCTAATCTCCCTGCAGTAAGAAAACCTGGGAGGAATAAACAAGTCCAACAGCCAACTTCACCCAGTTAGGGTGCCCAGGAACAGGCTGCAGGCACCAAATAGTTAGGTCAGAAAAATGCCAACTCTCTAAATGTTTTCCTGGGTTGGACAATTATTAAACAATAAAGTAGTCACTATGAGGGTGGTGTAGCCCTTGACTAACACGGCAATCTTGGTATATTTGGGAAAGAAGAAAAACCTCTTCATATGAATTTAGTGCATTTATTTATGTGTATCTCCTTTATGAATATATCAATCAATTCACACAATAAATTATAATACTTATACTAGGTGCTCCTAAAAAGTGACAGTGCAGTGAGAGTGATATTTGGTAAATAAAAAGTGCTTTGTGCTATGTAGAACTTATATACATGTGCCTGATAGGGACAAAATAATGTTGAGGGTTGACAGTCACCATCAAATTTCTTAAAAACACAATCCACATATGTTATTTGTTGATGTTTTGACCCTTCAACATAGGTATTTAGAGGTGTTTAATAACTCTCTGAAAGTGGCGTTTTCTAAATTGTAACTTAAATTCTAATTTTACCACTAAGGAGGATTTTTAATTACAATTTCTCAGAAACCAAATATGAAATGTCACCTGTTCCCAATCAAACGTTAGCACTTGTAATAAGGAAATCCAATGTTATCCTAAGGGAGAGGTAGGCCTCACAATAGTGAAACATGAATGTAGGAATTCTTCACTACCAGGACACGTAACAGGTAAAAGTACATGTCCAACCTTTTAAGTACACTGCACTTTGCCATCTGGGGCTTTTTAGGACCTCCACTAGGGATGTGTTATATTTATTAAAAAGGGAGGTTTGGACCTCGCAAAAGGTTTATTATGCCAGGTCAAAATGGCAGTTCATACTGCACACAGGCTACAATAGCAGGATTGGGACATGTTTAAAAGGCTACTTCAGTGGGTAGCACAATCATTGCTGCAAATCAAATAGTAGCAATTAATTTACAGGCCCTGGGTACATGTAGTTCCACTTTACTAGAGTCTTACCAGTAAATTAAATGTGCCAATTGGGTGTAAGCCATTTTTACCATGTTTAAATGTGAGAGCCCAAGCCCTTTAGCACCGGTTAGCAGTGGTAAAGTACTACAAGCCAACAAAAACAGTCACAGAACAGGAGGGTGAAGGAAAGAGTTTGGTTATGATCCTGTAGAAAGGACCAAGTCAAACACACCCTCTATCTTCCTCCCTCCCCATCCATCCCACACAGAAACCCTAGCACACATTCACCACCAGCTTGGAACAGATGATATATGTGTGCATTTCAGTGGATTTCCCTCATATGCCACCATCCTAATTATTTGATTGTATATTGATGTTTCATACAATTTAATATGCATGACAAGTTCAAAGGAATATTTCAAAAGAGAGCGAATCCTGCCAGGGCTGTGTATTGTCTAGGTTCTTTTTTAATAATTTTTTGATGCGTCGACTAGTTACATTAGCAATGACAAGGGTATTAATGGCAAGCATTTGATGGAATGGGCCGTCTTTGGATTGTCAATGCCTTCAGGTTGGATTTTTATGCTGCAGCTCTAGCTGTTTATCTTAAACTCTGTATGCTTAATGTGAGGATTTGGGTGTATAATGTGATGTGGCTGTGCAGCCTTTCGGAGGAATAAACCCACAAAAACTGTTTTTGGTCCAGTCAGGCTTATTTGAACAACCTTAAGCTCAACCCCAGTAGCTATGGCTTCAAGCTGCAAGGTTTGAACAAAGGATCTATTGTCAAGCATTTAACAGTACCAGAAAATGAAATAAGAAAACCACAAAAAAGAAAGAAACACAACATAATTAATACAAATATATATTTTAATGAATATTAGAGTCTAAGATGGGCAAAATCCACCCGATGTTTTTCTAAAGAAATCTTACCACAAGAAAGCATTGGCAACCGCAAAGCTTGAAGACATTGAAAAGTTGATGAAAGTTACTACTCCTGCCCAACTTAGATGACACAATCTGACAGGTAGAAGTATGGGGGGAGGGGGAATGGGTTAGATCTGGACAGTTACCTGGCCACCAGAGTATTTTCAAGCCCGGTTGCACACTTTACATCATGACTGCCATAGACATACATGGAGTGGTCCTGATGCTGAGGATACAGAAGATGAAGACGCTTAGGGATGTTCCAGGTGCTATTCGGTCTACAAGGGTGTCTATGCGGTTATTCCTCTACGAGTCAGGTGGAGCGACTTCGGCCACAGAGGTCGGGATCCCTCAAAGTTCTCTTTGAGACCATAGAAGGCTAGCTGCATCTGGGCTACCGGTCTCCATGGACAGCGATTCCTGAAAATTCTTTTGCTGGGGCTGGGGTACCTCTTGTGTGACCATGGGACTCAGATGACACTCCCTGGTATGGCTGACTTGGGTGCAACTTTTGGTCATTGAGGATCAGTCTCTTGGGGCACCCAACGTCAGTTAGAAGGAAATCTTCTGCAGTGGCTAGCAACTTGCCTGCAGGGGTACTTCAGCTCTGCTGATCCTGGTGCAGGTCAAGTGGGTCAGTACATGCTTTCTTGGGGCACTTCTTTGGTCTGGGGTAGGACTTTTCACCGAGGTAGGAGTCAGAGGCACAATCCTCTCTTCACTAGCCCAAGGTGCAACAGGTGCAGTCCAGCAGACAGTGCAGCCTTTATACAGCCAAAGGAGCAGAAGGGCAGTCTTTCTCCAGTCCTTGTTCCAGTTCTGACGTGATCTGAGGTGTAGGGTGCCAGGGGTTCCACATTTATTCCAAGAAAGTGCCCTGGGGGATGGTTTGGTCACTAGCCAATGGGCTATCAGATCACTTGCCTCTTGGTGATGACTTTCTGGCTATGTGTGGCATCTTGCCATCCCAGAATGCACTTTTCCATCCCCTCGTTTGATGTCAGGACCCTTCTTTGGATGTCAGGAGCTTTAGTCCACTCTAGATGTGTGTATACCTGGGTGCCACACGCCCACATGCAAACCGGTTTGGACAGTGGGTTTCCCTCTCTATCCCTGTCTCCAGCCTGTCTACCTGATCAAAGGACAGACCTCAGGAGTGTGAACGCCATCTGCCCCCCAGAGGTGGCTTCGCCTTTGAAGCTCGCCTTTTGGGCTAACACCGTGAGTGGCTTTCTGCAAACGGGAGGTAGCACCTCACCCTGTAGCAAGCAGGCTTCAATTGTTCCTAAGCTGGGGAATCATTCACACTACTCCCCAGGAAGGCAGAATGCTGTCTGTTGGTCAGTGCTGTGTGAGGCAACAGGACAACTGGGTTACTGAGTGCAACTTTCTTAAAGTTGCATTTCTTCAATAATGACATTAACTTTGACCTGGGCATCAGGTCGGGTCTAATGCCATGATTAATTTGATACCTGACAGTGCCCAGCTAGGTAGTCCCATTCATAAGTTAGCCAGGCTGAGGGGTCAGCCAGTAACCCTGTGTTAGACAATGGGGCTTCTAGCCTTTCCACAGCAAAATTATAATTTGGAAGTGTTGCTTTTAAAACATATATAAAATACGTATCCTATTTAATAATATACAGATCCCTGCATTAGAGCTCTTTAGGCCTTCCGTTTTATTGCTAAGGAAACGGAGAGCTTTGCCATTAGTTTAAATGACAAATTCGAATAAGCAGTGTTACCACTGGCCTTCCAGACTGCAGTGGCAGGCTGGAAGCCATTTCGTACATTGTGACACACAGGGTGGCACAAACAATGCTGCAACCCTAGGAGCACACTCTTCCTTACATGCCCTAGTTACCCTGGGTACCATATAATAAGGACTTATACATAAGTCAGTCCTTGCCATTTGGAGATAATCAATTCAACATATACCTTATGATGGGTTAGAACACTGGCACTGAGGTCTGCTTAGTAAGCATAAGTGCACTCTCAGAGTCAATAGACCAGCCGCAACAGTTCACAAATGTGGGGGTGAACATGCAAAAATAGGCATTTACTTACACTTACATTTCACCACCCTCTTCTCTGTTCTCAGTGAGTTGTCTTTCACATCTGGAAACAGAAGAAACCCTGTTAAGATGGATGTTGCATGCGGATCTAGAAACCTTGCAAGAAAGACTTAGAGGAAAGCTATTTGCTATTTAAATACGTCTGTGTCTTGTAAAGAGTAGAAAAGTAATAAATAAACAATTAGAACTTTCTGATGAAGCCTGAGAAAGATGTACCAGCTTAGTCACATCATCCTATAGCATTGGAAGATATATCCTAATTTATTCCATGTAATAAGTCTAAACATTCAGGTTTTATTTGGTGGTAGCAAATGTTGCTACAAAATATAAAACAAATAATCAGAACAAAGGTAATTTCAGAATCAATGACACCACAACGAAGTAACAAATACAAAGAAACAAAAATCTCTCATATTAAGGAGCATACAACTCATCAGCTTGTGGTAAATAAATAAATAATACCTCTCTTTTTGACTAGACATATATCATAACAGATAGCTCAATAAAATAAGAGTCAAGATTCGAGGTAGTAGGAGTTTTGCAGGTTTATTACAGCATAAGGACAGGAACAGGACAACCTGCATAGGAATAGGATGGCAGGGCCCAGCAGCTGCTGGGGCTGGATCTGGGATGAGCGCGCTGACTTTTAATAACAATACATGAGCATATATACATAACGCAAGCACATAGCATTACATTACAGTAGGCGTAGCAGTGGGTGGAACAGAAGGTGTGACGCGTAGCAGTCGCGAAAGATAAGGGTAAAAGTAGGTGTAACGGGGCGTATACATAGACATGTGATGCAAACGTAACAGAATATGTCATGAATGGGGCGGAAACCATGGAGGGGGCTACCTGAGGAGCCGGGACCTCTAACCTGATGGTGCGCGCAAACTAGCAATGATGTATCACTAGGAGAAGCTGGGGGCTATGAACTCTGTGCTAGGAGCAGAGACTGAAGTCTGGAGAGTCAGGGCGACATGTACCTAAACAGTATCTAGTATCTGATGTTTAGAGAACATGTTGATATAAACTAGAAGTCAGGAGGGGAAAAGGCTAACTTGATTCTAAGACTGGACCATGCATTATTCTACATGTAGTGCGTGATGAAGAATATTAAATGACCATTAAATGCAGTATTTCTCTAACGTGGAGCCGGAAAGGCTAGACAATGACGGAAACTATTGATGCGATTCAGTAGTTTAGGAATGCAGAGAAGGAGGACTGAACTGATAACTGGAACTATAACATACTTTTGGCAGACTCAGAGGCTGAGCCAGGCAGGACCGGGCACTGCGTGGCAGGAAGTAAGTGAAGGGTCGAGGACACAGGTGGGGGCTGTATCGCTCCTCAGCGAGGTTTCAGGAGACAGGAGCTGAATCTGGTGTCCAGGCCCTTTTGAGGCCTAGAAACGGGGACTTTATAATAGAATAACATGCACACTGAGAAACGTGGCAACGTAGCTTTACATAGGCCTGATATTCGTAGTATTCACGAGGACTGGAAACTGGCATACTAGAGGTGGACACAACTGTATTTGCGTCTTAATCAGACATGGGGAATGCATATGCATATTTAATCATGCACACATAACATATGATGGATGAGGCGTAGGGACACAGAACATGGCAAAATTTACTTTTCCACATTCCCTCCTTGTCACTACGTTTCCATCAGGAAACATCAATTTTCATGATACCGTCTATCATTTCATACAGTATCATTTGCTCGTCTCGAATTATCCTGGAACGGGATTTAGAACGGAGCTTGGGACTAGGAATACAAGAGGTAGCACAAATGCCGCAAATCGCAGGGCCACATTGTATACAGAGACAGCAGCTGAATATGATCGCTACTGCAATACCTAGGAAGGACAAGACTTTCCATCCCCATGCGGAAATTATATTCCAGAACCAACCGGACCATGTCCAGGTGCCTGGGTCTTGGTGTATCATATGGGCAATTTTATGGAGTCGGGTTATAGCTGAATAAACAGACGGCGCGTTATTTGGAATGAAAATGCAGCAACTAGATCCGATGACTCTACAGGCCCCGCCCCTATCGGCCAGTATGACGTCAAGGACGAGACGATTCTGTAAAACGACAAATCTCATAGCAGATTGCTCTTCGGTTAAGTTACCCAGAGCAGAGGCAGTCTCATTTACTACAGCTTCAAGGGTTCTTGTTAACCTACGGATCAGTTTACTATTCTGGATAGGTCCTATAAAGAAAAAGAAACCTCTATTGAAATCTGTATACTGTTCTAGAGCAGTTTCAGTATAATCGACAATTGGGGACTCCCTTCTATGTCTAACGTGTACTAGATGTGTATTCCTGTGATAATCAGGTGGGGCTAGAAAAACAGGTGGCAGTAGGAAGGCAATGTAACAGGTTCCCTCCCAATCGAGGGGCAGACGAACATATGCGGTTTGACCACAAATAAAATATGAATGACGTGAAGCTTTGAAAATAGATGTCCCACTGTCACTATACTTGACAATAGTAGTACAATCACTATGTCCTACGTGTATGGAACCCTTATTTCGGACACATAATTCGCCTTTAACTGGTAGTACTGAAATAGCAGGTAAGTCTGGAGTAGTATCAGACTGAACATTCAGGACCATGAAATTCGACGAATAATTACCTAAATTATACACTTCATTTTCTAGATCTAACCCGGTTCTGTGGGGAAGACCTTGCTTGTCTGGAAAACATGTACTGTTAAGAAAAGACATATCTGTTGAGGATGACGTTAACGTGGACCATGCTCCACACGAACCATTATGTGAAAATGGATAAGGAAAAAGTGGCAGAACTCCCTTCAGGGTCTGGAAAGGGGGGAGTCGACCACACACCCAACAATTAGTGGCATTGCTGGTCTGGTGTGAGTAATGTAACATGCGGATAAAAGTATTGTTTCGCATAGCGAGGCGGTAAGAGAGTTCATGAGGAGGTAGGTCACTAAACATGTGCTCTACTGTAGCATTAGCAGACTTATTTACATGAAAAACTGGGAAATACAGGAAAAATGCATAACTGGTGCAGGAAATCATAATGCTGAGAAATAAAATGAAACTTAGAAAAACGATACATCGAATTGAGTTTTGACTAACTCTCTCACTATGGGGGTCTATTTTATACATGTCAGAAACAGTCTAACCGTTTCACCTAGGGGAGGACTTAGACAATCAAACTGACTGACTTATTTTACTAGACCGGAGTTTTAGCTTATACTCCTGTTGCGGAGTTTTCTCTAACAGGGGAGGGGTTGTAGCAATGTCTTTTGCGGGACAGTCCTTGAGAACAATATTTTGACAATCCTTCAAATCCTGAGAAATGTTCTTTAAGACGGGTTTCAATCCATTAAAAAGTTTGACATGAGAAAGGTGCACCCAGCCTTTGCGTCCTTCCAACTTCACGGCTGTACGGGTGGTGAGGAGGACCTGTCGGGGCTCTTTCCAACGAGGCTCCAGCGGACTTGATCTGTCAAAATTACGGACCATCACCATGGATCCTGGAACGATTTCATGCGGTGCCACTTCGGTATTGTCTGGAAATGCAGCGGCAACCTGTGAACGACATGAGTTGAGGGCAGACATCAAGGAAGCTAGGTAATCTGTCAGCATATTACTTGAAACATCGGTAATACTTCGGGGTCTAGGAGTACCCCACATGTTAGAGGGGCGGCCGAAAACGACCTCGTACGGGGACAGACCTGATCTGGAATGTGCGACCATGCGCATATAAAATAAAGCGACTGGCAGAGCTACTAGCCAGTCCACACCTTTTTCTTTACACACCTTTGCAATACGGATTTTTAGAGTCTGATTATGTCTCTCTACAAGACCGGCTGCTTCAGGATGGCGTACACAATGGAACTTCCACTGGTACCCTAACAGAAGGGAAACATGCTTCATGAGTTCGGATGAGAATGGCTGGCCGTTGTCAGAATATACGACTCTAGGGAGTCCATAACGGGGGAAGAACTCACGAACCAACTGCTTGGCAGTGGTCGCGGCTGTGTAATCTGGGACTGGATATGCTTCTGTCCACCTGGACAAAGCGCATACAACTACAAGGACATACTTGAAACCTCGACATCGCTCCATCTGAATATAATCCATCTGGAGGACTTCAAAAGGGTGGTCAGGAGGTTGGAATCCACCTTGTTCCACCGGGACACTTTTACCTGGATTAAACTGACAACATATCATACAGGTACGGGCTTTCTGCTTGGCTGCAGCTCGTAAATGCTTGTTGAACCAAATGTTCTGGATACTGTCTAACATGGCTTTTTCTCCTAAATGTGCTGGACTATGTGCGGTATTGATAATGACTTGAACCATAGAGTCAGGGAGAAACCATGTGGCTCTACCCTTCGTTAACCATCCTTGATCTGTCTGGACCCCTCCTTGTTCGGACCATTTCTTGATTTCATCGGGAGTAGCATGTAACTGGATATCTATGACATCTTGAGTAGGGTCCTTAACTGTCATACATGTAGTCGGATCTGGAGTATGTGTCATATTAACTGGAATGTCTAGAGTCTGTGCTGTAAGCTTGGCTGTGCGATCTGCTAGATCGTTACCTTGGGAAATAATGTCAGTAACTTTCGTATGTGCTTTGCACTTCATGATAGCGATAGATGTCGGTAAATGTATGGCATCTAACAGAGCTTGAATAAGGAGACCATGCTGAATCTTGGTTCCATGAGAAGTCATGAAACCTCTCTCCTGCCAGAGCACTCCGAAGTCGTGTACAACTCCAAATGCGTAACGTGAATCTGTGTAAACATTAACTTTCAAGTTCTTGGCGTGTATGCAGGCCTGTGTCAGAGCAACTAGCTCTGCTGCTTGAGCGGACAGAGTGTCAATACGGTGTGTCTTAATAACTTCAGTGTCAGTAGTCACTGCATACGCGGCGACTAGTTCTCCTGTACTAGTTCTCATACATGAACCATCCACATAAAGTGTCAGGTCGGGATCTGGTAACGGAATATCTGTCAGATCTTGTCTTGGCTTTGTCGTAATGTTAACTACTTCCACACAGTCATGTGTGGCAGAATTTGAAGTAACGGATGGTAACAGTGTAGCAGGATTTAAAATGTTGCAGCGTCTGATTTCTATGTGTGGCTGGAACAGTGTCAATTCATAACCTGTTAAACGTGCAATTGTCAAGTGCTGAGTTTGTGTTCGGTTTAAAAGAACTTCCACAGAATGTGGAACTTGTACTGTCAGGGAGTGTCCTAAAACTATGGAATCACTTTGTCTGATAGCTAGTGCGGTGGCTGCAACTGACTTGAGGCACGCAGGCAGAGCCTGGGCTACAGGATCTAATGTGCTCGAAAAATAAGCACAGGGCTTGTATTGTCCTGCTTGATCTTGTGTGAGAACAGATAATGCTGTACCTTCGCGTTCAGTAACGAAAAGTGTAAAAGGCTTACTGTAGTTCGGTGTCGCTAGAACTGGAGCTTGACATAGGGCTCTCTTTAACTCATTGAAACTAAGTGTATGTTCAGATGTCCAAGGGAGGACAGTCGATACGGCTGCCTCCTGTGTCGTTAACTGTATCAGTGGCTTGGCTAGAAATGCATACTGAGGAATCCATTGTCTGCAGTAAGAAGTAAGGCCAATAAAAGCACGTACCTCCTTCTGGGTCTTGGGCTGAGGAAGACTCGCTATTAACTGGATACGGTCTGGTGTCAACTGCCTACCCCTCTTGGACAGCAAGTGTCCTAAGTATACCACTTGCTGGACACAGAATTGAAGCTTAGAAGGGGACACCTTGTGCCCCATCTCGGCTAGGAAATACAAGACTGTAAGGGATGCTCGCTCGCAAGCTCGTTCAGAACGGGCTGTGATCAGTAGATCATCGACATACTGGAGCAGGGCAGTGTCAGCTGGCATGTGAACATTATCAAGTTGTCTCTTAAGTGCTTGACTGTAAATACTAGGACTTTCTGTGAAACCTTGAGGAGCTCGTGTAAACATATAGCTCCTTCCATTTAAACAAAATCCGAAAAGGAACTGGCTGTCTGGATGAATAGGAACACTGAAAAATGAATTCTTGAGGTCGATTACAGTAAAGAACGTGGCTTCGGAATCAATGGCTGTCAATAGGGAAGAGATATCTGGGACAACTGGGTACTGAGGAACAATACATTTATTAAGTTCTCGTAGGTCAATCACTAATCGATATACTGGGGGTGCATTAGGATCAGTACGTTTCATAACTGGAATGATCGGAGAATTACATACGTTGGAGTCAGTTTCTACAACCACTCCTTGAGCCATGAGCTCGTCAATAATTTTGGATAAGGCTGTTACAGCCTCAGGTGGCAATCTGTACTGTCTGATTCGTGGTAACACTACACCTGGCTTGAGAGTCACACGATAGGGTGTGATTTGCATGTAACCAACATCAGTTGGACCTTGCGCCCATAAATGCTGCGGAACATTAGACAGTCTTGGATCAAAATCTCGTAATACATAGTGACCCTTAAAGTCACGTAGGAACAATCGTATTCCCTCTGGGGAACAGCATATAACTGCCCCTAACTCTTTCAGTGTCTTAATGCCTAACAGGTTTTCTGGACATGACTTAGTAAGTAACAGATCAGTAGTGCGGGACAATGGACCTACTTCTAGAGTAACTGGCTTTGAAATCTCATTTACGATAGGTTTTCCTGAAAATCCAAGGGAAACATTTCTTGAGCCTGAGAGCGGAGCCCCTGGAACTTCGGCGTGACTAATTGTGGTCCTACTTGCCCCTGTATCAATCAAAAACTTTCTGTCTTTCCCTAATACTTGACTGTGAACATAGGGACCTTCTTGATCTACAGGTATCTCGATGAGAGGCAAGCCTACCTCCCTCTCTAGGCCGTTTCATGAATATTGTTGGTACTCTGGATACTCAGACTGTGCGTACTGGTACATCTGCGATGTAACGTGCTGTGTTGCAGCAATAGGCTGCGGTGCTGTAACTGTCTGTGGTGCATTCTGTGGCTGAGGAATCTGTGAAACTTGTTCTTGTCTAGGCGGACGTGGTCTTTCTTTAGTCTTACCGGTAGCTATGTTGTGTTTCAGAACTGCACACTCATTTATAAAATGACCTGGCTGTTTACAATAATTGCAGTTCCCTTTAACGGGAGCTGCAGGATGACTGGCTTGATTCGGACCCCTCTTCTGACTGTCTTGAGGAACAGATTGTGCAACTAGTACTTTCATTTTCGTGTCTTTCATACGTTTTCTCTCGTGTTCTTGCTCTTCCCTGATTCTATTCTGGTGGTACTGGAGCATTTGTAACATCTGGGACGGGGTATTAGCTTGCCAGGTACTTTCGACTTTCAAAACTCGATTCTTAATTTGTGGGCTTGAATTCTCGACTAATTTAGTAACAAAAAGATGAGGGTATGACTCACTACTTGTCTTGAGACCACTATTGATACTGAAACATTTTTCAAATCTAGAATAAAAATCACTAATATCTTCTTCTTGTTTCTGTTTACAGGCTGAGATTGCATCCCAGTCTTCTTTTCTAGTTGTCAATAATCTGGGTAAAACTTGAATCAATAATTCTGGTAATTCTTTACATTTCTCTCCTAGACCGGTACCTGGTACACGTGACTTATCTTCAGCTTCTAGAACTGCCCAATCGATCTTTTTCTCTCCCACCTCCCATTCTTTTTCCTTTAGCTTTTCATACACCCCTGCGGGCAACAGGACCTTTAACATTTTAATGATATCTGGGTAAGTGTATTCTCCCATACGGAGCATGTCTTTTAATTCTCTATGGAACCCTGCTGGATCTTTGTCATGACAGGGAATTAATTTCTTCATCTCGAGGAGTTCCATCTTTGTAATCGGGGTGTATACAAACACTCGTTGCATTTCACCGTCCTCTGTCTTAACTGGATGCACTTCTCGTAACGGGTTCTGTCTTTCCATGTAAAATGGTTTACTTTCTGGGGGTGAGACATGAACAAAATGCGGGTTCAGAAACGTTCTATATTTGTGGCGCTGTTCTAGAATGACACTAATTAAATCGGTACCTAAACCTTTCCATCTATACTGGAGTAACTCGTTCAGGATATCATGTAACGGACCTGGATCAGAGTGTTGACCCTCATACAGAGTAATGAGGTGCTGGATCATATACATACCCACCAGTCGCTGCTCGGCTGGAGGCAATTTCAGAAACATTTGTGCCACTATTTCGTCTTGAAAAGTGGTAGAATCAGTAATCCATCGGACTGCTGATCGGGCTAGTTCCTGTTCATGCATGGTACTTAACTCACTGTAACCGATTCGTGATTTTAAAATGTGATCGGTAGCTTGGAACACTTGTTCTAGGGAACCTTGTTCTGGTGCTGGAGAATGAAAAATAGACTTGTGTTCTAGGCGTAAATGGCGATCTGGAAGTCTAGATTTTCCTACATACGCTATTCTGGCGGGATTCTCGTCCTCTACCTCTTCAGTATCAGAGTTACTTTCTTTCTCGCTTACTTGTGCTGCTTTACGTTGTTCGTGTATCTTTATTATTTCTCTACGGATTTTCTTGTACATACTCTCCATGGCACTAATGGTATTGTGCTTACCCTCGGCTACATTATCACTCCACTTTGTCAGGATTTTCATTTCGGCTTGATCTTTAGACGGGTAATCTTGTTCTCTTATTAGACAGTTAATTAAAAACTTTAATATCATACGCTGGATCTCAGCTTTCCTTTGAGACATGGCATCACTAATACTTTCTGGATCATCCCCTGTACGGATGAAACGATATATTCTGTCTAGATCTTCTTTCATACCATCTCCACCGTCTCGTCTGGATGCTGGACCGCCTCCTCCGTCTCCTCCGTGGGCCTGAGGGATACTTGAGCAGAAATATCTGCCACTGCGCAGAAGAGTTCCGTCACGACTGCAGAGGGTCAGGGGGTCGGCGTGGCTTCACCGACGCGTGGGGAAAGGGCAGGTCACTGTTCGGGCGCCATTATGTGGTAAATAAATAAATAATACCTCTCTTTTTGATTAGACATATATCATAACAGATAGCTCAATAAAATAAGAGTCAAGATTCGAGGTAGTAGGAGTTTTGCAGGTTTATTACAGCATAAGGACAGGAACAGGACAACCTGCATAGGAATAGGATGGCAGGGCCCAGCAGCTGCTGGGGCTGGATCTGGGATGAGCGCGCTGACTTTTAATAACAATACATGAGCATATATACATAACGCAAGCACATAGCATTACATTACAGTAGGCGTAGCAGTGGGTGGAACAGAAGGTGTGACGCGTAGCAGTCGCGAAAGATAAGGGTAAAAGTAGGTGTAACGGGGCGTATACATAGACATGTGATGCAAACGTAACAGAATATGTCATGAATGGGGCGGAAACCATGGAGGGGGCTACCTGAGGAGCCGGGACCTCTAACCTGATGGTGCGCGCAAACTAGCAATGACGTATCACTAGGAGAAGCTGGGGGCTATGAACTCTGTGCTAGGAGCAGAGACTGAAGTCTGTAGAGTCAGGGCGACATGTACCTAAACAGTATCTAGTATCTGATGTTTAGAGAACATGTTGATATAAACTAGAAGTCAGGAGGGGAAAAGGCTAACTTGATTCTAAGACTGGACCATGCATTATTCTACATGTAGTGCGTGATGAAGAATATTAAATGACCATTAAATGCAGTATTTCTCTAACGTGGAGCCGGAAAGGCTAGACAATGACGGAAACTATTGATGCGATTCAGTAGTTTAGGAATGCAGAGAAGGAGGACTGAACTGATAACTGGAACTATAACATACTTTTGGCAGACTCAGAGGCTGAGCCAGGCAGGACCGGGCACTGCGTGGCAGGAAGTAAGTGAAGGGTCGAGGACACAGGTGGGGGCTGTATCGCTCCTCAGCGAGGTTTCAGGAGACAGGAGCTGAATCTGGTGTCCAGGCCCTTTTGAGGCCTAGAAACGGGGACTTTATAATAGAATAACATGCACACTGAGAAACGTGGCAACATAGCTTTACATAGGCCTGATATTCGTAGTATTCACGAGGACTGGAAACTGGCATACTAGAGGTGGACACAACTGTATTTGCGTCTTAATCAGACATGGGGAATGCATATGCATATTTAATCATGCACACATAACATATGATGGATGAGGCGTAGGGACACAGAACATGGCAAAATTTACTTTTCCACAACATGCAACATGCGGGGGTGAACATGCAAAAATAGGCATTTACTTACACTTACATTTCACCACCCTCTTCTCTGTTCTCAGTGAGTTGTCTTTCACATCTGGAAACAGAAGAAACCCTGTTAAGATGGATGTTGCATGCGGATCTAGAAACCTTGCAAGAAAGACTTAGAGGAAAGCTATTTGCACACAAAAACTGTTTTTGGTCCAGTCAGGCTTATTTGAACAACCTTAAGCTCAACCCCAGTAGCTATGGCTTCAAGCTGCAAGGTTTGAACAAAGGATCTATTGTCAAGCATTTAACAGTACCAGAAAATGAAATAAGAAAACCACAAAAAAGAAAGAAACACAACATAATTAATACAAATATATATTTTAATGAATATTAGAGTCTAAGATGGGCAAAATCCACCCGATGTTTTTCTAAAGAAATCTTACCACAAGAAAGCATTGGCAACCGCAAAGCTTGAAAACATTGAAAAGTTGATGAAAGTTACTACTCCTGCCCAACTTAGATGACACAATCTGACAGGTAGAAGTATGGGGGGAGGGGGAATGGGTTAGATCTGGACAGTTACCTGGCCACCAGAGTATTTTCAAGCCCGGTTGCACACTTTACATCATGACTGCCATAGACATACATGGAGTGGTCCTGATGCTGAGGATACAGAAGATGAAGACGCTTAGGGATGTTCCAGGTGCTATTCGGTCTACAAGGGTGTCTATGCGGTTATTCCTCTACGAGTCAGGTGGAGCGACTTCGGCCACAGAGGTCGGGATCCCTCAAAGTTCTCTTTGAGACCATAGAAGGCTAGCTGCATCTGGGCTACCGGTCTCCATGGACAGCGATTCCTGAAAATTCTTTTGCTGGGGCTGGGGTACCTCTTGTGTGACCATGGGACTCAGATGACACTCCCTGGTATGGCTGACTTGGGTGCAACTTTTGGTCATTGAGGATCAGTCTCTTGGGGCACCCAACGTCAGTTAGAAGGAAATCTTCTGCAGTGGCTAGCAACTTGCCTGCAGGGGTACTTCAGCTCTGCTGATCCTGGTGCAGGTCAAGTGGGTCAGTACATGCTTTCTTGGGGCACTTCTTTGGTCTGGGGTAGGACTTTTCACCGAGGTAGGAGTCAGAGGCACAATCCTCTCTTCACTAGCCCAAGGTGCAACAGGTGCAGTCCAGCAGACAGTGCAGCCTTTATACAGCCAAAGGAGCAGAAGGGCAGTCTTTCTCCAGTCCTTGTTCCAGTTCTGACGTGATCTGAGGTGTAGGGTGCCAGGGGTTCCACATTTATTCCAAGAAAGTGCCCTGGGGGATGGTTTGGTCACTAGCCAATGGGCTATCAGATCACTTGCCTCTTGGTGATGACTTTCTGGCTATGTGTGGCATCTTGCCATCCCAGAATGCACTTTTCCATCCCCTCGTTTGATGTCAGGACCCTTCTTTGGATGTCAGGAGCTTTAGTCCACTCTAGATGTGTGTATACCTGGGTGCCACACGCCCACATGCAAACCGGTTTGGACAGTGGGTTTCCCTCTCTATCCCTGTCTCCAGCCTGTCTACCTGATCAAAGGACAGACCTCAGGAGTGTGAACGCCATCTGCCCCCCAGAGGTGGCTTCGCCTTTGAAGCTCGCCTTTTGGGCTAACACCGTGAGTGGCTTTCTGCAAACGGGAGGTAGCACCTCACCCTGTAGCAAGCAGGCTTCAATTGTTCCTAAGCTGGGGAATCATTCACACTACTCCCCAGGAAGGCAGAATGCTGTCTGTTGGTCAGTGCTGTGTGAGGCAACAGGACAACTGGGTTACTGAGTGCAACTTTCTTAAAGTTGCATTTCTTCAATAATGACATTAACTTTGACCTGGGCATCAGGTCGGGTCTAATGCCATGATTAATTTGATACCTGACAGTGCCCAGCTAGGTAGTCCCATTCATAAGTTAGCCAGGCTGAGGGGTCAGCCAGTAACCCTGTGTTAGACAATGGGGCTTCTAGCCTTTCCACAGCAAAATTATAATTTGGAAGTGTTGCTTTTAAAACATATATAAAATACGTATCCTATTTAATAATATACAGATCCCTGCATTAGAGCTCTTTAGGCCTTCCGTTTTATTGCTAAGGAAACGGAGAGCTTTGCCATTAGTTTAAATGACAAATTCGAATAAGCAGTGTTACCACTGGCCTTCCAGACTGCAGTGGCAGGCTGGAAGCCATTTCGTACATTGTGACACACAGGGTGGCACAAACAATGCTGCAACCCTAGGAGCACACTCTTCCTTACATGCCCTAGTTACCCTGGGTACCATATAATAAGGACTTATACATAAGTCAGTCCTTGCCATTTGGAGATAATCAATTCAACATATACCTTATGATGGGTTAGAACACTGGCACTGAGGTCTGCTTAGTAAGCATAAGTGCACTCTCAGAGTCAATAGACCAGCCGCAACAGTTCACAAATGTGGGGGTGAACATGCAAAAATAGGCATTTACTTACACTTACATTTCACCACCCTCTTCTCTGTTCTCAGTGAGTTGTCTTTCACATCTGGAAACAGAAGAAACCCTGTTAAGATGGATGTTGCATGCGGATCTAGAAACCTTGCAAGAAAGACTTAGAGGAAAGCTATTTGCTATTTAAATACGTCTGTGTCTTGTAAAGAGTAGAAAAGTAATAAATAAACAATTAGAACTTTCTGATGAAGCCTGAGAAAGATGTACCAGCTTAGTCACATCATCCTATAGCATTGGAAGATATATCCTAATTTATTCCATGTAATAAGTCTAAACATTCAGGTTTTATTTGGTGGTAGCAAATGTTGCTACAAAATATAAAACAAATAATCAGAACAAAGGTAATTTCAGAATCAATGACACCACAACGAAGTAACAAATACAAAGAAACAAAAATCTCTCATATTAAGGAGCATACAACTCATCAGCTTGTGGTAAATAAATAAATAATACCTCTCTTTTTGACTAGACATATATCATAACAGATAGCTCAATAAAATAAGAGTCAAGATTCGAGGTAGTAGGAGTTTTGCAGGTTTATTACAGCATAAGGACAGGAACAGGACAACCTGCATAGGAATAGGATGGCAGGGCCCAGCAGCTGCTGGGGCTGGATCTGGGATGAGCGCGCTGACTTTTAATAACAATACATGAGCATATATACATAACGCAAGCACATAGCATTACATTACAGTAGGCGTAGCAGTGGGTGGAACAGAAGGTGTGACGCGTAGCAGTCGCGAAAGATAAGGGTAAAAGTAGGTGTAACGGGGCGTAAACATAGACATGTGATGCAAACGTAACAGAATATGTCATGAATGGGGCGGAAACCATGGAGGGGGCTACCTGAGGAGCCGGGACCTCTAACCTGATGGTGCGCGCAAACTAGCAATGATGTATCACTAGGAGAAGCTGGGGGCTATGAACTCTGTGCTAGGAGCAGAGACTGAAGTCTGGAGAGTCAGGGCGACATGTACCTAAACAGTATCTAGTATCTGATGTTTAGAGAACATGTTGATATAAACTAGAAGTCAGGAGGGGAAAAGGCTAACTTGATTCTAAGACTGGACCATGCATTATTCTACATGTAGTGCGTGATGAAGAATATTAAATGACCATTAAATGCAGTATTTCTCTAACGTGGAGCCGGAAAGGCTAGACAATGACGGAAACTATTGATGCGATTCAGTAGTTTAGGAATGCAGAGAAGGAGGACTGAACTGATAACTGGAACTATAACATACTTTTGGCAGACTCAGAGGCTGAGCCAGGCAGGACCGGGCACTGCGTGGCAGGAAGTAAGTGAAGGGTCGAGGACACAGGTGGGGGCTGTATCGCTCCTCAGCGAGGTTTCAGGAGACAGGAGCTGAATCTGGTGTCCAGGCCCTTTTGAGGCCTAGAAACGGGGACTTTATAATAGAATAACGTGCACACTGAGAAACGTGGCAACGTAGCTTTACATAGGCCTGATATTCGTAGTATTCACGAGGACTGGAAACTGGCATACTAGAGGTGGACACAACTGTATTTGCGTCTTAATCAGACATGGGGAATGCATATGCATATTTAATCATGCACACATAACATATGATGGATGAGGCGTAGGGACACAGAACATGGCAAAATTTACTTTTCCACATTCCCTCCTTGTCACTACGTTTCCATCAGGAAACATCAATTTTCATGATACCGTCTATCATTTCATACAGTATCATTTGCTCGTCTCGAATTATCCTGGAACGGGATTTAGAACGGAGCTTGGGACTAGGAATACAAGAGGTAGCACAAATGCCGCAAATCGCAGGGCCACATTGTATACAGAGACAGCAGCTGAATATGATCGCTACTGCAATACCTAGGAAGGACAAGACTTTCCATCCCCATGCGGAAATTATATTCCAGAACCAACCGGACCATGTCCAGGTGCCTGGGTCTTGGTGTATCATATGGGCAATTTTATGGAGTCGGGTTATAGCTGAATAAACAGACGGCGCGTTATTTGGAATGAAAATGCAGCAACTAGATCCGATGACTCTACAGGCCCCGCCCCTATCGGCCAGTATGACGTCAAGGACGAGACGATTCTGTAAAACGACAAATCTCATAGCAGATTGCTCTTCGGTTAAGTTACCCAGAGCAGAGGCAGTCTCATTTACTACAGCTTCAAGGGTTCTTGTTAACCTACGGATCAGTTTACTATTCTGGATAGGTCCTATAAAGAAAAAGAAACCTCTATTGAAATCTGTATACTGTTCTAGAGCAGTTTCAGTATAATCGACAATTGGGGACTCCCTTCTATGTCTAACGTGTACTAGATGTGTATTCCTGTGATAATCAGGTGGGGCTAGAAAAACAGGTGGCAGTAGGAAGGCAATGTAACAGGTTCCCTCCCAATCGAGGGGCAGACGAACATATGCGGTTTGACCACAAATAAAATATGAATGACGTGAAGCTTTGAAAATAGATGTCCCACTGTCACTATACTTGACAATAGTAGTACAATCACTATGTCCTACGTGTATGGAACCCTTATTTCGGACACATAATTCGCCTTTAACTGGTAGTACTGAAATAGCAGGTAAGTCTGGAGTAGTATCAGACTGAACATTCAGGACCATGAAATTCGACGAATAATTACCTAAATTATACACTTCATTTTCTAGATCTAACCCGGTTCTGTGGGGAAGACCTTGCTTGTCTGGAAAACATGTACTGTTAAGAAAAGACATATCTGTTGAGGATGACGTTAACGTGGACCATGCTCCACACGAACCATTATGTGAAAATGGATAAGGAAAAAGTGGCAGAACTCCCTTCAGGGTCTGGAAAGGGGGGAGTCGACCACACACCCAACAATTAGTGGCATTGCTGGTCTGGTGTGAGTAATGTAACATGCGGATAAAAGTATTGTTTCGCATAGCGAGGCGGTAAGAGAGTTCATGAGGAGGTAGGTCACTAAACATGTGCTCTACTGTAGCATTAGCAGACTTATTTACATGAAAAACTGGGAAATACAGGAAAAATGCATAACTGGTGCAGGAAATCATAATGCTGAGAAATAAAATGAAACTTAGAAAAACGATACATCGAATTGAGTTTTGACTAACTCTCTCACTATGGGGGTCTATTTTATACATGTCAGAAACAGTCTAACCGTTTCACCTAGGGGAGGACTTAGACAATCAAACTGACTGACTTATTTTACTAGACCGGAGTTTTAGCTTATACTCCTGTTGCGGAGTTTTCTCTAACAGGGGAGGGGTTGTAGCAATGTCTTTTGCGGGACAGTCCTTGAGAACAATATTTTGACAATCCTTCAAATCCTGAGAAATGTTCTTTAAGACGGGTTTCAATCCATTAAAAAGTTTGACATGAGAAAGGTGCACCCAGCCTTTGCGTCCTTCCAACTTCACGGCTGTACGGGTGGTGAGGAGGACCTGTCGGGGCTCTTTCCAACGAGGCTCCAGCGGACTTGATCTGTCAAAATTACGGACCATCACCATGGATCCTGGAACGATTTCATGCGGTGCCACTTCGGTATTGTCTGGAAATGCAGCGGCAACCTGTGAACGACATGAGTTGAGGGCAGACATCAAGGAAGCTAGGTAATCTGTCAGCATATTACTTGAAACATCGGTAATACTTCGGGGTCTAGGAGTACCCCACATGTTAGAGGGGCGGCCGAAAACGACCTCGTACGGGGACAGACCTGATCTGGAATGTGCGACCATGCGCATATAAAATAAAGCGACTGGCAGAGCTACTAGCCAGTCCACACCTTTTTCTTTACACACCTTTGCAATACGGATTTTTAGAGTCTGATTATGTCTCTCTACAAGACCGGCTGCTTCAGGATGGCGTACACAATGGAACTTCCACTGGTACCCTAACAGAAGGGAAACATGCTTCATGAGTTCGGATGAGAATGGCTGGCCGTTGTCAGAATATACGACTCTAGGGAGTCCATAACGGGGGAAGAACTCACGAACCAACTGCTTGGCAGTGGTCGTGGCTGTGTAATCTGGGACTGGATATGCTTCTGTCCACCTGGACAAAGCGCATACAACTACAAGGACATACTTGAAACCTCGACATCGCTCCATCTGAATATAATCCATCTGGAGGACTTCAAAAGGGTGGTCAGGAGGTTGGAATCCACCTTGTTCCACCGGGACACTTTTACCTGGATTAAACTGACAACATATCATACAGGTACGGGCTTTCTGCTTGGCTGCAGCTCGTAAATGCTTGTTGAACCAAATGTTCTGGATACTGTCTAACATGGCTTTTTCTCCTAAATGTGCTGGACTATGTGCGGTATTGATAATGACTTGAACCATAGAGTCAGGGAGAAACCATGTGGCTCTACCCTTCGTTAACCATCCTTGATCTGTCTGGACCCCTCCTTGTTCGGACCATTTCTTGATTTCATCGGGAGTAGCATGTAACTGGATATCTATGACATCTTGAGTAGGGTCCTTAACTGTCATACATGTAGTCGGATCTGGAGTATGTGTCATATTAACTGGAATGTCTAGAGTCTGTGCTGTAAGCTTGGCTGTGCGATCTGCTAGATCGTTACCTTGGGAAATAATGTCAGTAACTTTCGTATGTGCTTTGCACTTCATGATAGCGATAGATGTCGGTAAATGTATGGCATCTAACAGAGCTTGAATAAGGAGACCATGCTGAATCTTGGTTCCATGAGAAGTCATGAAACCTCTCTCCTGCCAGAGCACTCCGAAGTCGTGTACAACTCCAAATGCGTAACGTGAATCTGTGTAAACATTAACTTTCAAGTTCTTGGCGTGTATGCAGGCCTGTGTCAGAGCAACTAGCTCTGCTGCTTGAGCGGACAGAGTGTCAATACGGTGTGTCTTAATAACTTCAGTGTCAGTAGTCACTGCATACGCGGCGACTAGTTCTCCTGTACTAGTTCTCATACATGAACCATCCACATAAAGTGTCAGGTCGGGATCTGGTAACGGAATATCTGTCAGATCTTGTCTTGGCTTTGTCGTAATGTTAACTACTTCCACACAGTCATGTGTGGCAGAATTTGAAGTAACGGATGGTAACAGTGTAGCAGGATTTAAAATGTTGCAGCGTCTGATTTCTATGTGTGGCTGGAACAGTGTCAATTCATAACCTGTTAAACGTGCAATTGTCAAGTGCTGAGTTTGTGTTCGGTTTAAAAGAACTTCCACAGAATGTGGAACTTGTACTGTCAGGGAGTGTCCTAAAACTATGGAATCACTTTGTCTGATAGCTAGTGCGGTGGCTGCAACTGACTTGAGGCACGCAGGCAGAGCCTGGGCTACAGGATCTAATGTGCTCGAAAAATAAGCACAGGGCTTGTATTGTCCTGCTTGATCTTGTGTGAGAACAGATAATGCTGTACCTTCGCGTTCAGTAACGAAAAGTGTAAAAGGCTTACTGTAGTTCGGTGTCGCTAGAACTGGAGCTTGACATAGGGCTCTCTTTAACTCATTGAAACTAAGTGTATGTTCAGATGTCCAAGGGAGGACAGTCGATACGGCTGCCTCCTGTGTCGTTAACTGTATCAGTGGCTTGGCTAGAAATGCATACTGAGGAATCCATTGTCTGCAGTAAGAAGTAAGGCCAATAAAAGCACGTACCTCCTTCTGGGTCTTGGGCTGAGGAAGACTCGCTATTAACTGGATACGGTCTGGTGTCAACTGCCTACCCCTCTTGGACAGCAAGTGTCCTAAGTATACCACTTGCTGGACACAGAATTGAAGCTTAGAAGGGGACACCTTGTGCCCCATCTCGGCTAGGAAATACAAGACTGTAAGGGATGCTCGCTCGCAAGCTCGTTCAGAACGGGCTGTGATCAGTAGATCATCGACATACTGGAGCAGGGCAGTGTCAGCTGGCATGTGAACATTATCAAGTTGTCTCTTAAGTGCTTGACTGTAAATACTAGGACTTTCTGTGAAACCTTGAGGAGCTCGTGTAAACATATAGCTCCTTCCATTTAAACAAAATCCGAAAAGGAACTGGCTGTCTGGATGAATAGGAACACTGAAAAATGAATTCTTGAGGTCGATTACAGTAAAGAACGTGGCTTCGGAATCAATGGCTGTCAATAGGGAAGAGATATCTGGGACAACTGGGTACTGAGGAACAATACATTTATTAAGTTCTCGTAGGTCAATCACTAATCGATATACTGGGGGTGCATTAGGATCAGTACGTTTCATAACTGGAATGATCGGAGAATTACATACGTTGGAGTCAGTTTCTACAACCACTCCTTGAGCCATGAGCTCGTCAATAATTTTGGATAAGGCTGTTACAGCCTCAGGTGGCAATCTGTACTGTCTGATTCGTGGTAACACTACACCTGGCTTGAGAGTCACACAATAGGGTGTGATTTGCATGTAACCAACATCAGTTGGACCTTGCGCCCATAAATGCTGCGGAACATTAGACAGTCTTGGATCAAAATCTCGTAATACATAGTGACCCTTAAAGTCACGTAGGAACAATCGTATTCCCTCTGGGGAACAGCATATAACTGCCCCTAACTCTTTCAGTGTCTTAATGCCTAACAGGTTTTCTGGACATGACTTAGTAAGTAACAGATCAGTAGTGCGGGACAATGGACCTACTTCTAGAGTAACTGGCTTTGAAATCTCATTTACGATAGGTTTTCCTGAAAATCCAAGGGAAACATTTCTTGAGCCTGAGAGCGGAGCCCCTGGAACTTCGGCGTGACTAATTGTGGTCCTACTTGCCCCTGTATCAATCAAAAACTTTCTGTCTTTCCCTAATACTTGACTGTGAACATAGGGACCTTCTTGATCTACAGGTATCTCGATGAGAGGCAAGCCTACCTCCCTCTCTAGGCCGTTTCATGAATATTGTTGGTACTCTGGATACTCAGACTGTGCATACTGGTACATCTGCGATGTAACGTGCTGTGTTGCAGCAATAGGCTGCGGTGCTGTAACTGTCTGTGGTGCATTCTGTGGCTGAGGAATCTGTGAAACTTGTTCTTGTCTAGGCGGACGTGGTCTTTCTTTAGTCTTACCGGTAGCTATGTTGTGTTTCAGAACTGCACACTCATTTATAAAATGACCTGGCTGTTTACAATAATTGCAGTTCCCTTTAACGGGAGCTGCAGGATGACTGGCTTGATTCGGACCCCTCTTCTGACTGTCTTGAGGAACAGATTGTGCAACTAGTACTTTCATTTTCGTGTCTTTCATACGTTTTCTCTCGTGTTCTTGCTCTTCCCTGATTCTATTCTGGTGGTACTGGAGCATTTGTAACATCTGGGACGGGGTATTAGCTTGCCAGGTACTTTCGACTTTCAAAACTCGATTCTTAATTTGTGGGCTTGAATTCTCGACTAATTTAGTAACAAAAAGATGAGGGTATGACTCACTACTTGTCTTGAGACCACTATTGATACTGAAACATTTTTCAAATCTAGAATAAAAATCACTAATATCTTCTTCTTGTTTCTGTTTACAGGCTGAGATTGCATCCCAGTCTTCTTTTCTAGTTGTCAATAATCTGGGTAAAACTTGAATCAATAATTCTGGTAATTCTTTACATTTCTCTCCTAGACCGGTACCTGGTACACGTGACTTATCTTCAGCTTCTAGAACTGCCCAATCGATCTTTTTCTCTCCCACCTCCCATTCTTTTTCCTTTAGCTTTTCATACACCCCTGCGGGCAACAGGACCTTTAACATTTTAATGATATCTGGGTAAGTGTATTCTCCCATACGGAGCATGTCTTTTAATTCTCTATGGAACCCTGCTGGATCTTTGTCATGACAGGGAATTAATTTCTTCATCTCGAGGAGTTCCATCTTTGTAATCGGGGTGTATACAAACACTCGTTGCATTTCACCGTCCTCTGTCTTAACTGGATGCACTTCTCGTAACGGGTTCTGTCTTTCCATGTAAAATGGTTTACTTTCTGGGGGTGAGACATGAACAAAATGCGGGTTCAGAAACGTTCTATATTTGTGGCGCTGTTCTAGAATGACACTAATTAAATCGGTACCTAAACCTTTCCATCTATACTGGAGTAACTCGTTCAGGATATCATGTAACGGACCTGGATCAGAGTGTTGACCCTCATACAGAGTAATGAGGTGCTGGATCATATACATACCCACCAGTCGCTGCTCGGCTGGGGGCAATTTCAGAAACATTTGTGCCACTATTTCGTCTGGAAAAGTGGTAGAATCAGTAATCCATCGGACTGCTGATCGGGCTAGTTCCTGTTCATGCATGGTACTTAACTCACTGTAACCGATTCGTGATTTTAAAATGTGATCGGTAGCTTGGAACACTTGTTCTAGGGAACCTTGTTCTGGTGCTGGAGAATGAAAAATAGACTTGTGTTCTAGGCGTAAATGGCGATCTGGAAGTCTAGATTTTCCTACATACGCTATTCTGGCGGGATTCTCGTCCTCTACCTCTTCAGTATCAGAGTTACTTTCTTTCTCGCTTACTTGTGCTGCTTTACGTTGTTCGTGTATCTTTATTATTTCTCTACGGATTTTCTTGTACATACTCTCCATGGCACTAATGGTATTGTGCTTACCCTCGGCTACATTATCACTCCACTTTGTCAGGATTTTCATTTCGGCTTGATCTTTAGACGGGTAATCTTGTTCTCTTATTAGACAGTTAATTAAAAACTTTAATATCATACGCTGGATCTCAGCTTTCCTTTGAGACATGGCATCACTAATACTTTCTGGATCATCCCCTGTACGGATGAAACGATATATTCTGTCTAGATCTTCTTTCATACCATCTCCACCGTCTCGTCTGGATGCTGGACCGCCTCCTCCGTCTCCTCCGTGGGCCTGAGGGATACTTGAGCAGAAATATCTGCCACTGCGCAGAAGAGTTCCGTCACGACTGCAGAGGGTCAGGGGGTCGGCGTGGCTTCACCGACGCGTGGGGAAAGGGCAGGTTCCTGTTCGGGCGCCATTATGTGGTAAATAAATAAATAATACCTCTCTTTTTGATTAGACATATATCATAACAGATAGCTCAATAAAATAAGAGTCAAGATTCGAGGTAGTAGGAGTTTTGCAGGTTTATTACAGCATAAGGACAGGAACAGGACAACCTGCATAGGAATAGGATGGCAGGGCCCAGCAGCTGCTGGGGCTGGATCTGGGATGAGCGCGCTGACTTTTAATAACAATACATGAGCATATATACATAACGCAAGCACATAGCATTACATTACAGTAGGCGTAGCAGTGGGTGGAACAGAAGGTGTGACGCGTAGCAGTCGCGAAAGATAAGGGTAAAAGTAGGTGTAACGGGGCGTATACATAGACATGTGATGCAAACGTAACAGAATATGTCATGAATGGGGCGGAAACCATGGAGGGGGCTACCTGAGGAGCCGGGACCTCTAACCTGATGGTGCGCGCAAACTAGCAATGACGTATCACTAGGAGAAGCTGGGGGCTATGAACTCTGTGCTAGGAGCAGAGACTGAAGTCTGTAGAGTCAGGGCGACATGTACCTAAACAGTATCTAGTATCTGATGTTTAGAGAACATGTTGATATAAACTAGAAGTCAGGAGGGGAAAAGGCTAACTTGATTCTAAGACTGGACCATGCATTATTCTACATGTAGTGCGTGATGAAGAATATTAAATGACCATTAAATGCAGTATTTCTCTAACGTGGAGCCGGAAAGGCTAGACAATGACGGAAACTATTGATGCGATTCAGTAGTTTAGGAATGCAGAGAAGGAGGACTGAACTGATAACTGGAACTATAACATACTTTTGGCAGACTCAGAGGCTGAGCCAGGCAGGACCGGGCACTGCGTGGCAGGAAGTAAGTGAAGGGTCGAGGACACAGGTGGGGGCTGTATCGCTCCTCAGCGAGGTTTCAGGAGACAGGAGCTGAATCTGGTGTCCAGGCCCTTTTGAGGCCTAGAAACGGGGACTTTATAATAGAATAACATGCACACTGAGAAACGTGGCAACATAGCTTTACATAGGCCTGATATTCGTAGTATTCACGAGGACTGGAAACTGGCATACTAGAGGTGGACACAACTGTATTTGCGTCTTAATCAGACATGGGGAATGCATATGCATATTTAATCATGCACACATAACATATGATGGATGAGGCGTAGGGACACAGAACATGGCAAAATTTACTTTTCCACAACATGCAACATGCGGGGGTGAACATGCAAAAATAGGCATTTACTTACACTTACATTTCACCACCCTCTTCTCTGTTCTCAGTGAGTTGTCTTTCACATCTGGAAACAGAAGAAACCCTGTTAAGATGGATGTTGCATGCGGATCTAGAAACCTTGCAAGAAAGACTTAGAGGAAAGCTATTTGCACACAAAAACTGTTTTTGGTCCAGTCAGGCTTATTTGAACAACCTTAAGCTCAACCCCAGTAGCTATGGCTTCAAGCTGCAAGGTTTGAACAAAGGATCTATTGTCAAGCATTTAACAGTACCAGAAAATGAAATAAGAAAACCACAAAAAAGAAAGAAACACAACATAATTAATACAAATATATATTTTAATGAATATTAGAGTCTAAGATGGGCAAAATCCACCCGATGTTTTTCTAAAGAAATCTTACCACAAGAAAGCATTGGCAACCGCAAAGCTTGAAAACATTGAAAAGTTGATGAAAGTTACTACTCCTGCCCAACTTAGATGACACAATCTGACAGGTAGAAGTATGGGGGGAGGGGGAATGGGTTAGATCTGGACAGTTACCTGGCCACCAGAGTATTTTCAAGCCCGGTTGCACACTTTACATCATGACTGCCATAGACATACATGGAGTGGTCCTGATGCTGAGGATACAGAAGATGAAGACGCTTAGGGATGTTCCAGGTGCTATTCGGTCTACAAGGGTGTCTATGCGGTTATTCCTCTACGAGTCAGGTGGAGCGACTTCGGCCACAGAGGTCGGGATCCCTCAAAGTTCTCTTTGAGACCATAGAAGGCTAGCTGCATCTGGGCTACCGGTCTCCATGGACAGCGATTCCTGAAAATTCTTTTGCTGGGGCTGGGGTACCTCTTGTGTGACCATGGGACTCAGATGACACTCCCTGGTATGGCTGACTTGGGTGCAACTTTTGGTCATTGAGGATCAGTCTCTTGGGGCACCCAACGTCAGTTAGAAGGAAATCTTCTGCAGTGGCTAGCAACTTGCCTGCAGGGGTACTTCAGCTCTGCTGATCCTGGTGCAGGTCAAGTGGGTCAGTACATGCTTTCTTGGGGCACTTCTTTGGTCTGGGGTAGGACTTTTCACCGAGGTAGGAGTCAGAGGCACAATCCTCTCTTCACTAGCCCAAGGTGCAACAGGTGCAGTCCAGCAGACAGTGCAGCCTTTATACAGCCAAAGGAGCAGAAGGGCAGTCTTTCTCCAGTCCTTGTTCCAGTTCTGACGTGATCTGAGGTGTAGGGTGCCAGGGGTTCCACATTTATTCCAAGAAAGTGCCCTGGGGGATGGTTTGGTCACTAGCCAATGGGCTATCAGATCACTTGCCTCTTGGTGATGACTTTCTGGCTATGTGTGGCATCTTGCCATCCCAGAATGCACTTTTCCATCCCCTCGTTTGATGTCAGGACCCTTCTTTGGATGTCAGGAGCTTTAGTCCACTCTAGATGTGTGTATACCTGGGTGCCACACGCCCACATGCAAACCGGTTTGGACAGTGGGTTTCCCTCTCTATCCCTGTCTCCAGCCTGTCTACCTGATCAAAGGACAGACCTCAGGAGTGTGAACGCCATCTGCCCCCCAGAGGTGGCTTCGCCTTTGAAGCTCGCCTTTTGGGCTAACACCGTGAGTGGCTTTCTGCAAACGGGAGGTAGCACCTCACCCTGTAGCAAGCAGGCTTCAATTGTTCCTAAGCTGGCGAATCATTCACACTACTCCCCAGGAAGGCAGAATGCTGTCTGTTGGTCAGTGCTGTGTGAGGCAACAGGACAACTGGGTTACTGAGTGCAACTTTCTTAAAGTTGCATTTCTTCAATAATGACATTAACTTTGACCTGGGCATCAGGTCGGGTCTAATGCCATGATTAATTTGATACCTGACAGTGCCCAGCTAGGTAGTCCCATTCATAAGTTAGCCAGGCTGAGGGGTCAGCCAGTAACCCTGTGTTAGACAATGGGGCTTCTAGCCTTTCCACAGCAAAATTATAATTTGGAAGTGTTGCTTTTAAAACATATATAAAATACGTATCCTATTTAATAATATACAGATCCCTGCATTAGAGCTCTTTAGGCCTTCCGTTTTATTGCTAAGGAAACGGAGAGCTTTGCCATTAGTTTAAATGACAAATTCGAATAAGCAGTGTTACCACTGGCCTTCCAGACTGCAGTGGCAGGCTGGAAGCCATTTCGTACATTGTGACACACAGGGTGGCACAAACAATGCTGCAACCCTAGGAGCACACTCTTCCTTACATGCCCTAGTTACCCTGGGTACCATATAATAAGGACTTATACATAAGTCAGTCCTTGCCATTTGGAGATAATCAATTCAACATATACCTTATGATGGGTTAGAACACTGGCACTGAGGTCTGCTTAGTAAGCATAAGTGCACTCTCAGAGTCAATAGACCAGCCGCAACAGTTCACAAATGTGGGGGTGAACATGCAAAAATAGGCATTTACTTACACTTACATTTCACCACCCTCTTCTCTGTTCTCAGTGAGTTGTCTTTCACATCTGGAAACAGAAGAAACCCTGTTAAGATGGATGTTGCATGCGGATCTAGAAACCTTGCAAGAAAGACTTAGAGGAAAGCTATTTGCTATTTAAATACGTCTGTGTCTTATAAAGAGTAGAAAAGTAATAAATAAACAATTAGAACTTTCTGATGAAGCCTGAGAAAGATGTACCAGCTTAGTCACATCATCCTATAGCATTGGAAGATATATCCTAATTTATTCCATGTAATAAGTCTAAACATTCAGGTTTTATTTGGTGGTAGCAAATGTTGCTACAAAATATAAAACAAATAATCAGAACAAAGGTAATTTCAGAATCAATGACACCACAACGAAGTAACAAATACAAAGAAACAAAAATCTCTCATATTAAGGAGCATACAACTCATCAGCTTGTGGTAAATAAATAAATAATACCTCTCTTTTTGACTAGACATATATCATAACAGATAGCTCAATAAAATAAGAGTCAAGATTCGAGGTAGTAGGAGTTTTGCAGGTTTATTACAGCATAAGGACAGGAACAGGACAACCTGCATAGGAATAGGATGGCAGGGCCCAGCAGCTGCTGGGGCTGGATCTGGGATGAGCGCGCTGACTTTTAATAACAATACATGAGCATATATACATAACGCAAGCACATAGCATTACATTACAGTAGGCGTAGCAGTGGGTGGAACAGAAGGTGTGACGCGTAGCAGTCGCGAAAGATAAGGGTAAAAGTAGGTGTAACGGGGCGTATACATAGACATGTGATGCAAACGTAACAGAATATGTCATGAATGGGGCGGAAACCATGGAGGGGGCTACCTGAGGAGCCGGGACCTCTAACCTGATGGTGCGCGCAAACTAGCAATGACGTATCACTAGGAGAAGCTGGGGGCTATGAACTCTGTGCTAGGAGCAGAGACTGAAGTCTGGAGAGTCAGGGCGACATGTACCTAAACAGTATCTAGTATCTGATGTTTAGAGAACATGTTGATATAAACTAGAAGTCAGGAGGGGAAAAGGCTAACTTGATTCTAAGACTGGACCATGCATTATTCTACATGTAGTGCGTGATGAAGAATATTAAATGACCATTAAATGCAGTATTTCTCTAACGTGGAGCCGGAAAGGCTAGACAATGACGGAAACTATTGATGCGATTCAGTAGTTTAGGAATGCAGAGAAGGAGGACTGAACTGATAACTGGAACTATAACATACTTTTGGCAGACTCAGAGGCTGAGCCAGGCAGGACCGGGCACTGCGTGGCAGGAAGTAAGTGAAGGGTCGAGGACACAGGTGGGGGCTGTATCGCTCCTCAGCGAGGTTTCAGGAGACAGGAGCTGAATCTGGTGTCCAGGCCCTTTTGAGGCCTAGAAACGGGGACTTTATAATAGAATAACGTGCACACTGAGAAACGTGGCAACGTAGCTTTACATAGGCCTGATATTCGTAGTATTCACGAGGACTGGAAACTGGCATACTAGAGGTGGACACAACTGTATTTGCGTCTTAATCAGACATGGGGAATGCATATGCATATTTAATCATGCACACATAACATATGATGGATGAGGCGTAGGGACACAGAACATGGCAAAATTTACTTTTCCACATTCCCTCCTTGTCACTACGTTTCCATCAGGAAACATCAATTTTCATGATACCGTCTATCATTTCATACAGTATCATTTGCTCATCTCGAATTATCCTGGAACGGGATTTAGAACGGAGCTTGGGACTAGGAATACAAGAGGTAGCACAAATGCCGCAAATCGCAGGGCCACATTGTATACAGAGACAGCAGCTGAATATGATCGCTACTGCAATACCTAGGAAGGACAAGACTTTCCATCCCCATGCGGAAATTATATTCCAGAACCAACCGGACCATGTCCAGGTGCCTGGGTCTTGGTGTATCATATGGGCAATTTTATGGAGTCGGGTTATAGCTGAATAAACAGACGGCGCGTTATTTGGAATGAAAATGCAGCAACTAGATCCGATGACTCTACAGGCCCCGCCCCTATCGGCCAGTATGACGTCAAGGACGAGACGATTCTGTAAAACGACAAATCTCATAGCAGATTGCTCTTCGGTTAAGTTACCCAGAGCAGAGGCAGTCTCATTTACTACAGCTTCAAGGGTTCTTGTTAACCTACGGATCAGTTTACTATTCTGGATAGGTCCTATAAAGAAAAAGAAACCTCTATTGAAATCTGTATACTGTTCTAGAGCAGTTTCAGTATAATCGACAATTGGGGACTCCCTTCTATGTCTAACGTGTACTAGATGTGTATTCCTGTGATAATCAGGTGGGGCTAGAAAAACAGGTGGCAGTAGGAAGGCAATGTAACAGGTTCCCTCCCAATCGAGGGGCAGACGAACATATGCGGTTTGACCACAAATAAAATATGAATGACGTGAAGCTTTGAAAATAGATGTCCCACTGTCACTATACTTGACAATAGTAGTACAATCACTATGTCCTACGTGTATGGAACCCTTATTTCGGACACATAATTCGCCTTTAACTGGTAGTACTGAAATAGCAGGTAAGTCTGGAGTAGTATCAGACTGAACATTCAGGACCATGAAATTCGACGAATAATTACCTAAATTATACACTTCATTTTCTAGATCTAACCCGGTTCTGTGGGGAAGACCTTGCTTGTCTGGAAAACATGTACTGTTAAGAAAAGACATATCTGTTGAGTATGACGTTAACGTGGACCATGCTCCACACGAACCATTATGTGAAAATGGATAAGGAAAAAGTGGCAGAACTCCCTTCAGGGTCTGGAAAGGGGGGAGTCGACCACACACCCAACAATTAGTGGCATTGCTGGTCTGGTGTGAGTAATGTAACATGCGGATAAAAGTATTGTTTCGCATAGCGAGGCGGTAAGAGAGTTCATGAGGAGGTAGGTCACTAAACATGTGCTCTACTGTAGCATTAGCAGACTTATTTACATGAAAAACTGGGAAATACAGGAAAAATGCATAACTGGTGCAGGAAATCATAATGCTGAGAAATAAAATGAAACTTAGAAAAACGATACATCGAATTGAGTTTTGACTAACTCTCTCACTATGGGGGTCTATTTTATACATGTCAGAAACAGTCTAACTGTTTCACCTAGGGGAGGACTTAGACAATCAAACTGACTGACTTATTTTACTAGACCGGAGTTTTAGCTTATACTCCTGTTGCGGAGTTTTCTCTAACAGGGGAGGGGTTGTAGCAATGTCTTTTGCGGGACAGTCCTTGAGAACAATATTTTGACAATCCTTCAAATCCTGAGAAATGTTCTTTAAGACGGGTTTCAATCCATTAAAAAGTTTGACATGAGAAAGGTGCACCCAGCCTTTGCGTCCTTCCAACTTCACGGCTGTACGGGTGGTGAGGAGGACCTGTCGGGGCTCTTTCCAACGAGGCTCCAGCGGACTTGATCTGTCAAAATTACGGACCATCACCATGGATCCTGGAACGATTTCATGCGGTGCCACTTCGGTATTGTCTGGAAATGCAGCGGCAACCTGTGAACGACATGAGTTGAGGGCAGACATCAAGGAAGCTAGGTAATCTGTCAGCATATTACTTGAAACATCGGTAATACTTCGGGGTCTAGGAGTACCCCACATGTTAGGGGGGCGGCCGAAAACGACCTCGTACGGGGACAGACCTGATCTGGAATGTGCGACCATGCGCATATAAAATAAAGCGACTGGCAGAGCTACTAGCCAGTCCACACCTTTTTCTTTACACACCTTTGCAATACGGATTTTTAGAGTCTGATTATGTCTCTCTACAAGACCGGCTGCTTCAGGATGGCGTACACAATGGAACTTCCACTGGTACCCTAACAGAAGGGAAACATGCTTCATGAGTTCGGATGAGAATGGCTGGCCGTTGTCAGAATATACGACTCTAGGGAGTCCATAACGGGGGAAGAACTCACGAACCAACTGCTTGGCAGTGGTCGCGGCTGTGTAATCTGGGACTGGATATGCTTCTGTCCACCTGGACAAAGCGCATACAACTACAAGGACATACTTGAAACCTCGACATCGCTCCATCTGAATATAATCCATCTGGAGGACTTCAAAAGGGTGGTCAGGAGGTTGGAATCCACCTTGTTCCACCGGGACACTTTTACCTGGATTAAACTGACAACATATCATACAGGTACGGGCTTTCTGCTTGGCTGCAGCTCGTAAATGCTTGTTGAACCAAATGTTCTGGATACTGTCTAACATGGCTTTTTCTCCTAAATGTGCTGGACTATGTGCGGTATTGATAATGACTTGAACCATAGAGTCAGGGAGAAACCATGTGGCTCTACCCTTCGTTAACCATCCTTGATCTGTCTGGACCCCTCCTTGTTCGGACCATTTCTTGATTTCATCGGGAGTAGCATGTAACTGGATATCTATGACATCTTGAGTAGGGTCCTTAACTGTCATACATGTAGTCGGATCTGGAGTATGTGTCATATTAACTGGAATGTCTAGAGTCTGTGCTGTAAGCTTGGCTGTGCGATCTGCTAGATCGTTACCTTGGGAAATAATGTCAGTAACTTTCGTATGTGCTTTGCACTTCATGATAGCGATAGATGTCGGTAAATGTATGGCATCTAACAGAGCTTGAATAAGGAGACCATGCTGAATCTTGGTTCCATGAGAAGTCATGAAACCTCTCTCCTGCCAGAGCACTCCGAAGTCGTGTACAACTCCAAATGCGTAACGTGAATCTGTGTAAACATTAACTTTCAAGTTCTTGGCGTGTATGCAGGCCTGTGTCAGAGCAACTAGCTCTGCTGCTTGAGCGGACAGAGTGTCAATACGGTGTGTCTTAATAACTTCAGTGTCAGTAGTCACTGCATACGCGGCGACTAGTTCTCCTGTACTAGTTCTCATACATGAACCATCCACATAAAGTGTCAGGTCGGGATCTGGTAACGGAATATCTGTCAGATCTTGTCTTGGCTTTGTCGTAATGTTAACTACTTCCACACAGTCATGTGTGGCAGAATTTGAAGTAACGGATGGTAACAGTGTAGCAGGATTTAAAATGTTGCAGCGTCTGATTTCTATGTGTGGCTGGAACAGTGTCAATTCATAACCTGTTAAACGTGCAATTGTCAAGTGCTGAGTTTGTGTTCGGTTTAAAAGAACTTCCACAGAATGTGGAACTTGTACTGTCAGGGAGTGTCCTAAAACTATGGAATCACTTTGTCTGATAGCTAGTGCGGTGGCTGCAACTGACTTGAGGCACGCAGGCAGAGCCTGGGCTACAGGATCTAATGTGCTCGAAAAATAAGCACAGGGCTTGTATTGTCCTGCTTGATCTTGTGTGAGAACAGATAATGCTGTACCTTCGCGTTCAGTAACGAAAAGTGTAAAAGGCTTACTGTAGTTCGGTGTCGCTAGAACTGGAGCTTGACATAGGGCTCTCTTTAACTCATTGAAACTAAGTGTATGTTCAGATGTCCAAGGGAGGACAGTCGATACGGCTGCCTCCTGTGTCGTTAACTGTATCAGTGGCTTGGCTAGAAATGCATACTGAGGAATCCATTGTCTGCAGTAAGAAGTAAGGCCAATAAAAGCACGTACCTCCTTCTGGGTCTTGGGCTGAGGAAGACTCGCTATTAACTGGATACGGTCTGGTGTCAACTGCCTACCCCTCTTGGACAGCAAGTGTCCTAAGTATACCACTTGCTGGACACAGAATTGAAGCTTAGAAGAGGACACCTTGTGCCCCATCTCGGCTAGGAAATACAAGACTGTAAGGGATGCTCGCTCGCAAGCTCGTTCAGAACGGGCTGTGATCAGTAGATCATCGACATACTGGAGCAGGGCAGTGTCAGCTGGCATGTGAACATTATCAAGTTGTCTCTTAAGTGCTTGACTGTAAATACTAGGACTTTCTGTGAAACCTTGAGGAGCTCGTGTAAACATATAGCTCCTTCCATTTAAACAAAATCCGAAAAGGAACTGGCTGTCTGGATGAATAGGAACACTGAAAAATGCATTCTTGAGGTCGATTACAGTAAAGAACGTGGCTTCAGAATCAATGGCTGTCAATAGGGAAGAGATATCTGGGACAACTGGGTACTGAGGAACAATACATTTATTAAGTTCTCGTAGGTCAATCACTAATCGATATACTGGGGGTGCATTAGGATCAGTACGTTTCATAACTGGAATGATCGGAGAATTACATACGTTGGAGTCAGTTTCTACAACCACTCCTTGAGCCATGAGCTCGTCAATAATTTTGGATAAGGCTGTTACAGCCTCAGGTGGCAATCTGTACTGTCTGATTCGTGGTAACACTACACCTGGCTTGAGAGTCACACGATAGGGTGTGATTTGCATGTAACCAACATCAGTTGGACCTTGCGCCCATAAATGCTGCGGAACATTAGACAGTCTTGGATCAAAATCTCGTAATACATAGTGACCCTTAAAGTCACGTAGGAACAATCGTATTCCCTCTGGGGAACAGCATATAACTGCCCCTAACTCTTTCAGTGTCTTAATGCCTAACAGGTTTTCTGGACATGACTTAGTAAGTAACAGATCAGTAGTGCGGGACAATGGACCTACTTCTAGAGTAACTGGCTTTGGAATCTCATTTACGATAGGTTTTCCTGAAAATCCAAGGGAAACATTTCTTGAGCCTGAGAGCGGAGCCCCTGGAACTTCGGCGTGACTAATTGTGGTCCTACTTGCCCCTGTATCAATCAAAAACTTTCTGTCTTTCCCTAATACTTGACTGTGAACATAGGGACCTTCTTGATCTACAGGTATCTCGATGAGAGGCAAGCCTACCTCCCTCTCTAGGCCGTTTCATGAATATTGTTGGTACTCTGGATACTCAGACTGTGCATACTGGTACATCTGCGATGTAACGTGCTGTGTTGCAGCAATAGGCTGCGGTGCTGTAACTGTCTGTGGTGCATTCTGTGGCTGAGGAATCTGTGAAACTTGTTCTTGTCTAGGCGGACGTGGTCTTTCTTTAGTCTTACCGGTAGCTATGTTGTGTTTCAGAACTGCACACTCATTTATAAAATGACCTGGCTGTTTACAATAATTGCAGTTCCCTTTAACGGGAGCTGCAGGATGACTGGCTTGATTCGGACCCCTCTTCTGACTGTCTTGAGGAACAGATTGTGCAACTAGTACTTTCATTTTCGTGTCTTTCATACGTTTTCTCTCGTGTTCTTGCTCTTCCCTGATTCTATTCTGGTGGTACTGGAGCATTTGTAACATCTGGGACGGGGTATTAGCTTGCCAGGTACTTTCGACTTTCAAAACTCGATTCTTAATTTGTGGGCTTGAATTCTCGACTAATTTAGTAACAAAAAGATGAGGGTATGACTCACTACTTGTCTTGAGACCACTATTGATACTGAAACATTTTTCAAATCTAGAATAAAAATCACTAATATCTTCTTCTTGTTTCTGTTTACAGGCTGAGATTGCATCCCAGTCTTCTTTTCTAGTTGTCAATAATCTGGGTAAAACTTGAATCAATAATTCTGGTAATTCTTTACATTTCTCTCCTAGACCGGTACCTGGTACACGTGACTTATCTTCAGCTTCTAGAACTGCCCAATCGATCTTTTTCTCTCCCACCTCCCATTCTTTTTCCTTTAGCTTTTCATACACCCCTGCGGGCAACAGGACCTTTAACATTTTAATGATATCTGGGTAAGTGTATTCTCCCATACGGAGCATGTCTTTTAATTCTCTATGGAACCCTGCTGGATCTTTGTCATGACAGGGAATTAATTTCTTCATCTCGAGGAGTTCCATCTTTGTAATCGGGGTGTATACAAACACTCGTTGCATTTCACCGTCCTCTGTCTTAACTGGATGCACTTCTCGTAACGGGTTCTGTCTTTCCATGTAAAATGGTTTACTTTCTGGGGGTGAGACATGAACAAAATGCGGGTTCAGAAACGTTCTATATTTGTGGCGCTGTTCTAGAATGACACTAATTAAATCGGTACCTAAACCTTTCCATCTATACTGGAGTAACTCGTTCAGGATATCATGTAACGGACCTGGATCAGAGTGTTGACCCTCATACAGAGTAATGAGGTGCTGGATCATATACATACCCACCAGTCGCTGCTCGGCTGGGGGCAATTTCAGAAACATTTGTGCCACTATTTCGTCTGGAAAAGTGGTAGAATCAGTAATCCATCGGACTGCTGATCGGGCTAGTTCCTGTTCATGCATGGTACTTAACTCACTGTAACCGATTCGTGATTTTAAAATGTGATCGGTAGCTTGGAACACTTGTTCTAGGGAACCTTGTTCTGGTGCTGGAGAATGAAAAATAGACTTGTGTTCTAGGCGTAAATGGCGATCTGGAAGTCTAGATTTTCCTACATACGCTATTCTGGCGGGATTCTCGTCCTCTACCTCTTCAGTATCAGAGTTACTTTCTTTCTCGCTTACTTGTGCTGCTTTACGTTGTTCGTGTATCTTTATTATTTCTCTACGGATTTTCTTGTACATACTCTCCATGGCACTAATGGTATTGTGCTTACCCTCGGCTACATTATCACTCCACTTTGTCAGGATTTTCATTTCGGCTTGATCTTTAGACGGGTAATCTTGTTCTCTTATTAGACAGTTAATTAAAAACTTTAATATCATACGCTGGATCTCAGCTTTCCTTTGAGACATGGCATCACTAATACTTTCTGGATCATCCCCTGTACGGATGAAACGATATATTCTGTCTAGATCTTCTTTCATATTTGGTAGGGTGACTAGATACTCGGTCACCCTCCTTACGCGTACTGAATATAAAACCATATTATTCTCGCCTGGGACCGGGTCATAGGCACATTCGCCAAGGGCTTGCCTGATTTCTGCAACAGACTTATTACTCTTGGGAGTACGCTGTGATGCTTGAGCATGTAATTCGAGTGCTGATAAACGCTTGCGTGGCGGCGGGGTTTGAGGAGGACCTCCTCCTGCGGCCCCTAGACTAGAATCGTCGACTGATATTCTTCGTGGCGGAGCGGGAAATTGAAATGCTGGCTGGACCGGGGGTACCGTAGCAGGTACTGCATGGGGTGCCCCGGTGTCTGGAGGAGCAGGATGTGCCTGATTTACTGGGACTGGCGGAGCGCGAACAGGATTTGCATATTCAGGGACTGTGTCGTCCAGATAGGACGAAATAAAAATATCAGCTGCGGTCGGTTTGTGACGTAGCTTGGTCGGAACTAATGGTGGCGGGAAATTACTGGATGCCTCCGGGGTCGCTTTTGGCAAGCCCTCGGCAAGAAGAGGATACATACCCTTAATAAGGGCATTCCTCTGTCTGTCTCTCTGTTCAGTTTTGACTTGTTCACCTATCTCGATTAATTCTTTTTCTTGTGCTCGTTCTAAGGATTCTCTACTTAATTCTGACTTTCTGATTTCTTTTTCGGTTCTTTTATTAGCTTCTTTGCGCCATAACTCGATGGCATCTTTCTGTGACTGTCTGGCTTTCTTTTTCCATAATGCTTCTTCTACTCGCATGATGCATTCAGCATCCCATGTACCCGATACGGGCCATCTATATTTTTCTTCTAACTGTTTGGTATACTCTACCCATAAATCTAGATAGATGTGTATACCTGGGTGCCACACGCCCACATGCAAACCGGTTTGGACAGTGGGTTTCCCTCTCTATCCCTGTCTCCAGCCTGTCTACCTGATCAAAGGACAGACCTCAGGAGTGTGAACGCCATCTGCCCCCCAGAGGTGGCTTCGCCTTTGAAGCTCGCCTTTTGGGCTAACACCGTGAGTGGCTTTCTGCAAACGGGAGGTAGCACCTCACCCTGTAGCAAGCAGGCTTCAATTGTTCCTAAGCTGGGGAATCATTCACACTACTCCCCAGGAAGGCAGAATGCTGTCTGTTGGTCAGTGCTGTGTGAGGCAACAGGACAACTGGGTTACTGAGTGCAACTTTCTTAAAGTTGCATTTCTTCAATAATGACATTAACTTTGACCTGGGCATCAGGTCGGGTCTAATGCCATGATTAATTTGATACCTGACAGTGCCCAGCTAGGTAGTCCCATTCATAAGTTAGCCAGGCTGAGGGGTCAGCCAGTAACCCTGTGTTAGACAATGGGGCTTCTAGCCTTTCCACAGCAAAATTATAATTTGGAAGTGTTGCTTTTAAAACATATATAAAATACGTATCCTATTTAATAATATACAGATCCCTGCATTAGAGCTCTTTAGGCCTTCCGTTTTATTGCTAAAGAAACGGAGAGCTTTGCCATTAGTTTAAATGACAAATTCGAATAAGCAGTGTTACCACTGGCCTTCCAGACTGCAGTGGCAGGCTGGAAGCCATTTCGTACATTGTGACACACAGGGTGGCACAAACAATGCTGCAACCCTAGGAGCACACTCTTCCTTACATGCCCTAGTTACCCTGGGTACCATATAATAAGGACTTATACATAAGTCAGTCCTTGCCATTTGGAGATAATCAATTCAACATATACCTTATGATGGGTTAGAACACTGGCACTGAGGTCTGCTTAGTAAGCATAAGTGCACTCTCAGAGTCAATAGACCAGCCGCAACAGTTCACAAATGTGGGGGTGAACATGCAAAAATAGGCATTTACTTACACTTACATTTCACCACCCTCTTCTCTGTTCTCAGTGAGTTGTCTTTCACATCTGGAAACAGAAGAAACCCTGTTAAGATGGATGTTGCATGCGGATCTAGAAACCTTGCAAGAAAGACTTAGAGGAAAGCTATTTGCTATTTAAATACGTCTGTGTCTTGTAAAGAGTAGAAAAGTAATAAATAAACAATTAGAACTTTCTGATGAAGCCTGAGAAAGATGTACCAGCTTAGTCACATCATCCTATAGCATTGGAAGATATATCCTAATTTATTCCATGTAATAAGTCTAAACATTCAGGTTTTATTTGGTGGTAGCAAATGTTGCTACAAAATATAAAACAAATAATCAGAACAAAGGTAATTTCAGAATCAATGACACCACAACGAAGTAACAAATACAAAGAAACAAAAATCTCTCATATTAAGGAGCATACAACTCATCAGCTAAGGCTGTCAACTAGAAAATAAGAGGATACCACTTGGTAAAAGAAACAGAATAAAGGCTGAACATAAACTGAGTGCCATTTCAGTACTGTGGCTTTCCATCAGTAGATTCCATAATTGTTTAAACTCGGGAGGTATCTAAATTAGTCCATATCTTTGTAGTACTTAACTACCAATTGTCATAGTGGCAAAGATAAGACCTATAATAATGGCCTTATCTCTGATCAAGGTGGTACGGGCAGTAAGCATGTGAACATCATAGACATCAACACTTGCAGATCATAAAGTACAAAAGTCTGCATAATAGTGACAGTTGTAAAGCTGCAATGGGGTATAAGAGAGTTGATAAAAAGATAATGCTACATTTTCGATCAAGGCGTCTTTAATGAGAAATACAGTGATTGGGTGCATTTCAGCATATCCTGTGGTGTAACTACAGACTGAATAACATCTACCCACTTCTCTGTCTATATATTTCTGATGGTAAAATATATAAGCCAGAGAGTGTAGAGGGATGTTATGTCTGTAAAGGAAATCTCAGAGATATCTGCCATGCACAGTGAGGGATAGATTCAGAACCTACCTTGTGGCCATGCCCTTTACTTAACATGGAAAAACACATTCTTCAACTGTGCACAGCAGGGATTGGACACAGGCCCTGCCCCTTTTTTTAAAGTGTATGAATGATAATGATCAATTTGTGAACTCTTGCAGACTCATGGAGCCCTGTTGAACCTCTCCTAGTGTTCATGGTACAGGTATCTGGACTGAGAACCATGTATGAAGCAAAACAAGGATCCAAAACTCTTTGTCATGGCTTTGCAGACCCTTTACCTGGGTTCACAAACCTCAGTGGCAATGCGAGCAGCAAATTCAGCATTGTATTGTTTGTCAACCAAGGATCCTTTTTATGCACCCCCACTAAGCCAGGGGGTCAAAGGATTCACCCACTGCCCCTTAAGACTTATTTTTTCTTCTATTTCAGTGCATGGTGAACTCAGTGCTGTATACCTGCATGTTCTAATCACAGCAGAAACATTTGTCTTCAAGTTGCCACCTGTCAACCAGAGAGGTATGGTCAGACCATGAACTAAACACACAGTAGGGGATCATGCCAAATCCTTGAGCATTAGAGTTGGCCACACTCTTTGTTCCATAGTCTGGCCTTGTGCCCAGTCAACTTCAGGTGGCCAACCCAGCTATGCAGGGCTGAAGGCCATGCACGGTGACGACGGCTGCTTTGTCTGGCCAGGCCACGCACCCAACTGTTGCATACCACCTTTGGGCTACCACATGATTTTTTATATTTGGGCGGTGATCTGAGGATCAATTATCACGTCTCCGAACCCTGCAGATGGTCCAACATGGGTCAACAAGTCCTTGACAGGGAATTGTGAACTTCAAGGTCCACAAACCCTGCCTCTGGGTCTGCCAGCTCCCCTTCACCTGAGCCAGGGTGTCAGAGGGATGCTCTACATAGTTGCGGGGCTTGTAGTGAGCAATGCCTGGCTCACCCTGGTTGCTTTTGTAAAAGACAAGAGGGTTTCCTTGTAGAAATGTACTTGTTACGGATAATAAAACAACGCAATAACAATACAGTTAAGAAAAAAGAATATTTTAATGTCTAGCCCAGCTAGTTCAAACTAGAAATAGATAATGACTATGGGCCAGATGTAGGTAATTCATATTTACCGACTCTTAAATACCGAATTTTACCGATTCGGTATTTAAGAGTCGGTAAATATGAAGTGGGGAGATGTAGTTTTTACAGATTCTGTAAATACCGAATCATTAAGATTCGGTATTTACCGATTCTGTAAATACCGAATCGGTATTGCCCATTGATTCCTATGGGCTTTGAAGCCCATAGGAATCAATGGGAAATACCGATTCTGTAATTACAGAATCGGTAAATACCGATTTTAGCAAGGGTGCAAGGGGTGTCACTTTGACACCCTCCAGCACCCCAAAGACGGGCATGTGAGCCATGTGGCACACAGACATGCCCTAAGGGCATGTCTGTCTGTCACATGGCTAGGTGTGCATGCACACATGTGCATGCACACCTGGATTCGGTATTTTACCACCCAATTGGATTGGGTGGTAAAATACCGAATCTGTAAGCCCTTAGGGACTCTGAAGAGTCCCACCTACATCCCGAAATTACCGAATCAGTAAAATTACCGATTCTGTATTTTACCAATTCGGTAAATTTACCGATTCGGTAAATTTACTGAATCGGTAAATGTAGCCCCCTACATACCAAAAACCCATTTACCGGTCGGTAAATGGCCACCTACATCTGGCCCCAAATGACATAAAAATAAAATACCATTGCATGTAGAAATCAGAGTTTTGCAAAAATAAAAGTTGTTCCCTAAGAAACAATGGAAGTAAAATTGAATGTTAAGCGTTTGGGTGAGAGGTAAAGTGGGACCTTGGCACCCTTTCCAGTCAGAGTGGGTGAAATGTAGTTGAGTAAAAGTAGTTTTCCATAGTCAAAAAAAGATCTTGTATGTCAAAAACCTTTATGTGAGCTAACGAACAATAATTGTATCATTTGCAAGCATGAGTAGGTGGACCTTAGACGGGAAAGAAACAATGGCACCCACATGCAGGGACACACTTTTTGTGCCCCAGGGCCACTGTATATTTGCAAACAAGCAGCCAAGGGCCCGATGTAGGTAAATCTAATTTACCACTTCTAAAATACCGAATCATACCGATTCGGTATTTAAGAAGTGGTAAATTAGAGGGGCGGAAATGTAGGTAATTCTGATTCGGTAAATACCGAATCTGTAAGATTCGGTATTTACCGATTCTGTAAATACTGAATCGGTATCCCCCATTGATTCCTATGGCCTTGAAGCCCATAGGAATCAATGTGGAATACCGAATCGGTATTTACCGATTCGGTAATTACCTATTCTTGCAAGGGTGCAGGGGGTGTCACTTTGACACCCTCTGGCACCCCAATTACAGGCATGTGTGCCATGTGGCACACAGACATGCCCTAAGGGCATGTCTGTCTGTCACATGGCACAGGTGTGCATGCACATATGTGCATGCACACCTGGATTCGGTATTTCACCACCCAATTGGATTGGGTGGTAAAATACCGACTCCTAAAGGCCTGTGGGACTCAGAAGAGTCCCACCTACATCTGGAAGGTACCGAATCGGTAAAAATACCGATTCGGTATTTTACAGATTCTGTAAATTTACTGATTCGGTAAATTTACAGAATCTGTAAAATCTGGCCCCCTACATCTCTAGGGGCTAGATGTAGGAAAATCTATTTTACCACTTCTTAAATACCGAATTTTACCGATTCGGTATTTAAGAAGTGGTAAAATAGAGGGGGGGAGATGTAGGTAATTCCAGATGTGGAATTACCGAATCGGTAATATTCGGTATTTACCGATTCTGTAAATACAGAATTGTTATTTCCTATTGATTCCTATGGGCTGTGAAGCCCATAGGAATCAATGGGAAATACCGATGCTGTAATTACAGAATCGGTAAATACCGATTTTAGCAAGGGTGCAGGGGGTGTCACTTTGACACCCTCTGGCACCCCAAAAATTGACATGTGCGCCATGTGGCACACAGACATGCCCTAAGGGCATGTCTGTCTGTCACATGGCATAGGTGTGCATGCACACATGTGCATGCACACCTGAATTCGGTATTTTAACACCCAATTGGATTGGGTGTTAAAATACCGAATTTGTAGGGCCTTTGGGACTCTGAAGAGTCCCACCTACATCTGAGATTTACCGAATCTGTAAAAATACCGATTCGGTATTTTACAGAATCGGTAAATTTACCGAATCAGTAAATTTACAGATTCTGTAAAAAAGTGCCCCTACATACCGAAAACCCATTTACCGGTCGGTAACGGCCGAAATCGGCCGTTACCGGTCGGTAAATGGCTCCAACATCTGGCCCTAGATGCCAAATACCGGTCGGAAACGGCCGAATTCGGCCGTTTCCGACCGGTATTGGCCACCTACATCGGGCCCCACATATTAAATTAACAGACAACAATGCTAAGGATGGCATTTAGTTCTGCCGAAAATGTATTAGCCGCATCAGTGGGTGCACGTTTGGCATACAGAATCCGAGTAGGAAGCGGGGATTTCTAAGTTATGTTGCTCAGCCAGTGAGAGGGTAGCCACAGCCTCTGCCTACCCGGAGGGGTACCCACCAGCATCTGAATCTCCACTCATTTAAAGGATTCCAGTTACATTTATCTTGGCTGGAAGAATGCAATGATCCTATCAAATAGACAGCACAACTTTGCCAACCATCTCTGGCGCTTTCCTTTAACACATTTTTCTTCATTTTACTTTATTTTATTTTGCTGAATTGTTCATTGTGTTACTCAATTTGTTTAACAATCTTGATTTGGACCTTAGGGTATTTACTCTTTTACCTCTTTTACAGCTGTATATGTTTGAATGTTTTATACTTTCAACCCCATCTCCTCCCTAGGACTTAGGGGCCTATTTATGAGACTGTTTGCATTGCTCTTGCACCACGCAATGCAAGAGCGACACAAACCTTACAACATATTTTTCAAGCCTTGTAAAGCCCATTTGCGTAGCCCTAAATGACTCCAAAAACTCTTGAGTAGCGCAAATTGCTGCGTTGTGTTACGCTGCCCAGGGAAGGCTTCCACCGAGTGTTGCGTGGGTGTTCCCACGCAACTGCCATGGGTTTTGACGCATCCTCAGATTTATAAGAACTTGTAAACCTGGGAATGTGCCAAAATCTTACACCTTCCCAGGGAAGATGAAACAAAGAGAATTATTTCTATTTCTCCTCATTTGTTCCTCTTTTTCTCATTCTGCAGAACACATAGAAAGAGGATTATGCCTCCCAGGGTTGTTTGTGCAGGAAGTTATTGATGACCTCCAAACACAAAGTTGAGGCTGTCGATTCTTAGCAAATGTTAAAATTACATTTGAAATGGTATGTAGTTTGGGGGTGTGGTGTGTTCTGTTTCAATTCCTACTCCTATTTTAGGTCAAAGCCTGGAAATGCCTGATGTGAGCAGACAGTGTTGATATAACCTGAGAAAAGAGCTCAGGGAACTAATACTTGTTATGCAAGAAGAATGTGCTCCACAAGGCACAGATTTTGTACAATTTTTAGGCATTACTTAAATAAAAGGGCAGATTTAAAAGCCCCTTGCGCCACTTTTGTGTCACTTTTCCCATGTTAAAAGTGATGCAAAGGTGGAGCAAGGGGCTTGTAAATCTGCCTAAAATTGCTTTTGTGCTCACTTCCTCAGCTAATAAACAAACACGTACACAATCCTGTTACACTGAGCATTGAACACTGAGCTCAAACTTTTAATTCCCACCTGCTGAATTATTTATACCAAGTGAGTCACTCAGATAAATGTAATGTGCCTTTTATGGTGTAAGAATGAATATGGATTTAGCTATAACATTAAAAAGTACTATGATGCATATTGATTACAATAACAAATAAAAATAAACAAAAAATAGAAGGTACCCGATTCCTCAGATGTGAAGAATATGTACCACTCTATTCATAAAAAAAAGAAATATATATAGATATGTATTGCTTAAAAATATGTTAGTATTTTGAAAGGAATTGTGTCAGATCTGGCAGCCTTTGTATGGTGTTCCCCCCATATGTTTACTTTCACTCCCTGATTTTGCTGAATTGTTTTTTTGTCATTAGGACTACTAACCTGAGGCAATGTGCTTGTGCTCTGTCCTTTGAATGTGGTAAAATTGCCCTGCACCTATCTAATTGATTTTATTTCCTGATATGTCCCTGGGAAATCGAACTACATCTACCTATGACATACAAATTAAATATTACAAGTGGGCTGCAGTACTCATTGTGCCACCCACTAAAATAACCTATTAAAACATATCTTTGGCCTGCCACTGCAGGCTTTAGTGAAGTTTTAAACTGTCATTTCAACCTTAAAAAAATAAACTTTTTCCCAGGCCTAACCCTTCCTTTTAATACTGGTAAGACACCCCTAAGGCAGACCCTAAAGGCTCATGGATAACATACAGCAATATCTCAAAAGGGTGTTAATTGAGAATTCTTTGCTCTCCCCTCAAGGATACCCCACTTGATTGTCTTTGTATTCATTACCATTTATTGTTCAGTTATCCTATCTATGCACATTTTACCTTCACTTGTTTTTTGTTGCGCCCTCCCGTAACGCTGTACATACTTCCTCACATGTCACTTGCGCCGACACAATCCTTCACGAGCACTTGTGCACAGTATCCCATGGGTTACATGTCATTCAATGTAACGCAGTGTCCCCTTTCCATATGTTTGATCATATGAAGCTACATATGTCAAATATGTTTATTTACTAAAGTACAATTTATGTTACAAAAGAAATTCTCAGCAATTAGTTGTGCTATATGTAACTGACCTCCAATTAACACCCTTTTGAGACATTGTTGTATGTTATAGATGATTGCCCTAGTCTCCTTAGGGTATATGGGCTACCTCCTGTAGCCTGATACTGCTAAAGGCTCATGGGGCAGGGTTCATAGTATTTAAAAAGTTGGGCGTGGGTACTAAAGTTACACTCAAATTAACTGTAATTTAAAATCCAATTTAATGATAAAGTTGTATTTTAAGTTACTACTCTGACAATGTCTGACTGTGAAATGCTCTCCTGTTGTGGGTTTGCATTGTTTTCAGACATTGAGACAAAAGTGGCCTAGGTGTGAGGGGAAAGGGTCTTCCTGACAGGATGACAGGGGGCGGAGTTGTGCTCAGCCCTGATTTTACATCAAAGCGCCTGCCTGCAGCACACACAAAGGAACCTGCCCCAGGCCTGCCAGCCCTTGCCTTTGTCACCCCAGATATTTTGGAGCCAGGACCAGGAGAAGGGCAAATATGGACCAGAACCAGTTTTGGGAGTAGGTTAGAGAATTCCACCACACAAAGGCTGACACCAGGTATAAAATCGGCACCTTCAGAAACCCTTATCATAACATTCCAGGACATGTGGAAGATTCCTAAGAAGGTCTGCCCCGCTGTCTGAAGAAGGTACATTGGACCTGCTTGCCTTGTCCAAGGCTCTCCAGAAGTGACTCCAAAGGTTAATTGGCTGACCTTCTGTTTGAGCTACAGGGACACCGAAGCGTCCATTGGCTCCCTGCAACTGCCCAGCTGATCAGCACCAATTGGACCTGCGTGACCCTGCCTCTGCCATACTGCTGGCCTCTGCTGGAATGAGTCCTAATCCGCAAGAGATGCTGCTGAGGTTCTGGACCCTTGACTGCTATCAAAGTGTACTCCTCCTGCTCCACTGGGGTTGGTCTGAACTTGTAACTTTCCCCACTGCATCAGCACCAGAGAACTTTAGCTTTACATTTGAAAGCCATGGTGGCATTCAGCCTGAACCAATTATGTGCTGATTTCACAATTATCAGTATATTTAAATAATTTGATGTAACTACATCACAGTTGCCAAATTACTAAGTGTGAGGAAAGTACTTGCTCTGCACGAAAAAAATGTTAAACAGGCATAATCCCCAGATCTCATCACAACAATGACTATTAAAATTAACCAAGAATTTCTTCAACAAATGTAGTCCAGTGATGCTACTGAAAAAAATATTTAGCTCACTTTTATTTTGCATATTTGCTTTCTGACAAAATGGTTATCATTCATGAAACTGATCAGGATATTGATTCCCACTGGTAAATACTGTCCAATAAATATACAAACAAATGTCAGGCAAGGCGTAAGTTTTTTTTCTTTACTGTCTAGTCAGCTACATGGTGTAACGAGTTTCTCTAAGGCTGGTTTGTGGACCATTATTACTGCTAGCATTCAATAATGCTAGGCGTAACAATTCTTAGAGCATTTTAAGGTAGAGTCTTGTGGCTCAATGAAGTAATGTATCTTATCTCATACCACTTTGTGTGGTTTACTAAATTCAAGGCAAATTAAGCCAGCGCATAGTGCTGTCTTGCAATACTTTGCATTGGGAAGACGCTCCATGGGTAGAGCATTGGTGTTCCTATACATCCACTCATGGATTTTGGTGCATTCCTAGATTCACAAAGACTTGTAAACTTGGGAATGCGTCAAAATAGCTTCATGTCTCATTATTTCCTCTTTCCATGTGTGCTGTATATTGCAGTACACATAGAAAAAGGAAAACGCCTTTGAGGATTTTATTTTAGCAGGAAGGTGTCCATTCCTGCTAAAAAATAATCCTGCCTGTAATGCAAGCACTCTTGCACCATGGTGCACGGGTAGCTACATTGGCGCTAGGCAGCACAAAGTGCAGTCGCACTAGGAAGCAACAGCATTGTGCTGTCTTCCTTTCATCCAATGCAGCACAGCAAGTTGCCTTGCTGTGTTGTGTGAAATACAAGTAAATCTGCTTCAAGATGTCAGTCAGAAGCAGTGCATCACTAGCCAACTGTGGTATCATGAGTAATTTTTCAGTCTGAAATGGATACTTGTTTTTACTGTCACAGAAGAACTGCTCGAAAGGAACAATAAAATGATAATAACGTAATGTTATTATCATTTTATTTTTCCTATTGCAGTCAGTGGTGGGGTGAGGCTGGCCAGAGCAGGAGGAGAAGTAGTTTGTACTGCCTAACTGCTCATGACTGTTTGGCCGGCCCTCTTAAGCCTGCAAACTTTGCATGTTCTCCTCAAGGCTACATTATACAGCCTGGTGAGGAACATGCACAGGCTCTCTGTTCCAGTCAAAGCATCAAACAACCGTGCTCAGACCAATCACAACGCTCCATTCCAGCTTTTGTGTTTGGCTTAGGGAAGCCTGTTTGCCTGTGACCAGCTGGGACTGGAGATAGGAAGAGGACGAGGACGGAGGAGAGGCGGTAGTAGGCCGCTCCAGGTAAGATTTTTTTTTTAATCCCTCCCTCCACCCACTACCCTCATCTGGTAGCAGCCGCTACTGGCCAGTGCAAATGTAGCAATCTCATATTAAGGGGAGTCATGGTTGGTCGGGGAACCAACCCCTCCTGTGGGGTTAAAGAGTCATGTTTTGACCACAAAAAGGGTTACAAACTTGGGGCATCACAGATCTAAGTGCAGGCAGATTCAAGATGTTGTTGGTTTTTGAATACCCAGGGCAGGGGTGACAGGGTCATTGGTGAAGGGCTGGGGGCATCCACTACCGCAATTGTTCCTGGCCCTAGGGGGTACCCTGTGATATGCCCTGTGGGGCAGGCCATCCAGAACTTCTCCACTTGGATCACCAAATGAGCAAATAAAACCAACAAAACCTCAGAACAAGCCAGCTGGTACACCCCAGAACCCAGAACCACCAAGCTCAACTGCTACCAATTTAAGAAAAGTTGTTGTGCCACAAGAACCTCCCGACAGAGCCACTCATAAAGCAGTCCACAGCAACTCCCAGCCAAAACAGCAGTCCTCACACGCCACATCAATAAAGTGGCTAGTCACACAATAGAACCCTTCAGAATAGTCAAGAAATTCCCCAAACCTCAGCCACAGAAAACACCATCCACCCCTCCCAAGAACTCTGTGGCACACTCTCGGACTACTTCCACAGCAAAATCGCCACCATCTACAACAACTTCTGCCCCAACGTCAAGAGCCTAACCTACTTGCCTTTCGAAAAAAGTTAAAAACGTTCTTGTTCCCAAAAGCTAGATAAAATAGACCTGCATCTTTAATTCATCTTCTTCTGGTTGGTCTTAAGCGCTGGGATGCTCCCGAGTGGCCACGCGCTATAGAAGAGCCTTTTAATAATAATAATAATAATAACCCACTGCTCTTAGCCTACTCCAACCAGCGCACACCAGCCGAGTGATCAAAACCTGGTCTTTGCTCACCACTCAGACCACCATGGCCATCATGCCATCCTTAAGGTACTTGAGAATGCCATCAACCAAAAGGTCACTGAATACTGGGAACAAAACCACATACTTAATGCATCCCAATCAGGATCCTGTGCCAACCACAGCACTGAGATAGTACTGATCGCTGCCACAAATGGCATCTGAGCCCTCCTCAACCTCTGAGAGACTGTGGCCTTGATCCTCCTCACCCACTCTGCTACGTTCAATACCGTCTCCCACCACACCCTTATGAACAGACTCTGCAACATCAGCATACAGCAAAATGTCGTCAAGTGGATCATCTCCTTTCTCACAGGACACACACAGAGCATCTAGCTGACTCCATTCACCTCTGAACCCAAAAACAACATATGCAGCTTACTTCAGGGATCATCCCTCAGTCCCACCTTATTCAATACCTACATACCCCCTCACAGACATCGTCAGATCCCATGGCCTCAACATAATTTCATACACAGGTGGCACTCAACGTATCCTCTCACTCACCGAAGACCTCTCCACCTCTAAAACTAACTTCTGCAACACCATGACCAATGAAGTCATCTGAATGAGAGCCAACTGCCTTAAACTCAACTCTGACAAGACAGAAGCACTGATCTTCAGGAAGAGCACTTCCATATGGGGCCACAGCTGGTGGCCAGCAGAACTCAGATAGACACCCACACCAACAGACCATGCTTGTAACCTAGTCATCGTCCTCGATGGTGAACTGACCATGAAAGAACAAGTCAACACAGTTGCCTCCCCCTTCTTCCACACCCTTCACATGCTCCGAAGAATCTTCAGATGGATCCCAGTCAACACCAGGAAAACAGTCACTCAGGCCCGGCGCCTGCCACCTTGACTATGGCAACACACTCTACGCCAGCATCTCAGCCTGGCTCCTCAGAAGACCCCAGACATTACAGAATTCTGCAGCGAGCCTGATACTGAACCTCCCTAAAGAACTCACATCACCCCCACCTAAGAAACCTCCACTGGCTCTTTAACTGGGAGAGACGCCAATTAAAAACCTCATGCAAGCCTACAAAGGTCTACATAATCAAGGACCGGCCTTCATTAACCATCAGCTGAACTTACATCTACCTGGAACATATCTGTGCACCTCCTCACTGGCCATTGCCCACACCCAATGCATCTGTCATAGCCACAGCAGGGGCTTCTCCTTCTATATCGCCGCCAAGACCTGGAACAACCTTCACCTGAACCTTCTGATAGTACCCTGCCTTGTGAACTTCAGAAAGACTTGGCTCTTCGACAGAAACATCTCACTCACGGCACTCAGATATCCTTGTTGGCAACAGTGATGTGCTATACAAATGCAAATTGAATGATTGATTGATTAAAGAGGTGTATCCTAATGGTTTTACCTTTTACAGTATAGAGGCCATACCACCTCAAAAATGTGGCTGTGCGTCTGGCGGGTTATTGGTTTTGACTGAAAACTCTGCACCTTGTTTACATACTATGCTAAAAGTTATTTCACAAGATCTAATGGCGTTTCATCTTAAGTTTTCTATAGGTCTGAGTGTGGTAATCTGTCACAATTAAATATGAGCTTCACTAGCCAGCATAGACTTACCAACTGTAGCACATTGGATAATCGTCTTGTATCCCAGCAGAAGAATCCCAGGATTATAGTTGATGATTACATTAATGCCACTTTTGAGCCCTCTGCTTGTATTAATACCCTGATTAAGCAGGAGGATGAACAGTGGAATAGCCCCACATTAACTGGCACTCCACTCAGGCACTTTTCTCATGTAGCTCTCCAGTTAGCCTCAATTGTGGTGGTTAGGGGCCTAAGAGCCTGCAATGAGCAAACTCTTTCCGGCTCAGAGGTGGCACCAACCTTTAAGAGAGGGGCTTATCCTAGTTCAATCGATTATGTCCTTGTCAATTTGCGCTTATGGGCCATACATGAGGATATGAATATCGATAACTGTATCGATAGTGACCATAACTCTATGATTACTACTATTAAGGGAGATACTTTTGATAGACCTGTTGTTTTGAACCACACAGAGGTGCCCCTTCCATTGCTATCTAATAATCTCTGATGAGTCTCTTGGCCACAAGTTTTATTTAACTTAATCTCTGCGATTTATCATCAGTTCATTGAACACACTGCTATTTTTGTTGGATAACTTGAAGAAGATATCCCAATAATGGAGATCCAATCTAAGTTATTTCCTAAATTGTAATAGCTGTTTTATAAAAAAATGTCACACATAACCAGCTCCCTTTTGTCAAAGCAAAACCATTGTTCAATAAAGAATGCGCTGAAGCTAAAAGAGATTTGCAGCAAGCTGTTACAAGGTTCTCTCGCCCAGAAATAAAAAATGCTAGATACCAATACAAACAGATGGTAGAGAAGATGATGAGAGCCTGGGAAGACAAAGGGTCTCATTACGATGTCGGGAACCGCCACCCACAGGCTGTCGGTGGTGGTCTGCCCAACATTTAGGCCATCAGTCTGACAATACAGGCTCTCGGAGAGCAGAGGTCGGGGGGAAAAACCACCTATGACAGGATCCAAGATCCCATTGGGTGGGGGTCAGATTCCTGTTCCTACAATAAAGGCAGCGCTTGCACAGACACTGCTGTAGGGATTAAGACGTCCCTTTATGGCTGCCTTTTCATGGCAGTCACACCACAATGAAAAAGCAGACGGAAACAGACTTTGGGGGCCCCAAGCAGGGCCTTGTTTCCCATGGCCTACTGCTAAGTGGTCTGGGGGTACATGTAGTGCCCCCACATCCATTTACTGTGTGCCAGGCACCACGTGCTGCCTGGGACACGGTGCATGGATGTGCTTTTTACCCCTGTAGCTTGTGCTGCAGCCACTTTCCTGGCCCGCAGCACAGGCCACAGTAGTAAAACACATTTTCCAACCACTGTGCTGGCAGTCTCATCCAAATTTGGAGGGTGGGAGTGCCTACTCCTTGACCCCCATTGTAATAAGGTCCAAGTGTGGCAAGAACTAATTCATGCTGCCAGAACAAATAACAACAAAGTATTCTGGTAAATATAGTCTTATAGAAATCACGAGAAAACCCATATTTACATCCAGCCTGATAAATGGGTTTCTCATTTCACCTCTTTGTATGCCAAAGCTGAAACTGCCAATTTATCCTCAGGCTCATGTGCCATGGTTTCGATAGCATCAAAAATCTTGATACGAGCTGTCATGCAATCTTTTGTCTTTCCAGCACTAGAGGAACTATAGATCATCTTGAGCTAGCAACGGCCCGTGGCCCGGACAAGATCTGTGGCTATATGTTTATATCTGAGCCCACTGTTTGGTCTAGCTATATTAACCTCCTGTATTTTGTCATAGCAGCTGGTCGAAAAAATTCCTGACTTGAGGAAGGGGACGGGATCATTCCAATTTGTAGGAAAGGCGACCCCTCCAAATATCATCCCATCAGCTTATTGATAATTTACACCAGTCAGGTACTAGACAAACTACTTGAATGGATGAACGAACGCCATAAAATGTCCCCATTACAAACCGGCTTTCGTGCCAAAACTAGCACTGTTGACCAGGTGTTCCGGTTTGCCACCTTGTACTGAAAATATGTCCTATTTAACAAACAACATCTTTATGTGGTTTTTGTAGACGTACGCGCAGCTTTTGAGCTTGTCCCTCAGCTGAAGTGTGCTTACTGGATTGGGTGCTCCTCCTGAATTTGTCAACCTCATTGCACGCATATGTGAAGATAACTACATTCAAGTGCAGTGGGGTATTAAAGCTGATCTGACTAACTGAATTCCATTAGACAGATGCGTTTGCCAGGGGTGTGTACTAGTTCCTACACTTTTTTCTGTGTATGTTAATGATTTGGCTACACAATATTTTGGACATTTTTAATGGTTCCCCTACCTTGAAAGGTTCTAAGATACCTAGCTTACTTTTTGCAGACAACTCTTTACATATTCCCAAGATCCCAAATGGCCTACAAAATCTAATTGACCAATTTGTTAAGTTTTATGATCAAAGAGGGCTGGAACTGAAAGTTTATGGTATTCAGAAACTGACCCCCGTGGAAGTGTGTCATTAGGGTTGGCTCTAACGAGTTGGAGCTAGTCTATAGTTTTGAATATTTGGGGATTAAATTATCCGACAAATTTGTGTGGGAGCTCAAACTAAACAAGGGTGCCTTACTTATCCAACATAGTTCTAAGGCTATTACACACATGCCCTTTAAAACTAGTTCATATTCAATTTCCCCAGCCCTGGAAGCATACAGAGCAATGGCTTAGAATGCTGCTGTCAATGGTGCAGAACTATGGGGCTTTACCGATTCACATAAATTGGCCAGTGCAAAGAATAGTTTTATAAGATCCCTAGTCTCAGTTCCAATAAGTACACCTATTGTACCTTTGTTTCATGACACCGGGCTAAAAAAAAATATCTGACCTAGCAAAATTGAAAACCTTAGTCAATTGGCTAAGACTGTGGTCCACCCCCGAATTAATTGACTGTAGGAATTGTCTGAAGGAAATAGTAAGCCTAGTAAACTCACACAAAATTCCTAGGCTAAAGCTCATCCCTACTTGTTACATCCCTACTTGGTTTATCAAACTAGGTTTTAAAGGTTTCCTGGGCACCCAACAACGATAAAAAAACAGATGTTGAAGTTCTAAAGTCAAACTATTGGTACTTTATCTTTGAGCATTATGTGCTAAATTTGGGCAGTGTGCATTTTACCACCCAATTCTTTGACTTTAAGATTGTTCCTCAGTATGAAACATTTTTAGACAACATTATGCCTCCTCTTGACAAAAGCTTACACATTTTGTTTAACACACATTTTATTCATTTTCAAGATATGCATATGCTCATTACATCTGGCAGTGGTTACATCTTCATTATAACAGTGTGCATGAAGATAAATTCTATTATTTGTTACATATATATATAATCGGATTTAGTCATTGCAGTGTACTACATACATTAGTTTTTCTAATGAGAGGCTTGCATATTATTATCCGGATATACATTCAGGGTAACTTAATTACGTATTAACGCTACTGCTACGGTCTGAACGCCTGGTTCATATAGTACATCCTTATGGGGTGACAGATTAGAAGCTGCAGGGGCAGGGGAGGGGGGAAGAAAGGGAAGGGACCAAGATGACTCAGTCCGGAAGGGGGGTCACATGAACAATTCAGCATATGATGCCCATTTTTAACAGGTGTCTGGACAATTGGACACTGGCCAAGAATACGAGACGGGGCTCTGAATTCCCTCAATCTTCAGGATCATATGCGGTATTTATACTAAATTGTTCTACCAGTTGGGCCCATTGCCTTCAAATTGTTTTTTTCCATAGTCCCCTATACTCTTCACGCTGTAGCGCCTCTCTCTTGGCAGTAGCCCACTTGAGAACTTCTTCTCTACACTTTCCCTCACGCGGCGCTGCACGATATTTCCAGCACTGCGTGATTAGCCTCTTGGCCAGCATCAAGGAAAGCCCTGTGAAATGGCGCAGTAATGCTGCTTTTTTAGGGAGAGGGGAAGACCCAAGAGTCAGGCCTTGATAGTTGTCCAAGGGGAGCGCTCAGTGATTTGAGTGAGGCCCAGTGTGATTTCAGTCCAAAACCCCTTCAGTGAGGGACAAGCCGACACCATGTAGATGAAGTCAGCATCCGGTCGGCAACACCTAGGGCAGTCAGAGGATGCAGTCGGGTACATGGCTCGTATCACCTGTGGTGTTAGGTAAGCCCTGTGTAGGATTAGCAGATGTATGGATTTAAGTTGGACAAATGTGGGAGACTTGCCTGGGATGTTCTAGGACCTGTGCCCATTCTCTGCCAGTGAGTTCTCTGGCTATAGCAGTTTCCCACCTCTGGTGAAGGGTCAATAGTGAACTGCCCATGTTTTCTCATACCCCTGATATAACCATCAAACCAGATGGCTCCTGTAGCCCATTATGTGTAGTGCCTGTAAAAATTGGAATTGCTGGCATATAAACTGTGCGATTGCGGCATGGGTCAACAACAGCATATCTGGAACAGCATTAGCTTGTGCAAACTCATCATGGTGCATCAGGTTTCCTTTTAGAAATAAGTTGCTCACCGTCTCGACTCCAGGCTCTGCCTAACTCCGCAATCTACCAGCTGATAATATTCTATGCAAGGTTGGCAGGCAACAATTTGGAACATTTGGGGTGTATGGGGTCAGCATTTTTCCATATTACAGTGGCAGCTTCCAATAGTGGAGCGCTATTTGGAGAAGGAAGGGAGGGTCTCTTACCCATCCGGCACTGGGGCATACTAATGCCTGTAATGAACCACGTTTTAGCCCCTCAGGAGAGTAACCTATTTTATAATGTATGGCCGGCCAGCAAGTATGCCAACTATTGCAATTTCCTAGCTATACAGTATGCCTTAAAATCTGGTGCTCCCATGCCTCCCTCGATGTTTGGCAACTGCATTTGGACTAATCTGGCCCCCAGAGCAATGACATTAGTAATGTGTCAAATGCCTTGAAGTTCCATGCCGTAAGTACTACAGGAAGGTTCACAAATTGGTATAAGAGTCAGGGTAGCATGACCATTTTAGATACAGTCATTTGGCCAGCCATCGTTAGTGGCAGGCTGTTCCAGGATGCCACCTGAGATTTTAGGTAATTCAGTGTTCGAACCACATTACCATCTATGGTATCTGAAGTGGTCCTGTAGATATGGATCCCCAGATACTTAAAAGTGATTGGTTCTAGCCTGAATTGCAGCAAACCAGACTATAGACTGGGCAAATTGCAAGTATCAGTAAAAAAAACGATTTTGAGGCGTTGAGATGGAGGCCGGATATTCCCCCCATATTGTGTAAACAATGAAGCTATAGGGTGTATGTCCATATACAGAGCTTGAAAATACAATAACATGTTGTTGTGTCGTAATTTGGCAGCACCTGAGTTGGCGTTTAGCTCAGCTACACGAACTTATTCTCTTAACTTGACTAAAGGTTCGGGGGCCATTTTGTATTAAGTGGCTTCCATTTTGTATGAACATGCGGCCTCGTGGTCAGCATGCCCTTTCGTCCTTCCTCCATGCCAATGAACCTTTACCCTGCCCAGCAACAGGCTATTTTTAGCAATGGTCGGTCTCACGCATGCGTATATCTGATCTCTGGACTAACGAGTGGTCACTCCTTAGGAATGTTCCTCAAACTGACCAGTGGTATTAAGCCCCTCCCACATGCTGGCTGTGTTCCAAAAATGCCCTTATATGTACCTAAAGTTGTTCAAATGTATACCGCCTATCTTTTTATTGCTTTTAAACTGTATAAAAGAGGTCGCGCATCGATGTTCGGTGTGATACTTCTTGCATTGCCGAAGGGTGCTGTAGGAATGTACCACCACCCCATGGGGTCTTAATAAACTTGTCTTTTGCATTTTCAGTTTCCGTGCCAACTTCTATTATATGGTTCGAGAGTTTTTGCAGAGTATGTAGGCCTGACAGAACCCGATACCTCAAATTGGCGACCACGAAGGGACTCATCGGCGACTCGGATGCCCGAAGGAGAGGTCACAACGAAGGATTGGAAACTCGCTATGGACGCGTACGCTGCCACTGAGTGACCCGAGTCTCGGCACCCACGGTGTTTTTTCCTTTCCTGATCTGACCTTCCAGGTGGCGCCGGTCTTCGACTGAGATCCTGATTGTTTGGCTTGTCGTGTAGAGCCTGTTTGGCTGATTCGGCTACGGAACATGGCAGTTGGAATCTGGACTTTTGAAGATACTTGGTAAGCTTATGTTTGGTAAGGTAGTCTGTTGACACTTACTGTGGCTTTTTGACTTTGAATTTGAATTTGAATTTGTATGAGTTAGCTAACGTTTGGACCTATGATTTGAATTATATGTGGAGTGCACCTCACATAGGCAGGCATGTAGGGATATTTCTCTGATTTTGAATTTGTTTGAACGGCACACTGTGCGTAAAGTACACTTAAGTGTCTTTTTTTATGTAAATATCGCGTTTTCGTGATATTTTTGAACATGCCTGTTCTCAGCACACTCCGAGGAATGTGCTGCTTTGGAAATGGTACCAATTATCGATTAAATGAATCTCAGCCGGCTCCCCCAGAGGGAACTCCAAACCGTGAAATGTACATTAAATTTGGCCTTCCGCCTATTATGTATAGTACATTATGGCATAAGTATACCAAAACCGATCGTGAATTACAATGGCCACTACATGGGTCATTTGATCTGAGAAAAGTTCAGTATGTTGAACAATGTTTGTTTCAGCGTAGGTCTAGACAGGATATGTTTGATTGTGTGCGTATGTGTGAGAAAGCGGTGCGCGAACGAATGAAGCGTGAACAAGCCTTGGCGGACAAAGAGCAGCGAAAGGCTGCTCGTGATAAAGCTTTACAGCTACAGGAGAAGGAATTGCAGGAACAGAAAGAGAAAGAGAGTCGAGAACGTATTTTACAGGTTATTGGTCAGTTTCCTATTAGACGTCCTCTTTATCCTGTCCTTACTAATGAATTAGATGATTTTTCATTGTTAGATCGTTGCCCGCCTCCGTATGTTCAGCCTACGGCTCCGGACGAAGAATCGGATGAGGATACTCAGGATAAACAGCGTACCAGGTTATCTGCCAATCGTATGACAGAATTGCGGTTGCTTGCTCGTAAACTTAATATAAATACTATAACTGTTCCAGAAGTTGATGGTCTTATGAGTAATTGGTCTGATAAGGAGCGATTGTATTTTTTAGATCATTTTACAAGTGAAGTTGTTGAGCGGTTTAGGAAGCATTCTCTTGAGTTGGAACTTTAAGATGTATCAGTTGGTCGTGAGAATTTCCGTAAAGGTATTTTTGCTCCTTAAGATGCGGATGAATTTTTCCAGCGTGTAATTCAGTTACGAGATGAGGCGACGCGATTGCGAGCGGCGAAAAAGGCATCGGATCTAGCAGCGTCTGGCTCAACGGAACATTCCAGAGAATGCCCTATTAATGGATCAGATAAGATTGTTGCAGTTAATGTTTTCCCTATGCGAGAAGCTGCGCCTTTATATATCCCTACTAAAGGGGATGGTACAGATGACGATAAAAGTTCTAAGGATACAAAGGGTTATTTTGTATATAATTGGGTTTATACGCCATGGAATAGAGCAGATGTTATGGCGCTTAAGAATGCTTTGCCTGACCCCCGTAAAAATCCAGCAGCTTTCTATGAAGGTGTGGAGGGCGCCATTTCTTCGTGCATTATCACATTAGTTGATATTGATCTTTTCTTTGGGTTGATATTGCCTCCTGATATGTGGAGGGTGATTCGTAAGTTCGATGATCGAGCAATGTTAGGTTCAGATTGGAAGGATATAGTTAACGCTGACTTAGATAGGGAACCTGCATGCAAGCCGTGTCAATTGATTTTAAATTTACCGACAGCTATATTGAATAAATTAAAAACGCTTGTTCCCCCTAAAAAGATTGATTGGACAATGTTGGCGTCGTGTAAGCAGAAGTCGGATGAATCGGTCTCAGATTTCTTTTCCCGTTTTGAGGAAGCATTCCATGATTACAGTGGTCAATTATTAACAGAGGACACGGGCAGACATTTGTTTGTAGACAAGTATGTGGCTAATCTCCTACCGGAGATTGCAAAACGGTTAAAGGCGAGCGAGAGTTCATGGACCACTGCAACGCCCGCTTCTTTATTAACTATGGCTCAGTATTATGAAAGACAGGAATTGGAGGCTAAAGAAAGTAGTGATAAGAAAGCAAAGGACTTAAAGACGAAGGTAATGTTGGCTCAGGTTCATGCTACGCAATCGAGAGGGAATGATCGGGGCAGACAAGGATCGTATGTTGCGTCTCCCCCTCGTTCTGATATTTCTGAGGATCAGTGTGCATACTGTAAGCAGTTTGGACATTGGGTTGCAGATTGTCCGGTGCTTCGTGAACAGCGTAGTCAGAGGGGTCGAGGAAGTGGAAGGTCACGGAATAGTTATTCAGGACCGAGAGGTGGATCGAATGATCGTGGTAGGTTTGAAGAGAGGAGTCGTGGTCAGGTTGAGCATAATACTTTTGACCGGCGGAATCAATATCAGATAGCTGAAGGAGAGAATACTGAGTTTCAGGACAATAGATATGCATAGGATTGCGTAGGATGGGGTGTGGAATCGGTTGAAGTACCAGTCGATCAGAGGGGTCCATATATATCAGCACATGTTTTGGGTTCTACTGATCAGTTTCTGGTTGATACAGGAGCTACTCGTAGCACTCTGTCCAAACACTTGGTTCCAAGGGCTCCCCTGTCTGGCGAAACAATTACAGCAATAGGGTTCGATGGAACACCTACTTTAAGCCCACTGTCTCAACCTCTTATATTTCACATTGATAAATTTGTTGCCCCATGTCCGTTTCTATTATCTCCAAACACACCAGATAACATTATGGGACTTGACATGTTGAAACATTTTCGTGCAACAATACGCTGTGCCCCTGAAGGGGTGCGGGTTATTTTGAATGAGAACTACCCAGAAATTGAGAGATCGTGCCTTATGCAGGAAGCCGATGCGTTAGCTTCCCTTCCTAGCACTTTATGGGCTATTTCTGATACTGATGTGGGTCAGATGATTATTCCTCCTGTACGCATTACTGTAAAGGAGGGAGCGATTTTGCCACGTGTCCCTCAGTATAAGATCTCCAGAGAAGGTGAACTGGCTTTAACACACATTGTGAATGATTTGATAACGGCAGGGGTGGTAGAAGAAGTTCCCTACAATGTTTGCAATAGTCCAATTCTTCCCATCCTAAAGAAAGATACGGATACCAAAATCTATCGTTTTATTATTGATTTAAGGGAAATTAATAAGATAGTTGTACCCCAGTATCCAGTCGTGTCCGACATTACGACCTTACTTACTTTGGTTCCATCCACATCTACTACATTTACGGTGATCGATTTGAAGAATGCCTTATTTTCGATCTCCATACATCCTGACAGCTGATATTTGTTCGGTTTTACACTAAATAATAAATCATATAGATTTTGTCGAGTTCCTCAAGGTTACACAGAAAGTCCTAGCATTTACAGCCAGGCTTTAAAAAGGCAGCTTGATTCTTTTGATTTACAGTCTGGGGTGGCTCTTATCCAATATGTCGATGACATTTTGCTTGCAGCAGACACACAGGAGCAATGCGAGGAGAGTACACTATCCTTACTTTCTTTTCTTGCTAAAAACAATCACAAGGTATCACGGAAAAAGCTACAATATTGTAGACCAAAGGTGACCTACCTCGGTCATCTTTTGTCTAAGGAGGGACGTGCATTAACATCAGATCGAATTCAAGCAATATTAGATACACCAGTCCCTTGCACTCAGAAGGATGTTCATGCTTTTATAGGTTTAACGTCCTTTTGTAGGCAATGGATACTAGGATTTTCGCATATTGTAAAACCCTTGTTAGCATTACTGTCCAAAACTGCACCAATTCCCCTTGCATGGACGGATAAATGTCAGAATGCTTTTGAGCAATTGAGACAAGCTCTTTGTTCTGCACCAGTGTTAGGTACACCAGATTATACAAAGATTTTTACATTATATGTACACGAGAAGGATGGGTGTGCATTATCAGTCTTAGTACAGTTGCACGGAGACAAACAGAGGCCTTGTGCATATTTTTCAGCGGTACTCGATCCCGTGGCTCGAGGACTGCCTGGATGTTTTCGAGCAGTTGCTATACGGCAGAGTGAGGGAATAGTCTTGTCACACAAATTGTTGGTGTTAGTTCCCCATGCGGTAGATACTTTTGTGAACCAAACGAAAACGCAGCATCTGACCAGTGCCCGTTTAACGGGTTACGAGATAACCCTGTTGGCGCCACACATTACATTGAAGAGGTACGCCACTTTGAACCCCGCTACTTTATTGCCATATCCTGTTACTGAGACCCAGGAGGAAGAACAACATGACTGTGTTTTTCTGACTGATGAACAAACAAAGGGTCGTGTCGATTTACAGGACACGCCACTTCCAGATGTAGATGGGGAACTGTGGGTTGATGGATCGTGTGTGAGATTGCCAGATGGTACAGCTTCCGCAGCCTATGCGATCACGACACTTAAAACAGTGGTAGAAACAGCACGAATACCGCAGAAATCGGCCCAAGCCGCTGAATTGATAGCCTTAACGAAAGTATGTGAGTTAAGTGCTGGTCTAAGTGTGAATATCTATACAGATAGCCATTACGCTTTTGGAGTAGCGCATGATTTTGGCCTACTCTGGAAGGAACGAGGGTTTATGACCTCGCATGGAACACATATTATGTATGGAGAATTGGTATGTGACCTCCTGAATGCACTGTTATGTCCAAAGAAGGTGGCGATAATCAAGTGTAGTGCACATAAGAACGTTACAGACAAAATAGGGCAAGGAAATGCTTTTGCAGACCGAATAGCGAGAGAGACTGCCATGTTGCAGAATGACTCCCCTATGTATGTGGTGAGATCACAAGCTGAACGATGGCATGATGCTAGAGAAGAAATCCTAGACATACAGAAGTCAGCATCTGAAGCAGAACTCGCCAAATGGGCAACAGAGGGAGTACTGGATGATGAGGGTTGTTGGAGAAGCAAAGACATGGAGAAATGGAAATTGCCTGCTGCTTACTTGCAAGCAATGGTTCAAATGACACATGGCTGGCACATGTTGGAGCTCTTGCAATTACTAAATTGCTTACACGAGTCTGGGAGCATCCTGAGATTGCCAGCACGGCTAGGAGAGTAGTGCAGACCTGTCTGATATGCCTACAATACAATCCTGCTAAAGGGACCTATACCCCTAAAGGAGGGTTTGTTCCACCTACTGCACCATTCGAAGTACTGCAAATGGATTACATCCAGCTGGAGCGCTGTAATAATCTCAAGTATGTCCTAGTGGTGGTGTGTGCCTTCAGCAAGTGGATTGAGGCTTACCCTACGAAGGATAATACAGCATTGACAACAGCTAAGGTGTTAGTGAAAGAGTACTTCCCGCGTTATGGTGTTTGTAAATTTTTGTGGAATGATAATGGTCCTCATTTCGTTGGGAAAGTAGTGGAGTATGTTCTGAAAGGATTGGGAATTAAGCAAAAATGTCATGCTGTATTCCATCCGCAGTCAGCAGGTCTAGTGGAGAGATACAATGCGACTTTGAAGCTAAAGCTACCAAAGATCGTGGCATCCACGTCTTTGAAATGGCCGGATGCTTTGCCTTTAGCATTGTTGTCAATCAGATCAGTACCACATTCCCGATCTGGCCTCACACCCTATGAAGTGGTGTTTGGAAGGCCTATGAATATTTGGGGAGTTCTAAAGCCTCGACTGATACATGATGTGCCTTGTATAATGATGAACGATTATTTGGCACGATTAACAAATGATTTACTTTCTATTCATCAACAGGTTCGAGAAGCGCTCCCCGACAATTCCATTGGAGAGGCTCACAATCTTCGTCCTGGCGATCATGTCATGATCCGAGTGTTTGAGAGATCCAGCAGTTTGGAGCCGAGGTGGCGTGGCCCTGAACAGGTACTGCTGGCAACGCGAACGGCTGTGCGCGTCACGAATAAGAAGCGGTGGATACACTCAACGCACTGCCGATGTGTCTCTCCGGATCTGGTGAACCCTACAGTGCTGTCTGACTACCGAGACATCTTGGACGCGGAGAGGAGCCCAGCTGTTACGTCTCATGAGTCGGAGGGAGCCTTCCCGGACCACACTGTTTCTGGTGGAGTGAAGTACAATCTGCAGCCAAGGAAATAATAATTTTTGTATTTTTGTGACTGGTTGGTAACCGTTCCGAGGTTTGTGAAAACGGAAGCCGGGAATATCAAGGGGGGGGATCAGTTCTGTCCAGTGTAGCGACACCCGTCTTGAATCTCGGAGAAGACACCAGCGGCAGCCTCGGTTCTCAGCACCACATTTTATTTTTTAGTTTTGTTCTTGAAACTTTGTTCCTTGTACTATGGCACCTATGACATTGAGAAACAGAAGAATTTTGGGTGCGGTTCTATTTGTTATGACAATAGTGGTAATAGCAGTGATAGCTTGGACTATAGAAAGACTGTTTCCTGCACGGGACTATTTACTGCCTACCACTCCAATTCCATCTGAACATTTCCATTTTACTTTGCCCTTTCATGAAGAAAGACATAGACAGACTTATTTGAATAACAGTTTCATTCAAATTTTACACCATACACACAATATAACCAATACCACCAACTGTTGGGTATGTGGAATGTTACCTGGACATCAGAAGAAAGGAGGAACACCTCTTATTCCTCTTCCTTTTTCTCACAATGGTTCGTGTAATGCTTGGTACACTCTTCTCTTTACATTGAGATGGCCAACAAAAGGTGGACTACTTTTCCGATTGAACAAGGTTTGCTATAATGATCGAGATGGCTATCCACAAGCAGAAGGAACTAAATTTGAGTGGGAAGAATATCGACCGGACAATGTATCTACACCTCATATATTCACTAATCAGAGACTTACGAATATGTCTAATTTACATGTGATTACAGTAATTGATACAAAAGCAGATCTTTGTGTTCGAAATAAAGGAACAATTCTGGTAGGGAGGAGCGAATGTAATACTACTTTAACGTTTGATGCACCCAATGGTATTTCTTTTGTGGCCTCACGAAACACTTATTTTATTTGCGGAAACAAAGGTTATCATCGTCTTCCTCTTGGATGGTTAGGCACATGTTATATATCCTTTGTATTGCCCCCTGTATTTATTGCCCCACCTATGTATCATAATGATTTTGTATTGTACCATGATTTTTTATTGAATAGAGTGAAGAGAACGTTGGACCTTGATAGTATTGACCAAACGGACACTTCTCTACAGCAATATGTGGATTTTAATTTAGGACTCTTTTCTTTTGTTGGTGCTGCTTTAAACAGCAGGAAAATAAGGCGGCTAACACGTGTTGTGGAGGCAGTTGCTAATGAAACTGCTTCTGCTTTAGGGAATATAACTGAAGAACTACAGATTACGAGAATTGTTACGCTTCAGAACCGAATGGTTCTGGACGTTGTGTTAGCTGATCGTGGAGGTGCATGCCGCATCATCGGAAGTAGTTGTTGTGTTTACGTTCCTGATAATTCACCATCTGTATATGATGCCATTTCCAAATTGCACAAAACAGCTGCTGAAATTCATACTGACAATGGTACTTGGAGCTTTTCTGGTTGGTTTTGGACCTTGCTTAGTACATGGGGTTGGAAATTGTTAATGGTTCTATGTGTAATTGTTGGGATATTCTTCTTCTGTTGTTTATGTATTCAATGTGGTCCTACCTTATGTTCTGTATGTATTACTGCCTGTATTCCATCCAAAAGAGCTCTTGCAAAAAAGGTACAAATGAGTAATGCCGAAATAAGGAAGATCATGATGATCGACATAGATGACGAGCATCCGGATTACTTCCATTATGAGGTAGCTTCAGCTAAACGCTAAAAGGGCCGTCTGACGTAAATTGGCAGCACCTGAGTTAGCGTTTAGGTCAGCTACACGAACTTATTCTCTTAACTTGACTAAAGGTTCGGGGGCCATTTTGTATTAAGTGGCTTCCATTTTGTATGAACATGCGGCCTTGTGGTCAGCATGCCCTTTCGTCCTTCCTCCATGCCAATGAACCTTTACCCTGCCCAGCAACAGGCTATTTTTAGCAATGGTCAGTCTCACGCATGCGTATATCTGATCTCTGGACTAACGAGTGGTCACTCCTTAGGAATGTTCCTCAAACTGACCAGTGGTATTAAGCCCCTCCCACATACTGGCTGTGTTCCAAAAATGCCCTTATATGTACCTAAAGTTGTTCAAATGTATACCACCTATCTTTTTATTGCTTTTAAACTGTATAAAAGAGGTCGCGCACCGATGTTAGGTGTGATACTACTTGCATTGCCGAAGGGTGCTGTAGGAATGTACCACCACCCCATGGGGTCTTAATAAACTTGTCTTTTGCATTTTCAGTTTCCGTGCCAACTTCTATTATATGGTTCGAGAGTTTTTGCAGAGTATGTAGGCCTGACAGAACCCGATACCTCAGTTGGCATAACACGACACAGAGTTTTTACCGAGCCGATGGGGTTGCCATATCGTGTCATTACACAGCGAGGATTCTGTGCTAGAGGCTTCAAGGCTAGCACAAACTGTAAGGGTGAAAGGGGGCAGCCCTGACGTGTGCAGCGATAAATATAATACATGGGGTAAATGCTGTCTCCTGTTTTTGCTCGTGCCATTGGTCTAGTGTGGAGTAACTCCACCCATCTGGAGAATTCAGGTGGCATCTCAAACTTGGCAAGTGCAGCCCGCATATATGAATAGCTCAAGGTGTCAAATTTTTGGCAAACGTCTAATTAGAGGCAGCCCGCTCATGAAGATTGGACATGAGCTGCAGGTAACAGGGCATAAAAACGGCAAATATTTAGTGAGGTGTTATGCTTGGGTAAGAAACCACATTGATCCGTGTGTATTAATTTGGAGAGAAGGGGGGTAGTCTTGATGCCAAAACTTTACTGAGAATTTAATGTCATGTGTTAAGAATCGAGAGGGGCCTGTAGGAAGTGAAGTCTGTCGGGGGTTGTCGGGCTTCAATAAGGATTTCACTATCACCTCTCTGGTTGTGGGCGGTATGGCGCCTTCTGTGAGCAAGGTATTATTCAACTGCAGTAGTTTAGGAACTAGGTGGATTAGAGCTCGACGGGAAGCCCATCTGAGCCCGGTGTTTTGTTGTGAGTGAGTCCCTTTATTGCACCCGGGATCTAAGCGGAGGACAGTGGTGACATTAAGTCTTTGATATTTGCGTCTGAGACAGTAGGGAGCTTTATGGATTTGAGGAATATAGTCTGTTGTGTCTAGGGAGGGAGCTTCATAAAGGGCCATATAATAGTCCTGAAATGCCCTGTTAATTTCTGCCTGGGTGGTAACCAATGTGCAAAGGCTATCATGGACCACCAGGATTGGCGTGGGTCAGGGTTGTGGTTGTATCAGATGGGCTAGTAATGTGCTGGACCAGTCTGCTTCTGCATGTGTGCGCAGGGTATATGCATTCAAATCAATGACTCTCAGTCGTTCCAATAACTCTGCATATTTGATTCTAGCTTCTTGTAGTTCCTCCACTCTCTCCACACCAGTCCGGGCCATCGCCTCCAGCACTGCAGTGTCCCTCCCATCTCTGTAATGTCTCAAGCTACCTCCCGTCTGGCACCCACTAACTTCCTCATGGAAATCCCCCAGATCTTCACTTTGAGGACTTCCCACTCTAGGGATCTAGTTGTGGCGGTGCCCTCATTTTCGGCAAAGTATGTAGTGATGGCGTTTGCTAATATGTTTCTAAAAACTGGGTCTTCTAGTTGCAAGGGCTGTAAGCGCCAGGATGGGTTTGGCGTGGGGATCCTGCCCCAGATAAGCTCTTTCTTACCATGGCATCTTATTCGACCAGAAGAGAACTTAGGTTGATTGTGGATTTTCAGTCATTTGCCACTGATGGTTTGTTGCTGAATAACTAAATCATGTGATCTGAGTTTTACATGTATTTTGGTATTTCTTTTTAGTCAGATAAAAGCACATCTTTTAAAGACGCCATGCTGGAGCACACATAGTTTATTAACTCATCTATGTGTTTAGGAGAATATACTGATACTGATCATTGATGAATCTTATTGCTTTTACAATATATTTGTATTTTATACCTTGTCCAATCTATCACATATATGACACTGGCATTTTACAGTATAGTATGTTTTATGATACATTGTAAATATACATTCATATTCATGTTTTCGTTTTTACCTCTACTAAAGTTATTTTATTGATTTTCTACCTGTTTTTTGTACTTTGATGGTTTTATAACCTATTGATGATGATTGCTAGAAGTATATTATGAAATAATTAATAAACTACCAAAATCCTAAAAAAGCTATGATAAATTCTAAACCAAACAAACCAAACGATTTTATTTTAAATAATAAATATAAGTTTATTACATTAGTCAAAAAATCCATGAAAATGCCATTAATAAAGATGTATATAATAAAACTATATGTCAAATATTAGATATAAAATATGACAATCACCAATAAAAAAATTAAAAAACATTTCAATCCAAAATATATATTAGATGGTAATCTTCTCTGGACAATCACGTCACTCAGATCACAGGTGGGTTTTTGGACCACACTCTCTGTCGGTGGCTGGCCGGTAGACATTGGCCAAAATGGTTATGCTCCCTCACCTGCCATACTACTCTGTGAATTTACCAACCCTAGTACCACTTCAGGTGTTCTGCATGCAAAACTCCTTGTTAATAGATCTGATCTGGGGCACTGGTCACCGCAGACTTAGCCTGCGAAGCTACCATTATCGCCAGATGGGGGTGGCATCAGTTCCCCAGACCTGAAGTTCTACTGTTTTGTGTGACAACTGAAATGGTTAGCGTGTTGGCTGGCGGGCCACAACCTGGAGGAAATTGGAACACCAACTGCATGCTCCTTAGTGGACAATTGCACAAACTACTTTTTCTGGGCTGGTCTCTGCCCACTAGGGGCCCCTTTTTACTACTCATAGCTATCTCTTATTGGAAACTCACGATGAGATATACAGTCTAACTGGTGCCATATGGCCTTAATATACCTTTGTGCGGCTTCCCAACTCCATTGGGTACCTTGACAGCCGGGATGTTACATCCATGGGAGCAAGGGAAAGTGCTGTCTGTTGGTTCACTCTTCGCAGATGGTTCATTAATGCCACACCCTGAGTTTATGCAGGCTAATGGATTGCCGGACAGACTGTTCTTAACCCATGCTAGCATTGTTGGCTATGTCCGCTGGTATTGGTCTCTAGATGCCACCAAGCTGGTGACGCATGACTTGTTACAGGCACTACATATGATGGGTCACAGCAGACACCTGATCTATCATGAACTCCGGGCTCATATTGGACTGTCATTAGATTCACTAAGTAACAAAAACAATGGTCCTAGACCTTAATTTCTTAATCGAGCAAATCAAGCTTATAATTACTAGTTTCTATATTTGAGCTTCCTTTACTTGCTCGCAATATTTAATATAAACATTTGCACTAAAAATGCAACAACCCAGAATGCTATGCAGGTGAATAATCGCATTTTAATTCACCGTATTTCAAAACAACCATTTGAAAGTTCAGATTAATTTATGCCACTTGGTACATCAAGAGGATGCTCCTAAAAACGTGCAAAGGGAGAAATGCTCAAGAGTTGAAAAAGTGAGTGAAAAGAGCAGAGATTAGTGAGTTTTTTAAAAAGAAACACAAGAATATAATGAGTGATTCACTGTTTCCAGTCAGTGATATCTTGGTCGCCTTCAATGTTTACACATAGTATTTTGTACATTAATGTCATCACAGTTAGGTTTCATCTGTAGCACGCTTTCAATGTTTATGGCTATAAGCGATCCAAGAAAGTTTATGGGGGTGTCAACGTTTGGACCCGACTTAAATGCCTAGGGGTTAGTGAATGCCTCAGCATGCGGGTCTTCTTCAGGATGGGTGGGCAACCTCAGTACCAGTGTAGTGTCAGACTCCCAAGGGGAGATCAGGGTAGTCAGGGTGATCAGCAGTGATTGCAAGACTCTATGTGGGATCCCCAGTGTTCTCAAGTCATGGAGAACCGTAGTTAAATCCCAATCAGTACAGTCTGCTCCTAGTCACGATAAGTGTGTAGGTATCTCAAGGGATTTCAATTATCAATTTCTATAGGGAAGGGCGGTGGCCTCATCCATAGCAGACGGAATTCCTTTGTGTGCCGGAGAGGTCACAACTAGGGCAGCAGATGTCTGCTTTGATCCTGTTCAGTCCGTCTGGTTCCGGGAACCAGTCAGGCTTGTTGCCGGAACCAGACGGACTGAACAGGATGAGGCCACCGCCCTTCCCTATAGAATTTGATCATTGAAATCCCTTGCATGGCATTCTGGGTTGTTGCATTTTTAGTGCAAATGTCTATATTAAATACTGTGAGGAAGTAAAGGAAGCTATAAAATAGGAACTAGTAATTATAAGCTTGATTTACTCGATTAAGAAATTAAGGTCTAGGACCATTGTTTTTGTTACCGAACTGTACCCAGGTCCAGTACCACTTTGGGTCACCCCATTTTTGATAATGGCTTAGATGCACTCAGGCACAGATGGGAGGAGGACACTAACAGGGAGGTTACTGATAGAGAATGGCCCTTTCTTTTGCAGTACCCTAAAAATGTTTAGTGCAATTTGCACTTTAAATTCATACAGTTTTCTATATTCCATGGAGCCTGCCTCACACTCCCTAAAATGAATGTGATGTTCTCCATGGCCTCCGCAGGTTGCCCCAGATGCCTTTGACTGGATGTAGATCTTGCACACATGTTGTGGGCCTGTCTTTCACTGACAGCTTACTGGTCAGAAGTAGGCGCAACACTATTAGCCCTTACAGTGAAGGAACATTTGCATACACTAGAACAGTGTATCCTAGGTTTATACCCCAGACCTAAGACAACCAAGGTGACTTCTCGGTTCACAGATGTAATTTTCCTACAAGCAACACGACTGCAGACAAGACACTGGAAATCCCAGCGGATCCTCTCAATTGCTTGTTCGCGGGAGGAGGTTGTGCATTGGGGACTGGCAGAGAGTGCTGCAAATCGTCATGAAGAATATAGAGGACTACGTAAGAAGCCAATATCTCTGGAATGGGATGCACTATTAGGAGCATTTAAAGTGCAGGGGAGCAAAGGAGGCAGTGTACACTAGAGCCACACAACATCCCAATGCCTACATGATGGGTCTGCACTCTGCACTAGAGATGTCGCCTCCCCAAAGTGTACCCTACCAAACGCTACCTTGTTGTCCATCTGTGCTGGTGTCTAATCATATTGCAAGTGGGTGTAGCGACATACCTTGATGCCTTACGTTAGCCCGCAGCTGTGAGGAATAACAGGCCGTACCTACAGCTGTTGGGGGGCTGGAAGAGGAAATGGGGTTACATTTGCCAGACATGTGTGCCTTAATTGAAAAGTGATACTGCTCAGTTTAGATTATGTGTACTGTAATGTATATAGACATAGATTGTATGTATAAAAGAAGCAATAAAGTTTATCTAAAAAAAAAGTGCAGTTAAACCAACGTGATTTCACAGAAGCGACGAAGAGGATGTTGTCCAAAATGTATTAGCAATTTAGTTCAGCCTACAAGTTAAATCAATCAGCAAAGTTGAAGAACATATATTGTAAGAGCATACATCTTTAAATGATAATGCAGCCTAAATCTATATATGATAAGGAAAAGGATGCTAAATAAAATTTCATATAGCAAGCAAAATATCAACCAAGCAGGCTCTATAAAGGAACTTCCTTATTCTAAATAAAGCATCAAAAGGCGCAAGGGGAAATTCTATGAAGAAGGTGTCAGCATCAGAAGAACCAAGTTTAAGGTTCAAGGGGGAAAAATATGAGGCCTTGAGCATGAAGCGCAGTAGGGGAATTCAGCAGAGTTGAGAGAGATCTCTCAGCGAAGTCAGACAGGATCTGCTAAACTATTCTAAGGAGCACATAATTAAAGCATAAAAGAAACATCAAGAAGACTCTCCATAGCACTTCTCATACAACAGACCAATCAAAGAAGAACCATTCTCTGGGAGCAGGTGAAATCCGCAGTTTCCCAGCTCCGAACAAAGGAGCAACCATCTGGGCAACCTTTAATGTAACATGGGTCTGCCTTGTATATAAGGATCTCTCCCACCATATCAGTCTCCATGTCCAAAGCCAATTCCTCATTAGGTTCCAGCTACCTATCAGTATATTAAGTAAACAATAAGCATATTATATCTATCAAAGCACACAATAGGTATCTGCAGAGAAGAGGGAAACAAGATACGGGCAAAGCATTTTATAGAAATTAAATTCATGTTACTCTTGCCAGGTTACAAGTTTAGGCTAACTTTACCACAAAGTGGCTTCCCAACAAGCACAGTTATTATGAGTAAATAAAATGATTACATTTGAATATTTGTGTGGCTCTTGCTAAAAAAAATGTTGCCACCTACTTTTAAGCAAGTAATACAATGCACACAAATTAATATGATTAAAGTATAACTTGTATAAATGATGCACAAATCACTAAATGTGTGCTGCACCAGATGTAATGTGAATAGGTCAAAATACAGACAACACAGGAAGGAGAGTAGGCATATGCTGCCACTCTACACAAATATAGAAGCTGGGTTGCAATGATTACCAGAATGATGAAAGGGCCTGGCCTATAAGGTTCTGGACTTATTCTAGAGGCACAATCAGATGGCTCTTTTTAGCAGCATGAAAGCGTAGAGTGCATAAAGTATGTTATTATTGTCAATCAATTCATCGAGAAATCCATTGGACACCTAATGACCACAAACAACTCTGTAAGGTTAGTTAATGTATTACTATGCCAAAAACAACTAGATATAGACACCTCAAGATGAGAGTGTAGAAATACATCAGAATCAGCATGAAACCAAATCGGCATATCCAAATGAGGCGATGTAGAATAAACAAGACAATTAGCTATAGAAACAGAATATAGAGGATCAGAAAGCATGAATGCAAATTTCCCTGCATCAAGGGTTGGTGAGTAAAATTAATTAATCTATCCCTACCCTAACACTAAGTGAGATCCCTACTTCAGCATCTTCAGAAAGTAAAGTTAAAAGTTGTCAGTCTGTGTAGTCTCCCTAAGAAGTCTCTCCACATCCAATGGGTCATATAGCAAGAAGCTGCCGAGACAGAGCTTGTTCTAAGATGCTCTCCCTCCGAAGGCAGAAGAAGTGGGATACTTTTCCTACTTTCAACATCCCAATATTTCAGGTCGCCTTTCCAGGAGCCTTTGCGGGTCCCACCATCTGCTCCGAATACGATCTTAAAGGTAGATTTCCATGGGATAACGGCATTCTCTGGTTGCAACAAGTTGACCTTAGTTTGCAGGCCTTCTCCTGTGTGAAACACAACAGCCTTCCGTCCTCTCTGCTTACCTGACCAATAAACAAAGACATTATTCTAGCTAACAAGAGCGCTTGTTTCACCTGCAACACAAAACGTTAGAAAGAACAAATTCCACAGCACACATGAAATTCGGCTATTAATTCTAGAGTGAGAGTTCCCAGGAAAATACATTTAAGGCCTACAAAATTCAGCTAACATAAGAAGCCAACATAGGAACTTCACGAATTTGCATAGAAAAGAAAGCACATTCAGTTAATACATTTACCTAGAGGTAAAATTACACAATTAATAAACGCATTTAATACATGAATAATTGTCAGTTTCACAACGCTAATTCTTCATGTTAATCTTTTCTGCTAGTTACATTCACTTTCTATGTTATTTCTCCATATTACTTTCACATGGGCCTAGGCACATTACGATCAGGTTAATATGTTCCCCAATCATAACACTTCATGTTATTACAGCAAAAGATTATATATGGGTATGCTCCACACGTGTGATTTTAATGAACACCCACCAACAAACTTCAATTTTTGCTACATCAGTTCCCCCCTCTGATGACGTTGAGTCATTACAAAAGACTTTAAATTCCTGTAGAGAAGGCCGATCTAAACAGAAGTTGTAGCTATTCTCCTCTGTCTGAACTCCAACTGTTTCAGATTCTCACAATGACTGTCCTGCATTCTTTCCACCCTTTTCTCTGTCTCTCTCTCTCTCTCTGAAGGAATCCTCCATTTTCATTGCATTGTGCCATTTGTATGCTCTTATCATACCAAGCAAGATGAAAACACAGACTACAACAACTATGACTGGCTTCAAGATATATCCAATAATTATCTTTCCTAGGTTAGCAAAGCAACTTACAACTGCTTACAATCCCTTTGCGATCTTGTCCCAAACTCCCTCAGCTGCCAGATCATGTATCTCATGATATAACTCAGTGCTGTTACTTATATATTCAATCAGATCTTCAATTTGATTAGGAATGCAGGTACCTTAAACATCCTACAGACTCCGCCCTCTTTTGCCAGTAACACATCTAGAGCAAGACGGTTTTGCAATACCGTCAATCTTATCAAAACCATTTCTCCATCTATAAGTAGGAATGACTGAGTGTGTTAACCAACAACTTATCTGCAGTGGTAGACATCCTTCTGATCTTGATGTCATTCAGCACCACAACTAGGTATCATTGCTCCAAAAATGTCTCCCACAATTTCACCAGCACTCAATCAATGCTTCTCTCTATGGTTTGATTTCCCCTCCATACCTTCCAAATCTTCCACATGATACATCTTTGGAAATACAAAACATTCATAACAAGTACCATACCAATTGTTCGGAAGCCGTACATATGCATTCTCTGCACACACAAAATATACTCCTGGTGCCACTTGCACAGCTTCTTAAAGAAACTTCTTTGAGGAACCATCAATTAGAAAAATGTCGTCCCACAAAAACAGTGTTATAACCACTCTGAACTTGACAAATGCAAAGCTTGCTTTGTTGTTACCAATTTAGAGCTATAGGACTATAGGTTCCCTTAGCCTTGTGAGCTAACTCCTCCTTGGTCTATTCAAACTTTCCTTCTCTATTATCAAGCTTAACAGTTATACCTCTATGTCTGTCCTCGACTTGATCGACAAATTTCTTTTCTATATCTGTAATGTGCAGGTTAACTTGTGTGCATGTGTGTAAGCAGTATCTAATGTTAAAGTGGGTACATTCTCTTCTTGCAATAATCATATTTGTTCAGATGTTTGGAAACTGGAACTTCTGAGAGTACCAAATCATAGTTCGAGAAATAGTACTTGTATAGACCCTTTCCATAAAACATGCTATTTTTTATTTTTTTTGCAGAGTTTTATATAGCGCGAACTAGACCCAAACCGAATCAGGTATCAGAGCGCTTGACATATTTTTCCAGTTACGTTACATTTTACGTTTTCCCAGTTACTTTCATTTTCGGCACGGGGAGATTAAGTGATTTGCCCAGCATCACAGGAGGTTTTGGCGTCGTTACCGAGACTCGAACCCAGATCCCCAGGTCCGAGGTCGAGCACCCTAGCCATTAGGCCAACTCCTCTCCCCTATGCTATGGAGCAAACTACAACTAATGTCACACATCAAGGATAGGTGATGATATCTACTCCCTTTCTCAACTGAAGCAGGCAAATGCACGCACACATAACACTCTCTCACATCCATAGTATTCACATATTCGTACAACAACTTAGCATAAGCATTCAATGTATAATCTCCTTTAGACAAATCTACATGCAGAAAGTGACTAGTTTGCTCAATTAAGCCATTATCAGATCCTAGTGTACCCTTTTTTGAGGCAGCAGTGTAACATGTGGATGTCCCATATACTCCCACTCCTTGTTCCTCAACTTTGTGTGCTCTTAAAATGTACTCAGTAATGACGGCAGCTACCATTAATATTACTCCTACAATAAATGCAACTATAATACATTTGTGTCTATGGTTCAAATTTGCAGCCTCCATTTTCAAAGTGCTCGGATTGTAGCTGTAAGAGGATCAACATACAGAGTCTCGTTTCTCCGCCTCTTATGTACCGACAACAAAGTCTTTAAGCAACTTCTTTTCGGATCTTAGAAAGTTCTCATAACAGTCTTGACACACTATTTACACAGCTTGGAAGACTGCCTTAGCCCTCTTTCTTCTTCTAAATAAAAGTCCCTATTTTTATTCTTCTCCCACTCGGGTCTCGGTTACCTTCCTTCAAGCAACTTTTATTTACAGTTCAAAAGTTCAATTTACATCCCTTATGAGATCAGAACTAATCTCCTCAATGACTCGCTGTAACAGTTCTACTATCAATGCTGCAATCTCCCGAGGAGGCAGTTGAGCTTCAAAACTCAATGTCTACCAGAATTAGAGTTCGTAAACCACTCAACCTTGGTGGATAAGGCACAGTCAATCACAAAATTGCATTAGGCTCTATTCCAGGAACTCTCAGTAGGATCTCGACAATCAGTATCAAAGTCTCGGACCTCACTCTCCCCGGCATTGGTAACTTGATAAATCTACTCGGAAGAGGTATATCTCCAACACAGCACTCTTGCCCTCCTGGACTTCCTTACACTTCCTGTGGTTTGCTCGGACTCACTGAGACCAGAATCAGGAGATTCATTATTGACACAAAATCTCTTCCAGTTGCAAGGTTCAGGTTCCTTGTTTTCTTTCTCAAAGGCCACATTGCATTTGTGGCATCCTTCGTCCTTCACTGCACACACCCAATTTCCACACCAGTCTCCACTGCTGAGTCAGACTCTATCCCACTCGCAACATTACAATCTCCCTCAGAGTCTATACCTGGGTTTTTTAAAGCTTGACCCTTCTCAGTGAGAAAGAACGAATTTCACAGCGCACATGAAATTCAGCTATTAATTCTACAGCGAGAGTTTCCAGGTAATGCATTCCAGGCCTGCAAAATTCAGCTAACATCAGAAGACAACATATGAACTTTACGGATTTGCATAGAAAATAAGGCACATTCAATTAATACATTTAGCTGCATCTAAAATTACACAGTTAATAAACATGTGTAATACATTAATAATTGTCAGATTCAGAACAAAAAATCTTCATGTTAATGTCTTCTGCTAGTTACATTCACATTTCTACGTTAATTCTCCATATTGCTATCACATGGGCTTTTCACGTTTCAGGTTAATACATTCCCCAATTATAACCCTTCGTGTCATTACCACAAAAGATTATATACTGGTGCGCTCTACATGCTGTGTGTGATTATAGCTGGAGCATTTTATAAGGGCTCGATGAAGAGTTTGACGAACCACAGTCACCAAATTTGAATTAAAAAAAACAGATGCAGGTTTATAAACAAGTGTTGTGAGAAAAATGTGGCTGTATAAAATGGCACCTTTTTGTGGATTTGAGAGCTTCAGACAGTTGTAATATGATGCTCCTATATGATGTGTGAGCTCATCTTACTCTTACATATAGCCGGACCTCTTACAAAACATGATTTTGACGTTGTGGTGAGTTCCGGAAACATCTGAATTTGCCGCACTCACCAAATTATCCCCCATCTGCTGCATAAGTTGTAGATCTAGAAAATGCTTTTAATGAAACAAATAGGACATTTCTACACTAAGGAGTAAAATGGAGCACTTTAGGAAAGTCAGCTGGTTTCATTCATTGAGCTGTTGATTGCTGTAAGTATCAAGACAATGTTCCATCATGAGGTGTGGAGGTGTCCAATATTAGGACCAGAGCGGCTGAATTTATATCATAGTTTCACTATAACTATTAACATGTAAATGAGTTCCACTTAAATTATCTAAATTGATTGTATTAGGATAGCTTTAAAATGTGTCCAACCTTCCTTCCTGGACTTCTAAAGAACACCCCTGCTATAGTGTAAACATTTGTATTGAGTGGCCTGGGGGAAAGGCTTTTGGTTTCAGCAAGAAAAAACACAACTTTAAATACTTTCATGTAATTTACAACTGGTGGATACAATATTTTTTCCTTTTCCATATTTTTTAGTTTCACTATTAACACAAAACCATGTTAATTAATATCACCGAGACTGTTGAATGAATGAATGAATGAAATGATCTTTATTCGGATTCTGAAAAATCCATAAAAGTACATACAGAATGAATCTTTTAAAATACGTGAAGACATATACAAAGTTAAAAATGTTAAAATACATCCCAATTAGACATGAGCAGCATATATGGCAAAAGTACATATTACATAGAGTTATACCACAAACAGTTTAGAAAAACATTCATAAGTTTCTATATAGTTTGTATTTAAGTTTAAAGTGCGTTATGCGTCCGAAGACCGTTATGCATGTTCCATACTTGCCCTCGATTTAACACAGGATTTTATGAAACAGCTTACGGTAAATGTGACATCATCGGTTGGTAGCATTTGCAAAAATTTAAATGCCAATTTAAAATCTCTTAGATTGTATTTTCTGAAAATTGGCAGTAGGTAATGATGGATATACAATTTATAGTGGCCACAGAAAATAAAATAATGCAATAAACTTTGTTTCCCACCGACAGAACACTGGCATTCAAGCTCTTCTAGATTTTTGTTATAGCCGAGTGGAAAGCTCAATAAATTTACAATACTGCCATCACGGAACCTAAATAAGAGGCTCCGATTCCATCTACCTATCGGTAATGTCAGATATCTACAGGGTTTGGAGGATTCATTTAAAACAATATTATTAGTCACAGTTAGTGGAAGATATTTAATAATAGCTGGTTTCATTAATTCAATTCTCAAGCGTTCCTCTTTGTATAACTCATATAGTGCCCGTTTTACAATGTTCTTATGGGCGGGCACAATGGTATTTGGTGAGCTAAACAGGGAACCATGTCCAACACTAATTAGACTATTCTTGACCGCATTTAGCCAAGGTATAAGGTTGGATCGTTCATGAGATAAACAGTCCAAAATTATACTACGGGTCAAGGAAGCTGCTGGGTTTGTCCAGACTGTTCTGAAAACTTCAGTCATCTTAACAGGGCTGTGTCACATTTGCAAGACTCACATATACCTGCATCTCGTTTAAGGGCCCATATCTTGAATCCTCAAGTGATGCTTCTGAAATGAACTATAATGTTAACATAGGTACATACCAAGTATCTTTTGGTGGATTTTGTTTTCCTCTGTGTTAATATTTCCCCTTTGGATGACACTTGAAACATTGCACATAGTTTTGAACACTGAAAAAGAACCCGGTTAACATCAAAATGATTTATAGAGGTGGTAAGAAATCCATTTTCATTCTGTCATGCTGTCAGACTGATTGAAGATGAAGTTCGGTAATATTGATTTTAAGGACATTGACATAACCTAATCAGACAGCTTTGAGTTTTCGAAACTGTCAGGTTTGATTTAGTTATGAAAAAGGAGATACATTCACTTCCCTATACTATCTTTTGTCAATAGTTGCACGGCTTGTATCGATGAATATGCTACATACATGGAGATTTAAAAGGTGACAGCCAATCTGCCCTCAGACAAGAGTACATGGATGCCAATGATAGAGCGTGAATCCTAAAAGTATACACATGATCAAAAAAACAGAAACTACATTTTGGCGAATTACGCTTTGCACACACGAGGTAGAACATTTACATGAAATTAAGAATGAGCGTAGTAGAAGCACCGTAAAAGACTACTTTAAATCTTACTAGATAGGTATTCATGCAAAATTTACTCATTTAAATATAAAACGTGGAACATGAGAAGTATGGCCTTGAGTCATAATCGAGTGCTATGGGGAAGGAACGTGGGATAGTAAAGTGATGTTATTAGTATTAATTAAAGAGAATAATGTTTGATATTTTAGAGAAGGATATAAGAAATGGTATAGATTTTGAAAATGGGAAAACTAATTTTGTATCTCAAGGTAAAATAAATGTGAGCAAGAGCTATTTTATGAAAACTTTGCAGAAATCTAACAATATCTAGACTTTAGTGAAATGCAATGATAGAAATGAATATCACTATTGATTTATGTAGTTATTATGCATTTAAAACTGATGATTGCGAATGTATTAGAAGAAATCCACTAAAAGTCTTTGTGTTCTGACATGTTTGAATTTTAACCACGTGATATCAGAGTGAACAATGGGTTTACTAATGATGAAAATTTTTCTTTCTGTGCAATCTGTGCTCGTTGTGTAAATTCTTTTCCCATGGGAATGGGTAGGCCATGAACCATGTTAGCTGTCACATAGAGTATTTTGCTGATATGTTTCTTTTAGCTACTGTCCACTTGTGAATCTTCTCGTTCTCATGAAGTTCATGGGAAAGTTCCTGAATGTTATTAATCATGAAAGTGACATAATGTGCATCCTGAACGGACGGTGATCTTTTGATGGTGGTGTGACACCCCTTGACTTGAACTATGCATAAATGGACTATAAAGGAGAATACCCCAATAGAAGGGGCACGCGCCATGCTCGCTTTTATTACGTCTGATCGTTTGCACACGCCAGACCCAACACCCCATTTTTCTTTTCCTCGCACCCTGAGAACGCACATGAATGTGCAAGACGCACTTAATCTGACTTTAAGGTGCATCTGAAGCCAACTTGCTGCTTTGCTGACTGATTTTGGAAACATTTTCCTAATTGGATTTATGGCTAAATGCTACAGTCGGTAGCAGATGCTCTGAGATTACCTTATAATGTAACCCGAACTCTAATTTGAATTCTTTATTTGAACGCTTATGTTTCTAGCTGATGGGAAATGCCCTAAATACTTTAAATTCTTTTTCCCCTTGATTAGAGTAGGTAAAGTGTTTCAGTGGGAAATCATCCTGCTATCCTGATGGTATCTGGACTTTGTAACTGTAATTTGAACTATCTGCACAAATGCTGAGTGAAGGTAGGTGTATCAATGAGATCATAGGTTTTCCCTTTCTCACATACTAATGATAGCAGAGTAGTTTGGTATAAATCATGCCAGAGGAGAGTTCAGAGCCATCCATGGCTCTAACAGGCTCTGGTTCACTTTTTCTAAACCGTGGGATATGTAAGGAACTGGCCAAGACTAGATCTAAGAAGTTTCCTGTGGCCCCTGAATCTAGGAGCATGGGTAAAACCTGTCTCTGTTCGAGTGCAATGACAAGGGTAACTGATATTGTTAAATGTCATAGAACCATATGTGAGTTATTAGCCTAGTAAATAGAGGTTGGTTCAAGAACCACACCCAACTGAGTGATGCCTATGTCAGCTGGGCATTCTAACCTTTTCCGCACCATCTCACAGGTCAAGACACTAGCCTTCTGAATTCCCTTTGGTTTGGCAGAGCATTCTTGCTCAAAATTCCCTGCTTTACCGAAATACAAGCACAGGTTTAATTTCTTTGTATGTCTGTCTATCCACTCAGACTGCTCCTTGCTGTTTTCACCTTGCTGTGCCCTCGCTGGTGCACTGAGCTGCATTTGAGGTCCCCCGTGGCCCTGCAGTGCTGAGCTCCGTTGAGCCCCCAATGGCCCCCGTGACCCTTGCCACCGCGCGGACCCTCGGCCTTGCTCCGGAGTGTCTGCTGGGTCTTCTGCGACTGCCAGCACAACAAGCACAGTGCCCCATAACAGCCAGTGGCCCCACGAGGATCTGGAGGGCCTAGAAGATCTACAAAGGCTTTTGTCTGGCAGCAGGAAATAAACAGGAGCAGCATACAGAGAATAGCACGCTGCGTGGCAGCCCAGAGAGGTGGAACCAGCTTTGAGTGGAGAGGAGCGGAGCTTGGATTCACTCTATGACCCCCAGCCCTGCTCAGTATCAGGATTTAGGGAACCATTACAAAAGCAAGCCTGCGGTAAGAAGCGGACGTGCCAGTGCCAGTGACTCATAGTACTGGGGTGCAGCCCACACTAGCAAAGAAGGGGGTTCACTGCAGGGATTTTCTGGCTCCTGTAACTAATCCTGGAGGACAGGGAAGTAGAGAAATAAAGAGATGTGTGGAGGGCAGAGGGAGGCAGAATGAGGAGGGAATTGGGTAGTCTGGGTATACAGGGGGTGATGCATTAGCTAGTGGAGCCTGCCTGCCTGTCTCCTGCAGGTGTCTGTTGCACGTGGCCTACAGTCTTGAACCTTGGCCGTCGGACACTGGGGAAGCATTTGGAGTACTGGGGTGCCTGCCCCCTCCCCCTTTACAGACTACATAAGGACAACATTTTTCTCAAAGTCCAGTTAAAGGGTAACATTTTTAATAAATTAATAATTAATAATAAATATACAAATATACTAAAAAGGGTATAAGAGAACTGTAAAGGTACAAAAGCCATAAAAACCGTAACCATAAAAAGCCATTTACAGTTGCAAAATACGAGGTCAGGACGTGTGCGTGGAGGGACTATACTTACAAATAACATCAGTAAGCGTAAAAGGAAGCTGAAAACATCTGCTGGTACAGTGGGCAAACGACTGGCAAAAATTAGACCTGCTATACAGAAACCTGCCACTATAATTGAATTAACTCCAGATACCAAGACAAGCAATACAAACAATATAGCTCCAGAAAACAAAATTTTAAAAATGTTAATTCCCATAGGAAACTTTAGATGCAGCTACAGCACCCTGGGCCTGCTCAGGGGGTTCCACGAGGATCCCCAGGACCCAAAAAAACATTTTTTTTTTAATCGTCTGAATTCATGCTGGGAGCATGAATCTGGCTGAAAATTTTAAAAAAATGAAGAGCGGGCTCCCGCGCCTCATTTAATTTATTTAAGCCCCCAGGTGGGCCAGGACCCGGGGTCATGCAGAAATAAAAATGCGGGGGCCCAGGTGGAACCCCGCAGCCCCGGGGATCGCCACCCCTGGAGCTTGTTTTTTAAAGGGTTGGGGGCCTCCAAGGCCCCCCCAACCCGGGGTCCACCACCCCTGGGGCTTTCCTTAATTATTTGCGGGGGGACCACCTACTCCCTGGGGCTGTGTATCCTGGAGCCCTTTCATGGTCCTGGGGACCGCCACCCACCAGGGCCGGCTCCTGCAGTGTTCCCGGGTGCCCACTCCCAGGACACTGCAGTTTTCTATGGCAGGTCGGGAGCCTGGCGGCTGCCGCCCTGCCAGACCAAACTGTGGTTTGGGTTTTGGAAGAGAGAGCAGGAAACCTGCTCTCTCTTCCAAAATACAAACCAGATTCCTTTTCCACATGGGGAGCTGCATGTTAGCATCTCCCAATGTGGAAAATCAATGCCGGCTCCCGCATGAGGTGGGAGCTGGCAGGGACCTTGGGGCATTGGGGCTCCCCCTCATGGTCCCCAACGAAGTGGGCATGCCCCGGGGGATGGGGTCCCCGGGGCCAGAAGTGGCACAGTATGGGGATCACGCGGACCCCTCCCCATAATAAAATGATCATTATTTTTATTTTCTTTAAAGCAAAGGACGGCCAGGGGCATGGGGTCCCCGGGGCCATAAATGGCCTGAGGAGGGGAGCCATGCAGCCCCCTCCAAATAAATGATGTAAAAAAACAATGGCCATGCCATGGGGATGGGGTCCGCAGGGCCCATAAAATAGGTAAGGAAGTGGGGCCACACAGCCCCCCTTCTTAAAAAAAAACAACAAAAAAACACGATTGTGCCGGAGGCCCCACCCCCTCCCAGCAACACTCTGCAAACGCGCCCTGTGGCATTTTTTAAGTTGGGGAATTAATTCCCCTTCAATACTGGGGGTCCCTAGGGGCCAACTAGCCCACCAGGTACCTCCAGTAAGCGCCAAAGGGCTGCGTTGCAGAGAGGTGGTCCAGGCCACGCCCCTTTTTACACCTCTCTGCAAAGCAGCTCTGTGGCGCTTACTGAGGTACCTGGTAGGCTAGTTGGACCCCAGGGACTCTGAGGATTCAAGGGGACTTTATCGCCCAACTCAAAATGCGCCACGGGGCACGTTTGCACAGTGGTAAAGGGAGGGTGCAGGGCCTGTGGTGACATGTGTGCAAACACACCCTGTGGTGCGTTTTAAGTTGGGGAATTAATTCCCCTTCAATTCTGAGGGCCCCTGGGGGAAACTAGCCCACCAGGTACCTCCAGTAAGTGCCACAGTCCTGCATTGCAGAGAGGTAGTGCAGGCCAAGCCCCTTTTTACACCTCTCTGCAACGCAGCTCTGCAGTGTTACTGGAGGTACCTAGTCTGCTAGTTGGACCGAGAGGTACCTTCAGGATTCGAGGGAACTTAATCTCCCAACTTAAAACGCACCACGGGGTGCGTTTTCCCAGTAGTGAAGGGAGGAGGCGGGGCCTGAGGTAATATGTATGCAAACACGCCCTGTTGCCCATTTAGAGTTGGGGAATTAATTCCCTTTCAATCCTGATGCCCCCTGGGGGCCAACTAGCCCACCAGGTGCTTACAGTAGGCGCCACTGTGCTGTATTGCAGAGAGGTGGTCCAGGACACGTCCCTTTTTACACCTCTCTGCAACGCAGCTCTGTGGCGCTTACTGGAGGTACTTGGTGGGCTAGTTGGACCCCAGAGACCCTCAGGATTCAAGGAGACTTAATCCCCCAACTTAAAAGGCGCCACGGGTGCGTTTGCAGCATCTGAAGGGAGGGGGCCGGACTGGGGTGACATGTGTTCAAACAAGCCCTGGGGCGCGTTTTAAGTTGGGGAATTAATTCCTCTTCAATCCTGAGGGTCCCTGGGGGCCAACTATCCCACCAGGTACCTCCAGTAAGTGCTACTGTGCTGCGTTGCAGAGAGGTGGGCCAGGCCATGCCCCTTTTTACACCTTTCTGCAACACAGCTCTGTGGTACTTACTGGAGGTACCCGGTGGGCTAGTTGGACCTAGGGACCCTCAGGATTCAAGGGGACTTAATCTCCCAACTTACAACGTTCCAGGGGGCGCGTTTGCAGAGTGGTGGAAAAAGGGGGCATGGCTTTTGTCTACCTCTCACGAATCCCACTGCGTGGGGTTTACTGGAGGTAAAAGGTAGGCTTGTTGGCCCTTAAAGGACCCCCAGCAGTGAAGGGGACTTCAATCCCCTTCCAAGAGCGTGCCAGGCAGCACGTTTGTAGAGTTGTGGGCAAAGTGGGCATGGCTTGCTACAAGTACTTACCAGTGCTGCTGTGTGGGACTGACTGGAGGTAATAGTTTGGGAAGTTGGCCCCCAAGGATGTCCTTGAGGGCCAATCACCCCTCTTGTTTCCTCCAGTAAGTCCCACACAGTGGGATTGCTAAGACGTCTTTGGAGGCCATGGCCCCCTTTCTCTATCACTCTGCAAACGTGCCTCGTGACAGACTACGGGATGGGGGATGAAGTCCAATTTGGTCCTGAGGGAGTTTGGGGGTCAAGAATACCTTCTGGTACCTCCTGTAATTCCTATGCAGCGGAATTTCTGAGCGTTGGTTGGACACCCAGCACCCTTTCTCCACCACTCTGCAAACATGACTACTAGTTAAAGTAGCATATTTCTACACCTCTGACTTAGTGGTAGTTTTAATCCCCCTGCCCTATTATGTACTAGGGCCTTACAGAGGAGGTCATGCTAATCACAGGGGTACCCAAACTCATATTGTTCCCTAGTGTATGTAGGTGTTTACACTGTATTCTAAGTGTCTTTTAGCATAGCACTGACTCTAGGCCTGGTTAGTCAGAGTCAGTTACCACCAGTACCCGTCTGAAAATTTGTAGGCACAGGATGATTTTGCAGCAAGGCCTCTTTCTACTCCTCTGTTGGTTCTTTCTGCATGTCTTGCTTCTTCCTGCAATTTTCTTTGTCTTTGAGGACTTCTGTTGCCTCTTTCTGCATTTCTTTTGCTTCTTTCTGTGCGTATTTTCTTCTTTCTTCACATGTCCTACCTCTATAGGCGTAGTTAGAAACTAGCATTTAAAAACCTTTGAAATTCGCTTAAAAAAACATAGGATCAGGCACGTTTTAGTTAGAAATTAGCATTTAAAGAACCTTAGAAATGCACTGAAAAAACCATAGGTTTTAGGGAAAGTTATGGTTAGTTGGACATTTCACTCGTATAAAACCAGAGAAAGTCCCCCGTTATAGTTAGTTCAGCTACCTATAACTCGCGCCCCGCAATGCACTGCTAATGACGTCACATATTAGATCACTCATGACATGGTCAGTGACATCACTCATGTCATCTCAAATGGCATCACTGATGACATCACTGATGACATCATCCAGCTGAAAATCGGATGCATCTTTTCACACCCTAATATAACCTTTGATACACCCACTCTAAATTACAAACTGCCATTCTCAAAACCATAAACACTCCAACACCAATAACTACATACCCACTCACTGATTCTTAAGTTTACACACACATCCACTCACTCACCCGTACAGTCACTCATACTTATGGTCACTCAGTACAGGACTATCATATGCAATCATACACCTATATAGACACTCACACACCGCCAGTCATCCATAGAGGTACTCACACGCCTAGTCAGTCAAGCAAATAATTAATCACAGTGCCATTTACTCACCTATACAGTTATACACACACCAGCTCAATTACTCATACAAATACTAGCACATTCTTACACTCTTATATAATCACTGATTCAAGCCCACACTCATCTATACAGCTTCTCTCACAACACACACTCTCACTTATAGCCATTTATATACTCCAACACACATATACTGCCTTCTACATATGTAGTTACTCACACATGTACCACTGAGATACACATTCACTCACCAACACACCTATACACACATTCACCCACCCATACAGTCCATCACAGATGCACTCTTGAAACCATGCACCCAGTGAATCACCCACTCACACATCATCCACACCCCACCCACACAAACACTAAGGCACCCATACAGATACTCAGACAACCAATCAATAACCCATATAGACACTCATGTAGCTATTTGCAAACCCATGCAGCTGCTTACACACACACAGACAGACAGATACAGACATTCACAGTTTAGTCACTAACCCATGCATTCAGTAAGATACGTCTAATCACTCACTTATAGTCAGTCATGCACCTACTAAATCATCCATCCAGACACTTATACATCCACTCATTCTTCAATGCGCCTTTCCCTATATAAATTAAACATATTTTAACTTTACAGAAACACACAGTCTCTGGATGATGTCATCAGTGATGTCATTTGAGATGTCATCAGTGATGTCATCAGTTATGTCACTGACCATGACATGAGTGATGTAATATGTGAAGTCATCAGGAGTGCATTGAGGGGGCGTGAGTTATAGTTTGCTGAAGTAATTATAACGGGGGAATTTTTCTGGTTTTATACAAGTGAAATGTCCAACTAACTGAAACTTTCCCTAAAACCTATATTTTTTTCAGTGAATTTCCAAGGTTTTTTATATGCTAATTTCTAGCTATAATGTGCCTGAAACCAATGTTTTTTTCAGTGAATATATATATATATATATATATTACCTACTGGCGGTCGCCAGTAGGTAGTTATAGTTAGGACCTAGCTACCATAGGAAATCCGCAACATTCTATTGGGAATAACTCTGGCGTGGTTGAGGAATTTGCGTGTAATTTTTCCAAAATTTTGCCCAGATGCGCTCCGCTCCTTCCCTGTAAGTTTCGGGGGGATTCGTGAAGTGGGGGCTGAGAAAAAAGGGGGGTCCCAAAACATGTTTTCCCCATGTTAATTTCCATAGGACGTTCTGACATGTCTACAGCCCGAACCGCTGAACGGAATTACGCCAAACTTTGCAAAACTGTAGGGACTGGTACGCAGATGTGCCTTTGCTATATTTGGTGAAAATTGCTCCAGTGGTTTTTACGAAAATTAACTTCAAAAACACATATATATCGCTGGGCACGCTCCGAGCGCTCACCGGTATGCGTACCAGGGAGCGCACCCAGCGCGCCACGGTAGTGCGCGAGCGGAAAGCTGATTGGCTGTCGAATGTCTGTCAACATTCTAAACAGTCCGGAGAGTCCGCCATCTTGTGTCTCGGTAGATTCGAGACACAAGAGGTAAAAAAAAAAAGGGGAAATGATTAAAAGGGGGCAGGGTAGACACTCCCTGACCACCTAGGTTTTCTGAGGGGGGCCTAGAAGGACCCTGAAGGGCTTAAATTTTTTTTTTTTTTGCAATGTTCGCGGGGTAAGTGCTGGGTGCGTTCCCAGGTGCGCTCTCCGGTACCCGCACCCAGAGCGTACCACAGGAAAAAACATTGAAAGAAAATAGTGTAAAATAAGAATTTGGAGTGCTTAGAGGTAGGGTAGCTCTAAAATGAGCTGTTGTGTTATGTGGGGAATTTAAGTACCTACAAGTAGGTACCGATGCAGAATCTAAAATTCACTTCAATACAATCACTTCGCTACTACTTCATAAATTAGAAATAAAAATGAATAATATGTCAACTAATTTTGAATTTGTAAATATTAATTTATTGTTCAGAATTTTCATAATTTAATAGAACTTGTAGCATGTCTTCATCTGGAATTTACTCTTCAATCATATGATCAGGAATGTCCTCATTATAAGTGTGCCATGATGATTGTTGGAATTCTATTGTATCCAAACATTCAATTCATTCTTCGTCAAGAGATTCATCTCAAAAATTATTTATGTTATCTCCTCCTTGTGATAAAATGGTGTTGTCGATATCCGTGACATTTTCAATTTCAATTAATGTAGTTGAAATGTCAAAAGAAATTTCCTTGGTCTCCTCATTCTGATTCATTTTAATTTCAAATTTCTTGCTGTAAATTGCAGAAAAAGTAATCACTTTAATTTATTGTTTTTAGTAATACATAATATAAATGTAGCTTAATCAAGGGTTTAGTTCTTTAACATTAATTGGGTAGTGTATAGTATCAGGCAGGAACTAGAAATATAAAGCACTGCATGTGATGAAGCTTATCTTAATCCATAATTATAACAGAAGGACTGTAAATAACTAACAGAAAACATTTTCAAAATTATCTTAAAGTGTACAACATAGTTCCCCTTACAAATTAACAACTCACTTTTTTGAAAGTAGAAGAGTTAGTACTGTGTAATTCAAAGTCCAGCAATTGAGCACCCAAAATTTCTCTCAAAAGTACCTCATCACAAAATGGCCGTGTTTTCCTCTCATTTAAGATATGTACATAACCAATTAAACTTCATCACACACAAATTCAAAACTAAAGTAATATTTTGATTGGTTCTAAATTTCAATACTTTCAAATGTGTTTTCCCCATGCAATTTTCCATAGGACATTTAGACACGGCTACAGCCCGAACGGATGAATGGAATTACACCAAAGTTGGCAAAATGATAGGTACTGGTATGTAGTAGGGCCTTTTCTATATTTCTTTGAAATTGCTCCAGTGGTTTTTATGAAAAGCAACTTAAAAAAAACATGTATATCAATAGGCGTGCTCCGAGGGCTCACCGGTACGCGTACTGGGGAGTGCACCCGGCGCGCTACGGGAGTGCGCGAGCGGAAAGCTGATTGGCTGTCGGATGTCTGTCAACATTCTTAACAGTCCGGAGAGTCCGCCATCTTGTGTCTCGGGAAAATCGAGACACCTGAGGTGAAAAAAAAGGGGGAAATGATTAAAAGGGGGCAGGGTAGACACCCCCTGACCCCCTAGGTTTTTTGAGAGAGGCTTAGAAAGACCCTGAAGTGCCCAAAAACTATTTTTTTTAAAAATGTTGCGGGGTAAGCGCTGGGTGCGTTCCCGTGTACGCTCAACGGTACGCGCACCCTGAGCACACCACGGGGAAAAACAGTGTAAAAAAATAGAGTAAAAAAATAATGTAGTGTGTTTAGAGGTAAGTTAGCTCTGAAAAGAGCTGTTGTGTTATGTGAGTGTTTTTGTACCTACAAGTAGGTACCAATGCAGAGTCTCAAATTCAAGAGGAAGACTCTATTTCCCTCATCTGTAAAATGTACACCATCTCTTCTATAGATGCCTTGCATGTTTAAACGCAAGTTGTTGTGGTAAATGGAACCCATACCATAGTCTCTGAGGAAAGCAGAAATAGTTTTATTTACATGTTTCCTTGCTTTTTCAATCTGTGGACAAAATTGGTTGGACCAGTTCCATTTTTGCCTTTGGCATATATTAGAAAATACCAAGGCAGTTTTTGGAAAAAGTGACATCAATTGCACAAAGATGTCCTTTAAAAGCATTTCCAGACCTACCCCAGTCAAAGTGCCTAGGTCCTTTCCACCACAGTGCACAATTATAAGGTATGGGTGTGGAAGATGCATAAAGGATTTTATCAATGGTATCAATTGGTGACTTCTTAATCCTCTCTGTCCAATCCACACAATGTCCACATTTGGTAAATCAAGGTTGTAAATCCCTCTGTTGCTTGCAAATTTTTCACTCCAGAAGACATAGCTATGACCCACAAACCAGACTTTTGGCATCTTGAAGGTAGATGTGCTTCTATTCAGATGAGTTGTGGAAATTACATGGCAGTTTGAAAGTAGGAATTATTAAACAAAAAGTGGTTGAGATTCAGTGCACTTGAAAACCCAGAAATGATTGGTGCTTTCTTAAAAATCTCCACTGAAAATTAGGGTGCATGCTTTTTTTTTAAAGAAGTCATTTCAATAATTGAGAAAAAGTCATTTAAAGGAAGATTGCACTTGATTAGCTAGTACATTGAGAGGTCAAACACCCTTGCTGTATTCTTTTGCAACATAGTATGATGAACTTCTGACCTGTGTGCTGGGTTAGGAGGGAGTTACCATGTTAACAGCGTGAATGAGCACTGGGGGGATGGGTGAATGTTAAGTGAGTTTCAAAGTCTTCAAAGTGTACAACCAATTAAAATGTGCAGTTTGGTTTTGAATTTGTGTGGGAACAATTTTGATTGGTTATGTACAAGAATATGGGTCTGAAATGAGTAAGAATCTGTGCCATTATTCTGAGGCTCCAGTGAAAGAAGCATTATTCAGAGATTCTGCTTAAGAAAATCTGTTGAGTGTGACTGACACTGTTCTACATCTTTCAAAGCATTTTTAAAGATGAGTAATGATTCTTTTAATTAAGATAGAGTGCTGTATGCACTATGGGGAAGATTAAGACGCATATTGTGCTTATTTATTCTTGCATTTTGTGTCATTTTTTTGTGATGTTGTTTAAAAATAAAATGGTGCATATTGGCAATGTATTTTGAAAATGAGTTAGGTTTCTGCTTTGTTTCTGTAGTGGTCATTTAAATGAGCTGTGCTTTGTGTCAAAATGATTTAGTATGCATAATCTTTTCTGGAAAAAAGTCTGCTTTTTACATTTTGGAGAAGCATTACACTGACTTTCTGTTTGAAATAAGAGAAAACATTTTCACATTTTTCAATAATGTCACCTGTGCCTTGTAACAGTTTGCCTCAATTAGCTGAAAGAGTATTCTTTGCTTGTGTCTCACTTTACTTTGTGCCTGTGTGTAATCTGATATATGATTCATTTAATGAAGATACACTGCTATTAAAAATATGATAATATATGTTTTTTGAAGACATGGTAGATTACATGTAACGTTCTGGTCATGTGCCTAAGATCACACTGATGGATGAATCAAGCTTCAGTCACAGTGTGATCTTAGGCACATGACCAGGATGTTACATGTAATGAGAAATTAATGTTATGTCTTGCTTATATATAGATGGCCTGTTTTTGGTCTGTAGAGACAGTGAAATTATATGAGCAGAAACACACATACTGCTTGCAGAGACAGACATGGTAGATTATATGTAACATCTTGGTCAAGTGCCTAAAATCACACTGTGAGTCTAGCTTGATTTTAAATGGATGTGTGTGAATACTATGCTTACTTGATGTCTTTAAAAACATGGAAGTACATGTTTTTTAGAGACATGGTTGATTACATGTAACATCCAGATCATGTGCCTAAGATCACACTGTGAGTGAAGCTTGGTTTAAAATTGATGTGGGTGAATAATATGCTTAGTTGATGTCTTTAAAAATATGGAAGTACATGTTTTTTAAAGACATGGTAGATTACATGTAACATCCTGGTCATGTGCCTCAGATCACACTGATGGGCGAATCAAGCTTCACTCACAGTGGGATCTTAGGCACATGACCAGGATGTTACATGTAATGAGAAATTAATGTTATGTCTTGCTTATATTTAGGTGGCCTTTTTTGCCAGTAGAGACAGTGAAATAATATGAGAAGAGACACACACTGTTTGCAGAGATAGGCATGGTAGGTTACATGTAAAATCCTGGTCATGTGCCTAAGATCACACTGTGAGTCAAGCTTGATTTTAAATGGATCTGGGTGAATAATATGCTTAGTTGATGTCTTTAAAAATATGGAAGTACATGTTTTTTAGAGACATGGTTGATTACATGTAACATCCAGATCATGTGCCTAAGATCACACTGTGTGTGAAGCTTGATTTAAAATGGATGTGGGTGAATAATATGCTTAGTTGATGTCTTTAAAAATATGGAAGTCCATGTTTTTTAAAGACATGGTAGATTACATGTTACATCCTGGTCATGTGCCTAAGATCACACTGATGGGTGAATCAAGCTTCACTCACAGTGTGATCTTAGGCACATGACCAGGATGTTACATGTAATGAGAAATTAATGTTATGTCTTGCTTATATATAGGTGACCTTTTTTTGCCAGGAGAGACTGTGAAATAATATGAGCAGAGACACACATACTGCTTGCAGAGACAGACATGGTAGTTTACATGTAACATCCTGGTCATGTGCATAAGATCACACTGTGAGTCAAGCTTGATTTTAAATGGATCTGGGTGAATAATATGCTTAGTTGATGTCTTTAAAAATATGGAAGTACATGTTTTTTAGAGACATGGTTGATTACATGTAACATCCAGATCATGTGTCTAAGATCACACTGCGAGTGAAGCTTGATTTGTAATGGATGTGGGTGAATATTATGCTTAGTTGATGTCTTTAATAATATGGAAGTACATGTTTTTTATCGACATGGTAGATTACATGTAACATCCTGGTCGTTGCGCCTAAGATCACACTGATGGGTGAATCGAGCTTCATTCACAGTGTAATGTTAGGCACATGACCAGGATGTTACATGTAATGAGAAATTAATGTTATGTCTTGCTTATATTTAGGTGGCCTGTTTTTGGTCTGTAGAGACAGTGAAATAATATGAGAAGAAACACATATACGGCTTGCAGAGACAGACATCGTAGATTATATGTAACATCCTGGTCATGTGCCTAAGATCACACTGTGAATCAAACTTGATTTTAAAGGGATCTGGGTGAATAATATGCTTAGTTGAAGTCTTTAAAAATATGGAAGAACATGTTTTTTAAAGTCATGGTAGATTACATGTTACATCCTGGTCATCTGCCTAAGATCACACTGATGGGTGAATCAAGCTTCACTTACAGTGTGATATTAGGCAGAAGGCCAGGATGTTACATGTAATGAGAAATTAATGTTATGTGATGCTTATATATAGGTGGCCTGTTTTTGGCCTGTAGAGACAGTGAAATAATATGAGCAGAAACACACATACTGCTTGCAGAGACAGCCATGGTAGATTACATGTAATATCCTGGTCATGTGCCTAAGATCACACTGCGAGTCAAGCTTGATTTTTTATGGATCTGGGTGAATAATGTGATTCGTTGATGCCTTTAAAAATATGTAAGTACATGTTTTTTAAAGATATGGTAGATTACATGTAACATCCTTGTCATGTGCCTAAGATCCCACTGATGGGTGAATCAAGCTTCACCCACAGTGTGATCTTAGGCACATAACCAAGATGTTATATGTAATGAGAAATTAATGTTATGTCTTGCTTATATATAGGTGGCCTGTTTTTGGCCTGTAGAGACAGTGAAATAATATGAGCAGAAACACGCATACTGCTTGCAGAGACAGATGTGGTAGATTACATGTAACATCCTGGTCATGTGCCTAAGATCACACTGTGAGTCAAGCTTGCTTTTAAATGGATCTGGGTGAATAATATGCTTAGTTGACGTCTTTACAAATATGGAAGTACATGTTTTTTAAAGACATGGTAGATTACATGTAACATCCTGGTCGTTGTGCCTAAGATTACACTGACTGGTGAATCAAGCTTCACTCACAGTGTGAGCTTAGGCACATGACCAGGATGTTACATGTAATGAGAAATTAATGTTATGTCTTGCTTATATATAGGTGGGCTGTTTTTTGCCTGTAGAGACAGTGAAATAATATAAGCAGAAATACACATACTGCTTGCAGAAACAGACTTGGGAGATTACATGTAACATCCTGGTCATGTGCCTAAGATCACACTGTGAGTGAAGCTTGATTATAAAAGGATCAGGGTGAATAATATGCTTAGTTGATGTCTTTAAAAATATGGACGTACATGTTTTTTAAAGTCATGGTAGATTGCATGTAACATCCTGGTCATGTGCCTAAGATCACACTGATGGGTGAATCAAGCTTCACTCACAGTGTGATCTTAAGCACACGACCAGGATGTTAGATGTAATGAGTAATTAATGTTATGTCTTGCTTATATATAGGTGGACTGTTTTTGGCCTGTAGAGACAGTGAAATAATATGAGCAGAGACACACATACTGCTTGTAGAGACAGACATGGTAGATTATATGTAACATCCTGGTCATCTGCCTAAGATCACACTGTGAGTCAAGCTTGATTTTAAATGGAACTGGGTGAATAACATGCTCAGTTAATGTCTTTAAAAATATGGAAGTACAAGTTTTTTAAAGACATGGTAGATTACATATAACATCCTGGTCATGTGCCTAAAATCACACTGATGGGTTAATCAAGCTTCACTCACAGTGTGATCTTAGGCACATGACCAGGATGTTACATGTAAAGAGAAATTAATGTTACGTCATGTTTATATATAGGTGTCCTGTTTTTGGCCTGTAGAGACAGTGAAATAATATGAGCAGAGACACACATACTGCTTGCGGAAACAGACATGGTAGGTTATATGTAACATCCTGGTCATGTGCCTAAGATCACACTGATCTATTTAATAAGAAGCTTGACTCACAGTGTGATCTTAGGCACATGACCAGCATGTTACATGTAATCTACCATGTTCATAAAAAAACATGTACTTTCATATTTTTAAAGATATCAACTAAGCATATTATTCACCCAGATCCATTTAAAATCAAGCTTGACTCATAGTGTGATCTTAGGCACATGACCAAAATGTTACATATAATCTACCATCTCTGTCTCTGCAAGCAGTATGTGTGTCTCTGCTCATATCATTTCACTGTCTCTACAGGCCAAAAACAAGCCACCTATATATAAGCAAGACATAACATTAATTAGTAAATCGTTTTTTTGACACAAAGCAAAGCACATGTAATGTAAATCAGCCTTTAGTTGTATACTAGTGTTTATATCGTTTACTTATTGTAATTGCTATGTAATATGTTTGTAGTGGTCTTTAATATGTTATTTTTTCTTTACCACAAATTATAATCATCTATACAAAGAAAGAAAAATATGCCATCCAAACAAAGACGTGAAAAACTTTATAAAAAAAAATTAAGGTCTAAGGAAAAAGAAAAACAAGACTCAACCAAAACAAAATCTTCAGAGAAAAATAATAATGCTCCTGGTAAGCAAACTAAAAATTTTCTAAGGAACTTATTGAAATGTCAAAAAAAACGTGTGTTTTCAAACAATAACAAGACACCTTTAATTAGAAAGAAGACAGTGTGTCCCTTTAAAAATGTTAGACCTGTACAAGGAGATGATATTGTCTATAACAAAAGAAGGAGAAATAAATGTATTGAAATTTGTAGACGAATGTTTTATAATAGAATTATATCTAATTTATTAAAAAATTTAAAGAGGTATCAAAAAAGACCGCTTTTTACAAGAAAAAAAAACATAGTTAAGATTGTGGATGAAGCATTTAAAGTGAAAAATAAATTGTTTAGTTTAGTAATGAATACAATTCGTACACTCGATAAGGTAATCAATGTGTTCAAATCAAAATGTAAGTGGAGGAGAGTAATTAATCAGACTAATGTTTGTGATGTTTTTTCTGGAGAATGGAAGCATAGTTCAAGTTGTGAGCCATTTTTTAATGAAGAAAGTTACTTTCAGGATAATGATTTGGTGCATGCAGTTGACACCAGTGGTCGAGCATATGAGGTGAAGGACGGTTGTCCGGTTGAAAAAGAAGAGATTGTGCCTAGAAATACAGAAGAGGTGTTAGCTGATGAAGTTTTAGGGAGATGTCCTAAGGCTCCAGTGTATACTTGGAATTGTAGTAGTATTTGTAGTGTGCGACAGGATTCAATTGATTTGTTTCGCACTTTCTTACGGACATATACTAAGAAAAGTGTGAAACAAAAAATGAACATTTTACAAGAGTTAGATCCTTGTAGAGTGAGAGAAAAAACAGGTTTGCAAGGGCATTCACTGGCTTGTCTTTCAAGAAAAGTATGTCAGAGTGTTTTTCACCATTTTAGGATGTTAGCAGTGCATCATAATAAAGTGAGGAAATTAGTGAGACGGTTGTATTATGCAAAAAGTCCAGCACTTAAACTAAAACAGTTCAACAGTGCTCTTTTGCATGGAACTGAATTAGATGTCAAAAACATTTGTGATGAAATTGAGTTTTGTTACTTTGGTGAAAAAGAGGTCAGTGCAGAAATTGATACAGTAATAGAAGGTAATGTAGAAGAGAATGTAGAGATTTTAAGTACAGAAAAATTCAAAAATGAAATTACAAAGTTTAAGGTCAATTCAAGTGAAAGGCCTAATTTTACTTGTGTGTGTTGTCGACAAACTCATTATAAGCATTAGACTAGATTAGTTGATTTATATGTAAAAAGTGAAAAGATAAATAATAATGACTGGAAGGATTTTGCAACTTATTTGTTGGTTGAAAATTGTTTTGATTTGGGTTCTGATCAACGTATTTGTAAATATTGTTATAGTAAATTAATTGAAAACAGAATGCCTGCTAGAGCTGTTCATAATAATCTGGAGTTGGTAGACATTCCTTCTGAATTGATGGATTTAAATACCTATGAGTCTATTCTGATTCAATGTGTGCATCCTTTTCAGGCTATTGTTCACATGGAGCCTAAGACAGGGAAATTGCCTCATTCAGATTTACAGAGAGGATTAAAGGGAAGAGTTATTTATTTGCCTCTAGATTAAAAAAAAAATATTGATACAATTGGTGTCGAAAAAGTAGAAGAGGAACCTCTGGTTATTCTAGTTAATGGTGTTCCGACAAAAAGTAAGAAAATCTGGCAAGAATTAGTGGATGTTAGGAAAGTCAAAAAGGCAACGTTGTATCTGGTAAAAAATAATCAGTACTATAAAAATGTGTATGTGGGAGAAGAGGAAACAACTGTACAAGACGGCACTGATGTCTCTGCTGGGCAAATAGAAAAAGTTGATGTCTCTAGAAGTGAAGAAATTTATGAACATTATAGTGTTTATCCATTGCATTCCAAAGAAGTAATGGGGAATGCTATTGACTTGTTTCAGATGAAAAAAGTCAAAGGAAGTCCCATTAGTGTATGGGAAGAAAGTTTGGAAGCTCGTTGTTTTCCACAGTTATTTCCAACAGGTGAAGGTGGACGATATGACGACCGACCTGTTCAAATTCCTGCATCTGAATACCGGACTTCAAGATTATATGCAGAAGATCCAAGGTTTCGTCAATGCATTCCATATTTGTTCCATCTACTGTTTGAGAGTGATTTGTCTGGACTTTCTTATGCAGTAAACCATATACTGAAAAGTGGAACACATCTACAAAATGTTTCGGCAAGGGATTTTATGGATAAAGTGAAACTGCAAGACAGTGTTTTGGAATCTCAGCTAATTAATCTCATGGCATGTCAGCGTGGTACTAACGAGTATTGGTACCATCGTCATGACGAATTGAAATGTATGCTAAGAAACTTAGGAACTCCTACATGGTTCCTCACTCTTAGCTGTGCTGAGTATGCTTGGGAAGACTTACTTGAATTTCTAAGAGAGGCCAATAAAAACATTGAAAATATTGAATGCAAGACACCTGGAGAACTGTGCTCTTTGGATCCAGTTAATGTATGCAGATATTTCAATCATAGGTTTGAAGCTATGATGTCTTTTATTAGAAAAAAAAAATCCTCCGCTTGGAGAGGTGTTGGATTTCTTTTGGAGAAAGGAGTATCAAGCAAGAGGTGCTCCTCATATACATATGCTGCTATGGATTAAACATGCACCAAAATTTAGAACAGATTCAGATGAGAAAGTGATGAGTTTCATTGAGCAGTATTCTACATGTGCTGTTCCGAAAAGTACAGAAGAAAACAATTTAAGACATCAAGTTTTACGCTTTCAAACCGATCAGTGTGGGAAATACTGTCGTCGAAAATACAAATCCAAGGACAAGTTCTACACAAAATGTCATTTTGCATTTCCACGTCCAGTAACATCGAAAGGAAGCGTCAACAATTTTATGTCTTCTCTGCGAAATACTGTGACAAGAAAATCACCCAAAAATACATACAACCTAAGAAGAAATGAGGAATCCAAATTCATAAATGACTACAACCCAGTCATTTTGTCCATGTGGAATGCTAACATGGATATTCAATATGTGGCTGAGAACTCTATTGCTGTGGCTCGATATGTGACGTCTTACATCACAAAATCAGAAAAGACGGAACTGAAGGAAATGTGGGAGGAAATTTCACATGAAAAGAGTCTAAGCAAGAAATTATACAGTTACAGTCTGAAGATGTTGTTGCATCGAGAAATTGGAGCATATGAATGTTCTGATTGGTTATCATCAGCAAGTCTATATGCCAAATCTAGAACCATTATTTGGGTGAGTCTAGGTCTTGCTGCAACACGAAACCGAGTTTTAAAATCTGTACAAGAAATAGAGTATTTGCCGGAGAAAGAACCAGACAGTACAGATATTTTGAAGACAAACATGTTGGATACATACTATCCAAATAGAAGTACTCACCTTGAGAACGTTTGTCTCTATGAAGTTCTGCAAATCTATACTTTTAAAAAGAACGTCACAGAAGACATCAATAAAGGTGTATATGCTGTAATTGGATGTGAAGGCTGTCTAGTGAAACAAAGAAAAGGCCATTTGATTTATCATCGAAAATTGAGTTGTGATTCTCCAGACAAAAGGGAATTTTATTACTTAGCTCTTTTGCAACTCTTTAAGCCTTGGCGTACAGAAGAGGAACTACTTGGAGATTTTCTTACTTATGAAGATTCGTTCAATGCAACCAAGGATACGATACAATGTCCTGTTTTTTCAAATTATCTGCAAATGTTGAACGAGGAAATACAGCAAGAAGCTACAATTGCAGTAGAGATTGCTAGAGACAGTTCTTAAGATAGTCAGAGTTCAGCTTCATTGAGTCAGGATAAACTAGGAAGACCAATTATACAAAATGAAGCTGCCACTGCCATGGATGAAGTTGAAAGAGTCATGGAACAAGCTCAGGAGGATGGAGTTCACTTAGAAGATTTGGAAAAAGAACTAAACGTTGAGCAGAGACAAATATATGATGAAGTCACAGAACACATTGAGCACGGTTTATCTCATGAGAAAAAAGAGTGCTCATGTACATCATTTATACCTGTCTGACTGTATGTGAGTGGAGAAGCAGGAACTGGAAAAAGTTTCCTGATTAAAGCGAATGCAACATATTTGCAGAAAACAACGGAGTCATCGCTCTCTTGTGTTGTTACTGCTCCATCTGGGTTGGCAGCACACAACATTAAAGGGATTACTTTACATCGCTTATTGATGCTGCCAGTAGAGCATGATAACAAATTACAATACCACAAGCTATCTGGAGAAGCTTGTTGTGAAGTTTCAAGAGTTCTAAAGAAAATGAAACTTCTTATCATTGATGAAGTAAGCATGGTATCAAATGTAATACTTGCGTTTGTGCATTTAAGAATGCAAGAAATTCTTGAAACAGACTATGATGTGTTTTTTGGAGGCCAACACATCATTGTTTTGGAGATCTACTGCAACTAACTCCAGTGAAAGGACAGCCAGTGTTTAAAATGCTTACGCGTGAAGATACCAGGAAGTGCTTAGGAAGCATTGGAAATGTTAACATATGGTTAAATTTCAAATATGCAGAACTGCTTCAAAATATGCGACAGGCAAAGGATGAAGATTATAAAAATATTCTACAAGATGTAAGAATTGGAAAACTAACTGAGCATGGCAAAGAAGCTTTACATGGACGATTAATTTCAAATTTGTTTCCAAATGAAAATATTCTCCCAGAAAATATTTTTAAGAAAATTCCTGAAAACAAATTTGTCATATGCTTGATGCCAACTCTGCAAGAATGTTCAATGTTTAACAACAAAATGTTAAAGTTGGAAAATCAAGAGATTGTGAAACTGGAAGCTATTGATAAAATCGAACATGAAGGAGCAACTATTATTTTGTCAGAAAAGTTGATATCAAAATTGGATTCTTTAGAGAAGACAATATCTAAAACTGCTGGTATGGAAAAGACTCTGTATGCATCTTTAAATTGTCGTATAATTTTACGACGTAATTTACATGTGGAAAGAGGTTTAGTAAATGGAGCAATGGGTCATGTTGTGGATTTTGTGAATTACCGAAATAGAGATGGAGTTGAATTTATAAAAAATTTAATTTGATGGTATTGAAGAAGTACAACAAATCAGTCGTTGTTCTGCCCGATATTTGCTTGTGAAAGATTTATATGTCCGCAGAAAACAGTTTCCTGTTTCTTTGGCATATGCAGTGACTATTCATAAATCTCAAGGTTTAAGTGTTGATAGTGCTTTGGTGAATATTGGAAATTCTGTGTTCAAGGAGGGTATGGCATATGTTGCTTTATCTCGAGTCAGAACTTTATCAGGATTGTACTTGATTGATTTTGATGAGACAAAGATTAATGCAGATCTAAAATGTGTAAAAGAATATAATAGGTTAAGAAGAGAGTATGGTCCAAATTTACCACAATATCCTCTATTTGAAAAGCGTGTGGGAGGCCAAAAAAGAAGAAATGAGAAAAATTGTAGTGAAGTTGTAGCAAAAAGAAAAAAGCTAGATGAACCAGTAATTGTAAGCAGAAACGAAATGGATTCAGTTAAAAATGTTGTTGGATTTCAGTTTGAAAATAGTCCTGATGTCAACTGCTATGCTAATGTAGTGGTTAATGTTGTTTTTTTTCTCCAAACTGTACAAGAACAGATTGCTGAAAATCGTGATCAAACATTTTGTTGTTTATTAAATTCTGTGTTAGAGAAATGTAGCAGTGATAGAACAAAAATACAAAGTGTTTCTGAAATTCGAAATGTTTTAGACATATGTTCTGGTCTAAATCAATTTTCACAGAATATTCAGCAAGATTGTCAGGAATTTCTAATGTATATGCTTGTTGTTTTGCAAGATGAAGGTGTAGATGTAGAAAATCTTTTTGGCCTTTCTTATAAATGGCAGCATGACTGCGACAATTGCTCCTTTTCAAGTAGTACTACAATAGACACTGAAAGATTTATATATTTGACTTTACCAGACTGCAAATCAGTGTCATTTAAGATTCTAGTTAGACAAGCAAATCAAAGCATGGTCTGTACTCAATGTAAATCAGCAATGCTATCAACATTATTTATACAAAGATATGGACAGTATGTTATTTTAATGTTCCAACGATGTAGACCTGATGGAACTAAATTGGCAACATTAATTAAAAATGTTGTGGCTTATCAATTTCAGGAAGATCCTTTACAACTGCAGCAATTATTTACCATGATGGTCCTTCAACAACATCAGGACATTACACAGCTTATTTAAAATGTCAAAAAGGATGGATACACTGTAATGATACTCAATTGACTTTCAAACAACGTTTGCCTTCTGACTTACAAAATTCTTACCTAGTGCAGCAGTTAATATAACTTAGTTTGCTGTTCAAAATTACTTTCTGAATGAGAGTGATGAAGATAATAAAAAACATGTAGTTCTCATAGAGATAGTATATGTATATCACATAGTGTGTGCTGCGAGTATTATAGAAAATATTTATAAAAAGTAAGCTAGAGGTGGAAATAAAACTCTTGTTTCATAATGTAAAAGATGTTGGAGCTTTTCTTTCAGAAACTCGGGTAAAGGAGACATTAAGAATACTCTGGACTAATTTCCAAAGAAAAGGACTTTCCATATACTATTTGGCCTCGTGGAAAAGTGGATGGATCAAAAGTGAGTTTAGATATGTTTTTTTCTAAATTTTACATTATTTATTAAAAGATTGTATGGGTTTTTTAAACACAATCATTTTGATTGTGTTTTTTTTTGCCTGCTGTTATATGATGAGTACTATTGATGTCACTGTTTTAAGTGAAATTCAATATATTCTGAGAGCAGCAAAAATAAACCATGTAACATGTTGTTGAAATTATTTTGTATTTTCTATTATTAAATATATATTATTTTCCGATTCTCTTATGCTCACTCACCTATTTCCACCCTCTATCACTCCTCTTAACTTACCCTCACTGGCCTTTTTTCACTCTCCCTCACCTCCCTTCCCTTATTCCACTTTCCTCACATATTCTCATTATCCACTCCTTCACGGCCCTTTCCCTCTCTCCCATCCACCACTTTCCAGCTGTCAGTCACTCTACTTCACTCCCCTTCCCCTTGTTTCCTTTCTTTGTTCCCTCAATAATTCCTCTTCTCTCACTCACCTTATTACACTTCACTCACTCCTTCTCTCACTTCCTCTGTCCTCTCACATCCTCACTCCCTTTCCCTCACTCCCTCTCTCTTAGCTTAAGTCTCTTGATCCTCCACTCTCTTACTCCTCTTCCGTCACTCTTACTCCCTAAAACTCACCCACACTTCCAAACTTACCTTTCTTTGCTCTCTTACTCAGTTCCTTTCTGCCACTCTTTCCTTCACTACCTCTATGGTCTCACTCCTTCACTTCTCGTGTCTCAAGCTCAATTGCTTTTATCCTCTCTTTATTTTCCCTTTTTCATCAACCTCACTGCCCTTCACTCACCCTCCCTCACCCTTGTTCCCTTACTCCAGTTCCTTCAGTTATCCTCATTCATCATCTTTAACTACCCTTCTTCTTTCTCTTGTCACGCACTCACCTTTTTCCAGTCCCTTTTTTTCACTTTTCTTCCCTTCCTTTGCTCCCTCAGTCATTCCCCTTCCTTTACTCACCTTAATGCCGTTTACTCACTCTTTCTCTCACTCACCTCTGTCCTCTCATATTCTCACTTGTCTTCCCTCACTCCCTCTCTGTTACCTTCTCTCCCATTGTCTCCTCACTGTCTTACAACCCTATATTAACCCTCACTCACCTTCTATGCCTCATTGTCATTAATCCACTGTTATTCACACCTGCTTCTCTGTCACTCACTCCCCTTTCTTTACTCCCATTTCTGCCTTTAGTTTTCCTAATGCACATTCCTTTAGGATCTTACTCAGCTTCAGTTCAATTCTCTCTCCTGCTTTTGTTCACTGTCACTGAATGTATCCATGTCATTATCCTTTTAGTAATTTGTTCTCTCTCTATTTCTTTTTAACTCTCTCTGACCTTCACCATTCCTTTGTTTTTCTTTCTGAGTCTTCACTTCTACTTTATCTCTTACTAACCTTTTATGACTTTTAATCTCCTAGTTAGTCTCTTGTATTGTAAAATATATATTATAAATATTGTAACTTATTTTGTTTTCTCTTTCACAGATATTACATTTAATGAAAATATGTTATTAAGTGTACATTACTTATAAGGTAAGTTTGATGTACAAAATTTACTTTCCCTATACTCTTTTCCTTACCCTCACTACTCTTCTCTGATGCTCCCACACCTCTGTTCCCTTATTGCGCTTGCCTCACTTATTCTGAATCCCTACGTTTACTCCCCTTTTCCTCACTCCTCTCTCACACTCACCTTCTTTCAGACCTTCTCCTTTACTTTCCTTCCTCTCTCTTCCCTTTCTTCACTCCTTTACTCTTTTCCTTTCCCTCTCTCATTACTCCACTTCACTAACTCCTTCTCTTACTCCCTCTGTCCTCTTTATTCTACACTCCCCTTCCCTCATTCTCTCTCTGTTAGCCTCATTCTCTCCATTTCCTTTGTCTCTCACACCTCTTCTGTCACGCTCACTCCCTATAACTCAGCTACACTCCCACACTCACCTTCTTTCAAACCTTCTCCTTTACTTTCCTTCCTGTCTCTTCCCTTCTTTTGCTCCTTCACTCTTTTCCCTTCCCTTACTCTCCTTACTCCACTTCATTAACTCCTGCTCTTACTCCCTCTGTCGTGTTAGTTCTACACTTTCCTTCCCTCATTCTCTCTCTGTTAGCCTCATTCTCTCCGTCCCTTTAGTCTCTCACTCCTCTTCTGTCATGCTCACTCCGTGTAACTCAGTCATAGTTCCACACTCACCTTCTTTCAGACTTTCTCCTTTACTTTCCTTCCTCTCTCTTCCCTTCTTTCACTCCTTCACTCTTTTCCCTTCCCTTACTCTCCTTACTCCACTTCATTAACTCCTTTTCTTACTCCCTCTGTCCTCTTACTTCTACACTCCCCTTCCCTCATTCTCTCTCTGCTAGCCTCATTCTCTCCGCCCCCTAAGTCTGTCACTCCTCTTCTGTCACGCTAACTCCCAATAACTCAGCTACAATACCACACTCACATTCTTTCAAAACTTCTCCTTTACTTTCCCTCCTGTCTCTTCCCTTCTTTCACTCCTTCACACTTTTCCCTTCCCTTACTCTCTTTACTCCACTTCACTAACTCCTTCTCTTACTCCCTCTGTCCTGTTAGTTCTACACTTTCCTTCCCTCATTCTCTTTCTGTTAGCCTCATTCTCTCCGTCCCTTTAGTCTCCCACTCCTCTTCTATCACGTTCACTCCCTATAACACAGCAATACTCCCACACTCACCTTCTTACAGACCTTCTCCTTTACTTTCCTTCCTCTCTCTTCCCTCCTTTTGCTCCTTCACTTTTTTCCCTTCCCTTACTTCTGTCACACTCACTCCCTATAACACAGCCATTCTCTCACACTCACCTTCTTTCAGACCTTCTCCCTTACTTTCCTTCCTCTCTCTTCCCTCCTTTCGCTCCTTCACTCTTTTCCCTTCCCTTACTTTCCTTACTCCACTTCACTAACTCCTTCTCTTACTCCCTCTTCCCTCATTCTCTCTCTGTTAGCCTCATTCTCTCCATTCTCTTAGTCTCTCACACCTCTTCTGCCACACTCACTCCCTATACTCAGCTACACTCCCACACTCACCTTCTCTCTCTGTTAGTCTCATTCTCTCCGTCCCTTTAGTCTATCACTCCTCTTCTGTCATGCTCACTCCGTGTAACTCAGTCATAGTTCCACACTCACCTTCTTTCAGACTTTCTCCTTTACTTTCCTTCCTGTCTCTTCCCTTCTTTCGCACCTTCACACTTTTCCCTTCCCCTACTCTCTTTACTCCACTTCACTACCTCCTTCTCTTACTCCCTCTGTCCTGTTAGTTCTACACTTTCCTTCCCTCATTCTCTCTCTCTGTTAGCCTCATTCTCTCCGTCCCTTTAGTCTCTCACTCCTCTTCTGTCACACTCACTCCCTATAACACAGCCATACTCTCACACTCACCTTCTTTCAGACCTTCTCCCTTACTTTCCTTCCTGTCTCTTCCCTTCTTTCGCACCTTCACACTTTAGTCTCTCACTCCTCTCTGTCACACTCACTCCCTATAACACAGCCATACTCCCACACTCACCTTCTTTCAGACCTTCTCCTTTACTTTCCTTCCTGTCTCTTCCCTTCTTTCGCACCATCACACTTTAGTCTCTCACTCCTCTCTGTCACACTCACTCCCTATAACACAGCCATACTCCCACACTCACCTTCTTTCAGACCTTCTCCTTTACTTTCCTTCCTCTCTCTTCCCTTCTTTCGCTCCTTCACTCTTTTCCCTTCCCTTACTTTCCTTACTCCACTTCACTAACTCCTTTTCTTACTCCCTCTGTCCTCTTAGTTCTACACTCCCCTTCCCTCATTCTCTCTCTGTTAGCCTCATTCTTTCCGTCCCCTTAGTCTCTCACTCCTCTTCTGTCACGCTCACTCCTTATAACTCAGCCATACTCCCACACTCACCTTCTTTCAGACCTTCTCCTTTACTTTCCTTCCTGTCTCTTCCCTTCTTTCGCACCTTCACACTTTTCCCTTCCCTTACTCTATTTACTCCACTTCACTAATTCCTTCTCTTGCTCCCTCTGTCCTGTTAGTTCTACACTTTCCTTCCCTCATTCTCTCTCTGTTAGCCTCATTCTCTCCGTCCCTTTAGTCTCTCACTCCTCTTCTGTCACACTCACTCCCTATAACACAGCCATACTCCCACACTCACCTTCTTTCAGACCTTCTACTTTACTTTCCTTCCTCTCTCTTCCCTTCTTTCGCTCCTTCACTTTTCCCTTCCCTTACTCTCTTTACTCCACTTCACTAACTCCTTCTCTTACTCCCTCTGTCCTGTTAGTTCTACACTTTCCTTCCCTCATTCTCTCTCTGTTAGCCTCATTCTCTCTGTCCCTTTAGTCTCTCACTCCTCCTCTGTCACACTCACTTCCTATAACACAGCAATACTTCCACACTCACCTTCTTTCAGACCTTCTCCTTTACTTTCCTTCCTCTCTCTTCCCTTCTTTCGCTCCTTCACTCTTTTCCCTTCCTCCACTTCACTAACTCCTTCTCTTACTCCCTCTGTCCTCTTAGCTCTACACTCCCCTTCCCTCATTCTCTCTCTGTTAGCCTCATTCTCTCCGTCCCTTTAGTCTCTCACTCCTCTTCTGTCACACTCACTCCCTATAACACAGCCATACTCCCACACTCACCTTCTTTCAGACCTTCTCCTTTACTTTCCTTCCTCTCCCGTCCCTTCTTTTGCTCCTTCACTCTTTTCCCTTCCCTTACTTTCCTTACTCCACTTCACTAACTCCTTCTCTTACTCCCTCTGTCCTCTTAGTTCTACACTCCCCTTCCCTCATTCGCTCTCTGTTAGCCTCATTCTCTATGTCCCCTTAGTCTCCATCACCTCTTCTGTCACACTCACTCCCTATAACTCAGCTACACTCTCACACTCACCTTCTTTCAAACCTTCTCCTTTACTTTCCTTCCTGTATTTTGCCTTCTTTCGCACCTTTACACTTTTCCCTTCCCTTACTCTCTTTACTCCACTTCATTAACTACTTCTCTTACTCCCTCTGTCCTGTTAGTCCTACACTTTCCTTCCCTCATTCTCTCTCTGTTAGCCTCATTCTCTCCATCCCTTTAGTCTCTTACTCCTCTTCTGTCACAGTCACTCCCTATAACACAGCCATACTCCCACACTGACCTTCTTTCAGACCTTCTCCTTTACTTTCCTTCCTGTCTCTTCCCTTCTTTCGCTCCTTCACTCTTTTCCCTTCCCTTACTTTCCTTACTCCACTTCACTAACTCCTTCTCTTACTCCCTCTGTCCTCTTTATTCTACATTCCCCTTCCCTCATTCTCTCTCTGTTAGCCTCATTCTCTCCATTTCCTTAGTCTCTCACACCTCTTCTGTCACGCTCACTCCCTATAAATCAGCTACACTCCCACACTCACCTTCTTTCAAACCTTCTCCTTTACTTTCCTTCCTGTCTCTTCCCTTCTTTTGCTCCTTCACTCTTTTCCCTTCCCTTACTCTCCTTACTCCACTTCATTAACTCCTGTTCTTACTCCCTCTGTCCTGTTAGTTCTACACTTTCCTTCCCTCATTCTCTCTCTGTTAGCCTCATTCTCTCCGTCCCTTTAGTCTCTCACTCCTCTTCTATCACGCTCACTCCCTATAACACAGCAATACTCCCACACTCACCTTCTTACAGACCTTCTCCTTTACTTTCCTTCCTCTCTCTTCCCTTGTTTCGCTCTTTCACTCTTTTCCCTTTCCTTACTCTCCTTACTCCACTTTACTAACTCCTTCTCTTTCTCCCTCTGTCCTCTTAGTTCTACACTCCCCTTCCCTCATTCTCTCTCTGTTAGCCTCATTCTCTCTGTCCCTTTAGTCTCTCACTCCTCTTCTGTCATGCTCACTCCGTGTAACTCAGTCATAGTTCCACACTCACCTTCTTTCAGACTTTCTCCTTTACTTTCCTTCCTCTCTCTTCCCTTCTTTCACTCCTTCACTCTTTTCCCTTCCCTTACTCTCCTTACTCCACTTCATTACCTCCTTTTCTTACTCCCTCTGTCCTGTTAGTTCTACACTCCCCTTCCCTCATTCTCTCTCTGTTAGCCTCATTCACTCCGCCCCCTAAGTCTGTCACTTCTCTTCTGTCATGCTCACTCCCAATAACTCAGCTACACTCCCACACTCACCTTCTTTCAAAACTTCTCCTTTACTTTCCTTCCTGTCTTTTCCCTTCTTTCACTCCTTCACACTTTTCCCTTCCCTTACTCTCTTTACTCCACTTCACTAACTCCTTCTCTTACTCCCTCTGTCCTGTTAGTTCTACACTTTCCTTCCCTCATTCTCTCTCTATTAGCCTCATTCTCTCCGTCCCTTTAGTCTCTCACTCCTCTTCTACCACGTTCACTCCCTATAACACAGCAATACTCCCACACTCACCTTCTTACAGACCTTCTCCTTTACTTTCCATCCTCTCTCTTCCCTTGTTTCGCTCTTTCAATCTTTTCCAGTTCCTTACTCTCCTTACTCCACTTCACTAACTCCTTCTCTTTCTCCCTCTGTCCTCTTAGTTCTAAACTCCCCTTCCGTCATTCTCTCTCTTTTAGCATCATTCTCTCCGTCCCCTTAGTCTATCACTCCTCTTCTGTCACACTCACTCCCTATAACTCAGCCATACTCCCACACTCACCTTCTTTCAGACCTTATCCTTTACTTTCCTTCCTCTCTCTTCTCTTACTTCATTCCTTTACTCTTTTCCCTTCCCTTACTCTCCTTACTCCACTTCACTAACTCTTTCTCTTACTCCCTCTGTCTTCTTTATTCTACATTCCTCTTCCCTCATTCTCTCTCTGTTAGCCTCATTCTCTCCATTCTCTTAGTCTCTCACACCACTTCTGCCACACTCACTCCCTATACTCAGCTACACTCCCACACTCACCTTCTTTCAAACCTTCTCCTTTACTTTCCTTCCTGTCTCTTCCCTTCTTTCGCACCTTCACACTTTTCCCTTCCCCTACTCTCTTTACTCCACTTCACTACCTCCTTCTCTTAGTCCCTCTGTCCTGTTAGTTCTACACTTTCCTTCCCTCATTCTCTCTCTCTGTTAGCCTCATTCTCTCCGTCCCTTTAGTCTCTCACTCCTCTTCTGTCACACTCACTCCCTATAACACAGCCATACTCTCACACTCACCTTCTTTCAGACCTTCTCCCTTACTTTCCTTCCTCTCTCTTCCCTCCTTTCGCTCCTTCACTCTTTTCCCTTCCCTTACTTTCCTTACTCCACTTCACTAACTCCTTCTCTTACTCCCTCTGTCCTCTTAGTTCTACACTCCCCTTCCCTCATTCTCTCTCTGTTAGCCTCATTCTCTCCGTCTCTTTAGTCTCTCACTCCTCTCTGTCACACTCACTCCCTATAACACAGCCATACTCCCACACTCACCTTCTTTCAGAACTTCTCCTTTCCTTTCCTTCCTCTCTCTTCCCTTCTTTCGCTCCTTCACTCTTTTCCCTTCCCTTACTTTCCTTACTCCACTTCACTAACTCCTTCTCTTACTCCCTCTGTCCTCTTAGTTCTACATTCCCCTTCCCTCATTCTCTCTCTGTTAGCCTCATTCTTTCCGTCCCCTTAGTCTCTCACTCCTCTTCTGTCACGCTCACTCCCTATAACTCAGCCATACTCCCACACTCACCTTCTTTCAGACCTTCTCCTTTACTTTCCTTCCTGTCTCTTCCCTTCTTTCGCACCTTCACACTTTTCCCTTCCCTTACTCTATTTACTCCACTTCACTAACTCCTTCTCTTACTCCCTCTGTCCTGTTAGTTCTACACTTTCCTTCCCTCATTCTCTCTCTGTTAGCCTCATTCTCTCCGTCCCTTTAGTCTCTCACTCCTCTTCTGTCACACTCACTCCCTATAACACAGCCATACTCCCACACTCACCTTCTTTCAGACCTTCTGCTTTACTTTCCTTCCTCTCTCTTCCCTTCTTTCGCTCCTTCACACTTTTCCCTTCCCTTACTCTCTTTACTCCACTTCACTAACTCCTTCTCTTACTCCCTCTGTCCTGTTAGTTCTACACTTTCCTTCCCTCATTCTCTCTCTGTTAGCCTCATTCTCTCCGTCCCTTTAGTCTCTCACTCCTCTTCTGTCACACTCACTCCCTATAACACAGCCTACTTCCACACTCACCTTCCTTCAGACCTTCTCCTTTACTTTCCTTCCTCTCTCTTCCCTTCTTTCGCTCCTTCACTCTTTTCCCTTCCCTTACTTTCCTTACTCCACTTCACTAACTCCTTCTCTTACTCCCTCTGTCCTCTTAGTTCTACACTCCCCTTCCCTCATTCTCTCTCTGTTAGCCTCATTCTCTCTGTCCCCTTAGTCTCCATCACCTCTTCTGTCACACTCACTCCCTATAACTCAGCTACACCCACATTCACCTTCTTTCAAACCTTCTCCTTTACTTTCCTTCCTGTATCTTCCCTTCTTTCGCACCTTTACACTTTTCCCTTCCCTTACTCTCTTTACTCCACTTCATTAACTACTTCTCTTACTCCCTCTGTCCTGTTAGTCCTACACTTTCCTTCCCTCATTCTCTCTCTGTTAGCCTCATTCTCTCCGTCCCTTTAGTCTCTCACTCCTCTTCTGTCACACTCACTCCCTATAACACAGCCATACTCCCATACTCACCTTCTTTCAGAACTTCTCCTTTACTTTCCTTCCTCTCTCTTCCCTTCTTTCGCTCCTTCACTCTTTTCCCTTCCCTTACTTTCCTTACTCCACTTCACTAACTCCTTCTCTTACTCCCTCTGTCCTCTTAGTTCTACACTCCCCTTCCCTCATTCTCTCTCTGTTAGCCTCATTCTCTCCGTCTCTTTAGTCTCTCACTCCTCTCTGTCACACTCACTCCCTATAACACAGCCATTCTCCCACACTCACCTTCTTTCAGAACTTCTCCTTTACTTTCCTTCCTCTCTCTTCCCTTCTTTCGCTCCTTCACTCTTTTCCCTTCCCTTACTTTCCTTACTCCACTTCACTAACTCCTTCTCTTACTCCCTCTGTCCTCTTAGTTCTACATTCCCCTTCCCTCATTCTCTCTCTGTTAGCCTCATTCTTTCCGTCCCCTTAGTCTCTCACTCCTCTTCTGTCACGCTCACTCCCTATAACTCAGCCATACTCCCACACTCACCTTCTTTCAGACCTTCTCCTTTACTTTCCTTCCTCTCTCTTCCCTTCTTTCGCACCTTCACACTTTTCCCTTCCCTTACTCTATTTACTCCACTTCACTAACTCCTTCTCTTACTCCCTCTTTCCTGTTAGTTCTACACTTTCCTTCCCTCATTCTCTCTCTGTTAGCCTCATTCTCTCCGTCCCTTTAGTCTCTCACTCCTCTTCTGTCACACTCACTCCCTATAACACAGCCATACTCCCACACTCACCTTCTTTCAGACCTTCTACTTTACTTTCCTTCCTCTCTCTTCCCTTCTTTCGCTCCTTCACACTTTTCCCTTCCCTTACTCTCTTTACTCCACTTCACTAACTCCTTCTCTTACTCCCTCTGTCCTGTTAGTTCTACACTTTCCTTCCCTCATTCTCTCTCTGTTAGCCTTATTCTCTCCGTCCCTTTAGTCTCTCACTCCTCTTCTGTCACACTCACTCCCTATAACACAGCCTACTTCCACACTCACCTTCTTTCAGACCTTCTCCTTTACTTTCCTTCCTCTCTCTTCCCTTCTTTCGCTCCTTCACTCTTTTCCCTTCCCTTACTTTGCTTACTCCACTTCACTAACTCCTTCTCTTACTCCCTCTGTCCTCTTAGTTCTACACTCCCCTTCCCTCATTCTCTCTCTCTTAGCCTCATTCTCTCTGTCCCCTTAGTCTCCATCACCTCTTCTGTCACACTCACTCCCTATAACTCAGCTACACCCACATTCACCTTCTTTCAAACCTTCTCCTTTACTTTCCTTCCTGTATCTTCCCTTCTTTCGCACCTTTACACTTTTCCCTTCCCTTACTCTCTTTACTCCACTTCATTAACTACTTCTCTTACTCCCTCTGTCCTGTTAGTCCTACACTTTCCTTCCCTCATTCTCTCTCTGTTAGCCTCATTCTCTCCGTCCCTTTAGTCTCTCACTCCTCTTCTGTCACACTCACTCCCTATAACACAGCCATACTCCCACACTCACCTTCTTTCAGAACTTCTCCTTTACTTTCCTTCCTCTCTCTTCCCTTCTTTCGCTCCTTCACTCTTTTCCCTTCCCTTACTTTCCTTACTCCACTTCACTAACTCCTTCTCTTACTCCCTCTGTCCTCTTAGTTCTACACTCCCCTTCCCTCATTCTCTCTCTGTTAGCCTCATTCTCTCCGTCTCTTTAGTATCTCACTCCTCTCTGTCACACTCACTCCCTATAACACAGCCATTCTCCCACACTCACCTTCTTTCAGAACTTCTCCTTTACTTTCCTTCCTCTCTCTTCCCTTCTTTCGCTCCTTCACTCTTTTCCCTTCCCTTACTTTCCTTACTCCACTTCACTAACTCCTTCTCTTACTCCCTCTGTCCTCTTAGTTCTACATTCCCCTTCCCTCATTCTCTCTCTGTTAGCCTCATTCTTTCCGTCCCCTTAGTCTCTCACTCCTCTTCTGTCACGCTCACTCCCTATAACTCAGCCATACTCCCACACTCACCTTCTTTCAGACCTTCTCCTTTACTTTCCTTCCTCTCTCTTCCCTTCTTTCGCACCTTCACACTTTTCCCTTCCCTTACTCTATTTACTCCACTTCACTAACTCCTTCTCTTACTCCCTCTGTCCTGTTAGTTCTACACTTTCCTTCCCTCATTCTCTCTCTGTTAGCCTCATTCTCTCCGTCCCTTTAGTCTCTCACTCCTCTTCTGTCACACTCACTCCCTATAACACAGCCATACTCCCACACTCACCTTCTTTCAGACCTTCTACTTTACTTTCCTTCCTCTCTCTTCCCTTCTTTCGCTCCTTCACACTTTTCCCTTCCCTTACTCTCTTTACTCCACTTCACTAACTCCTTCTCTTACTCCCTCTGTCCTGTTAGTTCTACACTTTCCTTCCCTCATTCTCTCTCTGTTAGCCTCATTCTCTCCGTCCCTTTAGTCTCTCACTCCTCTTCTGTCACACTCACTCCCTATAACACAGCCTACTTCCACACTCACCTTCTTTCAGACCTTCTCCTTTACTTTCCTTCCTCTCTCTTCCCTTCTTTCGCTCCTTCACTCTTTTCCCTTCCCTTACTTTCCTTACTCCACTTCACTAACTCCTTCTCTTACTCCCTCTGTCCTCTTAGCTCTACACTCCCCTTCCCTCATTCTCTCTCTGTTAGCCTCATTCTCTCCGTCCCTTTAGTCTCTCGCTCCTCTTCTGTCACACTCACTCCCTATAACACAGCCATACTCCCACACTCACCTTCTTTCAGACCTTCTCCTTTACTTTCCTTCCTCTCTCTTCCCTTCTTTCGCTCCTTCACTCTTTTCCCTTCCCTTACTTTCCTTACTCCACTTCACTAACTCCTTCTCTTACTCCCTCTGTCCTCTTAGTTCTACACTCCCCTTCCCTCATTCTCTCTCTGTTAGCCTCATTCTCTCTGTCCCCTTAGTCTCCATCACCTCTTCTGTCACACTCACTCCCTAAAACTCAGCTACACCCACATTCACCTTCTTTCAAACCTTCTCCTTTACTTTCCTTCCTGTATCTTCCCTTCTTTCGCACCTTTACACTTTACCCTTCCCTTACTCTCTTTACTCCACTTCATTAACTACTTCTCTTACTCCCTCTGTCCTGTTAGTCCTACACTTTCCTTCCCTCATTCTCTCTCTGTTAGCCTCATTCTCTCCGTCCCTTTAGTCTCTCACTCCTCTTCTGTCACACTCACTCCCTATAACACAGCCATACTCCCACACTGACCTTCTTTCAGACCTTCTCCTTTACTTTCCTTCCTCTCTCTTCCCTTCTTTCGCTCCTTCACTCTTTTCCCTTCCCTTACTTTCCTTACTCCACTTCACTAACTCCTTCTCTTACTCCCTCTGTCCTCTTAGTTCTACACTCCCCTTCCCTCATTCTCTCTCTGTTAGCCTCATTCTCTCTGTCCCCTTAGTCTCCATCACCTCTTCTGTCACACTCACTCCCTAAAACTCAGCTACACCCACATTCACCTTCTTTCAAACCTTCTCCTTTACTTTCCTTCCTGTATCTTCCCTTCTTTCGCACCTTTACACTTTTCCCTTCCCTTACTCTCTTTACTCCACTTCATTAACTACTTCTCTTACTCCCTCTGTCCTGTTAGTCCTACACTTTCCTTCCCTCATTCTCTCTCTGTTAGCCTCATTCTCTCCGTCCCTTTAGTCTCTCACTCCTCTTCTGTCACACTCACTCCCTATAACACAGCCATACTCCCACACTCACCTTCTTTCAGACCTTCTCCTTTACTTTCCTTCCTGTCTCTTCCCTTCTTTCGCACCTTCACACTTTTCCCTTCCCTTACTCTATTTACTCCACTTCACTAACTCCTTCTCTTACTCCCTCTGTCCTGTTAGTTCTACACTTTCCTTCCCTCATTCTCTCTCTGTCAGCCTCATTCTCTCCGTCCCTTTAGTCTCTCACTCCTCTTCTGTCACACTCACTCCCTATAACACAGCCATACTCCCACACTCACCTTCTTTCAGACCTTCTACTTTACTTTCCTTCCTCTCTCTTCCCTTCTTTTGCTCCTTCACACTTTTCCCTTCCCTTACTCTCTTTACTCCACTTCACTAACTCCTTCTCTTACTCCCTCTGTCCTGTTAGTTCTACACTTTCCTTCCCTCATTCTCTCTCTGTTAGCCTCATTCTCTCCGTCCCTTTAGTCTCTCACTCCTCTTCTGTCACACTCACTCCCTATAACAGAGCCATACTTCCACACTCATCTTCTTTAAGACCTTCTCCTTTACTTTCCTTCCTCTCTCTTCCCTTCTTTCGCTCCTTCACTCTTTTCCCTTCCCTTACTTTCCTTACTCCACTTCACTAACTCCTTCTCTTACTCCCTCTGTCCTCTTATCTCTACACTCCCCTTCCCTCATTCTCTCTCTGTTAGCCTCATTCTCTCCGTCCCTTTAGTCTCTCACTCCTCTTCTGTCACACTCACACCCTATAACACAGCCATACTCCCACACTCACCTTCTTTCAGACCTTCTCCTTTACTTTCCTTCCTCTCTCTTCCCTTCTTTCGCTCCTTCACTCTTTTCCCTTCCCTTACTTTCGTTACTCCACTTCACTAACTCCTTCTCTTACTCCCTCTGTCCTCTTAGTTCTACACTCCCCTTCCCTCATTCTCTCTCTGTTAGCCTCATTCTCTCCATCCCCTTAGTCTCTCACTCCTCTTCTGTTACGCTTACTCCCTATAACTCCGCCACACTCCCTCACTTATCTTTCATTCCTCTCTCATTCAGTCCTCTACTCTCACTTTTTCCTTCACTTTCTCTGTCTCATCACTCCCTTACACCCCTTGTCTCACGCTCACTTGCCTTTATCCACTCTCTATCACCACTTTTTCCTCAACATCACTGCTCTTCTCTTACCCTTCCACACCCCCGTTCCCTTGTTCCGTTTTCTTCACTTATCCTCATTCACCTTGTTCACTCCCCTTCTTCTCACTCACCTCCCACACTCACCTTCTTTCAGTCCCCCTAGTTCACTTCCCTTCCCCTCTCGTCCCTTTCTTTGCTCCCTCACTCATTTTCCTTTCCTCTCTCACTGCACTCCACTTCACTCACTCCTTTTTAATTTGTTAAGAATACAGCTCTTTTTTGAGAATTGGAGGTAGTTCTAAAAAGAACTGGTTTTTTTCTTCTTTTTTTGTTTTTTTTTCTTAACAAAAACAAAAACAGGGTATGTCAAACTGCTCAACAGGAGCAAAAAAAAGGGGAAAAATTAGGGCTGGGGACGGCAGCGGTGATTTTCCCTTGTACGTACAATGTTCATGATGCTCTGCTCTCCGTAGCAAAGCAGTTCATCACACTGCTTACATTTTATAGTGATGCCATCGAAAACAAGCTGAATGTTAGGGATCAGCTGCTCAGGTCTCCCTCTCACGGATGATGTTGTTGGTCCTCTAGTTGATGTTGAGGCGCCATCCCTTGGGGGATTACGTGCCAGAGCCCTGACACTCTCCTGGGCATAGTTCTGAGGGAGCCTCCTCTGAACATGGTGAATCATCGTCGAGTTGCCAAAACTATAATTCCTTCTAGGGTCACCCCGTGAAAGCACAGTTTGGCAAATTTTACACTCCACCTTTGGAGCATTAACCTTTTTTTCACCTGGTGGTATGGTAAAAAACTTCCATATAAAGTGCTCCTTTACCTTGGGCTGAGGAGCCTCTTCCTGGATGAACTCATCCGAGTCCTCACTGCTGCTGGGTGGTCTAGCAGCCATTCTTTTCACAAAAAGGTAGAACAGAAAAGAACAGGTCTGGCTGTCTCCAAAGTGAAAGAAGAAGTGAAGAAATGGCTGGGGTTTTCATTATTTGTAAAAAAAACTGTTAACAACCAATGAAAAGAGTTATTTTAAGGTCACATGACTTGACGCGCTTACGCTGCGTGCACCGGAGCGCTTCCGGGGGCGCTTACGCATCACGAACGTAGGCGCTTCCGGGGGAGCTTACGCGGCGCACCTAAATGATGTTTTGCTAGCTATTCGGAAATGTAAATTCATTTTAATTCGGAAAATCAAAAATACTACTTTTATAAGTATGGTACTGAATGTCTTGCATTATTATTTAGTTTATATACATATTTTTTTTACGCACGCGGAAATAGCGCTCTCGGTACGCTCTCGGGTGAGCTTACCGGTGCGCGCACCCTGAGCGCTCCAAGACAAAATGATAAAAAAAAGAAAAAAACATGAAAAATACATTGAAAGAATAATTTTTGAAAAAATTAATAGTTATAAAAAACAGCTAATAATAAAAAAAACGTTAAAAATCGTAGGTTACAAACTCGATATACAAAGGAATTCGCTTTTAAAAAACCTTTGAAATTCACTGAAAAAAAACAGGTTTCACATTTGTTATAGTTAGGAATTAGCATTTAAAAAACCTTTGAAATTCACTGAAAAAAACATAGGTTTAACATTTGTTATAGTTAGGAATTAGCATTTTAAAAACCTTTGAAATTCACTAAAAAAAACATAGGTTTCACACCAGTTATAGTTAGCTAAATATTTTACTCATACAAAACCAATGAAATTCCCACGTTATAGTTAGTGGGACTCACTATAACTTGCGCGCCCGCAATCCACTGCTGATGATGTCACATATTACATAATAATAATCCACATTTGTAAAGCGCACAATCACCCGTTAGGGTCTCTAGGCGCTGGGGGCCGTCGGGAAGATTAAGCAAGCTATTGCCCAGAGTCACATGGTGCTGGGCTAACCTGCCGCCGGAGCCGGGGATCGAACCGTGATCCCCAGATTCCAGCGTCAGTCGCCCTGGCCGCGGCGCCACACCTCTTCCACATCATTCATGACATGGTCAGTGACATCACTGATGACATCTCAAATGACATCACTGATGACATCATTCATGTGATAATACGATGCACCTTCTCACACTCTAATCTAACCTTTGATACACCCAGTGTTAAATACAGACTACCGTTCTTTAAACCATTGACACACCAATACCGGTTACTACATACGCACTCACTGATTCCCAGGTCTACACACACATCCACTCATTCACCCATACAATCACTCATACATACAGTCACTCATCAATACAACACTATCATATGCACTCATACACCTATACAGACACTCACACAGTGCCATTCATGCATGGAGTTACTCACAAACCTAGTCAGTTATGCAAAGAATCAATCACACTCCCATTTCCTCATCTATACAGTTATACACACATAACCTTACTTATTGAAACATATACTAACACATACTTACTCTCTTTTACAATCACTGATACAACTACACATTGATCCATACAGCCACTTACGCAATCACAGGCTCCCATGTATAGTCATTGATATATGCCGACTCTCACATGCACTGTGTTTTACATATGTACTTACTTGGACAGGTAGCACTGAGATATCCATTCACTCTTCAACACAGCCATGCACACAGTCAACTGCCCATACAACTGTTTCCATATGCACTCTTGAACCCATATACATGGTGAATCAACTGCTCACACATCTATGCAGAGAGACACACACCTCCCATCCACCCACACACACACTCAGACTCATATACAAATACTTTGGCAACCAATCAATAACCCATATAGCCACTCATATAGTTATTGATCAACACATGCAGCAGCTTGCACAACAACAGACATACTGATGCGCACATTCAGACAGTTTAGTCACTAACCCATGCATTCAGTAAGACACATTTAATCACCCACTCATACAGTCAGACACACACCTAATAAATCCTTTATCCAGACACTCATACATACACTCATTCTTCAATATGTTAAACATATTTTAACTTTACAGAAACACGCAGACACTGGATGATGTCATCAGTGATGTCATCAGTGATGTCATTTGAGATGTCATCAGTGATGTCATCAGTGATGTCACTGACCATGTCATGAATGATGTAATATGTGACATCATCAGCAGTGGAATGCAGGCGCGCGAGTTATAGTGAGTCCAACTAGCTATAACGTGGGAATTTCATTGGTTTTGTATGAGTAAAATGTTTAGCTAACTATAACTGGTGTGAAACCGATGTTTTTTTCAGTGAATATATATATATATATATTCGGTATGTAGACGTCTTCCAAAAGAACAACAGCTGGAAAAGTAGACGATGCCAGACCCATAGATAGTGCAAGATTATTTTATTTAGAAACCCAACACCAGTCCGCCATGACGCGTTTCGGCTTCACCAAGCCTTGATCACATGACACTGTCATGGGGGATGATCACCCTTTTTAAAGTGCACACAATTAATTAGCATAATGAAGCTAAAAAAGGTACTATTGCTGTCTTAAACGCTTGTCACATACGGTTAAAGGTTTAATCATATCCTAACAGTCAAAGCCAACAATTAACACAGAGTGATTATGCAAACTCAATTAATTCGAATTAATTTAGCCGTCTCGTTTGCACACTGTGGGATGGGCGAGGCAATTACGAATAATATTAAAACAATTACCAAATTGAACTGCCGTAAAACAATAAATATTCCAATTCATTGCCCCAACTACTATAGCATATATATATATGTATTTTTTCCTACCGTATGCTTGTCTAACAGCAACAGAAGAAAAATATATTACAGAACCACATCTTAGTGCTAAAACATGTATATACAATATAATACATATTATTTGACGGACTGGCATAACATGCTGCCCAAGTGGGCATAAAGTGCTGTAGAATGGCTGCGACTGTGTACAGCATTGCAGTGTTAATCAATCACGCCCTAGTGGGCAAAACACACTGTGCAAAAATTGCGCTATAATCATTATGCATGATTGAAAGACATACTCAATTCAATTCAATTCAAAAATTTATATAGCGCGCTACATACCCAGAGGGTCTCAAGGCGCTTGGAAAAGGGTGGGGGATTACTTGTCAAATACCCAGGTTTTAAGTTGCTTTCTGAATGCTAGGTGGTTCTGAGTGAGGCGAAGGTGAATGGGCAGTGAGTTCCAGGTTTTAGCCGCCAGGTAGGAGAAGGATCTTCCTCCCATGGTGGTTTTGTTGATGCGAGGTACAGCAGCAATGGCTTTGTTGGAGGAGCGGAGCTGGCGGGGGGCGGTGTAGAAGGACAGTCGTGTGTTGAGGCATTCGGGTCCAAGTTCGTAAAGTGCTTTGTGTGCGTGGGTTAGTAGACGGAATGTTATCCTCTTATTGACGGGGAGCCAGTGGAGGGATTTCAGGTGACCAGAGATGTGGTCGTTACGCGGGATGTCTAGAATGAGTCTGGCTGATGCGTTCTGGATGCGTTGGAGTTTTTTCTGAAGTTTTGCGCTGGTACCGGTGTATAGGGTGTTTCCGTAATCCAGACGGCTAGTAACCAGTGCGTGAGTGACCGTTTTTCTAGTTTCGGTGGGGATCCAGCGAAATGTTTTTTTGAGCATACGAAGAATGTTGAAGCAAGATGATGAAACGGCGTTGACTTGTCTGGTCATCGAGAGTGAGGAGTCCAGGATGACGCGCAGGTTCCGTGCGTGGTCTGTCGGGATGGGTGCTTTTCCAAGGGCCTCTGGCCACCAAGAGTCGTCCCAGGCAGAGGGGGAGGTGCCTAAGATAAGGACTTCTGTTTTGTCGGAGTTCAGTTTCAGACGACTGTGCTTCATCCACTCGGCTACTTCTTTCATTCCTTCATGTAGGTTGGTTTTGGCGGTGTTAGGGTCTTTGGTGAGTGAGAGGATCAGTTGAGTGTCATCAGCGTAGGAGATGATGTTGAGGTTGTGTTGGCGTGCGATGGCCGCGAGGGGGCTCATGTATACGTTGAAGAGGGTGGGGCTGAGTGAGGATCCTTGTGGCACGCCGCAAATGACTTCAGTGGCCTCTGATTTGAATGGTGGGAGGCGGACTCTCTGAGTTCTTCCGGCAAGGAACGAGGTGATCCATTCCAGTGCTTTTCCTTGTATTCCGATGTTTCTGAGGCGTTGTATCAAGGTGTTATGACAGACTGTGTCGAAGGCTGCGGAGAGGTCGAGGAGGATGAGGGCGACTGTGTCTCCATAGTCCAGTAGAGTTCGAATGTCGTCTGTTGCTGCGATGAGTGCGGTCTCAGTGCTGTGTTTGGCTCGGAAGCCGGACTGTGAGGAGTCGAGGGATTTGCTGGTTTCGAGGAAGGCGGCGAGCTGGTTGTTGACAGCTTTCTCGATGACTGGCTGGGAATGGAAGGAGCGAGATGGGGCGGTAGTTTTTCAGTTCGGTGGGGTCAGCTGTGGGTTTTTTCAGAAGGGCGCTAAGTTCGGCGTGTTTCCAGCTTTCCGGGAAGGTGGTGGAGTTGAGGGAGCAGTTGATGACGTCTCGGAGGTGTGGTGCTATGATGGAATCTGCTTTATTGAAGATGTGGTGAGGGCATGGGTCTGTGGGGGATCCTGAGTGGATGGAGTTCATCAGGCGGATGGTGTCCGCAATTTGATGTGAACGTGCTACCTATGAAATTTAAATCATGAGTACGATGTTAACTTTCATGTAATTGTAGTCGTGTGGAGGACTTATTCTTAGGGTAATTCACAATTGTTTGCTACTATTTACTCAGTAGCAGTAAAATAACAATATTTATAGCTGTAAATACAATATACTGTTAGACCAATTACTAGGGAGCCGCCAGTTCATAAATGGGTGTAACAATCTTCACTGTTATTGAGCCCGTTAGGTATCTTTGAATCTAGGAGGATAATATGCCTAGTCTCCAATTTCCTAAGTAAGGACTCCCTGTCTCCACCTCTTCTCTGTGGGGGTACAGTGTCAATCACAAAGTAAAGCAAAAGTGAGGCATTTCTAGCATGGACCTTATCAAAGTGTCTTGCGACCGGATACGCTGGATCTGCATTAGTGATGGCTCGCAGATGTTGTAAGATCCTTTTGTACACATGTGGTCTGGTACTCATAACTCATGGACATTCCAGTACATATACTGCGTATTCAGATCTGCAATTCAACTTTTGCTTGATCTTGATGGGATTGGGAAAGAGTGGGGACAGGTATTCTGATCTGCTAACTCCATTCCTTCATGCCTTACATGAGGAACAACGCAGAAAACCCCTGCTGCCGTCCAACCACGAGCCCGTGGTTATTTCTGGACTGCTTGAAACAAGACTATCCTGCATGGACCAGGCTTTTCTAAAGGTAATGTTGGGAGATTTTTTGAGCAATTTGCCTATTATTGGGTCATTATTAATTAAAGGCCAATGTTGCTTAACGATTTTATGTATGGCCTGATGTTGGTTACTGTATCCAATAATTAGGCGAACTTCATTGTGTGCTGTTTGTTTGTGGACCCTAACAGAACTTATGTCTGGGTCCAACAAGATCTTTCTATCACAATTGTTCGCTCTTTTCATAGCATTGTCAATGCATGAGTTTGTATAACCTCTCTCCAGAAATCTGGCCCTTCATGCATTCTGTGCACTTTCACAATCCATACTATTGCTACAAATTCTCCTGATACGGAGCATTTCCCCATAGGGGATACTCCTTATCAAATGTGCAGGATGATGGCTACTCGCATGTAATAGGACATTTCCAGCCGTGGGTTTGCGGTGGAGCCTACTTTCCAACTGACCATTGTTCATAAAGTATTCAACATCTAGGAACACAACAGTTTCCTCACTCATATTGCTGGTGAACTGTAGGTTTAATCTGTTTACATTAAGTTCCTCTATAAATGGAGATGCCTCCTCCAGGGAGCCCTCCCAGATGAAAAAGAGGTCATCTATATATCTCCACCAGGTTTTGGCCTTGGTGGTCATGGTCAAGTTAAAATCCACCATGAGGACCTACTCCTCCCAGTAACCCATGTGTAAACATGCATAACTGGGAGAGAAACAGGCCCCCATAGCTACTCCCCTGGTCTGCAAGAACAACTGGTTAGAGAAAAGAAACACATTGTTTTCCAGGCAAAGTGTGATCATGGCCAATAACATCTTAGAATGTTCCTGATAGCATAGGGGTCTGTTTTTAAGGAAATGCTCAACTGCTCGGATACCGTCCCTATGTACAATACTGGTATAGAGGGATGACACATCCATAGCCACTAACAAATATCCCTGTTTCCACTTGAAATTAGCCATCTTTTTAAGCAAATCACCAGTATCTAGGACAAATGAAGGTAGAGCTTTGAGATGTTCTTGCAGAAAAAAATCTATATACCTGCTAACATTTTCCAAAATACTGTTTAGTGCAGATATAATAGGACGGCCAGGTGGGCGTAATGGGTCCTTATGGATTTTCGGAATAAAATATATAACAGGGGTAGTTGGACAATCCACTTTTACATATTTATATTCCTCCAATGTGAGCAGGCCTATACTTCTCCACGCCATCAGTTTAGAGTAAATGTATTTATGTGCCTGTTGTTCTTCCATTACATTAGTTCTTTTGTAACAATCACGGTCTGTAAGTTGACCCACCGCCGTTTCCATGTACTGTTTCCTAGTCCATAAGACGACATTGCCGCCCTTGTCCGATTGGCGTATGATCACATTTTTATCTGCCTTAAGTTTCTTGATCAGTTTATGATATTCTAAGTCCCTGTAGTTTCTTCTTCTGGTTGCATTTGCCATCTTAACATGCAAGTTCTTGAGGTCAGTCGACACCATGTCATGAAAACTGTCCAAGTTGTCTTTCAATAGCAATGGGCAGAATTTGGATTTAGGCTTAAATGGGGTAGATTGTATTGCTGGTACTAATCCTCCACCAGGAACTGGTTGCGTTGATACCGCATCTTCTTGTTGAAGTTCCATTAGTTCCTGCGTTAGGGCCATCCCCCTAATCGCAGGATAATCAGGTGCAGAGACTGCAGACACCTCATTGGATTTGGTGGTGGCGTGATATTTCTTAAGCTTCAATTTGCGGACATATTTAAAGAGGTCTATTTTGGTGCTGGCATAATCAAAATCACCACGTGCACTGTAGGACAAACCCAAAGATAAAATGGAGGTTTCTCCCGGAGTAAGTGCAATGTCTGTCAAATTGATAACTGTCTGTGCATCAGTTATTGTTGCGCCTGATTGCGTTGCCACCATGCTCGTTGCCTTCTCTGTCTCCCTCCTGCGTTTCCACCTCTGATTGCATTTGTGCCTTTCTGCGCGTTTCCTATTGCAGGTTTGTTTGCGCTTGCTCCCTGGGTACCTGATCGGAGGGTCATTCTTCGATCCATTTGCATTACCTCCAATTCCTGTCCCAAGGGGAATTTTCGAAACCCTGACCTTTCTTTTAGTTTTTGCTCGGTGTCAGACTCGCTATCTATTTGCGAGCTCTCCTCTGAGATAGATGAGGGTTCAGCCTGACTGATGTTGGTTGCTGAGCCAGTGGGTTTCTCGCGGACAGAACTACTAATTGCCTTGCCCGCTTTCAAACTATCATTATTTTTTAGAGAATGTGAATATTTGTCCATTCTCATAATCGAGACGATCACGCTGGAATTTAAATGCCTTGCGTTTTTTAATCACCTCTTCCTCGCGTTTTAGCCTTATTTCCATATCTTCTCGATACTTGGTTATAATAGGAATACTGGGTAGCTTCTCAATTTCTCCATTGATTCGATCTATTTCAGCCAAAAGTTTCACTCGATCACTTTCGGCATATTGTACCAGTATTAACATAAGGCGCCGCGATGAGTCAAGGTTACATTGAGCCCAGTCCAAGAGCATTTGGGGGTCAGGGTTTTCATAGGACGGGGTCAACATACTTCTAAGACCACGGGGCACTCTGCCCACTTCTAGGTATCCAGACAAGGAAGAGTGTTCCCACCATTTTGCCTGTTCGTGTTTGCAACATTTTTCCAGGGCTATAAATAAATTCTTGACATTGTCCTGGGGCTCAGGCAGTGAAGCAGCGGCTGCGCCGGTCAGACAATCCCCAGCCGGGAAGTCCGTGAACATGCCCCTCGATGCCTCCACACGCCCCCTGACCGTGTCTGCGGACATGGTAGTTGTTATAGTTGGATACAGTCAATTCAAAGGCTGTCAATACTCTTACTTGAGCTTGTGCTGAAGAGTAGGCGCCTTGCACACTCCACACAGGATTTTCCGCGGGATCCTTCAGCGTCCCAGGTGTTCTCGATGCGGCTCCCGTCCACGATCGGCTTCCGCCGACCTCTGACTTGGAACGACCACCTTCCTTCCTGTTTTGCTGATGGAATATCCACTTCTCCTGGGGCTCCGACGGCTACTCCTTCACCGGGAGTACAACAAAAAAAAGTTCTGAGTAACGAAACAGCAGCTTCAAGCCGTTCTTGCCCAAATTGTGGAGGGGTCTCGCAGGTTCCGAGGAAGCAATCCCGTAAATATTTTCGGTATGTAGACGTCTTCCAAAAGAACAACAGCTGGAAAAGTAGACGATGCCAGACCCATAGATAGTGCAAGATTATTTTATTTAGAAACCCAACACCAGTCCGCCATGACGCGTTTCGGCTTCACCAAGCCTTGATCACATGACACTGTCATGGGGGCTGATCACCCTTTTTAAAGTGCACACAATTAATTAGCATAATGAAGCTAGCAAAGGTACTATTGCTGTCTTAAACGCTTGTCACTTATGGTTAAAGGTTTAATCATATCCTAACAGTCAAAGCCAACAATTAACACAGTGTGATTATGCAAACTCAATTAATTCGAATTAATTTAGCCGTCTCATTTGCACACTGTGGGATGGGCGAGGCAATTACGAAAAATATTAAAACAAATACCAAATTGAACTGCCGTAAAACAATAAATATTCCAATTCATTGCCCCAACTACTATAGCATATATATATATATATATGTATTTTTTCCTACCGTATGCTTGTCTAACAGCAACAGAAGAAAAATATATTACAGAACCACATCTTAGTGCTAAAACATGTATATACAATATAATACATATTATTTGACGGACTGGCATAACATGCTGCCCAAGTGGGCATAAAGTGCTGTAGAATGGCTGCGACTGTGTACAGCATTGCAGTGTTAATCAATCACGCCCTATATATATATATATATCTCTGTCCAAAGTGACCCTTCGACTCTGCGCGCTCAGCTGTGGGTGCTGTGCACAGGGGCCGGATCCTGACCCAAATATGCAATTCTTCACCAAGGATGCGGCACTCAGGGTTTAAGGTTTAACAACGACTGTTTATTTTTACTTCTCCTGCTCGGACCAACGCGTTTCAGCCTTACACAGGCTTTGTTCACGTGAAGAGTCAGTCTTCAAGGTATAACTTAAATATTTATTAAGTTGTGGTGCAAGCCATCAGACGCGTTTCGGACTTCATGTCCTTGCTCACTGATAGGGAGTGATTAGAGTAACCGCTATTTAACCAGAGTACACACAAAAAGATGCGCCAATTCATTTAAAAAAGGTAAGCCTCAACAGAGGACTACATTTACTCCTATAGCCTTTGATGGAACATTTCTGTGGGCGCCATTTTAACACTATATATTGTCTGTATGTTACATGTATTATTGTTCATTTCCACATAATACACTCGGAATTGTTTGAGTATAACCATACAGTTCAATGTGCTAGTCGTCTGCATCATATTATTATAAAGCTATGTGTACTGGATTTTATACACAAACAAATTGCATTACAATTTCATATGATTTAAGAATAGTATGCATGCCCTTAGTATCTTTTATAAAACAACAACGTTCCATGCATAAGAATTATATGCGAAACAATGAATATAGACGGAATCAGTTCCTGAAACCAGGAAACAGATCCACTACCGACTGACCTGGTTATTCCTGGTACCGCGGATTTTAAGCATTGAAGCGCGGCCCAACTGAATTGAGCCCGATTTTGGGCTGCTTTCCCAGGTCACCAAATCCTTAATCCTTGCACGCAATGACCGGGTTAATTCTACCCCGGCATTAGAGGCTTATAATGTTAAAGGCAATTACTAAAATGTCCTGATGATGGTCCCCATGACTAAATAGTGGGACCGAAACGCCGTCGACTTGTTGTACACCGTATACAAATACTTGATTTATATGTTATATGTAATGGTGTTTATTTGATATTTCTGTACACTCAAATCTCTACAGAAATCGCTGCTTTTGCCTTGAAAAACCCTGTTTTTGTCCTCTGTCTACCTTTTGTACTGATCTAACTGTGTCTGGGTACAGGCTTGTGCCCCACACTGGTAATTTGTTGAAGGTATTCCTTATGTATAAAACTTTCAATTGAGAAAAAATTGAAGACCTCTGTCCGGCTGGACATGTCGCTCTAAATATAGAACTGATTTCGTCTATATTCATTGTATCGCATATAATTCTTATGCATGGACCGTTGTTGTTTTATAAAATATGCTCCCCAAGGTCCTGTACTAATTCACTTGGGGCCCCTTGTTGTCCTTAACATGCCCTTAGTATCTAGCAAGTCAGCAACTGTATGGAGGTTATATCATATCTCGGTGCGAAAGTCCTTGGACTCTAGACATAATAACATATAAAAATAACAATTTATTTGTTGTTTATTTTTGTGTTTAGTCTATTATCTGTACAAATACTCAGAGTCCATGAATGAGATTAGTGTGTGTGTTAATATATATATATTGTTGCAGGGTTTCTGTACTCACACAGAACTGTGCACAGAGGAGTGGAACCTCGGCAAATTAGGATGTCCCAAAACTTACCTTAGCAACCAACTCACCCCTTACCTAGCTAGCTACAGTGTCTCATTGGACATATCAAACACCCAATGTTTAGACAAACCAGAACATGAACTTACAGTACCTCAGGGTACGTGGGACTCATGAACACTCTTTCGTTATATTATCATTACAAACCAGAACATGGAGTAAAGAAGACACATGTGCATTTGAAATGTTTATTTACTAATGCCGTCTTCTCAGGCGCAGTATCTTTGATAATACAAGTATACTTATTATCAGTAGCAAAATTATCAGCATAGTTACTAAGACATAAAAAGCGAATGGTGACAGCATGTTAACATGCTGTAATGAATAAGAGTTAACAACACTTATATCTCACCCTCCCTAACACATATATTATATTATTATCTAAGAAGGTCTCTTTGGGTTGTTTTAGGGCGGGCCCATACCTTAGTGTCCTAGCATGAAGGAATCACATCAGCATACACCAGCTCTCTCTGCATGTGCACCGCATCAAGTGTGTTAACAATTCTCGTGCAAAGCAATATCAATCCCGCCTCAAGTCCAAGTTGGCAAAGGCTGCACTTGTGTTATGACTATGAAGGCGTGAAGATCAGACCTCATAACAATTCCATATCGTGTTGCTCCTGAAACTTCAGCACTCTCCGTGCAGACATGTTTTATTAAACAAAGCAGATATCAGAGCAATAACATATTATTCTCACATTCACCACGGCAAACTACTAGGTTGAAAGCTAAGTCAACAAATGAGGGTCGTGTGCAGAAGTTGCAAGAAAGGAAAAATGGCGTTTAAATCTCAAATGTACCTATGCTAACTTAACACGATATAAGGATATATAGGAGCTATACAACACCCCCCCATGATCCGAGAACGGACTAAATAAGATAACAGAAGTGCCATCACATGAGAGCAGAATCCATTTATAAACGAGCATGAATAAAAATTCAATTATAAAAACTAATGCTAAAAAATAGCCCACAAGTATAATGTGGCTCAAGCCAATAGGCAAGCAAAAAATAAAATGTCTTGACCAAAAGTCAATAAAATCAAGGAAATGCTATCAATCAGCATGTCAGTTTTAGGCAGTGTCTATGATAAGACTGTATATGAAAAGTAAGCTGCAACAGCCTCCAGGAGGAAGTCACTGTCCTCATCCGAAAACAGTTCAGCCATCCAATTTAAAAGATGAAAGGAACATACGTGATCTTCCAGCACCGCATCCTCTATAACCATCAGAGGACAGCTCGGTGGGTTTTCAAGAAAACTTCGTTCCAAGAAATTTTGCGCTGCCGACAACACATCCCAGGGACCCATTAGTCCATGTGCCACCGCCAAGGCCATAATCCTTTCGTCAGAACAAACCAACTCGTGAGCAATGATAGGACTCATCAGTTGATCAAAATCGACGTCAGAAGATATTGGTCCGCAGAGACACAAATCAATGGCCCAAAGGAAATCACAGGTCAGGCAGTGAAATACAGGCTGGACACAGGTGAAATAGGAGAACCGAAAAGATAATCCAAACGCCGTGCTTAGAGTCGCTAACGGCAGTGTGCCATAGTAATCAAGCATGCGGTTGCGAAACCGCGTCAGCAGTAGCTGTGCGTGGCCTTGCACAGGAAGGGCATCCATATTTAAAAAGGCAGAAAACCACCAATGCGCCAGCCGCTAATGCAAGCAAAAACGGAAATCCTCCAAACAAGGATGAAAAAATAGAATGGAAGAAAGCAGGGATGACTCCAAAAATCTTCTCAAAGGAAGTCACGAGACCACCGCTAACAACTTTAAAAAAATGTGCTAGGCCCGTCGTGGAGGACGCGTTAAAGATAGAACGGACCATGGCTCCGAAATGCAAGGGCAAATCAGTGTTTAAAAGAGCCTGAACCTCCGTGCGGGTGTTAGCAATGTGAAGCACGAAAGTTTCACGGGCCGAGCTCAAGGCCACCTCTTTCTGGGACAATAGAGCTCTTATTCTAGCCATGCCGCTGAATTCTGCTCCCAAGGTCGGTATCTGTGGCCAAATGGAAGACTCCCTATGTTCACGTGTGGGAGGATAAAGAACATTTCTGCAGCAAATAACTCGCTCACTAACCGTTACTATGAAAGCTATACCTTTAATTAAACCACAGCAGTTTTCATTATTGAGCATTAAATAACTACCATTCTCTAACAATTTAAACGTGGGGATGATAGCAGGAACTGGCGTGCCCTGTAAAACGCAAGCCATATTCGGTCGGTCCTTGTTACATGAACCGTGTAACTGTATGTGTCTGCACATTAAAGAATGATCTGGCGTCTCGGTACACTCATCCCCTGTTAGATAAACTTCCTGTTCATCCTCGAAACATCTGTATGTGTATGGGAGTGACCAGACCTCATGAAGAAAACCGCTACCTAAGGGTTCAAAACGACCTATTGGCACATATTTCATACAATTTGAAAACTTATATAAAGCAAAAGGCAGCGTTATTAAACCGTGGATAAGCCACGTAGCAGCAGTGGTCTCAGCCACAGAAAAAGGTAAAGATTCCAATCTTTCAATATGGAGCATAGAAAAGGAAGCATCACGCATTGAAAGCAAGCGTTGTTTGTCTGTCAAATTAAAAGGTGCAAATAAAGAGGAAACGTTCATGTATCCCCAGGGAACTTTACCCATTTTTAGAGTCTGTAGTGTCCATGCAAACTGCATGATTGAACGTAATTGATTTTGACCATGGTATAATACAGACACTTCATCATGCACAATATCAACAACAGACGACACAATATTATCTAATGTGTAAATTCTAGAGGAAAGCACGTTAATGCTATTGTCAACCACTGCAAGCACTTTCTCAAGATTTGCCTGATCAATAGCCCTAAGGCGTGAAGCAGCCTCAATCTGTGAGAGTTTCCAAATTTCATTGTAAACTCCATATAACCACCTTTTCGACCTGCCACTAGCTGGGCCCTTAATGAAATCATTCAAATCCACGTCTGCATTCAGTTTGGAAAGGTGATACTTAACCGCAGGTAAAGTTGAATGTTTCAGCCAAGCTTGACACAACTTGCCCACAGAGTAAGAGGTGACAGTATGACTCAAATCAAAACGGGGATCAGATCTAACAGCCTTAAAACCGTCAGTCATATTTAAAAATCTTTTTTGGCAAGAATCAGCACCACGGTGCCAAAGCAGCCAACCCTTGGGATTCATACTGGAAATGTTAAAGGAGGAATTCAGAAGCAGAGCCTGTATATCTTTAATGGACAATTTAGTAAAATTACTCCAATTCTCATATTCCTCCAACTCCGGGAAAGACGGGGTGTTTAACCTTTTAGATGTAGCCAATCCAAAGCATGTGGTTTGGGAAATGGTTTCATTCAAAAACCACATATGATTTGGGATGAGACATGCACGGTGCAAAGCCTCAGTGCCTCGTACCTGCCAGGCCCTTGAGCCCCAAACTGATTTAAGGTCTATGGTATCCTTCCATAACTCATACCCCCCAGTAACTAATTCATCTAGGAAGGCCTTCGAATACAACAATTTTGTATTTGTAAGTCGAACCTTGGACAGTGGCTGTTTCTGAAATTTAAAATAAAAGGACTCGGGATTGGACTGATTAAAGTCAGTGAAATAAGTATACTTTTTAAGAAACGTTTCTGAACTCCCTTGTGTAGGCGCTGGACAATGTTCCCACTGAGTAAAATTAACCGCATCCCTTCGGGAAGATGTCTTGTGTAAGAAGTGATTGCCATAATGTTGGTAACAGAACAATTCACCATAATTAGCAGATTCTAAATATAAATCCTCAGCATCAAAGGCAGCATAGTATTTCAAATCAGAAAACAAACTTTCCACAGCATTAACATCCCAATCATCAGAACGAATGTTTTGTTTCACCACATCCCCCATATTAACTCTCAGTACATTAGGAACATTAACGACTTCCGTTGGACCATGAATCTGAAAACGAACAGCATCCCACGTGATTCCATCCAGAACAGGCCAAGCTGTGATGTTAACCAAAGTCAAGTCTCTTTTTAACCTGTGTGTAGAATGTGAAGAGGAAAGTGGGGCCAAAGTTCCATTCAAATGAGTAATGCAAGTTCTCTCCTCGACATAGTGTCCATTCATAATCCGAAAAAAATAAAACACAAAACCAATTGACATAAAAAGGTAAACTGAAAAAAGGACCAGCCAAATGTATATCCAAGGAGGTATCAAAAAATGTTTTTTAAACAGGCTAGCATATAATGCAATTTTAGAGGGTTTTTTCGAGGCAAGGGAAGCAGAGTCAAATGAAAATCTGGATTCCGTGGCTAAACGAGCTCGCAGGTCAGGCATGGACAAATCAGTGGGGTATGTATAGTCTGTCTCATCAAGGTTAGTTCCTGGTAAATTATTCAATAATGGAGTGGAAACAGCAGGTAATTCGATGGCCACCTCAGGTTCATTATTAGAAGCAGTGGGCATAATTGAATTTCTCACAATGGAAGGACAGGAAACAGCCGGTGTCATGCTAAGAAGAATCGGCCACTCTGTGTATCTTGACATTGTCAATAGAAATAAACCTGTTTTCCTTACGACCTGGAAGTGGTGGTAAAATGACTGTTCTTGTGCCCTTCACTCCAACCAGAATTAGCGTCCACAGCCGGAAACGTAACCCAAGAGTAAAACAACTCGTAAGGAAACGCCGGATCTGCACTTACCACGAAAATCACAGCCATCCCATCTACTGGGACCTGGTACGTCTGAAGATGGTTGCGTATCGCTACGCGACTATGCTGAGCAATAGCCACCGCAGCCGCCATCACAGAATTGGAAACAAGAAAACACAAAGAATACTTTGTAGCACAACTGGGTAGTAATTCAAAGAAACCGTTTAAGTAAGAATCAAGCTTGAATAAAGACCTATTTCAAAAAATAGGTAGGTTTCACCAACACCCCGTTTTCCGGAAACGGACGTGAAGGGGTTAAGGCATGAACGATAAACTACTCGAGTGTCATGATATAAGACCACCGAAACCGTTGGGCGCCATGTTGCAGGGTTTCTGTACTCACACAGAACTGTGCACAGAGGAGTGGAACCTCGGCAAATTAGGATGTCCCAAAACTTACCTTAGCAACCAACTCACCCCTTACCTAGCTAGCTACAGTGTCTCATTGGACATATCAAACACCCAATGTTTAGACAAACCAGAACATGAACTTACAGTACCTCAGGGTACGTGGGACTCATGAACACTCTTTCGTTATATTATCATTACAAACCAGAACATGGAGTAAAGAAGACACATGTGCATTTGAAATGTTTATTTACTAATGCCGTCTTCTCAGGCGCAGTATCTTTGATAATACAAGTATACTTATTATCAGTAGCAAAATTATCAGCATAGTTACTAAGACATAAAAAGCGAATGGTGACAGCATGTTAACATGCTGTAATGAATAAGAGTTAACAACACTTATATCTCACCCTCCCTAACACATATATTATATTATTATCTAAGAAGGTCTCTTTGGGTTGTTTTAGGGCGGGCCCATACCTTAGTGTCCTAGCATGAAGGAATCACATCAGCATACACCAGCTCTCTCTGCATGTGCACCGCATCAAGTGTGTTAACAATTCTCGTGCAAAGCAATATCAATCCCGCCTCAAGTCCAAGTTGGCAAAGGCTGCACTTGTGTTATGACTATGAAGGCGTGAAGATCAGACCTCATAACAATTCCATATCGTGTTGCTCCTGAAACTTCAGCACTCTCCGTGCAGACATGTTTTATTAAACAAAGCAGATATCAGAGCAATAACATATTATTCTCACATTCACCACGGCAAACTACTAGGTTGAAAGCTAAGTCAACAAATGAGGGTCGTGTGCAGAAGTTGCAAGAAAGGAAAAATGGCGTTTAAATCTCAAATGTACCTATGCTAACTTAACACGATATAAGGATATATAGGAGCTATACAACAATATATATATATATTTATATATATTCCAGCTCCACTTACTCCCCACCTCGGCTTCCGCCAGGAAAGAATCGCACTCACAGGGACTTATCACCATGCGTTTATTACGGCAACAGAGCAACAAGTAGACTAGTTTAGTCACTAACCCATGCACTCTGTGAGACACATTTAATCACTCACTCATACAGACAGTCATGCACCTACTAAATCCTTCATCCAGACACTTATACATCCACTCATTCTTCAATATGTAAGACATATTTTAACTTTACAGAAACATAAAATCAATGGATGTTGTTATCAGTGATGTCATCAGTGATGTCATTTGAGATGTCATCAGTGATGTCATCAGTGATGTCACTGACCATGTCATGAATGATGTAATATGTGACATGATCAGCAGTGGATTGCGGGTGCGTGAAATATATAGTTAGTGCAACTAACTATATATGCGAATTTCAATGGTTTTGTATGATTAAATTATCCAGCTAACTATATATGGTTTCAAACCCATGGTTTTTTCAGTGAATTTTCAAGGTTTTGTAAATGCAAATTCCTAACTATATATGGTCTCAAACCTATGGTTTTTTCAGTGAATTTCAATGGTTTTTTAATAGCAAATATCTATAGCTGTAAAATATATTCTTCTTTATAATGAAGACTATATTTTCTATGCATATTGCAATGGTTTTGTGTGAGTAAAATATCAACTTTAAAGGTTTTCTAAATGCTAATTCCTAACTATATATAGTCTAAAACCTATGGTTTTTTCATTGAATATATATATATATAAAGCAATCCGCATTGAAGAATAAGTGGATGTATAAGTGTCTGAATGGAGGATTTAGTAGCAGTGTGATTGTCTGTTTACTTGACTAATTTGTAGTGTGTCACTAAATATATTGGATAGTGACTAAACTGTGTGAATACTATTTTTCTATGTATTTAATATTTAATGTATTTTATTTTTTGTATGAAAGTATGTTTTTTTTTTTTTTTTGCTTCGGTACGCTTCCGGTGCGCTCCCCGGTTCGCGCCCCGTTAGCGTAACTTTGGATCGCGCCCCGGTTCGCGCCCCGGGAAACGTTCCGTTAGCGCAACTGACACGATCGAAAACAACATCGTGACGCGTCGCGTAAGAGTGACCTATCGCGTAGCCGCGTGATGCGTCTTATGAAGCGCACCCGGAAGCGCTCTGGAGCGCTACAGAGCGCGACGCGCAGAGCCCGGAAGCGCTCCGGGGCGTGGCGCGGGGCGCGTAACGTAAGCATAACGGGTCATGTGACCTGAAAATAACACTTTTCATTGGTTCAGACATTTTTTTTTTCAAAATGATGAAAGCCCCCACCTTTTTACCTCATTCTTACTTTCTACTTCCAGAGAGCAAGACCTGTTTTTGACAACGGCTTCTGTAATAGCTGCAGCTGGTGCTTCTCAGCAACCACCACCACCACCACCAAAAGGACCACCTCCAACACTGGACTTTGGTAGAGAGGAAGATAATGAGGACGAAGAGGAGGAGGAGGAGGAAGAGCAAGTAAGGCAGTTCCTGCCAGAAACACCAAGGCAGAGCCATATTAAAGAGCACTACATATGGCAATTTTTTAAAATTCCACCTGGACAAAAGAAGGTCAATGCACCCCAGGTGTCTTGTTTGATATGTAAACATATACTTTCTCGTGGCAACCCCAACAAGAAATACAGCTTTGGGAATCATACAATGATTCGCCACATGGAGCGGTGGCATCCTAATAATCTTTCCCAAGCACAAGTAAGGGATCTTGCTGCCAACCCCCCAAATGTCATCCCCAGCACCTCCAGTGGACAAAGCTCATTCGCCGGACCAGAAGGCCGAGAAATAATCCACAATATTCAAACTCCTTTTGAACACTACAAAATAGTTTGTATATATTGTGGAGGAACTATTTGTTATGGAGAGAAGAGTATTACTTTGATTAACCGAGCTGGAGAAAATCATAAATGCAACAAGAAGAGAAAACAATGAATCCTTTTTTATTTTTTTTTGCTCCTGTTGAGACATGTTCAAACCCTGCTTTTTTGTTATTTCCCCTAAAAAAACACAAAAAAACACAAAATAGTTTTCAAAAATCAAAAAAATAAAAAAATTGTTCAGAAAATTAAGAAAAAAAGAAAAAAAAGAGAAAGAATAAAAAAACAGTTCTTTTCAGAACTACCTTCCATTTATAACAAAATTGCTAAAATTTTTATACCCTGTCTTTCTTTTTTTCTCTTTGTTGCGCTTCCCGGAGCGCTGCCCGGTTCGCGTACCGGGCGCTTAACCCGCGAAAATTTATATGGGCCCTTTCAACCACCCTCAGTAAACCTAGGGGGTCAGAGGGTGTCTACCATGCCATGTTTTACTGGTGACTTGACAAGTTTTTATTGTAGAGGACTGCTGCAAAGGTTTACCAAGGTGGGGTGTAAGTCGCTTTGCTTCTTTTCTTTTTCTTTGCCTTGAGGGCATTTTTGAATTTTTCAAAAGATCTTGAGTTGAATCTGTGGTAAGTATTTTTAAAAAAAGGTATTAACCACTATTTCCAAACAGTAAACCAATAACAGTTGGCAAACAATTAACACACTAGTTGAGGTATGAGGGCGTATTTACAAGGCCCTTGCACCACTTTTGCGTCACTTTTAACATGGGGAAAATAACGTGAACGTGGCTCAAAGGCCTTGTAAATATGGCCCATGCTGGCTATGAAACTCTAGCAGTACATATCAAGAAACCTAAATGACTTCAAGAAACGTTTTTAAACACATCAAGTAAGCAAATTATTCTCCCTAAATCATGGGGAAGTGACTTAAAATGCCCTAACACACATGGGGACGTATTTACAATGCCCTTGCACCACTTTTGCGTCACTTTTAACATAGGGAAAATAACGTGAAAGTGGCTCAAACATGAGAGTGTATTTACAAGGCCCTTGCACCACTTTTACGTCACTTTTAATATGGGGAAAATAACGTGAAAATGGCTCAAAGTCCTTCTAAATATGCCCCATGCTGGCTATGAAACTCTAGCAGTACATATCGAGAAACCTAAATGACTTCAAAAAACGTTTTTAAACACATCAAGTAAGCAAATTATTCTCCCTAAATCATGGGGTAAGTGACTTAAAATGCCCTAACACACATGGGGGCGTATTTACAAGGCCCTTGCACCACTTTTGCGTCACTATTAACATGGGGAAAATGACGTCAAAGTGACTCAAAGGCCTTGTAAATATGCCCCAAGCAGGCTATAAAACTCTAGCAGTACATATTAAGAAACCTAAATGACTTCAAAAAACGTTTTTAAACACATCAAGTAAGCAAATTATTCTCCCTAAATCATGGGGTAAGTGACTTAAAATGCCCTAACACACATGGGGGCGTATTTACAAGGCCCTTGCACCACTTTTGCGTCACTATTAACATGGGGAAAATGACGTCAAAGTGACTCAAAGGCCTTGTAAATATGCCCCAAGCAGGCTATGAAACTCTAGCAGTACATATCAAGAAACCTAAATGACTTCAAGTAACGTTTTTAAACACATCAAGTAAGCAAATTATTCACCCAGATTCATGGGGAAGTGACTTAAAATGCCCTAACACACATGAGGGCATATTTTACAAGGCCCTTGCACCACTTTTGCGTACTAATATTTCACATTATCTCCAATTACAATTTCTCAAAGAAACAAAATCTATTTCTAAAACACTTGACACAAAGCAACATTTTAAATACACAACTTTCTTCATAATTTTCTCCTTAAAGCATACTATTCTTATCCTTGTCATAAATTTAAAAAGCATTCCTTTTCCTCAAAAACGATTTTCAAGTCATAATTTGAAAACACAGCACAGCTCCTATGTACAAGCACACCCTGTCAGTACTAATATTTCACATTATCTCCAATTACAATTTCTCAAAGAAACAAAATCTATTTCTAAAACACTTGACACAAAGCAACATTTTAAATACACAACTTTCTTCATAATTTTCTCCTTAAAGCATACTATTCTCTATTTAAATTAAATGAATCTTTTCTCACCTTAGCAAATACTTTTTGAGTTTCAAAACAGTCTCAGACACACACCAATTTGTCTTCAGAAGAGCAAAGGGTATGCACTCCAGAGGCTGCAACCAACAATGGCACAGAAATGCTGTAATTCATCACACATATCTCTCATGTCACCCAATCAAAACTCTTCCCTCACTTTTTTCAAATCAACACCCTTCCCCCTTCTGCCCTTTCTGCCTTTTTTCCATAGCAACCACCTCCTGAAAGACCTCTGATGTTTGCAAGTTCACACAACAATGTTTCAATTGAACTCTGAACTCTCAGTACACCTGCGTATCCAGTGCAATCTTTCATAAAATGATTTTTTCTTGACCATTCAAATTACATCTTTCAAAGAACTCATCCATGCACCCTAACTTTCTGTTTTCAGCAATCAAAATCCACCAATCACTGCTACTGATTGATTAGCACAGAAACTCCACAGTTTTTTTTATTACATACTCCTACTGTTTGAACTGCCATTTCATTACCACACTTCATCTGACTGCAGCAGAACCTTCTCTCACCATGTTTTCTGTCTGGATTGTTGGACATAGTTACATCTACTGGGCTCAAAGGTATGCTGATAACAGAAATTTACACAACCTCAATTTACAAAATGTGGAAATCAACTGGATTGGCCACAGAGGATTAAGATGTCACCAATTGATACCATTGGTGAAAACCTTTTTGCATTTGCCAAAACCTGACCTGTTAATTGTGCACTGTGGAGGAAATGACTTGGGCACTTTGACTGGGGTAGGTCTGGAAATGCTTTTAAAGGACACCTTTGACCAATTGATGGCACTTTTTCCTCAAACTGCCTTGGTATATTCAAATATATGCCAAAGACAGAAATGGAGGTGGTCGAACCAATTTTGTCCACAAATTGAGAAATCAAGGAAGCATGTAAATAAATCTGTTTCAGCTTACATGAGAGACCATGGAATGGGCTCCATGTACAACAATAACTTGCGTTACTACATGCAAGATATCTACAGAGGAGATGGAGTTCACTTCTCAGATGAGGGGAACAGAGTTTTCATCCTGAATTTAAGACTATGTATTGGTACCTACTTATAAGTACCTAAATCTACCACAGACCCAAAAGCTCTTCTCAGAGCTACCCTAACTAAGATCACTATAAACAAATTTTAAATGTAACTTTTTTTTTTACTAATTTTCACAATTTACGCTTTCCGGAGCGCTACCCGGTACGCGCACCGGACGATAACCGCGCGAAAATTTGAAAAAAACATTTTGTTTTTTTTTCGCACATATGGGCCTCCTCAGCCACCCTCAGAAAACCTAGGGGGTCAGGATACGTCTACCGTGCCCCCTTCTACCCATTCTGAACATTATTTGCCCTCCATCTTGTATCTCAATTCTACCGAAACACAAAATGGAGGACTCCCGTAACGCTGCCGGTTCACGTACCGGGGCGCGCACTGGGAAGCGCTCGCTTAAAAAAGGTGGGAAAGTAATTTACAGAAAAACCACTGGAGACACTTTCACCAAATATAGATTAGTTCATACTACATACCAATCCCTACCATTTTCACACATTTGGTTGGAATTCCATTCAGCCATTTAGCCTGTAGACCTCTCTAAATACCCTGAGGTAAATTACTTCACAAAACACATCTGAAGTGTTGGAATTGACAACCAATGAAAATGTTACTTTCATTTTCTACTTTTTTTACCTGACATTTGATTGGTTATGTACCTGAATATATATAAAGAAAGAGAGAGAAACACAGCCATTTTGACTACTACTTCCTGAAGTACATTGCAAGAGCATTTTCACTGACAACTTAAACTTGTTTTTAAAAGGTAAGATGTTATTTTGAGAACTGAAGTATATTGTGCACTTTAACCCGTTTGCTGCTTCGAACGTTCAGCGCCAGTGCTGAACTTTTGAAGAAACGGGTTCGGCCACGTCGGCCGTTGGACGTGCGCAGCACCAGGGAGGTAGCTCGCGTGACGTCCAACGGCCGACGGCAGCAGCGAAGGGGTTAAGTTAATGTGGAAAACCTTTTCTGATAGTTATATACTATCCCTCTGTAATAGTTATAGATTTAGATAGACTTCTCTGTTATAGTTATGGATGGATTTAGGCTTGTCTTGTATAATTATGAATTTACTTGGGTTTCATCACATACACTTTTTTATATTTCTACTTCCAGTCTGATACCATACACTGGCCAAAGATAAAATCACTGTTAAAAACAACCTATCTAAAATTAATCCCAACAGTGCCCTATCTCTACTGATATATATATTTTTTATACAAATTTCAGGCAAAATGGAAGGAGAACAAAAATTGTCATTTGAAATTGTCCTTGCAGAGACCAATCAAGAAAACATTGAACCAAATGACATTGAATTCATGGATGAATCACGGGACCATAAACTACTACAATGTGTACAATTTGTAGATTTCCTACTTCAAAATGGGGACATTTCGGACAGTCAAATGTTGGATGTTAAGTTCACTGAAAATGACGACATTTCGGACAGTCAAATGTTAGACGTTCTATTAAATTTTGAAAAACAATCACAAAAATAAATTTATATTTAATAAACATACATATTGCTACTTAAATTTAAAAAAAAAAAAACAACAAAACAAACAATCAATAAACATACAATATTTGAAAAGTCTATCATTCTTTTTTCCTCATAGTACGCTCCCCGGACCGCTTCCCGGTGCGCGTACCGGGCGCTCCCCGCGCAAAAAAAACTATATTTTTTTAAAAAAAAAATTTTTTGCCCCGTGGGGCCCTTTTAAAGCCTCCACATCAAACCTAGGGGGTCAGGAAGGATCTACTATGCCCCCTTATGGTTATTTCCCCTTTTGTTTTGGCCTCCTCTTGTCTCTCGATCCTACCGAGAGACAAGATGGCGGCCGCTCCGGACTGTTTAGAATGTTGACAGACACCGGAGAGCCAATCAGCTTCGCTTCGCGAAGTTCCGTTACGCGTCAGGTACGCGAACCGGGGCGCTACCTGGAGCGCTGTTACATATATATATATTTTTTTGAACGTTAATTTATCAAAATCCACTGGAGCACATATATTGAGACCTAGCAAAGGCACATCGGGCTAACAGTCCCTACAATTTTGCCAAGTTTCGTGGAAATCCATTCAGCCGTTCGGGCTAAAAGTGATTCCAACCGCCCTATGGAAAATTGCATGGGAAAAACGTGTTTTGGGACCCCCCTTTTTTCTCGGCCCCCCCTTTGACGAAACCCCCCCCAAACTTTCAGGGGCTGCTCAGAAACAAAATGTTTCATTGTCCTGAAAACTTCAGCCAATTCCGTCCTCAAACGCCAAAGTTATTCGACATAGAATTTTCAAAAATCCCATAGGAAAAAAATCCTAACTATATATACCTACTGGCGACCGCCAGTAGGTAATATAAATATATATATATATATATATATATATATATATATATATATATATATATATACGCACACATATATATATATATGTATACTGTGGAGCTGACATTTAGTGTCCTCAAGTCTCTGTTCCGTTGCCTTGATGCCCCTGGGGGTAGATTACTATGCTCCCCACCCATGGTCTGGAAGATCATATTGGTGTGCTGCACAACATATGTGCAGGACAAATGTGGCTTTGCCAGAGGACAATGTGGAAGCAGAAATGTCGAATGATGGCGAGGAAGGAGAAGAGGAGCCTATGCAACCTGCCAGTTAAACAGCAGCAACAAGCTGGAGGGATAATGTCATTACCCATTTCTTCTCCGACTAACAGTTCACATAATTCATCCCCAAAAAGGTTGTATAGTGATAAATGTGCCTCTCTCTGTCTATGAATAAACATTCACAACATTAACACATTTTTATCCTATATTCACATTACACTTCTGGCATACAATATTTGTTCCACTTATGTCTGTCACACGGACTAGTCATCTAGCAGAGTATATAATGCAAACTATATCATCATCCGGTACCAGAAAATATTTTTTGCATGCCAACTACAAGAAGGAGAAGGGTCACCATCGGGAGCCACTATGATCTCGGTGTCGCCAAATAGATAGTGGGAACCAACTGTGTGTGTGTGTCACTCCTGATGCTAACCATGTTTTTGGTCTCATAATTGTGCTTACCAGCAGAGGCCACTTTTATTAGGTGTACATTGAACACTCACACAACTACAGTCAACATGTGCCATTCATTTAGAAATATTTACATGTGACAATCTGATGTTTAGCTCCATTAACATTGACGAACGCTACCTATCAAACATTGCCTAGGACAAGGGGTTTAATCTGTACTGCCAATGCAATGCACAAGATACACTGTTTTGTTGCATATGATAGATAAGGAGTCATGTAAGTGGACATCCTGTCATCAAAAAGTACGAGAACATACCAAGGCAAGGCATGCATGGTAAAAAACAATCGCCTAACTTAATGGTCTTGGTGCAACACATATGTCCACACTGTAAATGTGGTGTGGTATATTGTCTTTGTATGCATATGGTACTTATGCAATCACTCACATAGCCCCATCCATAAACACCCTGCATGTGTTTGCAGACAATAGTTGGAAACTTACACCTCTGGACTACTACCTAAGGCCTCCAGTGTGCTACATGGGCCTATTTGCCCGTGCACAAAGTTGTCATACATGTATCACAGTGTGTCCATTGCATAGGTTGACTCTTGCATCATCGATAGAACCACATACATAGTAATTGGTAGGATTAAAATCTAAGCCACGCATACCCCCCATGGAAAAGTACGCAAAAGATTACCCATTGTGTATGAGCATGAATCAATTTTGGAACCATGACACAGATGATCTCACACATGTGAATGATTATTTACACACATTACATGTCATGAGCTAGTGGCAAAAGTACAACACACATTACATGGAACACAACACTCACTGCCATTAGGAACATGAATAGCACATCATAAGAAAAAAGTATGATCGTCTTCCCTTGCGTAAAAAACCACGCTAGACCCATCAGCAGGAAGTTTTTCACCCATTGCATACCGAACAAAAGACGCTCAGTCGCAGATGCGCACTATCTACTGTGTTTAACATAGCAAGCCATCTAGCGCATGAGAGGTAAAGAGCTCTAGCACGTAAAAAACGTCCCGCATCCACACAGGTAATGACGTAATGGAGCAAAGGAAGTGATGTGACGGATATTGGCTCCTGGGGATCATGAACTGCAAAGTTACTTTCACTTTCACAATTTTTCACAGTTAATCTGTCTGTGCTTGGGAGTGGGTGGTGTTTGGAGCAGAAGAGTGTTTTTTGGAGTTTGTGTGTTGTGTCAGCTGTCACTGTTGTGTTTTTTGTCCATTTGTTTGTTTGTATTTTGTGTATTCTATTCTCAAGTGTACTGTTAACTCTTGGATGTTTGTCATTTGGGATAGTTTTGTATTTGGGGGTCTTAGTGGGCTTACTGGAGTTTAGTTAGGGGTAGGATATATATCAGTGGGTGGGATAATGCCTGGGCCGAAGTGCTGTTAGCCCATGAACTCTCAGGAGTTGGGCACTTTTCTCTGGCTGATGGTGCACTACCTGCCAAAAATGCTGGAAGCTGGGGGACGACTGATTCAGGGGTACCCTGTCAAGGCCCACACAAACAGATGGGAGAACATCCGGCAGCAGATGATGAGGGTACAGGGTGTGGACTGGGAAACCCCCAAATTGAAACATCGCTGGCAAGATGCTGTGGGCAGGGAGTCAGACGTGCTGGAGTATGTGGGCATTGCAGTTGGTGGACTCCCATGTAAGTACATAATTCTTACTGCAGTGTGTCCTATGTTACGTTTTAAAATTTCGGGACCATGAAGTAAGGGTCCCAATGATGTTTAAATTGTCTTGTGCAAATGAAAAATGGACAAATGCCATGGTAATAGTGCATTACCATTATGGGCACCAGTGGTTTTTGTGATGCAGTGTGACCATCACTATTTTCACATTTACCAGTTCCTGGTAAACATTGAGCTGATATGCATTGTCATGCCTGTCCTGAAACTTAGGGGGCAATTTACAAGGGGTGTTAAGCCACTTAACATGGCTTAATGTTAGCTTGTAAAGAATGCCCCAACTCATGTAAAAAGAACAATTGATCGGCAGAATGCAGAACAATGTCATACATTCACCTCAGTACAGAGATCTGGGCCTAAATCCATTGTTTTTTTGCTCTCCATGCCATTCCAGTTTCAACCCAGCCATATGCAAATCAGTCTGGACCCTGCACCCAATGGGAAGAGTCCACCCCGAACTGCCAGACTAGGTCCTCCCTGGACAGGAACCAAGCATCCTAGGACCGGTTTTGGGGTTTCCCCCCTTGTCAGCCAGGATAGCTTGACTCCGGTTGCATGGAGAGCATGGGACCCACGTCTGGGCATACCTAGCCCACTCAGGGTGATAAATCCAAAAAGAACAATTGATGGACATAATGCAGAACAATGTTCCCATGAGGCACAGGGTCAAGACTGATTTGCATATGGCTGGGTCTAAACTGGGGTGGCACGCTGAGCAAAAGAACAATGGATTTAACCCAAATCTATTGACTGGGGGTGAATGTTTGATTTGCTCTGCATTCTGTCCATCATCTGTGTGTCTTTTCCCAACTCATGCAGCACATAGCATGTAACAGGCGTGTAATGTGCGCTGTAGTGGGTGTTCCATCGTAAAACCCATTGCAGTATGATGCTTCTCCTTATTTAAAAGATATGGGGCTGCACCAAAAATCCTACCAGGTAATACCTGGTCGTAAGTAGGTGATACCAAGAGAAATGTTATATTGCTCCTCGTATTTTGGTATTTTCACAAGTGCTGCTCTTTGCTGCACACATAAATATTGCAAATCCCCTGGACAAATTGATTGTGTGCTGGAAGGTGTTCCTTCTATGGTGCCAGTACTATGCAGCTTAATTTGTGCCTGCGCTAGTGGTAACTCAGGGGTGAGCCACATTCTTTTAAATAAGGTGCATCCCTGCTTTTTGAAACTGTCAGACCGTAGCTTTACCAATTTAGGCATAACACTGTGCTACGACACTTTCTCATAAATGTGCCCCTTCATGTGATTAAATGGATTACACTGCACAAAGGCTCCAAATAAGCTAGTCCTCCTGCAGGCATGTGTCATTATCAGTTTTATATGCGAATTTCAGTACCACTTACTTACATAAAGAGATTGTCATGCAAGGCATTTGCACAGCTGTCATTTACCATCTTACAGCGTGCCAAGGTATCCTGTAGCTGAGTGAGTGTCTTGTGAAATGGTAGCGTAGTGATGTGCCTTTTATGCTCCTTGGCATGCCAGCTCTGATTTGGCTAGCATCTTTGATGTCTGCCATGGCTTACTCTGTTTAGCTAATCCTTAGTAGTTTGGTTTAGGAATGCCTGGAAATAATATTGCACAATAACTAACCTCAATAGCGCTGGCAGGTGGGCTACACAATTTACTATGTGGAACAGTACGCATGACTAGAAATATATGTAGGCTAATTATTTAAGGGTGGTCGTCTACAAAGGGCCTCCAGAAAGCGTTACTTAAATATGTTTGTGAATTGTGTAGGTGCACAGCATCATTCCAGTCAGCTATATGTGTATAGGTAGGTTGTGATGCCTATCTGCATGAGGGTGTCTAAAAGTTTCATATGTATGTATAACTGAGCCATCCTAAGAAATGTGTATCATCCAGGCATGTAAATGTGTGATCTGACCTCTTACAACCTGAACATTTATTTGTAAAGCCCATGTTGTAAACCTACCGCAGTGAAACACCCGCGTAGTAAAGGTTGTCTCCCTTAAGAGTCTATTCTGGAGTTCGACCGTGGTCTCTGCGTAGAGGGCGTTGCCGTAGTCCAGTCTGCTGCTGACTAGGGCCCGTGTTACCTTCCTTCTGGTTCCCATGGGGATCCATCTGTAGATCTTGCGGAGCATTTTGAGGGTGTTGAAGCAGGAGAAGGAGACAGCGTTGACTTGCTGGATCATTGAGAGCGATGAGTCCAGGATGAACCCCAGGTTGTGTGCATGGTTGGTGGGTGTGGGTGCGGCTCCCAAGAGTCGCCCAGGCAGAGGGAGTGGATCCAAGGATGAGGACCTCTGTCTTGTCCGATATAAGTTTCAGGCAGCTGGTCTGCATCCAGCTGGCAATGGCCTTCATTCCTTCGTGGAGGTTGGTTTTGGCAGTGGCTGGGTTTTTGGTGAGTGAGAGGATCAGTTGAGTGTCGTCGGCATAGGAGACGATGTTGAAGTTGTGCAAGTGGACGATGTTGGCGAGCGGTGCCATGTAGATGTTGAAAAGGGTAGGGCTGAGGGATGATCTTTGGGGAACTCCGCAGATGATCTTGGTGGCTTCAGAAAGAAAAGGGGGAGGCGGAACCTCTGGGTTATGTCAGTGAGGAAGGAGGCTGTCCAGTCCAGGGCTTTGTAACGTATTCCTGTGTCGTGTAGGCATGTGCGTGGGGTGTGGTGGCAGACGGTGTCAAAGGCGACTGAGAGGTCCAGGAGAATGAGGGCCGCGGTTTCGCCATTATCCAGTATGGTCCTGATGTCCACTGTGGCAGCGATGAGGGCAGTTTTGGTGCTGTGATTGCTGCAGATTCCGGATTGGGACGGGTCCAGGATGGTGCTCTTCTCAAGGAAGTGGGTCAGTTGCCTGTTGATGATCTTTTCGATGACTTTCACCGGGAATGGAAGAAGGGAGATGGGCCAGAAGTTCTTGAGGTCCTTTGGGTCCGCTGTGGGTTTCTTGAGTAGGGTGTTGATCTCGGCGTGATTCCAGCTTTCCGGGAAGGTGTTGGTCTCGAAGGAGCTGTTTATGATCTTCCGGAGTTGGGGTGCGATGCTGCTGTTTGCTTTGTTGAAGATGTGGTGAGGGCAGGATTGGATGGTGACCCGGAGTGGATGGTGTTCATTGTCTTAATGGTGTCGTCATTGTTGACGTGGGTCCAGGATAGCAGGCAGTTGGTGAGGCTGAGGAACGGTGAGTCTGTAGTGATGGCAGTAGTAGGGAGTGTCTGGGTGTTGAAGTTGTCTTGGATGTCTGCGATCTTGCGGTGAAAGAAGGAGGCTAGTGTGTTGCATAGGTCTTGCGACGGCGGGTTGTTGTTGGAGCTGGAAATGGCGTTGGAGAGCTCCTTCACAATGTTGAAGAGCTCTTTGCTTTTGTGTGCATTGTTGTCAATGCATTCCTTGAAGGAGGTCCTTTTTGTGGCTCGGATGAGTTGGTGGTGCTTGCGGCTGGCGTTCTTTAGAGCTGCGTGGCTCTCCGGAATCCTGGAGGTCGGCGGTGAACCTGCTGGCCATTCTGTCGATTCGTATGTTTGAGGGTTTTTTGATTGGGCGAGAGTGTTGGCGCAGTCGTCGATCCATTGTCTGAGGTTGCTGGTGGCCATGTTGGTGTTGGAGGTGTCTGTCAGTGGGTCTCGGGCGATGGCAGTGATGAGCTGGTCTACATTGCGGATGGTGGTGCGTGGTAGGTTTCTTGAAGGTGAAGTGGACGTAGCGGTGGTCGGTCCAGTGGAGTTCGGTGGTGTGGCTGATGGTGATGTGGTTGCTGCGGGAGAGGATGGGGTCGAACATGTTTCCGGCGGTGTGGGTGGGGGTTGTGATGAGCTGTTTGAGTCCGAGGTTGGCAAGGTTATCGAGCAGAGCGATGGAGTTGCTGTCGTCGGTGTTCTCGAGGTGGAAATTCAGGTCTCCAAGGAGGATGTAGTCTGTGGGCGCAAGAGCGAGCGTGCTGACAATGTCGGAGATGGCGTCGATGAACTATGGACGGGGTTCAGGGGTCTGCAAATGAATGTTCCTCTGAGAGTGGTGTTGGGGTCGGTGTGGATCTAGAAGTGCAGGTGTTCGGGGTGCTGGCGGTGTCTGTCGTGCAGGTCGAGACTCTGAGGGTATTCCTGTAGACGATGGAGATTCCGCGTCCTGGTCTGTTGGTGCAGTCCCTTCTGGTGATCTTGTACCCATCTGGGATGGCTATGGCAATGTCGGGTGCCGAGGAGGGGTTCATCCAAGGCTGAGTCGAGAAGGTCCCAGAGTTTGACGGCATGCTTGTGGACGGAGAGGGTGTTGAGTAATATGCATCTGAAGTAGTTGTGTTCTGTTCTGACGTGTGGGATGGGGCGAGTGGGTGTTTTGCGGCTGGTGAAGCTGCAGCTACGGCAAGTGAAGGGTCCGTGGGTGAGTATCAGGCTGGCCTGGCAGCAGTTTGATGATCGGCCGGTGTTGAGTCTGTGGAGGAAGCCGGTGTCGTAGCGTTGTCGGATGTCGTGGCTCTCATGGGAACCATGGGGTCTGGTGCTGGGCGCGGTCCAGGCACGAACGGGTGCCGACGGACTTGCCTTAAGCGCACCCGCTGCATGTGTATCCGCTGCTCAACCGCGCTACAGTCGCCATTTAAGTAGGGGAGGGGCAGAGGTTCATGCGGATGTGAGGCGGGGCGGGGTGGGTTGCGGTGGGAAAAAATAGCGCAGTAGCAGTGTTATGGGCAATGGGGGAAGCAGGGAAAACACGCCAAGAGTAAAATAAATGAATAAAATAAAAGTGCGGGACCCAGCAGGGAGAGGTCTCGAACCCTACCTGTGTGGGACCGTAAGCTGAGCCCAGTCGGGCGGAGTTGCGGGGGAAGAGCTGATCTCTGACCAAGAGTCACAGGTCTAGCTTGCGCACCCCGCAGTGGTCGCCATTTAAGTAGGGGAGGGGGAGGGACGAGCGGCTTGGAGGCGGAAGCAGGACGGGTTGCAGCAGGGAAAAGATGATACAGTAGCAGCGTTATGGGCAACGGGGAAAGCAGGGAAAAGCAAGCCAAGAATAAAATAAATGAATTTAAAAAAAGTGCGGGACCCAGCAGGGAGAGGTCTCGAACCCTGCCTGTGTGGGACCGTAAGCTGAGCGCAGTCGGGCGGAGCTGCGGGGGAAGAGCTAATCTGTAACCAAGTATCATACTTACAAGGTTATATGTATGGGAAGAAATGTATCCCGAAATGGCTCCTTGTCCCATCTGTTTAAAAATATTGTGGCGCAAGTAGGTGCTGTCAAGACTTTACACATATGATAGTGTAAGATCCCTGTGGCTTGACGACCATTGCAGGATGGCCAATTCACAGTCATGGTAAAATTGTTTACCAAACCATGGGTACAGAAACAATTATGTTACTATACGTGTGCCGTAAGGAGATGGTCATCATCACTTCTGCCAACATATAGCATAGTCTTTATAATGTTACCTTTGCAAATAGGCCCTTGCACATCAGATATGCTAGATGTAGGTATGTGTGATGTCAATCAAAGCAGCAAGTTGTATGTTGGGGCACCTGACATAGTAATATGTAAAATCCTTATTTTTTTATTAGATAGCTAGTCAGCCTATGACTGGGATTTGACGTAAACGTTTTCCACAGACAACATGAACCCAGGGGTAAAACAGGAGTTCCAGAAGAGAAAGCTGAGCTACCAGCACTTAAAACCGATTGCCAAATTTTACAGGACCATGGGGCATCAGTACCTGACCAAAAAGGGATTGGCGCAGTGGTGTGTGTTCTTCAGGGGACTACATACAACCTGCACTGTAAGTGTGCCCAGCTAATCACATGCTACAGCAGGACCATCGCAAGCACTGATTGCATTTTCCCAGAGTCTGCAGATACAATTATCAATTTTCACAGTATTTGATGTAGTGGCCACACACATTAGCCATTTGTCACACTAGTCCTGACTTATAGTGACAGGCAACACACAGCTAGAAATTAAAGGTGCATATATGTACTAGTGCAAATTTCAATTGATCACAAAGGGACAGTTCAGTCAGGAGGAATACAACAGTGTCATTGAGGAGGGTAGGGCATATTGGCAGTCCATATATGTCCAAGGTGAACAGGGCAGAGTCAAGATGAGGACAGTGATCACAGATGTTCCCAGACATGTTGGTGAGCACAGGGCTAAGTAGAAACTGGACATTTGACACAGATGAATGCTACCACAAACTTTTTCTTATGAATGTTGTACCATTCACATCTTCCTCCTCTGATGTGTGGTGTTTCTCCAATGAGGTAGGTTTTGTAGATGTGGCAGGTGAGGGAGGCACAGACACATCAGGTACAGCAGATGTGGATACTATGCCTGCAGCAGGATTCATCTGTGTCAAAACATGAGGCATAACTGCAGTGACGAGGATCTGCTGGTTTTGGGAAATGGTGCTGACCAGGATCAAGGGTTCATCTGCAGGGTGTAAGACATTTTATTGATTTGTTCCACACACTATATGAGTCCATTGGCCCCTTAGACTGATTCAGAAAAAGGTCCTGGCAGCCATGATCATATCTGGATTATCCAGTACCTACACCACTTACATCATGTGTGTCTACCTTCAACATGCTGATATTGCAAGCTGTTGCAGGGTGACATGTGGTACGCAGCAACCCAAATGGTAGAGCATTTGAGGATGGTGAGATATACCTGCCGATTGGCCTTTTCAAAATATTTTGAAAAAACATGGTGCAGCATCCACTTTGCTAACGTTTGACCTGCACCCAGGGTGGGAGAGCGCTGAGACATAGGTCCCTGGACTAGACAGCATTACGTGTTTCCCCCAATGTCCCTGGTTGGTACTCACCTTGTTGCAGATATAGTTGGTCATAGTCAGGGCTGTCCGATTCCTCTACTCCAACCACTGACTCCTCACAGATGACTACAGACACCTGCTCCTCTAAGGGATCAAGCTCCTACCTGGGCGCTGGACTACCACCTCTGGTCTGCAATGCTGCCTGTCGATTGCTTGCCAGTTTCTGCTCAGTTTTATGCTTGGCATTGTGCCAGCACTTCTTGCAGTCTGTCACTGTCCTCTCGACTTCAGCTATGCAGTTTTCTTTGTTAGCTCTAGACTGCCATTTAATCTTTTTGGTCCTCAATGACACTTTGAAGCTGAGGAAGAGCTGGTGTTGATGCTTCATCACCTGGGCAAATAGGATCTCTTTCTGAATCTGCTGTTCCTAATGCCACATAGCACCATATTTTAAATACCACACAAGCATGGCATTAGGAATTGGCAAACAGCAGCGGTAAAAATAATGATGCACCGTAGCATCAAAACAGCAGAGCACCATTTCTTGTAAATAAATATACCCCTTAATTTTTGTTTCTGCATTCTCTTTGAGACGATTCCATGCAGTTTTGTTCTCTGATGTATAAGATTTTGATTCATTCTTGAATTGCATATAAATCAAGCATTCAGATTTCGATTATTAAATGATACTAATCTGATTTTTCCTTTCATAAACCTTTAACCTTTAATGAACTTTTATGGTTTGAAACATAATCATTCTATGTCTTACTTGTGAAGCCTAATGTGCTGCACATTCTTTGAATGTATTGATGTGTTAAACAGTTTCATTTGTTAACTTTGAATAATCTGATAACATTTTATGGGGCCTGAAATTTGCATACAGTAAAGCGCTAACAGAAACTAAAAATAAATCAAAGAGCACCTGGATCCTATTGTAGGCGCATGCATGGTTCATGCACCTACAAAATAACGTGGGTAGCTCATCTAAGGTTTTTTTGTCCAGCCCATCCAAAAGGAAAAATACTGTTTTCAATATATTGACTCTATGGAGCATCAAATATTGCTTGTATGTGGATAGATCCTCTGCTGTGGACAGTGGGGCTTCAATTTCAGCTAGAAGTAGTTTATATCTAAAAGATTGGAACACTGACATGGCTCAGAGATCCAATGAAAATGCCCAGTAAATGGCTTTTGAGGTTCCCAGATTGTTCGGAGCAGAGGCGAACTCCAATGTGTGTATAAAGAGAGGAAACATTTTTCATCATTCCAGAAAGAGGTGCGGAAATCTTCGAAAATTTCTAGATGAAGTGTTTTAGGCAGCCATTGAGGAAGCAGACCTATGACCAATCTTACAGATTTCAGGGAAATCCCCTTCTTCATTTCATCTTTTAGGAAACAGAATTCGGATCCAGGTTACAACCTGAAGAATTCCTGACTATGCAGAGAACCTCCTTCAATAACAGATCAGCAGATGGATTAAGAAGGTTTTCCTCCGAATGGAAAGCAATCATGTCAGACAAGTGGGTCTTCAATGTTGTCAAATTGGGTTAACAGCTAGAGTTTCTGGCTCCTCTGCAAACTTCAGAAACCATTTGAACCCCCTATTCCTAGGGACCCCTTCATAAGAGAAAAGCCTTTTTACGTCTTCTCAATGTTCTCAAATGCCAGAAGACAGGATATTTGGACTACTCAAATGTCTTCTCTAGAGTTCGGAGGTTCCATCAAGGTTATGTATGGAGGTTCTGAGACACTTGGCGGCTTGTGTCTTTACCATTCCTTGGTCTAGCCTTCATCTATGTGCCTTCCTGTGGCACCTAACTAATTCAATTCTCCAAACATTCACTCCTTGACCAGTTGGCTACACTTTTCAGTCAGATCAAGCAAGAGCTAGAATGGTAGCTGCATGCAGACAATCTGCTAGGGCATGTGGATGCATCCTCACCAGCCTCTTGTAATAACTACAGATGCCAGTGAAACTGGTTAGGGAGCAACCTTGCCCTGACATATCAGCAGAGATGGTCATGGCTGGAGCAGAAGAAGTCATTGAACTAGAGAGAAGTTGCAGCAATTTACAGAGCTCTCCTAAAGTACAAGGATCTCATTCTACAAAACAATGCCCTAGAAAAAGCGAACAATACAGTGTCCATTGCTTACATTAATCACCAAGGAAGCAACAGATCCAAATCCCAAAATCAGGCGGTGACATAAATTGGACTCTAGGTGGAATCAAATTCACTGAGTCTGTCAGCCACACATATCAAGGGAATAGACAACCCTCAGGCAGATTTCCAAAGCAGGTCTTTCCCTTTGTCAATGAACCTATCATTATCTTGCAAAATCTTCAAACAAATTTGCACAAGGTGTGGGACTCGTTTCTAGATCTCTTTGCATCAAGGAACAACCCAATGGTCTGAGATTCTGCTCAAGGATTCAGGAGAAGCGAGGATGGGAAACGGACACTCTGCGGATTGATTGACCCCAGAGACTGATCTAAGCTTTCCTTTCTTTTCCACTATTAACATGGACATTAACAAAGATCCAGCAGGAGAAGGCGGAAGTAATCCTAATAATCCTCTATTGGCCAAGTCGCTCTTAGTTCCTAATTCTGAAGAGACTGGCAATTTGCCCCCTTGGGTTATTCCTTCATATCTGTCTTTCTTCAGGACACCTTCCCTTCCTCCTCTATATCTGGTTCACTCCATTTGGAGAGTGAAAGGTTGAGCTTTATAAGTAAGAGTCTCCCTTCTAACCTTGTCAAAACTATTCAGAATTCCAGAAGACCTACAAACTTAAAGATCTATTCTAGCCATTGGGAGACATTTGACATTCTCTGAATTGTCTTTCGGCTTCTTCTGTCCATTCTCTGCAGTCTTGCAGTTTTTGATGGAGAACTATCATCTTAATATGTCTCTTTTTCACTCAAATCTCACTAATTTGCTATTAAAGCCTTTAGAGAATTTTCTGAGGCCCAAAGAGAAATTGATACTTTAATTAACGGAATGAAACTGTCTTCTCCTTGGGACTTGCCTACAGATCTTAAATCTTTACAACCACACTCTTTTAAACCTCTAAGGGCAGTGGAGGTGAACCTTTTTTCTTATAAGGTTGTTTTCCTTGTGGCTCTCACCTCAGCACGAAGAATTGGGGCACTATCGGCTTTACATTGTTGTCCACATTTTTAATTCATTTTGCTGATAGTGTAATTGTGAGAAAGGGCCTCTTTTGACATGGATAGCCCCCACTTTTTGACTGAAAATTGATGTGGTTTTGTATTGTAGTGCATAGGGTACCTGCCAACCCGGTCCGCTATGCCAGTGCTTCTTCCCTAAAACAATTCCACGATTGGCACTTGAGGCCCTCTCTCAGTCCCTAGTAAATAGTACCTGGGTATCTAGGGCTTTGGGGCTGGAGAGGGTCCGCTAAGGACCCCTCAACTAGGCCATGTGGACTGCCACTACAGCATGCATGGCCTCATGCAGACAAAACAACAAAGTCGACATGGCACACTGCCTGTGTTCCATGCCAACTAGCACTGCCTAATGTATAGGTAGGTCACTAAGGCATGGTGCACTATACCACAGGTGTGGGCATATCTGCATGAATAGATATGCCCCTGAAATCTTTAAGTCCACTCTTGAATTTTGTAGGTGCCAGGGAAGGCATGGAGAGTACATGGGCTGGAAACTCGCCTACTTGACTTCCGCAACACCATGATGGCTTCTCTGAAATCAGGAGTGTTTAGTACCAATCTGCTCCTCTCAATAAGCCCACACTGAAGCAAGTGTGGGAATTATTGAACTATGCACTCAGAGGGAATCTCAGAGGTGCCCCCTGAAAGCCTACCAACCCTGGTGTTGTCACAGGCTATGTAGTAGCCTGCCACCGCCAGACATGTTTCTGGACCCCTTGGTCGAGAGCCCCTGCTCTCTGGAACTAGGAACAGTGCACATCCTGGGTGGGGGTGTCACACCTCCACCACCAGGATGGGCACAGTGCTCGAGAGGGAAGCTTCAAAGGCCTTCCACCTTTGTAATGCGACCGTGTTAGACCTGGCATCCTTGGCGTGGTTTCCCCCTATCTTTTTGCCTCTACCTCCTGTATTTTTGATGCTGTGCTGGATTTCGTTTTTGCTGGTTTAGATGCTTTGTGCACTTTGCCACTGCTGTTCAGTGTCAAAGTGCAAGCGCTCCCTGGGTAAATTGTTATTGTGATTGGTTATCCATGATTGGCATATTTGTATTACCAAGAAGTACCTAGTAAAGTGCACTGAGAGTGCCAGGGATGGTGATTCAAATGCTGCTAGTGGACCTGCAGCACTGATTGTGCCACCCACATGAGTAGCCATAAAATGGTGTCTCAGGCCTGCCACCGCAGTGCCTGTGTGCAGTCTGTGAACTGCCATGTCCTCCTGGTCAGTGTCCCCAGTGGTCAGGCCTAACCCTTCCCTTTCTGTACACATTGGTCACCCCTATGAAAGGCCCAAGGTACCCCCTTGGGCAGGGTGCAGTGTATGTGAAAGGTAGAGCATGTACTAGTGCAGGTGAATTACAGCCATTTTAGTTTTTTTCACTATTGCAAAGCTATCTTGCCCCGTAGGCTATCATGGGGAATGCTGGCTACAGTGGCTACCAGCATATCTTTCCATAGGAATAAGATAGGACATAAAAGTCTAGTATCCCTGGACTCAGAATTTAATAACACATCTTTTAGGAAAGGTTGTTTTTAAATCCTGTGTTTGAGAACAGCACTTTTAGAAAGTTGCTGTTCTCTTGTCTGACCTTTCTGTGTGCCTTGGCCTGTTTGTGAATTGACTGTCTGGTTTGAAAGTGACAGAGACTGGGGAGCCCCAAGGAGGCTGGCAGAGTCAGCCCTAGGCTGAATGACTGCATCTGCATCTTGAGTGGTGGGAGGGGATAGCACCTGTGCCTGAATAGGGCTGTGCCTGCCTCCCAAAATGCTTGCTCCACCTCCGGCTGGGTGGCTGACGATCCTGCCCCTCTCCGTGAAAGGAAAGGTGAGGCCAGGAAAACTAAGTGCTCAAGGAACATCCAGAACTGTTCAGATCAGGCTCAGAGCCCTCCTGCACAAAAGGAATAAAGACTTTTAGGGGTATAAGTACAGGACCCCAGACTACAGAAAATTAGATCATCCTGGATTCAAGAAGGAACCTCTGCCAAGGAGTAAGCTGAAACTGAAGAAGGAAGACTGTCCTGCTGTTGCCCTGCTGGACTGACCAGCTGTTGCTTTGCTGCCAAGGAGAGCAGAAGGACTTTGCTTTGTGCTGTGTCCCCTTGCTTGAAGGAATCTCCAAGGGCCTGAGAAGAGCTGGCTCCCTGTTAAGAAGTCCCAGGAACAAAAGGACTTCACCCCAGCTTCCCTGAACTCTGCTGAGAGAGTTATGTCCTTCCTAGAGTGCTTGGGCCAGTTGTGGTGCCTCTGGAAGTTGTACCTGTTTTGGGAAGCTGGAAACCAAGATTTTAAAGACTTTCTGCAAGTTTTACTGCATTGCTCGCTTGCGGAGCGAATCCCCGTCAGTGCGAGGAAATTCCCGCTGCTACAAAGGCCGAGATCGTCGCAGTGCCTGTTGCCGCTGCCAGAGTGGTAGCATCCTTCCTTTGCGTGACGCACCAGTCCGGTGCGGGAAGATTACCATCGCTGCGAGCATCGTCGCAGAGCCTGTCGTCACTAGGTGAGATCGTCTCACCGATTGCTTGCGGACCGCATCACGTCGCTGCGAACATTGTCGCAGAGCCATCGCATCAAGGAGTTGCGAGAGGAAGATCGCCACTGGAACGCGCATCGTCGCCCCCGAGATCGTCGCAGCCCCCAAAGATCATCGCATCATGCCTTTGCGAACTTTTTCACTACGGAACCTCCACACCGGAATCCATACAAGGTATCGCCTCCCTCCCTATACAGACCGGATTCGTCGCAACACGCCCGCTACATCCAGCGGGGTTGTCGCACCGCCTCCCCAAGGTCTCAGGAGTGACGCATCTCTTGTTTTCCACCGCACCAGCTTCTGTTTTGGAACTTTGTCGCATTTAAAGGTACTGTTGGCTAAACGTGATGCAACTGTGAACTTTTGACGCAACTGTGGATTATTTTATCACAACTTTAAGAACTCTTTTTAAACCATATTCTTGAACTGTGTATGTTGGATTTTTGTCGTTTTGGTCTTGTGTAGTTTAGATTAAATACCTTTATTTTTCTAAACTGTTGTGGAGTCAGTTTGTGGTGTTTTCACTGTGTTACTGTGAGTGTTGGTACAAATACTTTACACATTGCCTTTGATAAGCCTTGACTGCTCGTGCCAAGCTACCAAGGGGGTGAGCAGGGGTAATCTCAGAGGGTTTCTTCCTTACCCTGACTAGAAGCAAGGGTCCCTATTTTACTGTGGTACCTACCTCTGCCAATTAGAGACCCCCTGTTCTAACAAACCTCTAGCCTCTGCTGCTAGCAGCAAATGGCAGCCCCCAGTTTTCACCCCACTTTCAGTGGGAAAACCTAAGAAGAATAGGAGGTGTGCCCACCTCTGTGAGCTCCACCCCTAAGGTGGGGGAAGCAAGGTGAAGCACAATTTCAGTCCCCGCCATCTTGAAGATGGGGTGACCCCTCCGATCAAGGTTTGCACTATGGCTGCTCCCACAGAAGGGTGGCATAATTGAGGGTGCAGACACTCCTGGTAAGATGCTCATTGGCTCTACCTGACACTCCTGTAAAACGCCCATAAATTTAGTATTTTGGTGGCTTCCCCAGACACTGAAACTAGTTCCTACTGACTTAAAAAGAAGGCCAAAGAAGACTCTATGCAGCGGAGCCTGAAGATGCCTAATGACTTGGCCCCAGCCCTACCGGCCTATTTCCCGCTACAAAGACCCTGCAGTAGAAGACATCTGTCATGCAGCCAGCAACTTCCAAAGCTTGATTTCTGAAACGTATCTGCAAGCAATGTGGACCTCCAAACTTGTAATTGGGGCCTTAGTGCAATTTTCAAACAGTTCAATGTTATCCTATGAAGGAAAACAACAATGCAGTTTCATGGGTAAGTACCCATCTTATAGTCTTCATGGCTAAAGATCAGCAGATGGCAAGTTTCAGGTAAACACCGCATCTTCACCAACACTGGCACAAGGGCGGCCGTGAGCAGAGGTCAATTAAAGATTTGGGCCCATTTGCCTTTCAATGGAGACTGGGGGTGCTCAAAGCCACACTGCTTGCAGGTAAGTAGAACTGTTGCTAGAGGCAAGCTATGGGGTGTCACGCTAGCACATGGTGGACCCAATTACGACTTTTGCCGTGCACCACCGGGTCCATCCCGCTGCAGCCCTGCCAAAGCTGTGGTCAGGCTGCCCGCCAGATTATGAGTTTCCTCCTGTCTGTCAAGCTTTGTTTTTGACGTTCCCACAGCAATGCCCTGAAAATGGGTACTGCAATGGGGACACATGTTGTGCTCTCCTGTGTGTCTCCACAGGGCGTGAGGCACCAGGGTGCACTGTTGGGCCTCCCTTGTTTCCTCTCTTTGTCTCCACTTTTAAAAGACTAAAGCATTTTTCCTGAAAATCGTACTTACCTGTTTGCAAAGATCTAGGTCTTAAAATAAAATTTAAACAAAGCTTATTTTTCGAAAATAGGTGTGGATCTCCTTTATGATTTGAGTGCCCCCTATTGGTCAATGGTCTGCAATAAATATCTTACACTCCTCTGTTTTAGGCTTAAAGCTGCTCGCCCACACTACCACTAATAGAGCACTTTGGGTTTACATTGATCCTGTACACTTCTGTGGACTCTCTGGACTCTGCACATTGTAATCACCTAGTGGCATACCCTATACAGAGGCCGCTTCCTACAGTAATCATAAGACCAGATACCTCTTTTCTTCCCAAAGTCAATTCTTCTTTCGTAACTCATACAAGATGATCCTTTCTTCTTTTTTACCTTCTTCTTTGCAGGAGAAGCAGTCCCTTTCCACTTTGGATGTTAAAAGATCTATTTTCATTTAGTTTAATAGGTCACAAGCTTTCAGAAAAAAAGATCAGCTGTTTGTGACTTTTAGAGAAGCAGGACAAGGAGGGAATGCAAGCATATTTGCTGTAAGTAGATGGTTAAAAGCTACTATTCTGCAGGCTTATATGGGATTATCTGAAAGTGACTATACTCAGGAAAGATCCACCAGAGGAATGTCTTCCTCTTGTGCTGAGTTGCAGGAGTTTTTATACAGGAGGTTTGTAGAGCAGCTACCTGATCTTCAGACTGTACATTTATCAAGCATTAACGATCAAGTAATGAGATTGACTTTAAGAAGATTTTGGTGGAGGGGTTTTGAAACTAGTTCTCGGGTAAACATGTTTATTTCTTTATGTGGAGTGTGTACGCATTATAAGTATGAATTAAAGTTATTTGGGTGTGCATACTTTTAGTGAGTGTTGTATGTTCTTTGTCAAAATCCTATAATGTGATATATCTCATAGTGTAATTACTGGGATGAGTACGAGGGACATAGAGGTAATGCCCTGATTACTTACTGGTAATCTTCATTAATCTTATTCCTACTTGTCCTCGTCATAGTCATTATAAAACCTCCCTCTGAGCCTTTGACTTTGCTTGGATATAACAGGAGGATTCTGGGTAAGCAACTCCTTATATAGCTCCAGGGAGAGAGGGTAGGGCTTACTTAGAATTCTCCTGTGATTTTCTGTCCAATAGGTGGAGTCACCTCTTAGTGTAACGACTGTAATGAGGATGAGTAGGATGAAGAGTAATGAAGATAACTATTAAGTAATCAGGGCATTCGCAAAAAGAGCTTGGAAAGCCTGCATTCAGCATGCCCATGAACCATAACACCGTCCAGGCGCCATTGTTTGATTGGTGCACCATGGGACTCCTATTTGGGCTACGGGCCAGCCTCAGAATAAAGTGTGTCTGAAACCCACAGAACCGAGAAAGCATGGTCTTATGATCAATTGTACAAAGGAAACCTGCTAAGCATTTAGGGCCATATGTACAAAATACAGGGATTGCAATTTCATAATTATGATACTTACTGAGTCATAATCAAGAAATCACAATTCCTGATGTGATTTCCCGACCTGTGCGATGTGGGGTCCCACAGGGGTCGGCTCTTAGTCCGACCCTATTTAACATTTATGTGACCCCACTAGCCAGACTAATAAGATCTTTCGGGATGGAGGTAGTCTCTTACGCGGATGACACCCAAATCCTTGTCTCTCTCTCCCACTCAGATGTACTTACCGCCTCCAAATTTAGATCTTGTATGGAGGCGGTCGGTCAGTGGATGATCATGAATTCACTTAAGCTGAATGGGGAGAAGACTGAGGTGATGGTGTTTGGAGGGAAAGAGAACATCTGGTCTGCCAGCTGGTGGCCTGACTCTTTAGGAGCTTGCCCTTCCCCCACTACATCGGCTAAGAACTTAGGGGTGATTATTGACCCGGCCCTGGATATGGGCAAACAGGTGAGTAGAACCATCTCCACCTGTTGGGGCCTAATTCACACCCTACGAAGGATTAGGAAATACCTCTCCTTGCAGTCCAGAAAGCAAATAGCGGTTGCACTTATTGGCTCACGCCTGGACTACTGTAATGCGCTATATGCGGGGCTTAATAGGAGCCTCCTACAGCGCTTACAGGTGGTTCAGAATGCCACAGCCAGATTTGCACTGGATGCTCCTAGACGCTCTTCGGCCACATTGGCCAGGAAAGCGTTGCATTGGCTACCGGTGGAATACCGTGTTCGGTTTAAGGTCTTATGTATGACCTATAGAGCCATTGCAAAAGGAAGCGACACAGGAGTTGGGTCCATCATCTCCCACTATATCCCTGGAAGGAACTTGCGTTCCTCCGGGAAATTGCTCCTGACAGTCCCCCGGATTCGAAGAGCCAAGTGGGGTGGCAGGGCCTTTTCTACCCTGGCCCCCAAATGGTGGAATGATCTTCCGCTTGATCTTAGATCGTTACCTTCCCTTCAGAAATTTCGAAAGGCTTTAAAAACTCTCCTCTTCCTACAAGCCTATGTGTAAGGATGGATGTTTCAACTTTGATGTGATTGTTAGGCGCCTTGATACCTGCGGGTTATTGTTTTGCGCATTATACATTTTTATCAAATCAAATCAAATCTGATGTAAGAAAACTTGCATCTTTCAAATAGCGATTCCTAGTTAGTCACAAATGGCCCTAACGCAATCTTTTTTTTTTAAGGCAGGCCTTTTTGTTTCAAGGAAAAGGGGATGTGTTTTAAAAAATACAATAAAATGTAATGCTTCATTTCTTAAGCGCAGGCGGAGGTCCGTGTGACCACTGCTCTTAAAAAATATTAGTTTCAACATTCCCATAGAGGAAGGGATTCCATTTGTGGAGGGTTGCCACCTCCTTTGAGGTGTTGGCAAAAAATTAATGTTTTGCGTCCGTAATTTGGTTGCAAAACATTCATAGATACCACTGTGATTCTGAATTTGGAAGGGATGCATTCGAATTAGGCCATTTCAGACTGCAAAAATGCTTTGTACATATGGGCTTGAGAGACACAAAACAGTGCTGTTGAAATGTATGCCTCTGAATGATGAAGAATAGGAATTCTGGTTTTTGTGGTTCAGCTATATGCATCCAAGAGAGTTCAGCAGCATTAACCACCGTGCCTGCTACCACAGTATCACAAAGGAGTCTAAGGTAGAAGAGGGGGAAAATTATGAATGACCCTGTCTGCTTTGTATTAAGCAGGCACTTAATTTCTCTCTGCAAAAATGCAAACATAAATGAACAGCTTGGCTTTTTTAATCCAGATTATACCTTATGGAAGTCTAAGTACTTTTGCACATTTATTACTATACTTTGAGCTCTCCAACGACAAGAGTTTTACAGACGTACAAGGTAAATGTATAAAGTTGGACAAAAAACAATGGGCTTCGTTTACAATATTTTGATGCACCGCAGTGCAGCAAGCCTTCCTGCTGTGCTGCTGTGCATCAAAGTAATAGGGTAGAATGCGTTGATCTACAAGATACAGCACATTCATGTCCTTCTCATCTGCACTGGCACACAAGCAGCAGCGGAGAGCCAGCACAGATACCCTTGCATCATTTTGCAAGGGTGCCTGTGTTGAGGGGCTGATTGTTTTTGGGCGGGTAGGGACTCCATCTTGTTTTTGGGCAGGAAGGGACTCCATCTTGCACAAAAGCAAAAACAATCATTAAAGGTATTTTCCTCTTTCTAAGCATGCTGCAGAAATCCTACGCCTCCCCAGGGTTGCGATTCCTCATAAATATGGGAATGCTTCAGCTACATGGGTGTTGTGTGGGAACACCCACAGCAACACCCATGGAACACCCTTGTCACGCAGTGTATTGTGTGTAAGGGGCCCATATTTACAAGGGCCTGAAAAGCCACATAAAGTGGCTTAGCGTGACCTCGTAAATAGGCTGTGGCACATTGCGTCGCCGGAGCCTCAAACAAGTGACTCTCCGGTAGTGCAAAAGTGCTGCTATGGTCTAGTAAATGAGGCCCAATAAGTTTGCCATCATTTTCAAGGAAAATAATTCCTTAACCCCGTTTTCTCCACTGTCGCTTCCTATCAGAATGCAACTTCCTTGCCTTGACTTAGTTTGTGATGTTTGCAGCGATGGATGCTAAAAACATGATGAGGCCAATTTTAATGTCCATCACATCACCATATCCATATTCATATCACTCTAATTCAAATAAAACGCAATTCACGCTGTGTAGGACAGAAACCATCATTTTAGGTAGAGTTTCTCACACAGTGCAGTGGTCTTGCTGTGAAAGGCATATTGTGGGCTTACCAGGAACACCCAGATGCTTGTAGCCCACTCATTGCTTACCAATGTTGACTTTCCTGCCACTTTCATTTGCCTGCTTCTTATTACAGCTTGCCAATCCTGTATTTGTCCTTGCCATGGAACAAAGACCCTTTACCATCTCTTTTGATTTTGTGTTTTCTTACACAGCTGTTTCCTTAGTGTACTGCCCTCCACCTAAACTACATATTTCTCTGCCATCTGTGGGCATCTTCCCACCCCCTTCATGTTCCACTTGCTCTTGTGTCATTCCCATTGGCTTCACACATATGTACTTCTCCCTCACCAGCTCCAAGCTGCCCTATCAGACATTGCTAATCCTCCGCACCTCATCTTTCATGCTGCTTCTGTCCTTCCTGACCTCCATGTTGCTTCTCCCAACTCACACCCTCCTTCTCTGACACCTGCTGTTTTAACTCCCTATCTTTGCCCTCCGTGTTGTTACAGTCCCCTCTGCCCTCCACCTGCACCCTCCTCTGTTACATGTTGCTTCTCCTCCTCGCTCCACTTCCTCCCACCAGTAGCCTCTTTACTACTTCCCATCCCTGCTTCAAAAAACTCACTCTCTGCATTTTTCTCTTTATTTGTCGATCGAACTTGGATCGGCAAATGAAATGAAAAAAAAAGCAGCTGTATCATTTTGTAGACATGCATTTACTTGATGCATGCATCTACAAAATCTTGCAGCCGTCTAGGTCATAGGCTTTTTAGCCATTGTTAGACTTGAAATCCTTGGTGTGGTTTTCCCTAACTTTTTTCATTCAGACATGCTCTTTTTGCTGACTTTTTTTTTTTTTTGCAGACCTCATGATACTGTGCACTTTACCACCGCTAATCTGTGCTAAAGTGCTGGTGCTCCTTCCCCTAAAACATGGTAATAATGGCCTATATCCAATTGCCAGCTTTAATTTACTTGTAAGTCCCTAGTAATGTGGCCCTACATATGCCCAGGGCTGTAAATGAAATGCTGCTTTTGGGCCTGAAACATTCATTGTGCCACCCACTTTAGCACTCTAAGCATCCCTCACGCAGGCCATTACACAGCCTGTGTGTATAGTTTTAAACTGACATTTCGACCTAACAAAGTAAACCTTTTGCCAGGCCCAAGCCTTATTTTTTTAATACATAAAAGTAACCCCTAGTGTAGGCCCTGGACAGCCCAGAGTGCGCGATGCAATGAATTTAAAAAATGGGATATATGTACTTTCAAATTTGGCAAGGTCTAGTAGTGAACAACTACTGCAAGGCCAACCTCTCCCAAAGGAAGACATTGGAATCACCTTATCACATTTTATAAGTGTAATTTCCACATTGGAACCAGTAACCAGTTCATGTTTGTTGTCTCTGGAATCACAAATAAAAACTCCTAACTTATGGTGAAGGCGGATTTAAATTGTAATTCTAGAATTGCCACTAGAAAGTTCACATTTTCCTGACTTTGCCATTTAGTGTCCGGGTCACATGACTGGGTGTTGCTGACAGTTGAGCTTAATGTGCTCCTCTTAGAACACCACACACAATAGGGAGCTTAGGTTGGGCCGTCACTGGAAGGATAGGAGGAAGGAGCTGTGTGCAGCCTCACTTACACTTCAATATGCTGTGTCCTACCTCCACACAAAGGGTACTTAATCTGGAGTTGGGGCAGGGAGGGCTAGATGCCTGGGGAGTTCAGAGAGAAACCGGGGACTTCAGAGAGAAACCTCTAGATGTTTCTTTTCCACTTCAAAGGCACAATGAGGTATTAATACTGGACTGCAGAAACCAACTCTTCAGTACACGCCTGGACCTGTGGATACTCTGCCAGGGAGAAAAACGGCTGTGCTGCTACAATAACTGCCATTCTTCTAGACTGTTGCTCTAAAGGAACTGCTTCCATACTGTACTGACCGGCTGCCCTCTTGCTTGCAGAAGAAGAACTGGGCCTGCAACACCAGCTTGAACCCAGGACCCCAGAGTGACTCAGAGGGATAGTCTAATGGCCTCCTGATGTGAGCCTTAGGGGTGTAAAAGGCTCCCCAGACAGATCCTGGACCAGCTGCAGTGAGTTCTTTACCCCCAAGCGGTGCCTCTCAGACACCTGGACCCTTAATGTTGTAAAAAGGGCAGGCAGATTAGATCGATAACCCTTTCAAGGATTGCCCGGCGCTGGCCGCCTCTCACCCAACTCAAGATTACCAAACAAAGAGGCAGGCGCTGGAGACTGGAAGGCAGGAAACAGGAGTTTATTCCAACGGAGCAGAACACGTCAAATCAGACAACAGGGTATCTTCTCGAGGTGCTCTAACCGCATCTCCGAGGCCTGGCCTCTTATACACAGTTTTATGGCTTTATTGCATACATTGCATCCGTAACATTTCTTTGAAGTACAGAAAGACATCCTCGGAATCCCCGGTTCAGGCCCGTTCCCACACACATCTACAGTAGAAGTTCCCACCCCGATCTCAGCATGTGATGGCTATCGCGCAGCTGGACATTCCGCTGGGAACGGGAATGCGGGCGATCGGTCGGATCTAGGGGTGTGAAGGCATTGATTAATCCCCGCTCCTTTGATGTAGGGTGAGTTCCTACTGTAGGGGCCAATAAACTGCATCTGCTGGGCTAGGTGATGGCCTGGGAACGGGTCGGACAATCGGACAAGGAAGAAGAGGTTATCAAAGGGAATGAGATGAAAGGAGTGTGGGGGTTCAGCACGGGATGTGGCTCTGAGGCAGGGTCGCGCTGGAGGTGCGTTTATGGCCCAGGCAGGAGAGATCGGGGGCTGTCAGAGCGCGGGGGATGCTTGCGAGGCCAGAGAGTGAGGGGGAGAGACGTGCTGGCTATCGGCAGTGGGCAGAGAGGCCATGGCATTCAAAATGGCTGCTGCTTACGCGCACGTATGGTTCTGAAAGGAGACAAGATGGCGCCGATAATGTTTATGCCACAATCTAGATTTTAACAGTCCTCCCTTTTCAACATATCTAGCCAGCTTGTCAATTTACGTCTATCCCCATTATATTTCGTATTTCAATGTCATACAAAGCTTTCATGCGTTCAGCTTCAAAGTCCAGAGTCTTATGGCAGATACAATTAGCAACAAGTGAGCATAGGGGTGGCAGGCATTGAATACCCAGGCAGTATCCACATATTACGGTAATCGGTATCAATATGATCATTAACAACCTCCACTCCCAGTCCTTTACAGTACTCCAGAACCAACTCCCAAGCGACCACTCTTCTTGTTCCTGATGAACCTCTGAGGAAAGTCTGTGGAGGTGTTCAATGGCTTTGTAGATTGAGGGCGAATTGTCTGGTATGTATGTGCAGCAGCTGGACCCGATGATACGACATGCCCCTCCACGGTCCGCTAGAACCACATCTAGAACAAGGCGGTTCTGGAGGGCCACCAGGCGGACCGCCTGAAGCTCGGCTGTGTTGTTAGTGAGGATGCCAGCCGTAATGTTCATTGTCGTTTCAACTGCCTGGGTCAAATGTCTGATGGCTCGGCTGTTCGCCATCGGACCCCAGAGCGGGACAAGTCCCTTCACTGCGTCCATGAACTGTGCTCCGGCAGAGTCGGCTTGCTCAATGTCTCTTGCTCGCTTTTGTCGGTGATGGTTTGCTGGAGCCACATAGGTTGGTGTAAGGATGAAGGCAATGTAGCAGGTACCTCCCCAGCCCTTTGGGAGCCAGGTGTAGGCTTTCGTACCACAGATAAAGTACATGTTTGGAGAGGTGACAAAAGAGGGTGGATCAGTTGAGTCCAAAGTTCTGGTGATGCGGCAAGCACTGTGGCCCACCATTTGTATCCCAAGGCCCTTGATGCATACCAGGCCCGAGACATTGACGACAGATAGGGCTACAGTCAGGGTGGCAGACGTTCGTTTCCGGAGGTAGGAGAAGGTGGGTCTGGCTGGATTGTTGAACACCTGCATTTCAACTCGCTCTTTGGCGGGGATGTCCATGTGAACGGAGGTGTTGGATGTTAGAGGGCAAAAGGGAGTGGCATTTCTTCCTGTTTTGTTCAGCCAGACCCCATGATAAAAGCGTGACATAGTTTCGCTGGAAGTGGCATTGTCCCTGTAACTCTCTTGCAAGAGGCTCAGCCAAGCGAGGCAGGAACCATGAACAGAGAAAGGCGAAGGGATGAAGGGGATGGAATGTCTGGCGGCATGTGGTATCAACCCACAGATCCAGCAATTTGTGGCATTGGCAGCAAGGTTGTGTTGGTGCAGCAACTGTACGAAGGAGTTGTTCCAGAACTCCTTACGTCTTTCTCGGAGTTGAGGTGAAAGAGAGACCAGGTAGTGTTCTTTCATGGTGGTAGGCTGTGCAGTTGCTAGGAATGTCTTATGAGCCGGTGTGCTCTCTTCCACAATCCAGAGGGTGGTCAAGAGGAGGAGGCAAAAGAGAAGGGCGATAAAGAGGGCAATAGTCTTTGAGCTGTGTAACCTGTTTGTCTTCGGGTTTCTGTAGTGGGTCTTCGGATGTCCGGTTGCTTCCATCATCTTCGTATCGGGCGCTTCCATCACTTTCAAGGGGCTCGGTAGCGGGCAGAATCACAAACTTCATTTGGCTTCTCTCCTGACAGCCTTAGTAGGGTTAGGCCGCCGCTCTGAGAATTGTAACTTAGTCAGTGGTCTGCTTAGCCGAAGCTCCCTCCTTTCTTCGCAGGTTATACCCTTCTCTGGATGGCACAGTGGGATCAGGGGATTCTGCCAATTCGAGTGTCTCTGTTTCAGGGTAGCAGCTCAGGGATGGTCGGTCTTTATTCAGGAGCTCTTCTTGGGTGGTCACGTCTTTGGTCGATGTCAGGGTTGGGGAGATCTTCTTGCAATGGTGTGCGTGCAGCCAATTTTGTTTCCCCTTCACTCGAAGAGCTGTTCGGGTGGTGATCAAGACTTGCCAGGGGCCCGTCCACCGGGGTTCCAGACTCTTCGCACGCTTGAAGTTCCGGACTAGGACGTAGTCGCCGGGTTGGAGGTCATGTCCGGGGCCCCTGGAAGCATCGGGGATGGCCTGCAGCACCTGTTGATGGATAATAGACAGTGTTTTGGTCAAATTGTACAAATAGTCAGACATAAGGACATCCGGGACGTCGTGAATGGATGTCGGTTTTGGTGCAGACCAGATGCTCATGGGTCTGCCAAAAACGACCTCATAAGGGGTCAAGTGGTGTTTGGTGGGGGTGGAACGCATTGACAGCGTCTGGCCATTTCAGCCCTGTGGTAGCCACTATCTTTGCTAGTTTGAGCTTTAGTGTGGCATTATGTCGCTCAACCAGTCCAGCAGATTGGGGGTGGAAGACTGCATGGAACTTCTGTCGTACCCCCAACCCCTTTAAGATAAGTTGGATAACCTCGGCTACGAAGTGGGGGCCATTGTCGCTCCACAAGATTCGACAAAGGCCGTAGCGAGGGAAGAACTCTTTCAGTAGTACCTTGGCAGTGCCAATGGCAGTGTTGTCACGAGTCGGGTAGGCTTCCACCCACTTGCTAAATGCGCACACAACAACAAGCACGTACTTCAATCCTTGACATCTTTCTAACTGGATATAGTCCATCTGAAGGACTTCAAATGGATGGTTGGGGACCCCAAACCCTCCCCGGGGTATGACAGTTCCGTTCCCAGGGTTGTGTTGCAGACAGACTAGGCATTGTTGGACTAGACGTTTGGCTGAGTCTGTGATTTTGTCGTTGTGCCAAACTCTGGAGACAAGTTTGGCCATAGGGGCCGATCCTATGTGTGCAGGGGAGTGAGCCATGGTCAGGATAGGGATCAAGTATGAGTTGGGTAGCAACCATTTGTTTGTGTCTTTTGTCCGCCAGCAGCCTTCATCGTCTTTCAGTCCCACCCGTGCCCATTCAGTCAATTCGTGTGGTGCGCTGGCCATCTGGATGTCCCTAATGGTCTCCCTAGCGTCTTTCCACTTTTCTGTCTGTGACCTGGTCACGTATATGCATGTTGTCGTCCTATTCTCAGCTGTCGTTCGGGCGGTGACGTCAGCCAGTGCATTCCCCTGTCCAATGATATCCGTCACCTTTTTGTGTGCCTGACATTTGATCACAGCAAGTCGTTTGGGAAGGAGGACCGCTTCAGTCAGAGCGGAGACTAGATCTCCGTGCAGGATAGGAGTGCCGTGTGAGGTTAGGAATCCCCTCTCCTTCCACAGGAGCCCGAAATGATGAACCACCCCGAAGGCATACTGGCTGTCGGTGTAAATGTTTGCTGTCGTCCCTGCTGCTAGGATACATGCTCGTGTGAGGGCAATTAGTTCTGCTGCCTGTGCAGACCTTTGTGGGATGCGGGCGGTCTCAACTACAGTTCGGGCTGTGGTACCTGCATAAGCAGCTGAGGTGGTGCCATCGGTGAGTTTGATACAAGAGCCATCCACCCATAGCTCTCCGTCAGGATCTGGGAAAGCTGTATCTCGAAGGTCAACCCTACTCCTAGTCTGTTCGTCCGTAAGGGTCACACAGTCATGCATAGGGGGTACATTGGGATCGTTCTCAGGCAGAGGCAACAAGGTGGCTGGGTTCAGCGTGGTGCATCTTTTCAGCGTGATGTGGGGTGCAAGCAGAGTTAGTTCGTACCCAGTCAGTCGTGCGCTAGTCAGGTGTTGTGTCTTAGTCTGGTTCAGGAGGGTGTCGACAGCATGGGGCACTAACACCGTGAGGGAATTTGAGAGTACGATCCCCTCACTTTGTCAGATAGAGACAGCAGCAGCAGCTACGGCTCGAAGGCAGGCAGGCAAAGCTCTCGCTACAGGGTCAAGAGTGGCAGAGAAGTAGGCACATGGGCATTGCTTGGGACCAATGCTTTGAGTCAGGACAGACAAAGGGCATCCCTCCCTTTCGTGAGTGTAGAGAGAGAAGGGTTTTGTGTAATCAGGGGTTCCTAGGACAGGTGCAGAACAAAGGGCGTCTCGTAGTTCTTTGAAGGAAGATTGGCATTCAGGGGTCCAAGGGAGCGGGAAGGGGACATCTTTAGCCAGCAGAGAAAGTAGTGGTTTTACGATGAGGCTGAAATTTGGCAACCATTGCCGGCAGAAGGAGGTGAGGCCTACCAGGGAGCGGACTTGCTTCTGGGTTTTAGGGACAGGGGTTTCTAGAATGGCCTGAATTCGATCGGGTGTAAGCTTTTTTCCGTCTTTGGACAGGAGATGGCCTAGGTAAGTGACTTGAGGTTGGCAGAATTGCAACTTCTTCTTGGAGACCTTGTGGCCATTTTCCGCGAGGAAGTGCAGGAGTTGGATGGTGGCTGTGACTGCAAGTGGAGTGGTGTCGGCCGCCAAAAGGATATCATCGACGTACTGTATCAACACCACTCCATCCGGTAACTGGACTGCGTCCAGCTGTCTCTTGGGGGCCTGCCTGTAGATGCTGGGGCTTTCAGTGTAGCCTTGGGGTGCTCTACAAAATCTATATGAGCGGGATTTTAAGGTGAAGCCGAAGAGATAGCCGCTGTCTGGGTGGATGGGGATGGAGAAGAATGCATTTTTGAGATCGATTACCGTGAAGGTGGTGGCAGTGGAAGGAATCAGAGTCAAAATGGTGGTGATGTCTGAGACTACGGGGTACTGAGGAACAACTACTTTGTTAACCTCTCGTAGGTCGATGATGAAGCGGTGCTTCCTCTACCACTCCTGCATCTACCAGGGACTGGATGATTTTTACCAATGTCTTCTCGCCCTCGGGCGATATCCGATACTGTGGAAGTTTTGGGAGCACTGCGTCTGGTCGAACAGTTATATGCACAGGGTCTATCATCATGCGTCCTACGTCCGAGTCAGTTTTTGCCCACAGGTACAGAGGCAGGGGGTCGAGTAAGGACCAGTCAGCATCAGTGATGGAAAACATACGTCGTGAGGGACAAGATCTGAGCAGAGTTGGGTTGTCGTGTAGAATGACTCGAACCCCGTCTTGCGAACACCTGATAGTAGCTCGGAAATGTTTCAATAAGTCAAGTCCCATAATGGCATCGGGGTGTTGGAGGAGAGCAAAAACGTCGTGTCAGTGGTGTTATTGTCCAAGTTAAAGGAGATCGGTGTGGACAAGGGATTAGTGGAGGGCGTTCCATCAAAACCTATCGATGTTACATGTGAGCCAGACAAGGGTGCCCTTGGAATCAGTCGTTTAGATAACGCACTACGTGTTGCACCAGTATCTACCAAAAATGGAGACTTTGTACCCAGGACCTTAGCGGTGACACAAGGACCTTGCTGGTCAACATAGAGCTCGACTGGATCCCTCCCTTGCCCTAGGCAGTCCTATGCGAAGTCGTGGGCATTGTCGCAGTCAGTCTGTTGGCATTGGTTCTGTCGGGGCGGTCAAACGTGTTCGGTCTGCCTGATCTGTCGTTGGTGTGCCCTCGTCCCTGTCCTCTATTTCTTGACCCACCCGCTACATCTCTTGTGTCGCTATTTTTGAGTGCTTCTTGCAGAAATGGACATTGAGACTTCCAATGACCAAATCCTTTGCAAAACGCACACTGGTTTTCATCGATGTCTGTTCGTGGAGCGTTGGGTGTGGGCGTGCGGTCTCTAGGGGGTGGATTTCTAGGAGCATTCGAGTGGTAGTTTCCTTTATACTGTTCCCTTCCTATAGTCACTCCTTGCAATTGAGCAATCATCACTCTTTCTTTCAAGTCCTTTTTCTTTTTCTCAGTCGCTCGGTCGTTCTCGTTCTTTTGACGTTCATAGTATTGAGCCATCTGAAGGATAGCCGCGGGCTTGGAGGCCGCCCAGCTACTCTCACTAGTCTGCAGCTTCTGCGAGACTTCAGGTGTCAGGCCTTTCACGTAATTCTGGACAAACAGATGATGTCCGGTTGCGGTGGTCATGTCCTGGCCACTGTAATCGGAGAACACCGTTTCAAACCGGGAGAAGTATTCTGATACGTCTTCCTGAGGTTTCTGGCGGCAGGCCGTTACTATCGACCAGTCCACCTTCCTTTCTGGGACTAGGGTTTTCAGTTTCTGCACAATCTTATCTGGTAGGTCTAAAATGGCTTTCAAAGGTTTCTGTCCGGGCTCTCGTTGCTTGTCTATGCCACCAAGTTGTGACCAGGTATGTCCGAACAGCTCAAGGTGTCGACTTTCCGGATTTGCTTCCACACATCAGCTGGCAGACATAGCCCGAAAAACAAATCGATGTCCGCTAGGGTCATAATCGTCGAACCCAGGGCCGTGCCTAATTCTGTATAGAAGGCAGTGGGGTTCTTTCGTAGATCAGGCAAGGACTTTCGGAAAGTCAGGATGCCTTGCCGATCCCAGGGTTGGTAAACCCAGTTGTAAACTACCCTCCCTCTCGCATCTTGGTGGTTAATATCATCATGTGTTCCCTGACCTCGTGGGGGAACTCAATAGGGAGCGGCCTCCTTTATGGGCATCATTGTGTCAACTTTTTCTACTCGGGGTTCAGTCGCTACAGGAGTCGTAGTGTTAGTTCCTAGTTTCTGTTCAGTGAGGTGGCGGAAAACTTCAAGCGTACGCGTGAAGAGGTTCGTCACATCACACTCGCTTTCATCTCCAATGTCAACTTTCCTATACAGATTCGTTAGGTTTTCAGGGCCTTTGTCTTGGTATCGGTCTTCATAGGCATTGAGGGTATGGTAACAAAGGCGTACAACAAAGTGTCGTCTGTGGCTATTGGCATAGGTATTGTACATATCAGTTACATAATCTTCACTTTCCCTTCGTTCCACCAGTGTCTTTACAATCTTATAGATCCCTGCTCGTTCATCCTTGCTTAATCGATTCAGTCTAGTGGAGTCTTCCTTCCTAGTTTCGGGGTCATCTGATGTCGCCGCTCGCGCTGCATTGAGTACAAGGGGTTCGGTCGGCGCAGAGGCCATGAGGACCGAGGTTCTGGCACTACTCTCGCCGGTCGCTGGGGGCTGCGAGTGTTGCGCTAAGAGTTGGGAAGGGGCATATGGAGGGGGCATGTAGATGATCGGGGGACCTAATAGCAAATCATCGTTCGTTCGTTGTTTCGAAGGTAGCTCAGGGTAAAGCGTAGAGGGTGTCCTAACGGGACACTGGCCCGATGTTTCGGATTCTTGTTTCAGCTTGGCTTCCTCTCTTTCTTTTATTTCTTCCTTCAACTTGTTAGCGGCTAAGTGAGCTGCTTTCCGTAATTCCTTTTCTAACCTTACTTCATTTCTCTTTTTCTGCTGCTCTGCTTCTTTACGCCACATGCCGAGACTATCAAGCATAGTGGGTGTTGTCTTATTGTTACGAAGGGCTGTTCCCAGCACATTTATTTTATCGTCATCAAAGGATCCTATCAGTGGCCACTGACTTTCCTGATCCTTTCTCGTGTATCTATGCCACAGCTTACTATAAGCCACGGCGACTAGTCCATATTTAGTAAACATGTCCTTATTAGGGGTGCCTTCCAGTGGAGCCGGATGGTTCAACTCTAATAAGCGGTCCGGGCTGAACCAACTACCAACAAATGGGGAGAAGATAGGCATGACGATTTACAATGGGGAAAAAAGACTGCACTACCTATCCTTCACTGTTTGTAAAGACTAGACAGAATATTTCTATTCTGTGCTTATTTGCAAAATAGAGAATAATCCAAAGAGAACCAATTCCAAACAGTCAATGTTTGGATAAACAATCAATCAAATGGAGAGGGAAGTAGGCACGACGGGTAACAAAGGGGGCAAAGGCCTGCGTTACCTACCCTTCACTATCTGCAAAGAGAGAATACTCCTATTCTTCCCCGTTTGCAGACAGAGAATCTCCCTGAAACAATCAAATGAGTAATACTAGTATTTTCAAACAATCAAACAATCAATTCGCAATTTGTCGTGATGCACGACCTTACCCGGACCGCATGGACAGTTTCTTGTCTTCCGCTTCCAGCGCCCGATCGTCCTCTATTTTCCGTAATTGCTGCGGCACTCCTGATGGTTCCCAGTCAGGACCGTAGATCACTCGAGAGAGGTCTGCTCGGAACCGGTGAAGTTCGGATGATCGGCTGCCAGACGAGGGTCTATCGGGCAGGAGCTCTTCCCGATCGTTGCAGTCGTTCACACTGTCGTCAGGACCTCTCCCACTGGATCCAGGTGTCGCTGATGGGCCCCACGTTTGGGACGCCAATTGTAAAAAGGGCAGGCAGATTAGATCGATAACCCTTTCAAGGATTGCCTGGCGCTGGCCGCCTCTCACCCAACTCAAGATTACCAAACAAAGAGGCAGGTGCTGGAGACTGGAAGGCAGGAAACAGGAGTTTATTCCGACGGAGCAGAACACGTCAAATCAGACAACAGGGTATCTTCTCGAGGTGCTCTAACCGAATCTCCAAGGCCTGGCCTCTTATACACAGTTTTATGGCTTTATTGCATACATTGCATCCGTAACATTTCTTTGAAGTACAGAAAGACATCCTCGGAATCCCCGGTTCAGGCCCGTTCCCACACACATCTACAGTAGAAGTTCCCACCCCGATCTCAGCATGTGATGGCTATCGCGCAGCTGGACATTCCGCTGGGAACGGGAATGCGGGCGATCGGTCGGATCTAGGGGTGTGAAGGCATTGATTAATCCCCGCTCCTTTGATGTAGGGTGAGTTCCTACTGTAGGGGCCAATAAACTGCATCTGCTGGGCTAGGTGATGGCCTGGGAACGGGTCGGACAATAGGACAAGGAGGAAGAGGTTATCAAAGGGAATGAGATGAAAGGAGTGTGGGGGTTCAGCACGGGATATGGCTCTGAGGCAGGGTCACGCTGGAGGTGCGTTTATGGCCCAGGCAGGAGAGATCGGGGGCTGTCAGAGCGCGGGGGATGCTTGCGAGGCCAGAGAGTGAGGGGGAGAGACGTGCTGGCTATCGGCAGAGGGCAGAGAGGCCATGGCATTCAAAATGGCTGCTGCTTACGCGCACGTATGGTTCTGAAAGGAGACAAGATGGTGCCGATAATGTTTATGCCACGATCTAGATTTTAACAGTGTGGCTCACAGTAGCCGAAATCAAGCTTTTGGGCTCTTTGCAACCAAGGATGGGCCCGTTTGCACCGTGATGGCACCACTTGCTCTGAAAACCAGCGCAAACCTCCACCAGCCTGTCTCTTTGCACTGCAGGATTGATCGCCTGTGGGGGACCGCCAATGTGAAACTCCAGCTCGCCAATCCTCGACACCTGACCTGCTCTTTGTGCCATGCTGACAACCTCCCGGCTGCTCTCCTTGCTCCTTGAGGCCCTGTCCAACATGAATGGAAATATTGGCAGAAAACTTGAGAAGTTAAAACTTCAGCGGGACTAATGCAAGACTGTATCTGACCTGCACTCCATCGCGGTCGGCCTGAACATTTGACATTGACCCCGTCCAGCGCAACCAGATATCTGTGGTTGGTGCTTTGTGCTTTACGCTCAATTGTTTACTTTATTCATTAAAAATTCATATCTCCGGTTCTACTGATTGGATTTTTATTGTTTTGGTCTTGTTTTATTCAGCAAATTCATTTGTATTCTTCCAACCTGGTGCGGGATCTTTTTGTGTGGTGTTTTCACTGTTTTGCTGTTTGAAGTGTTTCACAAAGACTTTACACATTGCCTCTAAGTTAAGCCTGACTGCTCTGTGTCAAACTACCAGGGAGTTGAGCATAGGGTGATTGGGGTTTGGTTGTGCCTTAGCCTGATGAGGCAGCCAGTAACCCAATTACTCACAGCCACGCTGCACAGCATTGGGGATGGTGTACAGCATGGGAAAAAACCTTGGACAAATCCAGTGGGCCCAAAAGGCAAGAAGTATTGGCTTTGCCACTGCTTGTTATTTTTATGGTATTGGGTTGGAGGAGCAGGAATACAGGTTGCATCCGCACAAAACACAATCCTCTTCAAGACCCCAACCACTCCTCTCACTCAGTCAAAAGTCTTTAGAGGCTGGCTGGTCTTTAATTTTATATTGCCAAATTAAATAAAATTAATCTGAAAATAAATCATGCATTTAAACATTAACAGAATATGTTGAAATATTTAAGTCCCTTTGCTTTCAAGGACACAGCAATGTCTCTCTCAGTGTCTCTTGGATGTGACGCTTACGGCTGCGTCACAAAGACACCATGGTATTAGGCTTGTGTTGTGACCAGGTTCCTGCACACACTGAAGCATCACAAGGAGCTGACGTCACGGGTGACATCATAATCACTGCAGTGTTTAAATAGACAGGAGCAGCTGCTGGCTCTTGACTTGTCTTGAGCAGAGTTGTTCAGCAGAGGTGACTTTTGTGTCTCTGGTGACTCGTTACTTCTGTTTCAGGTACGTTTTCTGGACCCTTGGCCTTTACCCTTGGCCTTTTTTTACTACGAGTTCTCAGTGGAAGGATGAACTCCCATATTTTAAGTCTTATTATGATTTGCCTTTCATTCCATCACTTACAGGTCTAAATCGCTGAAAAGCAATTAACAAACACTTATCAAAAGTTAAAGAAATCGGTAGGAGGAGGAGGAGAGAGGCGGAGGAAAGAGCGGGGTGTCCCCGATGGGGGACCCACGACTGAGTCCTGAGGAGGAGGAGGAGGAGAGAGGCGGAGGAAAGAGTGGGGTGTCCCCGATGGAGGACCCACAGCCGAGTACAGAGGAGGAGCAGGAGAGCCCGAGCCTGTGAGTCGAGGGTTCACTGGAAGCTGATGGGGGCTGGGGTGGGGGGACGAACGTTGTTGAAAAAGCCAGATGTACATTGTGCAGAGCACATCTGGAAACAGGGAGACATAAACGTGAATTTCATTTACACAATATTATCACACCTAATTATAACCTGTAATGTATTCAGAGGTGTGGCTCCCAATGGTGCAGCCGGTGCAGTGACACCAAGGCCCGAGGCCTTATTGACCCACTGAATCTTATTTATTGTTGTATTTTACTAGCTGTCCAACAGGAAGGGAGTCCATTTGCTTTGCTTGCACATGGATTCATAGCACACTTGCTATGCCCGTGAATGTGTTTGTTTTTTTAATTTGAAAACGTGAGGGAAGTGTTCCCACCTTTCCTATCAATGAGGAAGGCCATTGATAAACGAGCTCCCCTTGCCTACATTGTTCCTAGGCAGTCAAGGGAAAAGCAGTTCCGCCTTTTTTAAACTTTATGAAAACTAGTGTAACCCAGAACAAGGCTGCAAAACGAGTGTAACCCAGAACAAGGCTGCAAAACGAGTGTAACCCAGAACAAGGCTGCAAAACGAGTGTAACCCAGAACAAGGCTGCACCCTGGGCTAACGAGTGCTTGTGCTCCACACTAGAGGAGTTCCACTCACTGGTACCAACATTTGTCTAAGTTACACCTACAGAGTGCTCTGAGAAGATTCTGCTTTGGCCAGACTGTCCAGTCGGGCAAACAGACAGACCCCCGAGAGGCTGGAGCCCCTGGAGCAGTGCTTAATTTGTAAAAAAAAAAAAAAAGATACCTGCCAGGGCTCCCGTCAGGATGCCACTGCAGTTTGAACCACACATTGCCCCTGACATGCTGTCAATGATAGCAGCGATACAACTACTAACCATCACACTCCTGCAAGTGTGACATTTCAGGCTATTTCGGGCCGCTGCAGCTATAAGAATGGCTTGGGCGCATGTTTTAGACATTTTGAATGTACATTTAATTAATAGTTAACTGTTATGTTGTGGTCATCACTAACTGAACCAGACAGTGCCACCTTGTGGCAGACTGTCTCAAGCATTGGTGTTGACAATTAAGTGCCAGTGATGACAATTAAGTGTTGGTGCCCAAGACATCCTTGAGCATCTTCCACCTCCTGCATCCGCAGCATCAGGACCACTCAATCGAACTCTATGGCGGTTGTGTTGTAAAATGGAAAGTGCTTTTGGCGCCAAGTAACTGTCCAAATACTCCTCATTTGACCCCTAGACCTTCTTCCTGTCAGGTTTTGGTCACCCAAGTTGTTAAAAAAAAAGAGTAATTGAGAGATTTTCACATATATTTCCAACGCCCTCATTCAAGATCCCTGTCCTCTGATAATCCATATTAGCTTGTGTTTTTGCATTCTTTTGGTCTTTTAAAGCGTTGGAAGCAATATTATTCAGAAACAGTGACTGCATGACATGGCTTTAGGCCATGGGTCCTCACAAACGTTTTTCCCGGGGCCACAAAGTTTGGTCTGTGATGGGACTACGGGCTGCATTGATGTCCGCCAGGTGGCGGTCAATTTGTTGGTGAGGTGGGTTTGGTGTCATGTGAAGCAAAACATACACATCTAGTGTTTGAACTGCACAGTGTGAAAACCAAAAATTGGGATTAAGTCTGGCTTTTCCACTTAACCAAACTGTGTGATCCTAGGCAATTTTTTATTTCACGTTCCCTCCTTTTTTTCTTCATTATCACATGCAAGAAGACCTTCAAAATACATGACTTCATGATGTGTGCGGTACAAAACCTTCTCCTGATTTAATAAACTATAATGTTGTTCATGTATTATAGAAACCCAGGCCACCCAAGGAGAGCACATAACAACTGACCTGCCTCTTACTTCACTGCTATTATTGTTCTCAGGGGGACGAATCAATGTTTCTAATGTTTGAAAATGATCACTGTAAAACAATACTTCTTAATGCATTGCTATATTATGATGTACTAAGATGAAACGGTTCTAGCATCTTAAGAAAATACTAATTTGAATTTTGAGCCAACTTTGTCATACTTTTACACCTTTGCTGCAAGATGTCTTTAAATATGAAGGTGTTTCTAAAGTTAAGCTGTGAAAGACACCCTAGTTACTTCCTTTCTTTTTCTTCAAATAACCTGTAAATAAATGCGTGCTTGTTTATGTAACATATTTTAAATGTTAGTTCTGAGTCGAGTAAACAACAACGCAGTGCTGTGCCTCTGTTGGGGGGGGGGGGATTATTTGAATGTCACTGATTTAGGCCCATTACAAAGGCTGATGAGTACCACCATGTTCCTGTTCTTGTCAGAGAGACTATATCTCAGCACAGGCACATGCGTGATTAGATGCGACGCAGCAATAGTGCTACTAGGTATTGTGGCAATAATCTCTTATGCACTGGAATGCTTCATTAAATCCCTTCCACAACAGCAACTAAAACTTAGCAAATGTAATTGAAAAATTGCTTTGTTTACATGCATAGTTTGGTTTTACAGAATTATCCTATAGAAAATCCTACTCTGCAATGCTTTTTACTCCTTTGGCGCAAACGGGGGCTGAATTTATACATTTTTCCTGGGTTGCTTTATTTTTCCAATACGACCCTGGCTTCCACCAGACACACACTCACCGTAGACCCAAGAGGGCAGGACATCTCTCTGACCGAACTACGATTTATTCTCACCACAATAAAGCATGCACACTTGCAGCGATATAATTGTACGTACTTACCTGAGGAATGTTGAAAAATACTTTTTTCCGATCTAAAGAGGATTTATCATATATTGTTCATTATATTTTCTGCCTAATTTACGTCTTTTGCTGGCTCGGCTCGTGCTTTGGGTCTGGCGGCAAAGACTGGCCCTGACTCGGCTCTCTCCAAGGCTGGGCACGGACCCACCAGAAATGTAGTACCTCCTGCGCCCTGTTGCAGGAGGATGTCAGGAAGTGCAATAGGCGACATGGTTAGGGGGACAGAGGTGAGCGAGGACAGTGGGAGGGGGGGGGGAGCTGGGGTTAACGGGGGCAGCGAGGGAAGGGGCAAAATGAGACACAGGGTCTGAGAGGAGTGAGGCTGGAGGTGAGACTCCTCTGCAGGGACAATGTACACAGGAGGCAGAGGGGAAGGGGGAAGAGGGTGACAGGACTGCAGGTAGAGGCTACCAGAGCTGAGGTGAAGTTATTGGGGTGTCCAGTGAAGGCAAATAAAGTGGGGGCCTGGGGGGCAGAGGTCAGATGAGGGCAGGTTATGGGGAGGGAAACTGAGATGAGAAGGGAACGACTGCGAAGTGCAAAGCGATAGGCACGGCAGCGGGAGAAGGAAGTCAGAAGAGAGACTGAGCTTCAGATGGAGGGTAGCCTGAGATGACAGGACAGTGGAGTGATAAGGGCAGAGGTGACAAAGGACAGCAGTTGAAGGAGGTCATAGGTGAGATGGGACAGCTGGTGGAAGCGAACCACAGGAGACAGGAGGCTGCAGGCTGTAGGGGACATGAGGTGAGACAGGGCAGCGAGGAGGGTATCCGAGGCTAAACAGGACTGCAGAGATGGGGGCCAGATCGTCAGGTGAGACAGGGCAGTGGGCATGATGGGCTTCACGAAAGACGAACTTATGTTCAAGGGCAGCAGAGAAGACACAGGGTATGCGGAAGGGTGACAGAGGTGACATGGGGCTATTGACAGAGAGGCCCAGAGGCAACATGGAGGGAGGGGGATTGGAAAGATGGGACAGTGAGGTGAAGGGTGCTTAGATGGATTGTAACAACAGCGGAATCAAGGGATTAGAAACTTTACGGGACTTCAGGTGGGATGTGGGATTGGACAAAGGGATGAGGGGGCCACAGAAGATCGAGAGCAGGAGGGGGAGTGGGGTCAGAGGTGAGATGAGACAGTGTGGAAGGCAGACGTAGGTTAGCCAGGAGCCTGGTGGTAGCTTGCCATGGACAGGGCTGACGGAGACGGTGTCTTTCTGTGACATGGGACAACTGGGGGAGGAGGGCCAGAGAAGACAATGTGCTGTAGGGCGAGAGGAAGAGGTGAGAAAAGGCAACAGGGATGGTGGGGTAGAGCAGTTACAGGGTAGGGTGGTCAGAGTTGAGACAGGACAGCAAAGGAAGGTAGACAGAAGTGACACAGGACATAGTGATGATGGGGGCCAGAAGTGAAATGGGACAGTTAGGCGAAGTGGACAGAGGTGTGGTGTGACATTGTAGAGAGGGGGAGAAGAGGTGAGCTGTGGAAGCAGGTGGAGGGGGCATAGATGAGACAGGACAGTGGGCCAAGACCAATCCAAGTGCCTTCAGTAGGCCTAGGCCTGTCGCTGGCTATGAAAGGTGGCGTTGTGGCCTGTTTGCTGCCAGTGGACTAGTGCTCCTTTTTAAGAATAAACTAGTATAGTGCCTAAAAGCATTAAGTGACAACCAATGCTATCTGGTCGCTGTGGTCTAAAAGTTCAAGTCAACTGCGATGAAGTGCGGGTCCGATACAGTCCCAAATTAGTTCAGCTGAAGTTTTACCTTTTCAAGTTTTGTGACAACGATCCTTTTCGGGGGGGGGAGTAATTCATGGAAGCAAGGAGAGCAACACTGGAGATGGTTGGCGGAGCTCAAAGAACTGGCCGGTCATCGTGGATGGGTGGACTGGAGCCTCACAGTGCTGATCCATGCCAATGGGAAGACTATACTTGCTGGGCGAAGAGCCAAACTTCCGGCAGCACACGACGATTCTCTGTGCGAGCGGTGTGGTTCCAGTGCAAACTGGCCCGTTCACGGTCGCAAATAGCACACAAGCTTGAACTTAAGAGTTTGAGAAGCACTCCGAGGGCCCACAACATGAGAGGTGTCTCTTAAGGGTCAGGAACTCATTGCAGACGGGTCCAAGAGCTGTAGTCCTGTTGGTTCTTGGTTCCTTTGGGGAGATCTGTGTCCTCTAGTGCTTGTCAAGGGTTAAGAAGCTCTGAATTATCACGTTCGGGGTTAGTACTCAATCTCCCACAATACACTAGTGCAATCCAGTAAAACTCAGTTGTAGCTTGTCAGTTGGAGTGTTAATTTTTTTGGCAGGTACAGGTGGCTTTTTGCAGCACTTTTCTACCTGTTGCTGCTCGGGGAGTCCACTCATTTTCCTTGGGTCAGACACAGTCCTGCTTATGGGGAACCATGAGAGTGCAGCAGGTGTAGTTCTACTGACTGCAAGCCTTCTGTTGTGCAGTCTAAGAATCCACCAGGGCAGTGCTTGTTCTCTTGTTGTTCCAGGCAGTGTGCTGAGGAGATCCTGCAGCTCTGCCATATTCATCCTCCATTCTGGGCTGGCAAAGGGGTGGACACCCCAACCAATGGAGTAAAGTTATCTCCCTGTGCTATGACCACTTTCTGCAAAGTTTGGCATATTTCTGACCCAGAATGCACTGTTCTCCAAATATCAAAATGGAGAAATTCTCTCCTTGGAGCATGTGTCTAGCTTACCAAACCCATAGGTCTGGCCCTTCCAGTCCCTCACTGGATTTAAATAGGGGGGCTCCAATCTGGCTGGATATCAGTGAAGCGGGGGCTGGCCTGAACCCTGTGGCATCTGTTCTGCTGCCTTTGAAGTCCAGTATATCTCCCCAGCCTCCTTCATGTCCCTGGCTTCTTCAGGAAGCTCATCTCCTCCCACCAAATGTCTGTATTGTTTCAGCCCCATGCATCTACACACCTAATCAGGGAGTAGCTTGGCTCAGCCTGTCAAAGGCTGTCAAGTCAGAAGATGCTGCTACAGGGCTGTTTTAGGTAAATGCAGGATAGTAAGTTCTAAAACTGTTTTCCTGCAATAGTTATAATAAATCCGACGGATCACTGAAAGAATATCGACGGACAGAATATCGACCATCAAAAATATCGTTGAGAAAATATCGACAGTCAAAATATCGAGTTTCTATCTACAAACAGGTAAGTACAAAAATATCGTTTACAAAAATATAGTTGTAAAAAATATCGTATTTACTAAAAACAGTGTTAAATTAAATTAATATTAATAATTAATTACTAAAATATACTTAAAATTACTTAAATTAACTTATAATAATTAAATAATTAATGAAAGTTAAATACATATTTTTTTTATTTCATATTTATTAAACATATATATATAGTAATAAAATATAATAAAATAATACCCAAAAACTGAAAACTGACCCTGAACCCTAAAAATACCCCTTTACCCAAAAACTGAAAACTGACCCTGAACCCTAAGAATACCCCTTTACCCAAAAACTGAAAACTGACCCTGAACCCTAAAAATACCCCTTTACCCAAAAACTGAAAACTGACCCTGAACCCTAAAAATACCCCTTTGCCCAAAAACTGAAAAATGACCCTGAACCCTAAAAATACCCCTTTACCCCTTTACCCAAAAACCCAAAACTGACCCTGAACCCTAAAAATACCCCTTTACCCAAAAACCCAAAACTGACCCTGAACCCTAAAAATACCCCTTTACCCAAAAACCCAAAACTGACCCTGAACCCTAAAAATACCCCTTTGCCCAAAAACTGAAAACTGACCCTGAACCCTAAAAATACCCCTTTACCCAAAAACCCAAAACTGACCCTGAACCCTAAAAATAAAAACAATTTTTTTTACTATCTATAGTATATACTTACATATTTTCACTTTCTATATAATTATAGTCGATATTACTGCACTTACCTTAAAAACGATATTTTGGCTGTTGATATTCTGTCCAGTCGATATTTTGTCCAAACGATATTTTTTCCTCGATATTCTGTCCAAACGATATTTTGGAGTCGATATTATGTCTGTGCACCAAATCCGACCTTGGCAAGTTGTTGGGTGTATTGTACCTATTCATTTGATACTAGATATTAGACTTTATTAAAGTTCAATAAAGCCTTCCAATGTTAGCCAATGAGGCTAGCTCCACTACAGTCTAGAAAAATTATGTTTGCTGTTTTCCCTAACAGTGCATATAAAACATATTTTATATTGTTCCCGCTTTTTATATGTAATAAAAAGGTAGTCTTGGACTTTGAAAGTACTTTTAATTCCAAAGTTGAAATTGGAATAGTTTTATTTTACAACCAGCCTGCAAGGCAGGTCTGGCTTTAAAATGACACCAGACGCCACAGCAGTGCGAACTTAAGGGCATTATGTCCACTGGGGTACCTAAACCTATATGTCCTACGATATACTAGGGAATTACAGTAGGTTGTCTTGGTCAATTAGAAATATAGCAATTACAATATACCTTTTAAAGGAAGAGCACAGGCCCTGTGCCTGGTTAGTGGAGCCCAGTGCACTTCCAGAGTCAGTAACCACCAGTATCAGTAAAACAAATGGGAGTGATCAGGGCAAGAAGGATGACTTTCCTACGGGGAGGGTTGAAAGAGCTGAAGTGGGGCAGTGGTGAGTGGGTAGCAAGAGGGGCTTGGGGCAGTGAGGGATGCGAGGTGAGACAGTGCAGCTGGTGGGAGCACAGTTAGAGGTGAGACAGGGCTCCAGAAGAGAGGCACCAAAAGGATACAAAGAGCTATGGGGTTTTGGATTCAGAGGTGTGCTTTAGATAGGTAGCCGTGTGGAGGGGAGAGGTGAGATGGGACACAGGGGGAGAGGGGCAGAGATGAATTGTGGAAATAGGTAATGGGGACCAGAGTTGTAACAGGACAGCTGGAAGGGGGAGAAGGGGGTAAGTTGTGAGGTGTAGTCGCAAGGGGAGAAGTACCAGAGATGAGAAGGGGCATCTTGTGGAAGTAGACTACAGGAGACAAGGGACAAAAAGTGAATGGGGCCAAGGATGAGAAACATTAGCAGGGTGAGTGGGGTCAAAGATGAGACTGGATCATGGGCGTGCAGGTCATAGGGAACTCAGTTTTATGAGGAGAGAGTATAAAGGATAATACAGAACTATGGGGTGAGAGGGAACAGTGGGGCGGAGTGGGCCAGAAATAAGATGGGACAGTGCATAGTGTGGGCAAGAAGAGAGACAGGGCCCTAGAGGAGAGAGGGCAGGGACGCGTCAGCTCCAATCAAGGACCAGAGAGGACATGGGAAAGCAGAGGGTTGGCGTCCAGTGGTGATCAGGACTACAGAGGACCAGAGGTGATCTAGTGTAGTGGGCAGAGGGCTGAGCTAGAGGAAAGAAATAGCTACTGTCGGGAGGAGAGCCACAGGAGACAGCAAAGGTGAGGCAAAACATCAGAAGGTGGACCTTAGAGGGGAAGTGAAGCAGACACAGCTGGGGAAGGGGCCACAGTTGACGCATGGCTGGGCTAGACGGGCAAGAGGTAAGGAAGGGTAGCAAGGAGTAGGTTTTCAGGAGTAAGAAACAGTATGTGTGGGGGTGGGCCATGGGATAGAGGTAACCAATGTGGATTGGCCAGATGTGTGACCAGGCAGTAGAGGGAGATGTGCCAGACATGGGACGTACAGTCAGGGGGAGAGAATCAAAAGTGAGACTACAGTTGGGTGGTGGCCATAGGAGACACTAGGCGATGGCGGAGATAGGCAGCAAGTAAGACTGAGTTACAGGGCCTGGGGGCTAGAGATGAGATGAGATAGTGGGTAAGCAGTGTGGGAGATTAAAAGGCACAGCATTGAAAAAGTAGGCTAGATGTGAGGCAGGGAATTGGGGTGAGAGAGGGGCAAAGGTGAGATAGGGCAGTGTGCTGTTAGAGGCCAAAAAGTGGAATAGGACATCCGGGGAGTGAAGCTGGGGTAGGGCAGTGGTGATATAGGATTAGGAGATGGGGGTTTGAGTTGAGATCGGGCTACGTGGGGAGGGAGACCAGAGGAAAAAGAGAGCGAGGAGTTCAGAGCTGAGAAGAGGTCTGTGGAAATGTAAATGTAAATGTAGTTGAGCTTATATAGCGCACAGCTACCCGCAGTGGGTTTCCCGGCGCTTGCTTAGGGAACCCGTCCTGGTATTCCCCTGTGAGATAGCAGGGTATCCACAAGGTGAAAGTCAGGCATCCCGCCGCGAGGGGCCGTTGTGGAGATTAAGCAAGCTATTGCCCAGAGTCGCAGAGTGTGAACCCGTGAGTCGAGGAGGCACCGGGGCGAGAATTATCGAGTCTGTGGAATTTTTAGCCCAAGACCCGCCGAGGCGGGGAATTGAACCCTGGTACAGGACCGATCTCAGCTTCCGGGTCTGCTGCCTCTAACCCCTGAGCCACACTTCTCCACAAATGAAGGCCAGAGGTGAGACATGAAGGGGTCCCAAGGTGAGACAGAACAGTGGAGTGAACTGGTCAAGGTAAGCGAGACAGAGAAGTGGGAGGTGGGTCCAGAAGTAACAGGGGATGGAGGGAAGTGGCAGTTGTGAGATGGGACGGTACAGTAGGGGGCAAAAGAGGAGACAAGGCATGAAGGGATATGGGGGCCAGAAGTAAGACAAGGAGGGTGTCAGAGGAAACTCAGCATAGCAGAAGGAGGAGAGCCAGTGGTGATGCTGCAAAAGGAGATGCCACAGCTAAGAAATGGCATTGGGGGGAGGTGGCCAGAGCTGAGATGGGACAGTTGGGGGATGAGGTGTTAGAGGTGGGATTGGACAGCTGGTGAAGGGACCCATTTGTTAGAAGAGGCAGCAGTGGCAGAGGGCTAGAAAATAGTTGATAAAGAATGTGGGTGAGCCATAGGAAACATGGGTGGAGTAGGTAGGAGGACGAGAGGCACACATGGCAATAGATGGAGGGTATCCACAGAACACAGAGGGCAGGAGGGGTAGATGGTAGAGAGTGTGACAGGGCAGTAATGGTGAAGGGGGATCCGAGGCAACACAGGGTTGAAGGGAAGGAGGGACAGGGGTCAGATGGGGCCCATCAGCGTGGGGCAAGAGGAGAGAGGGGCAAGCAGTGGAAGGTGGGAAAAGAGGTTTGGTAGAGCAGTGTGGGCAGTGGGTTGAGGGGGGCAGACTTGAGTTGAGACACTGAAGCGAGAGGGCAGAAGTGGAACAGGACAAGGGGGACCAGTGATGAGATGGGGTAGTGGGGAAGAGTGGGCTAGAGGTGAAATGACCTTCTGAAAGAGGGGTCGAACTGTGCCATGAGGAGAAAGGAGTATTAGTGAGACAGAAATGTGGGGCAAGAGGTGCTATGAAACTGTGGAGTAGTGGGTCAGTGGTGGAACAGGGTATTTGGGTGCCAGGTCAAGATTGGGTAACAGGTGCAAGGGAACCAGAGATGAGACAGTAGGTGAAGATGAACCCTGGGTCACAAGGGATAGCAGGGTCGCAGTGCAAGTGGTGAGACTTGTCTGCAGGAATGACTGTGAAGAAAGGAAAAACAGGATTAGAGGGGAGGTGAGATGCAGCCATGGAGGGGGGCAATGGGGCCTGAGTTGACATGGGAAAAAGGTGGAGAGCAGTGCCAAATATGAAAGACAGCATCAAGTCTGGAGGGTCGGGTAAAATAGATCAATAGGGGAGGTGACGTGGAGGAGGAGCAAAGGTGAAACACAGAAAGAGTGCTAAAGGTGAGACAGAGGGAGAGAGAGCCCAGTAGTAAGAGAGAGAGTTACAGGGCATGGGGCAAGAGGTGGCACAGAACACTGATGGGATGGCAGCAAAACCAGACACAGAATAGCTCTGAGCAAGAGATGAAACAGAGTTGCAGGGGTTGAGGAATAGAAGTGAGAACAAGCTATGAGGAAGGGACCACAGAATAAACAGTGAAAAAGTGGGAGAGGTCCATAGGTGAAATGGAGATATGGTGAGAAATTCATACTTGTATACTCAGATGTACCACAGTGACTACCTAACTGGCAATCACAGATGAAGAGGTACACCGGAAGGACCTTGAGGCACAAATAAAAATGATTGAATACTGTGAGGATTTTGGTGTAATATATGGTATGGTTATGCGACCTTGCCATGTAATACACTCGCAAAACTGAATTGGGTCGAGTCAGGCTCATTTGTAAAAAACCTTTAGCTCAACCCTTGGTAGCTGTGGTGTAGAGCAGTCAGGCTTAAACATAGGAACTTAGTGTAAAGCATTTAGAAACACCAAACAATGAAATAAAGTCACACAACATGAAAGAAATGCAACACCAATTTATAAAAATGTATTATATTTTTATGAATTTTTAGACAGCAAGATGAGAAAAATCCACCAGAGGGTTCCGGAGATATAGATTTTAAAGTAAAACCTAAATCTCAGCTTTTTGGTTAAAAGTGCAAAAAGCATTGGTAACTGTAAAGTTTGGAAACGTTTGAGAAGTTTGAAAAACGTTGTTTTCAACTGCTCCGGCACAAGTGGGGCTACCAAATCCAGCAGGGAGAAAGTCAGTAGAGCCAGTAATGAGTATTTGAACATTTTCTTTGTCACGAAAGCAGTCTTAAGTCCATTTTTACACTTTAAATCAAAACCTCCCTAGACTTTAATGGAGTGGAAGCAGGATGCTGAGGATGCTCTGCGGGAATTCCTTGGTCCATGGATATAGTGGGGCAACTGTAGCCACAGAGCTCGAGGTCCCCCGAAGTCCTCCTTGAGCCATAAAAAGACAGCTGCTGCTGTGCTATCGCAATCCATACACAGCTAGTCCAGCGGAATCCTTTGTTGGAGGCTTGTGTCCCTTGGGGACCAATCCAGACTAAGATGACACTCCCGAGTCCAGCAAACTCGGTGCCACTTTTGGCTGTTGAGGATCAGTCCCTTGCGGTGCCCAGCAGCAGCTGGTGACAATTCCAGGAATGTGGCTACGAATGTGCCAGATGGCCCTGGTGCTGCTTTGATGGCCCTCATGCTGCTTCCAGAGGGTCAGCTGACTGATCCTTGGAGTAATTTTTTTTTCTGGGGCACAGTAGCATCTTTTCCTCGAGCCCGGAGCCACAGGTGTAGTTCCCTCTTCACTAGCCCAAGGTGTAGTAGGTGCAGTCCAGAAGACAGTGCAGCCTTCTTGCCAGATGAAAGGGTCAGCAGGGCAGCCGTTCTTTAGTTCTTCCTCCAGTTTTGGCTTGACCTGAAGTGCAGGGTACAAGGGATGTAATCTCAGGGGGGCCAGATTTATGCCCAGAAATTGCCCTGTGGGGTTGATGCCATCACTAACCAATGGGCAACCAGGATTCCTCCTGCCCGGTCACAATTTCCAGCTATGTGTGGCATCTAGAAATCCCAGGGTGCATTATTCTGCACACTCCCAAGATGTCTGAACCCTTCCTTGGATGTTAGGACCTTGGTAGCCCACCCTAGATGTGTGGTTACTAGTGGACTACAAGCTTGTGGGAAAATCTGTTTTTGCACGGGTTTACCCTCTTCTGTTCCTACCGTCGGCCTGTCTACCTGAACAAAGAGGCAACTCTTTAGGAGAGTGATCACCATTTGCCCACCAAATGTGGCTTCGTCTTTTGGGACAACACCCTGAGTGATTTACTGTAAGGGGGTGGTAACATCTCCCTCTGTAACAGACAATCTTTGTTCCTAAGCCTGGTAGTTGTTCACATTACTCCCTAGGAGAGCAGGAGGCTGTCTGGTGGCCAGCGACTGTGTGAGGCCACTGGACAAACTGGACTACAGAGTGCAACTTTCTAAAAGTTGCTTTTCCCCAAAAATGACATTACATTCACATAAGCATAAAGTCGATTTAATGCCACAATTAATTTGATACCTTGAAGTACCCATTTTTAGTAGTCCTATTCAGACATTAGCAGAGCTGAGCGGTCAGCTGATAACTCTGTGTTAGCCTATAGGCTACTAACTATTCCACAGCAAAAACGACAATTTGGACATTTTGCTGTTAGGACATATAACAAATATATGTACTACTTAATAGTGCATAGTTCCCTGCCTCAGAGCTCCATATGCCTTCCTTACATACATTGTTAAGGTAAGTATAGGCTTTGCAATTTGTTTAAATGGTAAAGTCAAACTAGCAGTTTAAATCTGCTCTACCAGCCTGCAGTGGCATGCTGAGAGCCATTTTGTACTTAGTCACACACAGGGTGGCACAACCAGTGCTGCAGCCCTTGGGTAACACTGTCTCACATTTTATTTTATTTTTTTATTTAAGGAGTTTTATATAGCGCTGGCTAGACCCAGAGGTGTCAGAGCACTTTACATAGGAAACAGCAAGTTGCAAGTTACAACATTTCACATAAGTTACAGAATGATTATATAGTCAAGACAGGAGTTACTAGTGAGCACAAAAATCAAGCCCCAAAAAGACCAAGAGAGCTGGAAGTCCACAGGGAGGAGTCTGCGGCATGGAAAACGAGGAGTCATATGTCCGAAGTCCGACATTAGCAGTGAGCCAGAGCCAGTCTCCCCTATAGCTGTTGGTGCAGCTCCACCGGGAATTGGCCATGAAGCTCGGGCTCCCCAGCGTTAGAATGAAGATCATGAAGTGGCCGGAGGTCTTGAGTCAAGAAACGGGAGAGTGGAGATGACAAGGATGGCAGGGTAGGAAAGGGTATGGAGCTTGGCGGCCATCCTACAGTCAGGCAGGTAGAGTCAGTTGGACTCCGTGACTCTGAAGCTAGGCTTGCCGTACGTTCTGTGGTTTGTTTACTCAGCTATGCCATTAATCCGGCTAGAACATCGGGACACCCTTGTCTAATGGGACATCTTCCCTCTCTGGTGGAAATACCTTGGAGGGCGCCATGTTGGGGTCAGGCTCGGCGAGTTCCGATTTAAAAGTATTTGCCGAGTTTGATGGGGGATAAATTTAGGCACTAGCATTACCTCTGAACCAACAATGGGATCGCAAGTGGCTGTTTTCCGCTCTCCCACTCACTGCCTCTGAAGCGCGTCCACTGTTAAGATTGAGATTGGCATACTATGGCACTTTCTCTAGACTCACTCTCCACTCGCAGCATTAGGCTGGCTAACAGACTGAGCGCAGCCGCCATGTCAGGGTCTGGCACAAAGGTCAGGCAGTCCATCGCCAGCTCGTGGCGGCTCAATGTAAGTCCCAAATACACTAAAACTATTGACCGACTATGGCAAAACTAGCGTTTCCGCCAAACAGGGCCCCATTAAGTAATAATCAGACTGGAGGCTGGATCAGTTCACTGCCCTGCGGGTCCGGGTCTCTATCTGTTCCCTTTACCCCTTACTGTCCAGGGTGTGCCAGCTATGCAGAGGTCTCAGCGTCCGTCCCGCCGGCCTCTCCACTTTCCCGCGGCCCCTCTGTGCTCGGTTTCAGTCAGCCTCCTCGTAGGTCCTGGGCCTCGCTGCACACTCCAAGGCCGTCAATCACTTTTAAAGTGCCATCTTGAGGGCGTTCGATCTTGCAGACTCCCCGGGGCAGTGCTTGCCCCCCTCGCTCCTGTGGGCGCTTGAGCTGTCCAAAGCAGCCCTGCTCGTCAGTGAAGTTACCGGACCAGATTCGGCCCACTCACAGGTCCCAGCCACCAGTAAATTAAGACGATAGACATGGGACCGGCGCGGAGCTCTGGGCTCACGCCTCCGCTCGCCCGGAGGCTTCTCCTACATGCCTGGCTACCCTTGGTACCATATACTATGGACTGATAAGTAAGTCAGCTTGTGCCAGTTGGAGGTAGCCAATGCAACATACACTTTGTAAGAGGTTCGAACCCTGTCACTGAGGTCTGGTTAGCAAGCCTCAGAGTTTAAAAACCAGCGCATCAGCTCAAAACTGTGGGGGTGATAATGCAAAAAGAGGCATTTCCTTACAAATATGCTGGGTGTTTTAAAAAAAGAATTATATTGTTCTAAATAGGCAAAGTAGTGATCTTTAAGATTCGGGAGCGCCAACCCTCCGTCCTCCCGTGGTTCGTATAAAGTGCTTAGTGCAATTCTGGCTGATTTTCCCTGCCAAATAAATGAAGAGAACATAGACTCTACAGATTTTTAAAAAAGCAGTGGACAAAACACACAGAATGGCCCAAAACAAGAAATTGAACAGTGGAAGAATTGACATTTTAATAAGGGGAAAGCACAACCGCGGCCCGTGGAGGGAGGGCAGAGAGGCGGGGCGGGGGAGAGGAAGGGTGGGGGGTGCTAAAAACCGGCTTATAGATATTTGAAGGTAAGTAAACAATTTAATTAATAAAACGAATTTCGTATCGCACGCTGCATCACATTTTGCAATGCAGGGCACGCTACGAAATTCGTATACTGAATATCTAATATAGTGAGATCCACATACCTGCTCAGTCTGTTGTCTGTTTCATGGTTCTGGGATATCACAGGTGGGGCCGTGGGAAGACTGCATAGATGAGATGGTGTAGTAGTGGCGAGTGTTAAAGAGGTGATGTATAACACTAAAAAGGGGTGGAGAAAGGATTGAAGGGACTGCAGGGCTGAGGAGGCTATCATGTAGATAGGCTTTGCCTTCACACTGTGTTAAGTTAGCATTGAGCATATTAGAAGTTTAAACGCCATTTTTCCTTTCTGTTGCTTCTGCACACGACTCATGTTGTTATTAATGCTTTGAGCCTAGTAGAATATTTTGCTTCACACAAGAATAATATGTTTTCCTATAGTATCAGCTTTGCTTGGTAAGCTATGTCTGAACAGTGAGTGCCGAGGCCTTCAAGGTTATTTCAACACAGTGGTAGTTGTTCGGTCTGATCAGCGCACGTCCTAGACATAACACATATGCAGTTGTGGCCAACTCTGGCTTTTGGCGCGTTTAATAATGCACTGCGCAGAGCATACACACACACTTGATGAATATTCTCATGCAGAGAGCTGGTGTAGAAGATGATGTGATCTCTTTCTACTAAGACCAGAGGTATGGGGCTGCCCTTCTATAACCCAAAGAGACCTTCTATAGATATAATATAATATACTAGCAAGGGAGGGTAAGACTGAGGTGTCATTTAGCCTTCTTCCCTTTAGCATTTTAACATGCTTTCTCCCTTTGTATTTTATGGAATAGTAATTATGCTAATAACCTTATTGCTTATAATATGTTTGCTTGTATTAGCTAAGATACTGCGCCTGAGAACACGGCATTAGAAATAAATATTTCGAACTTGCACGTGTCTTCATTAACTCCTCGTTCTGGACTGGTATGTTAGTATAACGAAATAGTGTTCATGTGTTCCACGTTACCTGAGGTGTTCCTAGTCCATGTTCTGGGTTGTCTAATCATTGGGGGTATGGAAGAACCAATGAGACACTGATTGCTAGTCTGGTAGGGGATTTTGGCTACTAAGGTGAGTTTTGGCACACCCTAACTCACTGAGGTTCCAAGTCTCTATGCACAGTTCTGTGTAGGAGCAGAATCCCTGCGACAAGGCCTAGAGTTGAGACGGAGCAGTCGGTAAACCAGGATCAATAATGATCAAGGAAAGTGGGTCAAGAGGGACCAAAGGTGACAAGGGACAACGGGGGGCAACTGGTGAGGCAGGGCAGGTGATGGCAGATGGGCTAGAGGTTAGGGAGGGTCAGGGTGCGAAAGGAGACTCAAACCTGGGTGTGATGGCAAGGCGAGACATAAGGCTATGGGGGTGGCCAACAAAAGTAAGACAGGCAGGAGGGACCAGGGATTATAGGGGACAGTAAGGGAGGGGACAAAGGTGAGATGGGATAGTGGGAGAAGCTGGAAAGAAGGGAGATGTGCAGCAGAAGAGAGGGCAGTCTTTGACGATTTAAGCTAGCTGCATTCCAGAGTTGAGACTGGGCAATAGTGAGAGGGGGCCTGGATGTGGGTATAAAATACTAGGGCAAAGAAAGCCAGAGAAAACACAGTGCAATAGGGTTCAGAGGTCAGAAGGGACTTTCAGGGTAAGGTGCGAAATGTGACACAACTGGAGGAGTTCCAAAGGTGGGGAGATGGGAACACAGGTGACGAAACAGAAGTGGGAAGTGTCTAGAGGGGAGAGAGCAGCAGAAGGAGGGGGGTCAGAAGCTATAGAGGCCAGTGAAGAGAGACGGACAGAGGTGAGACATTGATAATATAGGAGTGGAGCCAGTGGGGAGGTGGGAGGTGGGCTCAAGGTGACAAGGGATGGAGGGACCAGAAGTTAGACTGGACAAAGGTGGCAGGGGGCCAGAGGTAAGATGGGGCCCTGGGAGGATCAATGCCTGAGGTGAGTGCGGTGAGCGGAGGGGCAGAGGTGACACCAGCAGTGGATGGAGGGTTCAGAGTTGAAAAGAGGCTTCAAGTGGAGCTGAAGCTCAGGCATTAAGAGGTGGAGGGCACAATGGGGCAAGGCATGAGATTGGAGAGCAAGGCAAGAGTGAAAAGAGGTGATTTGGGAAGATGGAGGAGGAGTTAAGAGGGGATATGGCTCAGAATGTGAGTGTTGGGGTAGAGATGAGTCAGGGCAACAGTTGGAGGGATTCCAAATGATAGTTGGAACAATGGATGTGGTGACCAGAAGTGAAATAAGATAGAGTTGGTGATGGACCAGAGATGAGAAGGGTTTATAGAGGGAATGGCACCAGAGGAAACACAGGACAGTAGGGAAGGTAGCCAATGGTGACCCAGTGCAACGGTCAGTCGTGAGACATGCCAGTAAGGGAATGGGGATCTGGAGGTTAGACAGGACTATGGTGGGAAGGGAAGCCAGAAGCAAAGATGGGCTACTGGGGGAGTGGGCCAGGGGTGATGCACTAGAGAGCTAGAGGTTAGTTGGGGCTGTGGAGGAGGCTATTTCAGATCCCTGCTTGCTCTTCATAAAAGCTGCCTCCAGGCCAGGCTCCTCAAACAGGGGTGGAGGATGGACAGGGACTTGTTGGCCATGGCCATGACAGTACTCACAGAGAACACAAGGATGACCAACAGGTCCTGAGCATCTGGTCCCTTCTTATCTGGGGAAAGGCCACTGACCTTCCTTGTAGTGTCTACACACAGGGTGACGGAGGGAGGATGTTCAAATAAATGTATCCACCTCCTGGAGCCCTGGCTGAGCCTGATGCTTCAAATGAGCCCTCATCATGAGTTCCAGGCATCCCCAAGCAGCCTGCACTAGCTTGGATGTTTATCTTCAGAAATCCTTCTTTTTATATGGGTATACTGGCCTGCCATGAGGCACCAAGCACCAAAGCAAGGACACCCTTCCCTGGGCCTGTAGAATCCCATCCTAGGCACTCTGTGACAATGCAGGCAGGCATATGGCCCTTGGTCCCTAATGTGCACCGGAGCTCTGACTCGGTGCCCTGGCAGAGTTTTTCACTCTACGGAGAGCAGAGACTGGCCATCTGGTTGCTTTCATAATGCTTCCAGAAACATTGCACTTCTGAAGAGAGCAGCCAGATGGACAAAATGTCAACAAAACCTTTGCTCCACTAATGCAGAAGAAGTCCATATGCCACTCATGTAATCTATTCACACCCAGTGACAGAGAGGGGCATTCAAGTGAATTTATCTGCCTTCCTGGAGCCCTAACTGGACTTGAAATCTGCGGCAGCCTAGACTTCTGGTGGCACTAATTCACTCTAACTGGGTATACCATCAGATGGCCGGGCCCAGAACAGAATGGCTATCTGATCTCTTCATGGCTTACTAACATATTTTCTGCGTATGTGAGAGGGGTTCAGAGAGATTCCGCAGCCCAGGACTTGTAGCCAGATTCATGAAAGGTAATCTGGCTCGCAAAGGGCCAGATTCTGAGAATCTGGCCCTTGCGAGCGCAATTTTTGCATTTGGGATTCATCATCCCAAATGCAAAAATCGCTAATTGCGAAATCGCATATTTGCGAGGAATTGCATTTAAGGAATATCTATTTGAGATTCCTTAAATGCAATTCATTAACCATTTTTTATTTGCGAATTCGCTATTTCTGGCTGCTATTTACCGCGAAGTCTGACTTCGTGGTAAATAGCGAAAACTTAGAAAAATGCACTTTAGTGCATTTTTCTCAGTGGTATGTTACACACACACATGTCCTCTGGACATGTGTGTGCGCAACATCAGGCTACATTTACATTTCAGGGGTGCTACAGGGTGTCCTTTGGACACCTCTGGCACCCTTGAAATCGCATCCCTATTTGCGATTAGCAATTTGCTAATCGCAAAGAAGGAAGCTGTAGAAATTTCAATTAAAATTGCGATTTCTACATGAATTCCGTTTTGCAAGTCCTTAATAGCGATTCCTTAATAATCGCTATTAAGGACTCGCACAACGGGACAATGATGAATCTGGGGGTTAGACCCTGCCAGGAAAGGGTGACCCCACCCAAGAGCTCCTCAGAGCTTTCCACCAATGTAAAGCAGGGGGCCCACCACAGGCCTGTGAAATCCAGTTCTGGCTACTCTAGTAATCGGTGGCCTGTTGCATCAAACCCCTTTGCTGGGGGACTGTTTCAGGGTCCACCAGAGCTCTAATCAGGGGCTCGGTCAGGGCTATTCATCTGGCGAAGCAGGAGAGCCTTTCCTGGGCCTGCGGAATCCTGTCCTGGGCACCCTGCGGCACGGAGGCATGGCTCATATACCCTGGGTGCCAGGGCCCTTTGCCCAAAGCTAGCCAGAGCTCTGACCCAGCACCCAGTCAGACCTTCTTAACCCAGCGAAGCAGGAGAGCCCTCCTTGGGTCAGCAGAAGCCTGCACTGGGTGCCCTAACTTGGGGCCCAACAAAGCTCTGACTCCGTGCCTGGTGAGAACTTCTTAACAGAGTGAATCACTTTAGCTCTCCATAGTCTGTGGAAGCCCTTCCAGGCCACTCTGAGACATAGTAGCATGACACATGGACCTTGGGTTTGAAAGGCCTCACCCGGGGCATGTTGGAGCTCTTACCTGGGGTCCGCTTAGGAGTTTCTGAAGCATGTGACACAACATAGCCCTGCCCCTGGCCTGTGGAACCCCATCACAGACAGTTTGTGGCACAGCAGGCTGAAGAATGAAGCCCAGAGCCAGGGGCGTGCTCCACCAGGCCAGCCAGAGCTGAGACCCAGGGCTAGGCAGAGCTTCTTCCTCTTGCAAGCCCGTGGAAGCCTGTCCTGGGGACTTTGAGATATGGTGAGCTGGTGCGCTGACACTAGATCATAGCTTCTTAACCCAGCAAGGTAGAGGAACCATCCTAGTGCTTACAGGAGCCCATTCTGTGCACTCTAAGACATGAACACAGAGCACCTCGGACCTTTTCAGAACATCTTAAGCTGGTAAAGTAGGGGAGCCCTTCCTGGGCCTTTGGAACCCCATCCCAGGCACTTTGTGACATGGCTGGTTATAGAATGGAACCCAGGGCTGACGACATGCAACTCCGAGCCAGCTGGAGTTCTGACATGGGGCTCGGTCAGAGATTTTTATCTTGGTAAAGCAGAAAGTCCACCCCCGGCCTGTGTAAGGCCGCCCTGGGCGCTCAAAGATACAGTGGGTCGGCGGGTGGAACCCAGGTCCCGGGAGCCCACATGTCAGGCCAGCTAGAGCTCTGACCAGCCCAGAAAAGCAGTGAATCTTTCCCCAGGACTGACCCAGGTCCCACTCTGGGCTTTTATCCCCAGGGATGACCAAGGATCTATGTGCCCATCTAAGAGTTGTCAATATAGTGTGAGAATGTGATGTGCAACACTTTTAAAAGTCTGAAAAGGGTATTTGTGTAGTACAAACTCCAGTGTGTCTTACTAAGTAACGATCAGGATTTATGGTCAATGGGGTATCTTTGATGTACATAGTGTTAATTGATCCATACCCTGCTAGTCCTAAAGTCTATAAAACACCCTATTGTAATTTGATTAACCCCAGTGAAGTAGGGGATCCCCCCCTAGGACTGCGGAAGCCAGTTCCCAGTACTTTGTGAATTGGCAGCCTTTGGTAAGAGGCTTGAACTGCCAGGCCAGCCGGTGCTCTGAACTTGGCCCGGTCAAAATTTCTTAAGCTGGCAAAGCAAGGTAGCTCTGAGGGGTATGAGGGACCCAATTTGCTGAAGCAAGAGAGCCCTTCCCAGGCCTGTAGGACCTTCTCCTGCTCACTTTGCAATGTAGAGCTCAGACCTGGGATCTGATCGCTGCTCATGAGCAAGGCAAAGCAAGTAGCTGGGTCCGCAGAAGCCTATCATGGGTATTCTGGGACACGGTGGGCTGTTTCATGGACCCCAAGTTCTGGATGACCTCATCCCGAGCCGACCCGAGCTCTGACTTGGGTCCTGGTGAGACCTTCTTAAGCTGGCAAAGAAGGATAACCTTTCCTGGGCCTGCATAAGCCCATCCAAGGCACATTAAAATATGACACTCCAGAGGACAGACCCCAGGTGCCCTCACCAGGGCCTTACCAGATCTCTGATCTGGTCTGTGGCAATGCTTTTAACCCAGCAAAGCAGGGGGAACCTTCCCTAGATCCGCGGGGTCTGTCCCAGTCACTTCGAGAAACTTTGGGCTGGTAAATGGAGACAATGTTCAGAGGCTTGCATCTCTGTCCAGCTGTTCTGAACTGGAGCCCAATCAGAGCTTCTTAAGTTGTCAATGCATGGGAGTTCTCCAGGCTTTGAACTTCCGCATGCCGAGGAGCATTGAAAGACGATTGCCTACATAACTGAGCCCTGTGCCTGGGCAGTTCAGTCAGCCAGAGCTTCTTATCCCAGTAATGCAGTGGAGCCATCTTCATACCGGAGGGATACCATCCTGAGCGCTTTGCAATACAGAGGGCTGGAGAAAAGAGAACAGGAATGAGGGCCTGCACCCCTATGTCCAGTCAGAACTTCTTAAGCTGGCAAAGCAGGGGAACCTTCCCTTGGCCTGTAGGGTCCAAGAACTAGTCAAAGCATTCTTACCTGAGGAGAGCAGGGAGCCCTTCCCATTGACCGTGGAAGAAAGTCCTAGACACTTTGGGATGCCGTGAGCAGGATGCCAGGTCCTAGGAGCCCTTGTCTTAGGTCCTCCAGAGCTGTGACCTGGGTACTGGTCAGTGCCTTTTACTCTGCTGAAGACTGGGTACCAAACCCAGACTTGCAGGAACCCATTCTTGGTACTCTCATAACAGCGAACCAGTGCATTGACCCCAGTTCCTCGTGGCCTGTGCCACACTGGGCTACTGGGCCACCTGGCAGTACTTCCGGAGCTTTTACACCCATCAAAGGCTAGGAGCCCTCCTCAGGCCTGTGGAAGCCCATCCTAGGCACTTTAAGACACAGTTGGCCAATGCATAGACTCCCAGGGCCCTAACGTTGAGCCAGCAAGAGCTGTGACCCTTTGGCTAGTCAGAGTTCCTTAACCCAGCAAACCAGGGAAGTGCTCTTGGGTCCTGCTGGACCTCATACAGGAGATGTATGACAAGGTGAGAATAGAATGTTGCCTATTGGTGGGGGCTTGTACTCCTGGCCCCTGGGAATCCTGGGCACTCTGAAACATGGTGGACCATTGCATGGAATCTCACCTGGGTCCCACCACAGCTCTGAACCAGAACCCAGTCAGGTCTTTTCAGCCCAGTGAAGAAGGGGAGTCTTCCCTGGGCACTCTATGACACAATGGCCCAATACAGTGATTCCTAGGTGGTTCCCACTGGAAGCCTGGTCTAGGGCCCTGGTTGGAGCTCTCATTGGAGATTACTAGAACTGTTCAGCCCAGAGCAGCCCCAGACTCCTCCACTGTCTGATGCCATCCTTCACCGGGCAGTATAGGTTGCTGCTGCTGAATGGCTGAAGCCCAGGCTTTCGGGGACTAAGCCTCCCAGAGGACAACCATAACTTCACATGACCCGACACGCTAGATGGCTCTGCCTGGTACCTAGAGCCCCAGTCTGTGTTTACCAGGATTCCCAGGTGAAAGCCACTGCTTCACCTACCTCTCACTGGTAACTATTGAAACAGTTCAGCCCAGAGGAGACCCATACTCCTCACTGGTTGGATGCCACCCGTCCCTGGTTAGGGAGGATCATATGCTTTCCCAGACTCTTCTGATGCCAACCCGGACATTTGGCCCTAGGTGACCAGGGGTGATATCAACCTTCCTGTAACCCAGCCTTTGTTAGCTGAGGTGGTTTCAGCTCCTCTGCCTTACATCTTCTGGACCTAGCACAAAAAACGTTTTAATTGAGTGATAAGCCCTCACAAAGTGGTGGCATATAGAACCCCGACGGAAAATTGAGCTGCAAATAGGTGAGCCAGCTGGCCCTCCAGTCATCTGGTCACTCAGCCACTGCCCAGATGGCACAGTCCATCCACCAGCCAGATGTCCCGGTCCAACCATTGACCAGATAGCATGATCCAAACACCAACCAGAGTGCCCAGGCACATGGGAGCTACCAAGCAGAGTGCCCATGCAGACTGCAGATAGCAATCCGAATCACCCACCCAATGAAGGCCTGGAAAATTGAGCTGCAAATTGGTGAGCCAGCTGGCCCTCCAGTTATCTGGTCACTCAGCCACTGCCCAGATGGCACAGTTCATCTACCAGCCAGATGTCCCGGTCCAACCACTGACCAGATAGCATGATCCAAACACCAATCAGAGTGCCCAGGCACATGGGAGACACCAAGCAGAGTGCCCATGCAGACTGCAGATAGCAATCCGAATCACTCACCCAATGAAGACCTGACTCAAGCCAATGACTTGATTCCCAGCGCCTCTGCTGGTGCCAGGTTGGGCCATCTGGTCATCTCGATAACCTGCAAGAAGGGATGCCCCACACCTTGCACCTGGTGGTGCAGGAAGGGAGCAGAGGCATAGGCACTTTGCGGCACATGGAGGCAGCCCTCCTTGTGGACCAGTGCCCATTCCTCCCACAAGCAATAGCAGAGGGACACTGCCATATAGGCATCCACAGACAGAAACAAAAGCACAGATCTGTTTGGACGCCAGGCCTGGTCTAAGGTCATAGTCAAATACCAAAGCGTGGAGAGCTATCCTGTCCCCATGTGCGCACGGGCTCCCAGCAGAGGTTTTATGCCTCTTTCACACAAGGGTGGGTGGCAATACATCCTTTTCAGGATCAGAAGCCAGAGACCGTAGTTAAACTAAGCAGAGGCAGGCACCCAAAGCCTGTGCACACAGACAATCAGGAATACCATACCATACCATACACAGCCACATACAGCACTCGGCCAGACCCCCTAGGAGTTTACCACTGTACCGCAGTTCAGGCACCTGCCCTCCTTCTGTGGGTCCTGCGATAAGTGATTGGAGTTAGATCTTGATGGATGAAGGGAGCAGAACCTCCTGCGATAGCCCCTTCCACACACTGGTGGGGTCCTAGGGGCAATTGATGTACAAGCGAACTTTTAGACAGACATAGCCCTGGGATGAACCGAGGGCTGCAAGTTGTTGAAGATCAATGTGTCCTGTTATTCACACTAGTTCTCGTAGCTAGCTGAATTCTTCATCTAAAATGGAAGCCGAGTGATCCACCAACTAGAGTCAACTGGCTAAATGCTTGATGTCTTCCCACCTGGAGGTGGAGGAGGGGGGAGGAAAGCAGCACTGCCCGCCCACTGCTAGTGCAGCAAGAAGGCATGGCACCAAGTCAAGCTTCCCCTCTAGGAGTCAGCCTTGACATAACAAAAAGTTTCCAGGCACTCATCCTGGAGCTGCTGTCTGCAGCATCAGGCAGGTTCCACATCACCAAAGGCAGGTAGCTCCCCACAGGCCCACCTGGATATCCAGGCAGGTCTACGCTAGTCATCAAAATTAAAACCCTGTCCAGGCACAGAGGACAGGACCACTATTTCCCTGGCAACAAGGAAGGGTCACCCCACCTGCATGCCCACTGTCCACCTTTAACTGTGGCTGAAGGGAGAAAAGGCTTAACCACTGCACACTGAGAGTCCTCTACCAAGGTGGCCGCTGAAAGCCATGCTGCCAGTCTGGGACCCCCATGCATGGAGAAGATATGCTATTTGAGAGGTGCAGAAGAGTCAGGTTATCCATGCTTGTTGGAATGACTAAGGCAACCAATACTGGGGTGAGTGCATGGAAGCCAGCTTCTTTTCCCCCCTAAGAGCAATAACATCATGTGGCCACAGGTTATCGTGTCCAGGGTGTCTCCTAGTGGCACGGAGTCTCTGCTGAGAGAAGTCTGGGGATCAATCAGCACCTCTTCTCCTTCCAATTCCAGTGTACTTCTCCGTTGCTCAAGGGCAAAAGTGCCAGGATTGGACACAGGAGGGCTCCTATGGCATGGTCTCTCTCTCGGGCCTAGCCCATGGAGGTACTGCAATTCGATTTCCTGATATTGTGCTGGGTGAGTGTGAGTTCCATCTCGGGAGGGCTTTTGTCACATTGAGCCCCTCACAGCCTGGGCCCCCCCACACAGCCTTTGTGTGTATCAGTTGGGTCCTCCTTGGTGGGGAGAGGAGTCTGCCTACACCCGGCTCTTGCCGAAGCAGCTAGAGGAGGTACTTCGCCCGGTGCCTGCTTCCATATGGCATGTAGCTGAGGTTCAGTTCAGTTCTGTTTTTTAACTACTGGACCCTTGTTCTGACTTTCACTTTCTCTAGTTAGTCAAGTTTGATAATCTTCACTGCGCTCTCTCAGGGCCTTGTTTACCTTTGTTTCGCCAATCCAAAGTCTCCATTAAAACATCCGATTTGTAACAGCGAGACAAAATGTACAAAGGACAGAGACTTCTTCAATGCCCTTCCTATGAATTACTTATTCATGAGAAATAACAGCCGTCCCTATTCACTATCACTAATGGTGCTCTATTTATTACCCGCACCTGTTGGCAGAGGGTAAACAGTCACACCGATCAATTCAGTGTAGCAGGCATGCAGCTCCAGACATCTAAGTGCATCACAACCCTGTTATTGCTCAAACTTGTGTGGGGGGGGGGCGTGGCTACCGGCCAAGCCTGGAGGACGTGAGCTGAGCTTGCTCCGTCCAACACCCTGTACACTAGCTTAAAATCCTGTAGTACCTGGCCCCACGGGACCTGCATCTCCGCTTTGACACCGTAGGACGAGACTGGCGAGTGAGTGGCCGCCTTAGAAGACCGAAGACGCTGCCTTGCCGAATTGCCATGCATACACGCGGCATGTGGCCTACCCTGGGAGAAGCCGCGGCCCACAGTGGAGGCGGGGCCGAGCGGAGGACTGCTGAGGCGAGCAACGGACGGCGCAACATTGGCCGACTGCTGACGGCGGACTGCGGCACTTACTGGCATTGGGTACGTAACCCCCCCTGACCCATCCCGGAGAGGTGGCGCGGGTGGTGGTGTGGATGCGCCCGCTGGAAATCGGCGATCTGCACTCGCGGGGGGGGAGAGGCCTCTGTGCACCACGGCGTAGCAGGCGGCGGCGGGCTGAGGAGGAGCGCTGGCCCGGGGACCGAGACTAGTGGAAAGCCGCCTCGTTGCAACGCCAGCGCAAGTACACTCCGATTGCTGTGCGAGAGCCCCCCCTGAACTGCGGATACTACACTAAATGCGGGACACCATTATAGCACTGCCGAGAGCTGTCTGTGGGCAACATGGCGACGTAGGGCTCGGAGGGGCTGATTCAACGTCAGGAGGGACAACACTGAAGTGGGGTGATAAGGATCGACAAGCATAAAAGTACCCACCACTCGCCATGGGGTGCTCTTCCCCCCTCCCACTGCCACTGAGCACTCTGAGGACCCCTACCGAAGGCTGCACGTCACTGTGAGAAACAAAATGGCGTTATGACAATTGGGCAGATCATTGCGGCTGCAGGAGAGGCACTACCAACCTGTGAGGACTATAGGATTGTGGTGTAGCGTACAATTTGGAGGGGCTAGCCGACGAGTAGGCAAAGGAGTCCTGCCCACGCGCAGATAATTACAGCGCATTGCAGTATCACCACGCCCTGTAAGCGCACAAGAGGACGGACAGGAGCCCCCAACACAGAGTGGACTATACGGCTGGCGCTTTGGGGAGGGCACACTACACGCGACTTGCGCAACGGGGAGGCCGCTGAGAGACGGGCACAGATACCCACTGGCTGGGCGACGATTGCGACCTAACGCGACTCCAACTGTGGACCTACAGTGCCGCGTCCACAGCATTCTACAATCGGCATCTTCCTCACAGTCATTCCGCTGACAACTGGTGGGTCCAAAATATATCGTCAGTGAGTAAGCGGGGCACAGCAGCAAGGAAGGAACATGGGGCGCAATAGACTCCGGCAACCGGACCCAGTGGTGGACAACACGATACAATCTACCGGCTCCGAGGACCCCCTCGCTTCATCGAATAAAGAACTGATACCATCAACAGGGATGGGCTCACAGGAGGCCAAGTTGGACTTACTCCTGACCGAAATCAGGGCCTCCAGGGGCGGCACTGGAAACACGCATGGACGCGATGTTCACTGGCTTGTCCCTACTGAAAGAGGACCATAACAAGCTAGCCGAGAAAGTCACGGAGCACAAACTGGCACTCGACGACCTGATACCGCAACAGACGGAGCATTCCACAAGGCTGGAGGAGATGGAACGCCAGCTCAGAGGACTGCGGGACAGAGTGGATTACGTGGAAGGTCGATCAAGCCGCAACAATGTCCGCATCCTAGGCATACCGGAACGCAGCGAGGGGGCGAACCCTACGCAGTTTGTGGAGGAATGGCTCAAGAATGTAGTGGCACCGACAGGCCTCACCCCGCTCTATAGTGTGGAACGAGCACAGAGGGTGCCGCCGTGCCCGCCCAGACCGGGAGCGCCTCCGCGCCCCTTGATTGCACGCCTGCTTCATTATAAGGACAGAGAAACTATACTCAGGGCCGCTAGGGAGAACACCCCGGTAAAATATGAAAACAGGACAATCTCACTATACCCAGACTTCTCCCCAGCAGTCCAGAAAGCTAGATCGACCTTCCTGGGAGTGAAACGCACGCTGCCGGACCGCAACCTAAAATATGCTCTCCTATTCCCGGCGCGCCTAAAGGTCATGCATGGACAAAAGACTTATTTCTTCGACTCCCCGGAGGAAGCGTTGGAGTGGATGGAGGTGACACTTACACCGGACCCTACACAGGATCCCCTGGCAGAAGCAACAGAAGACCGCCGTTCTCACCACTTGGAACTACCCACGGACCACGCGAACCGCGTGGGGGCCGCGACCAACACAACATCGGCCCAGGCGTCGACCATGAAGGAGGCGGGGACAGTGCAAGCGCTTCTGACAACATCTGCTTTGGCGGCTCATGACGCTCAGGACCAGCCAGACACAGACCGCCAATCGGGCTCACATACAGAAGTATCGGAATCGGACACCTGCATACAATTGTTCCCACGTATTACAGCGCAAATGGCGAACAAATTTTGAATGACTGTGAGGAAGATGCCGATTGGTAATGTATGCCACTGTATAATATATAATGCGGAGGTGGGTGCACGTGTCATAGGGTACATGCAGCTCACAGGGTGAATACAGGAACTTTAAGTGAACAATCCCTGGGTGAGTGTATCCGGACCCACCCCCCCTAGGCAAAGGCACAGTTACGTTTCTCTGTTTCCTCCCACATTGGGTGACAGATATTTGGTCCCCAGCTATTGTTAGATGAGGACCTTAAAGTTGGGAAGTTTAGCACAGTTAAGGCACCTGAACTGAAACTCAAAATGAAAGGCATACCTCTTGTATTGGGTATAACACGCACCACATGTCCTCCGTACTATGACGACTGCTAACAAATACAAGCTCTGCACCTGGAATGTGCGCGGCATGGGTTCTATGCACAAGCGGGGGGAGAGGAGTTGGCCTAACGGCTAGGGCGCTCGACCTCGGACCTGGGGATCTGGGTTCGAGTCTCGGTAACAACGCCAAAATCTCCTGTGATTCTGGGCAAATCCCTTAATCTCCCCGTGCCTAAAAAAATGAAAGTAACTGGAAACGTAAAATGTAACGTAACTGGAAAATACGTAAAGCGCTCTGATACCTGATTCGGTTCGGGTCTAGTTAGCGCTATATAAAACTCTGCAAAAAAACAAAAAACGACACAGAATACTGGCACAATTGAACAGAAGACAGACCACGATCGCTTATCTGCAAGAAACCCATCTTAATGAGGCAGAAAGCTCCAAATTACTCCGAATATGGAAGGGCCAGCTGTATGCCACTACCTATTCGGCCTTCTCCAGGGGGGCTGCCATATGGATTAAAAAATCAGTCCCCTTTAAAATGGTAGAACAGCGGGTGGATAAGGATGGTAGGTATGTCCTGGTTAAAGGAGTCTTGGATGGCTCCCTTGTGGTGCTGGGATGCGTTTATGCCCCCAATATGGACCAGGCGAAATTCCTTGCCACTCTTAGCAGGGTATTGTCTGACTGGTCGGAATATGAATTGATAATAGGCAGGGACTATAATGCGGTCCTGGACCTCTCTCTTGACAGGTTCCACCCCCCCGCCACTCGGCAGATAGTAGGAAACAAGCAGAAGCGTTCGCACATTGGGCGGGAAGCTGGAGATTGTCCGATGCATGGAGAATCAAACACACGACCCACATGGAATACACGTTCTACTTAGCGCCGCACAAATTACACACCAGAATTGATCGTATTTTCTGCTCTAACACACTGATGGGAGCCATAGAGTCCGCCACACATATGGGAAAGACACTCTCCGACCACAACCTGGTAGAGCTGACTCTGCAGTGGGGAAGGATCCCAACTCCGATACCGACCTGGCGTCTATCGCCGGGGGTACTAGAGGATCCGGTATTTAAGTCCACGCTACTGGACGCTATCGTCAAATACTTTAGTGAAAACACGAACACAGCTAGCTCCAGACAAATAGAATGGGACGCCTTTAAGGTGACCATCCGCGGGATGGCAATGGCCACGATGGTCAGCGTTAGACAGACTGTGATGGACAAGCTGAGAGAGGTGGAGGGTAGACTAGGGATGCTGGAGAGTGAGGCGGCGGACACAAACGACCAACTCACACAACTGCAGGAGGCCCATATCCAACATGCCGAATTACTCGAGGAATTAAGGGTAATCGATTACAGGGAATACACGTCAAGACAACACACTCAGGCCGATAGATCAGGGCCCTTACTAGCGCGACTGGTCCGTAATATACCTCCGAGTGCCCCTATAGTGGAGGTCAACGATCAGAATGGGACAACGCGACAGACACAATTTGACATTAATAACTCCTTTAGAGAATATTACACACAGCTCTATGGACCACACTCACCGATGCTGGACACGGATTTCGAGTCCTTCATGGCGGACCTACCCATCCCACGGCTTACAAATGAACAGCGTGACGACTTGGCACGTCCCATCACGACCGCCGAAATCAGACAGGCAATTAAAGCATTACCACGGAACAAAGCCCCTGGGACCGATGGCCTCCCGGCCGAGTTCTACGTGACATACATTGACTTATTAGCCCCGCAATTACACCTCCTATATCAAGAATCGTTGAAGTCTAGTGCCCTGCCGCCCACGACGTTACAGGCTCTGATAATCTCCCTTCTAAAACCGGGCAGAGATGCCTTACAGATAGCGAACTATAGACCGTTGTCCCTACTGAACACGGATTACAAAATTCTCAGCAAGATCTTAGCGGCGAGACTGAACCAATACATTCCGGGGCTCATCCATGCAGACCAATGTGGCTTCATGCCCGGTCGGAGTACGGTGCTCAATTTGCGGAGACTGAGTCAGATCATGCTGCATGAGGATGCTAGGGGCAGCACGGAGGGTTGTATTTCCTTAGATTTAAAACAGGCATTTGATTCCTTGAGATGGGATTATATGTTCGCGGCCTTGGCTAGCTTTGGCATACCACCTGAATATATAGCATGGGTGAACCTTTTGTATCTCCATCCGTCGGCCCGTGTTCGCACAAATAAATGTATATCCGACCAGTTCCTGATAGCTAGGGGCACGCGTCAGGGTTGCCCATTGTCGCCCCTGCTATTTATACTGGCCCTGGAACACTTATTGCATACACTGCCTGACTTGGCCACGCCACAGGGGATAACGCGTAATTTGGTGCCCCACGTAGTATCGGACTACGCAGACGATATATTATTGTATGTTAGAAACATGACGGGTTGTCTCGACCCTATGCCTGATATATTTAACACTTTCTGGGAAATATCGGGCCTGGCGATCAACGAAACGAAATCTTACGGTTACTGCTTTGATAACGCCCCTAAAGACACCTGGCTGCATTTCCCACCGCATAGATTCCAGATAGCGCCCTCGATATTTAAATATTTGGGAATACAAATCTACCGTGATGTACAGGACTTCTTAGACGGCAATCTGGGTGCGGCGCTCAATACACTTAAAGCACAAGTACAATTCTGGAACACCTTGCCATTGTCTGTCGCAGGAAGGGTAGCAATCTCGAAAATGGTGGTCCTACCACGCATGGTATACTTCTTTACGAACCTACCGCTCCTGGTACCAATGGCCACCTTTAAATTACTGCACACATTACTAACGGAATTGATATGGGGGTCGGGAAGGCGGCGTATAAGCCTCGCTAAGTTACAGCTGCCGACTGACTAAGGCGGTATGGGGGTCCCGGTTATGATTGCGTATAGCTACGCCTGCCAACTCCAATGGCTGGCTTACTGGCTGGCAGGCTGCAACCATCATGAACTGGGTATGTCCACGGCCGACAGGGACCGTGGTACCATTCATCGACTGATGCTACCGTCAAAATACAGGGGTCGGCGCCACACCTATTGCGGCTCGCAATTAGGTGTTGGAAGAAAGCGGTCAGGTACACGAATGTGGCGACCTCGTACGCGCCCACAATACCCTTATTAGGACTCCCCTTGGGGGCAAACACCCTGTCGGAATGCGAGATCCGACCGTGGCACGACGCAGGTGTGATGCAAACTGGGGATTTTTTTGTAGATGGCAACCTTATGACACATGCGGACTTCACTCGTACACACCAGGCTCCTGACGCACTGTTTTTATTGCATGTGCAGGTGTCGCACTACATCACTACGACCTGGGCGCGGAACGGCATGGAGCCCCTCACGAACCCACTTCTCACTATGCAATATTTAATGGGGACCGGCAGCCACTTGACGAAATGACTGACACGCGGCATACGAGCTGGCAGGGCGATGTCATTACAACCCATACGAGAGCGGTGGGAACAAGATATAGGCAGGGCACTCAGGGATAAGAAATGGGAAAAGGTACTGAAGTTTCCTAAAAAGGTGTCACGAAACCCCAAATTTCAATGTATTCAACTCATGGTGATACATAGAGCATACCTCACACCCCACCGACTGCATGCCATGTTCCCGGAAGCAGCGGATGCATGTCCCCGCTGTCTGACGGCGGATGCTGGCTTTCTACACATGTTATGGGACTGCCCCAAATTAGGTCATTATTGGGGAACGATACAGAGGACCCTGACGACGACGCCCCCAATAGACCCTACTCCTTTCAGATGTATAGTATACTAGGCCTAGGCCCCATCGAGAAGACGAGAAGTCCTACCTCACGCTTTGTGGATCTAGCCCTCCTTTTGGCCAAAAGGTCCATAACGATGAGATGGAAATCCGCTAGACCGCCTGACCCTGGAGACTGGCATAGGGAGGTTGTGCGCTGGGGGGGGGGGGCGGAGGGGATAGAGCTGCAGAGGGAGGAACGTAGAGGCCTCAGCAAAACTCACATCCATGGATTGGCACGCTATGCTTATAGCATTTGAAACATGTGAGGTTGCTGAATTGATGTAGATGTTGTCTACTAGTGCGGGAGTATTTCTTGGTTCAGGTTATGTGATAAGGAACTGTTCTTCACCCCCCCTTTCCCCTCCGCTCTCTCCCCCCCACCCCCGTTTCCCTCCCACAAGCCCTCTTTCTTTCTTTATTTGGTAAAAGTCTATGAACATAGAAGGGTGCGGCAATGGACTGATAAGACGATAGTATAATTGTAAGAAGGAGTGTTGGAAGTAGGAGGCATAGCGGTTACTACCGTAATGACTTGAGCAACTCGGTACAATGTGAAATAAAAGTGTAAATAAAAGTGTAACTCGGGGAAGTGCCAGGGGAATTAAGGGTGGGGGGTTTACATATTGAGAAAGGGTTTAAGTAACAGAAAACTGTAATGTAATGAACACCTTTTAATCCTTCTGTGTGATACACAATTGTTTAGCAAATGTAAAGACTACAATGTTGTACTACTGAGCTGACAATTACAGACAATAAAAATATTTTTTTTTTTTAAATTGCTCAAACTTGTGTGGGTGAATACCAATTGTTGCTTCAAGAAGTTGAACAGTGACCACTGGGGGCCACATACCTAGTTAACATAGAGGATTATCACTCATTATCAGAATTAACCAAACAAAGTGCTCCACCAATTAAGAACGACCATGTGCAACCACCCATCAAATCGAGATAGAGACATCAATCTGTCAGCCATTTCCGCATCCAGGCCAAGTGAGGTTCCCCGTGCTGAGTCAAATTAAAGCACTAACTCCATTCCTGGTGATGTCTTGGTAATTCCTTCAAGTTTCAGCTTTGCAATTATACTCCCGTCTGGCACCTATAGACTTTTGTTCCCCTAAAGCTGCTTAATGGATCATTGGCATAACGCTGCCGAATTACTTATCCGCATAGTTTATGGTGGGAACTATGATGGTATCTGATAATCTTTCAACCTCAAACTTTCATTCTTGATTAATGGAACATTCATGGCAAGGGCTTTCACTTTGGTTCGACTTGTCCTAGTCCAAGAATTTCACCTCTAGCACCACAATATGAATGCATAGGCACTGTCGCTCTAAATCATGGCCCCAGTTCAGAGAAACAACAAGTTAGAACTGGAGTCCTATTTCAATATTCCCAGCTGTAGTATTCGAGTGACTGCCTCCTTTTAACACTCTACCTTTTTTCAAAGTAAACATTTCAGGCCCCCAGGACACTGAGTCAAGAGCACCAACAGGTTGTCAAGACACAAAATCAGTGAACGGAGGAGCTTACCTCATGGTGGACTGCAAGTATGATCCCAAGATTCAACTACAAGCTTTTTAACCACTGCAACATTAATTTAAACTTTGATAAATGGAATTTCTGTGGCTGATGGCACAAGACTTACTCTCCGGTGGATCCTCCTTAAAAGATTTAAAGGGAATTATTACCAAATACTGAGCCTCAAAAGAATACTGTATAGTTTCTATCATCACCTCCCAAGTTGGGAGTGGGTAATTTGTGTGCATACTGCTTTCCTTGGATATGGTAGCCTTCTCCGGAACCTAACCCTGATTTCCCGTTACCTGTGGTCACCATGATGGACAAGAAAAGTACCGTAGAAAGTTGGCAAGGCAGACATCCAAATGTATCATCACAGCCATAGGGACGTACGTTCCGCCTGAGACGGGAGACGGAGTTTGAGAGGGAAAAGTGACTAAGGCCGACAGGTATTCTTACGCACTGCGAGGGTGTGGGGCGCCCCTGTGTGTTAAAAGCTGCAGCAGACTGCCAGGGCTTCATAGCTGATTGGTGCAGGCAGAACTAGCTGTAGCAGTGGAAGGCATCGCACATAGGACCAGAGAAAATTCCGCCTGAGGTGCTTAGCACCCTGAGCCACCTATAAGCGAACTGCCACTGCCAAACACATAGCCCCTAGGGTACTAGACAGGGCTAGTCCATGGGAATATGAAGAGAGACCAAAGCACAGCATGGTGGCTACCAACCTGGGTACCCACCAAAGCCAAACCAGAAACAATGGGCAATCCTTCCAAATGGAAAGACCTGGATCAGCCTAAGACAACTGCACCTGTGACATCGAAAACAACTGCGCCAACAACCAGATGCCACACTCCAAGATATACTTCACGCTATCACGGCCTCCAGAGAAGCCCTGGAACTCAAAATTGAAACCATTGGCACTGTCCTCAGTTTGCTGAAAGATGACCATAGAAAGCTAACAGAGAAGGCGACTAGCAATGAACGCACATTAGCAGACATCATCCCAGCTATGACCACACTGAAGAGACAGCTGCAGGCCATGGAAGTCAAAGTGTGGATGCTAGAGACAAGAGCAGAAGATGCAGAAAATTGCTCCAGCTGCCATAACATTAGGGTCATAGGCCTCTCGCAGAAAATCAATGGAGCAAACCCAGTACAATACCTGGAGCAATGGTTGCATATCAGCGTGGGCCTCTCTGCTTTCTTCGCCCTTGAGAGAGCGGTTGCATTCCGGCCAGGCGTCCGCCGCCATCGGCTCCCCCATGACCAATGATTGCGCTGCTCCTACACTATAGATATCGGGACTCCATACAAGCATTAGTGAGCAAAAGAAGGAGTGCTGAGGGCCAACAACACAACTATGTGTATCTTCCCGGATATCTCTACGGAGGTCCAACTGCAAAGGGCATCCTACCAGGAGGTCAAATAGTAATTATGGCAGATAGACCTCCGTACTCCATTATTTTTCCAGCAAAGCTGAGAGTGGTGACCACAGAAGGGGTGCAGTTCTCTCAGACCTCGTAAGAGACATTAGATTGGCTAGAAACCCAGGGCGAGCCAAGACCTAGCAAGGAAGATGAAGAACGGGAGCACCGGCACAGTAATCCCAGACACATGCGACGCTGACAACAAGTAACAAGTAACAATACCATCTCAGGCTGAGGATCGACAGGCACGGCAAAGAGCAATGGAGGTTGTAGTCCAAATAAATAGGAGTCAGCCAGAACAGGATACATCAGAGCAGGAGTTACTCCCTCTAGACTCTGAATCAGACCCGGAATCCAATGCCTCTGGGACATCAATCTTAGAGATGCCCAAGATCACACCACACACTGCAGACAATATCATTTAAATCATGCGACCTCCAGCTGGTTTAATAAGCTGGTTTGCAGCCCTAGTCACTACTAACCTCCTACCCACAGACCCTGGGAAACTCCCTGAACAAGTACTCTAAAGGAATGCCCCCCTGTAATTCCCAGACATGCTGGATCAGAGCACTGTAGAAGCTCTGACACAAATGTTAACAAACATTAGCATGTTTTGGCCAGGGCGCATGTTGCTGCTGGTCCTGGAGAGGGTGAGTTGGGGTTATTGGCTGATACTGTTACAGTTGGGGCTTAGCGAGTCGCACACACCATACACACAATCTAGACGGGGATACATTAAGAAGGGTGAGTGGGATTGCAAGTATAGAACACAGGGAATATTTACCCCACACCAACACTGCACATGGCTAAGGACCTAGGATATAAATGTCTGGCATGGAATGTCAGAGATATGCATACCATGGCAAAAAGGCATACCTGCTTAGACAAGGAGCACACATTGTGCTCCTGCAGGAGACACACCTCACTGCCAAAGAAGGCCAGGCGCTGAAAAGGAGATGGCGAGGCGAAGCATAATTTATCACATACTCTGCATATGCTAGGGGAACGCTTATATGGATACGATCAGGGGTCCCAATCCAGCTCACAGAGGTCATGAGTGATACTGAGGGTAGATAGATGGCATTAAAAGGCCGATTGGATGGCAAAGAGGTGGCACTGGTGAGCATAAATGCTCCCAACACGGATCAGGGTACCTTCTTGGGGCGTCTGTCTCGACGCTTGGTTCCATGGTTAACAACAACGACATTAATAGGGGTGATTTAAACTGTGTCTCTGACACCCTACTGGATAGTTCGCCGCCCCCGCTGCGGGACTCCCAGATGACCCACACAGCCAAAACATTTTCCGACTGGTAACAACAATGGGGCTTGATAGACTCCTGGAGAGGCCAACACTTGCTGGGTTGAGACTACTCCTACTTCTCAACCCTTCATGACTTACACGTCCGCCTAAATTTGTTTCTCTCTACCCCTGACATACATTACCTAATTGATGAAAATGAATACCTGTCCGGTACCATTTTGGATCATAATTCGGTACTACTGCGACTGCGATGGGCACACCCTAAACTTTCCATACCTACATGGAAACTTAAGCCCAAATCGCTGGAGGATCTGGGCTTCCATGAGACAATCAGGACCAAAATCACTCTCTACTTTGCTGACAATGCTGGCTCAGCGTCCAGCCCCCATATTGAATGGAATGCCTTTAAAACTGTGATGCAGGGGTATTGCAATGCCGAGTCCAAAGGGATTTGACAGACCCTCTTAAAAAAAATTGAAAATGCTGAGGTCTGCCTACGAGACATAGAAACCAGACGACCAGAAAATCCCGACCCCAGCGCAAACTTCTAGCAACAAAAGAGGATGTGGCAACACAGCTAGAGGGGCTCCGATGTTTTGATTATCGGAAATACACGGACAAGATGCATGCTGAATGTGACAAATTGGAACGCATTGCTAGTATGGCTGACAAACCCTGACAAGCGAGGCTCACCTATCCTAGAACTAGAAGACGGGGAGGGCTCCAGAGTATATACACCAGAGAGGATCAATGACATATTCACAAGTTATTATTCAACCTTATATGCAAGCCCCACCGCTAGTGACCTGCAAGAGGCACAAACATTATTGACCATCCTCCAGATCCTGCGGATTACGGAGGAATAGACAGACACCTTAGGAGGGGACATAACTGCCCATGAGATAATAGCCACCATTAAACAAATGACCGGAATACGGAGCACAGATGGTTTCCCTGCAGAGCTTTAATCTACATACTCTGCGGAGTTAGTCCCTCACTTGGTATCGCTCTATGAGGCAGCCAGCAGAAATTGCTTCCTACCAGACACTACAAGAGAGATCATTATAGTCCCTGTTCTAATACTAAATAAACCAGCCCATGACAAATCTGCATACCCCCCTCTGTCAATGCTAAAAATTGACTACAAAATCTTAAGCCGAGTACTCAATACCCACCTTCTACCATTTATGACCACTCTAGTGAATAAAGACTAAGCTGGGTTCAAACCATCTTGCAATACAGCAGGGAATGTACAACACCTATTGTCCGTCTTGGAGGTGAACTGAGGGGGCCGAGACACAGCAGCGGTCCTAGCGGTTTACATAGAAAAAGCTTTTGAAAGCCTTGAATGGTCCTACCTGTATGAAGTCATGGCATACATGTGGCTAGGGGAGGGATTTATTAAATGGACTAAACTTCTTTACCCTGAACCCACTGCTCGGGTGCGAACCAGTAGAACAATATCACAAAGGGGTCCAGTAGAGCGTGGCACAAGACAAGGATGACCACTCTCCCCTCTGCTTTTTGCCCTTGTTGTGGATTCCCTTGCAATCGCAGCAAGAACGGGGCAGTTTTACGGAGGGCTGCACATCGGAGATACCTACCACCTCATAGCACTCTATGCTGACAACCTGTTGCTGTTCCTGGAGGGAAGAGAGGGAGATGTGATGGGAGTCCGTGACCTACTGGAGAGGTTTAGCTCCATATCGGGGCTCAAAGTGAGCTAGGAAAAGTCTTGACTCTTACTGGTTATACCTACAGTTCGCTCCCCGGGGGACCTTGCAAAACTACGAAGGGAGTCTAACCGCTTACCATATCTAAGAGTCTACGTATATCATAACTTGACGGATATCTATGAAGGCAACATAGGGAGAGCCCTGCAAGGGTTGAGGGCATTGATAGATTTCTGGTGAACCCTTCCGCTCTCTGTGGCTGGCAGAATTGCACTTCTTAAAATGATTGCACTCCCCATCAGACGGTCTTATTTTTACACACTCCCACTATGGATCTCTGCGGGCTATTTCAGAGACCTGAAGTCTCAAATTCAGGCCTTCATCTGGAGCTCAGGACGACGTAGGATTGCTCTTGCGACAATGCAGCGTCCGATAACTTTGGGTGGACTGGAAGCCCCGACTTTGAGTCCTACTCTATAGCAGCCCAACTGCAATGGTTAGTACGAGATATGGCTCTGGGGCACCAAAGAGCAGAAGCCCCAAAACTGACCAAATCCTCGGTGGGCGACTTACTCGGAGTGTTTCTCAGGGTGCTTAGACCATCCTGAAATGATTCTCAGGAGCTCAAAGTGCAGGCTAAATGCTGGCGGTGAGGGTTGCAGAGAATGCGAGTGAGTGCACCGTATTAACTGGACATCCAGATGGATATGCTTGAAGCCCTCCCACATGGAGGTAACTGGCATGACGTGGATAGATGCCGGGTGACAAAATGGCTGACATTAACAAAGACAATGAATTACTGCCATTCGGAAAGTATCTAACAGAGTTCGATCTGCATTAGGGACATTTTTGCTGCACAGCGCCATCACAGCAGCTATCCATGAACACTGGTGGACAGGATCTACAGAGCCCCCACCGCAGCAGAGCTGCTACTATATGGCCCTGTCGACAGGAACTATCAAAGCAGTATCCTGCCTTACAGAGCGCTCCATGTGGACAGACTACGTCCACTGGAGGCATTCTGCCTCCAGTGGGAAGAGGACAGAGGCACACCAATCCCAACAAAGAACTGGGACAGTATCCTAGCTGGAATACCCAAGGTACCCAGAAATGCACGATTCAAGCTGATAAATTACTATGTTTTCAGAGCCTATCTGATGTCTGAGCGCATTCACAGATATTTCCAAACAGAAGAAGCAGCCTGCGTGCAATGCGGTGAAGCACGAGGGCATATTACACACATGTTCTGAACTTGCACCAAACTACGAGGATACTGGGAGGGGGTGGTACAAACTGTAAGAGAGGTTGTTGATAGGGAAATCCCCTGCTCCTCAGCATGCTGTCTATTGGGGTGGTTCCCCCATTCGGTCGAAACCAAACTCACCAGTAAGTTCCCGGACCTGGCATTTGTGCTGGTGAAGCACGAGATAACTAGGAATTTGTAAAGCCACAAGAGGCCTTAATCTGCCCACCTGGAGAAAATAACTCCTGAAAAGGGCGGTATGTGAGGGGCGAACACTGATGAGGGAGGATAAAAGGGGCTTGCGAAACATTGAGATGGCCAGAGCATGGGAGATCCTCATATATGACATAGAGCGCCTGGAGAAGGAGGCCAAAGACGAGGAGGGAATGGAGCCCTAGAGCCCACCCTTCAACACAGATGCACCACCAGACCAACATTACCTGGATAGTTTCCATGTCAGACAGATCCCACAGACACTGCTTCTGCGTGACGACACACTACGAATACATCCAAACTGTTTACCATGACTGCATCTCCGCACCCAAGACATAAGCATTACATTGGGGACTCGTGGGGAGGGAGGGGGGGATACTATCAGAATACTATTTTGTGTATTGGATAAGACACCACAGACTTGCCACAGTGCAGTCTTAGGTTTGTTATGCACAGAAAAGATCTTCAACAATATATTGCGGCAATATCTGTTTGAGCAGGGGTATTGGTGTGAACTTCTCAGATGGGTTCAGTTGCTATATGCTCATCCCCTAGCAAGGGTATGAACAGGGTGGATGATCTCTGAGAAATAGTCCATACAAAGGGGCAGGTGACAAGGGTGCCCCCTATCTCTGCTCCTATTCCCCCTGGCCATGGAACCATTGGTGACTAACAAGTACAAATCTGTTCATTAGAGATGGAGCAGCTGCTTTTTCCTCATGTTTGCTTCCTTCTAACCATCTTCCCTGTAATCTGGTGTAGGGTAGTTCCCATTTCCCTAATAGGCTCTGCACATTGGAATAATATACACTATAGGTTTGGCATAGGACTGAGGGTCAGTGGGCCCGATTCACAGAATGAACTTAAGACTCAATCCTAAACTTACTACTATTTTGGTATTCACAGAATGCACTTACTACTTTTGGCATTCACAGAATGAACTTACTACTTTTGGTATTCCCAGAAGTAAGGATTTTGTCTTAAGTTTGTCTTAAGACAAACTTAAGACAGACTTAAGACAAAATCCTAACTTCTGTGAATACCAAAAGTAGTAAGTTCATTCTGTGAATGCCAAAAGTAGTAAGTGCATTCTGTGAATACCAAAATAGTAGGAAGTTTAGGATTGAGTCTTAAGTTCATTCTGTGAATCGGGCCCAGTATGCCCATATCAAGTATATTAAACTGAATTACTTTGTGTGCCAGCTAACTCAGAGTTCTGGATATCTGCCTGGCAGCAACGTGGGCATCTCTCCACACGTTTGCCAAGCATTACTACCTGGACAGTCAGGTCGGTAGGGATGGACACTTCACCCATTCGGTCTGCAAGAGTTTTTAGTCTGGCAAATCTGTCTGCAGCCCAACTCTAGGAGGGTATGACGTGGGTATCTATTCAAAGTTAAGTAATCTGTAGCTAGAAGTCTCTATCAGATAAACAAGTTACTTACCATTGGTAATGCATTATATGGTAGAGACAATATCTAGCTGCAGATTTCCTATGGACCCATCCATGCCTCCTACTCTGTGACTTATTCATAAGACTAGGATTGCTCCCTTTGCAGGGCCATAGTTGTGACATACACAAGTCAGTTTACTTCAAGGCTCTTCCCTTCTGTCGTGGAAAAAGTGAAAAGGAACTGATGTTCACCCACCTGGGTGGTGCCTATATAGGTGATCGAAACATCACAACCGGCACCGGATCCAGTCTGATCCCTGAGAAATTCAAGGGTAAGGAATCTGAAGCTAGATATTGTCTCTACCAAATAATGCGTTACAGAAGGTAACTTGGTCTTTTTACCATATAAGGCAGCCTTGTATGCATCTGCAGTGAAAACAAAACAAAAATGCAAGCAAACACATTGTACATTGAATGTTAAATGCAGTTTAAATGTTAGACTTAAAAATGAATTTGAGCTGAAACTTTGCCTGAGGCCGCAAAATCATTTCAACTTAATGGTGCACAGGGTTACAAACACATGCACCTTTCTAAAAATATAGAAAATGCAATTTCTTAACAAATGAATAAAATGCAAAGATTATGAAAAAATGGCATCTCGTAATACACCAACATTATTATAATTTCTTGTTAAATGTAGAAACGTCTAAACACTAGTCTTCACATACATATCATACTATTAACTTTACATAGAGACACCTTATAAGCTTAGTGGAGCTGTGTCCATGACGGTTGGGCATAATTGATTCCCCGCCTGGGCGGGAGAATCAATTAGTGGGCGGTGTTGTGACGAGCTGGGCTCGTCATGAGCACAGCTCCACTGTGCCTCATGACGAGTTGGGCTCGTCACGAGCACTATGGCGCCAAGGCCTCCCCCCCCGCGCCGTGTGGGAATTACCCCCGCAGCGAAGGGGTTTTTAACTTTCAAAGTATTAATATATCAGTATTGTAGAAACTCTAGTAGTCAAATTTCTAAGCACATAGTTGATATTTCTCTTGAGTTTTCACATGGAGTACTCAAAATATACAATACCCTATCTTCCATTTATAACGTTACTCACACAGAATATATTAGAGCAGAAGTCTTCAAACATTTTGATGCCGAGACCCCACTGTCAAAAACTTTCAGGCATAAGGACCTCCTCCTGACAAAAAAATTCTCGAACTTGGGCTTCCTCATCATTGACAACTATCGACAACCATAAACACCACCAATTACCACAGCAAATCATTTATACATTGGGGAAATCAATTAAACTGTGTTTAGCAAACCAAAGGTAGTGGTTGGGGGTGTGGTCAAAGGTGTGGCTAAAAACAAAGGACCTAATTTATTAGGCATTGGTGTAGGGCAGCGCCGTAAGTGTTCTTGCTGCGCTGCCCTACACCAATATGAAAGGGCAGGAATGCACCTTATAGATGAAATATCGTGCCTTTGTGTTCTTTTCCCCCTATGTTGGCACACAAATTGCTGCCTAGCACCAACATAGGCCGGATGATTTTTGTGAAGGACGGGGCACCTTCCTGCACAAAAACAATCCTGAGAGGGGTTTTCCTGCAGCACACATAGAAAGAGAAAAAAACATATCCCCTCGTTACGCCTGCTATGGGGCGGCATAAGGTTTGGCGCTGGCCCAGGTTTACATGGTTTTGTAACTCTGGGGCAGTGTCAAAATCCATGGGCGGTGAGTGGGAACACTCACCGCAACCCCTATGGAACACCTACTTGACATAGAGTAAGGCAACGCAGCAACTTGCTCTGTTTTGTCTTACTCCATATCTATAAGGCCATGCAAAGCCACATGGGTGACTTAGCCTCGCCTCACATATATGATTGAGATGCTTGTGCCGCTGAAGCTTCAAAAAAACTGACGCTTCAGTGGCGCAAGCCTCTCGTAAATCAGCCCTAAAGTATTTTATTCATTTTTAGGTCTTTCAACATACAAAATAATGGGTAGCTTCAATGAAAAATAAATTAAAAAATGTGTTAATCTGTGGGAAATGCACTATATAGTACATTATAAAACCTTTATTATTGAATACACTGCATATATAGTGCATTATAAACCCTTTATTATTTAATACACTGCATAGGTCTGTGTGTAACCAGAGAGCCACAGAATTAAAAATGGTTGGTGCAGTGGAAAATAGTAATACAAGATAGACTGCTACAAAATGTGCAAAGAGTTTTAGGATAAAATGGAGCTTCCAAAATGTAGATTTGTGTAATATCAGACCATAAGAAATGCATTTTTATTTTTTTGCATAACTATCCCTTCAGGGGTACTAAGCGCTGTGTAAATACAGATATAATTAAAAGCACACACTTCACAGCCCGGTTGCTAACCACCACACAAAAAAACACATCTTTGCCATCACAATGCTTGAAGTGATTCGAGCAATTAAAGCCAGAACCACTCCCAAGCATCCTTTACATTTGCAGATTAACTCCTAGGGTACATTTGCATTTCATTGAGGCAAGCAGCCACCCTGGCATGAAGGCTTAGTTGAAGGATTGTTTTACCTGGCTGCTGGGCCTCTTAGTTTTACAGCACATGACACTCAATGAAAAAATGAATAATCGCGTTGTGTCAGGCGCGACCACCTTCCCAGGACTCCAGGGCCCCACTGGGGGTCGCGCCCCACAGATTGAAGACCTCTGTATTGGAGTGATGACTACAAATGATTATAATACACTTCTACAGTATTTAAGGATGGAATCAAAATTACGTTGCTCCTGGGGCAAATAGTAGTCTGCTGGCCCCTACCCTCCCTGGCAAAGCAATGCCTTTGGGACCTCTAAGGCCACCTCCGAAGGTACAGACATGAGCACTGACCTTCTCATTTTGCCAACAAAAAGATTACTAAAATTCCTTTGCACATGCGTCCTGTAGTGATGAAGTCGTTTGCCTCACGAGTGACGAGGTCAAACACTTTGCATGATCTGTTCCCCCTTTCAATAACCCAGGGTGGAAAAGATGGATCTGTCCCATTTCTTGAACACTGTTATTGCTCTTCTGCTGTGCAGCGCCATTTTAGATTCAAAAGCTGTTCTAAGGTAAACTTGCATCTAATCATTCTACAAACAAGTCCTGGTATGCATAAAAAAGCTTTGTAACAGGTAAGATTGCAAGAAAATATTTTGCTTATTATTTCTAGTTCAGGTGGGTTTGATTAGAATGAAAAGGGATGCCCTAGTTTGTGGGGAGGAGCAGGGAATGCTCAGCTTAGACTTGGAGAAAAAGTGTGTACTAGTCTGGAATTTTTCCCATTGTTTGGCCACTACAGTGACATTAAGAGGACAAGCCCATTGCAAGAAATTATTTGGCCACCCCATTGTGACCACTCACCTGTTTGTGGTTGAGCTCCACATCTGGGGTCTTAGTCAGATTGGGATGTTTGACCCACAGCATTGATGAAAGTGCTTTTATATATTTTAATTGGAGACTCTACTCTGGTATTACAGCTGTGACCATACCCATGTTATTTCCTTTACCTGCTTCTGAAGCTTGTAACTCCTTTTATTATTTCCAATCTTTATTTCGACCATTAGGTCATAAAAGATGCACATACAATAAAATCACATGAATTCTGTCAAATTTAGTAAAACATCAATACATGATTTTAAGATCAACACACACAATAAAAACAGTTATTTTTAAGAATTGAAGCGATTCTGAAGTCTACCCAGCATTTTTTAAAAGACAATTACGCGTATACCAAACATTCGTAAAGAATTTGGAAAGTGCAAAAACGGTTGGGCCAGAGACATCGGATTTTAAAATCCTGTACATAGGTGTGTATTCCCTGCCACCCAGATTCTTAATCAAGGGGAGCAGCCAATACTTTCTGGCCGCCTTGTAGGCTGGGCAGAAAAAGACCACATGCAAATCATTTTCCTCTTTATCAACGCAAAGAGGACAGTACTTGGTGGAAGGGACTTGTGACCAAGTGCTTGAAAAGGACCGAAAAGGCAATGTGCCGTATCTCCACTGGAAAATAACTTTCTGGTAAGTATGGGATATATGGGATCGAAAGCCTTCTCAAATCGGTAGAGATCCTTGGTTTGCAGGAATATGGAAGAAAGGGACCCCTCTATCTGGGTAGCTAAGGCCCTTGTCCTTTTGTGTTCATGATACAGATTCGCCAGGGATCTCTTAGAGATTCCTGGTGCTGCATTTGCTGGTTCGGTCCACAATTCAGGGAGCCCCAGATCAGTGCAAATTGACTGGATGTTTTGGACCCAGGGAATACTGAGCGCCTTGGGGTGCTTTAATAGTTCGGCCAGTTCCGCCCTATAGTCGGCGAGATCATCGCCGCTCCATAGCCTACGCCAGAAGGCAATGGGTCTTAGACTTATCTCGTCGGCAAGTGGCCGTATCCCTAGATCAAGCCTCAGAGGAAGGAGTGGGGTGCTAGGGGGAAGTGCGGTTATTTGTCTTATAAACCTATTTTCCGTGGAAGACAGGTTCCGACATGGGATGTGGCCCCACAATTCAGCCCCGTACAAAATCGCCCCCCTGGCACAAAATCGCCCCCCTGGTAACTCCTTTTAGCTCTCACTGTCTGATGTCAAAGATCATATCTCTACTACGGGTCCAAAGAATTACTAGTAGAGCTCAAGTGCCAATTGATTGGTCAGATTGGCGGATGTACCTCTTCTCAGCTAACATAGCTGGTATCCCGTTGAGACTCCTAATAAGGTACTGAGATTCTCCTTGGTGCCTATCAGAAGCTCACCTCATTGAAAGAGGTGAGCCCTTGAGCAGTTAGCTGGGATAAGTACAACGACACGCACCTTTGCTATGCATGATCCATCATTACTCTCTGCGCTTTAACCCCTTGGCTGCGGCGGTTATTCTGCCGCGGCGCTGAGAGGGAGGGGGTGGGGTTAGCGTGGCGCCGCCATGCTCGTGACGGAACCGTGCCATCATGAGCCACGGGCGTGCTGTGCTTATGATGGCGTGGTTCCATCATGACTCCGCCCACTCACTAATTTGCCCTCACAGGCAGGGAATCAGTACCGCGTGGGCTGAGCGGCCACAGCATGACGGAACCACGCCGTCATGAGCACACGGCGCCCGTGGCTCATGACGGCGTGGTTCCGTCATAAGCAGGGAAGGGGTTAAGGATCACCACCCAAGTGAAAATCCACACGAATGTACTAGTTGACGCTATCTGGGATATTAGTTGGGAAATGGACATCCATTTTGGTGTTTGAATACATTGAATACATTTATATGGGTGTGCCATACATGGGGATTCAGAAACATGGAGTAAGTGAGTTTGATGGTCCCTTGGAACTGCACCTACAGTAGAAGAAGAGACAATTAATGCCTGTACACATGTGCACAATTAATATGTGACATTATAAAAAAAACAAATCAACAAACTATGAAGAAGCACTAGTTATTGCAAAGAACGGCAAGTATTGATACTGTCACAATTGTTCCACCTTACATAACACATCACTTAACCAGGTTGTCCAGCAATTCACAAGAGTTTGAGGATACAGAAGATGATGTCTTGGGTGGCCGAGTATGTGGCACACAGAGCTATAAGGAAGAGTTAGATGGTAGAAGAGACACAGTGGTGTTGTTAACCCCCGCTTTAGGAGCTAAAGACGATGGCCTGAAAAAATGACCAAATAAATGTTTATTAGTTTCATTTTGGATTATGCAGACACAAGTTCAGAAAAGCTCATTTTGAGAATACCAGGTCAGGACAGAGATTGTGGTAAAGGTCTGCTAAGTGAGCCAAGTTCATTTAAAGGGACAGATAAAGAAATTATGAAAACATTGAAAATTGTGAGGCAGAAAATGAGACAAGAGGCAAGAGAAAGGTAAGAAGGAAAAGATGAGAAAATAAAGAGAGATTGGAGGTTGAAAATGGATAGTATGTAGGAGGAAAGAAAGAAAGGGTGAAAGTAAGATAACGTGAAAGAAAGGAATGAACATATGAACGAAGGAAAAGTGAAAAGAAAGATGAAAAGAAAAAAGGAAGTTAAGGAAAAAAGAGCAAAGACAAATAGGAAGCAAAATGGATGCATTGTTGGATGGAATGGTATTTGATGATAGATAGATTAGCAAATGGATGGATAAATATTTGAACAGATGTATGGAATGGTGAAAGGATGGATGGAGGAGTGAACTAGGGGAAGGATGGAAAGGTCAACGAATGCATGAATAGGGTGGATTGAGGGTGGGAGGATAAATGACTAAATGAGGGAATGTAGTGTGAATGTAACTATTTTAGGAAGGTTTGCTTCGATCATTAGACGGTTAGTTCTAAGTGGGGAGTATTTTAATTGTCTGGCTACTACCTTGATTATGGACCAAAATTAAGAGCGAGTGAGAAGAAATACTAAGTTCATCCTCCACATTAAATCTTACTTCACGAAGAAGGAACCTAGCTATGTTTAGAAGGTTGACCCTCCACTGGAGAAAACAGCAGTTTTCTAGTGAAACCCTCACCCAATAGGGTTACCCCTTGGTGGCAACCTCAATCATTGGGTCCATCCTGTTCCACTGCGGAACAAGGCGTGCTGCGACCTACGGACTACGAGGGAGCTTTTTACTTTATAATGATAAAGACAATGTTTAAGAAATAGGAGGGGGGGTTAAGTGTAAAGAGAAGTTTAAAAATACTTGGCTAGTGGGTATGACTAATCTTATCTGACCCATAGACCGTAAGTCTAAAAAGGGGGGGGTGGGAGGAAAGGGAGAAATTATGAGTCTGCTTTCCTTCAAGGGGTGCCTTGTAGGAAAGCAGACACATAATTTCTCCTTTCCTACCTACCCACATTTTTGCAGACAGGAACATCCTATTATACTTCATTTATGTGATCTGGAATAAGTTAATTCTAAGATTTCTATCTGGGTAACAGCACCATGACAAAGCATCAGATGAATATTCTTCCTTTGATATATATACATGATATTTAAATATCATAAATGTTTGCTTTTTAGGGCGGCGGAGGCAAAAGACACAACCCTGGTGAGTAGGAATATATATTACGGCAATGTTTTGAGTTGAATGGGCTTCCGATATTGTAATTTCTGTCTGTACTTTCAATTTAAACTACCTTTGACCCATTCCAGTTGTAACCCAAAACATCTCTATTATTAAGAACAAATACCTCCTCATTTTCTATCATAAACAACATATTCGTAGACGTTTAAGATTTGAAATGGAACTTATTAAGGCAGATATCCACCATTGGTTTTCCACACTTGTAACTTCATAGTTAGGTGTGGGAAGAAGTGACTTCCTAGGGTCGGTAGTATGAGAGTGGTCCATAAAGTCATGGCAGCTTGTTTATTCACAGACATTGCTAGTGCCTTTTCACACCCATTTAGAAACTTGACTTTAGTGTCAATAAGGGTTCGAGTAATGGAGCAATATGGGTTTGTACAACCTTTGGAGCGACCATGCCACATTTTACAAAGAGAAGCGACCTGCAAGAAGTGGTGATCAGACCACTCTCACCATTTTCAAAAGGAAAAAACACAAGATACACAGCTAGAAAACAATTATACCTCAGAGACCGCATCTCTGAAGAGCCATGAAAATGAACCTGTTGAAGAGCTTTTTTCTCTAACTGCTAATCAACACTGGAACCACCCACCAGTCATCGGCATCCTCAGCAAAACCATGTTTGGAAAAATGTTATTTCTCCATCAGATTCTGAGCATTAAGTCAAGCCACTACACACCTTAATGTGCAGAGCAAGGAAATACCAAATGGTTACCAGAATATTACTAATCTGATAGGCTAAGATGGTAGTTCGGGGCTGAGTCAGTGCAGCATGACAGTCTGATTCCCCCACCATCACCCAAATTCGGTCTTGGTTGAGACTACATCTCCAAACCTTCCCCTCCGGGTTTGGACGAATTTACGAGGCAGCCGGCATCGGGGAGAAGAAATGCAGGGCGTAGAGCGGAAGCGTGCTGCCACAGCCAGCAGAAATCAAACTTCCTTTGGCCTTTTGACCTCAGGTGGACAGCTCTTCCTCAGCCCCTCGACTCTCCTTAGCCAGGGTGAACAGCTTTGACCAGAAGGAGGAGGTAGCCGCGAATAGGTGTGGCACACCATGATCACCACTGACGGTCTCTTTCATGCACTATGTCTTCAGGCATAGTCTGCCCGCTTCTGAAATAGGCCGTAATTGTCTATGCAGCATAACCGCCCATCTCTCTTGCAAAACAGGGAAGAAAACGTCTGCAGCAACTTTGTTGCAGGATTTTCTTCTAAACTAGTCTGGAGCCCATTTAGCCTCTGGCACTCACTCGGGTGGATACTCTGTTCCAGCTGTTCTATCATTCACTGTTTCACCTCCTAGAGAGCAGCTAATAAAGGCAGAAGTGATGCTGGCTATTAAGGAGGCTCCACTATTAGTGCTTGGGACATTTTGAGTTGTGGACTGTGCTCCAATCTAGTTTTTAGATAAACGTTACCCCAGCCTCCACTGGCTTCAGTGATTGGAAACAGATAGTTGGTTACATGTGTGGAGACTGCGATATAAACAGTGAGTTTTTTCAATATACGTGCCACTAAAATAAAAGATGAGGAAGTGTAGCCCATTTCAACTGTAGATAACACAAGAAATTCATCTTTTTTAATTACAGAATCGAAAGGTGTTCCCCCCAAAAAAACGCTACAACCACAATGACACCGCAACAAAGTAATTGCAAAAGACAGAGGTAACCCTTGTTGCGTCTCCACACTGAAAGTATGCAATAATATAATAGGTGACGGCCAAAAATAATTAAACAATCCCTTTTTTATTTTCCAATAGGTACCCAGTAAAAGCCCTGATGAAAAATCAGACAATTTTTTATCGGATTTGGAAACGCGTTGGCTGTTTCTTTTAAAACTCATCTTTATTCGTGGAGAGTCCTACAAAGACATTGTAATCTAGAAAATATTTTTTCCCCGTGATTTCTGTCTTAAAATAGAAAGATTTACCATATAGGACGGACAGTTTTTTCAAAACAGCACTGGTTTACTCACAGCAAATGTAAATTTTGAATATTATGAAGCATGTTGATATTAATTTGTTTATATATCATTGTTTAGATTTGAATTCTTTCAGTTTATATATGATTATTATATGTATCATGGTGTGTTAAAACTTGGACATTGAAACTGTGTAAATGTATTCAAGCTTTATGACGAAATTATTGTGAATTAAGGCAGGCATCTAAGAAGAAGCTTATTTAGATGCTGTAGGGCTCTCAGAAATAAAATAGAGTGGCCCGAAACAAAATCGAGACCGAGTTATCTTTATTTGTACACGTATATTTGTCCGACTCGGTCCCGTAAGGACAAGACCCCTTGAAAGAATGAAAATAGGAGCGGGCAACCCCGGCGAGGGTAAGGCAATTAAATAGGCTTGAGTATTCATTTCCCCCATAATTTCATTACACAGGCTGGTACACCAACCAGCCTGTAAATAATGTCCGAGAAAGAGACACTATCCTTTTCAGAAGCACATATTAAGAATCTAGTCTCAGGACCGTCTCCCTTTCCTTCGATTAAACTTAGCACCAATGCCCAACAGCAAAATGAAACAGACAAGTTGCTTAGGTTGAATAAAAAACACATTCGCACTGAGCTACACAGACATTTTCTATTCGAACATCTGAAGGCAGGCACCATACCTTGGGGCCTACAAGTCAAGAACATTCCGGTGGTCTTTACGGAGGACCCAGTCTATAAAAAAGGCTTTAGTTACATCGCCACTAAATGCAATAGGGATCTGATGGTCCACACAGTAGAAACAGCAAAAAGACTGTGTTTAAAAGAACAGGAAGAAATAGATGCCCTGGTCAAAGCCATTGAAGACAATCATACCGTTGTAGAAGCAAAAGCCCTTCTGGAGAAAATAAAAAAAGAAATTCAAGCATTCAGAGACAACACAATCACTTTTAGGACTAACAAATTTGAGACAGACGTTAAATCATTCAACATCGAGACAGTCTATCCCTACTTGAGAGACGATTACTATTCCCAACTCGAGTCACGCAGGGCACTTTCCCACTATCAGGGGCACTCTAAGAATCATTTTCTGACCTTCTCAGAAAGTTCGTCTTCAGACCCAACAGGGGATTCTGACCCCAGAGAGGGTACATCTAAGCGTAATAGTTCTTTTTTAGAGAAGGGCGAAGCCAGAAACCGCGTAAGATTCAAACCACAGCCGCAGGCATGGGAGATGAGAACACAGAGGAACTATTACAAAACATAGAGGATTCATCCATTATTATTCTCTCTGTTAAACAATTGACTATATATGAGAAGTCTGTCCTAGAATTAGGGATCAAATTTGCACCAGCAGCCAAAACAGATTTAGCAAATCTCAAATTTGAAGCTCTAGACTTTTGGGGAAAAATTTGCCTAAAGGCATTTTTCTACAACAAAGAGAACGCAAAAACTAGGGAGCTATCAAACCTTTCTAATAAATCATCATTTATCCCTCCGGCACATAGCATTCCCAAACAAATTTTAGCCTATGAACAGGCCGTTCTTTCATCAATCACACAGTTGGGGACCCCAAAAACTTTTTTCAATAAAAACATTACGAGAGAACAACAAAGAGCAATCAGAGAACTTCACAATGATGACACAATAGTGGTGAAACCCGCTGATAAAGGGGGCGCCCTTGTGGTATGGCCAAAAGATAAATACATAGCAGAAGCTAATAGTCAAATCTTGAATGAAACATGGTACAGGAAGCTGAAGGAAGACCCCACAACGGCCATACATAATGAGATCCAGATTAAGATAAAAGAAGGGTTCGACAATGGCATTTTGGGCCCAAAGGAATTCGAATACCTTAACAAGAAAAATCCCCGTATTCCGGTTATCTACTTTTTGCCAAAAGTTCATAAGAACTTGATGGAGCCGCCCGGGAGACCAATCGTCTCCGGGTGTGACTCAGTTTTTGAACCTATTGCCAAATACGTGGATGTCTTCCTAAAACCATTCATGAAAGATGTAAAATCTTACTTGAAATATACATCTGATTTTATCAACAAGACAGAAGGCTTACCATACCATAATGAACAAGATCTTATGGTATCGTTCGATGTCACTTCCCTCTACACCCAGATCCCCCAAGAGGAAGGACTAGAGGCCATGGAATTCTTTTTCGAAAAGAGACCCAAGCCACAAAGGGTGCCCACAGGGTTCATAATCGATTTGGCCAGTATAGCACTTAAACGCAACTATTTCAGATTTATCGACTCGTTCTACATGCAGGTGAAGGGGACCGCCATGGGGTGTCCTTATGCACCAGAAATGGCGGTCCTCTTCATGGCACTGTATGAGGAACGTTTCATCTATCAGAATAATCCTTATCATGACCACATATTAAAATGGTATCGCTACATTGATGATATCTGGTACCAGTGGTCAGGGACTGAAGAACTCCTCATCCAGTTCCATGATTGGCTCAACACGAGGCATCCAGATATAAAATTTAGCATTGCATACAGTCATACACGTCTGACTTTTTTAGACTTTGAGATCTTTTTACAAGACCATAAACTAGTGACCACTCTGTACCGTAAGAAAACTGACAAGAACACTATACTCCATTATGGGAGTTTTCACAATCAGAGTTTAAAAGCTAATTTGCCTTACAGCCAACTACTTTGCATCAGAAGAAATTGTTCTCGAAAAGAAGATTTCCAAATACATGCAGACATCTTATGCAATCAGCTTAGCGCTAGGGGCTGAAAAAGTTGCTCAAGCATGCCACTAAACGCGCTTGGTTCACCCCTGGAGAGGAACTATTGATTAACAAAGAAAAAAAACCTCTGGATCGATTGGTTTGTGTATCAACATATGGCCCTCATACCAACAAATTTAAATCCATCATACTAAAAACTGGCATTTGGTTTCTAACCTAGAAATGCCAATGGAAAAACCACTTTTTGCTCTAAAGAGAAACCAGAGCATAGGCCAACAAATAATCCGAGCAGACTTGGGCATCACGAAAGCGAAGTCTGATTTGCATGCAATTTGGAACCATAAGCCTGTTGAAGGCCACCGCAAATATGGAACATGTCTATCATGCTCAACCATGGTAGAGGGAACAGTGTTCGAGTTCAATGCCATTAAATGGATACACAAAGAATGTACTAATTGCAAAAGTAAAAACGTAGTGTATGCTATAATCTGCCCGTGTCCCAAGATCTACATTGGGAAGACCAACCAACAAATTAATCAAAGACTGACCCAACACAGATCACGTATCAAGCAGAAAGTGTTGACCGCTCCAATGGTTCAACACTTTGTAGAATACAATCATCCTGAAAAAGACTTCAAATGGACGGTATTAGCTGCCATAAAAAATCCACCTCGTGGAGGTGATGTAGAGAAAATCCTTTTGAAAAAAGAAGCGTACTTGATTTTAAAATTCAACTGTGTGATTGAAGGGCTGAACGAGATGTCTGAATTACAACAAGCCATACGCTGAATTCCTCTAATAATAACCACTGTAAGACTAGTATGCAAAATATATCAAAAAGGAATGTTTTGCACTTTTGATCAAATCATAGACAATGTTTATACAACTGCTCGCAGTCTCCTAAAAAGATTGACTACATATCCCATAAAGCCAATTGTTTCCCATAGCACATTGCAGTTCGCTTAATTCGGGAAACAAACGCGGCGCGCATTCATCAAACTGATTAAGTTGGTAACGCAAGGACGGACGCCCGAATAACACGGTTGCAAACTTGCAAAAAGGTGAGGCACTCAGCGACTAATCTCATAACAGCGTTGAAACTAACATCACAAACGCTCATGATCACGCTGACAAAATGACGATATGCTTTCAGATTAACGAGACGAACAAAAGTTCTCTCGCAGTGCTGCTGCCGCCATTAAGAAGAACGCCAGCACAGCAGAGTGCGGTAACTAAGTAAGTCTTGCGCCATGAGAGAATCTTTTAGAACAACACAGCACACACGAAGCATAAACTATAATGGTCTCATTCCAATTTTTTTAGATAAACGTTATCCCAGACTCCACTGGCTTCAAGTGATTGGAAACAGATAGTTGGTTACATGTATGGAGACTGCGACAAAAATAAAAGATGAGGAAGTGTAGCCCATTTCAACTGTAGATAACACAAGAAATTCATCTTTTTTAATTACAGAATCGAAAGGTGTCCCCCCCCCAAAAAAAACGCTACAACCACAAAGACACCGCAACACAGTAATTGCAAAAGACAGAGGTAACCCTTGTTGCATCTCCACACTGAAAGTATGCAATAATATAATAGGTGACGGCCAAAAATACTTAAACAATCCCTTTTTTATTTTCCAATAGGTACCCAGTAAAAGCCCTGATGAAAAATCCGACAATTTTTTATCGAATTTGGAAACGCGTTGGCTGTTTCTTTTAAAAATCATCTTTATTCGCGGAGGGTTCTACAAAGACATTGTAATCTAGAAAATATTTTTCCCCGCGATTTCTGTCTTAAAATAGAAAGATTTACCATATAGGACGAACAGTTTTTTCAAAACAGCACTGGTGTACTCACAGCAAATGTAAATTTTGAATATTATGAAGCATGTTGATATTAATTTGTTTATATATCATTGTTTAGATTTGAATTCTTTCAGTTTATATATGATTATTATATGTATCATGGTGTGCCAAAACTTGGACATTGAAACTGTATAAATGAATTCAAGCTTTATGATGAAATGATTGTGAATTAAGGCAGGCATCTAAGAAGAAGCTTATTTAGATGCTGTAGGGCTCTCAGAAATAAAATAGAGTGGCCCGAAACAAAATCGAGACCGAGTTATCCTTATTTTACACCAATCAAGATGCCAGCAGGGGGTACAAGGAGAGATGGGTGTCCAGACGTAGCCAGCTCTCATATTTCCTCAAAAGTGGAGAAGAAGCAACTGTTCCTTAGTAAACAGGGTAACAGAATAATGGCAATGGCAGTGGGCTTAGGAGGAAAAAGCACCGCACAGCCTATAGCTTCTATCCCAAATATCCTTGAAAGGTTGGATAACCCCGGATGTGGCTGGCATAGATATGGATTCCACAGAGAAGTTGAATGGGGATGCTACCCCATTGGTAAATGGTTCAAGCGGGACGGGGCATTACACTACCCTGCTCACAGCAAACATTGGATTTTTTCATGGCTCCACTTCCATGCTCAGCCTCTGTTGCCTTGAGTGATGACCTTGGCTGTGGAAATGCGATGAATGAAGTTCAGCTGACAGCCCAGGCTCCTCTTTCTTCCTTTTCAGCACAGCCCCTAACAGGCAGTAAGCAATCTAACACTCTGAATGACATCCTTCCTGTCCAGCAGAGTCTGAATCGGGTGTATAAGGCAGAAGCAGTGATATAGCAGGCTCATACAGTAAACTGGAACAACCTCTTTAGCCCTCTCAGCCTCTTCGTCCAGATCACTTGGAACCTGTCACTGTTGGAGGTGACAATCAGGAGGCATTTTTCTTTCTCTGACTTGTCTGAAAGTGACTGAGATGAGGATTTTTCCGTCTTAGCCACTAAGGCCCACACCAACTGCTTTGAGCTCTCAAATAATTCATTGATAAGTTACGATCTCTCTGCCAAAGAAAAGGAGTGGGCCCGGGTCATTACCAGCTGCCCACTTTGAGGTCAGTGTATCGATGGCTTTCGGTCAAGGTGCAATGAATCTTATCCCTTTGACAAATGAGGTAGAGAAGCTATTATGGGATCCAGTTGGGACAGAGCTAACACCTACTAGTTGCTCCCCTCTGGTGTTGGTGTCCCCAGTTATTCCATCTACTGTGGATCAGTCATTATTCAGTGACAGAGCTATGGGAGGAGATCCCACTCCTTGTCTGGACCTCAACTGGCAGTTCTGTCACAGGATACCCACACTCTGGGTGCTAGCTACCATATTCTCTTACAGCATAGGGAAGAGTATCAGAAAGACTTGGTTGCATTGAAGGCCGCTCATCTGAAAACCAAGTTGTTCTACGCAAGCTGTTGAAAAACATGGATATCATACAGTACCGACTGGGGGCTGTGGAATCGTTCCAGTTGCACCTCAGAAAGACAGTGGAAGAAAAAAGTCCAGAGATTACTCAGCATAATTCACAGTTTACTACCCCCTCATCCAGGGTGGATGCTGTAGAGAATAGGTCATGCCGAAATATTCTGTGGGTTCTAGCTGTCCCTGAAAGTACAGAGGGTGATGACCCTAGGGCCTTTGCTGTCTGAGAGGCTTTCCTCACTCTGAGTAACTGGGATATGGATTGTATGATAAAGAGGGGACATCGCTTTCCATTTTGACCTCCCAGTAAGCCCTCTCGGTATCCCTGGGGGGCTATCCTTAGTAACATTAGGATCTTTATTTTGTGACAAGAGAGTTACTGGCTTGCCACTCCTAAGTTGCTGATCAAAGCTTGAGGCGTGGAATTTCTTCTCAGCTCTGAGCTTTGCCACCAAACTGTGATGAGATGCTGGCAGCTCTGGAAGCATCTCCCGAAACACCAGAAGTTTGACACATCTGTCCCTCTTATGGAGCCCGCAACTCTGTGGATACGAAAGGAGGGTCATACTTTTTATTGTTAGGAAGGTAAAAAAGTTCAGGAGTTGTTAACCAAATGGCAGCTGGGTGGCTGAGAATGTTTTGTTAGCTGTCTATGGCATTGTCTGCTTTAAGGATGGCTCCCACTCTTCTAGATATAAGGGTCTTCAAATGGACTGGTATTTACTGAATCAGGTTTTTGGTTGAGTTTGAGGGATGGAGGAATTGATGTATGAGAGCTAGAGCCTTTTTCTCTTTTCTTTGGAGAACTGTCGGTTCAGTGGCGTGGACAAGAAGTTTACCCCTTTCCTCCCTGTTTTATTTCTTTCTTCCTGGTTTTCATCTTCTTCTTTTCTTATGTTCTTCTCAATAGGGGGTTTATTATTTATGTTTGGTTGTGCTTATAATCCTGTGTGCATTCTGGTGAAAGTCGGCCTGTGATCTGACTATAGCCATGAGCCTCAATAAATGACAAACCTTAATGTTGGTGCTAATTACCTTTTTTTGGTTAGGGCATAGCTTGGTGGGGTGGGTAAGTTCGCCCTTGCGGGAACCAGGGTGTGGGGTGGGATTTGGGGGGTTTAGGGACTGAGGATTGTGAATGGTTGCTTTTTGCACAGAGCATAGGTGTTGAAATTGTAGGAAATGTACATTTGAGAAATTTGTCTAGGGGTGGTACAATGATACTTATTTGTGTCTGACAGTATATTCAAAGAGCGTGTGTGCAGAAATCTGTATGGTGGAGGAGTAGCCTGTGGATTTGGAGCTACAAAGTCAGTAGTTGGTAATGGTGGGTGTCCTGGTCAGCAGCTGCATATTCTATCCTGGAATATTAATGGAATCAAGTTGCCACAAAAGCGCAAATTAGGATAGGAGGAACTGAATACTTTTAAGCCACAAATTATATGTCTACAGGAGATGCAGTTAACGCACGCAGAAAGTTCACTGCTAAAGGAGAATGTATATCGGGGCGTGTCTATCACATGTGTTACCTCTGCTCAGAGATGAGGCCGCACTATTGGTATGGGTCAACAAATGTGGGGTTTTGCATCAGAGGATGGACTCAGGAGCCATTGGCGACTATCCAAATGGATAGAATTCATTTACCATTTGTGTCATTAATCGGCTAAATACAGATTATCAAAGGATTTTGGATTTGTTGTTGATGGAGGGTTATCTCTGGTCACCACCCTGTATCATCTGTGGTGATTTTAACATGACGTTATGTTCTATCAGAGACTCAGCATCTTAGTTTCTGACTACTGATCAGGTCTATGATGGCTTGAGACTTGTGGGGTTAAGCATCGACTCAGGGTGGGGGGGGGGGGGGTTGGGGCTTTGCTCCAATTAATTTCCATATTTGCTTTGGTTGATCTTTGCCATTTTGAGCGACAGCATACCAGCATTTACATGTTTCCTGTCCCCTTTAAAGCATTGTCCCAATTAGACATGTTTCTAATCAGCAATACTTTGGTCTCTTCTTCAAAGCTGGTATTCAATCCGAGGGTCTATCTCACAAAAATTCTCTATCTCTGTTCATCCAACACAGCGAGCCCATTCAGACGTCAGGGTCTTGGGGCTGGACATTTAAACACAAATTATTGATTGAGGATGGGTATGTCAGCTCCAAGAATTCCCATCTACGTGAGTTTCTGGAGGATAAAATTGGCTCAGCATCACTTCTGGTGGTCTGAGGTGCTCTAAAGGCTACTTGTCATGGGCAGACTCTTCAGTTTTCTTCTCACCAACAGAGGATGGCAATGACGGAGGAAACGGATGCTCACCAGACTCTTAGGGGGTCATCAGGATGTCGGGCGGATTGCCTCCGCCAGGCTGGCGGTAGCCACTGCCAGCCTAGCGGAGGCGATCCGCCCGACATCCATCCCTGCATTCCCCCCGCCACATTACAATGGCGGAGGGGACCGCAGCGGAGGAAAACACCGCCCGCCTGTTTTCCGCCCCGGTCGCCTTGCGGCCGGGGCGGAAAATGAATAATATGGTGGCGGTGTCTATCAGACACCGCCAGCCATATTATCATAGGTGTTATGGCAAGCATTTCCGTGGCGGCAATGCCGCCACGAAAAGGCAGGCGGTCTTCACTCTGGCAGCCCCCTGCGTCCCCCAGAGTGAAGGTGGGTAGGGGCTTGCACACGGGGGGGTACCTGTGGTACCCCCCCACATTTGCATGAACAAAGCGGCAGTGCCTGCCGCTTCATTGATGTAAATGCTGCTATGCAATTTTTGTATTGTGGCGGGCGGTGCAGAGAGCTCCGCCCGCCACAATACAAACCATGCAAGATGTCCCCCACGGGACCACCGCCCTTATGGCGGGCGGTCCCGTTTACCGATGGGATGGCGGGCGGGTAAAGCCCGCCCGCCATCCTAATGAGCCCCTTAGTTCTTTGGAATCCAACTCTGGATACAGCATCATTGCTAAGGACGGGCTTCAGGCTGAACAGCTTTTGAAGCAGTCTATCACCCACCAAGCTTCTCTTAGACATTATATATGCGAATGGGTGGTTAAAGATGGATGAGTCAGGCAAAGTAAAAGCTTCAAAAATAGTGCAGAAGTGGATCGAATTCTCTCCTTCAGCGTAAGGGATAGTTCTAATTTTAATACCATTCAGCAGATTAGGTTTGATAATGTGGAGCTCATGGCCAATCCAGCTACTATCAGATACGTTTTTCAATGGTTCTACCAAAACCTCAATTAGGCGACTGCTCCTCCTTCGCCGAAGATATTCATTGATTCGTCAGGCGGTACTTCCATTATAGGGTGAGCCATACTCAGTGTTTAAAACTAGAACTACCTATAACTATCTTGGATGTGGATAACACCATTGGCTCCCTTACCAAAGGGAAGGCTTCTGGTCCCGATTTGGTTCCGTTGGAGTTTTAAACCATCTCTCAGGTTCTGGCCCTGTGCTCAGGGATCTGTTTAACTCCTTCAATTTGTCTGATCAGGTCCCGAGTCTTGGGGGAGATTATTATTGGCATCTTTCTAAAAAAGGGAATGTTCCCACCTTTTTCATCATTCCAAAAAAAGGAAAGATCCCACATTTTTTGGATCAAACTGTCACATGTCCTTATTCAATATTCACTCCAACATCTATACAAGAGTTCTTGCTAATCAACTGTAATTATCTATGAGCTGGTCTATCGAGCCAGCATCACTTTATCCAAGTCTGTGACACAACATCTCACATCAACACTGCAATTACGGCCCTGGACAATCTCTTCTGGTGGGGGTCTATGGGCATGATTCTTCAGAGAAGGCCTTTGACTGGCCTCCTGGCCCTTCCTGTAGGGGTGTCATGGAGACCACAGGTTCAGGCTCAGCCTTTGTCTCTAGAATCCAATCCATTAACTCTATTCCGACATTAAAGCAAGGATTTGTTGCTCAGGTTTACTCTCAGATTCCATGCCCATCTCTTGTGGTACCAGGTAGGGGTGCCATCTCTCTCCTTAGTTATTTGCTTTATATATAAAGGCTTTAATTCAATCCCACAAACTGTCTGAGGAGATCCAGCCTTGAGAATACATCGGTATGGGGGTTAGAACAGCCACATCGTCAGCCTAAGCTAGAAGTTATAGCTTAGGCTGGCAATGTGGCTGTTCTAACCTCCACCCTATTAGTGGCGTATGTGCAGTAGTAGCAGCAGCTCAATATTTCTGGGAAGTCTATGGATATAAGCTGAATTGAGATAAGACTCAGGTCTTGTCTAACATCACTCTCCTTTGTCAGGATAGAAGATGGTTACAGCCAGTGGTGTTTTTAAGGGTAACCCTATCCGTCAATACTGGGAAAATTGTGGAGGGCAACTATGGAAAGCTTTACCAACATACAGCTAATGTTTTGAGTAAATGAAACCATCTCCATTTGGGTCTGATCGGCCGCTGTAATCTTATTTAGATGATCATTCTATTGCGGTATCTTAATCTATTTCACTGTATTCCCCCTTTTCTTGAAGTGGCTTTTTTTTAATAAGATCAACACTTCATGGTGTTATAGGCAGCCTCATTGTAAGGTTCAGTTCCCACTACAGCTTAAAGAGGATGGCGGTTTTCCGCTCCCAGTTTTGCAGTTTTACTATCTGGCCTAATTTTTTTCACAATTTTCGTTTAGTCTGGGGGAGGGGTAACGTGGGAACAAGGACGTATGTTTATGGATTTCCTGCTGCTGGGTGAAACATTTGCCCCCAGCATCAGTGTTGTGGGTTTAAGAGAACCTGATTTATTATTTTAAAGGTCTTCCATCGTATTTGTGGCTCCCTTAAGAATCTATTATATTGTATTGCTCCATTTAACCAGCTTACATATTTAGGATATAACCCCAATTTGCCTTCCTGTTTTCATGACAGCTTTCTGGAGAACTAGGAATGGGCTAAGATGTTATCCTAGGCTATAGTTTGAGGGTGATGTTCTTCTCTTTTTTTTAAATCTACCGCAATAGGTATTTCTTCCTCATACCTGTTTGTATAGGTATCTGCAATTACGACATTGCATTTCTAGTCTTAAGGAAGATGATATAAGGAATTCTGATAACTTTTTTATTGGACCTAATATTGAAAGTTCCAATAAAGAGAAATATATACCAGGCCTATAAATTAATGTATTTCTTCTCTGAGGATCAATTGGTTGACCCCTTTAAGCCAAAGGCAAATAAGTGATTCCAATTTCCCAAAACATAAGTAATGGCTAGTGACTTGCAGTGTAGTAATATCTTGGTACAATCGGCTTTGAACGTGTCACATATCAAGGTGCTTCATTTTAAATGTATGAATGATCTTGACTATACTCCTATGGTTGGAGGATCGTTGTTGTTGTTGTAGGTTTGCGGGGCCAACATGGTCCATGTTTTTCCATCTTATCCATCTTTGTGTTTGTTTTGGGAATTTGTTATTGATAAGATGCATGGTATATCTAATATTTTAATTTCACCTGACTTAAAGCTGATCATGTTGGGACATTCACTGGTTATCCCTTTCTATTTAGCGCATCTATATTTCTTCTCAATCTCCCTAGCCAGACTGGTTCTGGCATGTTTGGCTCTCTAGCAAGCCTTCCAATCCTTTGAACTGGTGGCAGGAATTTCTGAGCATTAATATGTTGGAAATGACATTAATAGAGAATGATCCACAGAGGAGGAAGTTGAGTCGGATTTGGGATCCAGTTCTACACAGGCCCCGCTCCCTCCTCCCAGCTGCTTCTCCCTCCCACTTCGCCTTATATGGAGGACGCCGCGTGGAAGCGCAGTGTGAGCGCGCACTGGCGCACCGGCGCGCCAGAGGCAAGTCCGTCAGCGCCCGTCAGCGCAAGACCCCTGGTCCACGCAACCGCTGCAACACCAGACATCTCTACGACACCAGCGCCCTCCACGCTCTCAACACCAGCCGAGACCACCGCTGCTTCCAGGCCACCCCAAAATGCACCCACGGCCCATTCTCCTGCCGCACCTGCAGCTTCACCTGCGACAGAGCCACCAAACCTCCCAGAACCGGAGCCAACCACCTTCGCTGCATAATCCTCAACACCCGATCAGCATGCAAACACGCCATTGAGCTCTGGGACCTGCTCGACACCTCCGCCCCTGACGTGGCCTTCCTGACCGAGACCTGGTGGAACGACTCCTCGGCCCCCGACCTCGCCATAGCCATCCCGGACTGGAGGAGGAATAGCCATCGTACACAAGTCCACCCTCAAAGTCTCCACCCACTCAGATGACACCCTTAGTACCACCGAACAACTGCACTTCCAGATCCACACTGTCCCAAACACCACCCTCAGAGGAACACTCATCTACAGACCACCCGGACCCCGGCCTCAAGTCAGCGACTCCATCGCCGACCTCGCCAGCACCCACACACTCACCTCCATGGATTACATCATCCTCGGGGGCCTGAACTTCCACCTCGAGAACAACAACGACACCAACTTCACCACCCTGATCGACAACCTCGGCAACCTCGGCCTCAGATAACTCATCACCGATCCAACACACGCCGCTGGCCACACGCTTGACCCTATCTTCTCCACAAGCCCACACGTCACCTTCAACCACACCACCAAACTCCATGGGACCGATCACCGATGTGTCCACTTCACCTACAAGAAGCCAACCACACACCACTGCACCAAACAGCTGCCCCGCCAGGGCTGGAGTAAAGTCACCAAGGACCAGCTGACCACCTCCCTCATGCAGAACCCACCCACAGACACCACGGACCCAGACGCCGCCGCACGCAACCTCAGACATTGGATCAGCAACTGCTCCAACACCCTCGCCCCACTCAAGAAATCACCCAACAGCCACACCAGAAAGAAAGCCACCTGGTTCACTGAAGAGCTCCAGACCTCCAAACGGACGTGCCGAAAACTGGAGAAGAAATGGCTACACGAACGAACACCAGACAGCCACGCAGCCCAAGCAAACATCACCACCTCATCAGACTGGCCAGAAGATCATCCTTCAAGAGCCACCTGGAAAACAATGCACACGACAGCAAAGAGCTCTTCAGCATCGTGAAGGAACTCTCCAACCTCAGTGCCAACACCAACGACATTCCACCCTCTCAAGAACTGTGCGACTCACTGGCCGCCTTCTTCTACCAGAAAATCGCCGACATCCACGCCAGCTTCGACAACACGACCGCCCCCACCACACGGGACTCCACCACCCCAGCGAACACCACCCACGGCAAACTCCTAACCTCCTCGACCAACGTCAATGACGACGAGACACGCAAGATCATGAACTCCATTCACTCCAGATCACCGTCAGACCACTGCCCACACCACATTTTCAACAAAGCCGACACTGCCATCGCCCCCCAACTGCGGAAGATCGTCAACATCTCCTTGGAGACTGCCACCTTCCCGCAAAGCTGGAAACACACCCAAATCAACGCCCTCATGAAGAAACCCAAAGCGGATCCCAAGGACCTCAAGAACTTCCGGCCCATCTCACTGCTCCCATTCCAGGCAAAGGTCATCGAGAAAGTCACCAACGCACAGCTGACCCACTACCTCGAAGACAATAGCATCCTAGACCCGTCCCAGTCCAGATTCCGAAGAAACCACAGTACCGAGACAGCCCTCATCACAGCCACAGAAGACATCAGGACTCTCCTAGACAACGGAGAAACATCGGACCTCATCCTTCTGGACCTATCAGCCGCATTCGACACAGTCTGCCACCGCACACTAAAAGAACGCCTCCAAGAAGCCGGAATCCAGGGAAAATCCCTGCACTGGATCACTTCCTTCCTCTCTGGCAGAACACAGAGCGTACGCCTCCCCCCTTCTGCTCCAAAGCCACCGACATCATCTGCGGCGTACCCCAGGGATCATCCCTCAGCTCAACGTTGTTCAATGTCTACATGGCCCCCCTCGCACAGGTCGTCCACCGACACCACTTCAACATCATCTCCTATGCCGATGACACCCAGCTGATCCTCTCCCTCACCAAGGACCCGACCACCGCCGAAATGAACCTCCACGAGGGATTGAAAGCCGTCGCCGAATGGATGAGGAACAGTCTACTGAAGCTGAACACGGACAAGACGGAGGTCCTCATCCTCGGTCCCACACTCTCAGCCTATGACGACTCCTTGTGGCCGACAGCGCTAGGAACAGCACCTACCCCCACCGACCACGCTCGCAACCTGGGAATCATCCTCGTCTCCTCCCTCACCATGGCAAAGCAGGTCAACGCCGTCTCCTCCGCCTGCTACAACACCCTCCGAATGCTCCCCAGGATCTACAAGTGGATCCCCACCGAAACAAGGACTGTGACCCAGGCCCTCGTCAGCAGCAGGCTAGACTACGGCAACGCACTCTACGCAGGCATCCCGGCCAAACACCTACGACGACTACAACGCATTCAAAACGCCTCCGCCAGACTGATCCTCAACATCCCCCACTGCAACCACATCACCCCCACCTGAGAGATCGTCACTGGCTCCCCATCAAAAAGAGGATCACTTTTAAGCTCCTCACCCACGCACACAAGGCCCTCCACAACACCAGACCAGCCTACCTCAACGACCGACTCAGCTTTTACACCCCCATCCACCAGCTCCGCTCCGCCAACCTCGCCCTCGCCGCAGTCCCCCTGATCCACCGCACGACCTCCGGCGGCAGATCTTTCTCCTTCCTCGCCGCCAAGACTTGGAACTCCCTCCCCACACACCTACGGCGGACCCAAGACCTCCTCACCTTTAGAAGACTCCTCAAGACCTGGCTCTTCGAGCAGTTGCAGCCCCCTCCTTCAGCGCCTTGAGACCCTCACAGGTAAGTAGCTCACTTTTTAAGTACGCTGATTGATTGATTGATTGACTGATGTGGTTGCTGCCCAGGACACAGACATCCTGCTCTTTTCTCCTTACTGTGCTGCTTCTCCTCCTTATCATGTTGTATTATGTACAACAAATTGCTTTTTCATTTGTGGATCTGGTATTCTGCTCCCTAGGGTTTTTCTGTTTAAACCTTGCTCTTATTTTCCTCTGGACATGTAATCTACTTTGTACCCTGTCTCTGCTCTCTGTTTTTAGTTAATCAAAAAATAAATAACAGTTGTTAAAGAAAAATACAATAGGTTACCAATCAACAGTCATAAAAGAAGAGTGAAATGGCTTGCTTTTCTTGTAGTTAAATGTTGTTAAATGTTATGAACTTTTAGGACCCTGATTCCTCATTTTGAGAATTTTAGTCCCTACACAAGCAGGAGTTTGTACAGAGATCATAATTCTATGTATCTTATAGAGACTCCTAGCTGCAGATTCCTTATCTTTCAATTTCCCAAGTGTCATACTGTATCTGGAAACTTTTTACGAGCAGTACCCCTGCGTGTCTCCGGGTGGTGTTGTACTTTTCTGTATGGAGTCTTCAGCGTTGTTGGCACCAGAACTGATGTCGCGGCCACCCAGGCGCGCGGACACTAGTTCTTTTTTTTCCACACCAGTTAGGACTGATCCGGTGAAGAGCTACCTATCTGTCTCTTTTAGGCAGACCTTTTTCTGCATTTTGTCAAATATTTGTTCTAGATTATCGAGACCATTTATTAGGATGGTAGGGTTTAAGCCATGCCCTTCATGTCAGTTACCGACCCGCACCTTGTGTGCTTATGGTGTCTTGAGTGCAATCACAACTCAAAGTTGTCCTCAGACTGCCAGGTCATGGTGCCGAAAGATTTGAGGGAGTGTTCCCTAAAACTGCGTGCAGCCCGGCAGTTGGCAACATCTACTGTGTCTCCGAGCAGGTCTCTGTCCCAATTGAGAAGAAGATTGCGGGACTGCTTCAGGAGCCCCGACTGCTGTTCTTTGCACTCCACATCCTGGGGACACTCAAGGAAGAGGCACATGAAGAAGTCTAAATAGACTTCAACTTCATCTTACCTGTCGAAAGCTGGCGAGACTAGTTGGGAACATTGAAGTTCCAGGCACAGTTCTATGGAGCCGTTGCAAGGTCAGATTCTGAGCCTCTCCCCATTTTCCGGAGCAACACCAGCTCAAATAAAGGAGCATTACGAGGCCCTTCGCTAAGTATATGAGATGGGCGACTCCTTTGGGGTACCTCAGGGCCCCACGGGGTAGGAGGAGGCCCCATCAGGTTCCACGCCTAGGGCTTATGCCTCGGCTCTGGTGTGTTGTCTTGGATCCGATCCTAGATCTGGATTGGCGCCGGTCGTGGCAACTCAACCTTCTTCGGTGTAGGTCCCAAAATCTATGATCCTGGTGCCACCGGTGCTCACTGCAGCGCCAGCCCCATTCTTATCCCTGATGACTCGGAGTTGGAAGAGCATTGGTCAAAGCCGAACCTGGGGCCAAAGAGCCAATGAAAATTTTACGGAGAATACAGGCATGGGTGAAGATTAGGATGGGCCACCGGACCACATGGAACAACGGTTGTATACCTCTGGTGAGAATTTGGACTGATATAAGGAACTAGGAGAGGACAGTGAACTGGACACCTCTCCAGGTACTGGTTTGATCTCTCCACCTATTGTGGCTATGTGGGAGGGAGCATCCTGTGCAATGGTGGTGAAGAGGGCAGCAGAGGTCCTTGACCTCGAACTTCCCTATGTGGCGGGTAAGAATAACCTCTTGACCGCAGTGTTTCAGCATGGGGCTTCCTCATCCGAACTCCTATTGCCCTTTAATGAAGCACTGACTGACGTCCTTCTAGGAACTTGGTCCAAGCATAACACAAGGGCTTCTGTGAACATTACAACTGCCCAATGCCATTGGCCTTACCCAGGTGATTCTAGTTTCCTCAGCCAACACTTCACCCCTGAGAGCTTGGTAGTCCAAGTCTCAACATTCCCTGTACTCCCCTGGACAGGAAATCCAAGAGGCTGGACACTCTTGGGAAGGAGATGTTTTCTTCCATCAGCCTGGGATTGTGTCGGTGAACACTGCATGGCTTTTAGGCTGTTACTGCCATACCCCATGGGAAACAGTTGCACAAGTGCTGCCGCAGATCCTATAGGAGACTTGGCCCTCCTCTACCAAGCAGTGAAGGACAAGAGAGATGCAGCAAAATACACCATTAGGTGTTGTGTGGATAAAACTGACTCGCAGGGTAGAGCGGTTTCGTCACAGGTGACCCTATGGCACCATGCCTGGCTGAGGACATCTGGCTTTTTGGTGTATGTCCAGGCCAACATCATGGACATGACTGGGCAATGGAGCGTTTTAAGGACTTGCGGGCAAGGGGCAAGTCCTTGGGCCGCTCAGTGACACCTCTCCCTCAGTCTGCCTTTTACCCCGTTTGTGATTACGGAAGGGGCGTGTCACCGCGCCAACCATATCCAGGCAACCGTCCCGCGCAGGCTTCCCAAGTTGTGCGAGGACATGTATGCGGTGCATATCGACCCTGTGGGAATGGTAGCCAGAAGTCGTCTGCTAACAAGCCCTCGGTAGCTGAAGCCTCTAAGTTCTCCTAGTTTGGTTTGCAAGACCACGCATGCCCAGTTGGAGGGAGAATCGAATGATGCACAAACAGAATATCGAGTTTTAAATGTTGACATACACAAATATTGAGTTGGAAATATTGTGATGCAGAAATATCGACAGCAAGAATATCATGGTGACGAATATCGACTTTGAGGTAAGAATTATAATTTTTGAAAATATTGAAGTCATTAATATCGTTTGCAAAAATATAGTTGATTAAAATATTGATGTTTTAATTAGTGTTATGTATTGTATAAAATGATATTTTTTTTATTTTGTACCAGGTTGTGGGTTTATAGGGGAAAAGGGTGGGAAGTAATTTAATTATAATACATTAATTATTATTTTTTATGTATTAGTATTTATTACATTTTGATTTTATTGTGTTAATTGTGGGAATTAATTTATGATTAATGAATTATTAATAGGTTGTTAATTATTTATAATGAATTAATTGGTAATTATGTGAATTGTCATTGTTTTAGGAGTGAGTTGAGGGTTCATAGGAATATAAGGTGAGAAGTAATCTAAGTATAATACATTATTAATATTTTGTATTTATTAATATAATATTTTATTTTTATTTTATAGTGTTAATTGTGGGAATTAATGTATTATTATTTATTTGTTCATTGCTTGTTAATTATTAACAATGAATTAATCATTAATTATGTTATTTATTAGTGGTGGGTGGTGAAGTAATTTATTTATAATTAATTATTAATTATTTGGTAATTATTGCTAACTAATTAATTAATTAACATTTAAATATGGCAATTGTGTAATTATTTCTAATGTGAGTTGTGGGGGTTATAGTGGCAAAGGGTGGGAAGTAATATATTTTTTATTAATTAATACCTTAATTGATATAAATTTATTAATGTTAAATTAGTTATGGAAATTGTGTAATGTTTTTTAGGTGTGGGTTGTAGTGTTTACTGTGGTAGAGGGTGGCAAGTTATTTATGTTTGATTTTTTAATAATTAGTTGATCATTAATATTAATTCATCAATTCATAAATATTTATGGTAATTGTTAAGTTTTATTTTATGTGGGTTTTGGTTTCATAGGGATAATGTTTGGGAAGTCAATGAATTTTTATCTGTGTTAATTTGTTTTTTAATTAATTATATTGTTTTAATTCATAATTAATCATGTACATGTAAAAAAAATTGTGTGTTGTGAATTTTGTGGTGTTATAGGGTAGGAAAAAAAGAGGATGACATTTATGTGATTATGAATGTTTTGATTATAAATAATTCCTATTAAAAATTGTTATTTGTTTGTAAATTATTTAAAAAAATGTTTAATCTTCCTAGGGATTTGTTAGATCTTTTTAACATTATAATATGTTTTTATATTTTTATATATGTTTTCTTTTTTTGTTTTTTGAAATCTCTTCTGTTGTAGTTGATATTTGTTTGTTTTTAATTTTGAACTGACTCCAAAGAGAATATTAATTTTTACCCCTCTGCTATCCAACACTTTCCCTACTGTTGCACTCACTGGAGTGGAAATAGTAATTTTTACCCCTCCGCTATCCAACACTTTCCCTCCTGTTGCACTCACTGGAGTGGAAATAGTCATCTTAACCCCTCCGCTATCCAAAACTTTCCCTACTGTTGCACTCACTGGGGTGGGAATAGTAAGTTTTACGTCTCCGCTATCCAACCCTTTACCTACTGTTGCACTTACGGGAGTGGGAATAGTAAGTTTTACCTCAGCGCTATCCAACAATTTCCCTACTGTTGCACTCACTGGGGTGGGAACAGTAATTTTGACCCCTCGCTATCAAACATTTTCCCTCCTGTCGCACTCACAGGAGTGGGAATAGTAAGTTTTTCCCCTCAGCTATCCAAAACTTTCCCTATAGTTGAACTCACTGGAGTGGGAATAGCATTTTTATCCCTCCGCTATCCAACACATTTAATGTTTTAATTTATAATACATTGTGTTTTTATTACATTTTGGGGTTGATTCCGATTCGGGAAGGAATTCCGTACGACGATTCGTATTCGTAGCCGTTTCCGTACGAATCGTGCGAATCCGTCCGAATCGCGTAGTACGATCCGTTGCGAGAAAATATGTCCAAATCAGTGCAAACCGTACGAAAATGAAGGGGAAATCCGTAAGACATCGACCCGCACAGTGAACCGTATGATTCGTAAAAATGCCGTATGACCCGCCAAGTACGATCCGGACCGGGGAATGAGTACGCGATTAGTACGGTAAACGTCGCGTATGAGCAATTCGTATGGAGGGCAACACTATCACATATGCACCATACCCTTCAAATCAAGGGGTGTACGCACCGTACACCTACAACCTTTACGGTGTATGAACCGTACCTCTAAGGTCCGTACACCTACGATCATGGGATGTACGCACGGGGACATACGCACTGTACCCCTGAAATCCAGGGGTGTACGCACCGTACCCTGATGCACCGTACCCCTGCAATCATGGGGTGTACGCACCGTACCCGGGGGGTCCGTTTCGTACGCATTTCGAGGCGAAATCTGCTTTACGGACGTTTTAAGCTCCCGTAGAAAAAGACTTTTTAGGCAAAATGTATCCTTTAGTTCCTATCGGACTTTTTGCAATTCGATATCTAGTGAGTTACGTCGACGTTTTGACCCTGTTGGTGATGCGCTGACTACGTGCATCAAGGGCGGGTCTTTATCAGGACTGGGTAAGCGATGGACAGCCTTGATTTCTTCAAATGTTATCCGTCCGGTTCCCGTCAGCCGACTGGGTCCCCCGGGGGCAGGTGGCTTACTGCACCTGTATTTTAGTTGGTGGGTTCCTCAGGAACAATAAGGAGCCAAAGTGTTATGCTTGGGCGGCTTGGCAACTGCTCAAGCACTGGAGCGACCGTCTCCTAGGATTCTCATTCAAGAAGCACCAAGTTACATTAAAGAACGCCTGGAGAAATATGTTCCCGGCCGTACCCTTAGGTCTACCACGGAGAGCCTACTAACATGTCCACGGTTTAACTACACAACTACAGGTGGGCGCGCCTTCTCTGTCCTCATCCCACAACTATGGAATAGGCTGCCAGGCCACCTCCGGTGCGAAAAAGCCCTCCTTCCATTCAGGAAGAAACTGAAGTCTCCTCTCTTCACAGAAGCCTGGGCATAATACATACCACTAAGAGGCTAACACTCACTCACTTCCGGACCTATAGCTAACCTTATCACAGCACTTAGAGACCTGTTGGTATTAAGCACTCTACAAATCAAAATTAACATACCATACCATAACATGGCTGGAACAGCAGGGCATAATGCTGGTGGTCCAACACCTAGCAGACGCCAGGGCAGACACACTTAGCCATTGATGCCTAACGGATCACAAGTGGTGTCTCCATTCAGAGGTGGCACAAGGACTCTTTCAGCTGTGGGGAGAGCTTTAGTTAGATCTGTTTGCCTCCAAAGAGAATTTGCAATGTCAGCAGTATTGCGCGTTGGAGTTTGCTACGCGGCTATCGCTCGGAGATGCTTTTTGTTGTGAGTGGAGCATAGGCCTCTTGTACTCTTTTCTGCCCAAACCGTTTCTGCCCAGAGTTCTAAAGAAGATCAAGAATCACAGGGCCCAAGTCAATCTTGTGGCTTTGGACTGAGCACGGAGAGTCTGGTATCCAGAGCTTCTTCAAATGAGCAGTGATCCTTCAATCATGCTGCCCCTTCGGGAGGACCTTCTGTCGCAGCAGATGGAGAGGGTCCTCCACCAGAACCTGTCAATTCTCTGCCTCCCTGGATAGAGATTGAATGGCGACAGGTTGTTGCTTTGAACTTTCTACCAAAGTCTGCAAAGTTATCTTGGTGGCCAGGCGTCCCTCCACCAAAACGGTATACGCCAGCCGTTGGCAAAAATGTGAAAATATTGTACAAAAAAGTCAATTTACCCTCTTTCTGCCTCTCTTTCTGATATTCGTCTCTTCATGTTTAGCCTTGCCCAGCAAGGCTCTGCGCTGGGCACTTTTAAGGGTTATCTCTGTAAGGGTTATCTCTCTGCTCTGCCCGCTTTCCTGCGGCTGCCTGACCAACTCTCTTCATTTAAGTCCCCGTTTGTAAATACGTTTCTGAAAGGGCTTGTACATATGTTTCTCCCTTTCCCCTTCATCATGCCTCAGTGGGATCTGAACCAGATTCTCACTTACCTCATTTGTGCTACCTTTGATCCTCTATACATTACCTCCTCCAGCTGCTTCTTATTAAGACAGCTTTTCTAGTGTTAATATCATCTGCCTGGATGGTGAGTGAGCTGTACACTTTATCATCCAAGCCTCCCTATTTTATGGTATTCCCTAATAAGGCGGTGCTTCACACTCATGCCTCTCCTACCTAAAGTGAGGACCCCATTCCATTTGGGACAATCTGCCACCCTGCCCTTTTATGGTCCTCTACATCCCTCTATAGAGGAGAAGCGACTACGCCGTTTTGACCCAAAAAGAGCATTGCTGTTCTACCTTGACTGCACAAAAGAGTTCTGGGTGGATTACCAACTTATCGTGGGCTATTTAGGAGCTAAAAAAGGTCAGGCAGGTCTGTTACGGACACCTTTGCGCTGGGTCATTCTCTGTATCAAGGTTTGCTATGCTCTGGCTAAAAATCAGCCTCCTGAGAACTTACGAGTCCATACTCCCAGGGGAAAAACTGTGACCTTGGCATTAGCTTGTGGGGTTGCAGTCTTTGACAGCTGCCAGACAACAACGTTTCCATCCCTGCACACATTTGTTAGACACTACTGCCTTGACAGTCAGGCCTGCAGGGATGCGCATTATCGCCGTTCAGTCCTGCAGGACTTTTTAGTATAGTCATTTTGTCCACAACCCACCACCAGGATGGTATGGTTTGGGTATCTATTCAAATGTAAGGAATCTGCAGATGAACAAGTTACTTACCTTCGGTAATGTATTATTTGGTAGAGAAAATATCTAGCTGCAGATTCCTTAATGACCCTCCCATGCCTCCCCGCTCTGCAGACACATTTCTAGGGCTAGGGTTGTTCCCCTTTCAGGGTCCTAGTTTGGACACACACTGGCCTGTTCAATTCATGGCTTTGCACTCCTGGCGTGGAAAGTCGTGAAAAGTAACTGATGTCTGGGCACCTGGATGATGCCTATTAAGGTAACTGCGATGTCAGTTCCGGTGCCAATGACGCTAACGGGCAGAACTGAGCTAAGGCAACTGACGACATGCAGGAGTGCTGCTCATGCAAAAGTTTCCGAATCCAGTCTGACTACTGGGAAATTCAAAGTTAAGTAATCAGCATCAGATATTTTCTCTACCAGATAATGTGTTACCGAAGGTAAGTAACTCATTCTCTACTGTAAACATCCTACTGCCACAAATTACCCCTGCCATATTTTGGCATATCAAGCCTGTGGAAATTTCCTGGTGAAAAGGACTAGAAAGGGTCTACAACATGCAGTATGTAGAATGTGAGACACTGATTCTGCAAGTTATGCCTCATATCCCAATGGAAAGATTGGAATAGGAGATATATACTGCACTCAAAATATATCTTACATTGCATGAAAGGTGTTAGACCTAGAAGTTTCTGGTTGGCTGGGATGCACCGAAGCAAGACAGAATCCACCATCCTAGATAGGATGAGTACGGTACATTTGTCAGATAACCTGTGCTCCCGCTTTGGTAGCTTGGCACAGAGCAGTCAGGCTTATCCTTCTGGTCAAAGTGTTAAGTATTGGCACAGCACCGCCCTCGCAACACACTGAGGTACACTACAAAAAGACTTCACACCGTATGTATAAAACATGACTCTTTGTATTACACACACATTAAAATCAAAATTACATACACACTGGATATATGATTTACAGTTATATGCAATTGTCAAACTCTCACAATAGCAGCAGAATGGCATGAACATATATGTGGAAAAATATAAAATGTGAAGAGGGTCTGGAAGGGGTGTAAGCTTAAAGACCTGACAGCACCCTACCCCTAGAAACTAATAGAAAACACACATGGGGTGCTAAGGTCAATTGTGGCCTCAGATGTCTAATGTGTGCTAAAAATGTATAGGCTGTTAGAATGTAAGGAAGGAACAGACGTGAACCCATCAGCCCACCCATTGGCGGAACTTCATCATCTGGGTTGAAAGAACACCAGCCTGGTGTCTACTAGGTGTCTCACTTAAGAAAGAAGTGTGAGTACAACAACTAGTAAGTGGTTCGCCAAAGATGTAGAGTTGTGTAATAGTGTCTCAAGGGCTGTGGAAAGAAGAAAAGTTGCAGTGTAGAAAGCTAGTGTGCTATAAAGAAAGTGAACCATGCTAGCCAATTTTATTTCACTTTCTTTCACACTTCTTTCTTAAGTGAGACACCTAGTAGACACCAGGCTGGTGTTCTTTCAACCCAGATGATGAAGTTCCGCCAATGGGTGGGCTGATGGGTTCACGTCTGTTCCTTCCTTACATTCTAACAGCCTATACATTTTTAGTACACATTAGACATCTGAGGCCACGATTGACCTTAGCACCCCATGTGTGTTTTCTATGAACATATATGTACCTGCCATAGGAATTCACATGCTATATTATCTCATCAGCCTTAAAAGCGACATAAGCCCATGTACATATTTTCTCAAGGTATCCTTGCTATCCATCCCACATCAAATTGACAGAACATACATACAGGCTTGTTCCAGAGATATCAAATTAGAATCAAACACAACATTCCCAAATATCACATACCCCATACATCGTGTAATGATGAAGAAATCAGAGGCTTTGACTATACCTTGTGACCGAGCCCCACAGCCACTCAAACACTACACTAGCCAACGATACCCGTTGCACCCGCTGGAGACAATTTGATTAGGTAGTTGGGACCACCTAAAGCAGTAGGAAACATTCTAGATTTCATCCATCCAGATTAGACTGCCAAGGCACCCAGCAGCACCTTCACAAGTGCGGGATCACTATCCCCCCACACCCTCCACAGGCGAAAGACTATGGCACTAGAAGCTGGTGTGCTTCCAAGTTAGAGAAATGTTATACCCCTGGCGGAGGTGTAAGCCACATTTGCTCTTTGCAGCCGGCCGTGGCTGCACACAATGCACAACGAGACCCCTCGGGTCCAGTCCCGATGTCACCAACAACAGAGTACACTGTGGCGTGGGTCCAGGTAGAGGGAGCCGGCGAACTCACACTGAACCTGTGATGTCAGGTACTGTCGTCCTCCCAATCTGGAGGTTGGAGACAGTCCAGGCTTCCCGCTTGGGTCTCGCAGGCTCGGCAAACGTCTCCAAAAACCCTTCAGACACCACACTCTACGAAGTGCTATCTAGCACAGGTTTTCAGTTACAAGTTCGAGTGCCTCAAACTCTGCAAACTTCCCCAGCATTCCTTGAACTCCTAACGTTATGCCACCCCAGGTGGGCCACTGATCTTTATGAGCGCACTCCTCTGCAAAGTGTGATTACTGCATGCTTCAGGATGGTCCTTGTCCCGACCAACAACAACTTCGACCCATTTCCACCATACCCTACACTGTCCTTATGATCTTGTGGAAATGGAATGATCCTTTCTGTCCTTGAGATCTCATGGACAGGAGGCCAGCCATCTGGCCCTAAGAGAGAGCTTAGGACCCAGGGCTTTGACAGGAGGTGATTGAATGCAGGTCAACAACATACAGGCAAAAATCCACCAAGTGATAGTCCCCTTCCTGGAGCACAAGCCCCAGACCACCACAAGTCTACCGATGATCCCATTGCAGTCCATCCCGCCCCAATGGTTTCTCTTGTGGATGTCCCAGCATCAAACTAGCGTAGAATGGTTCCAATGCTAAAAGTGTATCTCAACTCCTGAGGACAGAGCCCCAGTAGTTGTACCCACCATGGCCTTTGAAGATGAGATCGGTTTAAAAGGCTATATTTGAAATGCACAATCACCCTCTACATTTAGTCCTGTCCGCCATCCAACCCTGGGAGGCTTGATCGATATCTTTAGTGGGGCCAGGACCCCCTCTTATCCATTCCAGGAAGGCCCCTCAGAGTTAGGGGTCTGCAGTTTCCTTGAGTGTCTCTAGTTTATGGCCATATATCAGGATTGCACAGATGTAGCTGTCCCCCCAGCACCCAAATGTGGATTGGAGACAGACTGACAGCACACTGGGAGCCACAAGCGTTGAAATGCTCACTTTTTCAAAAGGGCATTTCCACATTAGTAATGTCAAATCCGCTCCCACTACCACGGAGGATTTGCCATTACTAACCGCATACTGCTGGGGGCGGAGCTTGCCAGCGCCGATGGTGGATGCTTGAGAACAGAGCTCCGTGCCATCACCCACATAATCCTGCTTAAAATCCTGGCATAACGGAGCCCCAGCACCTTTGTTGAAGGAGAACGACCCCCGGAGACCGCCGACACCAACGTAGGTGGTCGCGGTTGAGCCCTGCCTGCCTGGGACCGTGTAACGGGCAGACTAACGTCCTGGCGGAATAGGCCGCAACGCCCCGGGCTCGATTTGCACGCTATCCGACGTGTGTCACCCGGCGTGCGGCGGAGGCCACAACTCTTGGCCCGGAGGCACCGGAACACAGTGTGTGCCCCAAGTCCCTGATCTTGGGGTGCATAAGAGACTGCGGTGGGGGAGTAAGACCCCCGGGGGCTGCTGGCACCAGCGGAGGGGGTAACAGTGAGGTCCTGACTGCCCCGGACCAAGTGGAGCGCTACCGGCTGTATCGGCGTGCTAGGCCTCAGTGCCTCGGACTTGCCCTACGAGCGGCCCGGAGTGAGTCACCAGATGCGCAGCTGGGCCTGCGATGTCCGACTCGAAGACACTTGCCCTCTGCTGATGCTACCAAGGGAGTGACTAAGCCCTAGAAGCAAACTGCACTACCTGCAAACTGCGGTGAATTCCGGTGCGGGCCTAGGCCCACAAGTCCTTCACTTGGCATCCGGGCTCGGCCGGGAGAGGCCCTCCACTTGCGGGCGACTGTTGAGCACTGCGGCTGCCGGGACACACCCGCCTGCGGCCAGTCACACCAGCGCATGAGACCACCCGGGGGAGCTGGCGGGGGCCTGCCTCTGCCGGTCATCTACCCCCCCCCCCCTCCCCCTCCTGGCTAAACTATAACGAAGCGGCGGATCTCCGCTCACTGGGCCTGGTGAGTCAGGAGTAGACATCGAGGGAGCCCTGGTTCTAAATCGCTCTTCGCATACTGTGGAGAGCACTGCGGAGTACTGTGTGGGGGGGGAGCCTGACGTCCCTGGAAACCTGACGTGGCCCCCCTGATTGGAGATCGGGCGATTTGAAGACTGGCTGGAGAGAACACTACTGTTTGCCCCCACTTCCCCCCCCTCTCAATTTGGACAGCGGAGTGAAGAGATATTCCCTACCTGCCGGAGTGGGAACCCTGCAGGACAGCCGGATACGGCTCATTGCTTCTCACCCCTGCCTGGCCTGTGTGACCCTGTTTTCGGATTGGGGGGGGGGCCCTGGTAGGCCCTGTGGAGTGACCAGGTGGTGTGTTGGCTGCGGGAGTACCACGCCGAGCCTGGATACCTGCGGCGAATTTAGAGGAACTGTGACCTCGCGACCTACCCCGGCAACATGGGTAAAGGAGACAAAACGCAAACCAAGCTCCCCTTCGAACAGCGCCGAGCGAAGGCCTCAGATCCACAGGAGCCGGAAACCACGCAGCGAAACAGGAGCCCGGAGGGCTCAATATACTCGGATATCAAGGAGCTGCTGGTCACTATGGAGAAGGGTTTGCAGGACAGTATGGCTTCAATAGGGACCAAGATTGACGCCCTCACTTATCGCATTAACCGGATGTCAGAAAGAGTGGACAAGCATGCCGAGCGTTTGGACATGTCAGAGAGACGACTGTCCAAAGTCGAGGCGCAAATGGAACTGGACAAAGATCGTAAACAAATTGGCAAGCTCCTGCAGGTAATACAGGACAAGTCGGAAGACTTGGAAGCCTGCTCTCGGCGATCTTATATACGTATCACAGGAGTTTCGGAGACGACGCACACTGGGAAAATTGAGCTATTTGTAGAGAAACTGCTAACCACTCTCCAGGGAAATGATGTCTTCTCGCCCATGTTCATCGCTGAGAGGGCACATCGCACGCTGGGACCGCGCCCGGGGGCTCCCCCGAGGCCAATTATTGCAAAACTCCTAAACTACAGGGACAGGGACGCCGCGTTGCGGGTGGCTAGAGAGAAGGGACAGCTTCAGTTCGAAGGTGCAGCCATCTCCTTATACCCAGACTTCACAGCAAAGGTGCAGGAGGAATGCCTGCACTTTGCTCCATATAAACAACAACTCCGAGACCTGGGATTGGATTATGCTATGCTGTACCCGGCGAAGCTAAGAATTAACCCACAGGGTCACTCTCACTTCTTCACCAACCCAAAAGAACTTCAAAAGGCCCTAAAGGCGTGGACTAAGGAGCAAAGGAATAGCCCCAGAAGCCAAATGGGGGAACAGGACAACGCTAGTCGCCTGGATGAGCAAGAATAGGATTGCTGTCCCATTATTGCAGCCTCGCCGTTGGAGGTGCTGTGACAAGGCCGGAGCAGGGACTGAGTGCTAGGCTCTGCCTGGCTGAGTTCTCTGCCGGCCAGACTGTAGAAAGTGGAGCGGACTAAAGGCGCCGGCGTGAGCTCGGAGGTCCAGAGACCTGGTGAGACCTTTCCATGTTATCTTTTTCTATATACGTACTGGTGGCTGAACTTAGTAGGCACTGAGTGGCCTTACGTTTCCTTTTAAACAATGCCAACATGTGATGTGCCCGACTGCAAACTGGGGGGGTTGTATGTACTGTTGTAGGGGGTCACTAAAAGGTACGCAGTGGTTCACTGATCTTAGCTCACGTTGAATGCCACGATTGGGGTGATGGCGCCAGGAGCGGAACTGAGACTCATTTCAACCTGCAATTGTTGCCTGTTCTTATTCTGGCAACCTCTGCCCTGGCGCTGTATGCACTAATGGTTCCTGCGGGGACCTGCACGGGTTTCTTGGGAAGTTTTAGGAGGGGAAGAATTTTCATGCTAGGCCAAGTTGGGGTTGATCTGCTGTGGGAGGGGGAGGTGAATCTACGGGAAGGGGGTTGACTTGTTGTTTCAGAATGTATGCACTGTGCTTCTTGTATCCATGTTCACAAATGACTCACCATATGATGGCCCACGTTCACAACACACATGGCTCCACAGATTGGCACAATAGTCGGGTCCTCTTCTGGATGCTTCGCGCCTCTCACAATGTGCGAGCTATATAATGATGTCTGACAGATCGGGGGAGCAGAAAAATGCACAGCCAGCCATGGTACGCGCTCTCACGTGGAATGTCAGGGGACTGAATGATTTCAGAAAGTTAAGGAAAGTCCTGGGCTATTTAAAGAGACACAATATAGACATAGCGCTGCTACAGGAAACCCACTTGCCACTCACTAGCAGGATGTTACATAGCAGAGACCTGGAGGGGAACATAGCTGTAGCTGGATTTACGACCCATGCCAGGGGGGTCTTCACATGGGTTAACCCGAGATCAAAACTCTTGTTACAGACACTAATCTCTGATCCAGAGGGCAGATATGTCATAGCTTCCTGTAAGGGCATGGGGTTGGACATACTGGTGGTAAATGCTTACGGTCCCAATTATGATGCCCCAGAATTTTACGAATCGCTAGCGACTCAGATCAGCACCTACAGCATGCCCCACATAATATGGGGTGGGGACTTTAACCTGACACTTAACCCAGACTTGGACAGGTCTACTGGCCCACCTCGCAAGCCATGGGCAGCGGCGCAGATGCTCTCAGCTAGGCTCCTTGTGTTGGATATGGTAGACGTATGGAGAAGCAGGAATACGGGCCCGGGAGGGTACACACATTACTCAGCCTACCACGGAGTGCACACTAGAATAGATTATTGGTTTGCCACCTCGGGGGCGTACCGTAATACTAGGCAATGTAAGGTGCTATCGCGCACGCTGTCAGACCATTCCCCCATACTGCTGACATTGGAAGCCCCGGTTAGGAAGATCCCCCCTTTCACATGGCGCTTTCCCCCATACTCGCTCCTGGACCCAGTTTTTCGCGGAGAACTGGCAGAGGCGATCAAACTATTTTTTTAAAAGAATGTTGGATCGGTGGACAACTTTCAGACGGTGTGGGAGGCGTTTAAAGTTTACATGCGGGGCATTGCGATGTCAAAACATTCCAGTGTCCTGAAGGCGATACAACGCCGCTTGACGGAGCTAGAAAGCCAGCTGCAAGCCCTTGAGGCACAGCAGCAAAACCGACCGGATGAGGCCACGGAGGAGAGATTTAAACACCTCCTAGTAGAGTACCATGAGGAGGCAGACAGGGAGGGTAAAGCATCTGGGCAAATATGCCACTACCCGCACATATGGAGAGGGGGAGAGGCCGGGATCAATACTGGCCAATATCCTTAAAGGTAGGAGAGGGAAACCATTAGTCACGGAAATGAAGAATGCTGCTGGACAAAGCACCACTGACGAGGCGGACATAGCTACAATCTTTAGAGATTATTACTCGGAACTATACACCTCGAAGAGCGGAGAGCTATCAGCTGAAATCCTGGATTACCTGGAGCACATAAAACTCCCGTCCCTAACTAACTCCCAAAGGGAATTCCTCATGTATCCTATACAACACAATGAAATCAGGGATGTCCTGGCCTCAATGCGTTCGGGCAGCGCGCCTGGCATCGATGGCCTAACGGTAGAATTTTACAAAACATTTCAGGAACAACTGCTGCCGCACATTTCCACTCTGATGAGTGACATCTGTATTCAGGGAAGCATGCCGGGCTCCATGAGAGAGGCAATGATAGTCACTATTCTTAAACCGGATAAGACACATGACGAGTGCGGATCATATCGGCCGTTGTCATTACTGAATGTAGACACTAAGTTATATGCAAAAGTACTAGCGATTAGATTGGCACTGCTGGCCCCTGAATTAGTGGCCCCAGAACAGGCAGGATTTATACCCAGCAGAAATCTGACATACAATATAAGAATGGTATTAGGCACTATCCAACATGTTAAGCTGGATGTGCAGGCGGTGGCTATATTCCTTGATATAGAGAAGGCGTTTGACTCGGTGGAATGGCCGTTTCTACTCCAGGTCTTGCAACGTATGGGACTCGGGGAGCCCTTCCTGCAAATGATCGGCGCCCTTTACAAAGAGCCCTCGGCTAGAGTGAGCGTAGGTAATGCGGTCTCGCAACCCCTTTACATTGACAGGGGAACTCGCCAGCGGTGCCCCCTATCCCCATTGCTATATGCACTAGCAGCAAAACCTTTGGCCTGCGCACTGAGGGAATACCACGGCCACGAGGGCATACGATTCCCGACCTACAAAATAGTCGTGTCCATGTATGCCGGTAACACGCTGCTCTATGTGCATGACCCTGCGACGAACCTTCCCCCGCTGCTGAGAAAGGGGTCCACTTTGGTGCGCTCTCCGGCCTTAAAGTCAACTGGGCAAAATCCATTGTTTTCCCTCTCACCCCTGTGACTGGGCAGCTGGAAATGGAATACCCCCTTCAATGGTCTGAAGACCCGATTAGGTATCTAGGACTTCAGCTCCACACGGACTCGGACCTGCTCATCAGCCAAAACTACGGGAGAGCGATCAACAAGCTGGAAGATGATATAGCGCTCTGGAGCAAACTGCCTCTCACTTTGATGGGCCGCATAGCCATTATGAAAATGGTGGTCTTGCCGCGGTTCCTATTTCTCTTTAATGCCCTTCCAATAGTACTATCTAGGGCCTTTTTTCAGAGGCTGACGAGTCTAATGATTAGCCTAGCGTGGGCGCGAAAGCAGCCCAGGGTCAAGTGGTCGACCCTTACTCTGCCCTACAGCATGGGAGGCCTCTCGGCCCCTGACCTTGAATTTTATTACAGAGTAGCTCAGGCGTCGCACCTGCATACTTGGATACACGGAGACAAGATGATCCCGCATGTTCGTATGGAGCGACTCTTTGCGCACCCGCAGCCGCTGATGGCTACGATTTGCAAGCCTTTGGATCGCAGAACGGGAGTCCTGGACTCCATAACTGCTACCACCCACGCATGGCACACGCTCCTACAGCGTCAGGGAGGTGCGTTGTTGTATTCACCAGATATGCCACTGGAGTGGATGCTCTGGCTTCCACCTATGGGTGAGAAGGGTGTCACTAGAGAGTTGGCGAAGCTCGGTCTTCATCGAGCAGGCGACCTCTTTCAGGATGGCGTGGCCAAAACCTGGGATCAAGTATGCGGCGACCGCAGAGAGATTCCTATGATGCAACGCTTTCAATTCCACAGGACGCGTAGTGCACTCATGGAGCTGCTTGGCCCGGACATGGCAGAGCCCCCAGATGTCCTTGAATTGACATATGTCATCAAGGCTAAGGAGCCACGGAAGCTCCTCACAAATCTGTATAGGGTTGCTAGGTCGCAAGGAGAACATCAGCTTATGAAAGCGAGACTGGCATGGCAAAAAGACCTGGAGACCTCGCTAGACGACGCGATATGGCGGTACTGCTGTGAAAGTACGAAGCTGATATCGCTTAATGGACGGCACAGGCTGATTCATTTTAAGTTTCTGCAGAGGGTGTACTACACTCCGGAGAGACTCCATAGATACGGCCTGAGGCAAACGGCAGACTGTGAATGATGCCACGCTGCTAACGCTGACTTCCTGGACTTGGCATGGAACTGTCCGGGTATCCAGTCTTTCTGGTGTGAAATCTTTGCGGAAATGAGCAAAATCCTGGAGGTAGACATGACCCCAGATCCGGGATTGGCGCTCATTGGCAATTCCAAGCGGCTCCCAGTCGCAATCCGCAGACTCACTGACATGGGAATGCTAATGGCTAAGAGAGTAGTAGCACTTTGTTGGATGAGAGGACCGCTCCCAACCAGAACCAGATGGGCACGAGACATGTTGTACTGTAGCACCCAAGTGGAGAATTATAGTGAATTGCTGCCCCCCAAGAGTCGTCCCAAAAATTTTTGGGCACTGTACCGCACTTACCTTAATGGAAGGGAGCGAGAGGAATCTAATAGTCAGGAGCCACATGATTCAGAGACGGCGTCTAGGATCCTGACAGGGGGGCAGTGTGAAGTAGGCGCTGGCTAGATGGGCGGGGTGGCAACGCGGACACACTGTTTACCCTAGGGCTGGCTGAGACATCGCAACTGAGACAGACATTCTAGCTGGGACGGCTTAGATGAGGCGCAGACATAGATCAGGAGCACATTTGGAGTTAGTGTGGCTGAGATGTTGGGCAAGGCATCATTATAGCAATTACACCTTTATTAAACACAGTGAACATAAGGGGGGGTAGGACCATTAATTGAGTTGGGGATTAGTATTGGTTAAGTTATGTCGCCAACGCATTTGTCTCTAATCTAAGCTGTAGCACTGAGGGGAGGGAGGGTGGGGACGAACTGTTGGTGAAAAGAAGAAAAACACGCATGACAACTGCACCCCGCTCTTGTGGCAGTGAAACCTGTGAAATTAATAGCTCCTTAAAGGAATACGCCGCCGGACCCCTGGGTTGTCGGCTGATGGGCTGTGTCTGCATGTGTCTATTGTTTACTTGAAATATGTATAATGAGGCCGGCCCTAGAGGCTGTAAGCTTGGAGCTGTGTATCCGAAGTGCGTGGCAATAAAATAAAAAAAAATAAAAAAAGAAATAACAGCATACTGCTGCTTTTGTGCATGAAGAAAGTACAGCTCAATAGCCTTTCCACAGATCCCCCATGATAATCAATGCAAGAAGCAAGCCTCACAGTTCTGAAAACACCATCGAGTGTTATTCACTACAAGGGCATGTAGCGCACACGTGCACATGCACTACCTCTTTCCTACAACGCACCTTACCTCCAGGGAGTACTCAACTGTAGCGAGAGACATGCCTAACTTTGAGAAGTAGCTTTCAAATGCCAAGCTGAGTAACAATAACCTACACACTCAAGCCATGCCATGGCAAGCCTGTGGTACATTTGAAGAGCTACCTCCGTGACACATCGAGTGCTGCAGGTCCACGGACTAGCATTTGAGTTACATGCCCTAGGTATATGTCTTACCACTGGACAAGGGACGTACAGATACCTCAAATCAGCCAAGCATGTATACACAAATCAACAGTATGTATATGACAAGCCCAGCGATTTGGCACTGCATGGCAGCGCTAAAGCTCTCAAAGTCCTAAGTCAGCAAAACAAGATCAAATCAGGAGGTCAGTAGCCAAAACGTCAGGGGAGACTAAGCCAAAAGATGCCAGGTCTGACAAAAGGTATTTACTCTGTGCAGTAAATACCACCTGTATTTTAGCCAACTCTACTCTGAATCAGGGCTTTACAGGTAGGATGTGAGAACATGGCAGAATGAGTATGTCAATTGTATTGTTTGAGTGGAAATAATTACAGCCCTCCATTTGAAGGAATGCATTTTACCACTGTTCTTAACAGCAGTTTAGACTAGAAAGAGAAACAGCTACAGGATAGCACTGTGCATGCAACGTATATAGACTGATTACAATATGTTCATGACCCCATTCTTCTGCTTAAGGCTGTGGACAAAAGTATTTTCTTGCATGTCAAACCTACTACTGTTTCAAGGAGTGGGATGTAATGAATCACAGCCAGCTAAGAACATGGAAACCATTTTCATTCTGCATACCAGAAAAGGGCCAGCTTAAGGATTTTGGGGGCCCTGGGCCAAATGCATTTTGGGGGCCTCTGTTCCATACAGCTTTGAATTTATGATCCAATTTGAGCTCTTTCATGCCCTCTTTGTCCAGGTCACTGACAGTCCACAGGCACACTCTTCCCAATTTTAAATGTGTTTACATCTAATATTCAGAGATAGTGGCATGTGTTTTTAATATTGTAACACAGCAGGAACTCACTAAAATGACTGCAAATAATCTCTCAGACATCCTCCCTTTTCTCATATGCGAGGTCTTGTTTTCATCTAAAATAAACTTTATTAAGGATGTTGCATGATACATAAACACATCTCTAAGCAAAATATCCATAATAGACTCTCACGCATCAACCACATTAAAAAAAAATAAAAGGAAAACGATATTTGAAACAACCTGTTTAAGAATTATGTAACCAGAGCTGGCTCTAATAGGGGGCTCCCCGAAAGGCTGGAGCACTGGGCCAGAGCCCACTTTGAAATGCTCTTTAAGGGGCACATCACTTTTTGGAGACAAAAACTGATTGTTCCTTTTTGTGCTGACCCGTTCCAAAAAAAGAGTGGCTCATGGAAAATGATTCCCAGCTTTCCATTATTTCTTCACCTTTCCCCTTCTCCTCATGATTAGGGACTCCCTGGTCCAGTGAATCAAGTGTAGATACTAGACTGTTGTATCATAAGTATTTACTTTTAAACTAATGTGTAACTTGCTCTATATTTCAGCCAACGGAGACCTGCTTGGATCACCAGACACTGCAGGATGGAGAAAGGGAGAGCTGGAGCGACTTCTTGCAGGGGGCGCTAGCTCTAATGGACACTTTCATTGAGGGCAGAGAGGACCAGGGAAACTCTGAGGGGGAAGATGAAGCCAAAGAGTCCACTAAATGGCATGGGACAGAGCAGGCCCTGTCTGTTTTTCAGGATAGGGAGGATGGCCACACAGATGCTTCATTTACCCCAGAAATGGTGACTAGGGGAAAATACACCGGGAGTAAAGACACCACAGTATTATTTACAGAGAGGGGAGACTCTTTAAATGTGTCTCCTCGGGATGCGCCAGTCTTTTGCCATAATCCTTGCAGTTTAGATCTGAAGCTGGGATGGCTGAGTGGTTTTGGTGGGCAGCGAGGAGGCAGTCTGAGTGGTGGTGAGCCCCATGGGAGGGGTACAGAGATTTTGGGTCAGCTGTGTTTGGGGGAAGGAGAGAGCACCGGTCTACAGGCAGGCATGGGTGTGGACACTGAGGATTCAAATGGAACTGAAGTAGGGTTCAAGCAGCCATTGGACTGCGGGAGGCTGATTAGCTGGGATCAGAGGTTTTCAGGTGCAGTTGAGGCAGGGGAGACTGAAAATGCTGAAGAGGCAGGAGAGATATTGGGGGCAGAAGGAGTGAGCCAGGGATGGGGTTCATGGGAAGAAGAGTCAAGGCACCGGTGCGACTGGAAGGAGCTGTTTGGTAGGGAGGAAAGTTTTTGCGGTGCAGGCATGGGAGGAAATGCAGAAGAGGCAGGATATAGGAGGAGGGTAGAAGTGGTCAGCAAGGGATGGAAGTTAGGACAAGATGGGTCTCTGCTGCTGTGGGCTGGTACGTGGCAGTTCACTGAAAGTGGGGACACTGAAGTGGAGGAGCCATCTAGTATGGATACTGGAGATGCCTTGGAGGAGCAAATTCAAAGGATGGTGGAGTTACATGAACAGGTCCTTGTGGATTTACCTGATGACGAAAGTCTAGAGCACCAATCCTCAGACGACTCCACTGAGGTAACAAATATTTTTTATAATCAAAAGTGATTTGTCAGTGTATGCATACAGTATCTGGTTGTATCACAAAAGGATTACATTGTCCTTTAACAGACCACATGTAGAGGCATGAACAGAGTGGGGAAAATTACAGGGATTGTGAGCGCCCCGTTTGTAAATAGATGTTCTCCTACCCCCCCCCCCCCCCCCCCCCCCCCACCATGCCCTCAAGTGACTCCACCTGAAAGTGCCAAAGGGAAGGAATATTGAGTCACAAATTAGACCAGATAAAAACGATCGCCCAGTCAAGAAGCTCCATGTCCAATCACTCATCAAATAACATCTCTCTCAGTTTTGAAATACATTTACAGTTGGGACATATAAATCAAATGGAAAATCCACCCATTCTGGAATGTAGTGCAAAACCACCATTCCCATGATCCTTTGCATACCACAAAGACTCCAGACCTTAGGTTGCAGTTACAACAGAATTAACAAATGAGCAAGTGTGGGTACAACCACTGTCAATGAGGAACACCCACATTTTACCTTTAAGTTGTAACTTGTGTTTAAAAATGTGCATTTCGAACCATAAAGCCTTTGCCCTTGTTGTTAGACAAATATCTCTCACGTTCCTGAAAGCATCACATTTATTCATATAGTATATGTTCTGATTGGCTAAGAGGCAGCCTTAGTTATATATTTTATATTAATCTACCACTTGAGTGACACAAGTATATGAGACTCTTTTCGCTTACTTTTCTGGCTTTTTCCAATTTATTGTAAGAGAGGTTTAGGTTCTTGAGAGGTACAGGGACAAAAAGTGACACATTCATACAGATTCTGTTCCTCCTCCTATTTTCCAAAATCCAATCGAGGAGGTCAACATGGAGCATTTTTCAGTGGAGTGTACATGGAGGCAGTGTCAGAACGAAGACACCCCCTTAAACCTTGTATTAATTATTTGCTGAGCCCTTCGTTCTTCTAATAATCTGCATGAGTACAGGTTATTCGTGTCAAAGGGGTCAGTGGTGGCAGGAGAGGTCTACTCATTAGAAGCATGAGTGGACATCAGTGTGCATAGAAGTGCAATCCACCTTTTTCTTGTCTCTGGTAGCCAATTCCAATTGCCTCTTTATTCATCACGTTTCAGCAGAGTATTGATCATGAATGACGGTGGCTTTTTCAATCTTTTCCATTCAAGGTTTTTCATTTTTTTATTTCAGCTTTCTATACAGCTCTTCTTTCGTGTGGACTTTAAGGCACTAACTGAGTTATTGGAAAACTCAATATTATCATATATAATGCATTTATTCAGCAGCATCTTGGTGCAGAATTTTTACCAATGAAACCTTTTTTTTTATTTTCTTTGCCCCACGTAGAACCTGGTCACCATAAAATGGATGTGATTTGTGAACAATCTGTGATTTCTGCTAGAGATTCTGCCCAGTTTTAGATTACCATTATGTCACTATTTTACTTCAGCTTGTTTGTACCCTCAGAAGCAACTGACCGTGGGAAATTCTCCCTAAGGTCAATAAGCATTTATCTAAAATGCTCTTTGTATCTATAGGCTACGTATTCTCTCCAGTTTTTGATTGAGAGAGATGCTTGCTGTGCAATAGTAGTGTCTCCAGCATGCAGCCGCAGCCCGTGCAGGTAGGATCGGTGGGGCCGGCTGCGGGGGGGGGGGGGTTTCGACTGACGATGATGAGGGAAAATTAAATAAATAATGAATTTTCCCTTGCCATTGTCCGCCAAAATCCCTCACCCTCCCGGCCCATCGCTCTTACCTGCACAGGGCGCAGATGCCAGCCGGAAAAGCTTCACACATAGTTGCCATAGCAGCCACTCTGTAGGATTAAGCAAGGCTGGCTAGGGAGCCAGAGTACTTTTTTGGGGAATTGTAAATCTTTGCACCTTAACAGCTAAATTACAGTTGGAGATGGAGGATATTCTGTTTATGATCAGTGGCACCTCAGACCCATCACCGCAGTTGTTCATGCTGAGTCTTCAGACATGGAGCAGAAAAGTCAATGTCTGTGTTTTGAAACACAATGGTGGGAGGTGGTGCCCCAGTTAGTGCCAATCGTTGAGGCAAGACATATTGGTGGAGCTGCGTGGGAGTCATTGGGTAGTCTGTCAGGTGGGATGTTCAAGGACCGACCTTAACAGTATTCAGGGGCCAGAGCCCTTGTGTTGCTCTTGCATTACGCAAGGCTTGGCTTAGTAAATCCAGAGTAGCTCAAGGTAAAGTAAGTCCAGTGCTTAATTTGTAATAAAATAAGTGCAAGGGCCCTTGCCAGCTGACCATTGCAGCTCTCACCACACATTGCCCCTACCAGCACTTCCAATGGCAGTACAAATATACCTACTAACCATCACACTCTGACAAGGGTGACAATTCAGACTATTCGTGTCCCCCAAACCTATAAGAATGGCACGGGCAGCAGTGAATAGTCATTTCTAATGCATAGTGAATTAATAAACAACTGCTGTTGTGCTCATCTTTAAATTAGACATGCCAAACCACCATGTGTCAGAATGTTACAAGCCCTGTGGTTGACAATTAAGTGCCTGTGCCGAGCCCCGGGAACCCCCCGGCTCAAATTAAGCACTGCGTAAATTGCTGCCTTGCGTCATTCTGCATTCGGAAGGCATTCCATAGGTGGAGCATCAGCGTTCCCATGCAACCACCATGGTTTTTGACGCAGTCCCAGATTTAATAAGGATAGCAAACCTGGGATTACGTCAAAACGGAGAACCTTACCTTCCCAATGGAAGCGTAAAAAGGAGAAATATCCTTATTTCTATTCATTGTTTCCTCTTTCTGAGTGAATATGTGGCACACATAGAAATAACACAATGCCTCCAAGGAATGTTTTTGTGCAGGAACATACCCTTCCTGCTCAAAAACACTCCTGCCTGTTACCCTTGCACCATGGCGGAAGTGTGCCTGCATTGGCACTGGCCTGCACTGAGTGTGCCAGCCAAGGGAGAGAGCAGGCATGCGTCATATCTCAGTAGATATGGTGCATTCCTGCTGTCTCCATGCCACGCAACGTAGTGCAGCGCAGCAAGTTGTCTTGCTGCGTTGCATTGCCAGACATTTTGGTAAATCTGGCCTTCAGTTTCTGAGTGGCAGACATGAGGGTAGGGCTGTTTGTAAATCACAATAATAATTCTTGTTGTTGACTTTACAGGAGCTTGCAGCTGATGCTCCGGAAGAAGGTAATGTCTGCATCTTCTAGATTTGTTTGTTATTGAAACATTTGTCCCCAGTAGATTTCTATTTTTTTTTCAAAATTAGCAAACTACACATATTCAATAAATGTCACCACAGTTATAGATTTCTTGCCCTACTGAGCATTTTGTAGAGAAACTACCACAATGTGTGCATTAACCTTCGACTCTCATCATCTCTTTGCGGTATTAACATTACATAGTTCAACCAGTGAGGCAACCCATATTCAGACAAAGAGAAAAAAAACAACCCCCATCCCCCTCCACAAAGGAGTGAAATGTGACATGTTTGTAGATCATAATTTTCATTGCAACTGACCAGATCACAGAAAAGAAACAAAATAATGTTTTCACCTCAATTTATTATATCTCCTCTCCAGTTGCACCAATACTCAGCATGTATACTTCCAAAATACATAATGCCAACCTCTTCACGGGGGTCGGATGCGTGACTAGCCCTCAAAGTTTCCCAAATAGTCAACCCACTTTGTGTTTTGTGTGCCCCTCCCACCCCAGTCGGGGCCCAATAGTGTATCAATCTCTTCCCAGGCGCACTTACGACTGCCCCTCAGCCAGTCTCTGATCGATGGTGCTGATGCTGCCTTCCAGGCTATTGCCATCTGCCTCTTCCCTAGATCAGACCATCAGCTCAAGTAAGCACGAAGTCATGTCTTTCGGTGTCAGTCGACCTGTCAGTTCAGCCAAATATTTAGGTATTTCATTCCAAAATCAAGATATTACCATACAGGGCCATACTATATATACAAAATCAGCATCTTGTTCTGCACATCAGGGGTATTTAGTTGAAGCTCCCGGATACATGTGGACCAATAGTTTAGGGGACAAGTAGGTGTGGTGTATTTAATTATTTATATGAAGTTTTATATATTGTGTGAACGTGACCCTGAACAATATTGGAGTGCTTTACAAATGGCCAGGCAAGAAGAAACAGGCAGAACAAACATATACGCTAACAGTACGCAGTGTAACTAAGGTAAAGGCCAATAGGTCAATAAACAAGGTCATAGCAGGAGAGTAATATCCATTGGGGTAGGCACTGCACCTATTGGAATCCGGAGAGAAGAGCCAGTGGGTTCTAGGGTAGACATGTATTCATGAGAAGCACATTGACTTCATTTTTTTAATTATGTAATTGAGGATTCAAACTGATTTCAGGTGGCAAGGAGATCTATATTCTCGGTTGAAGGTTCTTGTTATGAAATTTCTGAGGTTTCAACAATAAGGTGCTGGTGATTCTAGAGGATCTGCAGGTGCCAGTAAGTTCAAATCTTTCAGCTAGGTACTTTGGTGTGTTGAATAGGAGTGGGCGATGAATTCCGCCCCACTGGCAGAGTTTGCAGAGTTTTACTCATTCTGTGTTGAGTTCCGACAAACTCTGCGAAGTGACGCAAGTTTTATTTTTCCCGAGCAGGTCAGTAACAGTAATTTGGCGAGTGCCTGTGAGAAAAAATGACACACTAGACCTCCTCCTGGCAAGATTTCTGATTGTGGGCGGTCATTGAAGGTCGCGACCGCTTGCGTTTAGAAATCTCCTGTTCGCTTTGAGGAAGCTGCCGCTCGAGTAGGATGTGTACTCGAGCAGCAAAAAGCAGCAGCACCCTCTGGTACGACATGTAGCGCTGTTCGTACTGATTTAACAGCACAGCACAAACTCCTGGTGCTAAAAATCTGTCTGAGCAGCGCGACTTAACAGACTCCGTTGCTGGCGAAAGTCCGTGGAGCACGGGAGAGTTTTTCAGGCACTTCACGGAGTTCTGCAGAGTAAAACTCCACGAATTCTGACCCCAGCTTAGTGTTGAAGTGTATGGCTTTATGGGGCATGCAAGAAATGTTCAGCTGTATCCTTGCCTCATAGGTGAGCCGTGTTAGAGATTTCAGATCAGAAGTGATTGCCCTTCAGTTAACTCAGCCTTCAACAGTCTTTCCCACTATTTTTTTAGATTCACAGGACCAGATTTAACACGGTTTTGAATTGTGCTTACATTATGCGAGTAGGCGCAAGGGTGACACAAAACCTAAGTGAGATTTATCAAGTCACGCAAGGCTATCTTTCGTGGGCCTGAGTGGCTTGATAAAATCTAGAGTAATACAAGGGAGTGCAAATCCCTGCCTCCCGTTCATCTACGGCAGGGAGGCATTCCATGGGTGAAGCGTAGTTCCTTCCATGCATCCACCCATTGACTTTGACGCATCCACAGATTTACATTAGTAGTAGACTTAGGAATGCAACAAAAGGCTACTCCTCACCAGATGAGGCGCAGTGAGAAGAAATATCTTTCCTTCTCCTAATTCTTTCCTCTTTCAGCAGCACACATAGAAAGAGGAACACACCTCTCAGGATTGTTTTTGTGGAGGAAGGTGTCTTTTGGTACTAGGAAGCCAAAAGAGCACCCGCGCTAGAAAAGGACAGGAATGCGCCATATAATGGTAAATAGGGTGCATTCCTGTCCTTTCCCTCTCAAACAGTGTAGCAAGGTGGCTTGCTGCGTTGCGCTGCATGAAAGAATGATAACTCTGCCTCTTAGTCTTCAACCCAAAGTGCTGCAGGAGCTCCATGTACAAGGAAGTGACTGCCTTTCTTTGTAGGTCATGAGTTAGTAATAGCTGTAGAGGCTGCAATATAGTATGCTCATCGTTGCCTGCATCCTAAATGACTTCATCACCCTGCCGGACATCAACTCCTAAGACTGCCTCTTTCTCTGGAACCTGAACTCTCACCTGGAAGACCCCAATGACACCAACACAACCAATTTGTTTAAAAGCATGGAAATTCTTGGCCTCTCTCAACTAGTCACGGACCAAAAGCACATTGGTGGACACACTCTTCACCCCATTTTCAAAGCCAGGGAACGGATCAGGTACAGCCACGCCACCAAAATCACCTGGTCTGACCACTCCATTTTCCACTTCCATAACTCAACCACCCCTTCTACACCCGCCCCCCCAACTTCCCCCACTTCTGGACCAACTCCCTCAACGCCTCTTAACCCGATGCCACTACCTACATTGAGGAAGCAGTCACAAACTTCATTTCATGGATCAACAAATGCGCTGACAAAGTCGTACCTCTCAAATCCACCAAAATCAGACGATCCTCTAAACATCGTAACTGGTTTACACTGGAGCTCAAGTCCTACAAACGCACCTGTAAGCGACTTGAGAGGATCTGGCACACCAGCAAGACAAACATTGTCCGTGACAATTTCAAACTAGACCTCAACGGGTACCACCACCAACTCAAAACCACCCAAAAAATGCAATGCCCTGGCTTCCCACCTAGACACCAGCTTGAACCATAGAAAGGAACTATTCTGCATCATCACATGATTCTCCAATCCCACAGCCACCGAGAACACTCTCGATACTCTCGCCGACTTCTTTTACACCAAAATCACCACCATCTATGAGAACTTGAATTCCAACCACCGGCAACCAAACTCAACAAACTCTTCAGCAACACTGACCTCCACAAAGGTTCACTAAGCACATGGGACCCCCTCTCTAAAAACAGCGTCACAAGCTGGAGCTGGATGCAAAGCAGATGCCTTAAGCTCAACACAGATAAAACAGAAATGCTGATCTACCTCAGAAATATTGGGGTTGCCTCTCCCATCTGCCGAATTGAAGTCTAATATCCTTAAAGAGGTACTTCATTGGTCTGCCTCTTCTTTGTCTTTCAATGAGGCATTAATTGAACATATCCTTGAGATCTGACAAAAGCCTATGACCTCTCCTGCAGTTTCTAGGTCAGTGGCCAGGAGATATAAGGTAGATCCAGGTGACCCGGCATTTTTATCATCTCGCCCTACGCCTGAGAGTATAGTATTTCAGGCTTCATACTCCTCCAAATTGTCTACTGGTCCTTTCCCTACTACACCTGCAGATAAGAAGTCCAAAAGGATGGAGAAGTCAGCCAAAAAGATATTTTCTTCTTGGAGTATGGCCCTTAAGTCTACTAATGAGACTTGTCTATTGGATGTTATGTACATCTCTTGATGGACTCAGCGAAGGAGGTCATCCTGAAGTTGCAGATGGATCTTCAAGGTAATTTTTCTGAACTGTTATCTGGAGCTCAGGCGGCTGCCTGCCTGGTTATACAATCAGGGCTGGACACTGTGGACTCGGTAGCAATGCCCATGGCTTCTTCTGTGGCTATTAGATATGATACCTGGTTGAGGAGATTGGGCTTTTCGTCGAATGTCCAGGCTACTCTTTTGGACTTACCATTTGATGGGTCTCGTTTGTTTGGGGCCAAGGCTGACTCTGCGCTGCAGAGATTGAAGGACAGCAGGGTGACTGCGAGGTCCTTTGGGTGCCCAACCCAGCCTAGGGACTATATGCAATTTCACAGATGGCGAAGATTCTCAAGGAACCTGTGCTTTCTGGGAAGAAGTTGGCAGCAACCACAGCAGCAAGGCTCAAATCCACTTTATAAGAGCTTCAGAGGAAAGGACAGACGTCCTCTGTGAGGTTTTCATTGTCAACAAGCCTCCTCCTCATCTTCCTCTCCAGCCATTGTTGCAGGAAAACAGCTCTAGCTTAATCATTTTAGAGCATGCTTGCCCAGTGGGAGGAGAGGTGGCCTGTTTTCTGCCTCACTTGAGGTCTGGCACTACAGAACTCTGGGTTTTGGACATCGTGGAGAATGGCTATGCCCTACCCTTCCAAGAGTGTCCCTCTCCTTTCCCTCCCCGACAAGGCCTTTGCTACAAAGAGCATCTTCTGCTTCTCCAGCAGGAGGTGCAATTTCTGCTCCAAAAGGGTGCAATGGAGTCGGTTCGAGAGCAACAAATGGTACAGGGGTGTTATTCCCAGAATTTCCTGATTACCAAAAAGGACAGTCGTTTATGGCTGATCCTCAACCTCAGGATTTTGAATTCATTCTTCAAACAGGAAACGTTCAAAATGTTGATGCTGTCACAGGTTCTCCTTGCACTGGAGAAGGAAGACTCTATGATGTCAATTGATTTACAGGATGCATATGTTCCCATTCCCATTCTGAAGTCGCATCAGAAATATCTCCATTTTACGGTGGGGTCTCAGCATTATCAGTTTGCAGTCCCTCCGTTCGGCCTTACTTCCACACCTCGGGTCTTCACAAAGGTGATGGGTGTGGTGGCAGCACATCTCAGAAAGTCAGGAATACCAGTGTTCCTGAATGTAGGTGACTGGCTGCTCAAAGCGCAGTCGCCAGAGATGGTGTTACGCCATTTGCAGTTGTCAACTTTAGGGTTGTTCAGCTCAGGGTTTTCTCTAACTGTAACCAAATCTCACCTGGAGCCCTCTCAGTGCAACCTGGTCATAGGGCCAGTACTGTACACCACAGTGAGTCATGTCTTCTTGCCTCCACAGAGGGTTCAGGACATTCAGGCTATGATTCCAGTGTTTCAGAAAGGAACATTTGTTCCAGTCCTGAAGGTCTTGCATCTGCTTGGTCTGTTTGCTTCTTGCATTCTGTTGGTCAAACATGCACGCTTGAATATTAGGGCTCTTTAGTGGTGCCTCTGCAGGCAGTGGTTGCAACACAATAGAGATCTTAAAGAGTTAGTCAGAATCTCCTGAAAAACTGTGGCAGATCTGCAATGATGGAGTATTTCAAGCAACCTGTCTCAAGAGAAGCTGTTTCACCCTCCTTCTCCAGTGGCCAGAGTGACAATGGATGCCTCCACTCTAGGGCGAGGAGCTTATCTTGGGGATCTGGAGGTCAAAGGTCTTTTGTCTCTAGAGGAAATTATGTTGCACATAAATCTTCTGGAATTGAGGGCAATCTGTCTGACTCTCGAGGCCTTCCTCCCTTCCCTTTGTGGTCAGTCAGTTCAGGCAACACTACCAGAATGTTGCATATCAGCAAACAGGGAGGAGTAAGGTCGTATCTTCTCTGGAGAAAAGCTCTGAGTCTTTAATCCTGGGTTCAGTACCATCAGAATTGGCCGTGGTTCTGAATGTACATGCGGTCAGTCTCAGGCGGCAATATTCAGCCGATCACAAGTGTTATCTCCATCCAGAAGCGGTACATTACATTTTCGAGATGTGGGGGTTTCCTCTGTTTGACCTGTTTGCCACTCACGAGGACACAACTTCCCCTTGTTCTGCAGTCTCCAGTATCCGATGAGGGAGTGTTGGTTGGCACATTTCAGTTAGAATGGGGCTCCCAGCTTCTTTATGTGTTTCCCCTTTTACCCTTGATTGCCCAAGTTCTGAGGAAGATTCCTCAAGACCGGGCCCAAGTCATATTAATAGCCCCATATTGTCCGAGTAGGGTGTGGTACACAGACATTCTATTCCTCTCATTTTGCCCTCCACCCCGTCTCCCTATCAGGGCAGACCTCGTCTCGCAATCACAGGGGCAGGTTCTACTTTCCCGCCTCCAAACCCTGCTCCTTCATGCCTGCAGATTGAATGGGGCACCCCGAGTTCTTTTTCTCTCCCTCCTGATATGGTGGACGTTATTTTATCTGCCAGAAGACACTCCACTAAGACCATCTATGCTGGCAGGTGGACAATATTTGTTAAGTGGTGTGGAGAGAAATCAAATGACCTTTTGAAAGCCCATTTATCAGATGTTTTAAGTTTTGCGCTATCCATGACGGAGCAAGGTTGTGCTGTTGCAACTGTTAAAGGATATCTATCTGCCTTGTCTGCATTTCTTTGATTACCGGATCAGCCTTTGATTTTTAAATCCCCTATAAATATGACATTTATTAAGGGTCTCACTAATAAGTTCTCTCCCACTTCATTTATAATGCCTCAGTGGGGTCTTACATTTCATATCGGTTTGCCTTTTTAGCCCTTGCATAGTTGCCCATTGAGGCTTCTTAACTTCAAAACTATATTTTCTGTTGCTATTACATCTGCTAGAAGGGTGAGTGATTTGCAGACTCTTAGTTCCGAGCCTCTCTTCACATCCTTTAAAGCAGATAAGCTGGTGCTTAGGACCAGAGCTACTTTCCTGTCTAAGGTGGTTACTCCATTACACCAATGGCAATCCAGACTGCCTTCTTTCTGCCCTCCCCCACATCATTCAAAGGAGGAGGAGAGGCTGCATTGTTTGGACCCTAGGAGGGAAGTAAGTTTTTATATGGAGAGAGCCTCAGAGTTTAGATTAGACTACCAGCTATTCATCGAATATGTGGGCAAGATGAAGCGGGAACTTTCCTCAAGAGAACTTTATCCAAGTGGATCATTTTTTTTCCCAAGATTTGCTACGCCATGGCTAAGAAGGAGCCACCTGAAGGTATTTGTGCTCATTCTACCGGAGCTAAATTTTCATCTTCTGCTTTGGCTGGAGGTGGCCGTGGGATTGACATCTGAGAAGCACCAATGTGGGACTCCCTCCACACTTTTGCAAAATATTATTGCTTGGTTCAGAAGTGAGGTGGGATGGCCATTTTGCTTGTTCTGTATTACAGGATTTTGTGATATGCGCAGGCTGGCATCATCCTGTGGGACTGCTTTGGATTCTATTCAAAAGTTGAGGAATCCACAGGCAGATTTATTCATCAGAAGAACAAGTTACTTATCTTCGGTAATGCTTTTTCTGGTGTATACAGTATCTGCCTGTGGAATTCTCACTGAACCACCACCTCCCCGTTGCCTGTCTTATTATACAGGAAATACATTTGTACATATCTTTCGTATGAATGTTTTCTGTGAGATGTGGAAATTCTATAGCATGTGGTTATTTCCTTAATATATATTGTACTGTATACTATGTATACTTGTTGGAAATGTTGTTGGTTCACCCGTTCACCTCGAAAGCACAGAAAAATGGGTAGAACTGACATCAGCATGCCAATAGGGTCTTCTTATGGCTCCTATGATGTCACACAGAGTCGAGTGTGAAGTCGATGTATTGTGACATCCTCGTTGACGTGGGGGAGCTATGGAAAAATGTTTCCACGGAATGCTGTGCATGGGATAATTCAAAAGGTGAGGATCCACAGGCAGATACTGTATCCATCAGGAAAAGCATTACTGAAGGTGTGTAACTTGTTCATCTGCTCAGAAGCAGTAAACAAAGGAGGAAGGAGATGGCGGGCAGGAGGATTACATTAGACTGTAGTGTTCTATTCCATTGTTTGGTTGTTAAAGTTCTTTCTGAGTTTCTATAAAGGTGCTGCTTGGAACTGGTAAATAAAGGCTTATGCATAACACTAGACTCCTGTCTTGCCAAAAAATCAATCACATTCCAGTCAATCAGTTCTACAACAACATAGGCACTGTCAGCGGGAAGGTGTGGGGGCCCTTCATATAGGTGGTTGTAGCTCTATCAAGACCTTTCAGTACAGTTCTTTAACAAATTCTATTGTATATTTTTTGTGTAGGCAGTGAGACGCTGACTGATGCAGTGTCTAGGTAAGTACTCCTGATAATTAATGTATTAAATATTTTTGGTTGTGACCTTGAACTGTTGATTGACAGAGGTAGTCTCTGTAGCATAATGGCATATGTTTGTAGGTTATCTTAATATGACAAAAACAGAAAGATGTATTGAGGCCTTTCAAATGAAGTACAGGTGTCGCTGTCAGAGTCAACACCCATATCGCACTAAGAAATCTTTTTACAGTTAATTAGTGTCAAGGCCATTCGTTATTAGCCCTTAATTACTATTGCTACTAGATGTAAACCAGCTTCAGGCCTCAGTTTACCTATCCAGAGAAAAAAGTTACCAAATTGATTGACCAATACATTTGCACATTTGCAAGCTTTTCAAAGTGCAGAGCTTGCAGTATGTTTTTTAAACAAAACAAAAATTGGATGCTGCAGTAGCACTTCTTGGAACTGTAAATCTGATGATGCTGATGCAAGAGTAAGAGGGTGACCTGGTTGCCGCCACTTGTCATCAGTCCCACTTTTTTGTTTTCACAACCAGCATATTTGCTGTCACACCTCCTGCCTCATCATGCTCCACATTGTCCTCCTTCCTTCATCACCAAGTTCTCTATGAAGTAGATCTACTGTTACACCCCTCACATGCAGGATTGTAGTATAGAAAAAGAATTACAGATAAAATATAGATAATATTAAAGAAAAACGGCCTTGTTTAGAGTTTGGCAAACAGTATAGTGCTTTACTAACATGGTAAATGTCCCCTCCAATGTATTCAAGTGCATAGGCACTTGCAATTCGGTGGGTGAGATATCCTCCCCGGGTGGAAGGACTATCCCACCCACGACACTCTAAATAATGGCCAAATTATTTATTTTACTTACTTTGTCGTTTTGTGTTGTGTGCAAACCACTGCAGCTGGTAGCTACCCCACAGTTCTTTTCAAGTAAGCAATATATAGCAGTTTTGGCTTGCAACATATACATAGTTCCAAATGGAATCAAGTAAAGAAGATCAAATAATTTGATTGGATACCAATTAAAGGTGATAGGGCCTGCTGAGATCCGATTTGAATAGAACGTGCCTGCAGGCAGGTGACACAGTTGCTTTTAAGCGTTCTTCTATCATATTCTGCATGGTGACAAAGGCCTTGAAGGTAGTGACAAAGTGTATATAAGTCTAGTAGGACTTCAGTTTCCCATTGTGCGAAACCAGGATCTTGAGAAACAATAAAAAAAGGAGAAAGTCTAGATGATGGCTGGCTGAGAAGTGGAATCTTATCAACTCTGCTGTATGTGAGATGGTACCCTGCTTCCAATAGCACTAATTCTTTATAAGGACAGTCTCTCCCCTTTAGCACCCCCTGTTGCAACCAGTGGGCTTCTAAATTTAGTCCTTAATTCCAAAGTAATTTATCATGATGAATAAACCATTCGTAATCCATTTATAATCAATTGAATCAACTGAGTTCCCAAATGTTATGTTTCACTGAGCTAAGAAGCATTGTATGTCAATTACGCAATACATTGTTAATCATGTTCCAAATCAGCATTGTTCTTTTTTGTTCCATAGGAGACCCCTGACGAAGGACCTCTATTGGTCTGAAATCCTTTGGGGATTTTGATTTTCACTAATTCACAAGGGGGATTTGGTATGAACTTTTGGATGTGTTTATACTGAATTTATGAGCATAAACACATGGAGTAATATTTGGGAACTCAGTTGATTCAATTGATTATAAATGGATTGCAAATATTTTTTTCATCATAATGAGTGAGTTTGGTTTAAAGAATTAAATTAAGAAACTCACTGGGGACAGCAGGTGGTGCTAAAGGGGAGACACTATCCTAGTTCAGGATTAGTGCTTTGGGATACAACAAATTTGCAACTAAGACCAGAAGGTGCGCTTTATAAGTATTTTAATTTCAATTTCAAGGTGACACCGTATGAGCCCACCATTAAAGGTTTGGAACAAGATCGTTAATGTTACATTACTAGGAGTGCGCTGATACCAACATTTAGATGGTTTCCTGCTCAGGTAAGGACAGTACTGTTCTTACCTGAGCAATCAGGAGAGTTTTAGAGGAAGGACTTCCTTCTAGATTTCATTTCATAGGGCGATACTATTTGAGAAATCTATGCACTTTGATATATCTGTAAGTGTGTGCGTGTGTAGAAGAGATTTGGAAGAACAAACCCATAGTTGAATGGAAATTGATGCATTTTTCAACATGGTTTGCTTTATAGATCCAGTGGGACCTCTACTAGAAGAAAGTGGTGGCAAAGGTATGCAATATTGTATACATTTGTAAATGTTTTAACTGAAGAGATAAAGTGGAGTTAAAAACCATGATGTTTCTTCATTCCTTTAATTAACGTGAGCGAGATCTGAGATCCAGTTACCACTGAGCAAAGGGGCCTATGTTACAGCAGGATTGTTTTTGCGCCGGAAGCGACACTTTTGTGCACAAAAATAATCCTTGGAGGCTTTTTCCTATTTGTATGGGTGCTGCAGAATACAGCACGTACAGAAAGAGGAAATAACATATTTCCTCTCGTTATGCCTCATTTGGGAAGATGTAGCATGTTGATGCATTCCCAGGAAATAAGCCTCTGTAAATCTGGGAATGCACCAAAATCCATGAATGGATGCATGGGAACGCCCATGCTCCACCCATGGAATGCCTCTCAAATTAAAATATACCATAATGAAGATCGGGCAGCTGCCTTGAGATATATTTCTTTACAAAGCCATGCATCAGACCTTGCATGGCTTTGTAAATATTATTGAAGCCTTTGCATTGTCCTTGCCTCACCTTCCATGATGCATGGGCATTGCAAAGGCTTTATAAATTGAACCCCAAGGTCCAAAAACTGGGTGAGCTAAAGTAGAAAATACAGCTGGACTAAATCGGTGGAATCCATTTCCAACAACAACAAAAAACAATCACGTATGCTATGGAAATGTACACACAAAATGGTATTCAAGGTGGGCTCTTTTTATGATGCACTAGCCAAGATTTGAATGCTGGATAGCCTGCCTCTTGAGGGAAAGGAGATTATTTTTTGTTGTCCACTGAGCTCCAGTAGGAGTTTGTAGACACACATGAATACCCTCGCAGAGTAACACACATCAACGCATTTGGCCAAAAGCTGCTATAACACATTGTGCTATATTCTGTGTAGCCCCAAGAACCCTTAATAATCTTCTGCCAGAACTCATAGGAACCACAAATCATAGAGTTTCTAAGACCACTAATTACCAAATGTCACCCATGATGAGTACAGGTCAATGAGACAGCTGGGTGTTTTTTAAATCAAGCTTTCCTTTTTCTTTTTGCAGACTCTTTTGTTGCTGTTTCCCCCGAAGACGTAGGTGTTAATTAGTAGTGGTTCCTTCAGGTGCGTAACGTTCTTGCTTGCCATCCTGGAATAATTTATACTCATTACCTGTAGATGCAAGTGATAAAGAATCAATTCCTGCAATTACGTTCATACCATAAAGTGACTATCATGGATTTACTCTTTGTAGTTTTCTACTTCAGTGCTGGTTGTTATTTTTCCTTTGCCAGTTTCTGTATTTCAGTATTTAGCTGGTTTGTGTATGGAACCGATTCAGGTGTGGAGAACCCCCTTTGTGCTGGCCCATTTGTGGCCTTGCATGAGTGTTGTTGTTGCCACCACATGCTGATCTTACTACCTTAGTCCCTTCTGTCTCTAAGATTCCTTTCTCTGCTCTATGACCTGTTAATCCGGCTGAGGCAATTTCAGTAGATGAACATAACGTGTTAACCTTTCATTGCCTGATGACCTAGAACATTTGTACTTTGACAAGCAAGACAAAAAAACAAAAAGCATTTGCTTACAAGTGACTACAACTGACGTTAACCTTTCCACACTTCCCTTCAAATATTTTAGTCAATGGTTTCCTCATCTTGATCATATAGAGAACAGCCTTCTGCATGGATCATGCACATGGATGTAGTTCAACTTAAACATGAACGCTGTGACCCAATGTATAAAGAAGCTCCTAGGAAATTGCCCTATCTTGTTGTCTAATTCAACATCAGGACAAGTCTGCTTTAGTAGAGCCAGTAAAAAAGAAACTTGTCAGCAACAAGAGAAAAACACTTTGAAGCACGAGCTAGCTTTTACTTCTCTTGATCCAATTGAAGTTTAGGTCATTTTGTAGGTCTTGCTAGATGCATAGTTGGGTATGCCTAAAAGACATGACTATTATCTCTGGTTACTTAAATGTTTTCACTGGCATTTGCTTAACGTGCAATCAAACATCTACTTACTGTCATTCTTATAGACAGACAGCAATATGAGGCTGACAATGATTTACATAGATTGAATATCAAAAGAGTTAATGAAGATTTTGACTTTACTAAATATTGCAAGAAGTAGAATGGGTCCTGGAATTTATGATGGAAGACATCATTTCAGGGGTCTGTCAAGCACCATCAAGACCATGAATTGCCTAATCAGTTCTTCTAGAGAACGGTGCTGCCATATTACCAATATGTGCTCACAAGCAACCTGGAAAACACCAACTTGGAAGTAATGCATTGTTAGTGCAATCTCAATGGCACCTTTTTTGGAGGGGACCATGCCCCCATCACCAGTGAAAATGGTTGCTGTGATCCAAATTGCAGACTGGGTCCATCTTCGGTGAAAGATGAAATGGTAGTTTGACTCTCTTGTTTCAGCATGCACAGGGCACACTCCTAGAGTGGCTCACTTCCACAAACCAAGACTGTGCATCACTCTGTAATAGCGCTTATAATTTCGTCACCTAATATTGTTTCGTTGTTTTTGTTTCAGGCCTTTGTGTGCTTTGTATCTCTCAGCCTAATTATATGTACCCTTTTGTTTTTTTCTTCCAACAGACTAAAGATGGTTTCAACCAGCAGTGGATAATTTGTTAAAAGCCCAGTGACCCGAAGAACCAGCTATTTTACGAATGCATATATCGTTTTTATCTCTGTATTATATGCATCATGGATTTTGCAATTGTTTATGATATTTTAAATATTTCTGTATAGTGTATAATAGTTTTAATATTTCATTCTCTATGTATTACATACCGTAGCAAATAGAAATAAATATGAAAAATTGATATTTGAAAGCACTTCAGTAGCTTCATTGTTATTTTGGAATATTAAAATAAATATCTTCCTTAGGTTATGCGTACTTATCTGAATTTAAGTCAATTGAAACTATCAAGCAAGTTGACATTTGAATAAAGAACATAACATAAGCAATGACTGTTTGTGGGTCATCCCACTGTATAAGAAGAAGACATTCCCTCAAAGCCACCATACATTTTGGAAACATTTTCTTTGTTTTTAGGGCCATATATTACCAGATAAGCATTGATTTGTTGTTATTGGATTCACTTCGGTGTTCATGAAAGGTAGAATATCTCTATGCACGTGTGAGGTCCTGAAACACAAATCTAAAGACAGTTTCTCATTTTTCTCATTTCAATCCAAAAAAGGAAACGTTGCTAGAACAGCAACATTTAATTTGTTTTATCTGGTTAGCCCAAATGGTTACACAGCACTTCATTTGGCTGAGAAACACCTATTAAAATAGTTTATTTAACCTAGGGTCTGATTTTCTTACAGGCAAACGGCCTGTTTATCCACCAGAGGGACAGTAAATGAGTCCGTCATCTGACGGAGATTACCAATGACCACCAAGCTGGCAGTCACTTCTCAAGCATCGGAATCATGGTGTTTCCTGTCAATGCTTTTCGCAGTTAGGTCCTTTGCTCTGTCAACACGATGGAGCCTGGCACCAAACTGGTTTCCTTTTGAAAGTAAAAAATGCTAATGCTCCCCTAGCCTTAGGAGCCATCTCTTTCGGCGAGGGAGACATTTTTTGTTTTCCAATCACTCTGGTTAATGGACAACAAACAGTTTGGTTTGAATGGGCTTTGAAGTGGAAGCCTGTTCTGCATGTGTTGGTTTGCGTGCATTCTATTACAGTTCGACTCAGCAGATCTGAGGAGGTGGAGAGAATGCCAGAAGTCACAAGGTCTCTGGAGGATGGAGGCGCAGTTTTCTCAAGTTCTGGGAGATGCCACTTCCTGTGAATCTAGGAAGCACTTGCTGGTAGCACCCAGAAGTAAATGCTTTGGATCTTTTACCCATATGTTCAAATGTGCACGGTTATGCTTTTAAAAGTAATACTTTACATTGAAACTGCTTTCGTTTTTCCATTTGAAGTTTCATTTAGAGGATTCCAAAATTGCATTTAAAAGTGATTTTAAACGCTGTGCTTATAGCTGCTATGTTTTACATTTTCACACATGTGACATGTGCATGTTACCAGTTTGTTTGTATGCGATTTCAGTCCTGTGACACTTCATCCTGAGTGGAACAAGGGTATTTATGTCTATACAAAGAGATTTTTCTGAAGATATCTTTTTTAAAAACCCGTAATAGGTTCAAAGAAGCCTTAAAAACATGCTGGAGCCTCGGACAGTGAGCATGATATGGAATACATATGCATATCAGAATTACAATCTGCCGTGAAAGAGAACATGGTACCCACGAACACACAGAATATGCATAAACTGACATCGGCAGGCTTTCCTGCTCACTGCCGAACACCACGTACTTTAGTGCTCTCTCTCCTGTAATGCAGGGCAGCAGCTTTAGTTGAATCTTGCAAAAGTTATAAAGTTGCATTTGCACCACTTGCAGATTTTGAATTACTTTGGTTTCTGCACTGCATTATGTGGTATCTTTGTAAATCTGCCCCGTGATGGACATGCAACTTTTTACTTGAGCAAGTTTCAGTTGCAAAGTTGTAAAAGTAATCTCCTGTGTTTTATTTGGTTGCAATTAAATAGAAAGTTGTCAAGATTAAACTGTCCATACAAAATGGTGTGTATGCATAATATCATGTTACATATGTGCCCTGTATTTTATTGCTTTGTTAACTTTACTGGGACATTTTTTAAACATGAGCAAAATCTATTACTTTGCTTGCACACTGTTGTATATTTATTTTTAACTGGTGAATTAATAATTGGTTGCTCATTAATTTTAATTAATTAATTGGGTTTTAATTGGGGTAATTGTGTTATTACTTTTTAGGTGTGTGTTGTGGTGTTTATAGGAGTAAAGGGTGATACGTATTTTTTGTTTAATTAATTATTATACAGTTGTTAATAATGTTAATTATTTGATAATCATTTTAGGTAATTGTTTATTTTTGTGTGTTTTTTTTACTTTTAAAGGGGTTAAGGATGGGTATTATTTGAATTTAATTATTTAATTATTACTTGTTATCATCCTTTATTATTTTATAGTTTAATTTAGGTGGGTTTTGTAGATATTATAGTGTTGAAGTGGAGAAGTGTGGCTCACTGGTTAGAGGAGGCAGACCTGGAAGCAGAGGTCAGTCCGGGACCAGGGTTCAATTCCCGGCTCGGCTGGGTCTTGAGTCCTAAAATGTCCATGGACTCGACAATTCTCGCTCCGGTGCCTACTCGATTCACGGGTTCACACTCTGCGACTCTGGGCAATAGCTTGCTTAATCTCCACAACGGCCCCTCGCGGCGGGATGCCTGGCTTTCACCTTGCGGATACCCTGCCGGGGTTATCTCACAGGGGAATACCAGGACGGGTTCCCTAAGCAAGCGCTTAGAAACCGCTTGGTGATTTGCGCTATATAAATTCCTGTACATTTACATTTACATTTACAGTGTTAACGATGGTGTTGTTAAGTTATGTTTCTTAGTTTTTTTACTAATAATATTTATTTTTATTATTAATTATGTAAATACATTTAGTTTGAATATTGAATATTGAAGTGTTTTGTTATTGGTGTAGTGTTATAGGATAGGAAATAAAATTAATAAATTTCTGTTTTAATAAATTTTTTTGTTTGTTAATATTTTCTAGTAAAAAATAATTATTTTTGTGTAAATGTATTTATTATTTCATTTTATATAACATTTGTAGATTTTTGATATATATGATTAATATTTAATATGTGTTATTTTTATGTTTAATAGTTTATATATTTATGTTTTTAAATATTGTTTATTCATTTTTGTTTAAGTGTTTGAGTGTGAATAGTAAAAAAAAATTCCGCTATCCAACACTTTCGCTACTGTGGCATTCACTGGAGTGGGAATAGTTATCTTTATCCCTCCGCTATCCAGCATTTTCCCTACTGCTGCACTCACCAGAATGGGAATAGCAATTTTTACCCCTCCGCTATCCAACACTTTCCCTACTATTGCACTCTTTGGAGTGGGAGTAGTAATTTTTACATCTTTGCTATCCAACACTTTTCCTACTGTTGCACTCGCTGGAATTGGAATAGTACATTTAATTATTTTTCTATCCAAAACTTTCGGTACTATTGCACTTATTGTATTGGGCAATTTAAGTTTAAATATGTTTTTAATTTATACTAGAATTTTTTTATATTTTAAATATTTATGTATATATTTATATTATTTTCATATCATTTTATAGTAAATTAAAGATAATAGTTTATTAATTATTTTAAAGTAATTATATAGGTATAAATTATTATGTGTGTGTGTGTATTTTCTTTAAATTACGTTTATTTGTTATATTTTGTAAAGATGTATATTAAATGTAATTAATTTTGTTAAAATGAATATAATATTTAATATATTTAATATATATATTATTTTACTTTATATATATTGAAATCGATATTTTTTACATCTATAATTTTTAGATCTATATTTTTGATTCAATATTTTTATACTTGTTTAGGTATAGTAGTCGATGTTTTTGCATTCTAAATATTTTTGTTGATATTTAGAACATCATTATTTTGGGCATCAATATTCTATCAGTGGGGGAGGCGCTAGAGGGCGAACAGCGGAATGGTTGCATAGACGTGCAGCTCCACCGGGCGGATCAAAATATCGCCTAAAACATGCGTAAAAACGGATCGCAGCGGGGTGATGATCACATCTCCATGGATGGGAAAGAGTCCGACATGTAATGAGAGAAGAACACGGAGGCAGCGATCACCCGTGTCCCTAAAACGGCCCGCAGAATTATCCTGACCGGGCGGCCCAACGTGGTAGCCGGCGCACGCTCTGTATAAGCTGGGGGTGAAGAGTAGTGTCGGCGCTGACCACGGAGACAGAGAGCTACACCTGCGGTATGTCCAACGAGACACGGAGGAACAGTGGTGGAAAAGCCGGCATTCACGGGGGCAAGCCGGGCAGCGGAGCAACTCTACAGGCGGGAATATCACTGACCTCTGTGGGCAAAATGGCGGCATTTGCGGTACGGGAATAACTAACTGCCTTCACACTCACCGGGGCACAGCTGCGTTTGCAAGCACCGATGCCCGGAGTTCCGATCCGCCACGGCAAGCACAGGGGCACGCAGAGGATATCAGCGGCCTGGAGTCTAAACGTTCCCCTGTAGTAATTTAGACTGTGTCACAGCCCATACTAAGGCGAGGGGGACAAAATGGCGGCGCCCATGGCCGGGGGCGAGAGCAGCGCGTAAAACTGTGGGCCAGGCATCCCGCATAGTGATGGCAGAGAGACGTATACTAAGAGCCGGTTATCGGGGCCCCATGGCTCTCTCTAACGGTGATTAACAACGGCAGCAGCGTGGACCGAGTTCAAGAGCCGGACATAGAGGGCGGTGCCCTACGGCCCTCACTAGAGGCGGGGGGCCTAGCTACACTGTGGAGAGACGGCATATATCCGCAGTGGCACACAACGTGGCCATTTCGATGCGGGGTGTCGGACTACCAGGAAGGTGGTGGAGGAATCGGGCGAATGCCAACACCGCTGCCTCAATTTACACAGCTGGAACCCGTGCTTTCAGGTCGGGCCACCGGTTCGTATGCGGACCCGCAGGGCTACCCAACGGCTGGGGGAAACTCCACTTGTGACCCACCCTAGCGCACTGGTGCTGCGCCGCCCATTAGCAGCAATATAGCGCAGGGTAAGAAGATGGGACCCTACTAGGCACTCCACCTGCTGTCTACCGTCGCCTCCAGACATAGCGTGATATCTCACAACGGCCACACGCTAGACCTACAACTACAACTGCTGGCACGAGATAGCATTGCCGCCACTGATCGCCGGGCACTGATCCTGTGAGTACGTCCTATACTACTGAATATCGCTGACAAATAGACTGTATCTGCCTGAGGTGGTGGTCCTGCTGCAATCTACTCTTGGGATCACACAGTGAGGATCTGTGGGGGGGTCGTCCCTGTGCCGCTAAAGCCACCTAAGAACTCGCCCAAAACTCTTCCCCAAATACCATGGGGAAGCCAGATAAGCAACAGTCAAAATTAACTTTTGAGCTGCGGAAAACACCTAAAGGCCAAACGGATCAAACGGAGGAAGAACTAGCATCAGAAACCCCGGAGGGTGGCGCGATGGAGACTATCCTCAAGGCCATACAGACAAATCTACAGGACATTAATGGCAAGTTGGACCACCTGACTGGGCGAGTAGACAGCATGGCGGCCAAATTGGACAAGCAAGGTGAGAGGATAGACACGGCAGAAAACAGGATCTCCACTGTTGAAGATGAATCGCGTTCCACAACGGCCAAATGTTCGGGTATGGAGAAGGTGCTAGAAGTTATCAAAGCCAAGTCGGAGGAGTTGGAAGCAAGATCGAGACGCAACAACATACGAATAGCGGGACTGCCGGAATCCACCAACACGGGTCGCATGGAGCCTTATGTGGAGCAACTATGCAAAGATATCTTCGGCGCTGACAATCTGTCCCCCATCTTCATTATTGAAAGGGCGCATCGATCACTGGCACCCCGACCGAAACCGGGAGCTCCGCCCCGACCGATAGTGGCCCGAGTCCTCAACTACCGGGACAGAGACACGGTTCTAAGACTGGCACGTGACAAGGGAGAGATCCTTCATCAGGGTAACAAATTGTAATTCTATACAGACTTCACGGTTGCGATGCAGCAGGCGCGCAAAGAGTTTAATGACGTCAAAGCCAAACTTCGAGACCTACAGATACCATACGCCATGTTGTACCCTGCTCGACTGAAAATCACGTGGGAGGACAAGCCGGTGTTTCTGACAACGCCCAAGGGCGGCGATGGAGTTTATCAAGAAGACGGTGACCAAGGGTAAGAGATCGAACCGAAGAGACAGGCAGCTAGACTCTGACTAAAGGTAAGACATTATGGCAATTTATGCACTGAACTAGATTGCACACTCTACCCTGGAAAGACAATGGCATGGACAGCCTAATTTGGGGCGCTAGAACTGGCACGTCCAACCTGGAACTCGACATATGAGCTTAGGAAGTGCAAGATTTGGGACACGGCTGGACAAATGAACTAGAGCCATGGGATATTGTCATATGCTCTGGTACTAGGCCGGAGGGTCACGTTTAACGGAGGGTGGAAAAGAGAATAACTGTAATGACACCATGCATGACTTGCAATAATGATTATTGCTGTGGGCGGGGAGAGCACCGTGTTTTCAGGAGCAGTTTCCCATAATTGTTGTGTGCAATGGATGGTGTGGAAGCTATATCTTCTTACAACACCTCGCGGTTCCCCATAGTGATCTGTACATAAATTGCAGATCCGCCCCCATCCTCTCGGCATGATCGTGTAGTGTGTCCTCGGCGGACCTCCACAAGGGTGTTCCCCGACCAGTTATGATGGTTAATGTTGATGTAAGGGTAAAATGGCTTCGGCAGAATTGGGATGCTGGAGTGGGTGGGAAGAGGGCTAGTTGGGGTTTGTTATTTTGGGACCTGCCGGAGCGATCGAGATGCATTGCTAGTCTCCATATTGTGCGGGACGATCAATGTGAAGTGACAAATGTCAATATGTTGTATTGTAATGTGATAAAGATAACTAAGATACAAAGTACCACATGGTATATAGAGACAGGAATCAGGTACTGCGCGCAGAGATAGTTTGAATTTATTAACGTGGAATGTGCGGGGATTCACCAACCCCAAGAAAATTAGACAGATATTTGCTTGCCTAGACAGGAACAATATTGATATAGCGTTATTACAGGAAACTCATCTAGATCCCACGACACGTAGGAGTATTGGGGCGAGATGGGCAGAATCTAGTTACTCTGCTGCCTACTCCTCCTACTCTAGAGGAGTTCTAATACTGGTTAAAAAAGGGACTAACTACAGAATTACACGCACGATTACTGACAAAAATGGTAGATATGTTGTTATCTCAGGGGTACTTAGAGGGCAGGGTTTAACGCTAGTGAATACTTATGGGCCAAATATTGACTCCCCGGAATTTTTTCAGGAACTATTGAATCACCTACTGGAATTCACAGACACGACTATAATATGGGGGGGATTTTAATGTAGCACTAAGCAGCACCCTAGATCGTTCCCCAGCATCCACAGAACCTCACAGACAGGCTAGGGCAAAGCTGGGGGACATTATGGAAGAACTGTCCCTTAGGGACATCTGGAGGGCGAAATATCCTTCAACACCTGGTGCAACACACGTCAACATGGCACATGGAAGCTGGTCAAGGATAGATTATTGGCTAGGACCAGATAACGCAGTTCTATGGGCTACAATGCTGAAAACGCTCCCGAGAACCCTATCCGACCACAATCCAGTATTATTGACACTGCAAGTACCGCACTACACACCCCCTCCGTTTAGCTGGAGGTTTAACGCACAAGCACTGTTAGATCCCCTATATGTTGACAACATAACCAAGGCCATCAAAGAATACTTTCGGATTAACACTGGCACTGTGGAAGATCCCTGCACACTGTGGGAGGCGTTTAAGGTGACACTAAGAGGGGTGTGCATCAGTACATCGATAGGGATTCTGAGGAATATTAGGGCACAGCTCAGAAGGCTTGAACAACGTATGACGGCACTAGAACTGGAATATGAGAATACATGTAACGTTGAATTGTTGGGTGAGATAAGGCAGGTACTGACGGAGCATCAGACATATGCTGAGGAGGAGCTCAAATACGTCACCAAGAGACGGTTCGGAGAAGGGGGGAGACCTGGTAGAGTGCTGGCGAGGAAAATATGTGAGGGACGGTGCTCTCAGATAATCACACAAGTACGGGACAAAGACAGTATCCTACACTCACAACCTGAAGATATACTAAACAGTTTTGTCCACAATTATACAGCGCTGTACACATCTCAGCAACCGGCTCCACCACAAGACACTGTCACATACCTACATGACGTAGCCATAGCTTGGCTATCAGATCACCAGCGGGAATATTTAGCGCAACCCATTACAGTAGAAGAGGTCAATGAGATAATTCAGGCACTGCCGAACGGAAAAGCGCCGGGCCCCAACGGCTACACTGGTGAATTCTATCAAAAATGTGTGGATCTGCTGGCCCCGCAATTAGTGGAAATGTATGGCGCCGCATTCGATCAAGCGACTCTACCGCGGGAAGCAGTGATAATCACCCTCCTGAAACCGGGTAAAGATCCAGAACTATGCGAATCATACCGGCCATTATCCCTACTAAAAGAAGATTCTAAAATACTGGCAAAGCTATTGGCGGTTCGACTGCAGCCCCTAATGACGAACCTGATTTTACCAGATCAGGCCGGGTGTATACCCACAAGGGCCACATCCCACAACACCAGAACTCTTTTTGCACTATCTCACTATTTAAACCCACAGACTAAAGCAGCAGCAGTGATGCTTGACGCTGCTAAAGCATTCGACTCCATCGAATGGTCTTACATACGTACGATACTGCAGCGCATGGGGTTTCCGGTGAGGTTCATTGCCTTGTGACACTGCTGTACACTAATCCGACAGCGAGGGTTAGAGTAAATGGGTATATCTCGGAACCCTTCCCCATAGTGAGGGGCACCAGACAAGGGTGCCCACTATCGCCTTTGATATTCGCACTGGCGCTGGAACCATTGGCGTGTATTATTAGACAGAAGCATAACCACTCGGCGCTGCACCTCCCTGGGAGGCCTTTACATATATCGTTATATGCTGACGGTATGCTTCTATATGTGTGAGATCCGGAGCAGAACCTAAGCCCACTACTGAGGGAATACGTACGGTTTGGCCGACATTCTGGCCTACAAATCAACTGGGACAAATCATTAATTATCCCGCTAACTGACTCCACCACACCGCATGTACCAGATTTTCCACTGGATTGGCAAACTGGCCAAACTAAATATCTGGGAATATGGTTCAGCAGAGACCCTGAAGAGGTGGTACGGACTAACTATGGTAGGGTTGTCTCTGATCTGGAGGGGAGGGTGGCTAGATGGATTCAATTACCATTGTCATTGGCGGACCGAATTGCGATAGTCAAGATGAATGTCCTGCCCAAATTCCTGTATGTATTCAATAACATCCCAATCACGCCACCTAAGGCGGTATTCCGAAACATAACGTCCCTTGTGCTGAAGCTTATTTGGGCGGGCAAGCAGGCGCGCATAGAGTTACGCACACTGACATTACCATACGAGAAAGGAGGATTTTGTGTCCCAGATTTCTTTCTATACTACCTGTGCGCACAAGCCCAATATGCTGCATATTGGTATCACCCCTCACCGTACCTGACACACACTGCAGTAGAAGAGGTAGATGCACTACCGGTACCCTTAACAGCGATAGTCACGCACAAACGACCTCCTATGCACGCAGCGGATATAAACACTGTCGACACCACGGCGCGTGCTTAGTGAACACTAGGGCGACTGACCCACAAACTGCCATTATACGCGCCAGCGCTCCCACTGCACCACCACCCTGAAATATCGGTGACGGCCGAACAAGTCGGAATGGACCTTCTAAAGAGCGTAGGAATAAGTACATTTGGCGACCTATACCATGAAGGGTCCTTTCGTAAGGCGGAAGACCTATCTTATATTAGCAACCCCACATTGCTCTTTCGTTTCACTTATTATAGACTACAGAGGGCAGTACGTGAGCTGTATCCAGATTACCCGACAGAGCCGATAAGTCTACAAACGCTACAACTAATTATCACATCTTCCAACACTTCCCATCTAGTGTCCAGACTCTACACTGTGGCTCAGAGTGAACTCCCATATAGTTCAGACAAGGCACTACAACGGTGGAACGAAGCATTGCCAGAGGCACTCACAGAAAAAGAGTGGTCAGCTACTTGCTCACTTATTAAACTGCTCACTCCGAATGGAAATTTATGAATCACGCATCTCAAATACTTACACCACACATATTATACACCGCAAAGGCTACATAAGTATGGACTGCGAGAGGAAGCTAGTTGTAAAAGATGCGGGTACCAGGAGGCGGATTTTGCCCACCTAGCCTGGCACTGTTCCAAGATACATGACTACTGGGTGGAAATAACCACTTTGCTGGGTAAGATGGTAGGTGTTGAAATAGATTGCTCAATGAAAGTATGTCTACTGGGGTTTGTATCGAATGTAAAGGTAGGTAAAAAGAAGTTTTGTGCGGTGGCCCTACTAAGCGCTAAGAGGCAAATATCTAAATGCTGGGAGGGTAAACTGGTGCCCACTACCAAAGCATGGCTGAAGGATATGGCATATTGCAGGGATAAGCTGATCACTTATGAAGAGGAACTGCCAAACAGGTCACGCCCGAAGGACTACTGGTGCTATTTGACTGTATACTTACAGAGCATAGAAGAAGATGAAGTACACTGAGTGATAGTTACTGTCTAATATAACCACAGGTGACCCTGCAAAGCATGTACAAAACTAGTTACACGCGGTACAACGACCGTGATCTTAACGCATGGCCCTCACGAGGCCCATTTGTGGTGACGGAATGCAGAATTGTCCTGGCGGTCCTAGGTTTCAGTTTAGTTTGTAAACTGTTCTTATTGTTCTAATTAAAATATGAAAACTAAAGTTCTCTATAACTACATGTGAAAATGAGATGGAAAATGGTAATACAAAATCACGTTTAATGCTACAAAACGCCGCCGGACCCCCGGGTTACCGGCATTACGGCTGTGTTAAATTACCACGTAAGAACTTGACGACTGCTGCCGGCCCCAGGGTTGTAGGCAACCGGCTGTGTTACTGTTTCACATGTGTATGAAAATAAAGTCTTCGGTTGAACTTCAAAAAAAAATAAAAAATTCTGTCATTGAACCTTACATTTATTTTTTGATAGTACATAACTATCTCCCACGGTCCTGATAATGACCCCATTAATCCTCATGAATTAAAATGCCATCAACAAACAGGGCAATTAGAATTCTCTTGGATTAGTCCACGCAACTGGTACTCATATTTGCATTGCTAATATTTTATGAATCATCTTTGTTCCATTGCTTTTTTTTAGGTATGCACTGTGTCAACTTTTATCAATTTCACTTTGCGATCACCTGAGGGCTGACAATTTATGAGGCAGTAAACATTTTACCAGCAATGTTAGTCTATATTGTTTCTTCTATAGATGCAAATGTTGATCATTAATTGCTATTGAAAGGGATTCCCTATCTGCATGCAACCCCTTTTCGATATATAAGCAGCAATTTAGCAGCACTTTCTTAAAAAATCTGCTGCTCACACTCAAAATGACCTAGTGATGGTGGTACCCATCAGACTGATGATGATGATGATATGTGGCTTTTTAAGCGCTCAAATGCTGAGTCGTCTTGGCGCTGTGGTGTGTATGTAGGAACTGAGACACACTGGATCTACTCGGGTGTGACGAGCCGCGTTTTTTCGACTTTCCTGAAAAGCAATAAATTAGGTTGTAGTCTCAGAGCCACTGGCAGTTTGTTCCACAGCTTTGCTGCACAGTATGACAAGGACCTTCCCCCTCATCTGGCTCTTCGAAACTTGGAGATGCATATCAGGCCAAGACTAATAGACCGAAGGTTTCGCGCAGGGGTGTTTAGCCCGAACATTTCCTGGCTATCGTCTGAGCCACCACCATAACATGCCATAAGCACCAGACAGAGTGACTTAAATTCTATTCTCTGGTGAATAAGGAGCCAGTGTAATGCTCTTATTCCCTGTGATGTAGAATGGCCCTTGGGAAGGTTTAGAAATAGTCCTGCTGCGGCATTCTGTAACTATTGCAATTTCTTTATCTGGGTTTTGTCAGAACCCAAGAATAGCGTGTTACAGTAATCCAGTTTGGTCAAAAAGAGGGCAGCCATTACCGTCTTCTGTAAATTGAGAGGGATAAAGGGAAAGATCTTACGAAGAGTCTTTAACAGAAAAAAACTTGACGACGTTAGACTATTAACCTGTGCCGACATATTAAGCTTGTTGTAAAAAATGACTCCCAGATTCCGGACCTTCTTGACGGTGCGGTGGCATTCACCCGCCTCCGGCGGTCAGCAGGAGTTATTCCACAGTGACATTCCCTCACCAAACTCGATCACCTCCGTCTTTTCTGTATTCGTTTAAAAAAAACTTAGGTTCATCCAGTTCATAATGTCCTCTAGACAGCTATGAAAACTGGAAGCAGTGACCTTAGACTTGTCCGATAAGGATATCACCAATTGCGAGTCGTCAGCGCAGGATACCAATGTGAACCTGTGCTTCTTGACGAATCTTGCCAGTGGTGTTACATAGACATTGAACAACATCGGCGAAAGGGCTGATCCCTGTGGAACACCACATGGCAGGTTGAAGCTGTCAGATTGTAGACCTTCCCAGCTCAGGCTCTGTTTCCTGTTTTCTAAAAAGGAGGAGAGGAGGGCCAGAGCCGACCCCCTAATTCCCACATCCTGTAGTCGCCGCACCAACACCGTGTGATTCACGGTGTCGAATGCGTCCGACAGATCTAGGAGAACGAGAATCGCCCTGCCTCCTCCGTCCACCACCTTCTGGATCTCCTCTGAAGCAGCAATCGAAGCCGACTCTGTGGAGTGTCTTGGTCGAAACCCATGCTGCGTTGGATCCAGTAGCCTATTGGTATCCAAATAGTTGGTCAGAGTTTTATTGACCGCCTTTTCAAGGACCTTAGCTGCAAAGGGTAAGCCGTGGGGAAGATCCCAGATACCAAAATTTGATTGATCAAGGAGATGAGTGTCTCACTGATCTTTCCAGCGGCCAAGTGCATAATAGCGGGGGGCAGGGATCATTGGATGAGCCAGATTTTATTGATTGCAAAAGATTAGTTACTTCATCAACCAAAAGTGGTTTAAAACCCATTAACCTAGAGTACACTGTCTCCATCCCAGAGGATGATGAGTTCATCTCTGCCACAAGCTTTCATGATTTGGCCAGCTCATTGTATATCACTTGTATATCGTTGTTGTCTGTACTTTATTCGATAAAAAAATTATGTACATCTTTACACTTTAAAAACCGTCAATCCTTTATACATACAACCAATGTTCAGAGTAATAAATACAATAAAAAGAATATATCGATTGATTGATTGAAAAAGCTTTATTCGAGTTATACACTCATAAAAGCACAAACATACAATTTAAAATTCATACATTTTAAAATACATAATAATTAAAATTCATATTCAGACACATGAGATACATTTTAAACAATTGTGCAAGCTTTGACAAAAAAAGTTTTTTAAATAAATGTAAAATGTAATGCATATTGAAAGATAGAGCCCTCCTCCTAATGGACCATGCCCACCCCAAGTATTTTGCTGTTCCCAGCACTATAGGCATTTCGGTGGAGGTACAAATGATTCTCAACCCCTCTACACCACTTAATACCCCAAGGTTTTTGCAAACTGGGGCTAGCCATACTCTCCTAGAGTTTGCATAGGCCTCACACAGAAATAAGAAGTGTATAATGCTTTCATTTAGGGCACCACATACCGGGCAACACGAGCTATTAGTACTCCTCCATCTGCCCATCAATGACCTCAATGGGAGAGAACTTGACCTTAGCTGAAAAAATTAATTCCTATCTATCGGGACAGTTATACTGTCCCAATACTGTTCTAGTACAGGTCTCGTTTTTATTTCCATAAATCTACCCCCCATTGTTTCTGCATGTGTACTCCTCCAGAGCTTTTGTTCTATATAATCCCAATATATGGCCTTAATGATGTTTTTGCTTGGGAATACTTCCCCATCCGGATTTTCCCAAAGGTTAGAGAGACCGAGCTCAGCAAGAACCACCCTGAGCGTCTTCAACCATGATATTTTGTGGAATATATCCGATTTAACTAGGGCTAAAAACCCATCGGCATAGTGTCGGATCTCTGGGGTCGTCCACAGTCGTCTCCAATAAAGGATAGGCCTTAATCGGGCGCGGTCACTAACCAGTCTCCTCCCTAGATCCAAGCCAAGTGGTATTAATGGTGTGCTCTGGGGGAGACTCGTTATTCCCCTCAAGAACCTATTCTCTGATATTTGTAGGGCGGGGAGCCTCTCGAAACCCCATACTTCTGCCCCATACAGGGCTGCACCCAGGGCTTTAGCATCATAGACCCTGAGGACCGGTTTTACAGGCCGAATTTTTGATTTCACTTGTTCTGCCCGGAGCGCCCCTGAAATCTGCTGGTGTCTCAGTACCGCCTTCTCAATATGTCGTGACCAACCTGGCTTGCTTGAAATCTCTACCCCTAAGTAAGTAAAAACATTTACTACCTCAAGCTCGATATTATTCAGAGATACCCTTGGTTGGGATCGGCGCCTTTGACCAAAAACCATCAACTTTGTTTTGCTAGCATTAACTTCGAGACCATGTTCCCCGCAAAACATATCAAATATATTCAGGGCGCGCTGGAGTCCTGCAGGGGTCTTGGATACAATAAGGGTATCGTCAGCGAACATCAGGATAGGGACCCTGATGCCCGCTAGCGATGGTGCATCCACACTTGCATCCAACATCCTATCCACGATACCATTGATGAACAGGGAGAAGAGCAGGGGTGCCATTGCACATCCCTGCCGTACACCCCGTCCAACAGGAAAATTAACGGTACATTCCCCATTACTCCCCCACTGGACTTTGGCGAAGTTGCTTTCGTGAAGACGCATTATAAGAGTAAGCAACTCGAGTGGGACCCCTATTTTTTCCAGGACTGCCCAAAGCTTACTCCTTGGCACCAGGTCGAAGGCAGCCCTCAAGTCTACAAATGCGACATAAAGGCTGCCCTCGCCCAGGAGTACAGTCCCCCACCGCAACATGGTAAATCGAAATATTTGGTCAACCGTGCTGGTTGCCCGCCTAAAGCCTGCCTGATAGGGGGAGAGGGCATTGTTCTCGTCTACCCAATCCATAAGTTTGTTGACCACCATCTTCCCAACCACTTTTTGGATAGTGGCAATCAAACTTATCGGCCTGTAATTGGCCGGGAGTGACCGATCGCCCTTCTTATATATCGGTATAATTATTGCCCCCTTCCATATTTCTGGGATTTCAGCCCCTTTGGCTAGAGCATTCCCCAGTGAGGTCACATACCTAGCCCACCGTACCTTGTCGTGCTTAAAAATATCTGAGGGAATCCCATCTAAACCTGGTGCTTTCCCCCCTTGTAGGGTTGAAATTACCAGTTCTGCTTCTTTGTTTGAAAACAGGTTTCCCTTGCAAAATACCACTGAAATCGGTTCTATTGCCACAATATCCCTGTTTTCTGCATACTGGGGTTTAAAATACTCAACCCATGATGCCGCATTAATATTATTATCTGCGCTATTAGGGGTACCACCTCGGCCCCACTTCACAATTTGCCAAAAAAGTCTAGAATTTCTTGACCCAGAGGCTTCGAGCAACTCTTCCCAATATTCCTCATCCCACTTTTTCTTGGCCTTGCGGATACTAACATTATAGTGTTTCCTAGCTACACTAATCAAACCCTTGTCTCTGCTTTTAAGTGCCCTACCCAATTCCAATCTGGATGACCTGCACTGTTTATTGAACCACCTCGCCATTTTAACTGGGGCTTTTCTATTTACCTTATTTAATCTGGTAAAATGTGGTTTTATAAGAGAAAAGACTGTATCCTGTATAGCTGTTATTAAAGAGGATCCAGGTGTTACAGGATTTATTATCTCCATGGCTGCAATTGCTTTATCCACCTCCGAGTCTATGTAGTCCATGGAAGCCACGTTTGCCAACACATTTGGCCATTTAACTCTTCGTGTATCGTTGGCCATAACCGGTACAACTTCGCTACGCGGCTCTGGATTGTCAGGCGTGACCCTCCACCAGGAATGGGTGACACAAAGGGGATTATGATCACTTTCTAATCTACCCTTAATTTCCATATCACCCACCCCACACCATAAATTAACCGCATGCGTGCGGGCGGAATTCCGCCCGTACGCTGGGTTTTGCGAAACCGCACTTTACGTGACGAGCTGGGCTCGTCATGAGCGTGCGAGGAGGCTACGCCATGACGAGCCCAGCTCGTCATGAGCGTCGAAGGGGTTAAGGCTACAAATGACATAGTCTATTCTGCTTTTACTATGACCATTGTCAAATGTACAATTGCCTCCCTGGTCGCTCTTTGTCCTTCCATTGAGGGCCCTCAAGCCATATTCCAAACATAACGCATTCAATAGCAAGATATCTTTTGTCCACCGCTTAACTGGTACAAGATTCAGGTTAGGGATACCCCATTGGACGTCTTCTTCCTGCCCTAGTGGATGTTCAGTGTTTTCCAACGGCTCGAAGGTCCTATTAAAGTCGCCAGCCATAACCACTCTATTTCCCAGGGACTGCGATTCTAGGAAGGAGGATAGAGCCTCTAGGGTAGGGGAGTTCCCAGTACTCATACCCCTAGCATAGATATTGTATATGTCTATCACACCCCCCTTATCTGATGATATTCTAAGCAGTTGTATATCCTTGCAACCCAGGTCAAGCACTTTTATTTTGACTTGTAGAGTTTGCTTGATCCAAACTGTTAATCCTCCCATAGGTCTGCCCCTTGGGCCTCTACTCGCTGGTATACAAAAATTTAAATAGCCTGGGAGGAAAATTGGGTCGCAAGCCCATGTCTCCTGGAATAAACACATTTCAAACCCGTTGACAAAATCTATCCAATTTTGTGACAGCAATCTAGTACGCAGCCCTGCGATATTCCACGAAAGGAACCTCCCCATGGTATTGCTATTACAGCTCCCCACATTGATAGCTGGCATAGACGCGTGGTTGGTAAAGCTCTCGCAGTTACATTCCTCTTCCATAACAGTGTCCACACAATTACCAACCCTGCCCTCGGTGACACCCGTGTCTAATAAAAACCTTGATTCACCCACCATATTTCCCCTACATATCATGCTATCCCTTCTCACATTTCCATATTCCATATTGATGGTCGCTCCATTTGGACTTGTTGTTACATCCCTTGTTATTGCCAGTGATTTCTCTGGGTTATTCTCCCTAGCCACAATGCCCACATTTACAATTGGATCTGCCGGTCTCCGTCAACATCCCCACCTCAAATTTCCCAACCCATCATGAGGATTGCATGGTTGTCCATAACAGACATTTAAGTGTGGGATAGGAACATGGGAAGGGTTGATCTCTGCCAAAGGAAAAAAACTGAATCTCCCTGGCTCGTTATTCCCACCAAGAAGAGCGTCCACTGGTCTTGGATAAAAAAAAGTGAGGTCCACAATACCAATCCCACCACTACTAGTACTCCAACCAGGTCTCGTGATCAGTCCTACCACCCTCGGGTCTTGGAAGTTAATTATGATACATTCACCCCCCAGTTGTTTCAGGGTACTGCCTATCCAGTTAACCCTTCTAACCCCGATGATCAATCCATCCACTTCCCCAGGTAGAGGTCTGTTAACCCTTAACCAATGCATGACCTTATTTTTTAGCATTTCATAGGTTTCTCTTTGCCCTAGAAGTAGGGGAGGAACATTGGTAAGGATAGCCACATAGGGGTAGGAATCAGGGGTAAGTTGTATCGGGGGTATCCTAGTCGGAAGTTTTGTCGCATAGGGTATTGGTTGGCTTTGTTCCTGGACAACAGGACATGGTGGGGCAACATTCTTTGGTATTATGGGAGGAGCCCTATTCCCCACTAATATATTACTTCCATCACTTGCAAGGCCACCTCTATTTGGCACTTTTGGAGCATGGGACTTATATGTTCCAACACTATTTTTACCTAGATTTTTATCATTGCTTGCCAAAGGACCATGGCTGGATGTCGAAGTACTTTGCAGGGATAAAGTATTAGTAATAACAGGGGTGGCATTCTTTGGCAAATCTTTTCTACCTTTGACTACAGTGCTCTGGGGCTTGGTTTTCCCACAATTAGTATTAATTAGAGCAGTTGATTGGTCATTGGTAGTCTTACTACTTTGACCTTTTCCCTGAGAGCTACTCGCAATACTCGCAGTAGGAGGTTGTAAAACAACCGGCGGGGCACCCACATCTCGCTCAACTGGTTGTTGGGTGTTCACATTTCCTCCCGTTTTAAGGCAAGACTTAATTAAAGATTTGGTGGAAAAGAAATTATCTAAGCTCGCCTGCTCTAGATGGTCCAATTGTTCCGCCAGCTTTTTAAGTCTATCCTCAAAGGGGTTCAAGAGGGACCTTATTAGTTTCTCCACTTCTAGAAGAAATTGTGGCTTGGGTGTTGGTGTCCCAGGGGATGCTATGACAATGGGATCTGGGCCTGATGGTAATGGTACCCCAGGGGATACCATTGTTACGGGATCCAAGCCTAATGAAACAACTCCTCCCTCGCCCGCCGGTAGCCCAATAAGGTTATCCCCAGTAATATGTCGGCTCAGTTTCATATGTTTTTTTGGGGGTTTTAGAAACTGGCCTTTCTTTGCAATAACACCCCTTTTCCTTTTTGTACAAGGTTTAGGTTTTATAGTATGTGCTAGAACACTGGGTTGAGTTGTAAGATGTTGCCCAGTGGGTGAGTTGGTTGGAACACCGGGGGACTTTGCAGGCAAAGTAGTGGTTACTATTTCTAAAGGGAAGGTATCCGAGGGCTCATTTACTGGGAGTGAAAGATTTGAAATGTCGTGTACCGCAGGGAGCAAGATAGATGATAGGGGGGTTACCAATGAGGGGAAACTTTGGCTTTTGCGTTTTTCAAGAGGGGTTTTCAACAATTCTATGGACAACCTACGCCCCGCACGTCTTTCTGCCAAGGCGATTTCCCTGTCAATGTCCTGGGGCAGCCGTTTAAAATAGGTATCTAGGGGGCCCATAACAGCTGCTTCCGCTTCACCCACCAACGGCAGCAAAGTGGATGTGTTTGTAGAGCAGGCCATGTAGATAACCCCTAGGCACCTCAATATATAACAACAAGTATAATTACTGTCGCAACTATAATAACTTGCTTACAGTACCAGTGCAGCAAATGTCAATGGGATGGCCCAGCCCGGCCTCCCTCGGCCCCGGACGGCCACAGACGGTCCCGCCCTTGTCCCGCTTATATATATATACAATAAAACACAATCCGGATATATCAATACAAAAATGCGTAAAGTGCCTTGATGCAAGCAAACCCGCAGTCTTCTAAGGGGAAATTTGCTTTATCAGCCTAAAGCGAGTCTGCCAGGCACTACCCAGGTATCTTGCTACCCCACAGACAATGACCAGGGATGATGTGTCAGTGGTTAAAACACGTAGGGCCATCCTGTGACACCTAAGACCCAGCTTTTTACAAATTGGTTTCAGCCATATTTTCCTCGTATATCACTTGCGCCTTGTTTTGAAAAAAGGTAGCAAGCTGATCACAAAAATCCTGGTCAGGCTTAAACGTGTTTACCTGCTGCGGCTTGGCTAGAAATGTAACTGATTTTAAAAGTTCTCTGGACGAATTTCCTGCCACTTGGATTTTTCCCATAAAATATGCCCATTTAGCTTCAAGAATGGCCTCCTTGTACAGTTTTAGAGCCACGTTGTAGGCCTCTTTGCTAATTTTGCTATAGTCTACTCTCCAGAGACGCTCAGACCTTCTACACTCCACCTTTAATCCTTTAAATTTAGGTCCATACCAGGGTGTTGCCAGCGAGTGCCTTTTAGCCATTTCCGTTTGTTCTGGTGCAACACAGTCGGCCGCCCTCTGTATCCACTCATTAAACTGTGAGGTTTACCTCGTTGTCACTGTCTAGAGTTGGAGAGGAGTGGTTTAGTGCCTCTTCTAAATCCCTGCCCTTTACCTTGTTCCAACGTCGGAACGTGGCCTTAGATGCTTTGAAAGGGGGGCGGTGTTTAGATGCCACCCCCAGGACCTCACAGAAAACTGCCCTGTGGTCTGGGAACCTTCTTAACTCAGGTCTAATGTAATTAAATCCTGCAGTATTTTGTTTGTATGTTTTTGTAATAAATAAATACTTTAACCCGTTTCATGCACCGCCGATTTTGCCAATGGCCGACGGCAGCATGGAAGGGGTTAAAAATGGAAAACCATATATTATTAGACAAAATATTGTATTCTACTTGCACCTCAATTTGTCATGCTATGGACATAAGAACATGTATATCAGGGGTCTCCAAAGAGTAGTTCAGGAGCTACTGGTAGTGCACCAGCACCCTGAAAGTGGCTTCCTGAAGTGCAGTGTACTTCATGTAAGGGTTCTACTATACTCATATTAAATGAGTTCCCTTTTTAAGAAAAAAATCAAGATTTTCTTTTAGTGGATTAACCCAAAATGGGAAGTTCATATGTGATAAGACAACTATATAGAAAGAAACTTAGGTTTGTAAACATAAAGATTGAAAATCCAAAACACATTTAAGATGTTCTTTGAGTAATTGTTCACACAGTGTTGTGGAGATTTGTAGCTTTTAGTATTGTCATTGTGCCGGTGGGCTCTTACTGCTACTGCTGTTGTCTTTAGTCAGTGGGGAGAGGATGTAGCCTTAGGCTAGAGCGGTCGACCTCGGACCTGGGGAACAGGGGTCGAGCCTCGGCAACAACAGTCAACATCCTGTGATTCTGGACAATTCACTTAATCTCCCCGTGCAGAGCAAAAATGAATGTGTTCATCTGTAACGAAACTGGTGCTCATGTAAAGTGCTCTGATACCCGATCTCTCGGGTCTAGTTCGTGCTACATAAAACTCAAAATAAAAAATAAAGTCATCTGGAGGCATTTTATTACGATGCAGCTTTTCCTGGCACTGCTACAGGTATGGCATCGGGGAGGTTGGTGCTCAATAACAATATTGAATTCTAAATATTGTTCAGCCAAAATATTGTATGAAGCACACAGACTAAAATACAATAAAGGTAAGTATGTAAATATAATCATAGTTGTATCTATATTCTTAATTCCTCATGAATTTGTCTTGAAGGTTTATTTCTTCAACGTATGTAGATGTAGGGTTATAAATTGTAAATCTATACTTACCCGTATATGTACATTCTTGATATTGTATCAGTCAGCATTCTGGGCATGCTATTTTGAAATCACTCAGTACTTTGCCATACATCTGGATAGCCACTACAGGTATTTTTGCAAAGTGTGGCCACTGTTCTGGTTGTCTCTGATGTGGTCATTACTGTAACAACTGTCAAAGCCATTAGTAGCTATGGGACTAATTTCATTCAAATAACTCTCAATATAGAATAGATTGGAGACCCCTGAGATCTATTGCATGTTTCGGTGATTGCATTGCACAGAATGCAATGGTACAAAAAACTCAAATGTCACAGCTACCTGCGAAATATGGTACAACAATATCAGAGCTTCCTGAGAAACCTGGAATGTGTCTGCATAATGACAACTTCCAAAGTTATCAGCTGGACTTTACTATTGTCAAGGCTACTAGGATCATTTGGCATGGAGGATAAAATTATACAGCAAGGTTATGTAAAGTGTGCAGAAACAAAGCCAATTATATTCCCTGAAAAGATTATATTGATGCATTTGAGCTAGAAATAGTATTTCATGTGGTTTCTGCAAATTATTTAATTATGCAAAAAGGTCAGTGGCAAATGTGGTGAATCCATAATTATGAGACAAATGCTGCTTCCATGGACTTGTATACAACCACTATTATGCAACATTTTCTCTTGTTTTATCAACAGTTTATTAATGAACAGTAAACAAAAACAAAATATCCGCCTTTAAATAAGAGCCCATTGCATTGTACAGCACACATGGAAAGTGAGAAATGCCTTAAAAGCATAGGCTGTGTGCTGGAAGGAGAGGAGTTGGCCTAACAAGGTGGTCGACCTCGAATCAGGGCAACCGGGATCGAGTCTCGGCATTGACACTAAACATTCTGTGATTCTGGGCAAATCACTTAATCTCTCAGTGCCTAACAAAAAAAATGAATTTTCCTCTGGTAACTCAACTGGTGCTTTGTAAAGTGCTCTGATACCCAATACCGTGTCAAGTTCGCGCTATATAAAACTCAGTAAAAAAGAAGGTACCAATTCCAGTCAACTTGTGCTTGAGACGACACAGACAGTGGTACAAGGGTGTATGCATTGGGGCATGGCTGCCTATAGAGTGCCAGCACAGGGAGAGAGCAGAACAGTGACATATTATTGAAGATATGTTGGTGTTCTGCTTTCTCCCTTCCATTCAACACACCGCAATGCAATGCATCAATTTTACTTGCAGCCCTGCGATGTGTGTTTATATACAGTTATAATAATATATATATTAGGCCTAGGTAAAATCTGTGTAATCTCATTTTCAGCAATTACATGAAATTTCCCAAAAGTTCCACATCATTATGTGAAATGCTGGTCAGCCATCATGCATACTAAAGTGAACCACTACAACATTCCATTCAGGAAACCCAATATATTGACCATAGTGAAGAAAAAGATGAAGTTCACAAACCAATGTATTGTTTATACAACTTTGCATTTTGGGCTTATTTAGCAGATCAAGACGCTCCGACAGCTCCTATTTATCTTATTTGGAGCATTAACTTTAGATCTACCGAGCTTGCCCTGTGGTCTTGCATTTAACTTAGAAGATACTGGGGCATATTTACAAGGAGTTATCGCCACCAGAAATTACTTTTTACAACATTCTGGTGGCGTTAACTCCTTTGCCTAATTTACAAGGCGGTGTTAAGCCACTTAGCGTGGCTTACTGTCACCTTGTAAATAATGCCCCTGTTCAAGCAGCACTTAGCATGAAAGGGGTATGCAATGGGTGTTGCAGTGGGCGTTCCGCCGCAACACTCATTGCTTTTTGACGCTACTCCATATTTACAAGGCATGGGGCAGTGCGAAAAAATCCACCAGAGAATACCAGGTATTAAACAAGCTGTACAAGGAGAAATGAACAATTTCTCCCTGTCTTTTTCTCTTTCCACATGTGCTGCAGTCTGCAACACATATAGTTAGAGCAAATCGTCGGTAAAGATTGTTTGAGTGCAGGAAGGTGTCCCTTCCTGCACAAAAACAATTGCCCAGTCACAGCCCGTGCAGGTAAGAGCAGTGGGGTCCAGTGGGGGAGGGATTTCGACAGACAAAGATGAGGGAAATTTAATTGATAATTTAATTTTCATCGTCCTAGCGAAATGGCACTTGGGGGCTTGCACTGGTGCTAGGCAGCTTTTTTAGTGACAGCGCAAGCGGTAACACAGAGGTGCACTGCATTCTTGGAAATACGGCACATCCCTGCATTTTGAAACTGTCAGAGCGCGGTGTTATCAACTTTGGCGTAATGCTGACTCCGCCAGTTTTTTGTGAATACACCCCCCTGTGATTAGTTGGTTGAAAAATATGAAAGAAAATAGTAAACATTCTGGAGTGACTTATGCTCCAAGCATGCATAAGCAATTAGGTCACTTCTAAGTGCAATGCCTCAGCTTGGTATTGCTCCGGTGATACTACTGGAGTCGGAATATATACTTTAGGAAGCCAAACTGGGATGTGATTTTATGTGATATGATTTTAGTATTAGGAAATCAGAACATTGATGTACTGGAAACAGGGAACATTTTGGTGAGAGAGGACAAATGTGGAATTAGAAAAAACATAAATCAAGCCTGTATTACAAGCAGTTGTTTCCACGGTTGGGATATTAGCTGCATTATCGATAACACATATTGGTGCTCTGAAAACATTGGGAAATACATCACACACTTTAAAATATTATTTTACACAGTACAAAAGCTCACGTTAAATTATAAATTCTTGAGATGATTCGAATTTAGAAAATCACCTCTTTGCTGTCAACAAATAATTTAAAGGAAATATCCCTGTGCAGTTACCTAGAGCAGCTTTTCTTTGCACTGGAAGTTTCTTCTGTGAAGACTTGACAATACTGAGCTTGTGGTTTTTCGAAGCCTCCAAACCCTTCTTTCTTTCTCTTTTCATTTTTTAAATCTGTTTATTCATATCTCAAATATAATAAAATCAGCATCACATATTCAATACAATTTACCAATTAATATAGCCACAATTGCAGTTTTAGAGTTTAAAAGATAATCTGTCGAATTGAACTGCTCAATACCATCAGATTTTGCCATTTTCAATTCTGCCCACTTCGTATCATCATACTATGACATTTTCTTTGGCTTATATTTATTTGATATATGATATCTCGCCCTTCCTTGTGACTTAATACATCTATATGGGTGGTGGTATGTATGATTACATATACACAAGTTTTGTTGCTGCCACATTACTGTTTCTTATGGCTTTTCTAATTGCCTAGCCCTATAAATTATATCGGATAGGCCAGTATATACGTTTTCAAAGGATCCCAGATATCTTTCAGTCTAGAAGATAGCGGAAGCAGCTCCGCATATGGAAGGGATTGCTCCTGCCAGAATATGAAATCTCGAATCCACTCCTTGAATTTGTTCGCCCTTCCCCTGCCCCATCTGCAGGCAACCCTGCGTTTGGCTATTAACAACCCCAGTGCTGTGTACTTCTGTATGTGGCCTCCACATCCTCTGTAAACCCTAGTAAGGCTGTGACCGGCGATGTCTGCAGGGGAGACCCGCTCATTTGTGTCAATGTACAAAATACCTGATGCCATAATTGATTGACTTCTGCACATTCCCATGGCAGGTGAAGGAAGTCTGCAGCTTCCTCACCGCAGCAATGACGTTTATTGCTATCCCTCAAGTGAAATTTAGACATCTTTACTGTTGTGTAATAAAGGCGATGAAGAAATGTTTAGTGTATCATACATAGTCGACTATTGCCAGTGATGAATCCTGTCTGTCTACAGCAGTTCTCCTACTGATTGCTTAGTGGGGTAGTGCTTAGGCCAGTCTCCCAGTTTACTCGTGATTTCGTCTGGCCTATTTATTTATTTGAACTTTTATAAAGCGCTGGCTCCACCCAAGGGTATCAGAGCGCTCAACATTATTGGGATGATATTCAGAAGAATACAGAACAATTGTATCAAAAGCAATCAGTCACACAAGATCTCTGAGGACAGAGATCAAGAACCCAGCCGTAGTCTATGACTTTATTCCCAAAACACACAATGGTGTTGGAATAGTGTCAATAGTTCCAAGAAAGAAAGAAAAAAGGGAAAAATATATTCCTCTTTTTAGGTGTCCCCTCACTCACCAGGGTTGCCCCACGGTGACATGCTTCATCATAGGGGCCATCCCAGCCCTCTACGGACTGGGGCGTGCTGCGACTTGCGGAATTACGTAGGAGCACTTACAAAGGACTATGTGTGGTGCAAGGAATGTGATGTGAAGGAGTGGAGTTCATGTGATAAGTTAAAATTACCTGCCTAGTGAGTTGCAAAAACTTTATTCCGGCTCCTAGGTGGTAAAGCTAAAAATGGGGTAGATATGGTAGGATACATAAATTGTGATGGGTTTAGGTGTACCTAACATCTCCTGTCTGCCAACATGTTTCGTGCGTCCCCCTAGCACTTCCTCAGCGCTACACAGGGACCAGCCCTGTGTTCGCCACTCCTTATTTAAAGCCTAATAAGCTATTAAACACAAACTGATAATAATTAATTCAATGCTGCAAATAAATGAGGCATGCATCTGGTACCTACGCAACCAAACTTAATCACGTGGTCCTGTAAGATAAAAGGAAAACAATAGTGATAGTTACGGGGTATCAAGTTCCCCTTGTAATTTCACACGACACACGTATTGCATGGACCTTTGAAAATATTGACTGTATTTAATGTGGCCCATTAATGTGAAGACGTTTTTTCAGGAACAGAAACATGGTTAAGCACCTCTTGGTGAGCACACAGTCAACACACACATAACACAAACATACTGTTGTGACTACGCTCACACAAAAAAACATTTTTACATACATGAAAAAAGGCTCAACTGTGCCCCATGGAATCGGTAGGGGTACAATATCCTGGTAGATCTGACAAAAATAGAAGAATTGTTTTTGTTAGCCTTAGCTGTTTTCCTAGATATTTCCCAAAGGCTGGTAAGATAACTAGGAGATTATCCCAGTGTCTGTGCCTCCAAAGACGCTACACAATACACTTACTTGCTGCTGGGATACCACAATCGGTCTCACCTAGGCAAACCCCTCCGGTCCGAATGTTAGTGGACCGAGGGCGGTTCTTGCTCATATATCCTGCTTCCTGGTGTGAGAATAGAAAGAATAGCGTATGTACACGCGATGGTCGCGTGCTTCACGGGCGCCATCTTGGGTGTATTCAGTGATTCTGGTACAGTTTTTTACAATATTTAACTCATAGGGGCCTCGTTTTCGAGAAGACAAGTATAACCAGATTCGCACACTATGAGTTCACAAAAGTAAAAGTCTCTGGGCAATTGTATAAAACCTGACCTAATTCCTGATATGTGCTAGTTACTATCCATAGGAGCGGGCGCCATCTTGTGTGTACCCTAGGATGTTCCACTATTAAAAACTATTTTTACACACGAGAGGGGTCTCATTTTTGAAAACGATTAATTACTCAATCTCATATTAACAGTTGGTATATTATGAATATCTCCCCTTTTTTTGGTTAAAAAACGATGTATGACCCGTTTTTATAAATTCTTTTAATTCATTAGTAGGGTATTAACACAGTGTTATTCAGACTCTATGGTGTTTTCAAATACTTGAGTTAGGTGCCACTAGTGATAGTAGTTGTTGTTTATCCTTCATGCATATCTGAATGGATGGGTGAATAGATAGTAGTGTTACAACACATCTTCTTCGGCCAGTATCCCAGTACACCTAGACTAAGGTCTGTGCACTCTTTTCTCATTTCATGTTGGTGGGAACCTGCTGTCTGAATGGTTGTCTATGTCAGTTGCCCCCATGGTATGTCATCATTTAGACCCAAGACATGAGACTTAAGCTTGAAGACCCAGCGTTGCTCTTTTTCCAGTAGTTTCTTTTCTAGGTAATATTGTGGCTGTAGAGTCTCAAGGACCACCCAGTTGAAGTCGTTTGTGGTGTGTCCCTTTTCTAAGAAATGGGTGGTCATTTTGGTGTTAGAATGTTTGCACCTAAAACTGCTGCGGTCTCCTATCATGCGTGTGCAGACCTTTCTTGTTGTCATTCGTATATAGTGCAGATTGCACGCACACGTGATCATGTAAACCACGCCTTTTGTATTACAATTGGAATATGATCTCATGTCCCAGGTGACCCCATTGTTGAATGTCACTTTCTTAGTTGCCATTGTTAAGTGGCAAACACTACAGTCAGTGCATGGATAGTGACCAACTGGCAATGGATGTAGAAGACGTACTTGTCCCACCTTTTCTCTTGGCCTGGTATGTACCAACAGGTCTTTTAGGTTTCTACCTTTTCGGTGGCTGAACATAGGTAACGCCAAATCTAGGCCCCCGCTGTTGAGGGTCCTCCAATGTTTTTTCACAATCTTTGATACTTTATCAGAAGCCACATTATAAGTGGTGATACAGATCGGTCTCCTATCGCTGTCGCTACTTGGTACAGGGATAGTCTTAGGTTCCAGGAGAGCGTCCCGGTTGTTATTGGACGCTCTCTTCTTTGCTTTCGAGACTATGTGTGAGGGGTAGTTTCTTTGCTGCAGTCTCTTGCTCAGATCCTTAGCTTGTTTCTCGTAATCACATTTCTCTGTACAATTCCGCCTTAGGCGAAAGAACTGCCCAAATGGCAGATTTTCTTTCAATTGTCTTGGGTGAAAGCTTTCGAATTTTAGCAAGCAATTCCTAGCCGTGGGTTTAAAATGTGTGGTGGTTACAAGTTTCCCATTATCTGCTCTTATATTTAGGTCTAGGAAAACCAGTTCTGATCTGCTCTGGGTGGACGTGAACTTAAGGAAGGGGTCCTGCTGGTTTAGCCAATTTAGGAATAGTTCAATTTCACTTTCATCACCCTCCCAGATTAGTAGCACGTCGTCAATATAGCGCTTCCACATATGTATGTGGCCTGAGTGTGGGTTGTCATGAGTCAGGATCTTCTTCTTCTCTAGCTGGTGTACATAGAGGCCTGCCACACTCGGCGCAAATGTGCTGCCCATGCTTCTCCCATGTCTTTGGCGGTACAGGGTATCTTTGAACAGGAAAAAATTATCCGTGAGTGCCAGGCGACAACACTCAAGTACCACATGCCTAGGTGTCTTGTATTGCCAAGTGCTCTCAAAGAGCACTTCCTCAAGAATTTCAAGAGTTTCTTTGTGAGGCAGGCTCGTGTATAGACTTTCTACATCGAGACCCACCAAAATCTGAGTGGTGGGATTGAAGTCCAGATCTTTTAATAGCCACAGCACTGCCTTAGTATCTTGTAGGTATGTCTCTGTCTTTTGCACAAGAGGTCTCAAGAACGCATCCGCGAACTTGGAAAGGGGCTCCAGGATGGACCCTATCCCAGAGACGATGGGTCTTCCCGGGGGGTTTTCCATCCTTTTATGAATTTTTGGGATCGTATAAAAGCAGGGTACTCTGGGGTTCTTGTTTTCCAGGAAATCCTCTTCCTTCTTAGAAATCCAGTCATTGATAAGGGATTCCTCTATCATGCTGGCGATCTCAACTCTTATCCTTTCAGTTGGGTCACCCACTAGGGGCTCATAGTTTCTTTGATCTGCCAGCAGGCGGATGCACTCACGATCGTAGTTCTTCGTGTTGAGTACCACTGTAGCACTGCCTTTGTCAGCGGGTTTTATTGTGAGGCTGGTGTCATTTGATAGCTGTTGTATTGCCTCTTTCTCTAGTCTACTAGTGTTATGGAAAGTATTTGATAAACTGGGATCTAAGTCGGTTACATCTTTGAGAACCGCTTTCTCGAATGCAAGGAGCTCAACTGGCAAACTCGCTGCAAGGGGGGTAAACGTGGATTTTCGCTTCAATCCAGTATCGCTTGTGTCCCCTCCAGGTGATGGTCTGTCTTTAAAAAATACTTGCAATTTAATAGTGCGAATAAATTCCTTTAATTCGCAACACAATTTGAACTTGTCCAAAGTAGCCGTTGGGACAAATCCCAGGCCCTTCTCCAACACACTTGTCTGATCCTTTGTCAGGATTTTATCTGAAAGGTTTACCACCAAACTTACTGGTTGCTCGTTGATGGAGCACTCACTGGGCCTTGACTTCGTGTATGAGCCCGGCCGGTTTCTAGGGGCTGTGCCCATTGTATCTGCTGACCTCTTGTCTTGCCTCTTCCCGGCCTGTTGCCTCTCGGTAAAAAAGACGGCTGTTGATTTCCTACTGACTGAGTATTGTCCCAGTATGGGAAAGGTTGTTGCGGATAAGGATGTTGGAATTGTGGCGGGCCATAGTAAAATTGGGGGGGGTGGTTGTGGTCCTGCAAAAGGTGGCCACCCATAGCCTCCTCTGTTTCTCATCCTACCACCTCTAGATCGTTTTGTCCTAGGCTGATTGCGGTTATAGTTGGAGTCTGATGAGTCAGAGCCTTTATCTGAACCCCCGCTGTCTGTGTTGTAGCCAGCATTTCTTCCCAAGGGGACATAGTCTTCTTTGATATAAGGATAAACCTTCTCATGAGAGAACGCTTTTCTGTCTTTGTGAAATTTCACGTATTTGGTGTCTTTTAGCGAGATTTCAAATTCACTCATTGTTTTATTAAGTTCATCTAGTCTCTTCTTGAGCTCAGCTGGTGTCTGGAAAGTTTTTAATTTCACCTCCAGATCTTGAATTTCTATTTTCATATCCTCTGCTAAGGGGGTAGCCGTCTTTACAATTAAGACCAGCCAATCTCGTGTGCAGTGCCAACTGATTAGGGACCAGTCTTTTTTGAAGGCTAAGCCATTTTGGAAGAGGAAAGGTTAATTTTTCACAATTAAACACCGTGGAGCTGAGTTTGCCCTTAGGTACTCGCTCATCATGATTCCATGTATAATTGTTTTGACAAGGTTCCGTTTGAGTTCAGTAACCTCATCCCAACGTTGGCTGGCCTCGCTAGTATCCCTATTCGCACTGCCAGTGAGTGGAAGCATAGAAGCTATTATTTGGTCTACCTCAGCCTCGCTGAATGTGAGGCCTGTAACTTCTGTCATGATGATATTTGTGAGTGTGAGGGTGTGCTTGCAATAGTGTGTGCTACAAGAGTGTGTGCTGGAGGAGTGAAAGAAAAGTTTTTACTAATTTTTCTGTTTAGAATTTAAGTAAAAATCTCCCACAGCTGCACGCTGCATAAAATTACATTAACAAAAAGGGAGATAGAGGGAGAAAGGCTAGGGCTCACCCTCCAAGTATTAATAAGTCACACAAGATCTCTGAGGACAGAGATCAAGAACCCAGCCATAGTCTATGACTTTATTCCCAAAACACACAATGGTGTTGGAATAGTGTCAATAGTTCCAAGAAAGGAAAAAATAAAAATAAAAAAAAATAAAAAAAGGGAAAATATATTCCTCTTTTTAGGTGTCCCCTCACTCACCAGGGTTGCCCCACGGTGACATGCTTCATCATAGGGCCATCCCAGCCCTCTATGGACTGGGGCATGCTGCGACTTGCGGAATTACGTAGGAGCACTTACAAAGGACTATGTGTGGTGCAAGGAATGTGATGTGAAGGAGTGGAGTTCATGTGATAAGTTAAAATTACCTGCCTAGTGAGTTGCAAAAACTTTATTCCGGCTCCTAGGTGGTAAAGCTAAAAATGGGGTAGAAATGGTAGGATACCTAAATTGTGATGGGTTTAGGTGTACCTAACAACTCCTGTCTGCCAACATGTTTCGTGCGTCCCCCTAGCACTTCCTCAGGGCTACACAGGGACCAGCCCTGTGTTCGCCACTGCTTATTTAAAGCCTAATAAGCTATTAAACACAAACTGATAATAATTAATTCAATGCTGCAAATAAATGAGGCATGCATCTTGTACCTACACAACCAAACTTAATCACGTGGTCCTGTAAGATAAAAGGAAAACAATAGTGATAGTTACGGGGTATCAAGTTCCCCTTGTAATTTCACACGACACACATATTGCATCGACCTTTGAAAATATTGACTGTATTTAATGTGGCCCATTGATGTGAAGACGTTTTTTCAGGAATAAAAACGTGGTTAAGCACCTCTTGGTGAGCACACAGTGAACACACACATAACACAAACATACTGTTGTGACTACGCTCACACAAAAAAATTTTTTTACATACATGAAAAAAGGCTTAACTGTGCCCCATGGAATCGGTAGGGGTACAATATCCTGGTAGATCTGAGAAAAATAGAAGAATGGTATTTGTTAGCCTTAGCTGTTTTCCTAGATATTTCCCAAAGGCTGGTAAGATAACTAGGAGATTATCCCAGTGCCTGTGCCTCCAAAGACGCTACACAATACACTTACTTGCTGCCGGGATACCACAATCGGTCTCACCTAGGTAAACCCCTCCGGTCCGAATGTTAGTGGACCGAGGGCGGTTCTTGCTCATATATCCTGCTTCCTGGTGTGAGAATAGAAAGAATAGCGCGTGTACACGCGATGGTCGCGTGCTTCACGGGTGCCATCTTGGGTGTATTCCGTGATTCTGGTACAGTTTTTTACAATATTTAACTCATAGGGGCCTCGTTTTCGAGAAGACAAGTATTACCAGATTCGCACACTATGAGTTCACAAAAGTAAAAGTCTCTGGGCAATTGTATAAAATTGGACCTAATTCCTGATATGTGCTAGTTACTATCCATAGGAGCGGGCGCCATCTTGTGTGTACCCTAGGATGTTCCACTATTAAAAACTATTTTTACACACGAGAGGGGTCTCATTTTTTAAAACGATTAATTACTCAATCTCATATTAACAGTTGGTATATTATGAATATCTCCCCTTTTTTTGGTTAAAAAACGATGTATGACCCGTTTTTATAAATTCTTTTAATTCATTAGTAGGGTATTAACACAGTGTTATTCAGACCCTATGGTGTTTTCAAATACTTGAGTTAGGTGGCACTAGTGATAGTAGTTGTTGTTTATCCTTCATGCATATCTGAATGGATGGGTGAATAGATAGTAGTGTTACAACACATCTTCTTCGGCCAGTATCCCAGTACACCTAGACTAAGGTCTGTGCACTCTTTTCTCATTTCATGTTTGTGGGAACCTGCTGTCTGAATGGTTGTCTATGTCAGTTGCGCCCATGGTATGTCATCATTTAGACCCAAGACATGAGACTTAAGCTTGAAGACCCAGCGTTGCTCTTTTCCAGTAGTTTCTTTTCTAGGTCATATTGTGGCTGTAGAGTCTCAAGGACCACCCAGTTGAAGTCGTTTGTGGTGTGTCCCTTTTCTAAGAAATGGGTGGTCATTTTGGTGTTAGAATGTTTGCACCTAAAACTGCTGCGGTCTCCTATCATGCGTGTGCAGACCTTTCTTGTTGTCATTCGTATATAGTGCAGATTGCACGCACACGTGATCATGTAAACCATGCCTTTTGTATTACAATTGGAATATGATCTCATGTCCCAGGTGACCCCATTGTTGAATGTCACTTTCTTAGTTGCCATTGTTAAGTGGCAAACACTACAGTCAGTGCATGGATAGTGACCAACTGGCAATGGATGTAGAAGACGTACTTGTCCCACCTTTTCTCTTGGCCTGGTATGTACCAACAGGTCTTTTAGGTTTCTACCTTTTCGGTGGCTGAACATAGGTAACGCCAAATCTAGGCCCCCGCTGTTGAGGGTCCTCCAATGTTTTTTCACAATCTTTGATACTTTATCAGAAGCCACATTATAAGTGGTGATACAGATCGGTCTCCTATCGCTGTCGCTACTTGGTACAGGGATAGTCTTAGGTTCCAGGAGAGCGTCCCGGTTGTTATTGGACGCTCTCTTCTTTGCTTTCGAGACTATGTGTGAGGGGTAGTTTCTTTGCTGCAGTCTCTTGCTCAGATCCTTAGCTTGTTTCTCGTAATCACATTTCTCTGTACAATTCCGCCTTAGGCGAAAGAACTGCCCAAATGGCAGATTTTCTTTCAATTGTCTTGGGTGAAAGCTTTCGAATTTTAGCAAGCAATTCCTAGCCGTGGGTTTAAAATGTGTGGTGGTTACAAGTTTCCCATTATCTGCTCTTATATTTAGGTCTAGGAAAACCAGTTCTGATCTGCTCTGGGTGGACGTGAACTTAAGGAAGGGGTCCTGCTGGTTTAGCCAATTTAGGAATAGTTCAATTTCACTTTCATCACCCTCCCAGATTAGTAGCACGTCGTCAATATAGCGCTTCCACATATGTATGTGGCCTGAGTGTGGATTGTCATGAGTCAGGATCTTCTTCTTCTCTAGCTGGTGTACATAGAGGCCTGCCACACTCGGCGCAAATGTGCTGCCCATGCTTCTCCCATGTCTTTGGCGGTACAGGGTATCTTTGAACAGGAAAAAATTATCCGTGAGTGCCAGGCGACAACACTCAAGTACCACATGCCTAGGTGTCTTGTATTGCCAAGTGCTCTCAAAGAGCACTTCCTCAAGAATTTCAGTAGTTTCTTTGTGAGGCAGGCTCGTGTATAGACTTTCTACATCGAGACCCACCAAAATCTGAGTGGTGGGATTGAAGTCCAGATCTTTTATTAGACACAGCACTGCCTTAGTATCTTGTAGGTATGTCTCTGTCTTTTGCACAAGAGGTCTCAAGAACGCATCCGTGAACTTGGAAAGGGGCTCCAGGATGGACCCTATCCCAGAGACGATGGGTCTTCCCGGGGGGTTTTCCATCCTTTTATGAATTTTTGGGCTCGTATAAAAGTAGGGTACTCTGGGGTTCTTGTTTTCCAGGAAATCCTCTTCCTTCTTAGAAATCCAGTCATTGATAAGGGATTCCTCTATCATGCTGGCGATCTCAACTCTTATCCTTTCAGTTGGGTCACCCGCTAGGGGCTCATAGTTTCTTTGATCTGCCAGCAGGCGGATGCACTCACGATCGTAGTTCTTCGTGTTGAGTACCACTGTAGCACCGCCTTTGTCGGCGGGTTTTATTGTGAGGCTGGTGTCATTTGATAGCTGTTGTATTGCCTCTTTCCCTAGTCTACTAGTGTTATGGAAAGTATTCGATAAACTGGGATCTAAGTCGGTTACATCTTTGAGAAGCGCTTTCTCGAATGCAAGGAGCTCAACTGGCAAACTCGCTGCAGGGGGGGTAAACGTGGATTTTCGCTTCAATCCAGTATCGCTTGTGTCCCCTCCAGGTGATGGTCTGTCTTTAAAAAATACTTGCAATTTAATAGTGCGAATAAATTCCTTTAATTCGCAACACAATTTGAACTTGTCCAAAGTAGCCGTTGGGACAAATCCCAGGCCCTTCTCCAACACACTTGTCTGATCCTTTGTCAGGATTTTATCTGAAAGGTTTACCACCAAACTTACTGGTTGCTCGTTGATGGAGCACTCACTGGGCCTTGGCTTCGTGTATGAGCCCGGCCGGTTTCTAGGGGCTGTGCCCATTTTATCTGCTGACCTCTTGTCTTGCCTCTTCCCGGCCTGTTGCCTCTCGGTAAAAAAGACGGATGTTGATTTCCTACTGACTGAGTATTGTCCCAGTATGGGAAAGGTTGTTGCGGATAAGGATGTTGGAATTGTGGCGGGCCATAGTAAAATTGGGGGGGTGGTGGTGGTCCTGCAAAAGGTGGCCACCCATAGCCTCCTCTGTTTCTCATCCTACCACCTCTAGATCGTTTTGTCCTAGGCTGATTGCGGTTATAGTTGGAGTCTGATGAGTCAGAGCCTGTATCAGAAACCCCCGCTGTCTGTGTTGTAGCCAGCATTTCTTCCCAAGGGGACATAGTCTTCTTTGATATAAGGATAAACCTTCTCATGAGAGAACGCTTTTCTGTCTTTGTGAAATTTCACAAATTTGGTGTCTTTTAGCGAGATTTCAAATTCACTCATTGTTTTATTAAGTTCATCTAGTCTCTTCTTGAGCTCAGCTGGTGTCTGGAAAGTTTTTAATTTCACCTCCAGATCTTGAATTTCTATTTTCATATCCTCTGCTAAGGGGGTAGCCGTCTTTACAATTAAGACCAGCCAATCTCGTGTGCAGTGCCAACTGATTAGGGACCAGTCTTTTTTGAAGGCTAAGCCATTTTGGAAGATGAAAGGTTAATTTTTTACAATTAAACACCGTGGAGCTGAGTTTGCCCTTAGGTACTCGCTCATCATGATTCCATGTATAATTGTTTTGACAAGGTTCCGTTTGAGTTCAGTAACCTCATCCCAACGTTGGCTGGCCTCGCTAGTATCCCTATTCGCACTGCCAGTGAGTGGAAGCATAGAAGCTATTATTTGGTCTACCTCAGCCTCGCTGAATGTGAGGCCTGTACTTTCTGTCATGATGATATTTGTGAGTGTGAGGGTGTGCTTGCAATAGTGTTTGCTACAAGAGTGTGTGCTGGAGGAGTGAAAGAAAAGTTTTTACTAATTTTTCTGTTTAGAATTTAAGTAAAAATCTCCCACAGCTGCGCGCTGTATAAAATTACATTAACAAAAAGGGAGGTAGAGGGAGAAAGGCTAGGGCTCACCCTCCAAGTATTAATAAGTCACACAAGATCTCTGAGGACAGAGATCAAGAACCCAGCCATAGTCTATGACTTTATTCCCAAAACACACAATGGTGTTGGAATAGTGTCAATAGTTCCAAGAAAGGAAAAAATAAAAATAAAAAAAATAAAAAAAGGGAAAATATATTCCTCTTTTTAGGTGTCCCCTCACTCACCAGGGTTGCCCCACGGTGACATGCTTCATCATAGGGCCATCCCAGCCCTCTATGGACTGGGGCATGCTGCGACTTGCGGAATTACGTAGGAGCACTTACAAAGGACTATGTGTGGTGCAAGGAATGTGATGTGAAGGAGTGGAGTTCATGTGATAAGTTAAAATTACCTGCCTAGTGAGTTGCAAAAACTTTATTCCGGCTCCTAGGTGGTAAAGCTAAAAATGGGGTAGAAATGGTAGGATACCTAAATTGTGATGGGTTTAGGTGTACCTAACAACTCCTGTCTGCCAACATGTTTCGTGCGTCCCCCTAGCACTTCCTCAGGGCTACACAGGGACCAGCCCTGTGTTCGCCACTGCTTATTTAAAGCCTAATAAGCTATTAAACACAAACTGATAATAATTAATTCAATGCTGCAAATAAATGAGGCATGCATCTGGTACCTACGCAACCAAACTTAATCACGTGGTCCTGTAAGATAAAAGGAAAACAATAGTGATAGTTACGGGGTATCAAGTTCCCCTTGTAATTTCACACGACACACATATTGCATGGACCTTTGAAAATATTGACTGTATTTAATGTGGCCCATTGATGTGAAGACGTTTTTTCAGGAATAAAAACGTGGTTAAGCACCTCTTGGTGAGCACACAGTGAACACACACATAACACAAACATACTGTTGTGACTACACTCACACAAAAAAACATTTTTACATACATGAAAAAAGGCTTAACTGTGCCCCATGGAATCGGTAGGGGTACAATATCCTGGTAGATCTGAGAAAAATAGAAGAATGGTTTTTGTTAGCCTTAGCTGTTTTCCTAGATATTTCCCAAAGGCTGGTAAGATAACTAGGAGATTATCCCAGTGCCTGTGCCTCCAAAGACGCTACACAATACACTTACTTGCTGCCGGGATACCACAATCGGTCTCACCTAGGTAAACCCCTCCGGTCCGAATGTTAGTGGACCGAGGGCGGTTCTTGCTCATATATCCTGCTTCCTGGTGTGAGAATAGAAAGAATAGCGCGTGTGCACGCGATGGTCGCGTGCTTCACGGGTGCCATCTTGGGTGTATTCCGTGATTCTGGTACAGTTTTTTACAATATTTAACTCATAGGGGCCTCGTTTTCGAGAAGACAAGTATAACCAGATTCGCACACTATGAGTTCACAAAAGTAAAAGTCTCTGGGCAATTGTATAAAATCGGACCTAATTCCTGATATGTGCTAGTTACTATCCATAGGAGCGGGCGCCATCTTGTGTGTACCCTAGGATGTTCCACTATTAAAAACTATTTTTACACACGAGAGGGGTCTCATTTTTGAAAACGATTAATTACTCAATCTCATATTAACAGTTGGTATATTATGAATATCTCCCCTTTTTTTGGTTAAAAAACGATGTATGACCCGTTTTTATAAATTCTTTTAATTCATTAGTAGGGTATTAACACAGTGTTATTCAGACCCTATGGTGTTTTCAAATACTTAAGTTAGGTGGCACTAGTGATAGTAGTTGTTGTTTATCCTTCATGCATATCTGAATGGATGGGTGAATAGATAGTAGTGTTACAACACATCTTCTTCGGCCAGTATCCCAGTACACCTAGACTAAGGTCTGTGCACTCTTTTCTCATTTCATGTTGGTGGGAACCTGCTGTCTGAATGGTTGTCTATGTCAGTTGCCCCCATGGTATGTCATCATTTAGACCCAAGACATGAGACTTAAGCTTGAAGACCCAGCGTTGCTCTTTTTCCAGTAGTTTCTTTTCTAGGTAATATTGTGGCTGTAGAGTCTCAAGGACCACCCAGTTGAAGTCGTTTGTGGTGTGTCCCTTTTCTAAGAAATGGGTGGTCATTTTGGTGTTAGAATGTTTGCACCTAAAACTGCTGCGGTCTCCTATCATGCGTGTGCAGACCTTTCTTGTTGTCATTCGTATATAGTGCAGATTGCACGCACACGTGATCATGTAAACCACGCCTTTTGTATTACAATTGGAATATGATCTCATGTCCCAGGTGACCCCATTGTTGAATGTCACTTTCTTAGTTGCCATTGTTAAGTGGCAAACACTACAGTCAGTGCATGGATAGTGACCAACTGGCAATGGATGTAGAAGACGTACTTGTCCCACCTTTTCTCTTGGCCTGGTATGTACCAACAGGTCTTTTAGGTTTCTACCTTTTCGGTGGCTGAACATAGGTAACGCCAAATCTAGGCCCCCGCTGTTGAGGGTCCTCCAATGTTTTTTCACAATCTTTGATACTTTATCAGAAGCCCCATTATAAGTGGTGATACAGATCGGTCTCCTATCGCTGTCGCTACTTGGTACAGGGATAGTCTTAGGTTCCAGGAGAGCGTCCCGGTTGTTATTGGACGCTCTCTTCTTTGCTTTCGAGACTATGTGTGAGGGGTAGTTTCTTTGCTGCAGTCTCTTGCTCAGATCCTTAGCTTGTTTCTCGTAATCACATTTCTCTGTACAATTCCGCCTTAGGCGAAAGAACTGCCCAAATGGCAGATTTTCTTTCAATTGTCTTGGGTGAAAGCTTTCGAATTTTAGCAAGCAATTCCTAGCCGTGGGTTTAAAATGTGTGGTGGTTACAAGTTTCCCATTATCTGCTCTTATATTTAGGTCTAGGAAAACCAGTTCTGATCTGCTCTGGGTGGACGTGAACTTAAGGAAGGGGTCCTGCTGGTTTAGCCAATTTAGGAATAGTTCAATTTCACTTTCATCACCCTCCCAGATTAGTAGCACGTCGTCAATATAGCGCTTCCACATATGTATGTGGCCTGAGTGTGGGTTGTCATGAGTCAGGATCTTCTTCTTCTCTAGCTGGTGTACATAGAGGCCTGCCACACTCGGCGCAAATGTGCTGCCCATGCTTCTCCCATGTCTTTGGCGGTACAGGGTATCTTTGAACAGGAAAAAATTATCCGTGAGTGCCAGGCGACAACACTCAAGTACCACATGCCTAGGTGTCTTGTATTGCCAAGTGCTCTCAAAGAGCACTTCCTCAAGAATTTCAAGAGTTTCTTTGTGAGGCAGGCTCGTGTATAGACTTTCTACATCGAGACCCACCAAAATCTGAGTGGTGGGATTGAAGTCCAGATCTTTTAATAGCCACAGCACTGCCTTAGTATCTTGTAGGTATGTCTCTGTCTTTTGCACAAGAGGTCTCAAGAACGCATCCGCGAACTTGGAAAGGGGCTCCTGGATGGACCCTATCCCAGAGACGATGGGTCTTCCCGGGGGGTTTTCCATCCTTTTATGAATTTTTGGGATCGTATAAAAGTAGGGTACTCTGGGGTTCTTGTTTTCCAGGAAATCCTCTTCCTTCTTAGAAATCCAGTCATTGATAAGGGATTCCTCTATCATGCTGGCGATCTCAACTCTTATCCTTTCAGTTGGGTCACCCGCTAGGGGCTCATAGTTTCTTTGATCTGCCAGCAGGCGGATGCACTCACGATCGTAGTTCTTCGTGTTGAGTACCACTGTAGCACTGCCTTTGTCAGCGGGTTTTATTGTGAGGCTGGTGTCATTTGATAGCTGTTGTATTGCCTCTTTCTCTAGTCTACTAGTGTTATGGAAAGTATTTGATAAACTGGGATCTAAGTCGGTTACATCTTTGAGAACCGCTTTCTCGAATGCAAGGAGCCCAACTGGCAAACTCGCTGCAAGGGGGGTAAACGTGGATTTTCGCTTCAATCCAGTATCGCTTGTGTCCCCTCCAGGTGATGGTCTGTCTTTAAAAAATACTTGCAATTTAATAGTGCGAATAAATTCCTTTAATTCGCAACACAATTTGAACTTGTCCAAAGTAGCCGTTGGGACAAATCCCAGGCCCTTCTCCAACACACTTGTCTGATCCTTTGTCAGGATTTTATCTGAAAGGTTTACCACCAAACTTACTGGTTGCTCGTTGATGGAGCACTCACTGGGCCTTGACTTCGTGTATGAGCCCGGCCGGTTTCTAGGGGCTGTGCCCATTGTATCTGCTGACCTCTTGTCTTGCCTCTTCCCGGCCTGTTGCCTCTCGGTAAAAAAGACGGCTGTTGATTTCCTACTGACTGAGTATTGTCCCAGTATGGGAAAGGTTGTTGCGGATAAGGATGTTGGAATTGTGGCGGGCCATAGTAAAATTGGGGGGGGTGGTTGTGGTCCTGCAAAAGGTGGCCACCCATAGCCTCCTCTGTTTCTCATCCTACCACCTCTAGATCGTTTTGTCCTAGGCTGATTGCGGTTATAGTTGGAGTCTGATGAGTCAGAGCCTTTATCTGAACCCCCGCTGTCTGTGTTGTAGCCAGCATTTCTTCCCAAGGGGACATAGTCTTCTTTGATATAAGGATAAACCTTCTCATGAGAGAACGCTTTTCTGTCTTTGTGAAATTTCACGTATTTGGTGTCTTTTAGCGAGATTTCAAATTCACTCATTGTTTTATTAAGTTCATCTAGTCTCTTCTTGAGCTCAGCTGGTGTCTGGAAAGTTTTTAATTTCACCTCCAGATCTTGAATTTCTATTTTCATATCCTCTGCTAAGGGGGTAGCCGTCTTTACAATTAAGACCAGCCAATCTCGTGTGCAGTGCCAACTGATTAGGGACCAGTCTTTTTTGAAGGCTAAGCCATTTTGGAAGATGAAAGGTTAATTTTTCACAATTAAACACCGTGGAGCTGAGTTTGCCCTTAGGTACTCGCTCATCATGATTCCATGTATAATTGTTTTGACAAGGTTCCGTTTGAGTTCAGTAACCTCATCCCAACGTTGGCTGGCCTCGCTAGTATCCCTATTCGCACTGCCAGTGAGTGGAAGCATAGAAGCTATTATTTGGTCTACCTCAGCCTCGCTGAATGTGAGGCCTGTAACTTCTGTCATGATGATATTTGTGAGTGTGAGGGTGTGCTTGCAATAGTGTGTGCTACAAGAGTGTGTGCTGGAGGAGTGAAAGAAAAGTTTTTACTAATTTTTCTGTTTAGAATTTAAGTAAAAATCTCCCACAGCTGCACGCTGCATAAAATTACATTAACAAAAAGGGAGGTAAAGGGAGAAAGGCTAGGGCTCACCCTCCAAGTATTAATAAGTCACACAAGATCTCTGAGGACAGAGATCAAGAACCCAGCCATAGTCTATGACTTTATTCCCAAAACACACAATGGTGTTGGAATAGTGTCAATAGTTCCAAGAAAGGAAAAAATAAAAATAAAAAAAAATAAAAAAAGGGAAAATATATTCCTCTTTTTAGGTGTCCCCTCACTCACCAGGGTTGCCCCACGGTGACATGCTTCATCATAGGGCCATCCCAGCCCTCTATGGACTGGGGCATGCTGCGACTTGCGGAATTACGTAGGAGCACTTACAAAGGACTATGTGTGGTGCAAGGAATGTGATGTGAAGGAGTCTAGTTCATGTGATAAGTTAAAATTACCTGCCTAGTGAGTTGCAAAAACTTTATTCCGGCTCCTAGGTGGTAAAGCTAAAAATGGGGTAGAAATGGTAGGATACCTAAATTGTGATGGGTTTAGGTGTACCTAACAACTCCTGTCTGCCAACATGTTTCGTGCGTCCCCCTAGCACTTCCTCAGGGCTACACAGGGACCAGCCCTGTGTTCGCCACTGCTTATTTAAAGCCTAATAAGCTATTAAACACAAACTGATAATAATTAATTCAATGCTGCAAATAAATGAGGCATGCATCTGGTACCTACACAACCAAACTTAATCACGTGGTCCTGTAAGATAAAAGGAAAACAATAGTGATAGTTACGGGGTATCAAGTTCCCCTTGTAATTTCACACGACACACATATTGCATGGACCTTTGAAAATATTGACTGTATTTAATGTGGCCCATTGATGTGAAGACGTTTTTTCAGGAATAAAAACGTGGTTAAGCACCTCTTGGTGAGCACACAGTGAACACACACATAACACAAACATACTGTTGTGACTACGCTCACACAAAATTTTTTTTTTACATACATGAAAAAAGGCTTAACTGTGCCCCATGGAATCGGTAGGGGTACAATATCCTGGTAGATCTGAGAAAAATAGAAGAATGGTTTTTGTTAGCCTTAGCTGTTTTCCTAGATATTTCCCAAAGGCTGGTAAGATAACTAGGAGATTATCCCAGTGCCTGTGCCTCCAAAGACGCTACACAATACACTTACTTGCTGCCGGGATACCACAATCGGTCTCACCTAGGTAAACCCCTCCGGTCCGAATGTTAGTGGACCGAGGGCGGTTCTTGCTCATATATCCTGCTTCCTGGTGTGAGAATAGAAAGAATAGCGCGTGTACACGCGATGGTCGCGTGCTTCACGGGTGCCATCTTGGGTGTATTCCGTGATTCTGGTACAGTTTTTTACAATATTTAACTCATAGGGGCCTCGTTTTCGAGAAGACAAGTATTACCAGATTCGCACACTATGAGTTCACAAAAGTAAAAGTCTCTGGGCAATTGTATAAAATTGGACCTAATTCCTGATATGTGCTAGTTACTATCCATAGGAGCGGGCGCCATCTTGTGTGTACCCTAGGATGTTCCACTATTAAAAACTATTTTTACACACGAGAGGGGTCTCATTTTTTAAAACGATTAATTACTCAATCTCATATTAACAGTTGGTATATTATGAATATCTCCCCTTTTTTTGGTTAAAAAACGATGTATGACCCGTTTTTATAAATTCTTTTAATTCATTAGTAGGGTATTAACACAGTGTTATTCAGACCCTATGGTGTTTTCAAATACTTGAGTTAGGTGGCACTAGTGATAGTAGTTGTTGTTTATCCTTCATGCATATCTGAATGGATGGGTGAATAGATAGTAGTGTTACAACACATCTTCTTCGGCCAGTATCCCAGTACACCTAGACTAAGGTCTGTGCACTCTTTTCTCATTTCATGTTTGTGGGAACCTGCTGTCTGAATGGTTGTCTATGTCAGTTGCGCCCATGGTATGTCATCATTTAGACCCAAGACATGAGACTTAAGCTTGAAGACCCAGCGTTGCTCTTTTTCCAGTAGTTTCTTTTCTAGGTCATATTGTGGCTGTAGAGTCTCAAGGACCACCCAGTTGAAGTCGTTTGTGGTGTGTCCCTTTTCTAAGAAATGGGTGGTCATTTTGGTGTTAGAATGTTTGCACCTAAAACTGCTGCGGTCTCCTATCATGCGTGTGCAGACCTTTCTTGTTGTCATTCGTATATAGTGCAGATTGCACGCACACGTGATCATGTAAACCACGCCTTTTGTATTACAATTGGAATATGATCTCATGTCCCAGGTGACCCCATTGTTGAATGTCACTTTCTTAGTTGCCATTGTTAAGTGGCAAACACTACAGTCAGTGCATGGATAGTGACCAACTGGCAATGGATGTAGAAGACGTACTTGTCCCACCTTTTCTCTTGGCCTGGTATGTACCAACAGGTCTTTTAGGTTTCTACCTTTTCGGTGGCTGAACATAGGTAACGCCAAATCTAGGCCCCCGCTGTTGAGGGTCCTCCAATGTTTTTTCACAATCTTTGATACTTTATCAGAAGCCACATTATAAGTGGTGATACAGATCGGTCTCCTATCGCTGTCGCTACTTGGTACAGGGATAGTCTTAGGTTCCAGGAGAGCGTCCCGGTTGTTATTGGACGCTCTCTTCTTTGCTTTCGAGACTATGTGTGAGGGGTAGTTTCTTTGCTGCAGTCTCTTGCTCAGATCCTTAGCTTGTTTCTCGTAATCACATTTCTCTGTACAATTCCGCCTTAGGCGAAAGAACTGCCCAAATGGCAGATTTTCTTTCAATTGTCTTGGGTGAAAGCTTTCGAATTTTAGCAAGCAATTCCTAGCCGTGGGTTTAAAATGTGTGGTGGTTACAAGTTCCCCATTATCTGCTCTTATATTTAGGTCTAGGAAAACCAGTTCTGATCTGCTCTGGGTGGACGTGAACTTAAGGAAGGGGTCCTGCTGGTTTAGCCAATTTAGGAATAGTTCAATTTCACTTTCATTACCCTCCCAGATTAGTAGCACGTCGTCAATATAGCGCTTCCACATATGTATGTGGCCTGAGTGTGGGTTGTCATGAGTCAGGATCTTCTTCTTCTCTAGCTGGTGTACATAGAGGCCTGCCACACTCGGCGCAAATGTGCTGCCCATGCTTCTCCCATGTCTTTGGCGGTACAGGGTATCTTTGAACAGGAAAAAATTATCCGTGAGTGCCAGGCGACAACACTCAAGTACCACATGCCTAGGTGTCTTGTATTGCCAAGTGCTCTCAAAGAGCACTTCCTCAAGAATTTCAGTAGTTTCTTTGTGAGGCAGGCTCGTGTATAGACTTTCTACATCGAGACCCACCAAAATCTGAGTGGTGGGATTGAAGTCCAGATCTTTTATTAGACACAGCACTGCCTTAGTATCTTGTAGGTATGTCTCTGTCTTTTGCACAAGAGGTCTCAAGAACGCATCCGTGAACTTGGAAAGGGGCTCCAGGATGGACCCTATCCCAGAGACGATGGGTCTTCCCGGGGGGTTTTCCATCCTTTTATGAATTTTTGGGCTCGTATAAAAGTAGGGTACTCTGGGGTTCTTGTTTTCCAGGAAATCCTCTTCCTTCTTAGAAATCCAGTCATTGATAAGGGATTCCTCTATCATGCTGGCGATCTCAACTCTTATCCTTTCAGTTGGGTCACCCGCTAGGGGCTCATAGTTTCTTTGATCTGCCAGCAGGCGGATGCACTCACGATCGTAGTTCTTCGTGTTGAGTACCACTGTAGCACCGCCTTTGTCGGCGGGTTTTATTGTGAGGCTGGTGTCATTTGATAGCTGTTGTATTGCCTCTTTCCCTAGTCTACTAGTGTTATGGAAAGTATTCGATAAACTGGGATCTAAGTCGGTTACATCTTTGAGAAGCGCTTTCTCGAATGCAAGGAGCTCAACTGGCAAACTCGCTGCAGGGGGGGTAAACGTGGATTTTCACTTCAATCCAGTATCGCTTGTGTCCCCTCCAGGTGATGGTCTGTCTTTAAAAAATACTTGCAATTTAATAGTGCGAATAAATTCCTTTAATTCGCAACACAATTTGAACTTGTCCAAAGTAGCCGTTGGGACAAATCCCAGGCCCTTCTCCAACACACTTGTCTGATCCTTTGTCAGGATTTTATCTGAAAGGTTTACCACCAAACTTACTGGTTGCTCGTTGATGGAGCACTCACTGGGCCTTGGCTTCGTGTATGAGCCCGGCCGGTTTCTAGGGGCTCTGCCCATTGTATCTGCTGACCTCTTGTCTAGCCTCTTCCCGGCCTGTTGCCTCTCGGTAAAAAAGACGGCTGTTGATTTCCTACTGACTGAGTATTGTCCCAGTATGGGAAAGGTTGTTGCGGATAAGGATGTTGGAATTGTGGCGTGCCATGGTAAAATTTGGGGGGTGGTGGTGGTCCTGCAAAAGGTGGCCACCCATAGCCTCCTCTGTTTCTCATCCTACCACCTCTAGATCGTTTTGTCCTAGGCTGATTGCGGTTATAGTTGCAGTCTGATGAGTCAGAGCCTGTATCTGAACCCCCGCTGTCTGTGTTGTAGCCAGCATTTCTTCCCAAGGGGACATAGTCTTCTTTGATATAAGGATAAACCTTCTCATGAGAGAACGCTTTTCTGTCTTTGTGAAATTTCACAAATTTGGTGTCTTTTAGCGAGATTTCAAATTCACTCATTGTTTTATTAAGTTCATCTAGTCTCTTCTTGAGCTCAGCTGGTGTCTGGAAAGTTTTTAATTTCACCTCCAGATCTTGAATTTCTATTTTCATATCCTCTGCTAAGGGGGTAGCCGTCTTTACAATTAAGACCAGCCAATCTCGTGTGCAGTGCCAACTGATTAGGGACCAGTCTTTTTTGAAGGCTAAGCCATTTTGGAAGATGAAAGGTTAATTTTTCACAATTAAACACCGTGGAGCTGAGTTTGCCCTTAGGTACTCGCTCATCATGATTCCATATATAATTGTTTTGACAAGGTTCCGTTTGAGTTCAGTAACCTCATCCCAACGTTGGCTGGCCTCGCTAGTATCCCTATTCGCACTGCCAGTGAGTGGAAGCATAGAAGCTATTATTTGGTCTACCTCAGCCTCGCTGAATGTGAGGCCTGTACTTTCTGTCATGATGATATTTGTGAGTGTGAGGGTGTTCTTGCAATAGTGTGTGCTACAAGAGTGTGTGCTGGAGGAGTGAAAGAAAAGTTTTTACTAATTTTTCTGTTTAGAATTTAAGTAAAAATCTCCCACAGCTGCACGCTGCATAAAATTACATTAACAAAAAGGGAGGTAGAGGGAGAAAGGCTATGGCTCACCCTCCAAGTATTAATAAGTCACACAAGATCTCTGAGGACAGAGATCAAGAACCCAGCCGTAGTCTATGACTTTATTCCCAAAACACACAATGGTGTTGGAATAGTGTCAATAGTTCCAAGAAAGGAAAAAATAAAAATAAAAAAAAATAAAAAAAGGGAAAATATATTCCTCTTTTTAGGTGTCCCCTCACTCACCAGGGTTGCCCCACGGTGACATGCTTCATCATAGGGCCATCCCAAACCTCTTTGGACTGGGGCATGCTGCGACTTGCGGAATTACGTAGGAGCACTTACAAAGGACTATGTGTGGTGCAAGGAATGTGATGTGAAGGAGTGGAGTTCATGTGATAAGTTAAAATTACCTGCCTAGTGAGTTGCAAAAACTTTATTCCGGCTCCTAGGTGGTAAAGCTAAAAATGGGGTAGAAATGGTAGGATACCTAAATTGTGATGGGTTTAGGTGTACCTAACAACTCCTGTCTGCCAACATGTTTCGTGCGTCCCCCTAGCACTTCCTCAGGGCTACACAGGGACCAGCCCTGTGTTCGCCACTGCTTATTTAAAGCCTAATAAGCTATTAAACACAAACTGCTAATAATTAATTCAATGCTGCAAATAAATGAGGCATGCATCTGGTACCTACGCAACCAAACTTAATCACGTGGTCCTGTAAGATAAAAGGAAAACAATAGTGATAGTTACGGGGTATAAAGTTCCCCTTGTAATTTCACACGACACACATATTGCATGGACCTTTGAAAATATTGACTGTATTTAATGTGGCCCATTGATGTGAAGACGTTTTTTCAGGAATAAAAACGTGGTTAAGCACCTCTTGGTGAGCACACAGTGAACACACACATAACACAAACATACTGTTGTGACTACGCTCACACAAAAAAACATTTTTACATACATGAAAAAAGGCTTAACTGTGCCCCATGGAATCGGTAGGGGTACAATATCCTGGTAGATCTGAGAAAAATAGAAGAATGGTTTTTGTTAGCCTTAGCTGTTTTCCTAGATATTTCCCAAAGGCTGGTAAGATAACTAGGAGATTATCCCAGTGCCTGTGCCTCCAAAGACGCTACACAATACACTTACTTGCTGCCGGGATACCACAATCGGTCTCACCTAGGTAAACCCCTCCGGTCCGAATGTTAGTGGACCGAGGGCGGTTCTTGCTCATATATCCTGCTTCCTGGTGTGAGAATAGAAAGAATAGCGCGTGTACACGCGATGGTCGCGTGCTTCACGGGTGCCATCTTGGGTGTATTCCGTGATTCTGGTACAGTTTTTTACAATATTTAACTCATAGGGGCCTCGTTTTCGAGAAGACAAGTATTACCAGATTCGCACACTATGAGTTCACAAAAGTAAAAGTCTCTGGGCAATTGTATAAAATCAGACCAAATTCCTGATATGTGCTAGTTACTATCCATAGGAGCGGGCGCCATCTTGTGTGTACCCTAGGATGTTCCACTTTTAAAAACTATTTTTACACACGAGAGCGGTCTCATTTTTGAAAACGATTAATTACTCAATCTCATATTAACAGTTGGTATATTATGAATATCTCCCCTTTTTTTTGGTTAAAAAACGATGTATGACCCTGTTTTTATAAATTCTTTTAATTCATTAGTAGGGTATTAACACAGTGTTATTCAAGCCCTATGGTGTTTTCAAATACTTGAGTTAGGTGGCACTAGTGATAGTAGTTGTTGTTTATCCTTCATGCATATCTGAATGGATGGGTGAATAGATAGTAGTGTTACAACACATCTTCTTCGGCCAGTATCCCAGTACACCTAGACTAAGGTCTGTGCACTCTTTTCTCATTTCATGTTTGTGGGAACCTGCTGTCTGAATGGTTGTCTATGTCAGTTGCCCCCATGGTATGTCATCATTTAGACCCAAGACATGAGACTTAAGCTTGAAGACCCAGCGTTGCTCTTTTTCCAGTAGTTTCTTTTCTAGGTCATATTGTGGCTGTAGAGTCTCAAGGACCACCCAGTTGAAGTCGTTTGTGGTGTGTCCCTTTTCTAAGAAATGGGTGGTCATTTTGGTGTTAGAATGTTTGCACCTAAAACTGCTGCGGTCTCCTATCATGCGTGTGCAGACCTTTCTTGTTGTCATTCGTATATAGTGCAGATTGCACGCACACGTGATCATGTAAACCACGCCTTTTGTATTACAATTGGAATATGATCTCATGTCCCAGGTGACCCCATTGTTGAATGTCACTTTCTTAGTTGCCATTGTTAAGTGGCAAACACTACAGTCAGTGCATGGATAGTGACCAACTGGCAATGGATGTAGAAGACATACTTGTCCCACCTTTTCTCTTGGCCTGGTATGTACCAACAGGTCTTTTAGGTTTCTACCTTTTCGGTGGCTGAACATAGGTAACGCCAAATCTAGGCCCCCGCTGTTGTGGGTCCTCCAATGTTTTTTCACAATCTTTGATACTTTATCAGAAGCCACATTATAAGTGGTGATACAGATCGGTCTCCTATCGCTGTCGCTACTTGGTGCAGGGATAGTCTTAGGTTCCAGGAGAGCTTCCCGGTTGTTATTGGACGCTCTCTTCTTTGCTTTCGAGACTATGTGTGAGGGGTAGTTTCTTTGCTGCAGTCTCTTGCTCAGATCCTTAGCTTGTTTCTCGTAATCACATTTCTCTGTACAATTCCGCCTTAGGCGAAAGAACTGCCCAAATGGCAGATTTTCTTTCAATTGTCTTGGGTGAAAGCTTTCGAATTTTAGCAAGCAATTCCTAGCCGTGGGTTTAAAATGTGTGGTGGTTACAAGTTTCCCATTATCTGCTCTTATATTTAGGTCTAGGAAAACCAGTTCTGATCTGCTCTGGGTGGACGTGAACTTAAGGAAGGGGTCCTGCTGGTTTAGCCAATTTAGGAATAGTTCAATTTCACTTTCATCACCCTCCCAGATTAGTAGCACGTCGTCAATATAGCGCTTCCACATATGTATGTGGCCTGAGTGTGGGTTGTCATGAGTCAGGATCTTCTTCTTCTCTAGCTGGTGTACATAGAGGCCTGCCACACTCGGCGCAAATGTGCTGCCCATGCTTCTCCCATGTCTTTGGCGGTACAGGGTATCTTTGAACAGGAAAAAATTATCCGTGAGTGCCAGGCGACAACACTCAAGTACCACATGCCTAGGTGTCTTGTATTGCCAAGTGCTCTCAAAGAGCACTTCCTCAAGAATTTCAGTAGTTTCTTTGTGAGGCAGGCTCGTGTATAGACTTTCTACATCGAGACCCACCAAAATCTGAGTGGTGGGATTGAAGTCCAGATCTTTTATTAGACACAGCACTGCCTTAGTATCTTGTAGGTATGTCTCTGTCTTTTGCACAAGAGGTCTCAAGAACGCATCCGCGAACTTGGAAAGGGGCTCCAGGATGGACCCTATCCCAGAGACGATGGGTCTTCCCGGGGGGTTTTCCATCCTTTTATGAATTTTTGGGCTCGTATAAAAGTAGGGTACTCTGGGGTTCTTGTTTTCCAGGAAATCCTCTTCCTTCTTAGAAATCCAGTCATTGATAAGGGATTCCTCTATCATGCTGGCGATCTCAACTCTTATCCTTTCAGTTGGGTCACCCGCTAGGGGCTCATAGTTTCTTTGATCTGCCAGCAGGCGGATGCACTCACGATCGTAGTTCTTCGTGTTGAGTACCACTGTAGCACCGCCTTTGTCGGCGGGTTTTATTGTGAGGCTGGTGTCATTTGATAGCTGTTGTATTGCCTCTTTCCCTAGTCTACTAGTGTTATGGAAAGTATTCGATAAACTGGGATCTAAGTCGGTTACATCTTTGAGAAGCGCTTTCTCGAATGCAAGGAGCTCAACTGGCAAACTCGCTGCAGGGGGGGTAAACGTGGATTTTCGCTTCAATCCAGTATCGCTTGTGTCCCCTCCAGGTGATGGTCTGTCTTTAAAAAATACTTGCAATTTAATAGTGCGAATAAATTCCTTTAATTCGCAACACAATTTGAACTTGTCCAAAGTAGCCGTTGGGACAAATCCCAGGCCCTTCTCCAACACACTTGTCTGATCCTTTGTCAGGATTTTATCTGAAAGGTTTACCACCAAACTTACTGGTTGCTCGTTGATGGAGCACTCACTGGGCCTTGGCTTCGTGTATGAGCCCGGCCGGTTTCTAGGGGCTCTGCCCATTGTATCTGCTGACCTCTTGTCTAGCCTCTTCCCGGCCTGTTGCCTCTCGGTAAAAAAGACGGCTGTTGATTTCCTACTGACTGAGTATTGTCCCAGTATGGGAAAGGTTGTTGCGGATAAGGATGTTGGAATTGTGGCGTGCCATGGTAAAATTTGGGGGGTGGTGGTGGTCCTGCAAAAGGTGGCCACCCATAGCCTCCTCTGTTTCTCATCCTACCACCTCTAGATCGTTTTGTCCTAGGCTGATTGCGGTTATAGTTGGAGTCTGATGAGTCAGAGCCTGTATCTGAACCCCCGCTGTCTGTGTTGTAGCCAGCATTTCTTCCCAAGGGGACATAGTCTTCTTTGATATAAGGATAAACCTTCTCATGAGAGAACGCTTTTCTGTCTTTGTGAAATTTCACGTATTTGGTGTCTTTTAGCGAGATTTCAAATTCACTCATTGTTTTATTAAGTTCATCTAGTCTCTTCTTGAGCTCAGCTGGTGTCTGGAAAGTTTCTAATTTCACCTCCAGATCTTGAATTTCTATTTTCATATCCTCTGCTAAGGGGGTAGCCGTCTTTACAATTAAGACCAGCCAATCTCGTGTGCAGTGCCAACTGATTAGGGACCAGTCTTTTTTGAAGGCTAAGCCATTTTGGAAGATGAAAGGTTAATTTTTCACAATTAAACACCGTGGAGCTGAGTTTGCCCTTAGGTACTCGCTCATCATGATTCCATGTATAATTGTTTTGACAAGGTTCCGTTTGAGTTCAGTAACCTCATCCCAACGTTGGCTGGCCTCGCTAGTATCCCTATTCGCACTGCCAGTGAGTGGAAGCATAGAAGCTATTATTTGGTCTACCTCAGCCTCGCTGAATGTGAGGCCTGTACTTTCTGTCATGATGATATTTGTGAGTGTGAGGGTGTTCTTGCAATAGTGTGTGCTACAAGAGTGTGTGCTGGAGGAGTGAAAGAAAAGTTTTTACTAATTTTTCTGTTTAGAATTTAAGTAAAAATCTCCCACAGCTGCACGCTGCATAAAATTACATTAACAAAAAGGGAGGTAGAGGGAGAAAGGCTAGGGCTCACCCTCCAAGTATTAATAAGTCACACAAGATCTCTGAGGACAGAGATCAAGAACCCAGCCGTAGTCTATGACTTTATTCCCAAAACACACAATGGTGTTGGAATAGTGTCAATAGTTCCAAGAAAGGAAAAAAAAAAAAAAAAAAAAAAAAAAAGGGAAAATATATTCCTCTTTTTAGGTGTCCCCTCACTCACCAGGGTTGCCCCACGGTGACATGCTTCATCATAGGGCCATCCCAAACCTCTTTGGACTGGGGCATGCTGCGACTTGCGGAATTACGTAGGAGCACTTACAAAGGACTATGTGTGGTGCAAGGAATGTGATGTGAAGGAGTGGAGTTCATGTGATAAGTTAAAATTACCTGCCTAGTGAGTTGCAAAAACTTTATTCCGGCTCCTAGGTGGTAAAGCTAAAAATGGGGTAGAAATGGTAGGATACCTAAATTGTGATGGGTTTAGGTGTACCTAACAACTCCTGTCTGCCAACATGTTTCGTGCGTCCCCCTAGCACTTCCTCAGGGCTACACAGGGACCAGCCCTGTGTTCGCCACTGCTTATTTAAAGCCTAATAAGCTATTAAACACAAACTGCTAATAATTAATTCAATGCTGCAAATAAATGAGGCATGCATCTGGTACCTACGCAACCAAACTTAATCACGTGGTCCTGTAAGATAAAAGGAAAACAATAGTGATAGTTACGGGGTATAAAGTTCCCCTTGTAATTTCACACGACACACATATTGCATGGACCTTTGAAAATATTGACTGTATTTAATGTGGCCCATTGATGTGAAGACGTTTTTTCAGGAATAAAAACGTGGTTAAGCACCTCTTGGTGAGCACACAGTGAACACACACATAACACAAACATACTGTTGTGACTACGCTCACACAAAAAAACATTTTTACATACATGAAAAAAGGCTTAACTGTGCCCCATGGAATCGGTAGGGGTACAATATCCTGGTAGATCTGAGAAAAATAGAAGAATGGTTTTTGTTAGCCTTAGCTGTTTTCCTAGATATTTCCCAAAGGCTGGTAAGATAACTAGGAGATTATCCCAGTGCCTGTGCCTCCAAAGACGCTACACAATACACTTACTTGCTGCCGGGATACCACAATCGGTCTCACCTAGGTAAACCCCTCCGGTCCGAATGTTAGTGGACCGAGGGCGGTTCTTGCTCATATATCCTGCTTCCTGGTGTGAGAATAGAAAGAATAGCGCGTGTACACGCGATGGTCGCGTGCTTCACGGGTGCCATCTTGGGTGTATTCCGTGATTCTGGTACAGTTTTTTACAATATTTAACTCATAGGGGCCTCGTTTTCGAGAAGACAAGTATTACCAGATTCGCACACTATGAGTTCACAAAAGTAAAAGTCTCTGGGCAATTGTATAAAATCGGACCAAATTCCTGATATGTGCTAGTTACTATCCATAGGAGCGGGCGCCATCTTGTGTGTACCCTAGGATGTTCCACTATTAAAAACTATTTTTACACACAAGAGCGGTCTCATTTTTGAAAACGATTAATTACTCAATCTCATATTAACAGTTGGTATATTATGAATATCTCCCCTTTTTTTTGGTTAAAAAACGATGTATGACCCTGTTTTTATAAATTCTTTTAATTCATTAGTAGGGTATTAACACAGTGTTATTCAAGCCCTATGGTGTTTTCAAATACTTGAGTTAGGTGGCACTAGTGATAGTAGTTGTTGTTTATCCTTCATGCATATCTGAATGGATGGGTGAATAGATAGTAGTGTTACAACACATCTTCTTCGGCCAGTATCCCAGTACACCTAGACTAAGGTCTGTGCACTCTTTTCTCATTTCATGTTTGTGGGAACCTGCTGTCTGAATGGTTGTCTATGTCAGTTGCCCCCATGGTATGTCATCATTTAGACCCAAGACATGAGACTTAAGCTTGAAGACCCAGCGTTGCTCTTTTTCCAGTAGTTTCTTTTCTAGGTCATATTGTGGCTGTAGAGTCTCAAGGACCACCCAGTTGAAGTCGTTTGTGGTGTGTCCCTTTTCTAAGAAATGGGTGGTCATTTTGGTGTTAGAATGTTTGCACCTAAAACTGCTGCGGTCTCCTATCATGCGTGTGCAGACCTTTCTTGTTGTCATTCGTATATAGTGCAGATTGCACGCACACGTGATCATGTAAACCACGCCTTTTGTATTACAATTGGAATATGATCTCATGTCCCAGGTGACCCCATTGTTGAATGTCACTTTCTTAGTTGCCATTGTTAAGTGGCAAACACTACAGTCAGTGCATGGATAGTGACCAACTGGCAATGGATGTAGAAGACGTACTTGTCCCACCTTTTCTCTTGGCCTGGTATGTACCAACAGGTCTTTTAGGTTTCTACCTTTTCGGTGGCTGAACATAGGTAACGCCAAATCTAGGCCCCCGCTGTTGAGGGTCCTCCAATGTTTTTTCACAATCTTTGATACTTTATCAGAAGCCACATTATAAGTGGTGATACAGATCGGTCTCCTATCGCTGTCGCTACTTGGTGCAGGGATAGTCTTAGGTTCCAGGAGAGCTTCCCGGTTGTTATTGGACGCTCTCTTCTTTGCTTTCGAGACTATGTGTGAGGGGTAGTTTCTTTGCTGCAGTCTCTTGCTCAGATCCTTAGCTTGTTTCTCGTAATCACATTTCTCTGTACAATTCCGCCTTAGGCGAAAGAACTGCCCAAATGGCAGATTTTCTTTCAATTGTCTTGGGTGAAAGCTTTCGAATTTTAGCAAGCAATTCCTAGCCGTGGGTTTAAAATGTGTGGTGGTTACAAGTTTCCCATTATCTGCTCTTATATTTAGGTCTAGGAAAACCAGTTCTGATCTGCTCTGGGTGGACGTGAACTTAAGGAAGGGGTCCTGCTGGTTTAGCCAATTTAGGAATAGTTCAATTTCACTTTCATCACCCTCCCAGATTAGTAGCACGTCGTCAATATAGCGCTTCCACATATGTATGTGGCCTGAGTGTGGGTTGTCATGAGTCAGGATCTTCTTCTTCTCTAGCTGGTGTACATAGAGGCCTGCCACACTCGGCGCAAATGTGCTGCCCATGCTTCTCCCATGTCTTTGGCGGTACAGTGTATCTTTGAACAGGAAAAAATTATCCGTGAGTGCCAGGCGACAACACTCAAGTACCACATGCCTAGGTGTCTTGTATTGCCAAGTGCTCTCAAAGAGCACTTCCTCAAGAATTTCAAGAGTTTCTTTGTGAGGCAGGCTCGTGTATAGACTTTCTACATCGAGACCCACCAAAATCTGAGTGGTGGGATTGAAGTCCAGATCTTTTAATAGCCACAGCACTGCCTTAGTATCTTGTAGGTATGTCTCTGTCTTTTGCACAAGAGGTCTCAAGAACGCATCCGCGAACTTGGAAAGGGGCTCCAGGATGGACCCTATCCCAGAGACGATGGGTCTTCCCGGGGGGGTTTTCCATCCTTTTATGAATTTTTGGGATCGTATAAAAGTAGGGTACTCTGGGGTTCTTGTTTTCCAGGAAATCCTCTTCCTTCTTAGAAATCCAGTCATTGATAAGGGATTCCTCTATCATGCTGGCGATCTCAACTCTTATCCTTTCAGTTGGGTCACCCGCTAGGGGCTCATAGTTTCTTTGATCTGCCAGCAGGCGGATGCACTCACGATCGTAGTTCTTCGTGTTGAGTACCACTGTAGCACTGCCTTTGTCAGCGGGTTTTATTGTGAGGCTGGTGTCATTTGATAGCTGTTGTATTGCCTCTTTCTCTAGTCTACTAGTGTTATGGAAAGTATTTGATAAACTGGGATCTAAGTCGGTTACATCTTTGAGAACCGCTTTCTCAAATGCAAGGAGCTCAACTGGCAAACTCGCTGCAAGGGGGGTAAACGTGGATTTTCGCTTCAATCCAGTATCGCTTGTGTCCCCTCCAGGTGATGGTCTGTCTTTAAAAAATACTTGCAATTTAATAGTGCGAATAAATTCCTTTAATTCGCAACACAATTTGAACTTGTCCAAAGTAGCCGTTGGGACAAATCCCAGGCCCTTCTCCAACACACTTGTCTGATCCTTTGTCAGGATTTTATCTGAAAGGTTTACCACCAAACTTACTGGTTGCTCGTTGATGGAGCACTCACTGGGCCTTGACTTCGTGTATGAGCCCGGCCGGTTTCTAGGGGCTGTGCCCATTGTATCTGCTGACCTCTTGTCTTGCCTCTTCCCGGCCTGTTGCCTCTCGGTAAAAAAGACGGCTGTTGATTTCCTACTGACTGAGTATTGTCCCAGTATGGGAAAGGTTGTTGCGGATAAGGATGTTGGAATTGTGGCGGGCCATAGTAAAATTGGGGGGGGTGGTTGTGGTCCTGCAAAAGGTGGCCACCCATAGCCTCCTCTGTTTCTCATCCTACCACCTCTAGATCGTTTTGTCCTAGGCTGATTGCGGTTATAGTTGGAGTCTGATGAGTCAGAGCCTGTATCTGAACCCCCGCTGTCTGTGTTGTAGCCAGCATTTCTTCCCAAGGGGACATAGTCTTCTTTGATATAAGGATAAACCTTCTCATGAGAGAACGCTTTTCTGTCTTTGTGAAATTTCACGTATTTGGTGTCTTTTAGCGAGATTTCAAATTCACTCATTGTTTTATTAAGTTCATCTAGTCTCTTCTTGAGCTCAGCTGGTGTCTGGAAAGTTTTTAATTTCACCTCCAGATCTTGAATTTCTATTTTCATATCCTCTGCTAAGGGGGTAGCCGTCTTTACAATTAAGACCAGCCAATCTCGTGTGCAGTGCCAACTGATTAGGGACCAGTCTTTTTTGAAGGCTAAGCCATTTTGGAAGATGAAAGGTTAATTTTTCACAATTAAACACCATGGAGCTGAGTTTGCCCTTAGGTACTCGCTCATCATGATTCCATGTATAATTGTTTTGACAAGGTTCCGTTTGAGTTCAGTAACCTCATCCCAACGTTGGCTGGCCTCGCTAGTATCCCTATTCGCACTGCCAGTGAGTGGAAGCATAGAAGCTATTATTTGGTCTACCTCAGCCTCGCTGAATGTGAGGCCTGTAACTTCTGTCATGATGATATTTGTGAGTGTGAGGGTGTGCTTGCAATAGTGTGTGCTACAAGAGTGTGTGCTGGAGGAGTGAAAGAAAAGTTTTTACTAATTTTTCTGTTTAGAATTTAAGTAAAAATCTCCCACAGCTGCACGCTGCATAAAATTACATTAACAAAAAGGGAGGTAGAGGGAGAAAGGCTAGGGCTCACCCTCCAAGTATTAATAAGTCACACAAGATCTCTGAGGACAGAGATCAAGAACCCAGCCATAGTCTATGACTTTATTCCCAAAACACACAATGGTGTTGGAATAGTGTCAATAGTTCCAAGAAAGGAAAAAATAAAAATAAAAAAAAATAAAAAAGGGAAAATATATTCCTCTTTTTAGGTGTCCCCTCACTCACCAGGGTTGCCCCACGGTGATATGCTTCATCATAGGGCCATCCCAGCCCTCTATGGACTGGGGCATGCTGCGACTTGCGGAATTACGTAGGAGCACTTACAAAGGACTATGTGTGGTGCAAGGAATGTGATGTGAAGGAGTGGAGTTCATGTGATAAGTTAAAATTACCTGCCTAGTGAGTTGCAAAAACTTTATTCCGGCTCCTAGGTGGTAAAGCTAAAAATGGGGTAGAAATGGTAGGATACCTAAATTGTGATGGGTTTAGGTGTACCTAACAACTCCTGTCTGCCAACATGTTTCGTGCGTCCCCCTAGCACTTCCTCAGGGCTACACAGGGACCAGCCCTGTGTTCGCCACTGCTTATTTAAAGCCTAATAAGCTATTAAACACAAACTGATAATAATTAATTCAATGCTGCAAATAAATGAGGCATGCATCTGGTACCTACACAACCAAACTTAATCACGTGGTCCTGTAAGATAAAAGGAAAACAATAGTGATAGTTACGGGGTATCAAGTTCCCCTTGTAATTTCACACGACACACATATTGCATGGACCTTTGAAAATATTGACTGTATTTAATGTGGCCCATTGATGTGAAGACGTTTTTTCAGGAATAAAAACGTGGTTAAGCACCTCTTGGTGAGCACACAGTGAACACACACATAACACAAACATACTGTTGTGACTACGCTCACACAAAATTTTTTTTTTACATACATGAAAAAAGGCTTAACTGTGCCCCATGGAATCGGTAGGGGTACAATATCCTAGTAGATCTGAGAAAAATAGAAGAATGGTTTTTGTTAGCCTTAGATGTTTTCCTAGATATTTCCCAAAGGCTGGTAAGATAACTAGGAGATTATCCCAGTGCCTGTGCCTCCAAAGACGCTACACAATACACTTACTTGCTGCCGGGATACCACAATCGGTCTCACCTAGGTAAACCCCTCCGGTCCGAATGTTAGTGGACCGAGGGCGGTTCTTGCTCATATATCCTGCTTCCTGGTGTGAGAATAGAAAGAATAGCGCGTGTACACGCGATGGTCGCGTGCTTCACGGGTGCCATCTTGGGTGTATTCCGTGATTCTGGTACAGTTTTTTACAATATTTAACTCATAGGGGCCTCGTTTTCGAGAAGACAAGTATTACCAGATTCGCACACTATGAGTTCACAAAAGTAAAAGTCTCTGGGCAATTGTATAAAATCGGACCAAATTCCTGATATGTGCTGGTTACTATCCATAGGAGCGGGCGCCATCTTGTGTGTACCCTAGGATGTTCCACTATTAAAAACTATTTTTACACACGAGAGCGGTCTCATTTTTGAAAACGATTAATTACTCAATCTCATATTAACAGTTGGTATATTATGAATATCTCCCCTTTTTTTTGGTTAAAAAACGATGTATGACCCTGTTTTTATAAATTCTTTTAATTCATTAGTAGGGTATTAACACAGTGTTATTCAAGCCCTATGGTGTTTTCAAATACTTGAGTTAGGTGGCACTAGTGATAGTAGTTGTTGTTTATCCTTCATGCATATCTGAATGGATGGGTGAATAGATAGTAGTGTTACAACACATCTTCTTCGGCCAGTATCCCAGTACACCTAGACTAAGGTCTGTGCACTCTTTTCTCATTTCATGTTTGTGGGAACCTGCTGTCTGAATGGTTGTCTATGTCAGTTGCCCCCATGGTATGTCATCATTTAGACCCAAGACATGAGACTTAAGCTTGAAGACCCAGCGTTGCTCTTTTTCCAGTAGTTTCTTTTCTAGGTCATATTGTGGCTGTAGAGTCTCAAGGACCACCCAGTTGAAGTCGTTTGTGGTGTGTCCCTTTTCTAAGAAATGGGTGGTCATTTTGGTGTTAGAATGTTTGCACCTAAAACTGCTGCGGTCTCCTATCATGCGTGTGCAGACCTTTCTTGTTGTCATTCGTATATAGTGCAGATTGCACGCACACGTGATCATGTAAACCACGCCTTTTGTATTACAATTGGAATATGATCTCATGTCCCAGGTGACCCCATTGTTGAATGTCACTTTCTTAGTTGCCATTGTTAAGTGGCAAACACTACAGTCAGTGCATGGATAGTGACCAACTGGCAATGGATGTAGAAGACGTACTTGTCCCACCTTTTCTCTTGGCCTGGTATGTACCAACAGGTCTTTTAGGTTTCTACCTTTTCGGTGGCTGAACATAGGTAACGCCAAATCTAGGCCCCCGCTGTTGAGGGTCCTCCAATGTTTTTTCACAATCTTTGATACTTTATCAGAAGCCACATTATAAGTGGTGATACAGATCGGTCTCCTATCGCTGTCGCTACTTGGTGCAGGGATAGTCTTAGGTTCCAGGAGAGCTTCCCGGTTGTTATTGGACGCTCTCTTCTTTGCTTTCGAGACTATGTGTGAGGGGTAGTTTCTTTGCTGCAGTCTCTTGCTCAGATCCTTAGCTTGTTTCTCGTAATCACATTTCTCTGTACAATTCCGCCTTAGGCGAAAGAACTGCCCAAATGGCAGATTTTCTTTCAATTGTCTTGGGTGAAAGCTTTCGAATTTTAGCAAGCAATTCCTAGCCGTGGGTTTAAAATGTGTGGTGGTTACAAGTTTCCCATTATCTGCTCTTATATTTAGGTCTAGGAAAACCAGTTCTGATCTGCTCTGGGTGGACGTGAACTTAAGGAAGGGGTCCTGCTGGTTTAGCCAATTTAGGAATAGTTCAATTTCACTTTCATCACCCTCCCAGATTAGTAGCACGTCGTCAATATAGCGCTTCCACATATGTATGTGGCCTGAGTGTGGGTTGTCATGAGTCAGGATCTTCTTCTTCTCTAGCTGGTGTACATAGAGGCCTGCCACACTCGGCGCAAATGTGCTGCCCATGCTTCTCCCATGTCTTTGGCGGTACAGGGTATCTTTGAACAGGAAAAAATTATCCGTGAGTGCCAGGCGACAACACTCAAGTACCACATGCCTAGGTGTCTTGTATTGCCAAGTGCTCTCAAAGAGCACTTCCTCAAGAATTTCAGTAGTTTCTTTGTGAGGCAGGCTCGTGTATAGACTTTCTACATCGAGACCCACCAAAATCTGAGTGGTGGGATTGAAGTCCAGATCTTTTATTAGACACAGCACTGCCTTAGTATCTTGTAGGTATGTCTCTGTCTTTTGCACAAGAGGTCTCAAGAACGCATCCGCGAACTTGGAAAGGGGCTCCAGGATGGACCCTATCCCAGAGACGATGGGTCTTCCCGGGGGGTTTTCCATCCTTTTATGAATTTTTGGGCTCGTATAAAAGTAGGGTACTCTGGGGTTCTTGTTTTCCAGGAAATCCTCTTCCTTCTTAGAAATCCAGTCATTGATAAGGGATTCCTCTATCATGCTGGCGATCTCAACTCTTATCCTTTCAGTTGGGTCACCCGCTAGGGGCTCATAGTTTCTTTGATCTGCCAGCAGGCGGATGCACTCACGATCGTAGTTCTTCGTGTTGAGTACCACTGTAGCACCGCCTTTGTCGGCGGGTTTTATTGTGAGGCTGGTGTCATTTGATAGCTGTTGTATTGCCTCTTTCCCTAGTCTACTAGTGTTATGGAAAGTATTCGATAAACTGGGATCTAAGTCGGTTACATCTTTGAGAAGCGCTTTCTCGAATGCAAGGAGCTCAACTGGCAAACTCGCTGCAGGGGGGTAAACGTGGATTTTCGCTTCAATCCAGTATCGCTTGTGTCCCCTCCAGGTGATGGTCTGTCTTTAAAAAATACTTGCAATTTAATAGTGCGAATAAATTCCTTTAATTCGCAACACAATTTGAACTTGTCCAAAGTAGCCGTTGGGACAAATCCCAGGCCCTTCTCCAACACACTTGTCTGATCCTTTGTCAGGATTTTATCTGAAAGGTTTACCACCAAACTTACTGGTTGCTCGTTGATGGAGCACTCACTGGGCCTTGGCTTCGTGTATGAGCCCGGCCGGTTTCTAGGGGCTCTGCCCATTGTATCTGCTGACCTCTTGTCTAGCCTCTTCCCGGCCTGTTGCCTCTCGGTAAAAAAGACGGCTGTTGATTTCCTACTGACTGAGTATTGTCCCAGTATGGGAAAGGTTGTTGCGGATAAGGTTGTTGGAATTGTGGCGTGCCATGGTAAAATTTGGGGGGTGGTGGTGGTCCTGCAAAAGGTGGCCACCCATAGCCTCCTCTGTTTCTCATCCTACCACCTCTAGATCGTTTTGTCCTAGGCTGATTGCGGTTATAGTTGGAGTCTGATGAGTCAGAGCCTGTATCTGAACCCCCGCTGTCTGTGTTGTAGCCAGCATTTCTTCCCAAGGGGACATAGTCTTCTTTGATATAAGGATAAACCTTCTCATGAGAGAACGCTTTTCTGTCTTTGTGAAATTTCACAAATTTGGTGTCTTTTAGCGAGATTTCAAATTCACTCATTGTTTTATTAAGTTCATCTAGTCTCTTCTTGAGCTCAGCTGGTGTCTGGAAAGTTTTTAATTTCACCTCCAGATCTTGAATTTCTATTTTCATATCCTCTGCTAAGGGGGTAGCCGTCTTTACAATTAAGACCAGCCAATCTCGTGTGCAGTGCCAACTGATTAGGGACCAGTCTTTTTTGAAGGCTAAGCCATTTTGGAAGATGAAAGGTTAATTTTTCACAATTAAACACCGTGGAGCTGAGTTTGCCCTTAGGTACTCGCTCATCATGATTCCATGTATAATTGTTTTGACAAGGTTCCGTTTGAGTTCAGTAACCTCATCCCAACGTTGGCTGGCCTCGCTAGTATCCCTATTCGCACTGCCAGTGAGTGGAAGCATAGAAGCTATTATTTGGTCTACCTCAGCCTCGCTGAATGTGAGGCCTGTACTTTCTGTCATGATGATATTTGTGAGTGTGAGGGTGTTCTTGCAATAGTGTGTGCTACAAGAGTGTGTGCTGGAGGAGTGAAAGAAAAGTTTTTACTAATTTTTCTGTTTAGAATTTAAGTAAAAATCTCCCACAGCTGCACGCTGCATAAAATTACATTAACAAAAAGGGAGGTAGAGGGAGAAAGGCTATGGCTCACCCTCCAAGTATTAATAAGTCACACAAGATCTCTGAGGACAGAGATCAAGAACCCAGCCGTAGTCTATGACTTTATTCCCAAAACACACAATGGTGTTGGAATAGTGTCAATAGTTCCAAGAAAGGAAAAAATAAAAATAAAAAAAAATAAAAAAAGGGAAAATATATTCCTCTTTTTAGGTGTCCCCTCACTCACCAGGGTTGCCCCACGGTGACATGCTTCATCATAGGGCCATACCAAACCTCTTTGGACTGGGGCATGCTGCGACTTGCGGAATTACGTAGGAGCACTTACAAAGGACTATGTGTGGTGCAAGGAATGTGATGTGAAGGAGTGGAGTTCATGTGATAAGTTAAAATTACCTGCCTAGTGAGTTGCAAAAACTTTATTCCGGCTCCTAGGTGGTAAAGCTAAAAATGGGGTAGAAATGGTAGGATACCTAAATTGTGATGGGTTTAGGTGTACCTAACAACTCCTGTCTGCCAACATGTTTCGTGCGTCCCCCTAGCACTTCCTCAGGGCTACACAGGGACCAGCCCTGTGTTCGCCACTGCTTATTTAAAGCCTAATAAGCTATTAAACACAAACTGCTAATAATTAATTCAATGCTGCAAATAAATGAGGCATGCATCTGGTACCTACGCAACCAAACTTAATCACGTGGTCCTGTAAGATAAAAGGAAAACAATAGTGATAGTTACGGGGTATAAAGTTCCCCTTGTAATTTCACACGACACACATATTGCATGGACCTTTGAAAATATTGACTGTATTTAATGTGGCCCATTGATGTGAAGACGTTTTTTCAGGAATAAAAACGTGGTTAAGCACCTCTTGGTGAGCACACAGTGAACACACACATAACACAAACATACTGTTGTGACTACGCTCACACAAAAAAACATTTTTACATACATGAAAAAAGGCTTAACTGTGCCCCATGGAATCGGTAGGGGTACAATATCCTGGTAGATCTGAGAAAAATAGAAGAATGGTTTTTGTTAGCCTTAGCTGTTTTCCTAGATATTTCCCAAAGGCTGGTAAGATAACTAGGAGATTATCCCAGTGCCTGTGCCTCCAAAGACGCTACACAATACACTTACTTGCTGCCGGGATACCACAATCGGTCTCACCTAGGTAAACCCCTCCGGTCCGAATGTTAGTGGACCGAGGGCGGTTCTTGCTCATATATCCTGCTTCCTGGTGTGAGAATAGAAAGAATAGCGCGTGTACACGCGATGGTCGCGTGCTTCACGGGTGCCATCTTGGGTGTATTCCGTGATTCTGGTACAGTTTTTTACAATATTTAACTCATAGGGGCCTCGTTTTCGAGAAGACAAGTATTACCAGATTCGCACACTATGAGTTCACAAAAGTAAAAGTCTCTGGGCAATTGTATAAAATCGGACCAAATTCCTGATATGTGCTAGTTACTATCCATAGGAGCGGGCGCCATCTTGTGTGTACCCTAGGATGTTCCACTATTAAAAACTATTTTTACACACAAGAGCGGTCTCATTTTTGAAAACGATTAATTACTCAATCTCATATTAACAGTTGGTATATTATGAATATCTCCCCTTTTTTTTGGTTAAAAAACGATGTATGACCCTGTTTTTATAAATTCTTTTAATTCATTAGTAGGGTATTAACACAGTGTTATTCAAGCCCTATGGTGTTTTCAAATACTTGAGTTAGGTGGCACTAGTGATAGTAGTTGTTGTTTATCCTTCATGCATATCTGAATGGATGGGTGAATAGATAGTAGTGTTACAACACATCTTCTTCGGCCAGTATCCCAGTACACCTAGACTAAGGTCTGTGCACTCTTTTCTCATTTCATGTTTGTGGGAACCTGCTGTCTGAATGGTTGTCTATGTCAGTTGCCCCCATGGTATGTCATCATTTAGACCCAAGACATGAGACTTAAGCTTGAAGACCCAGCGTTGCTCTTTTTCCAGTAGTTTCTTTTCTAGGTCATATTGTGGCTGTAGAGTCTCAAGGACCACCCAGTTGAAGTCGTTTGTGGTGTGTCCCTTTTCTAAGAAATGGGTGGTCATTTTGGTGTTAGAATGTTTGCACCTAAAACTGCTGCGGTCTCCTATCATGCGTGTGCAGACCTTTCTTGTTGTCATTCGTATATAGTGCAGATTGCACGCACACGTGATCATGTAAACCACGCCTTTTGTATTACAATTGGAATATGATCTCATGTCCCAGGTGACCCCATTGTTGAATGTCACTTTCTTAGTTGCCATTGTTAAGTGGCAAACACTACAGTCAGTGCATGGATAGTGACCAACTGGCAATGGATGTAGAAGACGTACTTGTCCCACCTTTTCTCTTGGCCTGGTATGTACCAACAGGTCTTTTAGGTTTCTACCTTTTCGGTGGCTGAACATAGGTAACGCCAAATCTAGGCCCCCGCTGTTGAGGGTCCTCCAATGTTTTTTCACAATCTTTGATACTTTATCAGAAGCCACATTATAAGTGGTGATACAGATCGGTCTCCTATCGCTGTCGCTACTTGGTGCAGGGATAGTCTTAGGTTCCAGGAGAGCTTCCCGGTTGTTATTGGACGCTCTCTTCTTTGCTTTCGAGACTATGTGTGAGGGGTAGTTTCTTTGCTGCAGTCTCTTGCTCAGATCCTTAGCTTGTTTCTCGTAATCACATTTCTCTGTACAATTCCGCCTTAGGCGAAAGAACTGCCCAAATGGCAGATTTTCTTTCAATTGTCTTGGGTGAAAGCTTTCGAATTTTAGCAAGCAATTCCTAGCCGTGGGTTTAAAATGTGTGGTGGTTACAAGTTTCCCATTATCTGCTCTTATATTTAGGTCTAGGAAAACCAGTTCTGATCTGCTCTGGGTGGACGTGAACTTAAGGAAGGGGTCCTGCTGGTTTAGCCAATTTAGGAATAGTTCAATTTCACTTTCATCACCCTCCCAGATTAGTAGCACGTCGTCAATATAGCGCTTCCATATATGTATGTGGCCTGAGTGTGGGTTGTCATGAGTCAGGATCTTCTTCTTCTCTAGCTGGTGTACATAGAGGCCTGCCACACTCGGCGCAAATGTGCTGCCCATGCTTCTCCCATGTCTTTGGCGGTACAGGGTATCTTTGAACAGGAAAAAATTATCCGTGAGTGCCAGGCGACAACACTCAAGTACCACATGCCTAGGTGTCTTGTATTGCCAAGTGCTCTCAAAGAGCACTTCCTCAAGAATTTCAAGAGTTTCTTTGTGAGGCAGGCTCGTGTATAGACTTTCTACATCGAGACCCACCAAAATCTGAGTGGTGGGATTGAAGTCCAGATCTTTTAATAGCCACAGCACTGCCTTAGTATCTTGTAGGTATGTCTCTGTCTTTTGCACAAGAGGTCTCAAGAACGCATCCGCGAACTTGGAAAGGGGCTCCAGGATGGACCCTATCCCAGAGACGATGGGTCTTCCCGGGGGGTTTTCCATCCTTTTATGAATTTTTGGGATCGTATAAAAGTAGGGTACTCTGGGGTTCTTGTTTTCCAGGAAATCCTCTTCCTTCTTAGAAATCCAGTCATTGATAAGGGATTCCTCTATCATGCTGGCGATCTCAACTCTTATCCTTTCAGTTGGGTCACCCGCTAGGGGCTCATAGTTTCTTTGATCTGCCAGCAGGCGGATGCACTCACGATCGTAGTTCTTCGTGTTGAGTACCACTGTAGCACTGCCTTTGTCAGCGGGTTTTATTGTGAGGCTGGTGTCATTTGATAGCTGTTGTATTGCCTCTTTCTCTAGTCTACTAGTGTTATGGAAAGTATTTGATAAACTGGGATCTAAGTCGGTTACATCTTTGAGAACCGCTTTCTCAAATGCAAGGAGCTCAACTGGCAAACTCGCTGCAAGGGGGGTAAACGTGGATTTTCGCTTCAATCCAGTATCGCTTGTGGCCCCTCCAGGTGATGGTCTGTCTTTAAAAAATACTTGCAATTTAATAGTGCGAATAAATTCCTTTAATTCGCAACACAATTTGAACTTGTCCAAAGTAGCCGTTGGGACAAATCCCAGGCCCTTCTCCAACACACTTGTCTGATCCTTTGTCAGGATTTTATCTGAAAGGTTTACCACCAAACTTACTGGTTGCTCGTTGATGGAGCACTCACTGGGCCTTGACTTCGTGTATGAGCCCGGCCGGTTTCTAGGGGCTGTGCCCATTGTATCTGCTGACCTCTTGTCTTGCCTCTTCCCGGCCTGTTGCCTCTCGGTAAAAAAGACGGCTGTTGATTTCCTACTGACTGAGTATTGTCCCAGTATGGGAAAGGTTGTTGCGGATAAGGATGTTGGAATTGTGGCGGGCCATAGTAAAATTGGGGGGGGTGGTTGTGGTCCTGCAAAAGGTGGCCACCCATAGCCTCCTCTGTTTCTCATCCTACCACCTCTAGATCATTTTGTCCTAGGCTGATTGCGGTTATAGTTGGAGTCTGATGAGTCAGAGCCTGTATCTGAACCCCCGCTGTCTGTGTTGTAGCCAGCATTTCTTCCCAAGGGGACATAGTCTTCTTTGATATAAGGATAAACCTTCTCATGAGAGAACGCTTTTCTGTCTTTGTGAAATTTCACGTATTTGGTGTCTTTTAGCGAGATTTCAAATTCACTCATTGTTTTATTAAGTTCATCTAGTCTCTTCTTGAGCTCAGCTGGTGTCTGGAAAGTTTTTAATTTCACCTCCAGATCTTGAATTTCTATTTTCATATCCTCTGCTAAGGGGGTAGCCGTCTTTACAATTAAGACCAGCCAATCTCGTGTGCAGTGCCAACTGATTAGGGACCAGTCTTTTTTGAAGGCTAAGCCATTTTGGAAGATGAAAGGTTAATTTTTCACAATTAAACACCATGGAGCTGAGTTTGCCCTTAGGTACTCGCTCATCATGATTCCATGTATAATTGTTTTGACAAGGTTCCGTTTGAGTTCAGTAACCTCATCCCAACGTTGGCTGGCCTCGCTAGTATCCCTATTCGCACTGCCAGTGAGTGGAAGCATAGAAGCTATTATTTGGTCTACCTCAGCCTCGCTGAATGTGAGGCCTGTAACTTCTGTCATGATGATATTTGTGAGTGTGAGGGTGTGCTTGCAATAGTGTGTGCTACAAGAGTGTGTGCTGGAGGAGTGAAAGAAAAGTTTTTACTAATTTTTCTGTTTAGAATTTAAGTAAAAATCTCCCACAGCTGCACGCTGCATAAAATTACATTAACAAAAAGGGAGGTAGAGGGAGAAAGGCTAGGGCTCACCCTCCAAGTATTAATAAGTCACACAAGATCTCTGAGGACAGAGATCAAGAACCCAGCCATAGTCTATGACTTTATTCCCAAAACACACAATGGTGTTGGAATAGTGTCAATAGTTCCAAGAAAGGAAAAAATAAAAATTAAAAAAAATAAAAAAAGGGAAAATATATTCCTCTTTTTAGGTGTCCCCTCACTCACCAGGGTTGCCCCACGGTGACATGCTTCATCATAGGGCCATCCCAGCCCTCTATGGACTGGGGCATGCTGCGACTTGTGGAATTACGTAGGAGCACTTACAAAGGACTATGTGTGGTGCAAGGAATGTGATGTGAAGGAGTGGAGTTCATGTGATAAGTTAAAATTACCTGCCTAGTGAGTTGCAAAAACTTTATTCCGGCTCCTAGGTGGTAAAGCTAAAAATGGGGTAGAAATGGTAGGATACCTAAATTGTGATGGGTTTAGGTGTACCTAACAACTCCTGTCTGCCAACATGTTTCGTGCGTCCCCCTAGCACTTCCTCAGGGCTACACAGGGACCAGCCCTGTGTTCGCCACTGCTTATTTAAAGCCTAATAAGCTATTAAACACAAACTGATAATAATTAATTCAATGCTGCAAATAAATGAGGCATGCATCTGGTACCTACACAACCAAACTTAATCACGTGGTCCTGTAAGATAAAAGGAAAACAATAGTGATAGTTACGGGGTATCAAGTTCCCCTTGTAATTTCACACGACACACATATTGCATGGACCTTTGAAAATATTGACTGTATTTAATGTGGCCCATTGATGTGAAGACGTTTTTTCAGGAATAAAAACGTGGTTAAGCACCTCTTGGTGAGCACACAGTGAACACACACATAACACAAACATACTGTTGTGACTACGCTCACACAAAAAAATTTTTTTACATACATGAAAAAAGGCTTAACTGTGCCCCATGGAATCGGTAGGGGTACAATATCCTGGTAGATCTGAGAAAAATAGAAGAATGGTTTTTGTTAGCCTTAGCTGTTTTCCTAGATATTTCCCAAAGGCTGGTAAGATAACTAGGAGATTATCCCAGTGCCTGTGCCTCCAAAGACGCTACACAATACACTTACTTGCTGCCGGGATACCACAATCGGTCTCACCTAGGTAAACCCCTCCGGTCCGAATGTTAGTGGACCGAGGGCGGTTCTTGCTCATATATCCTGCTTCCTGGTGTGAGAATAGAAAGAATAGCGCGTGTACACGCGATGGTCGCGTGCTTCACGGGTGCCATCTTGGGTGTATTCCGTGATTCTGGTACAGTTTTTTACAATATTTAACTCATAGGGGCCTCGTTTTCGAGAAGACAAGTATTACCAGATTCGCACACTATGAGTTCACAAAAGTAAAAGTCTCTGGGCAATTGTATAAAATTGGACCTAATTCCTGATATGTGCTAGTTACTATCCATAGGAGCGGGCGCCATCTTGTGTGTACCCTAGGATGTTCCACTATTAAAAACTATTTTTACACACGAGAGGGGTCTCATTTTTTAAAACGATTAATTACTCAATCTCATATTAACAGTTGGTATATTATGAATATCTCCCCTTTTTTTGGTTAAAAAACGATGTATGACCCGTTTTTATAAATTCTTTTAATTCATTAGTAGGGTATTAACACAGTGTTATTCAGACCCTATGGTGTTTTCAAATACTTGAGTTAGGTGGCACTAGTGATAGTAGTTGTTGTTTATCCTTCATGCATATCTGAATGGATGGGTGAATAGATAGTAGTGTTACAACACATCTTCTTCGGCCAGTATCCCAGTACACCTAGACTAAGGTCTGTGCACTCTTTTCTCATTTCATGTTTGTGGGAACCTGCTGTCTGAATGGTTGTCTATGTCAGTTGCGCCCATGGTATGTCATCATTTAGACCCAAGACATGAGACTTAAGCTTGAAGACCCAGCGTTGCTCTTTTTCCAGTAGTTTCTTTTCTAGGTCATATTGTGGCTGTAGAGTCTCAAGGACCACCCAGTTGAAGTCGTTTGTGGTGTGTCCCTTTTCTAAGAAATGGGTGGTCATTTTGGTGTTAGAATGTTTGCACCTAAAACTGCTGCGGTCTCCTATCATGCGTGTGCAGACCTTTCTTGTTGTCATTCGTATATAGTGCAGATTGCACGCACACGTGATCATGTAAACCACGCCTTTTGTATTACAATTGGAATATGATCTCATGTCCCAGGTGACCCCATTGTTGAATGTCACTTTCTTAGTTGCCATTGTTAAGTGGCAAACACTACAGTCAGTGCATGGATAGTGACCAACTGGCAATGGATGTAGAAGACGTACTTGTCCCACCTTTTCTCTTGGCCTGGTATGTACCAACAGGTCTTTTAGGTTTCTACCTTTTCGGTGGCTGAACATAGGTAACGCCAAATCTAGGCCCCCGCTGTTGAGGGTCCTCCAATGTTTTTTCACAATCTTTGATACTTTATCAGAAGCCACATTATAAGTGGTGATACAGATCGGTCTCCTATCGCTGTCGCTACTTGGTACAGGGATAGTCTTAGGTTCCAGGAGAGCGTCCCGGTTGTTATTGGACGCTCTCTTCTTTGCTTTCGAGACTATGTGTGAGGGGTAGTTTCTTTGCTGCAGTCTCTTGCTCAGATCCTTAGCTTGTTTCTCGTAATCACATTTCTCTGTACAATTCCGCCTTAGGCGAAAGAACTGCCCAAATGGCAGATTTTCTTTCAATTGTCTTGGGTGAAAGCTTTCGAATTTTAGCAAGCAATTCCTAGCCGTGGGTTTAAAATGTGTGGTGGTTACAAGTTTCCCATTATCTGCTCTTATATTTAGGTCTAGGAAAACCAGTTCTGATCTGCTCTGGGTGGACGTGAACTTAAGGAAGGGGTCCTGCTGGTTTAGCCAATTTAGGAATAGTTCAATTTCACTTTCATCACCCTCCCAGATTAGTAGCACGTCGTCAATATAGCGCTTCCACATATGTATGTGGCCTGAGTGTGGGTTGTCATGAGTCAGGATCTTCTTCTTCTCTAGCTGGTGTACATAGAGGCCTGCCACACTCGGCGCAAATGTGCTGCCCATGCTTCTCCCATGTCTTTGGCGGTACAGGGTATCTTTGAACAGGAAAAAATTATCCGTGAGTGCCAGGCGACAACACTCAAGTACCACATGCCTAGGTGTCTTGTATTGCCAAGTGCTCTCAAAGAGCACTTCCTCAAGAATTTCAGTAGTTTCTTTGTGAGGCAGGCTCGTGTATAGACTTTCTACATCGAGACCCACCAAAATCTGAGTGGTGGGATTGAAGTCCAGATCTTTTATTAGACACAGCACTGCCTTAGTATCTTGTAGGTATGTCTCTGTCTTTTGCACAAGAGGTCTCAAGAACGCGTCCGCGAACTTGGAAAGGGGCTCCAGGATGGACCCTATCCCAGAGACGATGGGTCTTCCCGGGGGGTTATCCATCCTTTTATGAATTTTTGGGCTCGTATAAAAGTAGGGTACTCTGGGGTTCTTGTTTTCCAGGAAATCCTCTTCCTTCTTAGAAATCCAGTCATTGATAAGGGATTCCTCTATCATGCTGGCGATCTCAACTCTTATCCTTTCAGTTGGGTCACCCGCTAGGGGCTCATAGTTTCTTTGATCTGCCAGCAGGCGGATGCACTCACGATCGTAGTTCTTCGTGTTGAGTACCACTGTAGCACCGCCTTTGTCGGCGGGTTTTATTGTGAGGCTGGTGTCATTTGATAGCTGTTGTATTGCCTCTTTCCCTAGTCTACTAGTGTTATGGAAAGTATTCGATAAACTGGGATCTAAGTCGGTTACATCTTTGAGAAGCGCTTTCTCGAATGCAAGGAGCTCAACTGGCAAACTCGCTGCAGGGGGGGTAAACGTGGATTTTCGCTTCAATCCAGTATCGCTTGTGTCCCCTCCAGGTGATGGTCTGTCTTTAAAAAATACTTGCAATTTAATAGTGCGAATAAATTCCTTTAATTCGCAACACAATTTGAACTTGTCCAAAGTAGCCGTTGGGACAAATCCCAGGCCCTTCTCCAACACACTTGTCTGATCCTTTGTCAGGATTTTATCTGAAAGGTTTACCACCAAACTTACTGGTTGCTCGTTGATGGAGCACTCACTGGGCCTTGGCTTCGTGTATGAGCCCGGCCGGTTTCTAGGGGCTCTGCCCATTGTATCTGCTGACCTCTTGTCTAGCCTCTTCCCGGCCTGTTGCCTCTCGGTAAAAAAGACGGCTGTTGATTTCCTACTGACTGAGTATTGTCCCAGTATGGGAAAGGTTGTTGCGGATAAGGATGTTGGAATTGTGGCGTGCCATGGTAAAATTTGAGGGGTGGTGGTGGTCCTGCAAAAGGTGGCCACCCATAGCCTCCTCTGTTTCTCATCCTACCACCTCTAGATCGTTTTGTCCTAGGCTGATTGCGGTTATAGTTGGAGTCTGATGAGTCAGAGCCTGTATCTGAACCCCCGCTGTCTGTGTTGTAGCCAGCATTTCTTCCCAAGGGGACATAGTCTTCTTTGATATAAGGATAAACCTTCTCATGAGAGAACGCTTTTCTGTCTTTGTGAAATTTCACAAATTTGGTGTCTTTTAGCGAGATTTCAAATTCACTCATTGTTTTATTAAGTTCATCTAGTCTCTTCTTGAGCTCAGCTGGTGTCTGGAAAGTTTTTAATTTCACCTCCAGATCTTGAATTTCTATTTTCATATCCTCTGCTAAGGGGGTAGCCGTCTTTACAATTAAGACCAGCCAATCTCGTGTGCAGTGCCAACTGATTAGGGACCAGTCTTTTTTGAAGGCTAAGCCATTTTGGAAGATGAAAGGTTAATTTTTCACAATTAAACACCGTGGAGCTGAGTTTGCCCTTAGGTACTCGCTCATCATGATTCCATGTATAATTGTTTTGACAAGGTTCCGTTTGAGTTCAGTAACCTCATCCCAACGTTGGCTGGCCTCGCTAGTATCCCTATTCGCACTGCCAGTGAGTGGAAGCATAGAAGCTATTATTTGGTCTACCTCAGCCTCGCTGAATGTGAGGCCTGTACTTTCTGTCATGATGATATTTGTGAGTGTGAGGGTGTTCTTGCAATAGTGTGTGCTACAAGAGTGTGTGCTGGAGGAGTGAAAGAAAAGTTTTTACTAATTTTTCTGTTTAGAATTTAAGTAAAAATCTCCCACAGCTGCACGCTGCATAAAATTACATTAACAAAAAGGGAGGTAGAGGGAGAAAGGCTATGGCTCACCCTCCAGGTATTAATAAGTCACACAAGATCTCTGAGGACAGAGATCAAGAACCCAGCCGTAGTCTATGACTTTATTCCCAAAACACACAATGGTGTTGGAATAGTGTCAATAGTTCCAAGAAAGGAAAAAATAAAAATAAAAAAAAATAAAAAAAGGGAAAATATATTCCTCTTTTTAGGTGTCCCCTCACTCACCAGGGTTGCCCCACGGTGACATGCTTCATCATAGGGCCATCCCAAACCTCTTTGGACTGGGGCATGCTGCGACTTGCGGAATTACGTAGGAGCACTTACAAAGGACTATGTGTGGTGCAAGGAATGTGATGTGAAGGAGTGGAGTTCATGTGATAAGTTAAAATTACCTGCCTAGTGAGTTGCAAAAACTTTATTCCGGCTCCTAGGTGGTAAAGCTAAAAATGGGGTAGAAATGGTAGGATACCTAAATTGTGATGGGTTTAGGTGTACCTAACAACTCCTGTCTGCCAACATGTTTCGTGCGTCCCCCTAGCACTTCCTCAGGGCTACACAGGGACCAGCCCTGTGTTCGCCACTGCTTATTTAAAGCCTAATAAGCTATTAAACACAAACTGCTAATAATTAATTCAATGCTGCAAATAAATGAGGCATGCATCTGGTACCTACGCAACCAAACTTAATCACGTGGTCCTGTAAGATAAAAGGAAAACAATAGTGATAGTTACGGGGTATAAAGTTCCCCTTGTAATTTCACACGACACACATATTGCATGGACCTTTGAAAATATTGACTGTAGTTAATGTGGCCCATTGATGTGAAGATGTTTTTTCAGGAATAAAAACGTGGTTAAGCACCTCTTGGTGAGCACACAGTGAACACACACATAACACAAACATACTGTTGTGACTACGCTCACACAAAAAAACATTTTTACATACATGAAAAAAGGCTTAACTGTGCCCCATGGAATCGGTAGGGGTACAATATCCTGGTAGATCTGAGAAAAATAGAAGAATGGTTTTTGTTAGCCTTAGCTGTTTTCCTAGATATTTCCCAAAGGCTGGTAAGATAACTAGGAGATTATCCCAGTGCCTGTGCCTCCAAAGACGCTACACAATACACTTACTTGCTGCCGGGATACCACAATCGGTCTCACCTAGGTAAACCCCTCCGGTCCGAATGTTAGTGGACCGAGGGCGGTTCTTGCTCATATATCCTGCTTCCTGGTGTGAGAATAGAAAGAATAGCGCGTGTACACGCGATGGTCGCGTGCTTCACGGGTGCCATCTTGGGTGTATTCCGTGATTCTGGTACAGTTTTTTACAATATTTAACTCATAGGGGCCTCGTTTTCGAGAAGACAAGTATTACCAGATTCGCACACTATGAGTTCACAAAAGTAAAAGTCTCTGGGCAATTGTATAAAATCGGACCAAATTCCTGATATGTGCTAGTTACTATCCATAGGAGCGGGCGCCATCTTGTGTGTACCCTAGGATGTTCCACTATTAAAAACTATTTTTACACACGAGAGCGGTCTCATTTTTGAAAACGATTAATTACTCAATCTCATATTAACAGTTGGTATATTATGAATATCTCCCCTTTTTTTTGGTTAAAAAACGATGTATGACCCTGTTTTTATAAATTCTTTTAATTCATTAGTAGGGTATTAACACAGTGTTATTCAAGCCCTATGGTGTTTTCAAATACTTGAGTTAGGTGGCACTAGTGATAGTAGTTGTTGTTTATCCTTCATGCATATCTGAATGGATGGGTGAATAGATAGTAGTGTTACAACACATCTTCTTCGGCCAGTATCCCAGTACACCTAGACTAAGGTCTGTGCACTCTTTTCTCATTTCATGTTTGTGGGAACCTGCTGTCTGAATGGTTGTCTATGTCAGTTGCCCCCATGGTATGTCATCATTTAGACCCAAGACATGAGACTTAAGCTTGAAGACCCAGCGTTGCTCTTTTTCCAGTAGTTTCTTTTCTAGGTCATATTGTGGCTGTAGAGTCTCAAGGACCACCCAGTTGAAGTCGTTTGTGGTGTGTCCCTTTTCTAAGAAATGGGTGGTCATTTTGGTGTTAGAATGTTTGCACCTAAAACTGCTGCGGTCTCCTATCATGCGTGTGCAGACCTTTCTTGTTGTCATTCGTATATAGTGCAGATTGCACGCACACGTGATCATGTAAACCACGCCTTTTGTATTACAATTGGAATATGATCTCATGTCCCAGGTGACCCCATTGTTGAATGTCACTTTCTTAGTTGCCATTGTTAAGTGGCAAACACTACAGTCAGTGCATGGATAGTGACCAACTGGCAATGGATGTAGAAGACGTACTTGTCCCACCTTTTCTCTTGGCCTGGTATGTACCAACAGGTCTTTTAGGTTTCTACCTTTTCGGTGGCTGAACATAGGTAACGCCAAATCTAGGCCCCCGCTGTTGAGGGTCCTCCAATGTTTTTTCACAATCTTTGATACTTTATCAGAAGCCACATTATAAGTGGTGATACAGATCGGTCTCCTATCGCTGATGCTACTTGGTACAGGGATAGTCTTAGGTTCCAGGAGAGCGTCCCGGTTGTTATTGGACGCTCTCTTCTTTGCTTTCGAGACTATGTGTGAGGGGTAGTTTCTTTGCTGCAGTCTCTTGCTCAGATCCTTAGCTTGTTTCTCGTAATCACATTTCTCTGTACAATTCCGCCTTAGGCGAAAGAACTGCCCAAATGGCAGATTTTCTTTCAACTGTCTTGGGTGAAAGCTTTCGAATTTTAGCAAGCAATTCCTAGCCTTGGGTTTAAAATGTGTGGTGGTTACAAGTTTCCCATTATCTGCTCTTATATTTAGGTCTAGGAAAACCAGTTCTGATCTGCTCTGGGTGGACGTGAACTTAAGGAAGGGGTCCTGCTGGTTTAGCCAATTTAGGAATAGTTCAATTTCACTTTCATCACCCTCCCAGATTAGTAGCACGTCGTCAATATAGCGCTTCCACATATGTATGTGGCCTGAGTGTGGGTTGTCATGAGTCAGGATCTTCTTCTTCTCTAGCTGGTGTACATAGAGGCCTGCCACACTCGGCGCAAATGTGCTGCCCATGCTTCTCCCATGTCTTTGGCGGTACAGGGTATCTTTGAACAGGAAAAAATGATCCGTGAGTGCCAAGCGACAACACTCAAGTACCACATGCCTAGGTGTCTTGTATTGCCAAGTGCTCTCAAAGAGCACTTCCTCAAGAATTTCAAGAGTTTCTTTGTGAGGCAGGCTCGTGTATGGACTTTCTACATCGAGACCCACCAAAATCTGAGTGGTAGGATTGAAGTCCATATCTTTTAATAGACACAGCACTGCCTTAGTATCTTGTAGGTATGTCTCTGTCTTTTGCACAAGAGGTCTCAAGAACGCATCCGCGAACTTGGAAAGGGGCTCCAGGATGGACCCTATCCCAGAGACGATGGGTCTTCCCGGGGGGTTTTCCATCCTTTTATGAATTTTTGGGATCGTATAAAAGTAGGGTACTCTGGGGTTCTTGTTTTCCAGGAAATCCTCTTCCTTCTTAGAAATCCAGTCATTGATAAGGGATTCCTCTATCATGCTGGCGATCTCAACTCTTATCCTTTCAGTTGGGTCACCCGCTAGGGGCTCATAGTTTCTTTGATCTGCCAGCAGGCGGATGCACTCACGATCGTAGTTCTTCGTGTTGAGTACCACTGTAGCACTGCCTTTGTCAGCGGGTTTTATTGTGAGGCTGGTGTCATTTGATAGCTGTTGTATTGCCTCTTTCTCTAGTCTACTAGTGTTATGGAAAGTATTTGATAAACTGGGATCTAAGTCGGTTACATCTTTGAGAACCGCTTTCTCGAATGCAAGGAGCTCAACTGGCAAACTCGCTGCAAGGGGGGTAAACGTGGATTTTCGCTTCAATCCAGTATCGCTTGTGTCCCCTCCAGGTGATGGTCTGTCTTTAAAAAATACTTGCAATTTAATAGTGCGAATAAATTCCTTTAATTCGCAACACAATTTGAACTTGTCCAAAGTAGCCGTTGGGACAAATCCCAGGCCCTTCTCCAACACACTTGTCTGATCCTTTGTCAGGATTTTATCTGAAAGGTTTACCACCAAACTTACTGGTTGCTCGTTGATGGAGCACTCACTGGGCCTTGACTTCGTGTATGAGCCCGGCCGGTTTCTAGGGGCTGTGCCCATTGTATCTGCTGACCTCTTGTCGTGCCTCTTCCCGGCCTGTTGCCTCTCGGTAAAAAAGACGGCTGTTGATTTCCTACTGACTGAGTATTGTCCCAGTATGGGAAAGGTTGTTGCGGATAAGGATGTTGGAATTGTGGCGGGCCATAGTAAAATTGGGGGGGGTGGTTGTGGTCCTGCAAAAGGTGGCCACCCATAGCCTCCTCTGTTTCTCATCCTACCACCTCTAGATCGTTTTGTCCTAGGCTGATTGCGGTTATAGTTGGAGTCTGATGAGTCAGAGCCTGTATCTGAACCCCCGCTGTCTGTGTTGTAGCCAGCATTTCTTCCCAAGGGGACATAGTCTTCTTTGATATAAGGATAAACCTTCTCATGAGAGAACGCTTTTCTGTCTTTGTGAAATTTCACGTATTTGGTGTCTTTTAGCGAGATTTCAAATTCACTCATTGTTTTATTAAGTTCATCTAGTCTCTTCTTGAGCTCAGCTGGTGTCTGGAAAGTTTTTAATTTCACCTCCAGATCTTGAATTTCTATTTTCATATCCTCTGCTAAGGGGGTAGCCGTCTTTACAATTAAGACCAGCCAATCTCGTGTGCAGTGCCAACTGATTAGGGACCAGTCTTTTTTGAAGGCTAAGCCATTTTGGAAGATGAAAGGTTAATTTTTCACAATTAAACACCGTGGAGCTGAGTTTGCCCTTAGGTACTCGCTCATCATGATTCCATGTATAATTGTTTTGACAAGGTTCCGTTTGAGTTCAGTAACCTCATCCCAACGTTGACTGGCCTCGCTAGTATCCCTATTCGCACTGCCAGTGAGTGGAAGCATAGAAGCTATTATTTGGTCTACCTCAGCCTCGCTGAATGTGAGGCCTGTAACTTCTGTCATGATGATATTTGTGAGTGTGAGGGTGTGCTTGCAATAGTGTGTGCTACAAGAGTGTGTGCTGGAGGAGTGAAAGAAAAGTTTTTACTAATTTTTCTGTTTATAATTTAAGTAAAAATCTCCCACAGCTGCACGCTGCATAAAATTACATTAACAAAAAGGGAGGTAGAGGGAGAAAGGCTAGGGCTCACCCTCCAAGTATTAATAAGTCACACAAGATCTCTGAGGACAGAGATCAAGAACCCAGCCATAGTCTATGACTTTATTCCCAAAACACACAATGGTGTTGGAATAGTGTCAATAGTTCCAAGAAAGGAAAAAATAAAAATAAAAAAAAATAAAAAAAGGGAAAATATATTCCTCTTTTTAGGTGTCCCCTCACTCACCAGGGTTGCCCCACGGTGACATGCTTCATCATAGGGCCATCCCAGCCCTCTATGGACTGGGGCATGCTGCGACTTGCGGAATTACGTAGGAGCACTTACAAAGGACTATGTGTGGTGCAAGGAATGTGATGTGAAGGAGTGGAGTTCATGTGATAAGTTAAAATTACCTGCCTAGTGAGTTGCAAAAACTTTATTCCGGCTCCTAGGTGGTAAAGCTAAAAATGGGGTAGAAATGGTAGGATACCTAAATTGTGATGGGTTTAGGTGTACCTAACAACTCCTGTCTGCCAACATGTTTCGTGCGTCCCCCTAGCACTTCCTCAGGGCTACACAGGGACCAGCCCTGTGTTCGCCACTGCTTATTTAAAGCCTAATAAGCTATTAAACACAAACTGATAATAATTAATTCAATGCTGCAAATAAATGAGGCATGCATCTGGTACCTACACAACCAAACTTAATCACGTGGTCCTGTAAGATAAAAGGAAAACAATAGTGATAGTTACGGGGTATCAAGTTCCCCTTGTAATTTCACACGACACACATATTGCATGGACCTTTGAAAATATTGACTGTATTTAATGTGGCCCATTGATGTGAAGACGTTTTTTCAGGAATAAAAACGTGGTTAAGCACCTCTTGGTGAGCACACAGTGAACACACACATAACACAAACATACTGTTGTGACTACGCTCACACAAAAAAACATTTTTACATACATGAAAAAAGGCTTAACTGTGCCCCATGGAATCGGTAGGGGTACAATATCCTGGTAGATCTGAGAAAAATAGAAGAATGGTTTTTATTAGCCTTAGCTGTTTTCCTAGATATTTCCCAAAGGCTGGTAAGATAACTAGGAGATTATCCCAGTGCCTGTGCCTCCAAAGACGCTACACAATACACTTACTTGCTGCCGGGATACCACAATCGGTCTCACCTAGGTAAACCCCTCCGGTCCGAATGTTAGTGGACCGAGGGCGGTTCTTGCTCATATATCCTGCTTCCTGGTGTGAGAATAGAAAGAATAGCGCGTGTACACGCGATGGTCGCGTGCTTCACGGGTGCCATCTTGGGTGTATTCCGTGATTCTGGTACAGTTTTTTACAATATTTAACTCATAGGGGCCTCGTTTTCGAGAAGACAAGTATTACCAGATTCGCACACTATGAGTTCACAAAAGTAAAAGTCTCTGGGCAATTGTATAAAATTTGACCTAATTCCTGATATGTGCTAGTTACTATCCATAGGAGCGGGCGCCATCTTGTGTGTACCCTAGGATGTTCCACTATTAAAAACTATTTTTACACACGAGAGGGGTCTCATTTTTTAAAACGATTAATTACTCAATCTCATATTAACAGTTGGTATATTATGAATATCTCCCCTTTTTTTGGTTAAAAAACGATGTATGACCCGTTTTTATAAATTCTTTTAATTCATTAGTAGGGTATTAACACAGTGTTATTCAGACCCTATGGTGTTTTCAAATACTTGAGTTAGGTGGCACTAGTGATAGTAGTTGTTGTTTATCCTTCATGCATATCTGAATGGATGGGTGAATAGATAGTAGTGTTACAACACATCTTCTTCGGCCAGTATCCCAGTACACCTAGACTAAGGTCTGTGCACTCTTTTCTCCTTTCATGTTTGTGGGAACCTGCTGTCTGAATGGTTGTCTATGTCAGTTGCGCCCATGGTATGTCATCATTTAGACCCAAGACATGAGACTTAAGCTTGAAGACCCAGCGTTGCTCTTTTTCCAGTAGGTTCTTTTCTAGGTCATATTGTGGCTGTAGAGTCTCAAGGACCACCCAGTTGAAGTCGTTTGTGGTGTGTCCCTTTTCTAAGAAATGGGTGGTCATTTTGGTGTTAGAATGTTTGCACCTAAAACTGCTGCGGTCTCCTATCATGCGTGTGCAGACCTTTCTTGTTGTCATTCGTATATAGTGCAGATTGCACGCACACGTGATCATGTAAACCACGCCTTTTGTATTACAATTGGAATATGATCTCATGTCCCAGGTGACCCCATTGTTGAATGTCACTTTCTTAGTTGCCATTGTTAAGTGGCAAACACTACAGTCAGTGCATGGATAGTGACCAACTGGCAATGGATGTAGAAGACGTACTTGTCCCACCTTTTCTCTTGGCCTGGTATGTACCAACAGGTCTTTTAGGTTTCTACCTTTTCGGTGGCTGAACATAGGTAACGCCAAATCTAGGCCCCCGCTGTTGAGGGTCCTCCAATGTTTTTTCACAATCTTTGATACTTTATCAGAAGCCACATTATAAGTGGTGATACAGATCGGTCTCCTATCGCTGTCGCTACTTGGTACAGGGATAGTCTTAGGTTCCAGGAGAGCGTCCCGGTTGTTATTGGACGCTCTCTTCTTTGCTTTCGAGACTATGTGTGAGGGGTAGTTTCTTTGCTGCAGTCTCTTGCTCAGATCCTTAGCTTGTTTCTCGTAATCACATTTCTCTGTACAATTCCGCCTTAGGCGAAAGAACTGCCCAAATGGCAGATTTTCTTTCAATTGTCTTGGGTGAAAGCTTTCGAATTTTAGCAAGCAATTCCTAGCCGTGGGTTTAAAATGTGTGGTGGTTACAAGTTTCCCATTATCTGCTCTTATATTTAGGTCTAGGAAAACCAGTTCTGATCTGCTCTGGGTGGACGTGAACTTAAGGAAGGGGTCCTGCTGGTTTAGCCAATTTAGGAATAGTTCAATTTCACTTTCATCACCCTCCCAGATTAGTAGCACGTCGTCAATATAGCGCTTCCACATATGTATGTGGCCTGAGTGTGGGTTGTCATGAGTCAGGATCTTCTTCTTCTCTAGCTGGTGTACATAGAGGCCTGCCACACTCGGCGCAAATGTGCTGCCCATGCTTCTCCCATGTCTTTGGCGGTACAGGGTATCTTTGAACAGGAAAAAATGATCCGTGAGTGCCAAGCGACAACACTCAAGTACCACATGCCTAGGTGTCTTGTATTGCCAAGTGCTCTCAAAGAGCACTTCCTCAAGAATTTCAAGAGTTTCTTTGTGAGGCAGGCTCGTGTATGGACTTTCTACATCGAGACCCACCAAAATCTGAGTGGTAGGATTGAAGTCCATATCTTTTAATAGACACAGCACTGCCTTAGTATCTTGTAGGTATGTCTCTGTCTTTTGCACAAGAGGTCTCAAGAACGCATCCGCGAACTTGGAAAGGGGCTCCAGGATGGACCCTATCCCAGAGACGATGGGTCTTCCCGGGGGGTTTTCCATCCTTTTATGAATTTTTGGGATCGTATAAAAGTAGGGTACTCTGGGGTTCTTGTTTTCCAGGAAATCCTCTTCCTTCTTAGAAATCCAGTCATTGATAAGGGATTCCTCTATCATGCTGGCGATCTCAACTCTTATCCTTTCAGTTGGGTCACCCACTAGGGGCTCATAGTTTCTTTGATCTGCCAGCAGGCGGATGCACTCACGGTCGTAGTTCTTCGTGTTGAGTACCACTGTAGCACTGCCTTTGTCAGCGGGTTTTATTGTGAGGCTGGTGTCATTTGATAGCTGTTGTATTGCCTCTTTCTCTAGTCTACTAGTGTTATGGAAAGTATTCGATAAACTGGGATCTAAGTCGGTTACATCTTTGAGAACCGCTTTCTCGAATGCAAGGAGCTCAACTGGCAAACTCGCTGCAAGGGGGGTAAACGTGGATTTTCGCTTCAATCCAGTATCGCTTGTGTCCCCTCCAGGTGATGGTCTGTCTTTAAAAAATACTTGCAATTTAATAGTGCGAATAAATTCCTTTAATTCGCAACACAATTTGAACTTGTCCAAAGTAGCCGTTGGGACAAATCCCAGGCCCTTCTCCAACACACTTGTCTGATCCTTTGTCAGGATTTTATCTGAAAGGTTTACCACCAAACTTACTGGTTGCTCGTTGATGGAGCACTCACTGGGCCTTGGCTTCGTGTATGAGCCCGGCCGGTTTCTAGGGGCTGTGCCCATTGTATCTGCTGACCTCTTGTCTTGCCTCTTCCCGGCCTGTTGCCTCTCGGTAAAAAAGACGGCTGTTGATTTCCTACTGACTGAGTATTGTCCCAGTATGGGAAAGGTTGTTGCGGATAAGGATGTTGGAATTGTGGCGGGCCATAGTAAAATTGGGGGGGTGGTTGTGGTCCTGCAAAAGGTGGCCACCCATAGCCTCCTCTGTTTCTCATCCTACCACCTCTAGATCGTTTTGTCCTAGGCTGATTGCGGTTATAGTTGGAGTCTGATGAGTCAGAGCCTGTATCTGAACCCCCGCTGTCTGTGTTGTAGCCAGCATTTCTTCCCAAGGGGACATAGTCTTCTTTGATATAAGGATAAACCTTCTCATGAGAGAACGCTTTTCTGTCTTTGTGAAATTTCACGTATTTGGTGTCTTTTAGCGAGATTTCAAATTCACTCATTGTTTTATTAAGTTCATCTAGTCTCTTCTTGAGCTCAGCTGGTGTCTGGAAAGTTTTTAATTTCACCTCCAGATCTTGAATTTCTATTTTCATATCCTCCGCTAAGGGGGTAGCCGTCTTTACAATTAAGACCAGCCAATCTCGTGTGCAGTGCCAACTGATTAGGGACCAGTCTTTTTTGAAGGCTAAGCCATTTTGGAAGATGAAAGGTTAATTTTTCACAATTAAACACCGTGGAGCTGAGTTTGCCCTTAGGTACTCGCTCATCATGATTCCATGTATAATTGTTTTGACAAGGTTCCGTTTGAGTTCAGTAACCTCATCCCAACGTTGGCTGGCCTCGCTAGTATCCCTATTCGCACTGCCAGTGAGTGGAAGCATAGAAGCTATTATTTGGTGTACCTCAGCCTCGCTGAATGTGAGGCCTGTAACTTCTGTCATGATGATATTTGTGAGTGTGAGGGTGTGCTTGCAATAGTGTGTGCTACAAGAGTGTGTGCTGGAGGAGTGAAAGAAAAGTTTTTACTAATTTTTCTGTTTAGAATTTAAGTAAAAATCTCCCACAGCTGCACGCTGCATAAAATTACATTAACAAAAAGGGAGGTAGAGGGAGAAAGGCTAGGGCTCACCCTCCAAGTATTAATAAGTCACACAATATCTCTGAGGACAGAGATCAAGAACCCAGCCATAGTCTATGACTTTATTCCCAAAACACACAATGGTGTTGGAATAGTGTCAATAGTTCCAAGAAAGGAAAAAATAAAAATAAAAAAAAATAAAAAAAGGGAAAATATATTCCTCTTTTTAGGTGTCCCCTCACTCACCAGGGTTGCCCCACGGTGACATGCTTCATCATAGGGCCATCCCAGCCCTCTATGGACTGGGGCATGCTGCGACTTGCGGAATTACGTAGGAGCACTTACAAAGGACTCTGTGTGGTGCAAGGAATGTGATGTGAAGGAGTGGAGTTCATGTGATAAGTTAAAATTACCTGCCTAGTGAGTTGCAAAAACTTTATTCCGGCTCCTAGGTGGTAAAGCTAAAAATGGGGTAGAAATGGTAGGATACCTAAATTGTGATGGGTTTAGGTGTACCTAACAACTCCTGTCTGCCAACATGTTTCGTGCGCCCCCCTAGCACTTCCTCAGGGCTACACAGGGACCAGCCCTGTGTTCGCCACTGCTTATTTAAAGCCTAATAAGCTATTAAACACAAACTGCTAATAATTAATTCAATGCTGCAAATAAATGAGGCATGCATCTGGTACCTACACAACCAAACTTAATCACGTGGTCCTGTAAGATAAAAGGAAAACAATAGTGATAGTTACGGGGTATCAAGTTCCCCTTGTAATTTCACACGACACACATATTGCATGGACCTTTGAAAATATTGACTGTATTTAATGTGGCCCATTGATGTGAAGACGTTTTTTCAGGAATAAAAACGTGGTTAAGCACCTCTTGGTGAGCACACAGTGAACACACACATAACACAAACATACTGTTGTGACTACGCTCACACAAAAAAACATTTTTACATACATGAAAAAAGGCTTAACTGTGCCCCATGGAATCGGTAGGGGTACAATATCCTGGTAGATCTGAGAAAAATAGAAGAATGGTTTTTGTTAGCCTTAGCTGTTTTCCTAGATATTTCCCAAAGGCTGGTAAGATAACTAGGAGATTATCCCAGTGCCTGTGCCTCCAAAGACGCTACACATTACACTTACTTGCTGCCGGGATACCACAATCGGTCTCACCTAGGTAAACCCCTCCGGTCCGAATGTTAGTGGACCGAGGGCGGTTCTTGCTCATATATCCTGCTTCCTGGTGTGAGAATAGAAAGAATAGCGCGTGTACACGCGATGGTCGCGTGCTTCACGGGTGCCATCTTGGGTGTATTCCGTGATTCTGGTACAGTTTTTTACAATATTTAACTCATAGGGGCCTCGTTTTCGAGAAGACAAGTATTACCAGATTCGCACACTATGAGTTCACAAAAGTAAAAGTCTCTGGGCAATTGTATAAAATCGGACCTAATTCCTGATATGTGCTAGTTACTATCCATAGGAGCGGGCGCCATCTTGTGTGTACCCTAGGATGTTCCACTATTAAAAACTATTTTTACACACGAGAGGGGTCTCATTTTTTAAAACGATTAATTACTCAATCTCATATTAACAGTTGGTATATTATGAATATCTCCCCTTTTTTTGGTTAAAAAACGATGTATGACCCGTTTTTATAAATTCTTTTAATTCATTAGTAGGGTATTAACACAGTGTTATTCAGACCCTATGGTGTTTTCAAATACTTAAGTTAGGTGGCACTAGTGATAGTAGTTGTTGTTTATCCTTCATGCATATCTGAATGGATGGGTGAATAGATAGTAGTGTTACAACACATCTTCTTCGGCCAGTATCCCAGTACACCTAGACTAAGGTCTGTGCACTCTTTTCTCATTTCATGTTTGTGGGAACCTGCTGTCTGAATGGTTGTCTATGTCAGTTGCCCCCATGGTATGTCATCATTTAGACCCAAGACATGAGACTTAAGCTTGAAGACCCAGCGTTGCCCTTTTTCCAGTAGTTTATTTTCTAGGTCATATTGTGGCTGTAGAGTCTCAAGGACCACCCAGTTGAAGTCGTTTGTGGTGTGTCCCTTTTCTAAGAAATGGGAGGTCATTTTGGTGTTAGAATGTTTGCACCTAAAACTGCTGCGGTCTCCTATCATGCGTGTGCAGACCTTTCTTGTTGTCATTCGTATATAGTGCAGATTGCACGCACACGTGATCATGTAAACCACGCCTTTTGTATTACAATTGGAATATGATCTCATGTCCCAGGTGACCCCATTGTTGAATGTCACTTTCTTAGTTGCCATTGTTAAGTGGCAAACACTACAGTCAGTGCATGGATAGTGACCAACTGGCAATGGATGTAGAAGACGTACTTGTCCCACCTTTTCTCTTGGCCTGGTATGTACCAACAGGTCTTTTAGGTTTCTACCTTTTCGGTGGCTGAACATAGGTAACGCCAAATCTAGGCCCCCGCTGTTGAGGGTCCTCCAATGTTTTTTCACAATCTTTGATACTTTATCAGAAGCCACATTATAAGTGGTGATACAGATCGGTCTCCTATCGCTGTCGCTACTTGGTACAGGAATAGTCTTAGGTTCCAGGAGAGCGTCCTGGTTGTTATTGGACGCTCTCGTCTTTGCTTTCGAGACTATGTGTGAGGGGTAGTTTCTTTGCTGCAGTCTCTTGCTCAGATCCTTAGCTTGTTTCTCGTAATCACATTTCTCTGTACAATTCCGCCTTAGGCGAAAGAACTGCCCAAATGGCAGATTTTCTTTCAATTGTCTTGGGTGAAAGCTTTCGAATTTTAGCAAGCAATTCCTAGCCGTGGGTTTAAAATGTGTGGTGGTTACAAGTTTCCCATTATCTGCTCTTATATTTAGGTCTAGGAAAACCAGTTCTGATCTGCTCTGGGTGGACGTGAACTTAAGGAAGGGGTCCTGCTGGTTTAGCCAATTTAGGAATAGTTCAATTTCACTTTCATCACCCTCCCAGATTAGTAGCACGTCGTCAATATAGCGCTTCCACATATGTATGTGGCCTGAGTGTGGGTTGTCATGAGTCAGGATCTTCTTCTTCTCTAGCTGGTGTACATAGAGGCCTGCCACACTCGGCGCAAATGTGCTGCCCATGCTTCTCCCATGTCTTTGGCGGTACAGGGTATCTTTGAACAGGAAAAAATGATCCGTGAGTGCCAAGCGACAACACTCAAGTACCACATGCCTAGGTGTCTTGTATTGCCAAGTGCTCTCAAAGAGCACTTCCTCAAGAATTTCAAGAGTTTCTTTGTGAGGCAGGCTCGTGTATGGACTTTCTACATCGAGACCCACCAAAATCTGAGTGGTAGGATTGAAGTCCATATCTTTTAATAGACACAGCACTGCCTTAGTATCTTGTAGGTATGTCTCTGTCTTTTGCACAAGAGGTCTCAAGAACGCATCCGCGAACTTGGAAAGGGGCTCCAGGATGGACCCTATCCCAGAGACGATGGGTCTTCCCGGGGGGTTTTCCATCCTTTTATGAATTTTTGGGATCGTATAAAAGTAGGGTACTCTGGGGTTCTTGTTTTCCAGGAAATCCTCTTCCTTCTTAGAAATCCAGTCATTGATAAGGGATTCCTCTATCATGCTGGCGATCTCAACTCTTATCCTTTCAGTTGGGTCACCCACTAGGGGCTCATAGTTTCTTTGATCTGCCAGCAGGCGGATGCACTCACGGTCGTAGTTCTTCGTGTTGAGTACCACTGTAGCACTGCCTTTGTCAGCGGGTTTTATTGTGAGGCTGGTGTCATTTGATAGCTGTTGTATTGCCTCTTTCTCTAGTCTACTAGTGTTATGGAAAGTATTCGATAAACTGGGATCTAAGTCGGTTACATCTTTGAGAACCGCTTTCTCGAATGCAAGGAGCTCAACTGGCAAACTCGCTGCAAGGGGGGTAAACGTGGATTTTCGCTTCAATCCAGTATCGCTTGTGTCCCCTCCAGGTGATGGTCTGTCTTTAAAAAATACTTGCAATTTAATAGTGCGAATAAATTCCTTTAATTCGCAACACAATTTGAACTTGTCCAAAGTAGCCGTTGGGACAAATCCCAGGCCCTTCTCCAACACACTTGTCTGATCCTTTGTCAGGATTTTATCTGAAAGGTTTACCACCAAACTTACTGGTTGCTCGTTGATGGAGCACTCACTGGGCCTTGGCTTCGTGTATGAGCCCGGCCGGTTTCTAGGGGCTGTGCCCATTGTATCTGCTGACCTCTTGTCTTGCCTCTTCCCGGCCTGTTGCCTCTCGGTAAAAAAGACGGCTGTTGATTTCCTACTGACTGAGTATTGTCCCAGTATGGGAAAGGTTGTTGCGGATAAGGATGTTGGAATTGTGGCGGGCCATAGTAAAATTGGGGGGGTGGTTGTGGTCCTGCAAAAGGTGGCCACCCATAGCCTCCTCTGTTTCTCATCCTACCACCTCTAGATCGTTTTGTCCTAGGCTGATTGCGGTTATAGTTGGAGTCTGATGAGTCAGAGCCTGTATCTGAACCCCCGCTGTCTGTGTTGTAGCCAGCATTTCTTCCCAAGGGGACATAGTCTTCTTTGATATAAGGATAAACCTTCTCATGAGAGAACGCTTTTCTGTCTTTGTGAAATTTCACGTATTTGGTGTCTTTTAGCGAGATTTCAAATTCACTCATTGTTTTATTAAGTTCATCTAGTCTCTTCTTGAGCTCAGCTGGTGTCTGGAAAGTTTTTAATTTCACCTCCAGATCTTGAATTTCTATTTTCATATCCTCCGCTAAGGGGGTAGCCGTCTTTACAATTAAGACCAGCCAATCTCGTGTGCAGTGCCAACTGATTAGGGACCAGTCTTTTTTGAAGGCTAAGCCATTTTGGAAGATGAAAGGTTAATTTTTCACAATTAAACACCGTGGAGCTGAGTTTGCCCTTAGGTACTCGCTCATCATGATTCCATGTATAATTGTTTTGACAAGGTTCCGTTTGAGTTCAGTAACCTCATCCCAACGTTGGCTGGCCTCGCTAGTATCCCTATTCGCACTGCCAGTGAGTGGAAGCATAGAAGCTATTATTTGGTGTACCTCAGCCTCGCTGAATGTGAGGCCTGTAACTTCTGTCATGATGATATTTGTGAGTGTGAGGGTGTGCTTGCAATAGTGTGTGCTACAAGAGTGTGTGCTGGAGGAGTGAAAGAAAAGTTTTTACTAATTTTTCTGTTTAGAATTTAAGTAAAAATCTCCCACAGCTGCACGCTGCATAAAATTACATTAACAAAAAGGGAGGTAGAGGGAGAAAGGCTAGGGCTCACCCTCCAAGTATTAATAAGTCACACAATATCTCTGAGGACAGAGATCAAGAACCCAGCCATAGTCTATGACTTTATTCCCAAAACACACAATGGTGTTGGAATAGTGTCAATAGTTCCAAGAAAGGAAAAAATAAAAATAAAAAAAAATAAAAAAAGGGAAAATATATTCCTCTTTTTAGGTGTCCCCTCACTCACCAGGGTTGCCCCACGGTGACATGCTTCATCATAGGGCCATCCCAGCCCTCTATGGACTGGGGCATGCTGCGACTTGCGGAATTACGTAGGAGCACTTACAAAGGACTCTGTGTGGTGCAAGGAATGTGATGTGAAGGAGTGGAGTTCATGTGATAAGTTAAAATTACCTGCCTAGTGAGTTGCAAAAACTTTATTCCGGCTCCTAGGTGGTAAAGCTAAAAATGGGGTAGAAATGGTAGGATACCTAAATTGTGATGGGTTTAGGTGTACCTAACAACTCCTGTCTGCCAACATGTTTCGTGCGCCCCCCTAGCACTTCCTCAGGGCTACACAGGGACCAGCCCTGTGTTCGCCACTGCTTATTTAAAGCCTAATAAGCTATTAAACACAAACTGCTAATAATTAATTCAATGCTGCAAATAAATGAGGCATGCATCTGGTACCTACACAACCAAACTTAATCACGTGGTCCTGTAAGATAAAAGGAAAACAATAGTGATAGTTACGGGGTATCAAGTTCCCCTTGTAATTTCACACGACACACATATTGCATGGACCTTTGAAAATATTGACTGTATTTAATGTGGCCCATTGATGTGAAGACGTTTTTTCAGGAATAAAAACGTGGTTAAGCACCTCTTGGTGAGCACACAGTGAACACACACATAACACAAACATACTGTTGTGACTACGCTCACACAAAAAAACATTTTTACATACATGAAAAAAGGCTTAACTGTGCCCCATGGAATCGGTAGGGGTACAATATCCTGGTAGATCTGAGAAAAATAGAAGAATGGTTTTTGTTAGCCTTAGCTGTTTTCCTAGATATTTCCCAAAGGCTGGTAAGATAACTAGGAGATTATCCCAGTGCCTGTGCCTCCAAAGACGCTACACATTACACTTACTTGCTGCCGGGATACCACAATCGGTCTCACCTAGGTAAACCCCTCCGGTCCGAATGTTAGTGGACCGAGGGCGGTTCTTGCTCATATATCCTGCTTCCTGGTGTGAGAATAGAAAGAATAGCGCGTGTACACGCGATGGTCGCGTGCTTCACGGGTGCCATCTTGGGTGTATTCCGTGATTCTGGTACAGTTTTTTACAATATTTAACTCATAGGGGCCTCGTTTTCGAGAAGACAAGTATTACCAGATTCGCACACTATGAGTTCACAAAAGTAAAAGTCTCTGGGCAATTGTATAAAATCGGACCTAATTCCTGATATGTGCTAGTTACTATCCATAGGAGCGGGCGCCATCTTGTGTGTACCCTAGGATGTTCCACTATTAAAAACTATTTTTACACACGAGAGGGGTCTCATTTTTTAAAACGATTAATTACTCAATCTCATATTAACAGTTGGTATATTATGAATATCTCCCCTTTTTTTGGTTAAAAAACGATGTATGACCCGTTTTTATAAATTCTTTTAATTCATTAGTAGGGTATTAACACAGTGTTATTCAGACCCTATGGTGTTTTCAAATACTTAAGTTAGGTGGCACTAGTGATAGTAGTTGTTGTTTATCCTTCATGCATATCTGAATGGATGGGTGAATAGATAGTAGTGTTACAACACATCTTCTTCGGCCAGTATCCCAGTACACCTAGACTAAGGTCTGTGCACTCTTTTCTCATTTCATGTTTGTGGGAACCTGCTGTCTGAATGGTTGTCTATGTCAGTTGCCCCCATGGTATGTCATCATTTAGACCCAAGACATGAGACTTAAGCTTGAAGACCCAGCGTTGCCCTTTTTCCAGTAGTTTATTTTCTAGGTCATATTGTGGCTGTAGAGTCTCAAGGACCACCCAGTTGAAGTCGTTTGTGGTGTGTCCCTTTTCTAAGAAATGGGAGGTCATTTTGGTGTTAGAATGTTTGCACCTAAAACTGCTGCGGTCTCCTATCATGCGTGTGCAGACCTTTCTTGTTGTCATTCGTATATAGTGCAGATTGCACGCACACGTGATCATGTAAACCACGCCTTTTGTATTACAATTGGAATATGATCTCATGTCCCAGGTGACCCCATTGTTGAATGTCACTTTCTTAGTTGCCATTGTTAAGTGGCAAACACTACAGTCAGTGCATGGATAGTGACCAACTGGCAATGGATGTAGAAGACGTACTTGTCCCACCTTTTCTCTTGGCCTGGTATGTACCAACAGGTCTTTTAGGTTTCTACCTTTTCGGTGGCTGAACATAGGTAACGCCAAATCTAGGCCCCCGCTGTTGAGGGTCCTCCAATGTTTTTTCACAATCTTTGATACTTTATCAGAAGCCACATTATAAGTGGTGATACAGATCGGTCTCCTATCGCTGTCGCTACTTGGTACAGGAATAGTCTTAGGTTCCAGGAGAGCGTCCTGGTTGTTATTGGACGCTCTCGTCTTTGCTTTCGAGACTATGTGTGAGGGGTAGTTTCTTTGCTGCAGTCTCTTGCTCAGATCCTTAGCTTGTTTCTCGTAATCACATTTCTCTGTACAATTTCGCCTTAGGCGAAAGAACTGCCCAAATGGCAGATTTTCTTTCAATTGTCTTGGGTGAAAGCTTTCGAATTTTAGCAAGCAATTCCTAGCCGTGGGTTTAAAATGTGTGGTGGTTACAAGTTTCCCATTATCTGCTCTTATATTTAGGTCTAGGAAAACCAGTTCTGATCTGCTCTGGGTGGACGTGAACTTAAGGAAGGGGTCCTGCTGGTTTAGCCAATTTAGGAATAGTTCAATTTCACTTTCATCACCCTCCCAGATTAGTAGCACGTCGTCAATATAGCGCTTCCACATATGTATGTGGCCTGAGTGTGGGTTGTCATGAGTCAGGATCTTCTTCTTCTCTAGCTGGTGTACATAGAGGCCTGCCACACTCGGCGCAAATGTGCTGCCCATGCTTCTCCCATGTCTTTGGCGGTACAGGGTATCTTTGAACAGGAAAAAATTATCCGTGAGTGCCAGGCGACAACACTCAAGTACCACATGCCTAGGTGTCTTGTATTGCCAAGTGCTCTCAAAGAGCACTTCCTCAAGAATTTCAAGAGTTTCTTTGTGAGGCAGGCTCGTGTATAGACTTTCTACATCAAGACCCACCAAAATCTGAGTGGTGGGATTGAAGTCCAGATCTTTTAATAGACACAGCACTGCCTTAGTATCTTGTAGGTATGTCTCTGTCTTTTGCACAAGAGGTCTCAAGAACGCATCCGCGAACTTGGAAAGGGGCTCCAGGATGGACCCTATCCCAGAGACGATGGGTCTTCCCAGGGGGTTTTCCATCCTTTTATGAATTTTTGGGATCGTATAAAAGTAGGGTACTCTGGAGTTCTTGTTTTCCAGGAAATCCTCTTCCTTCTTAGAAATCCAGTCATTGATAAGGGATTCCTCTATCATGCTGGCGATCTCAACTCTTATCCTTTCAGTTGGGTCACCCGCTAGGGGCTCATAGTTTCTTTGATCTGCCAGCAGGCGGATGCACTCACGATCGTAGTTCTTCGTGTTGAGTACCACTGTAGCACCGCCTTTGTCGGCGGGTTTTATTGTGAGGCTGGTGTCATTTGATAGCTGTTGTATTGCCTCTTTCTCTAGTCTACTAGTGTTATGGAAAGTATTCGATAAACTGGGATCTAAGTCGGTTACATCTTTGAGAACCGCTTTCTCGAATGCAAGGAGCTCAACTGGCAAACTCGCAGCAGGGGGGGTAAACGTGGATTTTCGCTTCAATCCAGTATCGCTTGTGTCCCCTCCAGGTGATGGTCTGTCTTTAAAAAATACTTGCAATTTAATAGTGCGAATAAATTCCTTTAATTCGCAACACAATTTGAACTTGTCCAAAGTAGCCGTTGGGACAAATCCCAGGCCCTTCTCCAACACACTTGTCTGATCCTTTGTCAGGATTTTATCTGAAAGGTTTACCACCAAACTTACTGGTTGCTCGTTGATGGAGCACTCACTGGGCCTTGGCTTCGTGTATGAGCCCGGCCGGTTTCTAGGGGCTGTGCCCATTGTATCTGCTGACCTCTTGTCTTGCCTCTTCCCGGCCTGTTGCCTCTCGGTAAAAAAGACGGCTGTTGATTTCCTACTGACTGAGTATTGTCCCAGTATGGGAAAGGTTGTTGCGGATAAGGATGTTGGAATTGTGGCGGGCCATAGTAAAATTGGGGGGGTGGTGGTGGTCCTGCAAAAGGTGGCCACCCATAGCCTCCTCTGTTTCTCATCCTACCACCTCTAGATCGTTTTGTCCTAGGCTGATTGCGGTTATAGTTGGAGTCTGATGAGTCAGAGCCTGTATCTGAACCCCCGCTGTCTGTGTTGTAGCCAGCATTTCTTCCCAAGGGGACATAGTCTTCTTTGATATAAGGATAAACCTTCTCATGAGAGAACGCTTTTCTGTCTTTGTGAAATTTCACGTATTTGGTGTCTTTTAGCGAGATTTCAAATTCACTCATTGTTTTATTAAGTTCATCTAGTCTCTTCTTGAGCTCAGCTGGTGTCTGGAAAGTTTTTAATTTCACCTCCAGATCTTGAATTTCTATTTTCATATCCTCTGCTAAGGGGGTAGCCGTCTTTACAATTAAGACCAGCCAATCTCGTGTGCAGTGCCAACTGATTAGGGACCAGTCTTTTTTGAAGGCTAAGCCATTTTGGAAGATGAAAGGTTAATTTTTCACAATTAAACACCGTGGAGCTGAGTTTGCCCTTAGGTACTCGCTCATCATGATTCCATGTATAATTGTTTTGTCAAGGTTCCGTTTGAGTTCAGTAACCTCATCCCAACGTTGGCTGGCCTCGCTAGTATCCCTATTCGCACTGCCAGTGAATGGAAGCATAGAAGGTATTATTTGGTCTACCTCAGCCTCGCTGAATGTGAGGCCTGTAACTTCTGTCATGATGATATTTGTGAGTGTGAGGGTGTGCTTGCAATAGTGTGTGCTACAAGAGTGTGTGCTGGAGGAGTGAAAAAAAAGTTTTTACTAATTTTTCTGTTTAGAATTTAAGTAAAAATCTCCCACAGCTGCACGCTGCATAAAATTACATTAACAAAAAGGGAGGTAGAGGGAGAAAGGCTAGGGCTCACCCTTCAAGTATTAATAAGTCACACAAGATCTCTGAGGACAGAGAACAAGAACCCAGCCGTGGTCTATGACTTTATTCCCAAAACACACAATGGTGTTGGAATAGTGTCAATAGTTCCAAGAAAGGAAAAAATAAAAATAAAAAAATAAAAAAAGGGAAAATATATTCCTCTTTTTAGGTGTCCCCTCACTCACCAGGGTTGCCCCACGGTGACATGCTTCATCATAGGGCCATCCCAGCCCTCTATGGACTGGGGCATGCTGCGACTTGCGGAATTACGTAGGAGCACTTACAAAGGACTCTGTGTGGTGCAAGGAATGTGATGTGAAGGAGTGGAGTTCATGTGATAAGTTAAAATTACCTGCCTAGTGAGTTGCAAAAACTTTATTCCGGCTCCTAGGTGGTAAAGCTAAAAATGGGGTAGAAATGGTAGGATACCTAAATTGTGATGGGTTTAGGTGTACCTAACAACTCCTGTCTGCCAACATGTTTCGTGCGCCCCCCTAGCACTTCCTCAGGGCTACACAGGGACCAGCCCTGTGTTCGCCACTGCTTATTTAAAGCCTAATAAGCTATTAAACACAAACTGATAATAATTAATTCAATGCTGCAAATAAATGAGGCATGCATCTGGTACCTACGCAACCAAACTTAATCACGTGGTCCTGTAAGATAAAAGGAAAACAATAGTGATAGTTACGGGGTATCAAGTTCCCCTTGTAATTTCACACGACACACATATTGCATGGACCTTTGAAAATATTGACTGTATTTAATGTGGCCCATTGATGTGAAGACGTTTTTTCAGGAATAAAAACGTGGTTAAGCACCTCTTGGTGAGCACACAGTGAACACACACATAACACAAACATACTGTTGTGACTACGCTCACACAAAAAACATTTTTACATACATGAAAAAAGGCTTAACTGTGCCCCATGGAATCGGTAGGGGTACAATATCCTGGTAGATCTGAGAAAAATAGAAGAATGGTTTTTGTTAGCCTTAGCTGTTTTCCTAGATATTTCCCAAAGGCTGGTAAGATAACTAGGAGATTATCCCAGTGCCTGTGCCTCCAAAGACGCTACACAATACACTTACTTGCTGCCGGGATACCACAATCGGTCTCACCTAGGTAAACCCCTCCGGTCCGAATGTTAGTGGACCGAGGGCGGTTCTTGCTCATATATCCTGCTTCCTGGTGTGAGAATAGAAAGAATAGCGCGTGCTTCACGGGTGCCATCTTGGGTGTATTCCGTGATTCTGGTACAGTTTTTTACAATATTTAACTCATAGGGGCCTCGTTTTCGAGAAGACAAGTATTACCAGATTCGCACACTATGAGTTCACAAAAGTAAAAGTCTCTGGGCAATTGTATAAAATCTGACCTAATTCCTGATATGTGCTAGTTACTATCCATAGGAGCGGGCGCCATCTTGTGTGTACCCTAGGATGTTCCACTATTAAAAACTATTTTTACACACGAGAGGGGTCTCATTTTTGAAAACGATTAATTACTCAATCTCATATTAACAGTTGGTATATTATGAATATCTCCCCTTTTTTTGGTTAAAAAACGATGTATGACCCGTTTTTAAAAATTCGTTTAATTCATTAGTAGGGTATTAACACAGTGTTATTCAGACCCTATGGTGTTTTCAAATACTTGAGTTAGGTGGCACTAGTGACAGTAGTTGTTGTTTATCCTTCATGCATATCTGCGCGGACGAACTCGCCCCTCTGAGGACCCCGCCCAGCAGACCCGGCAGCAAGAATGCACCGTGGTTCACCGTCGAACTCAAGAGCTCCAAGAAGAACTGCCGAACCCTCGAGAAAGTCTGGAGAAGGGAACCTACACCGGACAACAGGACCTCCTTCAAGCTTGCCACCCGGAAGCACCACCAGCTGATCCGCGCCGCCAAGAAAACAGCATTCAAGGATCGGTTGGACAACAACGCACACAACAGCAAGGAACTCTTCAACATCGTGAAAGAGCTCTCCAACCCCAGCGCAGGAAACAACGACATCACCCCATCGCAAGACCTCTGCAACTCCCTCGCTTCATACTTCCACAACAAGATCGCGGACATACACAACAGCTTCAACAACCAACCAACGCACACCATGACCGAACAACCACCCCCCACCACCACCCTCCACGCCTGGACCCCGATCAGCACCGAAGACACCATCCGCACGATAAACTCCATCCACTCCGGATCACCGACCGACCCCTGCCCTCACCACGTCTTCAACAAGGCCGACGCTGTCATCGCACCCCACCTGCGAGACATCATCAACACATCCTTCGACACCGCCACCTTCCCTGAGAGCTGGAAACACGCCGAACTCAGCGCTCTACTCAAGAAACCAACAGCGGACCCCACCGAACTCAAGAACTACCGCCCCATCTCGCTCCTCCCGTTTCCTGCGAAAGTCATCGAGAAGACCGTCAACAAGCAGATGGCCGCCTTCCTCGAGACGAACGGATCCCTCGACCCCTCACAGTCCGGCTTCCGAGCCAATCACAGCACCGAGACCGCCCTCATCGCCGCCACCGATGACATCCGAGCCCTGATGGACAACGGAGATACAGCGGCCCTCATCCTCCTAGACCTCTCCGCGGCATTCGACACGGTCTGCCACCGCACCCTAGTACAGCGCCTCAGCAACATCGGAATCCAGGACAAGGCGCTGGAATGGATCATCTCCTTCCTCGACGGAAGAACACAGAGAGTCCGCCTACCACCGTACAAGTCAGAGGCCTCCGAAGTCATCTGCGGCGTCCCTCAAGGATCATCTCTGAGCCCCACCCTCTTCAACGTCTACATGAGCCCCCTCGCGGCCATCGTACGCAAACACAACCTCAGCATAATCTCCTACGCCGACGACACCCAGCTGATCCTCTCCCTGACCAACGACCCCGCCTCCGCCAGAGCCAACCTGCACGAAGGGATGAAAGAGGTAGCCGAGTGGATGACGACCAGCCGCCTGAAACTGAACTCTGACAAGACGGAGGTCCTCATCCTGGGCTCTTCACCCTCCGCCTGGGACGACTCCTGGTGGCCTCCCGCCCTGGGCACCGCACCCAAACCGACAGACCATGCACGCAACCTGGGCTTCATCCTGGACTCCTCCCTCTCCATGACCAGGCAAGTCAACAACGTCTCCTCGGCGTGCTTCAACATCCTACGCATGCTACGGAAGATCTTCTGGTGGATCCCCACCGAGACCAGGAAGACCGTCACCCAGGCCCTCGTCACCAGCCGACTGGACTACGGCAACGCCCTCTACGCCGGTACCACCGCCAAGACCCAGAAGAGACTCCAGCGGATCCAGAACGCCTCAGCCAGACTCATCCTCGACATCCCACGAACCAGCCACATCACCGGACACCTGAGAGACCTTCACTGGCTCCCCGTCAACAAAAGAATCACCTTCCGCCTCCTCACCCACGCACACAAAGCCCTACACGACCAAGGCCCGAGCTACCTCAACAGCCGGATCAACTTCTACGCTCCCAAACGCCACCTCCGATCAGCCAACCACGCCCTCGCCGCCGTCCCCCGCATCCGAAGAGCGACTACAGGAGGAAGGTCCTTCTCCTACCTGGCCGCCAAGACCTGGAACTCCCTCCCGACCGACCTGCGCCTGACCCAAGACCACCTCTCCTTCAGGAAGAAGCTGAAGACCTGGCTGTTCGAGCAGTAGCGGCACCCCCCCCCCCCAGCGCCTTGAGACCCTACGGGTATGTAGCGCGCTCTATAAGTGTCATTGATTGATTGATTGATTGAATGGATGGGTGAATAGATAGTAGTGTTACAACACATCTTCTTTGGCCAGTATCCCAGTACACCTAGACTAAGGTCTGTGCACTCTTTTCTCATTTCATGTTTGTGGGAACCTGCTGTCTGAATGGTTGTCTATGTCAGTTGCTCCCATGGTATGTCATCATTTAGACCCAAACTATATTAGCAAACAAGGACCCCCTGATACGGATAGTTATCCTGGGACAGGGTAAACAATATATGTGAAATTACAATCCCAGGCATATATTAAGACAACAACCAATAGATAGAACAAAACAAACTAGTGCAGTTTCAAAACATATACATATTTAATTTGATTTAAAAAGATTCAGTAAAAGAACAGTACATTGATCAAAATTGATAAAAAGTTCTATAATGATACATTTGTATTCATAGGAAAATTTAATTAAAAAGGAGGTTAGGTGGCATCCGGTCGACGCGTTTCGGCATATTCTATGCCTTCATCGGGACTTAAACCATCCAATTTCTGTAAAAAAGATTATAACAATGATTTACTTGTTATATCTTCTATCAATGAGTGATACAACTGAACTAGTTCTGATTCGTCATAACATTCTATTGGTATAGACATTCACAAAAATGATGTATCGCCATATATACAAATATTTCACACCTATGCACATACAGGTTTTAATACCCAAAGCCTCTCTTTACTATGTACAGGCAAACACAAAGATGTAATACTCAGAATTAGATTGTTTAACAAGATACAAAAGTTTATACATTTTTGTCAAAGACATCCTTATATATCATTTTGTTATTAGTCAAAGAAGTCTCGTTGATCAGATCTAGTAGCTCAAAAGGTGAGTGTCATCCAAATGACTAGTCTGTCTCAGCATATCAATGGCTTTGTGTTTGCTTAAGGCTTTTACTAAAACATAGATCCTTATCGTTTCATAGGTACACAAGAAGTTATATAGAGAAGAATATTAGAAAAATGAAGTGAGAAAGATTGGAAAATAGAGAAAGCCCATTTTTGTTGTACTATTTCGGTTAAGATCCCTATTCTAAAAAGATTCCATCCCAGATATAAGTACCAGTTAGCTACGATTTTATAGAGGCAACTTATTCTGAAGCTCTAATTCGTAGGCCCAAGTTCCTTACCTAAATTTGTACCAAGGTACAAGGCCAGTGCTGTTCTCTAATTATTTTAACTGTAGGGCGGCTGTATGGGAACTGCATCCACGGCTTCAAGACTGAGTGATTTGTTTAAAATCTTCTGAGAGGACCAAAAGAAATAAAATAAAATATAAGGGTAAGACATGGGTAGAAAAACAAACCTTTTTATCCTACCAATCTAGTTCCCTTGTTTAGAGCCTACATTGCTACGATAAGAGGATTACACATAGATGCTCACCTTTTATTTCTGTTTGATGTTCATTTAGCGCTTCTTTAGCCTAGGTTTCTTGCTAAAATATGGACAGGTCACGATATCCTATTCATCAAAAAAACAGTCACTATAATATACACCCACATTAATGCTTATTTGGTATGAGACAAGGACATATTATTCATTTTCTTACCCTTAGAGGATTATTTAATGTCCTTCTACTGGGGTCTTTTAAAACGATTGCAGGTAACGTGACAAGGCCTCCGGTGTGTTGAATAGAGTCCTAACAATAACACACCAAACAAAATCAGCCGGGGTTCTATAATGATGTTTCATCGAAAAGTTTATGCGTGATCAATTTATATTTACCACTTACCTAAATATTTTTAGGTGATGATATTGTGTGGTGCCAATTCATTCACATAATTTGAGCTAGAAAACTTGTTTAAAGTAAGGTCGTCCTGTGTTATTTTATTCCGTTTCTATAACCGATATAGGCTCCTGGTAAGAGAGAGAGGAGAGCAGCCTGTTAATATATCAGTTTAAAACCAAAGTCCTTCACTGGCTCGCTTTAATGGCGTTTATCTAATCTTAAAACAGAAACGCCACTCAACGCGCCACCGATTGCTCGAACAATTTAAAGTGGCACACCTTGTTACATTCACGCGCCGCTGTTTACCTAGTTCAAGAGAGCCGCTGATTCGTACGTCGTGGACTACTACACTTGCGATTCAGTCCTGAGTTTACTGCTGATACGTCGTGATATTTCGCTTTGATAGGTCTCTCAATGCACGTAACTCCTAGTAAGAAAGGTGCAAACTTTTAATATTACCCGAATTTCTAACAAAAGACTACATACAAGTCTATTTAAACGCTACATGGCCCGTGCGGTTTCCTACCTTAAGTTTGCACAAGGACGCCAACAATTCCGGATACAGTGCCGATGTGTCAGATCTTTCAGAAAGAACAGCCCTGATTTGAAATTCGGAAGTCCTTTTATAAGAATCGATGTCATTGGTTAAGGAAAAATCTAGGTTTCTTAAAGGGACAGGCCCTATTTACATGCAAACTGAGTTTAAGGGATTTTCACAAAATTGCATTTTGCCAAGGCAGCTCCTGATTAAGACCGTGACTAAAGGTCTTAAGAGAGAAAATCCAAAAGACTTCCCGTCTTTTTCTAATCTTCTCTCCTCCCTTAGTGTTCGGTACTTGTATTTTCTCTAAAATGCGCCAACGTATCTCTGATGGGGCATGATTGAAATCCGAGAAATGAGTAGCAAGTGGGGCAGTCAATTTCTTAGTTTTGATTGCCGATCTATGTTCGGTCAATCTGACTTTGATGGTTCTTGCAGTCTCGCCCACATATCCTAAGTTACAAGGACACATGAGCAAATAAATAACATTGCTGGTGTTACATGTCCATAATTCATTTGCTACAATGTCATATCCATTCAATTGGAAAGTCTGCCCTGGTATGATACCGTCACAAGAGTGACAGGAGCCACATCTTGAGGTACCCCGTATTGGGTTTGCTCCCTGTATAGATTTTTGTACAAACGGGATTTTCTCAGAGGTGCCCGTGTATCTTGATCTGACTACAAAGTCCTTTAAATTCTTGTTCCTCCGATGGGCATACATTGGTTTTTGGAGTTTTGGGGCAGATGGTTCTAAATTCAGAAGGTGCCAGTTGGCATTGACTATTTGCCTGATCGTCGCATTTAGTGTTGAGTGTCGTGTAACACACACTAATTTAGGTTCCTTGGTTTCTTTATTTGATTTCAAAAGAGCATCACGGTCATAGTATCGGGCCCTCTTATAAGCTTCACGTACCAGACGGTGAGGGTATCCTCTATCCAGGAATTTTTGCTTCATCTCAACAGACTGACTATCATAGTCCTTGATGTTTGTGCAGTTCCGTCTCACCCTAAGGAACTGAGAGAAAGGAATACCATCCTTCTGGCTCCTGGGGTGGTAACTTGAAAAATGAAGCAAGGTGTTTCTTGATGTGGGCTTCGAGTATAGATCTACTTCCAAAGTATTGTTTCTATTCCGGATATATATATCCAGGAATTCGACCTCAGAGGTGTGGACATGGGCCGTAAAACGAAGATTTTCGTCCGCAAGGTTGACCCACTCCAAAAATTCTCCAAGAGTCTGTTCCCCACTGGTCCAGATAAAAAAGATGTCATCAATGAACCTATACCAGTGGGAAACAGACTCATAGAAAGGTGCCATCTCATTATGTATATTCCGTGCCTCGAAAAGAGCCATGTATATATTAGCTATGGACGGAGCCATGGCTGCCCCCATGCTCACGCCCTTTGTCTGTTGATACATGCGGTCACCAAACTGGAAGACATTTTCCTGCAATACTATAGACAGACATTCATAGATAAACTGCCTGTTGCAGGGTATCTTGTGTAAGTCTACAAACCACATAGTGGCATCTAAAGCTCCTTTCTGTGGGATGTTACTGTATAACGCTTCAACGTCAAGCGTGACTAGAAGGTCCCTATTACCATTGAATTGGAGATTTTCCACTCTCGCAATCATTTCTCCTGTATCTTTAATATAAGATGGAGATAGGGGTATGTAGGGTCTCAATATATTGTCTATATACTTAGAAAGTGCTTCAGTCGGGGTGCCAATGGTTGATACTATGGGTCGATAAGGTGGGTTACTCTGGTCCTTGTGCATTTTAGGAAGGCCATAAATGCATGCTAATTTACCTTGTGAGTTGTTCAAAAATTCATACTCTTTTTTATTTATTATGTCCTCATCCAGTGCTTTCTTTGTTACCTGTTGAATCTTCCTGACTAACCTATTTGTTGGATCATTCCTAACTTCTTTATAGAACAAGGGATCATTCAACATTCTTAGCATATTTTCCTCATATTTGTTGGAATCAATCAAAACAATGCCACCTCCCTTATCGCTGCTCTTTATTATTAGCGATTTATTGTTTTTCAAACTGAGTAAGGAGTCATGTTCCTTCTTAGAGATGTTATATTTTGATTTAGGAACATATCTCAAGGCCTGATCTAATTTTGTTAGTACAACTTTTTCGAACATCTCCATCTCCGGACCAAGTTGGTCCAGTGACGGTGTGAAGGTGGAGGGCAAGGCTACAATATTGTTTGAAATATTATCATTTTCTAATTCGGTCTTATCCATAAAAAATTTTTTTTTAGTCTTATTTTCCTGAAGAAGGAATGTATATCTCTGTAAAGTTCAAATAAGTTTACATTAGCGTGTGGGACAAACGTTAAACCTTTTGAAAGTAAGGATATATCTGAGGCTTCTAGGTTATGTTTTGAAAGGTTAAAAATCGGTATCATATCCATTGCCTCTGGTATTGCCTGCTGCGTGTTTCCAGGTAGTGCTGGGGCTGTGCTTCCATGGGATGCTGGTAAGTTTGATGTCCCCGGGATGACGGTTGAAAGCGTACTCTCTGCCGTCCCCGCCTCGCTCCTCGGTACCCTAAAAAAGGCTGGCGTTGATTTCTACGGCCATTCTGAGGATTGTAATGACCATCCTCCTGATAATTTTGTTCATTTTCGGATTCAGGGTCTGAGGAGTCAGAAAAATTATTTACTCTCTGTTGATTGTAGCCCCCTTCTCCCTGCTGATTGTCAGGTTTATAGAAATTATCTCCTAAGTAAGGGTATGCTCTTTCTATGGTGTAATATCTTTTATCCTTTGTGAATTTCTCTTCTTTTCTTTTTGTGAGATATTCTGCAAAGGATAAGATATCCCTATTGAGGGATTCCAATTGTTTATCAGCATCCACTAATACCGTGGAGGTTTTAATTTTATTTTCTAAATCCTCTATTTCTTTTTTTATATCTGAGGCTATCTCCTTAGAGGTGGAAATTATTAAAATCATTAAATCCCTAGAGCACCTACTAGCTATCATGCTCCACTTATGTAGGAAAGATTTTACATCTACAAATAATCCCGGGATGTTCCTAACCCGTAGTCCTAAAGGGATGATGGCAGCTTTTAAATAGTTCAACATAAAGTCTCCGTGAGCTTCAATCCTTATTAATTTCTTTTTCAGGTTTGACAGTTTTAGTAAGTCACTGTTACTTTGTGGTTTTGACATAAAATTAGAAGTAGAGCCGGTTGGTACAGTATTACCGACCAAAAAAGCAAAATCCTCATCCGTAAAACCAAATGTTTCTAAATGGGCCATTCGAAATTTAAGAGAGAGGTTGGTGATGGAAGAGAAAAGGAGGGTATACACAGAACTAATGAGAGAAACCACAGTTAGAAGTGCATAGGTGTAAAGAGGCGATAAAATAATATAAAGGTTAAAGAACAGTCCCACACGGATAACCGTGGGTAAAACTATATTAGCAAACAAGGACCCCCTGATACGGATAGTTATCCTGGGACAGGGTAAACAATATATGTGAAATTACAATCCCAGGCATATATTAAGACAACAACCAATAGATAGAACAAAACAAACTAGTGCAGTTTCAAAACATATACATATTTAATTTGATTTAAAAAGATTCAGTAAAAGAACAGTACATTGATCAAAATTGATAAAAAGTTCTATAATGATACATTTGTATTCATAGGAAAATTTAATTAAAAAGGAGGTTAGGTGGCATCCGGTCGACGCGTTTCGGCATATTCTATGCCTTCATCGGGACTTAAACCATCCAATTTCTGTAAAAAAGATTATAACAATGATTTACTTGTTATATCTTCTATCAATGAGTGATACAACTGAACTAGTTCTGATTCGTCATAACATTCTATTGGTATAGACATTCACAAAAATGATGTATCGCCATATATACAAATATTTCACACCTATGCACATACAGGTTTTAATACCCAAAGCCTCTCTTTACTATGTACAGGCAAACACAAAGATGTAATACTCAGAATTAGATTGTTTAACAAGATACAAAAGTTTATACATTTTTGTCAAAGACATCCTTATATATCATTTTGTTATTAGTCAAAGAAGTCTCGTTGATCAGATCTAGTAGCTCAAAAGGTGAGTGTCATCCAAATGACTAGTCTGTCTCAGCATATCAATGGCTTTGTGTTTGCTTAAGGCTTTTACTAAAACATAGATCCTTATCGTTTCATAGGTACACAAGAAGTTATATAGAGAAGAATATTAGAAAAATGAAGTGAGAAAGATTGGAAAATAGAGAAAGCCCATTTTTGTTGTACTATTTCGGTTAAGATCCCTATTCTAAAAAGATTCCATCCCAGATATAAGTACCAGTTAGCTACGATTTTATAGAGGCAACTTATTCTGCAGCTCTAATTCGTAGGCCCAAGTTCCTTACCTAAATTTGTACCAAGGTACAAGGCCAGTGCTGTTCTCTAATTATTTTAACTGTAGGGCGGCTGTATGGGAACTGCATCCACGGCTTCAAGACTGAGTGATTTGTTTAAAATCTTCTGAGAGGACCAAAAGAAATAAAATAAAATATAAGGGTAAGACATGGGTAGAAAAACAAACCTTTTTATCCTACCAATCTAGTTCCCTTGTTTAGAGCCTACATTGCTACGATAAGAGGATTACACATAGATGCTCACCTTTTATTTCTGTTTGATGTTCATTTAGCGCTTCTTTAGCCTAGGTTTCTTGCTAAAATATGGACAGGTCACGATATCCTATTCATCAAAAAAACAGTCACTATAATATACACCCACATTAATGCTTATTTGGTATGAGACAAGGACATATTATTCATTTTCTTACCCTTAGAGGATTATTTAATGTCCTTCTACTGGGGTCTTTTAAAACGATTGCAGGTAACGTGACAAGGCCTCCGGTGTGTTGAATAGAGTCCTAACAATAACACACCAAACAAAATCAGCCGGGGTTCTATAATGATGTTTCATCGAAAAGTTTATGCGTGATCAATTTATATTTACCACTTACCTAAATATTTTTAGGTGATGATATTGTGTGGTGCCAATTCATTCACATAATTTGAGCTAGAAAACTTGTTTAAAGTAAGGTCGTCCTGTGTTATTTTATTCCGTTTCTATAACCGATATAGGCTCCTGGTAAGAGAGAGAGGAGAGCAGCCTGTTAATATATCAGTTTAAAAACAAAGTCCTTCACTGGCTCGCTTTAATGGCGTTTATCTAATCTTAAAACAGAAACGCCACTCAACGCGCCACCGATTGCTCGAACAATTTAAAGTGGCACACCTTGTTACATTCACGCGCCGCTGTTTACCTAGTTCAAGAGAGCCGCTGATTCGTACGTCGTGGACTACTACACTTGCGATTCAGTCCTGAGTTTACTGCTGATACGTCGTGATGTCTTACCCTTATATTTTATTTTATTTCTTTTGGTCCTCTCAGAAGATTTTAAACAAATCACTCAGTCTTGAAGCCGTGGATGCAGTTCCCATACAGCCGCCCTACAGTTAAAATAATTAGAGAACAGCACTGGCCTTGTACCTTGGTACAAATTTAGGTAAGGAACTTGGGCCTACGAATTAGAGCTGCAGAATAAGTTGCCTCTATAAAATCGTAGCTAACTGGTACTTATATCTGGGATGGAATCTTTTTAGAATAGGGATCTTAACCGAAATAGTACAACAAAAATGGGCTTTCTCTATTTTCCAATCTTTCTCACTTCATTTTTCTAATATTCTTCTCTATATAACTTCTTGTGTACCTATGAAACGATAAGGATCTATGTTTTAGTAAAAGCCTTAAGCAAACACAAAGCCATTGATATGCTGAGACAGACTAGTCATTTGGATGACACTCACCTTTTGAGCTACTAGATCTGATCAACGAGACTTCTTTGACTAATAACAAAATGATATATAAGGATGTCTTTGACAAAAATGTATAAACTTTTGTATCTTGTTAAACAATCTAATTCTGAGTATTACATCTTTGTGTTTGCCTGTACATAGTAAAGAGAGGCTTTGGGTATTAAAACCTGTATGTGCATAGGTGTGAAATATTTGTATATATGGCGATACATCATTTTTGTGAATGTCTATACCAATAGAATGTTATGACGAATCAGAACTAGTTCAGTTGTATCACTCATTGATAGAAGATATAACAAGTAAATCATTGTTATAATCTTTTTTACAGAAATTGGATGGTTTAAGTCCCGATGAAGGCATAGAATATGCCGAAACGCGTCGACCGGATGCCACCTAACCTCCTTTTTAATTAAATTTTCCTATGAATACAAATGTATCATTATAGAACTTTTTATCAATTTTGATCAATGTACTGTTCTTTTACTGAATCTTTTTAAATCAAATTAAATATGTATATGTTTTGAAACTGCACTAGTTTGTTTTGTTCTATCTATTGGTTGTTGTCTTAATATATGCCTGGGATTGTAATTTCACATATATTGTTTACCCTGTCCCAGGATAACTATCCGTATCAGGGGGTCCTTGTTTGCTAATATAGTTTTACCCACGGTTATCCGTGTGGGACTGTTCTTTAACCTTTATATTATTTTATCGCCTCTTTACACCTATGCACTTCTAACTGTGGTTTCTCTCATTAGTTCTGTGTATACCCTCCTTTTCTCTTCCATCACCAACCTCTCTCTTAAATTTCGAATGGCCCATTTAGAAACATTTGGTTTTACGGATGAGGATTTTGCTTTTTTGGTCGGTAATACTGTACCAACCGGCTCTACTTCTAATTTTATGTCAAAACCACAAAGTAACAGTGACTTACTAAAACTGTCAAACCTGAAAAAGAAATTAATAAGGATTGAAGCTCACGGAGACTTTATGTTGAACTATTTAAAAGCTGCCATCATCCCTTTAGGACTACGGGTTAGGAACATCCCGGGATTATTTGTAGATGTAAAATCTTTCCTACATAAGTGGAGCATGATAGCTAGTAGGTGCTCTAGGGATTTAATGATTTTAATAATTTCCACCTCTAAGGAGATAGCCTCAGATATAAAAAAAGAAATAGAGGATTTAGAAAATAAAATTAAAACCTCCACGGTATTAGTGGATGCTGATAAACAATTGGAATCCCTCAATAGGGATATCTTATCCTTTGCAGAATATCTCACAAAAAGAAAAGAAGAGAAATTCACAAAGGATAAAAGATATTACACCATAGAAAGAGCATACCCTTACTTAGGAGATAATTTCTATAAACCTGACAATCAGCAGGGAGAAGGGGGCTACAATCAACAGAGAGTAAATAATTTTTCTGACTCCTCAGACCCTGAATCCGAAAATGAACAAAATTATCAGGAGGATGGTCATTACAATCCTCAGAATGGCCGTAGAAATCAACGCCAGCCTTTTTTAGGGTACCGAGGAGCGAGGCGGGGACGGCAGAGAGTACGCTTTCAACCGTCATCCCGGGGACATCAAACTTACCAGCATCCCATGGAAGCACAGCCCCAGCACTACCTGGAAACACGCAGCAGGCAATACCAGAGGCAATGGATATGATACCGATTTTTAACCTTTCAAAACATAACCTAGAAGCCTCAGATATATCCTTACTTTCAAAAGGTTTAACGTTTGTCCCACACGCTAATGTAAACTTATTTGAACTTTACAGAGATATACATTCCTTCTTTAGGAAAATAAGACTAAAAAAATTTTTTATGGATAAGACCGAATTAGAAAATGATAATATTTCAAACAATATTGTAGCCTTGCCCTCCACCTTCACACCGTCACTGGACCAACTTGGTCCGGAGATGGAGATGTTCGAAAAAGTTGTACTAACAAAATTAGATCAGGCCTTGAGATATGTTCCTAAATCAAAATATAACATCTCTAAGAAGGAACATGACTCCTTACTCAGTTTGAAAAACAATAAATCGCTAATAATAAAGAGCAGCGATAAGGGAGGTGGCATTGTTTTGATTGATTCCAACAAATATGAGGAAAATATGCTAAGAATGTTGAATGATCCCTTGTTCTATAAAGAAGTTAGGAATGATCCAACAAATAGGTTAGTCAGGAAGATTCAACAGGTAACAAAGAAAGCACTGGATGAGGACATAATAAATAAAAAAGAGTATGAATTTTTGAACAACTCACAAGGTAAATTAGCATGCATTTATGGCCTTCCTAAAATGCACAAGGACCAGAGTAACCCACCTTATCGACCCATAGTATCAACCATTGGCACCCCGACTGAAGCACTTTCTAAGTATATAGACAATATATTGAGACCCTACATACCCCTATCTCCATCTTATATTAAAGATACAGGAGAAATGATTGCGAGAGTGGAAAATCTCCAATTCAATGGTAATAGGGACCTTCTAGTCACGCTTGACGTTGAAGCGTTATACAGTAACATCCCACAGAAAGGAGCTTTAGATGCCACTATGTGGTTTGTAGACTTACACAAGATACCCTGCAACAGGCAGTTTATCTATGAATGTCTGTCTATAGTATTGCAGGAAAATGTCTTCCAGTTTGGTGACCGCATGTATCAACAGACAAAGGGCGTGAGCATGGGGGCAGCCATGGCTCCGTCCATAGCTAATATATACATGGCTCTTTTCGAGGCACGGAATATACATAATGAGATGGCACCTTTCTATGAGTCTGTTTCCCACTGGTATAGGTTCATTGATGACATCTTTTTTATCTGGACCAGTGGGGAACAGACTCTTGGAGAATTTTTGGAGTGGGTCAACCTTGCGGACAAAAATCTTCGTTTTACGGCCCATGTCCACACCTCTGAGGTCGAATTCCTGGATATATATATCCGGAATAGAAACAATACTTTGGAAGTAGATCTATACTCGAAGCCCACATCAAGAAACACCTTGCTTCATTTTTCAAGTTACCACCCCAGGAGCCAGAAGGATGGTATTCCTTTCTCTCAGTTCCTTAGGGTGAGACGGAACTGCACAAACATCAAGGACTATGATAGTCAGTCTGTTAAGATGAAGCAAAAATTCCTGGATAGAGGATACCCTCACCGTCTGGTACGTGAAGCTTATAAGAGGGCCCGATACTATGACCGTGATGCTCTTTTGAAATCAAATAAAGAAACCAAGGAACCTAAATTAGTGTGTGTTACACGACACTCAACACTAAATGCGACGATCAGGCAAATAGTCAATGCCAACTGGCACCTTCTGAATTTAGAACCATCTGCCCCAAAACTCCAAAAACCAATGTATGCCCATCGGAGGGACAAGAATTTAAAGGACTTTGTAGTCAGATCAAGATACACGGGCACCTCTGAGAAAATCCCGTTTGTACAAAAATCTATACAGGGAGCAAACCCAATACGGGGTACCTCAAGATGTGGCTCCTGTCACTCTTGTGACGGTATCATACCAGGGCAGACTTTCCAATTGAATGGATATGACATTGTAGCAAATGAATTATGGACATGTAACACCAGCAATGTTATTTATTTGCTCATGTGTCCTTGTAACTTAGGATATGTGGGCGAGACTGCAAGAACCATCAAAGTCAGATTGACCGAACATAGATCGGCAATCAAAACTAAGAAATTGACTGCCCCACTTGCTACTCATTTCTCGGATTTCAATCATGCCCCATCAGAGATACGTTGGCGCATTTTAGAGAAAATACAAGTACCGAACACTAAGGGAGGAGAGAAGATTAGAAAAAGACGGGAAGTCTTTTGGATTTTCTCTCTTAAGACCTTTAGTCACGGTCTTAATCAGGAGCTGCCTTGGCAAAATGCAATTTTGTGAAAATCCCTTAAACTCAGTTTGCATGTAAATAGGGCCTGTCCCTTTAAGAAACCTAGATTTTTCCTTAACCAATGACATCGATTCTTATAAAAGGACTTCCGAATTTCAAATCAGGGCTGTTCTTTCTGAAAGATCTGACACATCGGCACTGTATCCGGAATTGTTGGCGTCCTTGTGCAAACTTAAGGTAGGAAACCGCACGGGCCATGTAGCGTTTAAATAGACTTGTATGTAGTCTTTTGTTAGAAATTCGGGTAATATTAAAAGTTTGCACCTTTCTTACTAGGAGTTACGTGCATTGAGAGACCTATCAAAGCGAAATATCACGACGTATCAGCAGTAAACTCAGGACTGAATCGCAAGTGTAGTAGTCCACGACGTACGAATCAGCGGCTCTCTTGAACTAGGTAAACAGCGGCGCGTGAATGTAACAAGGTGTGCCACTTTAAATTGTTCGAGCAATCGGTGGCGCGTTGAGTGGCGTTTCTGTTTTAAGATTAGATAAACGCCATTAAAGCGAGCCAGTGAAGGACTTTGGTTTTAAACTGATATATTAACAGGCTGCTCTCCTCTCTCTCTTACCAGGAGCCTATATCGGTTATAGAAACAGAATAAAATAACACAGGACGACCTTACTTTAAACAAGTTTTCTAGCTCAAATTATGTGAATGAATTGGCACCACACAATATCATCACCTAAAAATATTTAGGTAAGTGGTAAATATAAATTGATCACGCATAAACTTTTCGATGAAACATCATTATAGAACCCCGGCTGATTTTGTTTGGTGTGTTATTGTTAGGACTCTATTCAACACACCGGAGGCCTTGTCACGTTACCTGCAATCGTTTTAAAAGACCCCAGTAGAAGGACATTAAATAATCCTCTAAGGGTAAGAAAATGAATAATATGTCCTTGTCTCATACCAAATAAGCATTAATGTGGGTGTATATTATAGTGACTGTTTTTTTGATGAATAGGATATCGTGACCTGTCCATATTTTAGCAAGAAACCTAGGCTAAAGAAGCGCTAAATGAACATCAAACAGAAATAAAAGGTGAGCATCTATGTGTAATCCTCTTATCGTAGCAATGTAGGCTCTAAACAAGGGAACTAGATTGGTAGGATAAAAAGGTTTGTTTTTCTACCCATGTCTTACCCTTATATTTTATTTTATTTCTTTTGGTCCTCTCAGAAGATTTTAAACAAATCACTCAGTCTTGAAGCCGTGGATGCAGTTCCCATACAGCCGCCCTACAGTTAAAATAATTAGAGAACAGCACTGGCCTTGTACCTTGGTACAAATTTAAGTAAGGAACTTGGGCCTACGAATTAGAGCTGCAGAATAAGTTGCCTCTATAAAATCGTAGCTAACTGGTACTTATATCTGGGATGGAATCTTTTTAGAATAGGGATCTTAACCGAAATAGTACAACAAAAATGGGCTTTCTCTATTTTCCAATCTTTCTCACTTCATTTTTCTAATATTCTTCTCTATATAACTTCTTGTGTACCTATGAAACGATAAGGATCTATGTTTTAGTAAAAGCCTTAAGCAAACACAAAGCCATTGATATGCTGAGACAGACTAGTCATTTGGATGACACTCACCTTTTGAGCTACTAGATCTGATCAACGAGACTTCTTTGACTAATAACAAAATGATATATAAGGATGTCTTTGACAAAAATGTATAAACTTTTGTATCTTGTTAAACAATCTAATTCTGAGTATTACATCTTTGTGTTTGCCTGTACATAGTAAAGAGAGGCTTTGGGTATTAAAACCTGTATGTGCATAGGTGTGAAATATTTGTATATATGGCGATACATCATTTTTGTGAATGTCTATACCAATAGAATGTTATGACGAATCAGAACTAGTTCAGTTGTATCACTCATTGATAGAAGATATAACAAGTAAATCATTGTTATAATCTTTTTTACAGAAATTGGATGGTTTAAGTCCCGATGAAGGCATAGAATATGCCGAAACGCGTCGACCGGATGCCACCTAACCTCCTTTTTAATTAAATTTTCCTATGAATACAAATGTATCATTATAGAACTTTTTATCAATTTTGATCAATGTACTGTTCTTTTACTGAATCTTTTTAAATCAAATTAAATATGTATATGTTTTGAAACTGCACTAGTTTGTTTTGTTCTATCTATTGGTTGTTGTCTTAATATATGCCTGGGATTGTAATTTCACATATATCATTTAGACCCAAGACATCAGACTTAAGCTTGAAGACCCAGCGTTGCTCTTTTTCCAGTAGTTTCTTTTCTAGGTCATATTGTGGCTGTAGAGTCTCAAGGACCACCCAGTTGAAGTCGTTTGTGGTGTGTCCCTTTTCTAAGAAATGGGTGGTCATTTTGGTGTTAGAATGTTTGCACCTAAAACTGCTGCGGTCTCCTATCATGCGTGTGCAGACCTTTCTTGTTGTCATTCGTATATAGTGCAGATTGCACGCACACGTGATCATGTAAACCACGCCTTTTGTATTACAATTGGAATATGATCTCATGTCCCAGGTGACCCCATTGTTGAATGTCACTTTCTTAGTTGCCATTGTTAAGTGGCAAACACTACAGTCAGTGCATGGATAGTGACCAACTGGCAATGGATGTAGAAGACGTACTTGTCCCACCTTTTCTCTTGGCCTGGTATGTACCAACAGGTCTTTTAGGTTTCTACCTTTTCGGTGGCTGAACATAGGTAACGCCAAATCTAGGCCCCCGCTGTTGAGGGTCCTCCAATGTTTTTTCACAATCTTTGATACTTTATCAGAAGCCACATTATAAGTGGTGATACAGATCGGTCTCCTATCGCTGTCGCTACTTGGTACAGGGATAGTCTTAGGTTCCAGGAGAGCGTCCCGGTTGTTATTGGACGCTCTCTTCTTTGCTTTCGAGACTATGTGTGAGGGGTAGTTTCTTTGCTGCAGTCTCTTGCTCAGATCCTTAGCTTGTTTCTCGTAATCACATTTCTCTGTACAATTCCGCCTTAGGCGCAAGAACTTCCCAAATGGCAGATTTTCTTTCAATTGTCTTGGGTGAAAGCTTTCGAATTTTAGCAAGCAATTCCTAGCCGTGGGTTTAAAATGTGTGGTGGTTACAAGTTTCCCATTATCTGCTCTTATATTTAGGTCTAGGAAAACCAGTTCTGATCTGCTCTGGGTGGACGTGAACTTAAGGAAGGGGTCCTGCTGGTTTAGCCAATTAAGGAATAGTTAAATTTCACTTTCATCACCCTCCCAGATTAGTAGCATGTCGTCAATATAGATCTTCCACGTATGTATGTGGCCTGAGTGTGGGTTGTCATGAGTCAGGATCTTCTTCTTCTCTAGCTGGTGTACATAGAGGCCTGCCACACTCGGCGCAAATGTGCTGCCCATGCTTGTCCCATGTCTTTGGCGGTACAGGGTATCTTTGAACAGGAAAAAATTCTCTGTGAGTGCCAGGCGACAACACTCAAGTACCACATGCCTAGGTGTCTTGTATTGCCAAGTGCTCTCAAAGAGCACTTCCTCAAGAATTTCAAGAGTTTCTTTGTGAGGCAGGCTCGTGTATAGACTTTCTACATCGAGACCCACCAAAATCTGAGTGGTGGGATTGAAGTCCAGATCTTTTAATAGACACAGCACTGCCTTAGTATGTTGTAGGTATGTCTCTGTCTTTTGCACAAGAGGTATCAAGAATGCATCCGGGAACTTGGAAAGGGGCTCCAGGATGGACCCTATCCCAGAGACGATGGGTCTTCCCGGGGGGTTTTCCATCCTTTTATGAATTTTTGGGATTGTATAAAAGTAGGGTACTCTGGGGTTCTTGTTTTCCAGGAAATCCACTTCCTTCTTAGAAAGCCAGTCATTGATAAGGGATTCCTCTATCATGCTGGCGATCTCAACTCTTATCCTTTCAGTTGGGTCACCCGCTAGGGGCTCATAGTTTCTTTGATCTGCCATCAGGCGGATGCACTCACGATCGTAGTTCTTCGTTTTGAGTACCACTGTAGCACTGCCTTTGTCAGCGGGTTTTATTGTGAGGCTGGTGTCATTTGATAGCTGTTGTATTGCCTCTTTCTCTAGTCTACTAGTGTTATGGAAAGTATTCGATAAACTGGGATCTAAGTCGGTTACATCTTTGAGAACCGCTTTCTCGAATGCAAGGAGCTCAACTGGCAAACTCGCTGCAAGGGGGGTAAACGTGGATTTTCGCTTCAATCCAGTATCGCTTGTGTCCCCTCCAGGTGATGGTCTGTCTTTAAAAAATACTTGCAATTTAATAGTGCGAATAAATTCCTTTAATTCGCAACACAATTTGAACTTGTCCAAAGTAGCCGTTGGGACAAATCCCAGGCCCTTCTCCAACACACTTGTCTGATCCTTTGTCAGGATTTTATCTGAAAGGTTTACCACCAAACTTACTGGTTGCTCGTTGATGGAGCACTCACTGGGCCTTGGCTTCGTGTATGAGCCCGGCCGGTTTCTAGGGGCTGTGCCCATTGTATCTGCTGACCTCTTGTCTTGCCTCTTCCCGGCCTGTTGCCTCTCGATAAAAAAGACGGCTGTTGATTTCCTACTGACTGAGTATTGTCCCAGTATGGGAAAGGTTGTTGCGGATAAGGATGTTGGAATTGTGGCGGGCCATAGTAAAATTGGGTGGGTGGTTGTGGTCCTGCAAAAGGTGGCCACCCATAGCCTCCTCTGTTTCTCATCCTACCACCTCTAGATCGTTTTGTCCTAGGCTGATTGCGGTTATAGTTGGAGTCTGATGAGTCAGAGCCTGTATCTGAACCCCCGCTGTCTGTGTTGTAGCCAGCATTTCCTCCCAAGGGGACATAGTCTTCTTTGATATAAGGATAAACCTTCTCATGAGAGAACGCTTTTCTGTCTTTGTGAAATTTCACGTATTTGGTGTCTTTTAGCGAGATTTCAAATTCACTCATTGTTTTATTAAGTTCATCTAGTCTCTTCATGAGCTCAGCTGGTGTCTGGAAAGTTTTTAATTTCACCTCCAGATCTTGAATTTCTATTTTCATATCCTCCGCTAAGGGGGTAGCCGTCTTTACAATTAAGACCAGCCAATCTCGTGTGCAGTGCCAACTGATTAGGGACCAGTCTTTTTTGAAGGCTAAGCCATTTTGGAAGATGAAAGGTTAATTTTTCACAATTAAACACCGTGGAGCTGAGTTTGCCCTTAGGTACTCGCTCATCATGATTCCATGTATAATTGTTTTGACAAGGTTCCGTTTGAGTTCAGTAACCTCATCCCAACGTTGGCTGGCCTCGCTAGTATCCCTATTCGCACAGCCAGTGAGTGGAAGCATAGAAGCTATTATTTGGTGTACCTCAGCCTCGCTGAATGTGAGGCCTGTAACTTCTGTCATGATGATATTTGTGAGTGTGAGGGTGTGCTTGCAATAGTGTGTGCTACAAGAGTGTGTGCTGGAGGAGTGAAAGAAAAGTTTTTACTAATTTTTCTGTTTAGAATTTAAGTAAAAATCTCCCACAGCTGCACGCTGCATAAAATTACATTAACAAAAAGGGAGGTAGAGGGAGAAAGGCTAGGGCTCACCCTCCAAGTATTAATAAGTCGCACAATATCTCTGAGGACAGAGATCAAGAACCCAGCCATAGTCTATGACTTTATTCCCAAAACATACAATGGTGTTGGAATAGTGTCAATAGTTCCAAGAAAGGAAAAAATAAAAATAAAAAAAAATAAAAAAAGGGAAAATATATTCCTCTTTTTAGGTGTCCCCTCACTCACCAGGGTTGCCCCACGGTGACATGCTTCATAATAGGGCCATCCCAGCCCTCTATGGACTGGGGCATGCTGCGACTTGCGGAATTACGTAGGAGCACTTACAAAGGACTATGTGTGGTGCAAGGAATGTGATGTGAAGGAGTGGAGTTCATGTGATAAGTTAAAATTACCTGCCTAGTGAGTTGCAAAAACTTTATTCCGGCTCCTAGGTGGTAAAGCTAAAAATGGGGTAGAAATGGTAGGATACCTAAATTGTGATGGGTTTAGGTGTACCTAACAACTCCTGTCTGCCAACATGTTTCGTGCGTCCCCCTAGCACTTCCTCAGGGCTACACAGGGACCAGCCCTGTGTTCGCCACTGCTTATTTAAAGCCTAATAAGCTATTAAACACAAACTGATAATAATTAATTCAATGCTGCAAATAAATGAGGCATGCATCTGGTACCTACGCAACCAAACTTAATCACGTGGTCCTGTAAGATAAAAGGAAAACAATAGTGATAGTTACGGGGTATCAAGTTCCCCTTGTAATTTCACACGACACACATATTGCATGGACCTTTGAAAATATTGACTGTATTTAATGTGGCCCATTGATGTGAAGACGTTTTTTCAGGAATAAAAACGTGGTTAAGCACCTCTTGGTGAGCACACAGTGAACACACACATAACACAAACATACTGTTGTGACTACGCTCACACAAAAAAACATTTTTACATACATGAAAAAAGGCTTAACTGTGCCCCATGGAATCGGTAGGGGTACAATATCCTGGTAGATCTGAGAAAAATAGAAGAATGGTTTTTGTTAGCCTTAGCTGTTTTCCTAGATATTTCCCAAAGGCTGGTAAGATAACTAGGAGATTATCCCAGTGCCTGTGCCTCCAAAGACGCTACACATTACACTTACTTGCTGCCGGGATACCACAATCGGTCTCACCTAGGTAAACCCCTCCGGTCCGAATGTTAGTGGACCGAGGGCGGTTCTTGCTCATATATCCTGCTTCCTGGTGTGAGAATAGAAAGAATAGCGCGTGTACACGCGATGGTCGCGTGCTTCACGGGTGCCATCTTGGGTGTATTCCGTGATTCTGGTGCAGTTTTTTACAATATTTAACTCATAGGGGCCTCGTTTTCGAGAAGACAAGTATTACCAGATTCGCACACTATGAGTTCACAAAAGTAAAAGTCTCTGGGCAATTGTATAAAATCGCACCTAATTCCTGATATGTGCTAGTTACTATCCATAGGAGCGGGCGCCATCTTGTGTGTACCCTAGGATGTTCCACTATTAAAAACTATTTTTACACACGAGAGGGGTCTCATTTTTTAAAACGATTAATTACTCAATCTCATATTAACAGTTGGTATATTATGAATATCTCCCCTTTTTTTGGTTAAAAAACGATGTATGACCCGTTTTTATAAATTCTTTTAATTCATTAGTAGGGTATTAACACAGTGTTATTCAGACCCTATGGTGTTTTCAAATACTTGAGTTAGGTGGCACTAGTGATAGTAGTTGTTGTTTATCCTTCATGCATATATGAATGGATGGGTGAATAGATAGTAGTGTTACAACACATCTTCTTCGGCCAGTATCCCAGTACACCTAGACTAAGGTCTGTGCACTCTTTTCTCATTTCATGTTTGTGGGAACCTGCTGTCTGAATGGTTGTCTATGTCAGTTGCCCCCATGGTATGTCATCATTTAGACCCAAGACATGAGACTTAAGCTTGAAGACCCAGCGTTGCCCTTTTTCCAGTAGTTTCTTTTCTAGGTCATATTGTGGCTGTAGAGTCTCAAGGACCACCCAGTTGAAGTCGTTTGTGGTGTGTCCCTTTTCTAAGAAATGGGAGGTCATTTTGGTGTTAGAATGTTTGCACCTAAAACTGCTGCGGTCTCCTATCATGTGTGTGCAGACCTTTCTTGTTGTCATTCGTATATAGTGCAGATTGCACGCACACGTGATCATGTAAACCACGCCTTTTGTATTACAATTGGAATATGATCTCATGTCCCAGGTGACCCCATTGTTGAATGTCACTTTCTTAGTTGCCATTGTTAAGTGGCAAACACTACAGTCAGTGCATGGATAGTGACCAACTGGCAATGGATGTAGAAGACGTACTTGTCCCACCTTTTCTCTTGGCCTGGTATGTACCAACAGGTCTTTTAGGTTTCTACCTTTTCGGTGGCTGAACATAGGTAACGCCAAATCTAGGCCCCCGCTGTTGAGGGTCCTCCAATGTTTTTTCACAATCTTTGATACTTTATCAGAAGCCACATTATAAGTGGTGATACAGATCGGTCTCCTATCGCTGTCGCTACTTGGTACAGGGATAGTCTTAGGTTCCAGGAGAGCGTCCTGGTTGTTATTGGACGCTCTCGTCTTTGCTTTCGAGACTATGTGTGAGGGGTAGTTTCTTTGCTGCAGTCTCTTGCTCAGATCCTTAGCTTGTTTCTCGTAATCACATTTCTCTGTACAATTCCGCCTTAGGCGAAAGAACTGCCCAAATGGCAGATTTTCTTTCAATTGTCTTGGGTGAAAGCTTTCGAATTTTAGCAAGCAATTCCTAGCCGTGGGTTTAAAATGTGTGGTGGTTACAAGTTTCCCATTATCTGCTCTTATATTTAGGTCTAGGAAAACCAGTTCTGATCTGCTCTGGGTGGACGTGAACTTAAGGAAGGGGTCCTGCTGGTTTAGCCAATTTAGGAATAGTTCAATTTCACTTTCATCACCCTCCCAGATTAGTAGCACGTCGTCAATATAGCGCTTCCACATATGTATGTGGCCTGAGTGTGGGTTGTCATGAGTCAGGATCTTCTTCTTCTCTAGCTGGTGTACATAGAGGCCTGCCACACTCGGCGCAAATGTGCTGCCCATGCTTCTCCCATGTCTTTGGCGGTACAGGGTATCTTTGAACAGGAAAAAATTATCCGTGAGTGCCAGGCGACAACACTCAAGTACCACATGCCTAGGTGTCTTGTATTGCCAAGTGCTCTCAAAGAGCACTTCCTCAAGAATTTCAAGAGTTTCTTTGTGAGGCAGGCTCGTGTATAGACTTTCTACATCGAGACCCACCAAAATCTGAGTGGTGGGATTGAAGTCCAGATCTTTTAATAGACACAGCACTGCCTTAGTATCTTGTAGGTATGTCTCTGTCTTTTGCACAAGAGGTCTCAAGAACGCATCCGCGAACTTGGAAAGGGGCTCCAGGATGGACCCTATCCCAGAGACGATGGGTCTTCCCGGGGGGTTTTCCATCCTTTTATGAATTTTTGGGATCGTATAAAAGTAGGGTACTCTGGGGTTCTTGTTTTCCAGGAAATCCTCTTCCTTCTTAGAAATCCAGTCATTGATAAGGGATTCCTCTATCATGCTGGCGATCTCAACTCTTATCCTTTCAGTTGGGTCACCCGCTAGGGGCTCATAGTTTCTTTGATCTGCCAGCAGGCGGATGCACTCACGATCGTAGTTCTTCGTGTTGAGTACCACTGTAGCACCGCCTTTGTCGGCGGGTTTTATTGTGAGGCTGGTGTCATTTGATAGCTGTTGTATTGCCTCTTTCTCTAGTCTACTAGTGTTATGGAAAGTATTCGATAAACTGGGATCTAAGTCGGTTACATCTTTGAGAACCGCTTTCTCGAATGCAAGGAGCTCAACTGGCAAACTCGCTGCAGGGGGGGTAAACGTGGATTTTCGCTTCAATCCAGTATCGCTTGTGTCCCCTCCAGGTGATGGTCTGTCTTTAAAAAATACTTGCAATTTATTAGTGCGAATAAATTCCTTTAATTCGCAACACAATTTGAACTTGTCCAAAGTAGCCGTTGGGACAAATCCCAGGCCCTTCTCCAACACACTTGTCTGATCCTTTGTCAGGATTTTATCTGAAAGGTTTACCACCAAACTTACTGGTTGCTCGTTGATGGAGCACTCACTGGGCCTTGGCTTCGTGTATGAGCCCGGCCGGTTTCTAGGGGCTGTGCCCATTGTATCTGCTGACCTCTTGTCTTGCCTCTTCCCGGCCTGTTGCCTCTCGGTAAAAAAGACGGCTGTTGATTTTCTACTGACTGAGTATTGTCCCAGTATGGGAAAGGTTGTTGCGGATAAGGATGTTGGAATTGTGGCGGGCCATAGTAAAATTGGGGGTGGTGGTGGTCCTGCAAAAGGTGGCCACCCATAGCCTCCTCTGTTTCTCATCCTACCACCTCTAGATCGTTTTGTCCTAGGCTGATTGCGGTTATAGTTGGAGTCTGATGAGTCAGAGCCTGTATCTGAACCCCCGCTGTCTGTGTTGTAGCCAGCATTTCTTCCCAAGGGGACATAGTCTTCTTTGATATACGGATAAACCTTCTCATGAGAGAACGCTTTTCTGTCTTTGTGAAATTTCACGTATTTGGTGTCTTTTAGCGAGATTTCAAATTCACTCATTGTTTTATTAAGTTCATCTAGTCTCTTCTTGAGCTCAGCTGGTGTCTGGAAAGTTTTTAATTTCACCTCCAGATCTTGAATTTCTATTTTCATATCCTCTGCTAAGGGGGTAGCCGTCTTTACAATTAAGACCAGCCAATCTCGTGTGCAGTGCCAACTGATTAGGGACCAGTCTTTTTTGAAGGCTAAGCCATTTTGGAAGATGAAAGGTTAATTTTTCACAATTAAACACCGTGGAGCTGAGTTTGCCCTTAGGTACTCGCTCATCATGATTCCATGTATAATTGTTTTGTCAAGGTTCCGTTTGAGTTCAGTAACCTCATCCCAACGTTGGCTGGCCTCGCTAGTATCCCTATTCGCACTGCCAGTGAATGGAAGCATAGAAGGTATTATTTGGTCTACCTCAGCCTCGCTGAATGTGAGGCCTGTAACTTCTGTCATGATGATATTTGTGAGTGTGAGGGTGTGCTTGCAATAGTGTGTGCTACAAGAGTGTGTGCTGGAGGAGTGAAAAAAAAGTTTTTACTAATTTTTCTGTTTAGAATTTAAGTAAAAATCTCCCACAGCTGCACGCTGCATAAAATTACATTAACAAAAAGGGAGGTAGAGGGAGAAAGGCTAGGGCTCACCCTCCAAGTATTAATAAGTCACACAAGATCTCTGAGGACAGAGAACAAGAACCCAGCCGTGGTCTATGACTTTATTCCCAAAACACACAATGGTGTTGGAATAGTGTCAATAGTTCCAAGAAAGGAAAAAATAAAAATAAAAAAAAATAAAAAAAGGGAAAATATATTCCTCTTTTTAGGTGTCCCCTCACTCACCAGGGTTGCCCCACGGTGACATGCTTCATCATAGGGCCATCCCAGCCCTCTATGGACTGGGGCATGCTGCGACTTGCGGAATTACGTAGGAGCACTTACAAAGGACTCTGTGTGGTGCAAGGAATGTGATGTGAAGGAGTGGAGTTCATGTGATAAGTTAAAATTACCTGCCTAGTGAGTTGCAAAAACTTTATTCCGGCTCCTAGGTGGTAAAGCTAAAAATGGGGTAGAAATGGTAGGATACCTAAATTGTGATGGGTTTAGGTGTACCTAACAACTCCTGTCTGCCAACATGTTTCGTGCGCCCCCCTAGCACTTCCTCAGGGCTACACAGGGACTAGCCCTGTGTTCGCCAGTGCTTATTTAAAGCCTAATAAGCTATTAAACACAAACTGATAATAATTAATTCAATGCTGCAAATAAATGAGGCATGCATCTGGTACCTACGCAACCAAACTTAATCACGTGGTCCTGTAAGATAAAAGGAAAACAATAGTGATAGTTACGGGGTATCAAGTTCCCCTTGTAATTTCACACGACACACATATTGCATGGACCTTTGAAAATATTGACTGTATTTAATGTGGCCCATTGATGTGAAGACGTTTTTTCAGGAATAAAAACGTGGTTAAGCACCTCTTGGTGAGCACACAGTGAACACACACATAACACAAACATACTGTTGTGACTACGCTCACACAAAAAACATTTTTACATACATGAAAAAAGGCTTAACTGTGCCCCATGGAATCGGTAGGGGTACAATATCCTGGTAGATCTGAGAAAAATAGAACAATGGTTTTTGTTAGCCTTAGCTGTTTTCCTAGATATTTCCCAAAGGCTGGTAAGATAACTAGGAGATTATCCCAGTGCCTGTGCCTCCAAAGACGCTACACAATACATTTACTTGCTGCCGGGATACCACAATCGGTCTCACCTAGGTAAACCCCTCCGGCCGAATGTTAGTGGACCGAGGGCGGTTCTTGCTCATATATCCTGCTTCCTGGTGTGAGAATAGAAAGAATAGCGCGTGCTTCACGGGTGCCATCTTGGGTGTATTCCGTGATTCTGGTACAGTTTTTTTACAATATTTAACTCATAGGGGCCTCGTTTTCGAGAAGACAAGTATTACCAGATTCGCACACTATGAGTTCACAAAAGTAAAAGTCTCTGGGCAATTGTATAAAATCGGACCTAATTCCTGATATGTGCTAGTTACTATCCATAGGAGCGGGCGCCATCTTGTGTGTACCCGAGGATGTTCCACTATTAAAAACTATTTTTACACACGAGAGGGGTCTCATTTTTGAAAACGATTAATTACTCAATCTCATATTAACAGTTGGTATATTATGAATATCTCCCCTTTTTTTGGTTAAAAAACGATGTATGACCCGTTTTTATAAATTCTTTTAATTCATTAGTAGGGTATTAACACAGTGTTATTCAGACCCTATGGTGTTTTCAAATACTTGAGTTAGGTGGCACTAGTGATAGTAGTTGTTGTTTATCCTTCATGCATATCTGAATGGATGGGTGAATAGATAGTAGTGTTACAACACATCTTCTTCGGCCAGTATCCCAGTACACCTAGACTAAGGTCTGTGCACTCTTTTCTCATTTCATGTTTGTGGGAACCTGCTGTCTGAATGGTTGTCTATGTCAGTTGCCCCCATGGTATGTCATCATTTAGACCCAAGACATCAGACTTAAGCTTGAAGACCCAGCGTTGCTCTTTTTCCAGTAGTTTCTTTTCTAGGTCATATTGTGGCTGTAGAGTCTCAAGGACCACCCAGTTGAAGTCGTTTGTGGTGTGTCCCTTTTCTAAGAAATGGGTGGTCATTTTGGTGTTAGAATGTTTGCACCTAAAACTGCTGCGGTCTCCTATCATGCGTGTGCAGACCTGTCATTCGTATATAGTGCAGATTGCACGCACACGTGATCATGTAAACCACGCCTTTTGTATTACAATTGGAATATGATCTCATGTCCCAGGTGACCCCATTGTTGAATGTCACTTTCTTAGTTGCCATTGTTAAGTGGCAAACACTACAGTCAGTGCATGGATAGTGACCAACTGGCAATGGATGTAGAAGACGTACTTGTCCCACCTTTTCTCTTGGCCTGGTATGTACCAACAGGTCTTTTAGGTTTCTACCTTTTCGGTGGCTGAACATAGGTAACACCAAATCTAGGCCCCCGCTGTTGAGGGTCCTCCAATGTTTTTTCACAATCTTTGATACTTTATCAGAAGCCACATTATAAGTGGTGATACAGATCGGTCTCCTATCGCTGTCGCTACTTGGTACAGGGATAGTCTTAGGTTCCAGGAGAGCGTCCGGGTTGTTATTGGACGCTCTCTTCTTTGCTTTCGAGACTATGTGTGAGGGGTAGTTTCTTTGCTGCAGTCTCTTGCTCAGATCCTTAGCTTGTTTCTCGTAATCACATTTCTCTGTACAATTCCGCCTTAGGCGCAAGAACTTCCCAAATGGCAGATTTTCTTTCAATTGTCTTGGGTGAAAGCTTTCGAATTTTAGCAAGCAATTCCTAGCCGTGGGTTTAAAATGTGTGGTGGTTACAAGTTTCCCATTATCTGCTCTTATATTTAGGTCTAGGAAAACCAGTTCTGATCTGCTCTGGGTAGACGTGAACTTAAGGAAGGGGTCCTGCTGGTTTAGCCAATGAAGGAATAGTTAAATTTCACTTTCATCACCCTCCCAGATTAGTAGCATGTCGTCAATATAGATCTTCCACGTATGTATGTGGCCTGAGTGTGGGTTGTCATGAGTCAGGATCTTCTTCTTCTCTAGCTGGTGTACATAGAGGCCTGCCACACTCGGCGCAAATGTGCTGCCCATGCTTGTCCCATGTCTTTGGCGGTACAGGGTATCTTTGAACAGGAAAAAATTCTCTGTGAGTGCCAGGCGACAACACTCAAGTACCACATGCCTAGGTGTCTTGTATTGCCAAGTGCTCTCAAAGAGCACTTCCTCAAGAATTTCAGTAGTTTCTTTGTGAGGCAGGCTCGTGTATAGACTTTCTACATCGAGACCCACCAAAATCTGAGTGGTGGGATTGAAGTCCAGATCTTTTATTAGACACAGCACTGCCTTAGTATCTTGTAGGTATGTCTCTGTCTTTTGCACAAGAGGTCTCAAGAACGCATCCGCGAACTTGGAAAGGGGCTCCAGGATGGACCCTATCCCAGAGACGATGGGTCTTCCCGGGGGGTTATCCATCCTTTTATGAATTTTTGGGCTCGTATAAAAGTAGGGTACTCTGGGGTTCTTGTTTTCCAGGAAATCCTCTTCCTTCTTAGAAATCCAGTCATTGATAAGGGATTCCTCTATCATGCTGGCGATCTCAACTCTTATCCTTTCAGTTGGGTCACCCGCTAGGGGCTCATAGTTTCTTTGATCTGCCAGCAGGCGGATGCACTCACGATCGTAGTTCTTCGTGTTGAGTACCACTGTAGCACCGCCTTTGTCGGCGGGTTTTATTGTGAGGCTGGTGTCATTTGATAGCTGTTGTATTGCCTCTTTCCCTAGTCTACTAGTGTTATGGAAAGTATTCGATAAACTGGGATCTAAGTCGGTTACATCTTTGAGAAGCGCTTTCTCGAATGCAAGGAGCTCAACTGGCAAACTCGCTGCAGGGGGGGTAAACGTGGATTTTCGCTTCAATCCAGTATCGCTTGTGTCCCCTCCAGGTGATGGTCTGTCTTTAAAAAATACTTGCAATTTAATAGTGCGAATAAATTCCTTTAATTCGCAACACAATTTGAACTTGTCCAAAGTAGCCGTTGGGACAAATCCCAGGCCCTTCTCCAACACACTTGTCTGATCCTTTGTCAGGATTTTATCTGAAAGGTTTACCACCAAACTTACTGGTTGCTCGTTGATGGAGCACTCACTGGGCCTTGGCTTCGTGTATGAGCCCGGCCGGTTTCTAGGGGCTGTGCCCATTGTATCTGCTGACCTCTTGTCTTGCCTCTTCCCGGCCTGTTGCCTCTCGGTAAAAAAGACGGCTGTTGATTTTCTACTGACTGAGTATTGTCCCAGTATGGGAAAGGTTGTTGCGGATAAGGATGTTGGAATTGTGGCGGGCCATAGTAAAATTGGGGGGTGGTGGTGGTCCTGCAAAAGGTGGCCACCCATAGCCTCCTCTGTTTCTCATCCTACCACCTCTAGATCGTTTTGTCCTAGGCTGATTGCGGTTATAGTTGGAGTCTGATGAGTCAGAGCCTGTATCTGAACCCCCGCTGTCTGTGTTGTAGCCAGCATTTCTTCCCAAGGGGACATAGTCTTCTTTGATATACGGATAAACCTTCTCATGAGAGAACGCTTTTCTGTCTTTGTGAAATTTCACGTATTTGGTGTCTTTTAGCGAGATTTCAAATTCACTCATTGTTTTATTAAGTTCATCTAGTCTCTTCTTGAGCTCAGCTGGTGTCTGGAAAGTTTTTAATTTCACCTCCAGATCTTGAATTTCTATTTTCATATCCTCTGCTAAGGGGGTAGCCGTCTTTACAATTAAGACCAGCCAATCTCGTGTGCAGTGCCAACTGATTAGGGACCAGTCTTTTTTGAAGGCTAAGCCATTTTGGAAGATGAAAGGTTAATTTTTCACAATTAAACACCGTGGAGCTGAGTTTGCCCTTAGGTACTCGCTCATCATGATTCCATGTATAATTGTTTTGTCAAGGTTCCGTTTGAGTTCAGTAACCTCATCCCAACGTTGGCTGGCCTCGCTAGTATCCCTATTCGCACTGCCAGTGAATGGAAGCATAGAAGGTATTATTTGGTCTACCTCAGCCTCGCTGAATGTGAGGCCTGTAACTTCTGTCATGATGATATTTGTGAGTGTGAGGGTGTGCTTGCAATAGTGTGTGCTACAAGAGTGTGTGCTGGAGGAGTGAAAAAAAAGTTTTTACTAATTTTTCTGTTTAGAATTTAAGTAAAAATCTCCCACAGCTGCACGCTGCATAAAATTACATTAACAAAAAGGGAGGTAGAGGGAGAAAGGCTAGGGCTCACCCTCCAAGTATTAATAAGTCACACAAGATCTCTGAGGACAGAGAACAAGAACCCAGCCGTGGTCTATGACTTTATTCCCAAAACACACAATGGTGTTGGAATAGTGTCAATAGTTCCAAGAAAGGAAAAAATAAAAATAAAAAAAAATAAAAAAAGGGAAAATATATTCCTCTTTTTAGGTGTCCCCTCACTCACCAGGGTTGCCCCACGGTGACATGCTTCATCATAGGGCCATCCCAGCCCTCTATGGACTGGGGCATGCTGCGACTTGCGGAATTACGTAGGAGCACTTACAAAGGACTCTGTGTGGTGCAAGGAATGTGATGTGAAGGAGTGGAGTTCATGTGATAAGTTAAAATTACCTGCCTAGTGAGTTGCAAAAACTTTATTCCGGCTCCTAGGTGGTAAAGCTAAAAATGGGGTAGAAATGGTAGGATACCTAAATTGTGATGGGTTTAGGTGTACCTAACAACTCCTGTCTGCCAACATGTTTCGTGCGCCCCCCTAGCACTTCCTCAGGGCTACACAGGGACTAGCCCTGTGTTCGCCAGTGCTTATTTAAAGCCTAATAAGCTATTAAACACAAACTGATAATAATTAATTCAATGCTGCAAATAAATGAGGCATGCATCTGGTACCTACGCAACCAAACTTAATCACGTGGTCCTGTAAGATAAAAGGAAAACAATAGTGATAGTTACGGGGTATCAAGTTCCCCTTGTAATTTCACACGACACACATATTGCATGGACCTTTGAAAATATTGACTGTATTTAATGTGGCCCATTGATGTGAAGACGTTTTTTCAGGAATAAAAACGTGGTTAAGCACCTCTTGGTGAGCACACAGTGAACACACACATAACACAAACATACTGTTGTGACTACGCTCACACAAAAAACATTTTTACATACATGAAAAAAGGCTTAACTGTGCCCCATGGAATCGGTAGGGGTACAATATCCTGGTAGATCTGAGAAAAATAGAAGAATGGTTTTTGTTAGCCTTAGCTGTTTTCCTAGATATTTCCCAAAGGCTGGTAAGATAACTAGGAGATTATCCCAGTGCCTGTGCCTCCAAAGACGCTACACAATACATTTACTTGCTGCCGGGATACCACAATCGGTCTCACCTAGGTAAACCCCTCCGGCCGAATGTTAGTGGACCGAGGGCGGTTCTTGCTCATATATCCTGCTTCCTGGTGTGAGAATAGAAAGAATAGCGCGTGCTTCACGGGTGCCATCTTGGGTGTATTCCGTGATTCTGGTACAGTTTTTTTACAATATTTAACTCATAGGGGCCTCGTTTTCGAGAAGACAAGTATTACCAGATTCGCACACTATGAGTTCACAAAAGTAAAAGTCTCTGGGCAATTGTATAAAATCGGACCTAATTCCTGATATGTGCTAGTTACTATCCATAGGAGCGGGCGCCATCTTGTGTGTACCCGAGGATGTTCCACTATTAAAAACTATTTTTACACACGAGAGGGGTCTCATTTTTGAAAACGATTAATTACTCAATCTCATATTAACAGTTGGTATATTATGAATATCTCCCCTTTTTTTGGTTAAAAAACGATGTATGACCCGTTTTTATAAATTCTTTTAATTCATTAGTAGGGTATTAACACAGTGTTATTCAGACCCTATGGTGTTTTCAAATACTTGAGTTAGGTGGCACTAGTGATAGTAGTTGTTGTTTATCCTTCATGCATATCTGAATGGATGGGTGAATAGATAGTAGTGTTACAACACATCTTCTTCGGCCAGTATCCCAGTACACCTAGACTAAGGTCTGTGCACTCTTTTCTCATTTCATGTTTGTGGGAACCTGCTGTCTGAATGGTTGTCTATGTCAGTTGCCCCCATGGTATGTCATCATTTAGACCCAAGACATCAGACTTAAGCTTGAAGACCCAGCGTTGCTCTTTTTCCAGTAGTTTCTTTTCTAGGTCATATTGTGGCTGTAGAGTCTCAAGGACCACCCAGTTGAAGTCGTTTGTGGTGTGTCCCTTTTCTAAGAAATGGGTGGTCATTTTGGTGTTAGAATGTTTGCACCTAAAACTGCTGCGGTCTCCTATCATGCGTGTGCAGACCTGTCATTCGTATATAGTGCAGATTGCACGCACACGTGATCATGTAAACCACGCCTTTTGTATTACAATTGGAATATGATCTCATGTCCCAGGTGACCCCATTGTTGAATGTCACTTTCTTAGTTGCCATTGTTAAGTGGCAAACACTACAGTCAGTGCATGGATAGTGACCAACTGGCAATGGATGTAGAAGACGTACTTGTCCCACCTTTTCTCTTGGCCTGGTATGTACCAACAGGTCTTTTAGGTTTCTACCTTTTCGGTGGCTGAACATAGGTAACGCCAAATCTAGGCCCCCGCTGTTGAGGGTCCTCCAATGTTTTTTCACAATCTTTGATACTTTATCAGAAGCCACATTATAAGTGGTGATACAGATCGGTCTCCTATCGCTGTCGCTACTTGGTACAGGGATAGTCTTAGGTTCCAGGAGAGCGTCCGGGTTGTTATTGGACGCTCTCTTCTTTGCTTTCGAGACTATGTGTGAGGGGTAGTTTCTTTGCTGCAGTCTCTTGCTCAGATCCTTAGCTTGTTTCTCGTAATCACATTTCTCTGTACAATTCCGCCTTAGGCGCAAGAACTTCCCAAATGGCAGATTTTCTTTCAATTGTCTTGGGTGAAAGCTTTCGAATTTTAGCAAGCAATTCCTAGCCGTGGGTTTAAAATGTGTGGTGGTTACAAGTTTCCCATTATCTGCTCTTATATTTAGGTCTAGGAAAACCAGTTCTGATCTGCTCTGGGTAGACGTGAACTTAAGGAAGGGGTCCTGCTGGTTTAGCCAATGAAGGAATAGTTAAATTTCACTTTCATCACCCTCCCAGATTAGTAGCATGTCGTCAATATAGATCTTCCACGTATGTATGTGGCCTGAGTGTGGGTTGTCATGAGTCAGGATCTTCTTCTTCTCTAGCTGGTGTACATAGAGGCCTGCCACACTCGGCGCAAATGTGCTGCCCATGCTTGTCCCATGTCTTTGGCGGTACAGGGTATCTTTGAACAGGAAAAAATTCTCTGTGAGTGCCAGGCGACAACACTCAAGTACCACATGCCTAGGTGTCTTGTATTGCCAAGTGCTCTCAAAGAGCACTTCCTCAAGAATTTCAAGAGTTTCTTTGTGGGGCAGGCTCGTGTATAGACTTTCTACATCGAGACCCACCAAAATCTGAGTGGTGGGATTGAAGTCCAGATCTTTTAATAGACACAGCACTGCCTTAGTATGTTGTAGGTATGTCTCTGTCTTTTGCACAAGAGGTATCAAGAATGCATCCGGGAACTTGGAAAGGGGCTCCAGGATGGACCCTATCCCAGAGACGATGGGTCTTCCCGGGGGGTTTTCCATCCTTTTATGAATTTTTGGGATCGTATAAAAGTAGGGTACTCTGGGGTTCTTGTTTTCCAGGAAATCCACTTCCTTCTTAGGAAGCCAGTCATTGATAAGGGATTCCTCTATCATGCTGGCGATCTCAACTCTTATCCTTTCAGTTGGGTCACCCGCTAGGGGCTCATAGTTTCTTTGATCTGCCAGCAGGCGGATGCACTCACGATCGTAGTCCTTTGTGTTGAGTACCACTGTAGCACCGCCTTTGTCGGCGGGTTTTATTGTGAGGCTGGTGTCATTTGATAGCTGTTGGACAAGTTCAAATTGTGTTGCGAATTAAAGGAATTTATTCGCACTATTAAATTGCAAGTATTTTTTAAAGACAAACCATCACCTGGAGGGGACGCAAGCGATATTGGATTGAAGCGAAAATCCACGTTTAACCCACCTGCAGCGAGTTTGCCAGTTGAGCTCCTTGCATTCGAGATAGCGGTTCTCAAAGATGTAACCGACTTAGATCCCAGTTTATCGAATACTTTCCATAACACTAGTAGACTAGAGAAAGAGGCAATACAACAGCTATCAAATGACACCAGCCTCACAATAAAACCCGCCGACAAAGGCGGTGCTACAGTGGTACTCAACACAAAGGACTACGAACGTGAGTGCATCCGCCTGCTGGCAGATCAAAGAAACTATGAGCCCCTAGCGGGTGACCCAACTGAAAGGATAAGAGTTGAGATCGCCAGCATGATAGAGGAATCCCTTATCAATGACTGGCTTTCTAAGAAGGAAGTGGATTTCCTGGAAAACAAGAACCCCAGAGTACCCTACTTTTATACGATCCCAAAAATTCATAAAAGGATGGAAAAAGCCCCGGGAAGACCCATCGTCTCTGGGATAGGGTCCATCCTGGAGCCCCTTTCCAAGTTCCCGGATGCATTCTTGAGACCTCTTGTGCAAAAGACAGAGACATACCTACAAGATACTAAGGCAGTGCTGTGTCTATTAAAAGATCTGGACTTCAATCCCACCACTCAGATTTTGGTGGGTCTCGATGTAGAAAGTCTATACACAAGCCTGCCTCACAAAGAAACTCTTGAAATTCTTGAGGAAGTGCTCTTTGAGAGCACTTGGCAATACAAGACACCTAGGCATGTGGTACTTGAGTGTTGTCGCCTGGCACTCACAGAGAATTTTTTCCTGTTCAAAGATACCCTGTACCGCCAAAGACATGGGACAAGCATGGGCAGCACATTTGCGCCGAGTGTGGCAGGCCTCTATGTACACCAGCTAGAGAAGAAGAAGATCCTGACTCATGACAACCCACACTCAGGCCACATACATATGTGGAAGATCTATATTGACGACGTGCTACTAATCTGGGAGGGTGATGAAAGTGAAATTGAACTATTCCTAAATTGGCTAAACCAGCAGGACCCCTTCCTTAAGTTCACGTCCACCCAGAGCAGATCAGAACTGGTTTTCCTAGACCTAAATATAAGAGCAGATAATGGGAAACTTGTAACCACCTCACATTTTAAACCCACGGCTAGGAATTGCTTGCTAAAATTCGAAAGCTTTCACCCAAGACAATTGAAAGAAAATCTGCCATTTGGGCAGTTCTTGCGCCTAAGGCGGAATTGTACAGAGAAATGTGATTACGAGAAACAAGCTAAGGATCTGAGCAAGAGACTGCAGCAAAGAAACTACCCCTCACACATAGTCTCGAAAGCAAAGAAGAGAGCGTTCAATAACAACCGGGACGCTCTCCTGGAACCTAAGACAATCCCTGTACCAAGTAGCGACAGCGATAGGAGACCGATCTGTATCACCACTTATAATGTGGCTTCTGATAAAGTATCAAAGATTGTGAAAAAACATTGGAGGACCCTCAACAGCGGGGGCCTAGATTTGGCGTTACCTATGTTCAGCCACCGAAACGGTAGAAACCTAAAAGACCTGTTGGTACATACCAGGCCAAGAGAAAAGGTGGGACAAGTACGTCTTCTACATCCATTGCCAGTTGGTCACTATCCATGCACTGACTGTAGTGTTTGCCACTTAACAATGGCAACTAAGAAAGTGACATTCAACAATGGGTCACCTGGGACATAAGATCATACTCCAATTGTAATACAAAAGGCGTGGTTTACATGATCATGTGTGCGTGCAATCTGCACTATATAGGAATGACGACAAGAAAGGTCTGCACATGCATGATAGAACACCGCAGCAGTTTTAGGTGCAAACATTCTAACACCAAAATGACCACACATTTCTTAGAAAAGGGACACACCACAAACGACTTCAACTGGGTGGTCCTTGAGACTCTACAGCCACAATATGACCTAGAAAAGAAACTACTGGAATAAGAGCAACGCTGGGTCTTCAAGCTTAAGTCTTATGTCCTGGGTCTAAATGATGACATACCATGGGGGCAACTGACATAGACAACAATTCAGACAGAAGGTTCCCACAAACATGAAATGAGAAAAGAGTGCACAGACCTTAGTCTAGGTGTACTGGGATACTGGCCGAAGAAGATGTGTTGTAACACTACTATCTAGTCACCCATCCATTCAGATATGCATGAAGGATAAACAACTACTACTATCACTAGTGGCACCTAACTCAAGTATTTGAAAACACCATAGGGTCTGAATAACACTGTGTTAATACCCTACTAATGATCTACAAGAATTTATAAAAACGGGTCATACATCGTTTTTTAACCAAAAAAAGGGGAGATATTCATAATATACCAACTGTTAATATGAGATTGAGTAATTAATCGTTTTCAAAAATGAGACCCCTCTCGTGTGTAAAAATAGTTTTTAATAGTGGAACATCCTAGGGTACACACACGATGGCGCCCGCTCCTATGGATAGTAACTAGCACATATCAGGAATTAGGTCCGATTTTATACAATTGCCCAGAGACTTTTACATTTGTGAACTCATAGTGTGCGAATCTGGTAATACTTGTCTTCTCGAAAACGAGGCCCCTATGAGTTAAATATTGTAAATAACTGTACCAGAATCACGGAATATACCCAAGATGGCGCCCGTGAAGCACGCGACCATCGCGAATACACGTGCTATTCCTTCTATTCTCACACCAGGAAGCAGGATATATGAGCAAGAACCGCCCTCGGTCCACTAACATTCGGACCGGAGGGGTTTGCCTAGGTGAGACCGATTGTGGTATTCCGGCAGCAAGTAAGTGTATTGTGTAGCGTCTTTGGAGGCACAGACACTGGGATAATCTCCTAGTTATCTCACCAGCCTTTGGGAAATATCTAGGAAAACAGCTAAGGCTAACAAAAACCATTCTTCTATTTTTCTCGGATCTACCAGGATATTGTACCCCTACCGATTCCATTGGGGCACAGTTAAGCCTTTTTTCATGTATGTAAAAAAAAAATTGTGTGAGCGTAGTCACAACAGTATGTTTGTGTTATGTGTGTGTTCACTGTGTGCTCACCAAGAGGTGCTTAACCACGTTTTTATTCCTGAAAAAACGTCTTCACATCAATGGGCCACATTAAATACAGTCAATATTTTCAAAGGTCCATGCAATATGTGTGTCGTGTGAAATTACAAGGGGAACTTGATACCCCGTAACTATCACTATTGTTTTCCTTTTATCTTACAGGACCACGTGATTAAGGTTGGTTGCGTAGGTACCAGATGCATGCCTCATTTATTTGCAGCATTGAATTAATTATTATCAGTTTGTGTTTAATAGCTTATTAGGCTTTAAATAAGGAGTGGCGAACACAGGGCTGGTCCCTGTGAAGCCCTGAGGAAGTGCTAGGGGGACGCACGAAACATGTTGGCAGACAGGAGTTGTTAGGTACACCTAAACCCATCACAATTTAGGTATCCTACCATTTCTACCCCATTTTTAGCTTTACCACCTAGGAGCCGGAATAAGGTTTTTGCAACTCACGAGGCAGGTAATTTTAACTTATCACATGAACTCCACTCCTTCACATCACATTCCTTGCACCACACATAGTCCTTTGTAAGTGCTCCTACGTAATTCCGCAAGTCGCAGCACGCCCCAGTCCGTAAAGGGCTGGGATGGCCCCTATGATGAAGCATGTCACCGTGGGGCAACCCTGGTGAGTGAGGGGACACCTAAAAAGAGGAATATATTTCCCCCTTTTTTTCTTTTTTTTTTTCTTTCTTGGAACTATTGACACTATTCCAACACAATTGTGTGTTTTGGGAATAAATTCATAGACTACGGCTGGGTTCTTGATCTCTGTCCTCAGAGATCTTGTGTGACTTATTAATACTTGGAGGGTAAGCCCTAGCCTTTCTCCCTCTACCTCCCTTTTTGTTAATGTATCAAAAGCAATCAAGCATAGTACGCAAAAATATCATAATGAGTGCAATAGAGTCATTGGAGAGAGAGAGAGAAAGAAAGGGCATCTAAGAAGAAATACCATCAAAGGATGTTGTAACAAATTATACTACTGTAAACATCTAATAGGTTCATTTGACGGACTCAAGCTGGCAGATAGGGTGCATGAATAATGTGGGATGTGGGTTGTTGGGCTGAGGAGAGAATTGAGGCAAGGGGTAAAAGGGGGTGGGAGGTGGGATGTGTGGTGCGAGGGGGAGTGAATTTGGGTGAAAGGCGAGTGTAGCAAGTGCAGTACGAGAGGGAGTAAGAGCCCCGGTATTTGTTGAGCAGGTGTATTTTAAGGTCTTTTTTTAAATTGAGCTAGGAGGGGTTTTCTCGTAGATTTTTAGGCAGGACATTCCAGATGCTGGTGGCTTTTCCAGAGAAGGAACGGGATTGCGAGGCTTGTTTTTTCAGAAGAGGAGGGATGAGGAGAAGAGAGTTGGTGCTTCTCAGCGGGCGGGCGCAACCCGCTTTGTTGAGTTTGTTTGAGAGGTAAGGTGGGGTCTTTTGGTAGAGGGTTTTGTGCGTAGTGCAGGCTATAGGAGGATCGGCCTTCAATAGAGAGCCATTTAAGGGCCTTGAGGGCAGGTGAGCTGTGTTCGAAGCATGTACAGTCCGTTGTGAGCCTAGCCGCTAGGATGACAACAGATTTGAGGGGGTAAGGTGAATTTTGGGAGTTCCGGAGATTAAAGCATTTCCGTAGTCAGTTTTCAAGAGGACTAAAGATTGGACAACCAAATTGAAAGCTTCAGCTGGAAAAAAAGGTTTGATTTTTTTGAGATGTCGGAGTGTGAGAAGTGCTCCCTTTGCCGAGTTAGTTATATGAAAATTAAGCATTACCTTATTGATGGTGATGCCAAGAGATTTTACTTATTCAGCGAGGGAGAGAGAGCAGTTTAGGGCATTAAGGTCAGTGACCCAAGTCTGAATGGGGAGAGGATTGTTTTTAGGAGCGAAAAGAATGATTTCAGTTTTGCTAGGATTGAGTTTAAGGTGACTGGAGTAGAACCAGGCTTGGATCTTGGTTAGGGCAGTGTTGAGGTGTAAGATATCGGAGTGGGATTTAATTTTTTAGTACAGTTGGGTGTAATCAGCATACAGGTGGTAATTTATTCTGGCTTGCTTGATTATGAGGGTAAAGGGTTCCGTAAAGAGGTTGAAGAGAGCGGGAGAGAGGATAGCTCCTTGAGGGACACGAGGGAGACAGGCATGGGGCAAGAGAGGTGGTTTTGAATTTCAATTTGTTGGGTTCTGTCTTGGAAGTAGGAGGTGAACCAGTTAAGCCATTTAAGCCGAAACAATCTTGGAGTGCATTAAGTACGGTTGAGTGGTTAACTGTATCAAATGCAGTGGTTAGATCAAGATGAATGAGTATGCAGGACTCCCCCTTATCCAGGACGAGGTGGATATTATCTACTATTTAAGCAATGCAGTTTCTGTGCTGCAGCCTTTGCGGAAACCGGATTGTAGAGGGTCGAGTAGTTTGAAAGAGTCAATGTGTTTATCTAATTGGAGAAGGGCACATTTTTCATGGGCTTTGGAAAGAAGGGGGAGGTTGGAGATGGGGCAGAGGTTATTAGGGTCATTAGGATCGGCTTTGGGGTTTTTATGGATGGGAGTGATTTTCCCAAGTTGGAGGGAAACAGGGACGCACCCCGTAGAAAGAGAAGAATTGATGATATTGGTCCAGTAAGGGACGATGATATGCTTTAGATCATGGACGAGGGAAGATGGCAGTGGGTCTTTTGTGTGAGAGAATGGTTTTAATTTGGATAAGATGTTAAAGGCTTCTAGTTCTGACACAGGATTGAAATTATGCCAGGAGGCATTGTTTTTAAGCAGAGGTTTAGTGGGGCAGGATTCAGGCAGGGTAGATGAAGGGAGGAAAAGGGACGGATTGGGGAGAGAGTTAGGGGGGAGTGTGGTGTTGGGGTCGCATCAGGAGGACATTGGGGGCTTGGGGGGCTGAGTAATCTGGAAGGATTGCTCAATTTTGGCAATTTGTTCGCTGAAAAAGCTTGCAATTTCTTCACATTTATTAGTAGAGGCCAACAAGTTGAGGGGGTGGGTGAAGTTTGGTTTCTAACAATGTTGAATAGTTCTCCGGGTCGGTTCTTTGCCCGGGTGAGGTGGGTGCGGAAGAAGAAGCCTTTTTGGGGAGTGGTAGCGTTGTTTGAGGTCACTAATCTCAAGAAGATTAGTGAGAAGGTTGATTGTGGGATCCTCAGGTTCATTCCAGTGGAGGTTAAAATCTCCAAGAAAGAGATTTTTGGAGTTAGAAAGTAGTGATTGCATAAGAAGGTCTGATAGTACTTCTGCGAAGGGCAGAGGTTCAACAGGTGGGTGGTAGATATTGTGTAGTCCTAGTGGGGGAGAGCCCTTCAAATTAAGTTCGGCACCAAGGTATTCAAAGGTTGTGTAGTCCGTGATCTTGGCTGGGGAGAGTTGGAGTTCTTTTTTAAAAATAATTGCTAGACCACCTCCTATTCGCTCAGCTCTGTCCTTCCTGATAATGGAGTTACCAGGGTGGGAGGGTAGGTTGAGGATGGGGGTTGAGTGGTCTTTGAGACAAGTTTCTGTGAGGAAGGTTATGTCAATATCTTCGCAAAGGATGGTTTCGGATATTTCTGTCGCATGTCGAACAGCCGAGCGACAATTCACGAGCATGCAGGTCAGGGGTTTGGGGTTAGAATTGAGGGGAGGGCATGAGAGGATGGTGGTGAGTTGGGGGGGTCTGGGGAATTCAGGAGAGGAGTGGATTCTGCTGATCCCCATGATAACAGAGATGTTGAATTGAGGGAAGGAAGAATCCTTGAGGGAGGACTTATTAGGGTATGAGTTGCAAATGTCAGCTAGGTTGGAGGAGGAGTAGTCATTCAGGGCACGAAGAGGTCTGTGTGTATAGTTGAGAAGAGGGGTGGATTTCCATCGTTTGGGATACAGGTATTTGCTAGGGCCATAGTTTAGAGAGGACCATGGGGGAATTCTAGGTTTGGGGAACCCTTCCCTAAGTATGGCAAATTCAATAATCAAGGTAGAGATATTGTGTTCAATGTTGCAAAGTGTCTGGGTTAAAAAAGAGAGGTGGGATGAGGTAGGGGCCGGGGGAGGTTAGGAACTATGGTCAGAGTTAGCTCGGGTGCTTGGTTTGGGGTCGGGAGGGGTTGAGAGGTCATGAGGGGATGATGTTGGGGCAGGAGGAGGGGAGAGGTGTGGTGAGAGTTGACTGGGGGAGGCGGATTGGAGTTCAGAGAGGGCGAAGGGTGAGGGGCGGAGGATAGAGGTGATACTGAGCCTGTGGTGGTGGAGGCCTGGTCAGGGGAAATGGAGGACGGGGAGTGAGGAGATGCAGCATGAGGGTTGGGGGTTTGAGTGTAGTTCTGGGAGGGAGGAGAAGGGGTAGGAAGGGGTGTAGTAGCCAGGAGGAGAGGGAAATATTGTGTATGTTTAGAAGGAGGGGGAGGGGTTTGAGATGGGAATCCGGGTTGGAGCTAGGGGGAGAGCTGGGCTGGAGAAGGGAGGATTGAGATGTGATAAGGGGTTGGGGAGTCACAGACTTTTGTGGGCATGGTAATTTGAGGGCTGGTGACTGAGTTAGATGTGATGAAGGGGGTGGGTTCAGGAGACGGTGACAGAATAGTGCTCATAGGTGTGGGAAGAGGAGTTGGTATGGACAAATGGTGTGAGAGGGTGTTGAAATGGTGTTCAAAGATGGTGAGGTGGTGTTCGGAGGCTTGTATCAGGATGTTACCTGTTTTGAAAATCGAAATGTTAATTTCACCAGGGAAAAGCGGTGAAGAAATGGTGGATATTATAAAACGGTAAGGAATTTCACACAATTTAGATATAGGAAGTTGGTGTAAGAAGGTGCTCTTCCATTTGGAGGGACGTTTGGAGTAGAATATGTAATTTGTATTTATGGGGGATGTGAGGCTGTGGTAGTTGTCAACAATAAGGGTTTCAGGATGCCAGATTAGGAATTTATAGGATGTTTACAGGATGTTTGTATGGTACGGTAGAGAAGGGATGTCACATGAGGTGGTGTGTCAGGTAGTATTGCATGCAGTGGAGGCAGGACCAGCGGTTCCTGTGGAAATGAAGGGGTAACTGCCCTCACACGCTCCCTGAGCGTAACATATATGAATAAGTCCATTGATGTTGGTGTTATCCCAAGGAAAAATTGCTCTTTCATATTGAATTTCCCTTTATCCTAAATGCCACCCCATATTTGTACCTGAGCTTTACTCATTACTTGTCTACAACCTAATTACTGGGTCACTTTTGGGTCTGGCTGGTATGGAAGGGGTAATCGGTGCAAGTATAGCATCGGCATGTCCAGCATCTCTGCCAAGCGCCGCCATGCCAAAGTGGTGCATGTTCCTGTGGTAGAGTCTGCATCTCAAATTTTGTGGTCTACCGCTATGATTCCTGTCAGTGGGGTCGGGTCCATCTACCCTAACTCCACAGCTAGGTGTGGCATTTACGACGGGGGTGAAACCAATATGTAGCAAAGTGCTCCTGTGCGCAGTAATAATATAATTCCATATCGGGGCCTTCAAATCCCCCTTACGAGAAGGGGCGAGTCAACACCTCCCACCTGAGCCGAGGTTGCTTGCCATCCCAAGCTAATCCGATTAGCTGTGTCTTTAGGGCTGCAAAGAATGTTCGCCCAGGGTTGTACGGGATGTTAGTGAAAAGATATAGCAGTTTAGGTAGTATTACCAATTTTATTACAGAAATCCTTCCTGCCATTGACAGGGGCATGGCTATCCATCGTCCTATAGAGTTGGTCAAGGACACTAAAGTTGCACCGTAATTAATACGTATTAATTCAGTCATGTCTCTGGTGATCCTGATCCCTAAATATTTGACTTCAGTATTGCACCACTCTATTGGATAGTCTAGTTTATATGGTGAGACTGTGTCGATGAGCAGGAATATTTGAAATTTGCCCCAATGTATTTGTATTCCTGAGTATTCACCGAAAGCGATAAATTCACGCAGTCTGGGATTCAGATTCGTTTGTGGATCTCTGATATATAATGTGACATCGACTGCGTAAAAAAGATATTAGTATGTCTCTGGTGTGGTATTGAAGAGCCTGCTCTTTGTAATGTTGTCTGAGTTTAGCTGTCAGTGGCTGAATTGCTAACGCGAAGAGAAATAGGGATAATGGACATTTGTGCCTCAAGATATTCAGAAGAGAGATGAGCGCACTCCATTAGGGAGATCAAGTGCTTGCAGCTGGCAGTATAATAGTTCAATCCATGCAAGAAAGCTTTGGGGCATTCCCATATGTCTCAGCGTTTCCAGGAGATAGTCCCATTCTACTGTGTCGAACGCCTTTGTGTCGTCCAGAAATGCCACCACTGCCGCTATTTCGGGGTCCATTTCCTGCATTATTTTGAATAGCAGGTGGAGGGTATGGGATGTAGCACATTCCGGGATGAAACCTACTTGGTCTGGAAGTTAATTTGAAACCATTAGGAGACTTAGGTCCAGATGTATCAAGCACTGCTTTTGTGATTCTAAAATAGCGAATTTTACAAATTTGCTATTTTGGAATCGCAAAATGCAATGTACGTAGGGATCGCAAAATATTTTGTGATTCCTTAACATTCCTTAATAGTGAATCGCAAATTGTGGTTTGCTATTAGAGAATGCATTCCCACTCATTCCAATGGGCCTACGGGTCCATAGGAATGAATGGGAATGCATTTACAATTTGCTATTACCAAATTGGTAATCGCAATTTGTGAATGGAAATATGGGTGCTCCCCAAAAAAGGTAAGTGTGCACATATGGCACACACACATGTCCTAGGGGCATGTGTGTGTGCCAGATGGCACTTTAAAAAATGCACTTTTGTGCATTTTTCAAAGGATTCGCAAATTACAATCAACTTGAAGTTGATGGTAATTTGGGATTCCTAAATGCAAAGTCACATTTAGAGAATGCTATATACATTGCATTTAGGGAATCGTAAATTGCGATTTTCTGAATGCATTCGCAATTTAGGTAATGGCAAAAAATTGCAATTACCTATATTGCGAATGCAAAAAGTTACATACATTGCAAACGGGCTTTTTGTGTTCACAAACGGGCCGATTCTGCGAATAGGCCCGTTTGCGAACACAATAAGCCTTGATACATCTGGCCCTTAGTCTGTTAGATAAGTTCAAGTTCAAGTTCGGGCATTTATATAGCGCACTACTCACCCAGAGGGTCTCAAGGCGCTTCGGGAAGGGGTTCATTATTTGTCGAATAGCCAGGTTTTAAGTTCTTTTCTGAAGGAGATGTGGTTTTGAGTAAGGCGGAGGTGAGTGGGGGTGAGTTCCAGGTCTTGGCAGCCAGGAAGGAGAAGGATCTGCCACCCATGGTGGATTTTCGGATGCGCGGGACTGCGGCGAGGGCTTGATTGGACGATCTTAGTTGGCGGGTGGGTTTGTAGAAGGACAGTCGAGTGTTGAGGCATTCAGGTCCTAGATTGTAGAGGGCCTTGTGTGCATGGGTGAGAAGACGGAACGTGATTCTTTTGTTGACGGGAAGCCAGTGGAGGTCTTTTAGGTGTCCGGTGATGTGATCTTGGCGAGGGATGTCTAGTATGAGTCTCGCTGATGCGTTTTGGATGCTTTGGAGTTTTTTCTGTAATTTTGCTGTGATTCCGGCGTATAGTGTGTTACCATAATCCAGTCGACTCGTGACCAGTGCGTGGGTGACAGTCTTTCTTGTCTCGAGAGGGATCCAGCGGAAGATCTTTTTGAGAATGCGAAGTACGTTGAAGCAGGAGGATGAGACTGCGTTGACTTGTCTGAACATCGAGAGAGAGGAGTCTAGGATGAAGCCGAGGTTACGTGCGTGGTCTGTGGGTGTGGGTGCTGTCCCCAGAGCGGAAGGCCACCAAGAGTCGTCCCAGGCAGAGGGGGAAGATCCTAGGATGAGCACCTCCGTTTTGTCTGAGTTGAGTTTTAGGCGGCTATGTTTCATCCATTCGGCTACTACTTTCATGCCTTCGTGAAGGTTAGTTTTGGCCGTAATAGGGTATTTGGTGAGGGAAAGGATTAATTGGGTGTCGTCGGCGTAAGAGTTGATGTTGAGGTTGTGTTGGCGCGCGATGGATGCGAGTGGGCTCATGTAAACGTTGAAGAGGGTGGGACTGAGTGATGATCCTTGTGGTACTCCACAGATGACTTCAGTGGCCTCTGAGTTGAATGGGGGTGATGGACTCTTTGAGTTCTCCCGGAGAGGAATGAGATGATCCAGTCCAAGGCTTTTCCTTGTATGCCGATGTTGCTGAGGCGTTGTATAAGGGTGCTGTGGCAGACTGTGTCGGAGAGGTCGAGTAGAATGTGGGCCGCTGTCTCTCCGTTATCCAGTAGTGTTCGGATGTCGTCTGTCGCTGCAATGAGGGCGGTTTCGGTGCTGTGTTTGGCTCGAAATCCGGATTGAAATGGATCGAGGGAGTTGTTGGATTCAAGGAAGGCGGCGAGCTTGCTGTTGACGGCTTTTTCAATGACTTTGGCTGGGAAAGGGAGGAGGGATATGGGTCGGTAGTTTTTAAGTTCAGAGGGGTCTGCTGTGGGTTTCTTCAAGAGGGCGCTGAGTTCGGCGTGTTTCCAGCTTTCTGGGAAGGTGGCGGAGTTGAACGAGCAGTTGATGACATCACGGAGATGGGGTGCGATGATGGAGTCAGCTTTGTTGAAGATGTGGTGGGGGCAGGGGTGGGTTGGCGAGCCAGAGTGGATTGAGTTCATTAGGCGGATGGTGTCTTCAGTGGTGATTGGGTTCCAGGCGCTAAGGTTGTTAGTTGGCGGGATAGGAACTGAGGGGGGTGGGGTGGGTTGATCGCTGGGAGTGTTCTCGAAGCTGTTGTGGATGTCGGCAATTTTGTTGTAGAAGAAGGAGGATAACGCATCGCAGAGGTCTTGGGAGGGAGTGATGTCGTTAGATGCTGCGGTGGGGTTGGTGAATTCTTTGACGATGTTGAAAAGTTCCTTGCTGTTGTGGGAGTTGTTGTCGAGGCGATCCTTGAATGCTGATTTCTTGGTTGATCGAATCAGTTGGTGGTGTTTACGGGTGGCTACCTTGAGGGTGGCCATGTTGTCGGTGGTTGGGTTTTTTCTCCATGTTTTCTCCAGGGTGCGGCATAGCTTCTTGGATTTTTTAAGGTCATCATTGAACCAGGGAGCCTTTTTGCTGGCTGATTTGATCTGGTGCTTTTTCAGGGGTGCTAATTCGTCAGCGCTGTGGGTGACCATTGCTTGAGATTGGTGGCCGCTTGGTTTGGGTCCAATGAGAGGGTGGGAGGGTTTTGGTTGAGTGATGTGAGGAGTTGGTCGGAGGTGATTTTGTTCCAGTTTCTCCGAGGAATAGGTTGTGGGCGGTTGTGGGTCAAGGTGGTTTTGTAGCTGAAGTGAACACAGCTGTGGTCCGTCCAATGGAGAGCTGTGGTGCGATCGAAGGAAATGTGCTTGCTGGAGGTGAAGATAGGGTCGAGCGTGTGTCCGGCTACATGAGTGGGGGTGTCAACAAGTTATAGATAGGACTTTAGCTAAAATGTTAGCATCGCTATTTATTAATGAGAGTGGTCAATATGACTCACACTGCTCTGCGGGCTTACCAGGTTTAAGTAAAGAAGTTATAACTGAATCACTCATGGTCAGGGGCAGGATACCTATTTCACTAGCTTCTTGGTACACTGTTTTTAGTATAGGGACTAGGCTTGCCTAATATGTTTTGTAAAATTCGATCGGTAGGCCGTCCGATCGTGGGTCCCGCCCCGAAGACATCTGCATTATTGCAGTGTGAATCTTGTCTTCCTCTATTCAAGCATCCAGAAACTCCCTCGGTGCATCCCCTAGGCAGCACAGAACAATATTCTCATAATATCGGGTAAGTCCAAGCGGTTTCTATCTCTGCTTAGTGTATAGAGAGGAATAATATGTTATGAAGTGTTGGAGAATGTCTGGTGTGTCTCTATGAATGGTACCATTGGGTTCACATATTTCGGTCACATAATTTGAGAATCTAGGCTTTAGAATGAGATTTGCAATGGCTTTTATGGTTCTTTCCCTTCCCCATAGCTACGAGCCCTGTAACATTTGCTACTAAACAAATATTCTCGTTCCGCCGTATCTTTATATTCAGTAATCGTATCTCCAAGGGCTGTTTGTTGATCACCATCTGAAGAGGGTCCTATTTCCTGGTCCTGCATTTAATTTTTTAGATTCAAGCTTTTTAAGTGTATTCTGTATGTCCTTTATTATAGCATCTCCTTTAGCAATGCACAGTCTGCTCATTGTAACTTTAAAGGCCTCCCATACCGTCTCCATGTGCGTTGCCGACCCAACACCATGCTTCCAGGACATGAGAATGTTAAAAAATTGCTTGGTTTTGCCATATTCATGTTAACCAAATATTGCTTATGACAATGTTGTAACAGTACATAAGAATCAGTATCTGTGACTTACCATTAGTGCCTTCCTGAAAAATGTGCTCTAACAAATTCTACCCCCAAATCTCCCCTCCCACAACGACAACCCAAACTTGCTGGACTCAAATCTCCCTCCCCATGAACTAATATTTAAAACAAAAATAACATTTTAAAAACAGAAACATTTAAGAAGGGCTCTTCTTAAGCGGTAATGCCAGGGGGTTCACAACTCTCCTCACCTCACTGTGTCATACAGGTGAGAACAAGAAAAGGGGGGAAAGGGGCCTGGACCCAGAACCATGCAATGTACCAATGAAATGCCACTTGTGTAAGTCATTTGGACTGCATGTTTGATCCTGCATATCAGTAAGTTCCAAACCACATCCATACCAGTGGACTTGTTACTCATCTATCCAAATAGTAAAGTGTAACTTTATACCTAAATCAATAGGAAAGTCCCATTAAATTTGAAAATGTCTGCACAGTATTCGTGACTAGCCCTGTTTAAACATTGGGGATGGTGAACAGGCTGCGTGAGAGATCATGTATAATGGTGAGTTCCAAATCGTATCCCTAGGGTGGACTTATTACTTGTCTGTCACAATGTTACAGCATATCGTTTATGACTGTATCAACTAGAGAGTCCAGTTGAAGATGAGCAGGTCTACACATTGGCCTTGACTAGTCCTGTTTTGACATTGGTGATGGTGAACGGCAGTGTGATCGAGCCTAGTCCGACCGGGAAAGTTACATTTCAGAAAATCTTCTGCCTGTTGAGGATTAGTGAAGAAGTGCTGCTTGCCCTGGTGAGTGACTCTGAGGCACGCAGGGTACATCATGGCGTAGTCGATCTGTGCTTTTTGCAATTTTCTTTGTTCTGGTTTAAACTTTCTTCTAGATTATTGCACTGCAAGAGTAAAGTCCGGGTAGAACGTAAGTGCATCAACCTCAAACTCTCTCTCTCTTATCTCTTCTCTCTGGCGAGGCAAAGAACAACATCTCTGTCACCGTAATTAAGGAGTCTAGCAATTATGGGTCTTGTGGGACCACCCAGAGGGGGCTGATGGCCCAGTGACTGATGAGCTCTCTCTATTACCAGTTGTGAGGAGAAGGCATCTGCAACGAAAACAGCAAAGAGCATTTGTTCAATATACTCTTTTGGGTATTTTTGATATGCATATATTATTATGCCTGCAGCACACTTTGTAGTAGTTGTTCCTTCCTGCCCTCGGACGTGTCTTCCAATTCGGAAATCTTGTTCTCCATTTCTGTGATTTATCTCTCATGTTTTCAGTTTTTTTGAGCAACAGTGTCCATACGAGCCAACATGGAGCCTATCTTGGACTCAATGGATGTAAGACTGTCTTTCACGGTAAGGAGGAGAAATTTCAAGTTTTCATCAGGACTGTCTAAGGGGGTATCTGTCCCTGTATGACCAGGGTCGTCTTGTTGGGTATGTGGGGTCTTGCATGCCTCAAAGGGCAGGTTAGACTGTTTCCCTTCAGTTCTGCCCATTTCTGTTGTGTTGTTGACTTGATAAATTGTGTTATGTGCACCTTCACAGCGCCTCAGATTGTTACTGTGCACTAATAATGTGATGGCGCAATCTGGTCTAGCGTGGATAGAGTCTTAGCTGTTGCGTGCTGAATTTATCGAGCCGCCCCTGTTGTGGTGGATATTCCCCATGGTGGGCATGCAAGTGTGGCCTGCGCTCCTAATTTGTATTCTATCCCATCTTTTCCACTACAACGGATTGGTTAGCAGAGAGTGTGTGGCCTTTTAAGAAGAACAGTTTGTCTGTACACAGTGTTTGGGATATTTCCCAAGGTCCCCGTTTCTCAGACGATAGGATTGTTAGATTGCCCCTCGCTATACTGGCTGCCACACTGATCAGGATATCAGGATATTTTACAACAGAACAAAGGACTTATTATTTATATCTCTGTCCATATCCCAAATCTCTCAGTGAGGGTGTGTTTTCTCGTTGATTAGGGGATGGGGTCTCCCACATTCCTCCTCACCTCACTTTCGCAGTATGGGATCCGATTTGGTCTCCGCCGGCTGCTCTTGGTGTGCGTTGCTCCTTCAGCCTGTCACGTGGCCCTCACTCCTCTGGGGGGGCCAGGCGTTCATACACAGTTTCTGATGGTGCCGCTGCGGTTCTTCATCATGTCCTCCCACTCAGATATTGGGAGCGAACAATGTTGGGGCCAATTTGGCTTGGTCGGGGCCACAGCCCAACTGATTTTGGATACCCACATAGTCTCTCTCACCCAATGCTGTACAGAGTTTGGAGCTGGCCTTGTCCGGATGTGACGCCTGAGCTCGATTAATGGTGGGTCCCACTCTGCCTTCACCGGGCATTCCACTGCACCTCCACTCTCAGCTTCTGCTAACGTTCGCTGCAGATGCTGCCGCCAGTGTCTCGCCATCTTGAGGATCACAATTCTAGTCCTGAAAGTTGTGTGGCATTTCACCGAAACGGATAATTATATGTTTTGCGGCCCAGGCCACCGGAGTATCACGTTATTGCAGCCATCTTGCGTGTGAGCCCCTTAGCGCCCTCTTCCCAACCCTCCTTTCTACCTCCTAAAATCAAGTCAAACTCATGTACAGCAAACACAAACCAGACTATCAAGAACAGAGTTCATAGTAGAGCCCAAGCAATCTAATGTTTCTGCAGTTATAGATCAATGATTATGGACATGTACCAAAATGTTCTGGTTATGAGCCATTACATTAAAAAAACAAAGCAGGGCCATATATTTATGGGTCTTATTTAAAGGCCTTATTTACAAGAAAGTGACACAGCGCGACACCGTAACCATTTGGCTGCGCTGTACTGCATCACTTTCAAAGCAAAGCGATGCATCATATTTACAACAATATGACCCATCCCTGAACTCTACCCTGTCGTGGTGTACAATGTGCTGCCATGCGCCATCGCAGGCACCCTGGCGTCATGGGGCAAGGGTGTCTGTGTTAAGGGGTGTCCTTTCCTGCACAAAACCAATCACTAGGGGTGTCTTCCTCTTTCTATGCATGCTGCAGAATGCAGCATGCATAAAAAGAGGGAAAAACGAGGAGAAATAAGAGTATTTCTCCTTGTTGCGCGTTCCCAGGATTATGAAACGTTTAAATCTGGGAATGTGGCAGAATCCACGGGTGTCGCGTGGGAACACCCACTGCATCCCCCATTGCACGCCCCTTTCATGCAAAGTGCTGCATGAAAAAGAGTCATATGTACAAGGCGACGAAAAGCCATGCAGGGTGTCTTTCCATAGTTTGTAAATACTGAACATCACACGGTGCCACCGGTGCATCACAAAATGGGACTCACTGGCGGTGCAAGGGGATTGTAAATATACCCCATGCCTTTAGGGGGGGGCACTTGTTTTGTTGTATGTTTGCACTCAGTAATCAATGCATAAACTAAACGGGCATGCAAAGTAATTGATTTTTGGACATGTTGAAATGTGAGCCAGTAACATCAAAGCAATAAAATACAGTGCACGTATATACCATAACTTTATGCATACACGCCATTTTTTATGTTGTTTATTCTTGAAAACATGGGAGATGACTTTTAAAACTTTCTGTGAATGCAACGGAAACTTGCACCTGTAAAAAGTTACATCTGTAGCACAGGGAGAATTACAAAGAAATTACACAATACGGCACAGCAGGTAAGGTCTAGGTAAATTTGCCCCGTGGAGCAGATGCAACTTTTTACTTGTGCAAGATTCAACCAAAGTGGCAGGACTGTATTGCTTGCAAGAGAGAGAGCACGAAACACCATATCTACTAAGATATGGTACTGTCCTGCTTTCTCCCCAGCACTGGCACACAGTCAGGCAGCCTATTGCCCCACACATACCTTTGCACCATAGCATAAAGGTGTTTGCATCATGTGTAGCATTGATTTTGTACTATAAGGGTACCCTTTCAAAACAAAATATTATGCCTAGACAAACTTTAAAACGTTTCTTACATTAGGTGTGTGCTGTTCAGTGCAGCACTCACCAAAGTTTGAAATATTTGAAGTAATAATAAAATGTCCCCAATTTAACACCAATGTCAAATAAGTCTTTTTTTGGTACAACCCCCTGTCTACTTTATTAATACATTCAGCCTTGCATTAAAACACGTGGGTGGTTTCTTGGGAACACCCACGTGACACATGGAAAAGCAACACAAAACACTGCTCTGCAGAAATTTGCAATAACTTTCCAGTGCAAACTTGTTTTGTACTGGAAAGTAAATTCAAAATAAATATTTAATAATATAAAATGTTAGTAAATTAGCACCCACAAATGACAGCTCTTGATTCACAGACTCTCAGGGCCTCATTTATGAAAAGTGTTGCATCGCTCTGGTAAAACAGCGATACAGCACTTTTCAGTGCACCCTCCTTGTGACACCATAGATGAGCCATATTTACTTTACGGCACTCCATGTCGCAAGAAACCTTTAGGGGGGTCCACTTGCTTTGTTGTGTGTATGCACTGAGTAATCAATGCATAACTAAAGGTGCGTGCAAAGTTATTGATTTTTTGACATGTTGAAATGTGAGCAGTAAAATCAAAGCAATAAAATACAGTGCACGTCTATACCATACCTTTATTCATATACACCATTTCTTATGTTGTTTATTCTTGACACCCTTCACTCTAATTGCAAGCATTGAAAACTTGAGATGACTTTTAAAACTTTTTGATGAATGCAACAGAAACTTGCACCTGTAAAAAGTTACATCTGTACCACAGGCAGATTTGTTAAGAAATTACGCAATACGGCACAGCAGGTAAGGTCTAGGTAAATGTGCCCCGTGGAGCAGATGCAACTTATTACTTGTGCAAGATTCAACCAAAGTGGCAGGGCTGTATTGCTTGCAATGGAGAGAGCACGAAAGCACCATATCTCCTAAGATATGGCACTGTCCTGCTTTCTCCCCAGCACTGGCACACAGTCAGGCAGCCTATTGCCCCACACATACCTTTGCACCATATCACGAAGGTGTTTGCATCATGTGTACATTGATTTTGTACTATAAGGGTACCCTTTCAATAAAAACTTAAAAACTTTTCTCACATTGGGTGTGTGCTGTTCAGTGCAGCACTCACCAAGGTTTGAGATATTTGGAGTAATAATAACATTTCCCCGAATTTAACACCAATGTCAAATAAGTGTTTTTGTACAAAACCCTGTCTAGTATTATTAATAGATTCAGCCTTGCATTAAAAAAACACATGGGTGGTTTTTGGGAACAACCATGTGACACACATGGAAAACCCAGAACTCAAAGAAATGAAAAGCAACGCAAAACACTGCTGTGCAGAAATTTGCAATAACTTTCCAGTGCAAACTTGTTTGTACTAGAAAGTGAATTCTAAATAAATGTTTAAGAATATAAGATGTTAGTAAATCAGCACCCACAAATGACAGCTCCTGATTCACAGACTCTCAGGGCCTCATTTATGAAAAGTGTTGCATCGCTCTGGTAAAACAGCGAGGCAACACTTTTCAGTGCACCCTCCTTGTGACACCATAGATGAGCCCTATTTACTGTATGGCACTCCATGTCGCAAGAATTGACAGATATGTCAGGAATCCTGAGGTATTTGTTGGCGCAAAAAATACGCATTGCTGGAGTGTGTCTGAAAACAGACACAACTCCTGCAATGTGTCCTTTGACATGCGGCAAGCCCCATGTGAAAGGGCCTGCGTCAGCTTTATGCCTGCTGTGTGGCAGGTGTAAGGATTTGACGCAGTGGCATCCTAGAAGTGTTGCAGTGAAATCTCATAGATTTCACTGTGACGTACCTGTTTTAGGAGGAACGCACACCCTGCGTACATACATACATAATACCTGACGCAGGTATAATGTAGTGCAGGGCTTTACTAAGTGATGCATCTGCTTAGATGCCCCACTTTGTAAATATGGCACAACATGGCACACTTTTTACCTCACCGCAATGTCACAAAAAGTGAAACACCGGAGGCGCATAGAGCTTATAAAAAAAACCTTAGTCTGCAAGTTATTATGAGCACATGACAGAATATCTTCATGTCCGTTAGATTTTCAGTGGCCATACATGTGTATTTATGTAATTAAATAATTTTGCAAATGCTCTAGGAAAACAACAATTTCACCAAGATGTGTTTGCGACATGAAAATTGCTGCTCACATGGGAGTTCCACACCAGTATACTGAGCAGACACAAATTTGTAGGTATTGGCAAACATTGGTAGTGCATTTTTCTGCTCTCCTAAACTTACGCCTATGTCATCTAGGCAGACGTGATGTAGTAAATTAAGTAACAAGCACTAAGGTATATTAACACATTTCCAGCAACTCATTGCCTGTGGAATTTGCGTACTGTCAAACTCGTAAGGACATGGCTAAAAGATGTATTCTAGGGAAACTTTGAAACCCATTGTTTCTCCAATAACGCTTGTTAGTTTGAAATTCAAATATGTTGCCTTGCAACCCTAGGGGCAGCTGATCAGCCCACTGAACTACTTTATCAAGCAATATTTCATTGACCTCTCCTACACCTGCAAGGAGCTCTGGCCACTTGCACCTGTAAGGAACTCTGACCGCTTCCACCATAGTAGTGAGCTACTTACATTTTCTTAGCTGCTTAGAGGTTGTATCAACTTTGAGACTTTTTGCCAGCCATAAGCACAGCCAACATCATGTGTGCTTTCGGCAGTGTACTGAATAGTCAAAGAGTGAAACTGTAATGCCCAGAATGCAACTTGATGCTGTATAACAGTCCATAACAGAATGTGTTGTGGTGTGTACAAAGAAAAGACGCACATGGAAGCTTAACAGTCCATAAAAAACATATTTCATATTACAGAGCATCGGAGAATGAAATACGTACAAGATTTCCCTGGGGTATGTAGAAAAAGAGACAAAAAGATGGGAAATAAGTGCAAGGGAAGGAGAGAAGTACACAAAAAGGAGGAAGATTGTAGTGACACAAAAAGAGCAGGATGCTTGAGGCGGGAGAGAGAAAAAGGAGACATTTTGAGAAGAGAGTGAAGGTGAGATACAAGATATGGGGTTGTGACTTTAGGTGGTAAACAAACACAAAAGAGAGGAAGGAGAAGAGAAACTAAGAGAACGGCTTGAGTGTAAGACAAGAGAGAGGCAAGGAGAAGATGGGTGAGTTTGAGAAAAGGGATGAGACAAAAAATGAGCAGATTTGAGAGACAAAAGAGGCTTGGGTGAGAGGAGGGATAGACAAAAGGAAGTGACAACATTTTGAGTGCAGGCATTAGGGAGGATTGAGAAAGGCAGGTGAGAGGGATGAGACACCGGAGTGTATTTAGGAAAGAGGAAGGTCAGCAAAAGTGAATAGATAGGAAGTGGAACAACTGGCACAGGGTGAGAGAGTGAAGCGAGCAGGGCTGGAGTAGAGAGTTGGAACGAAAGACTGGGAAGCAAATGTGCAGATAAAGGAGAAGAGAAAGGAAATAGTGAATGATAGAAGTAAGGGCGAACGGCAATAGGGTGGTAGGAGTATCCTCGTGTATGACACATGAATGATGAATAGTGCATCATGGGTAATACCGTAGATTCCTTCTGGTACAGTACTCTAGGCGCTTGATGTACAGGTTGGCACCTGGAAATAGGCTGAAATCTAGAAGCGAATCCACTGGTGGCATTCCGTTCACCTCATAAGGCTAAGATCATGGAGTAAATAGGCCGTGGGGAGCCAGTTTGTCATAGACTCTAGTACAAGGAGGAATAGGTCTCTCGTCAATCTGGAATTTTCTGCACAAGTGGAAGTTACACCTTTCAAAAGGTCAGTGGACTCTCTGTGTCAAACTCTGACTGCCCCTGGTACGAGGAGTCAAGCCTCTGTCCCCCCCCCCACTCTGTACTGCCTCTGTGCACTCTCCCTCTGCCTGCCTTTTGAAAGACTGAGATGCAGCAGGTAAGGGTGCCTGTTTCAGCTTCAGCACACTCTGCCTGTTTTGAAGATATGATATTGATGAAGCGCTTCGCCAGAAATTCTCTGTAAACCATCACATTAACCCAAGGAGCTATTCACAAATTACTCATCAGTGGGCCCATAACACTATTCATCATTCATACACACATTTACCCTGCTCCGAGGATTCGGTGAAGACCAAAGGCGAGCTGCTAGAATATAGCGGAGTGTCTAAAACTAAAATTTTAAACATTATTTACATCTGCAATTTAATTTCTAATACCATGATTTTGATTTAAGAAAACATTAAAACACCCCACAATTATTTGTCAATGGATCAGCTAGTAAAAGCTAACTAAAGGATAACAAGACCTGCTTAATTCTCCATTTATTTAATCTTTATTTAAAGATTAAATCTCCTAGCATGAGCTCTATGTTTTATTTCAAAGAAAATTGAATTATGCATTAATAACCTGAAAGGAAAAGTTTAAAATTCAAAACATTCATTTATTAGCATGACAGTTTAGAAAATTAGAAAAGGTCAATATTACCAAAATGTAGAAACGAAAACATCAGCATAAGACAGAATAGTTCCCAGAGAACACCTCTCTATCTCTCTTGATGTTCCCCTCTCATAGGACTCCGCACCGCTTGGTGTCCTTGTTTGCCCAACAGTGAGGTGTTTTATTGCCTCGGGGTCAGCATTCTGGAGATCTTGCCTTCAACTACGGAGGGGCCCGGGAGTTAGCGTGAGAGAGAGGCGCACAGAACCATCCACAGGACTACATCGCCCAGGAGTCCTTCGGAGGCCCACACCTTCAGCGGGGCTTGAGCACCGCCCCTCTGCTGCTGGTATATATTGCATGCTTACAACCGCTGTGCAGGAGCTCGCGGGAGCGTTCCGGGAGAAGCCCGGGACAAGGGCGGGACCGTTCGTGGCCGTTAGTGGCCGGAAGAGGCCGGGTCGGGCCACCCCCCTTGGGTGAGTTTTTGTTTTTGCTTTGCTTTGTGTCATCTGCCTTTGTGATTAGATGATATCATGGACTAAAAGTGTGGGAAAGACTCTTGTCGAATCTTGTAACATGTGTACTGGGTATTAACCATCAGCTCTTTATACTGATAAATTGATAGAGTTGTATACGTTGTAACTTTCTGTAATTATAGTACGTGGGATACTATTAGCTACCCTGTATTAACAAGCAGTAAAGAATGGGGAAGAACAATCTTGTGACACCTGTCCCTGCCATGAAGCAAAAGACATAGCTAAACCCTCCACTGCCCAGTCTGACAGCAAATGACCGCATGTTGCAGAAAACTATTGGGGTGGTGGTCAATGCTATAGAACATACAGAACGCCGCTTTTCGCTCCCAGCCGGCGCTCTTCCCCCTCTCCCCCCCACTAATACATCAACGCTTACTATTAATTCCCAGGACTCGATAATTTCACCTTCCTTTGCCGCTCTCCCTGGGGCTCATCATCTTTTGGCAACTCAAGACACTGCCCCTACCAGGGGCAACGTACACTCTTAGTCCCTGCCTCTATCAACAAGGTTATCCATGACTCCTACTCCTTTTTTAAACAACTCCAATCCCGATCCCCTTCTTCAGCTGGAGTCTCCCATAGCTAACGAGTCCCCTGATATACCATTAAGTTCAATCTTGGTCTCTGCCTCACTACTACTACTAGAGGGCAGAAGGCCATGCTAAAGTCAAAACATGTTAACACACAAGGCCCAGAGGTTAAAAAAGATAAGGGTGTTGCAGGGGGCTGCAAACAAAAGATAGCACCTGTTAAACGAAATGCAACAAAGGGGAAAACTGTTAAAAACACTGTCCCTGCAACAGTATCCACCTGCAACAATGATTTTGATCCTCACGTTCTAAACATGGAAAAGCCAGCAATTTTTTCACCATTCCCGCCTTGCCCCTTTACGTAATGAGTGTCTTTTTGATAAAATTGAATTACTCATGAAATCCTTAATGGCACCCCTCTTTGAAAGGGTAAGGCATTTGGGAGACAACATAGACAATCTGGAACAAATAATGAAAAGCAGTGTGACCACCTTAGGGCAACCAACGGATGGGGAAAATATAAAGCATAATGAACAACAACAGCCCCTTTTAACCCAAAGAACAGGTACCAGCCGTACTTCCCAGCCATTAACTGACCCTAGGTCCATAGCTGCTCAAACAACGAAGACCACGGGAACCAAGGGCAGGCCTTTACAGAGGGTTTCTAGCAGGCCGGAAGCTAACGAGCAGGTTAGAGGGGTGGGTAGCTTGGGAAAGCCCACAGAACATACGGGCCAGGCGGAAAACGGCCCCTGTGCAGCCAATGTCCCTTCCCCGCCAGTCAAACCAAAGAGGATATTTACACATATCGATCTACCCCCCCAATCATTGCCATACACAGTAGTGTTAGTTGGTGTCCCGGAGTTACCCAAAGGAAAAACTGAATCATACCTCGAACTAAGAAATAAGGCGGCCCATTGGCTGAACATGAATAGGTCACTCCCTCCTGATACATCAGGGCAAATATTATTCGCAAGAAGGCTAACTTGGCTCCGACATAGGAGAAAAGACCTCCCAGGGGACTGCATTGTCATCAATTTTGGGGACAGGTGGGTGGTCCAGCATATATGCAATTGGCCCTCTCAGTTTGGTGAGTCCAAGATTCTTACAAGGGATCTGAGTTTTTTCTACCCCCAACTTTTCCCTCTCCAAACATCTATGAGCCGAAGGGAACTTGCGAATATGGATTTAGAAGAGGGAACGGGTATTATATATAACAGCCCAACTTTCAACTATTTTGATAGACTCTCCGAATTGGAAAGGGTGGATTGACTTCACTGCAAGGGTTTCCTTCCAAATATTAGGACCTCTGAACCCAGTTCTTCCAAAAATCTAGTTAACTCAGGCCAGGGTGTTGTCACAAATGAAGAACTCCCCCTAACCATCAGTAAGGCTTGCTATCAAAAAGAAACTAAGGGAGCGGTCCCCGATCTTAAAATCAATAAGTTCGTTCCATCAGTTAAAATACTATTTTGGAACGTTGCGGGCCTGCGTGCAAAGGTTGTGAAGAACATCTGGTTAGACTTTGTTCACAATTTTTGCACTCTATGCCTGCAGGAAACTTGGGCCCCATCCGAGATACACATTGAGGGATATAGAACATTCTTCTCCCCAGCACTACCCTCTACTTCTGGCAGAGCTAAAGGTGGACTGATTATCTTTGTATCAAACATCCTCCACTTTATAAGCATAGTCCCCATTAAATTGGACACAAATTTCCAAATACTCATTATACACCAAAGTAACACCACTGCCCTCGTAGTTGTGAATTTTTATAATAATCTCCCGACAGACGACTTGATAAAAATTATAAAGGAAATAAACGCCTGTCTCTACGATTTAACAAATAAAGTACAGAAGGAGCTGTCTATAATTTGGGGTGGAGATTTTAACCAGACCCTCTGCAACCAGAGTACTAATACAGTCTGTGGTATTGTAGACGAAAACGGTGATCAGGTAACCCATTTTCCCCCACACCACAGTTGGGCACTGCTTGAACGACACCTTCTGTAGCTTAGACCTTGCCCTTGCCAACGATTTGCTGAATCCCCCCATTCCGGTCACACCTACCTTTATTGGTAGAGGTAGGCCAAGTGCAATTGATTTTATCTTTATCTCACTGATAGCGGGAAAGGACCTACTTGACTGTAAAACCCATGATATTACGATCAGCGACCATTACCCAATTAGTATTACTCTAAAACTCACTAAGAGCCGTGTGAGCTTTAACATCAAGTCGACTTTATGCCAAAACAACCTCACACTAGATAGATTGAATGGTTATTCGCTAAGGTGGGAAAAGGTGGACCCCCTGGCTATTACTGTAAGACTGGTTTCAAATTTAAGCCCAGTGCTTGATAAACGCCTTGACCCAGCCACTACTAGAGAGGGAATCCTGGCTAACTTTTTGATACTGATAACATCAATCAGGGAAATCTTATTCGTTAAGACAAAAACTGGCAAAACTAGAATTAAGGGTTGGTTTGATAACTCCTGTACGAAAGCCCATCAGTCCCTAAAATTAGCATTAAATAAAAAGGACAGAATTCCTACGGAAATCGTAGCACTCAGGAACAATTATAAACAAGCATTAAAATCCAGGAAGAATAACCTGAAGAAAGAACTGTGGACCTAATTACACAGATCATGTTCCCTGAGTGACAGTGCCGCTTTTGGGAAGGTTGTGAAGTCCCCTTTTTTAACAAATACAACGGTCAACCCCAGTATTGATGTTGCGATCGATGAACAGTCGTGGGTTGATTATTTTGAGCGGATGTTCAGCCTCCCTCGTTCTGCAACTCAATCGATTCTACCTGGGCCAAGTTCTAGTTCTTTTCCGTTGTCTATTAACATAGCACACGAGGAGGTCGAGTTAGGTCTGATGGCCAAAAAAAACAATAAAGCGCCAGGCCCTGACGGGGTTCCAATTGACTTTTTAAAATCTAATATGGAACTTTGGTCGCCAATTTTAACCAGGGTCCTCCAGGCATCATGTGCTGTGGATCTTATTGAATCATGGTCTCAATCAATCCTTGTGCGTGTATTTAAAAAGGGGGATCGTCAATTACCATCCTGCTACCGCCCTATTTCCCTGTTGGATTCCCTGGGGAAAGTGTCCGGCCGCATTATTTTAGAGCGTCTTCAGCAGTGGGCCACAGATAACAAAGTTCTGTCCGACCTGCAATTTGGGTTTCGAGAGGGCCTGGGAACAACAGAGCAAGCCCTAAATCTATCGCTGTTAATTGGTAAATATGTAAACACGAAAGGGGGGGCCCTCTATATGGCATACGTTGACCCGTCAGCAGCATTTGACTGCGTCAACCATAACAAGCTGTGGACCATCTTAGCTGATATGGGAATAGAGATGCCCCTCTTAATATTTTTGCGCGAATTATACTCAGGTGCCACAGCAGGAGTTAGATACGGTGTGGGAGGCGAGCTAACAAAGTCGTTCAGAGTAGAGCGTGGGGTAAGGCAGGGCTGCGTCCTGTCCCCATTTTTATTTAATCTCTATACCAACGGCCTGGAAAAAGCTATGGTCATGGGGAGCCAGGACCTTTCCATTATAAACAAGCACCCAATACCGATCCTGCTCTACGCGGACGACGCTGTAATCTTAGCCCGCACCCCCATGGAGTTACAGCGTGCCCTCGCAAAATACCACACTTTCATAGCTAACCTTGACCTCCATGTTACATAACAGATCTGATAAGGATTGAACCCCTACTTTTGTGGCATCGCATATGGTCGTCTAGTGAAACCACTCTCTGCCGGGGATTCATAGAAAACTGTATCCCCTGGGTTGCCTATATCAGGAAATTCCTGGGAAATTTCCTGGGAATGTTTCAGTATTATTCTTCCCCTATTTTAATTGCTGCAATCCAAAGGAAGCAATTTAAAAAGGCTTGCATGGCTCACCTAGAATCACTACAACTGTCTAGCGAGGTCTTTAAAGTCTCTGTGCAACACTCGCTACAAATTCAAACATCAATGACGGTCCACCTCTATTTAACTTTTAATCTCTCGGGCTATGAAAGATTACTGTTAACCAGACTCAGATTAAACATTTTGCATCATCTGGTTACTTTTCCCAAAACGAACACCTGGGAAAAATCTCCTCAACCTTGCCCCTGTGATGACACTTCTCCCCAAACAACAAACCATACAATAATGTTCTGTAATTCTATCAGGATCCGAGGAAGCAGTGGCTTATTCCCATTCTAAAAGTTATGGGCTTACGCAGGTGTCGCCCAGCATTTCTTGCCCTTCAATTTCTAGATACTGAACCTTTTGCCAAATCCATAGCAAATATTTTGAAACTGGCGATTAAGCACAGGCAGAACTTGGAGTAAAACTGGGTCGCACTCCCCCTGACTAAAAATGCCAGTTTAATGCCCCTACTTCGCTGCGTCTTTGCACAAATGTTAGTTGATTGAATTTTTATTCTTTGTTTTAATTTGTTGGTAGTTTAACTTTATTGTACTGATTATCCGTGTAGCTATACCGCATTTATTTACTCCATTTGTCGTAGCTTTCATGTTAGGAGTTACAACTGCTTTTTTATTGGAGGAACGGAATATCGAGAAAACTCAATGCTGCTAACTAAATTCTGTCATTATTATGATATTTTATGACTTTTGTTATATCTTTTTTAATTGTTACTCCTTTTATCTATATGTAAATATACTGTGCTTTTATGGATGTTTTTCTCTACAACCGAATAAAGCTTGATTTGATTTGATTTGATTTGATTGACTCCGCATCCATTCAAAAGATAATGTTCAGAATAATGTTAAAGTCCCTGTGCCATAGGAAAATTGCGCAGTCCAACAGCATTTCGGGATGCAAAGATTAGATCGAAAAGCAAGCTTCTTTCATCGTCCCAAATGTCCTCTTTTATACCCTTTTTCACTAACTTATCTATCTAAAAGTTGAAACTTTAGGGTTCTAGACTGTCCGTGATTGGTCATTTAAGGGGTGGATGAGCATCACCTCATCGCATTACTGTTCAATTTCCGCAGAGTCATCGTTATAATTGAAAAAAATTGTACGCCCATTGTCCAGGTCATGCTTCTTCCGTTGTGTCCATTAATTTGTTATTCAATGCCCTATTCCCACGTTCAAGATGGTGACATTCAAAAAAGTTGGCATCTGTTCCAAGTGGCAGGTCACACTGTCCTTGACCCATTCTGTACAGGCACAGGTACCTCGCTCTTCTCCCCGCGCATACGTGTTTATCTTGCAAACTTGGAGTCACAGTCAGCTTCCATTTTCTTTAGGCCACAATTTAGGAACTATTATAGAAACAAACACAAATAAACGTAAATTTAAGAAATAAAGCCCTTCTGTCCCCCCTTCTCATAGTATCCCAGTTAGTATTTATCTAGCTTTAAGCAACATATATGCGTGATTTTACTTACCAATCTTCATGATTTATGCCACAAATAAACAGACAGAAAGCACATGCATGCAATTTTCAATTAGATTATGACAAATACGTTCTTTTTATGACAAAATCTATAACAAATTAGTAAATTATGCTTGGCAATTACATGCAATTTAGTATCCCACATGTATTTTTGTAAGTGCATTCTATTCTATGTTGGTTAATTTCAAAATCACACGATTAATACATATTACTGTTATGGAGAATTGACTTTACAAGGGGTATACAAACAATTTTAATTCCACCTTGCTCCATCAACTCCCTCCTATGGTGATTTTATCACCAAATATTTCCCAACATTTTGAAAATGTTATCTCAACATGTTTCAAATTATTTTAGTTAGTATGAGTTACACTTTAGTTTCTTCCATTTTCTTTCTGTCTTGATGAAGTTTCTCTTTAAACACTTCCATCTCACTATCACCTTTTTCTCTTTCCCTGTCTTGTTTTTCTTCAATTACTTTCTTTAAAGATCTTTTAACATTTCTTCTTTTTCTACATTTACAACTTAATCTCAAAACTAAGATCACTATTATTATTACAATAATTGGAATTAGTATTTTCCCTATAATAGATCTACCTATTTCATAAAACCAATTTTTAACTGCTGAAAAACTTCTACCAAGTTTCTCAAGAACACCTTCAACCTCCAGTGGTTCAATTTCTTTATGCAATTCTATATTATTCGTAATATATTTCTCAATGTTTTGACTTTTATCAGGAATGTAGGTACAACAGTGTTGCACCTTTAAAATTCCACAAACTCCTCCTTTTTTTGCCAACATTAGATCTAAAGCAAGTCGATTTTGCATCACCATACTTCTGATAGCAAACATTTCAGTGTTTACCATTAAAAATCCTCCAGCTGTGTCTGTTGACAATCGATCTACTATTGTTGACAATTTTCTAATTCTATTCGCATTAAAAGATATACCCTCTGCTGATATCAGTGCTCCAAAAACATCACCTATTATTTCAATTACACTTTCTCTTCTTCTACGACTTAAAGGTTTGCCTATTTCATGAATTCCATTAGTACCTCTATCTACATGAAAGATTTTGGGAAAGACCAAGCCAACATAACATGAGCCCTACCAGTGATCTGGTAATTTGTAGTAAGCTTTGTTCCCACACAAGAAATGCATACCTGGAAAAACGGAGTCATTACAACCTTTAAATCCCCATCCCCCTTTTATGATATAAGTGTCTTTACATTGACTTGCACCCACAAAATAATTGTCATACACAGTGTTATTTCTTCGAATACATAATTTTCCCATTAATGGTGTATCTATGCTTATAGCCACATTTACATTATGTCCCTCAATATTATCATCTGAAAATGCCCACTTTGTAGATTTAGTTTGTTTCCCTTTTTCTTGTCGTTTATATTGCTGCCTTCTTTCCTCAACCATATTTAGAAAGACGTTCTCTTCATTTCTCATTTTACAAGTCAAATTATGTTTGAAGGCATAATCATGTGTCAATTCTTGTGTTACTAAGAAATATTCTCCAAAAACTTTAGCAGGCTAAATGTAATTTAGTTCAGCAACAATTTCCAATTTTGCAAATACATCATCAGAATCTAAATAATAGTATTCTAATTTTCCAGTCCTATAAAATAAACTTGTTATTACACTACATGTCCCTCCATATGTTAACGGTAAATGGTGGTGAGTCACACCCTCGGTCACAGATGCTGGCAATTTTACACAGACATAGCAATTTCTGGCATCCATTGTCCTCACATACTCACATAATAATCTCGAAAAGGTGTTTTGTGAGAAGTCCCTAATTGACTTATCTTGATGAATTTCAGGCCTATATACATGTAATTTTTCATTTTTCAACTCTTTATTCTTACTTTTCATACTCTCATTTGCTTTAAATTTTTCAAAGTCCGGTCTAAAAGGAATAATAATAGCAAGAATTGCCTTATTAACATTATTAATCCAGTACATAATAACCACATTCTACACCATTTTCTAAAAATAGAACACTTAGATTGGGTTACTTCATTAGTAGCCATCTTTTTTTACAGCAATTTTCACAATCTTTTCACCCTTTAAATCGTCTCTCTTTACCTTTGTTCCACTTATAATGTTCTTTTCAACCTAGATTACAAATTTTGTTTTATATATTTCTTCCTTTCACGGTTTTTCCAAACCTCTTTAAAATCTTTTTCTTTCTTTTGAGTCACAGTCTACTCACTTTCTTTTTTCATCACCTTGACATTGCAAATTCTCTTGGCTGCTATTTACTTCACTTATTGGAGGCAGCAACATATAGGTTCACTCAGTTGATTTATATTTTTGATTTGGTCTTCTCACTCTTTTTGGCCTTTGCACAATCTCTTTTTTCTTTCCCAACAACTCATTTTGACTTGTTATTTCATTCACTTGATCTTCTTGCACCTTTGCTTTATTAACCAGTTAAATTTTCAGTCCATCAGATCCTTTTGGCCAATTATCTCCTTTTCGAACTCTTTTTATTTCAGGTTCAAGTGTTTCACTCCACTCTCCAAGCTCTTTTTCTTGAACTTCTCCTTAATTGAGTGTCATCATCACAGTCATCAGTCTTTGTTTTAGATCTTTACATAGTTTCATTTATAATGAATTTTACAGGATCTGATACATTTTCTGAGCTTATTTTCTCTTTGGTCAGTTCTTTCACTCTGTTAGGAACTTCTCCATAGCTGGTACTTGGAAGCTCATCCTCATCATGAGTTAATTCCCTTTCACCAGTTTCGAGATTTCAGTTCCTGCTTTCAGAGCTTTCAGACTGTCCTTCAGTATCTTCTTGATTACCAGTTTTATTTTTACTTAGCTCAGCGTCCTTACTGGTATCAGTCTCTACCAAATTTCGACTTACAGGTCGATCTTCAAAATTTGGTATTTCAACAATTTCATTTTCTCCTTCAGATGCAGAGCTAGTATCTGATATCTCCAGATGTCGATCAACAGGTCGAGCTTCAGTATCTGGATCTTTTTCTGGTTCACCCTCAGAGTCCGAGTCAGTGGGCTTTCACCCTCTTCCTGTGGATTTTCAGGCTCAGGCACACGAATGGTGTGGCTGGCGTTCACCCACCTCTTGACTCCAGCACTTTTAACTGCAGTGGTACTAACCAGAATAACTTGTCAGGGCTTTTGCCAGTGAGGCACTAGGCAGTTTCTTCTCCTGTGAACCTTTATCCGAACCCAATCTCCAGGGTCTAGATCATGTGCTGGATGTTTGTCTTTCGTTTGTGCCTCAGTTCCCACCTGATGGAACACAGAAGTTACCACGTCAGACAGATTTTTGCAGTAATCCAGTATGATATCATTATTTATACTCAACAGTTTATGAACTGGCACAAATGCTTATCTCATTACACTTCCCATCAAAGTCTCATGGGGACTTAATCCTGTTCTTTTATCGGGAATTCTCCTCAAGGTCATTAGAACAAGTGACAGTGCATCTGGCCATTTTAGTCCTGTGGCCAAACACATTTTTGCAATTCTATTTTTTATTGTTCCATGTACTTGTTCAACCACCGAAGAAGCTTCTGGTCTGTAAGCACAGTGTAACTTCGGACGAATGTCCAGTGCTTCTCAAATCATTTGCATTAATTCATTATGAAAATGTGTTCCCCGATCTGTTTCAATTGTTACTAGGAAACCGTAGTGTGGTATTATCTCACGCAACAGGAGTTTTGCAACTGTCACTCCATCATTTCTTCTGGTTTGAAAGGCTTCAACCCACTGTGAAAATAGACAAAAGATCACAAGTAAATACCGAAGTCTATTACATGGTGGTAACTCAACAAAATTCAACTGCATTCTTGTAAATGGACCTCCCTCCCGTCCTATGGTTATCAAACTCACAACTGTTTTTCTTCTTGGATTTAATTGTTGACATACAAAACATCTTTGGCACAGGCTTTCAGCAATCATCCTAAACTTAGGGTTGTACCATGTCTGTCTAAACATCCTGATCATAGCGTCGCTCCCAATATGGGCTTGACCATGATACATTCGGGCCATATTTGAAATCATGTTATCAGGCATTACTGGTCTTTCATCTTTGTAAACCCAGATTTCATCCTCTTCTGTCTGTCTACAACCTGCTTTTAACCTTTTTTCTTCTTCACTGGCTTCTTCCTGCATGTGTCTCACCTCTTGCCATGTCTCAACTACTGTGGTTAGCATCAAAAGACTTGAAACATGTTCAGTTTGTCTATCCAGATTTATAGATGCAAGATTTTTGGCACAGTATTTTGCAATTGAATCAACGTATTTATTACCTCCGGTAATATAATCATCTCCTTTCTTGTGAGCTGCACATTTCACGACAGCTATCTTGTCAGGTAATTGAATTGCATCAATCAACATTCTCACAAATTCAGCATTTCTAATGGGGGATCCTGCCGAAGTCATATAACCTCTTTGGGACCACAGTTGACCATAGTCATGAACAACCCCAAAACCTTATTGACTGTTGGTCACTATGGAGACCCTTATCTCTTTTCCCAGCTCACATGCTCGAATCAAAGCAATCAATTCTGCAATCTGAGCAGAACAAATTCCTTTCAAAAAAGATGCTTCTAAGACATCCGCTACTGTACAAACAGCATATGCAGCACTCAGTACACATTCATCTGTTCTTAAGCACGAACCATCAACAAACATCACATAATTAGATTCAGGCAATGGTACATCTTTAATATCAGGCCTTGGTTTGGTACAGTATTCAAGAACATCCAAACATTTGTGATCAACTTCATTTCTTACTTCCACATCCATAACATCAGGTAATAGTGTAGATGGTTTCACATTTACACATCTTGAAATTGTCACATTATCTGCACCGAAGTTTATCTTCTCCTATTTTGTCATTCTGTTATTGGTAATGTACTGTTTTTGGTTCTGGTGAGGAGAATCTCCACTGAATAAGGTACATATACTCTCAAAGGAAATCCCATCACTATGCCTTCACTTTGTTCCAGACTCATACTTGTAGCACCTACTGCTTTTTAACATCCCGGCAATGCTCTTGCAATGGGATCCAAAACAGCAGAAAAATATGCAATTGGTTTTCTCAGTTTTCCATGTCTTTGTATTAAAACTGACAATGCACATCCTTCTCTCTCACTGCAATACAGTTCAAATTATTTTTCATAACCTGGCATTCCTAATTCTGGTGCTTCACGTAGACTTGTTTTTAGCTGTTCGAAAGCTTCCATTTCTGCTTTATTCAGTGTTATTGGATCGTTTACATCTGCTCTTGTCAATCTCTGTAGTGGTTTAGCTATTAATGACAATCCACTAATCCATCGTCGACAGTATCCTACCATTCCAAGAAACAATCTCACTTGTCTCTGTGTTTTTAGTGGTTTCATTCCTTGTATCATTTTGATGCTTTCTATGGTAACTTGTCTGATTCCTTCAGCAATCCTATGGCCTAAATATTGTACTTCTTTCTGACAAAACTATAGTTTTGAGGGAGACACTTTCTGTCCTTCCTCTGCTAAATGATTTAACAGTGCAACTGTGTCTGAAACACATACATCCTGTAATTTTTGATGCCACTAACAAATCATCAATGTATTGCATTAAAACTGATTCTCCAGGCATACTTAAACTTTCTAATGATTTCTTTAGCAATTGATTAAAGATAGATGGACTGTCAGTATACCCCTGAGGAATTCGGCACCATGCCAAGATCCGCTCTCCGAACCGGAACGCAAATATTGGCTGGCTTTCAGGATGTAATGGAACAGTAAAGAACGCATTACATAGATCAATGACTGTATACCATTCTGCATCATGTGGAATCTGGTATGAAATTACTGCTGGGTTTGGCACAATTGGACAACATGGAACAACAATTTTATTTACCTTTCTCAAATCCTGTACTATTCTAAATGTTCCATTAGGCTTTTTCAATCCCATTACAGGCGAGTTACAAGGACTAATTTCTATTTCTCTCAAGATCCCTTGTCCAATCATTTTATTCATCACTGGGGTTATTCCTTCAATTATTTCAGTTGTCATTTTGTATTGGGGAATATTCGGGTAACTTATTCCTTCTTTTACAGAAATATCACAGGCTCTACATTTTTCATCAAGCCAATATCTTCTCCTTTGAAATCCCACACTTTTTCATTGACTACTTCCTTCAATTCATCAGGTATTTTCACTTGATCAAAAAAAGGAAATATACTATTCTTTTCTGAGTCTATTAATGACATTGTCATTTTATATAAACTATCCTCATCCGAGGTTTGAAGCTCAATGCCATCCGGTGAACAGTAAATGGCACAGTTCATTTTACACAGTATGTCCCTGCCAAGAAGATTAACAGGACTACTGTCACACACCACAAATCGATGCATGTCTTTGAAGTTTCCAATTTCTATTTCAACTGGTTTTGTTAAGGATGTTTTAATCTGCTTATTAGCTACACCTACAATCACTGATCTAACAGTAGAACGGGTAGCACCTGTGTCTACTAGGAAAGTTACATCTACATCATTCACCTTTCCATTCACATAGGGACCAGATTGATCTACCTCTAGAGTAGCGCTAAGTACGCAGTCTTCTCCCTCTCTCAGGCGTCATCAGAAACTGTCATCCGACTCACTCCCGTCTTCCTTCAGCCAATACTGCAGACTCACATTCACTCTTGGATTTCTTGTTACCTGGTCTAATGCGCAGAATCCTGTCTCTGCACTGTATCTCTGTAGGCTTACACTGTGAGGAAGTGGAGGTTGTGCCACCTGACTCTGTTGATTTACTACCTGTTGCTGTGGCGATGGCTGTTGAATTACCTCATTCTGCACTTGTGGATTCAATGATGTATTTTCTGGGTTAACATGTGGTGAATACTTACACTCTTTTCTCCAATGCCTCATCCTTCCACAATTATGAAATGGATATTTCTTCTTTAGTTCTTCTATATTTCCTGTTAATTTTTGCTTACTGAAATTTCCCTTCATTCTAATCTGATTTCCTTCTGCACTTTTATTCTCTAATTGAGCTACTTGATGTTCTACAACTTTCACTTGTGCCCACATTGCTTTCGCTTTAAGTTTTCTTTGTTTTACTTCAATTTCATCACTACAGTATTTTGCATGTCTCAAAACCTCATCCACTGAGCATGATTGCCACCCCATCAAATTATGCTTAATCATGTCCCCTATTTCTGGTCTTAGTCCAAACACAAAACAATATACAAAATGACTCATATCTTTTCCATTCAGTTCCTCATATCCACTGTATTGTTTAAACACCAATAACAGTCTCTCATAAAATGCATGAACTGATTCTTTTGGTTCTTGTATTGTTCTGTCTATTTTTACCCAATCTGTCTCTTTAGGTGGGATTTTGTTTTTTCAGAAACACTATTAGGAGGACCTGTCACTTTATCTCACAGATATTCAGATTTAGGCCAATCTACAGTGATCTTCCACTCTGACCATAGATCTGCTGGTACTACTATATCAAATAATCCGTCTAAATCTTCCCATAAAACTTTTGAAACTTTTACAAATCGATCTACCTGTCTATACCATTCTACTGGTTTCTCTCTTAATCTGGGAAAGTCATTTGTAAATGATAAAATGTCCTGCCTACTCCAAGATACATGTACATATCCTCCTCCTGGTATTTCTCTCATATTCATTTACCACTTCCTCTTTCTCTCTTACTGGGAACGCTAATGTTGATTTTTCATTGTTTTCCTCTCTTTTCTTTGTCCAAATTATTTTCCACTTATCAATGTCTCCCCATTTTCTCAAGAACACAATCAATTCTTTGAGTTATTCTTCCTGCTGTATTCATATTTTCTATATCGTTTTCTGTAAAATCCACTCTATAAGGATTCTGCAACGCCTTATATTTTGTAAAATCTTCATCTATTTCACTTGCTAACCCTTCAAATCGATCATGCCTATTTTTGGTTTTCCATGTAATACTTTTACACATAAACATCAATTGATCATCTTGATAAGTTTTCAATCTATCTGTCCCAATTGTTCCAATTATTAGTTCTTCCATATCAATTTTTAGTCTAGTCACATCTAACGTTTTTGGTTCATTTTCTTTCAATTCTAAAGTTTTATTCCAATCACTTAATTCCTACTCTGACGGTCCTACTGGAGTTTGTGTCAAGTCGATTTTCTGTACACTTTTCTCAGGAGTAATAGAATCAGACTCTGCTCCTGTTGGGAATTTATACGGAAGACTCTGATTAAAAGTTAAATCAGGCAGTGTGATTTGATTAGTACGTTTAATTTCTGACAAGTCTGGGTAAACCTTTTCCTTCACTTTTTGTAAACTCTGATTCAAAGGAATAGTTTAAGATGGTTCTTTTATTTTCTGATTCTCAAACACTGGGATTACAGGACCTAATGTTCCCGGAAGAGTTATTGCTCTATATTTTCAGTAAGCTCTTGTATCTCATCGTCCCAAATGTCTTCTTTTATACCCTTTTTCACTAACTTATCTATCTAAAAGTTGAAACTTTAGGGTTCTAGACTGTCCGTGATTGGTCACTTAAGAGGTGGATGAGCATCACCTCATCGCATTACTGTTCAATTTCCGCAGAGTCATCGGTATAATTGAAAAAAACTAGTAAGCCCATTGTTCATGTCATGCTTCTTCCGTTGTGTCCTTTAATTTGTTATTTGATACCCTATTCCCACGTTCAAAATGCTGACATTCAAAAAAGTTGGCATCTGTTCCAGTGGCAGGCCACACTGTCCTTGACCCATTCTGTACAGGCACAGGCATCTCGCTCTTCTCCCCGCGCATGCGTGTTTATCTCGCAAACTTGGAGTCACAGTCAGCTTCCATTTTCTTTAGGCCACATAGGCCACAATTTAGGAACTAATATAGAAACAAACACAAATAAACGTAAATTTGAGAAAAGAAGTCCTTCTGTTTTCCTCCCCCATTCTAATAGTATCCCAGTTAGTATTTACCTAGCTTTAAGAAACATATATTCGTGATTTACCTTTCCAATCTTCATGATGTATGCCACAAATAAACAGACAGAAAGCACATCCATGCAATTTTCAATTAGATTATAACAAATTTGTACTTTTTATGACAAAATTCATAACAAATTAGTAAATTACGCTTAGCAATTACATGCAATTTAGTATCCCGTGTATTTGTGTAGGTGCATTCTATTCTATGTTGGTTCATTTCAAAACCACACGATTAATACATGTTACTGTTTTGGAGAATTGACTTTACAAGGGGTATACAAAAAATGTTAATTCCACTTTGCTCCATCAATATGCATATACATTCTTTATCATGCTCACTACCCCAGACTGCAGTATGTTTTTTAGGCTTTTCTAAGCCCATTATAAGTCAGTAAAAGTGATCAGTTCAGTAAACAGTCTCTTTATATGGACATACCTGCTTTGTTCCACTCAAGATGACGTACCACAGGATTGACATCACATACAAACACACTGGTAACATGAACATGCGCGATATCAGAAAATTTACAATGTGGCAGCTATGAGCACCGTGTTTTGAATCACATTGAAATGCTATTTTTTAATCCGTTTAATAAAACTTCAAATGGAAGATACAAAGCAATCTAAAATGTAAAATATTAAGCAGTTCTGCACAAATAACATGAGTTTCAAAGAGCCAAGGGATCTAAAGCGTTAACCTTTGACTGCTAACAGCAAGTGCTTCTCAGCTTCACAGGATGTGCCTTCTCCTAGCAATTGAGAACATTTTGGGGCATATTTACAAGCCATGATTGCCACAGGAATGTCACTTTTACTGATGTTCCTGTGACGATAGGGGTATTGCTTTATTCACAAGGCAGCGTTAAGCAACTTAACGTGGCTTAACGCCACCTTGTGAATAAGGCACCCTTTCATGCAATACTTAGCGGGAAAGGGGTGGACAATGGGTGTTGCGGTGGGCGTTCCACTGCAGCATCCACTGATTTTGACACTGGCACATATTTCCAAGGGTGGCTTAAATATGGGGCAGTGTCAAAATGAAGGCCGGAGAAAACCTGGTCCTAAACAGGCAATTAGATGAGAAATGCTTTTTTCGCCTTATTTTTGCTGTTTCTATGTCTGCTGCATTGTGAAACAGAAACAGCAAAACGACATGTATGACTGTTTATGTGCAGTGCCTGCAGACATTTTGTAATTGGAATCTTCAGAGCCTCATTTACAACAAGGCTGTGCCACCAGAGCATCACTTCTTGTGATGCTCCGGTGGCACAGGGACCTGCTCCGTTTTAACTAGACAGCACTAAGCCCCTTTAAATGGCTTAATGCGGTTGTGTAAATACTGTTCCATTTAACACATTTTCTCTGATAAAAGGACGTGCAATGTGTGTTGCTGGAGGCATTCACAGCAACACCCATAGCTTTTTGACACTACCCCAGATTTATGAAAAATCGTAACTCTGGGGCAGCGCCAAAAAACTGAGCCTCCCCAGGAGAAATACCTTTATTGCTCCTTGTTTTTCCTTTTTCTATGTGTGCTGCATTCGCAACACACAAAGAAAAAGAAAACAGCCTCTTTTGATTGGTTTTGTACAGGAAGGTCATGCTTCCTGCATAAAAACAATCATCCCCGCAATGCAGACACCCTTGCACCATGGCGCAAAGGTGCCGGCTTTGGCACATGGCAGCCCAGTGTGCACTAGCGCAGGTGAAAAGGCCTGTAATGTGCTGTATCTGAAAGATATGGCGCATACCAGCCCTTTTCTTTTTCCATAGGGCAGTGCTGCAGGAAGGTCTGCGGCGCTGCCCTATGTCAAAATCTTATAAATAAGACCCTCATTTTCAAACCAACCTATGTAGTTTGAAGGTCAGTTCACAAAAATAAGGAGTCACAGGGAATCACAGACCGACCTGCTTTATTGATATTCATTAGGCGGGTCATAATTTGCTGGCAAGTCACAGCAGACCACCTTCCCTGTCTTTGCACTCCTGAATGGATTTTTTTTTTTTTTAGGAAGCTTGTGTTCCTTATATGAACCAGTGCTGCTTTAAAAAAGTAATAGCTATCCATTTTAGAAAAGCATTGGGGAAACAAGGAATGGTTCTTCTGATCACTGCCCACTCCCTCTGAGGATGCCATCCAGATTCCCAAAGAGGAAGTGGTCCCAAATCAGTTACCACTTCATGTGAGGAGTCAGTAGCTGATCAGTGGTTTACAAAAGAAATTGAAGTTGCAAACAATTGACACACACCATAACATATTGCGATTTGGAAGAAACACCCATTCCAAAGTGCAGTTTGGAATGAGTGGCAAAACCATGTTTATGGAAAAGTTTGTCCGAGTCGCAAAATGGCTTTTGCAAATTTGAAATACCCATTTTGCAGTCGCACACCCTAAGGTTTTGTGAATCCCATGGTTTGCAACCGCAAAAATTCTTAGAATACCTAGCCCACGGGCACTACACAGACTATACTGCAAAGTATCGGGAGGATGTAAAAGGCACAGCATTTAAGGTGCACACAGAGAGTAATTAGTGTTCCTTTTCTCAATTGGTTGTTCATTAATCTTAATTAATTAATTGATATTTAATTAGGGTAGTTGTTTATATATTTTTGTGTGTGGGTATTACTTTTTTAGGGGTAAAGGGTGGGGAATAAATAAATTTTACTTATTTTGTTATTAGTTTTTACATACTATAAACATTTTAATTGGAAATAAGTATTAATTGTGTAATAATGTTTTTACAGATTAATTTTTCCAGTGGCTTTGGGGGATTATTTGGGTAAAGTGTGGGAAGTGTATTAAGGTGTATGAGTTTTAATCTGTTTTTTAATTAATAATAATTCTTTAATTGGTAATTAATTATGTTAATTATGTAAGTTCATTTTCTAATAAAATTTAGATGTGGGTTGTGAATTATGTGGTGTTTTAGGGTAGTAAATAATAAAAGTAAATGTATGTAATAATTAATGTTTTTAATTCTAAATGATTTCAAATTCAAAATATTTATTTATTTGAAAATTATTTTTTATTTTATTTTATATATTATTTGTAGGTGTTTGTCATATGCATTTAACATTATAATATATTTTTTGAATTGGTAATATTAAATATATTTGTATTAATTTTTTTATATATTTATATAAGTTTTTTTATTTAGTTTTTTAAATGATGTTGTTGTTAATATTTTGTTTGTTTTTACTTTTGAACTGACTGGAATGAGAATGTTAATTGTTACCCCTTTGCAATTCAGCATTTTCCCTACTGTTCCTCTGATTGGAGTGGGAATAGTACATTTTTACCTTGCCATTATCCAACACTCTCCCTACTGTTGCAGTCACTGGAGTGGGAACAGTAAGTTTTACCCTTCCGCTATCCTGCTACTATCCAGGACTATCCCTACTGTTGCACTGATTGGAGTGGGAATATTAAATTTTATCCTGCCACTCTCCAACACTTTCCCTACTGTTGCACTCAATGGAGTGGGAAGAGTAAGTTTTACCACTCCGCTGTCCAACTGGGAATAGTAAGTCTTACCCCTCTGCTGTCTAACACTTTCTCAACTGTGGTACTCACTGGAGTGGGAATAGTAGGTTTTATCCCTATGCAATATAACACTTTCCCTACTGTTGCACTGACTGGAGTGGGAATAGTATGTTTTTCTCCATCTGCTATCCAATATTTTCCCTACTGTTGCCCTAACTGGGTGGGAATAGTAAGTTTTACCTCTCCACTATGCAACACTTTCACTGCTGTTGCACTCATTGGAGTGGGAATAGTAATTTTTACCCTTCTGCTATCCAACACTTTCCCTTCTGTTAGAGTGACTGGAGTGGGAATAGTAAGTTTTACCCCTCCGCTATCCAAGACTTTCCCTACTGTTGCATTCACTAGAGTGGGAATAGTAATTTTTACTTCTCGCTATCCAACACTTTCCCTACTGTTGCACTCACTAGAGTAGGAATACTAAGTTTTAACCCTCCGCTATCTAACACTATCCCTTCTGTTGCACTGATTGGAGTGGGAACAGTAATTTTTACCCCTACGCAATCCAACACGTTCCCTACTGTTGCACTTGACTGGAATGGGAATAGTAAGTTTTACTTCTCCGCTATCCAACACTTTCCCTACTGTTGCACTCAATGGAGTGGGAGAAGTATACCATATATATTTCAAGATAGGAGCTGACCGGAGCGCCCCACTAGTTTTGAAGATTTTGTTTAGACTCTTCAACCGGCGCCAAAGTTATTGGGAAAAGAAAAAAAGTGCTTTTTTAATAGAAACAAGGTCCTAACTATAACTACCTACTGGCGACTGGCTGTAGGTAATATATATATATATATATATATATATGTGAACAAGGCTCCGTTGAGCCGAAACGTCTTTGACTTTTTTCTGCGAATAAAATCAAACAGCACCTAACTGGTCCGTGTCCGTGTCCTGCTTGCCGGCTGGAGAGATTCCTGGGTGTATCAGGAAGCGGAGTGGATAATATATATATATATATATATATATATATATATATATATATATATATATATATATATTACCTACTAGCGGTCGCCAGTAGGTATATATAGTTAGGATTTTTTTCCTATGGGATTTATGAAAATTCTATGTCGAATAACTTTGGCGTTTGAGGACGGAATTGGCCGAAATTTTCAGGAAAATGGAACATTTTGTTTCTGAGCAGCCCCTAAAAATTTGGGGGGGGTTCGTCAAGGGGGGGCCGAGAAAAAAGGGGGGTCCCAAAACGCATTTTTCCCATGTTAATTTCCATAGGGCGGTTGGCCTCACTTTTAGCCCGAACGGCTGAATGGATTTGCACGGAACTTGGCAAAATTGTAGGGACTGTTAGCCCGATGTGCCTTTGCTAGGTCTCAATATATGTGCTCCAGTGGATTTTGAGAAATTAATGTTCAAAAAAATATATATATCTGTAACAGCGCTCCGGGTAGCGCCCCGGTTCGCGTACCTGATGCGTAACGGAACTTCGCGATGCGAAGCTGATTGGCATTTCGGTGTCTGTCAACATTCTAAACAGTCCGGAGCGGCCGCCATCTTGTCTCTCGGTAGGATCGAGAGACAAGAGGAGGCCAAAACAAAGGGGGAAATGACCATAAGGGGGCATAGAAGATCCTCCCTGACCCTCTAGGTTTGATGTGGAGGCTTTAAAAGGGCCCCGGTACGCGCACCGGGAAGCGGTCTGGGGAGCGTACTATAAGGAAAAAAGAATGATAGACTATGATATTTTGAAATATTGTATGTTTATTGATTGTTCTTTTTGTTGTTTTTTTTATTTATTTTTTATTTAAGTAGCAGTATTTATGATTATTAAATATAAATTTATTTTTGGGATTGTGCACAGTATACTATAAGACTAACTTTACATTATAATCAATTTGGTACTAGTTTATGAATTACATATAAAAATGATTAAAGACTCAAACAATTTTTTATTATTAAATATAATTTTATTTTTCTGATTCTTTTTCAAAATTTAATAGAACGTCTAACATTTGACTGCCCGATATGTCTTCTTTTTGACTGAACATAACTTCCCACATTTGACCGTCCTCATATTGAAGTAAGAAATCCACAGATTCTACACATTGTAGAAGTTCATGGTCTCGTGATTCATCCATGAATTCCAAGTCAATGGGTTCAATGATTTCCTCATTGTTCATGTCTAGGACAATTTCAAAGGAAACGTTCTGTTCTCCTTCCATTTTTGTGCTGAAATTTGCATAAAAAATAAATATATTAGTAGAGATAGGGCACTGTTGGGTTTAAGTTCAGACAGGTACTTTTGAGGCGTGAAGTAGTACTATTAAAAAGTGCCTGTGAAAAAGCCTAAGTAAATTCATAATTATACCACAGAAACCTAAATCAATCCATAATTATAATAAACAAGCCTTTTTCAATGTCTAACTCTTACAGAGGGATAGTATATAACTATCTGAAAATGTTTTCAAATTTATAAAATAACATCTTACCTTTTAAAAACAAGTTTAAGTTGTGAGTGAAAATGATCTTGCAATGTACTTCAGGAAGTAGTAGTCAAAATGGCTGTGTTTCTCTCTCTTTCTTTATATATATTCAGGTACATAACCAATCAAATGTCAGGTAAAAAAGTAGAAAATTAAAGTAACATTTTAATTGGTTGTCAATTCCAACACTTCAGATGTGTTTTGTGAAGTAATTTACCTCAGGGTATTTAGAGAGGTCTACAGGCTAAATGGCTAAATGGATTTTCAATCAAATTTGTGAAAATGGTAGGGATTGGTATGTAGTATGATCTAATCTATATTTGGTGAAAGTGTCTCCAGTCGTTTTTCTGTAAATTACTTTCCCACCTTTTTTTAAATGAGCGCTTCCCGGTGAGCGCCCCGGTACGCGAACCGGCAGCGTTATGGGAGTCCTCCATTTTGTGTTTCGGTAGAATTGAGATACAAGATGGAGGGCAAAAAATGTTCAGAATGGGTAGAAGGGGGCACGGTAGACGTATCCTGACCCCCTAGGTTTTCTGAGGGTGGCTGAGGAGGTCCATATGTGCGAAAAAAAAAATAATTAAAATGTTCTCGCGGTTAGTGTCCGGTGCGCGTACCGGGTAGCGCTCCAGAAAGCGTAAATTGTGAAAATTAGTAAAAAAAAATTTACATTTAAAATTTGTTTATGGTGATCATAGTTAGGGTAGCTCTGAGAAGAGCTTTTGGGTTTATGGTAGATTTAGGTACTTATAAGTAGGTACCAATGCACAGTCTTAAATTCAGAATGAAAATTCTGTTCCCCTCATCTGAGAAGTGAACTCCATCTCCTCTGTAGATATCTTGCATGTAGTAACGCAAGTTATTGTTGTACATGGAGCCCATTCCATGGTCTTTCATGTAAGCTGAAACAGACTTATTTACATGCTTCCTCGATTTCTCAATTTGTGGACAAAATTGGTTCGACCACCTCCATTTCTGTCTTTGGCATATATTTGAATATACCAAGGCAGTTTGAGGAAAAAGTGCCATCAATTGGTCAAAGGTGTCCTTTAAAAGCATTTCCAGACCTACCCCAGTCAAAGTGCCCAAGTCATTTCCTCCACAGCGCACAATTAACAGGTCAGGTTTTGGCAAATGCAAAAAGGTTTTCACCAATGGTATCAATTGGTGACATTTTAATCCTCTGTGGCCAATCCACTTAATTTCCACATTTTGTAAATTGAGGTTAGGTAAATTTCTGTTATCAGCATACCTTTGAGCCCAGTAGATGTAACTATGTCCAACAATCCAGACAGAAAACATGGTGAGAGAAGGTTCTGCTGCAGTCAGATGAAGTGTGGCAATGAAATGGCAGTTGAAAAACATAAGAGTTTAAAATGAAAAAAACTGTGGAGTTTCTGTGTTAATGAAGCAGTAGCAGTTATTGGTGGATTTTGATTGCTGAAAACAGAAAGTTAGGGTGCATGGATGAGTTCTTTGAAAGATGTAATTTGAATGGTCAAGAAAAAATCATTTAATGAAAGATTGCACTGGATATGCAGGTGTACTGAGAGTTCAGAGTTCAATTGAAACATTGTTGTGTGAACTTGCAAACATCCGAGGTCTTTCAGGAGGTGGTTGCTATGCAAAAAAGGCAGAAAGGGCAGAGGGGGGAAGGGTGTTGATTTGAAAAAAGTGAGGGAAGAGTTTTGATTGGGTGACATGAGAGATATGTGTGATGAATTACAGCATTTCTGTGCCATTGTTGGTTGCAGCCTCTGGAGTGCATACCTTTTGCTCTGCTAAAGACAAATTGGTGTGTGTCTGAGACTGTTTTGAAACTCATAAAGTATTTGCTAAGGTGAGAAAAGATTCATTTAATTTAGATAGAGAATAGTATGCTTTAGGGAGAAAATTATGAAGAAAGTTGTGTATTTAAAATGTTGCTTTGTGTCAAGTGTTTTACAAATAGATTTTGTTTCTTTGAGTTACATTGCCATGTTAAAAGTGACGCAAAAATAGTGCAAGGGTCTTACAAAAATGCTTTCATGTGTCTTAGGGCATTTTAACTCACTTCCCCATGAATGTAGGAATATAATTGCTTTACAAGATGTGTTTAAAAACGTTTTTTGAAATCAATTAGGTTTCTTGATATGTACTGCTAGAGTTTCATAGGTTGCTTGGGGCATATTTACAAGGCTTTTGAGTTCCTTTGATGTAATTTTTCCCATTTTATTTTAAGACATTTCCTTGTGGTGCAAGGTCCTTGTAAATACGCCCCCATGTGTGCTTGGCAAATTTAGATTTTGATTCTTTAAGTTACATAGCCATGTTAAAAGTAACGCAAAAATGATGCAAGGGCCTTAAAAAAACGATTTCATGTGTCTTAGGGCATTTTAAGTCACTTCCCGATGAATGTAGGTATATAATTGCTTTACATGATGTGTTTAAAAACGTTTTTTGAAATCAATTAGATTTCTGGGTATGTACTGCTAGAGTTTCATCGGTTGCTTGGGGCATATTTATAAGGCCTTTGAGTCTCTCTGATGTTATTTTTCCCATTTTAATTTAAGATCTTTCCCCGTGGTGCAAGGTCCTTGTAAATACGCCCCCATCCGTGCTTGGCAAATTTAGATTTTGATACTTTGAGTTACATAGCCATGTTAAAAGTGACCCAAAAATGGTGCAAGGGCCTTAAAAAACGCTTTCATGTGTCTTAGGGCATTTTAAGTCATTTCCCCTTGAATGTAGGTATATAATTGATTTACATGATGTGTTTAAAAACGTTTTTTGAAATCAATTAGGTTTCTTGATATGTAGTGCTAGAGTTTCATAGGTTGCTTGGGGTATATTTAAAAGGCATTTGAGTCCCTTTGATGTTATTTTTCCCATTTTAATTAAAGACATTTCCCCGTGGTGGAAGGTCCTTGTAAATACACCCCCATGTGTGCTTGGCAAATTTAGATTTTGAGTCTTTGAGTTACATAGCCATGTTCCATACAGTGCTCGCCTTCTGCGTAGTCTTTGATATGCTAGACTCCATCTGCACAATGAGATACCTAAGCAAAGGAAACACAGGTGATGTGATTGTGAAATGAGGAAAAGAAATTCCACATTTTTCAATTACATCACCTGTGTTTCATAACTTTACGAATGACATTGTGCAGATGAGGTTTAGGCCTGTCCACAGACACAGAAGAGGTCTGGCCTTTGTGCAAGAGTGAAGTGGACATGACTTACTTCATTGGTAGGCCTGCACATGTATTATCTCCTCTGTACTCTTCAACAAGCCTAAATTTCATCTGCAACCCTGAGTAGGCCTCACCTCAAACAAACCTCTGGATAGGCCACACCTTATCGTCATCCTGAATCAATCATTTAAAATGTTAGGGACAGATTTATGATAGCCGTGTGCCTCTTTTGCGCCACTGTGCGTCACTTTTGTGACGCAGCGGCGGTGCAAAATATTTGCTATGTGGCGACATATTTACAACTTGATGCATCTAGGCAGATGTGTCATGCTGTAAAGTCCTGTGCCACATGAAACAGATGCAGCAGTGATGCAAAAGATGCACCATGTTGCAAGATAGGCCTCACTTCATCTCCAACAAGATACCGTCAGTTTAAACTGTAAACATTTAGGACTGTGTAGGGGGCATGGAGAAGCTGAATCTTCTGTAAATGTCAAAATTGTTGTATACAGTGCTCACCTTCTGTGTACTCTTTGATATGCTAGACTGCATCTGCACAATGAGATACCTAAGCAAAGGAAACACAGGTGATGTGATTGTGAAATGAGGAAAAGAAATTCCACATTTTTCAATTACGTCACCTGTGTTTCCTAACTTTACGAATCACATTGTGCAGATGAGGTTTAGGCCTGTCCACGGACACAGAAGAGGTCTGGCCTTTGTTCAAGAGTGAAGTGGACATGACTTACTTCATTGGTAGGCCTGCACATGTATTATCTCCTCTGTACTCTTTAACAAGCTTAAATTTCATCTGCAACCCTGAGTAGGCCTCACCTCAAACAAACCTTGGAATAGGCCACACCTTATCGTCGTCCTGAATCAATCATTTAAAATGTTAGGGACAGATTTATGATAGCCGTGTGCCTCTTTTGCCCCACTGTGCATCACTTTTGTGACGCAGCGGCGGTGCAAAAGATTTGCTATGTGGCGACATATTTACAACTTGATGCATCTAGGCAGATGTGTCATGCTGTAAAGTCCTGTGCCACATGAAACCGATGCAGCAGTGATGCAAAAGATGCACCATGTTGCAAGACAGGCCTCACTTCATCTCCAACAAGATACCGTCAGTTTAAACTGTAAACATTTAGGACTGTGTAGGGGGCATGGAGAAGCTGAATCTTCTGTAAATGTCAAAATTGTTGTATACAGTGCTCAACTTCTGTGTACTCTTTGATATGCTAGACTCCATCTGCACAATGAGATACCTAAGCAAAGGAAACACAGGTGATGTGATTGTGAAATGAGGAAAAGAAATTCCACATTTTTCAATTACATCACCTGTGTTTCCTAACTTTACGAATGACATTGTGCAGATGAGGTTTAGGCCTGTCCACAGACACAGAAGAGGTCTGGCCTTTGTTCAAGAGTGAAGTGGACATGACTCACTTCATTGGTAGGCCTGCACATGTATTATCTCCTCTGTACTCGTCAACAAGCCTAAATTTCATCTGCAACCCTGAGTAGGCCTCACCTCAAACAAACCTCTGGATAGGCCACACCTTATCGTCATCCTGAATCAATCATTTAAAATGTTAGGGACAGATTTATGATAGGTGTGTGCCTCTTTTGCGCCGCTGTGCGTCACTTTTGTGACGCAGCGGCGGTGCAAAAGATTTGCTATATTGCGACATATTTACAACTTGATGCATCTAGGCAGATGTGTCATGCTGTAAAGTCCTGTGCCACATGAAACCAATGCAGCAGTGATGCAAAAGATGCACCATGTTGCAAGACAGGCCTCACTTCATCTCCAACAACATACCGTCCGTTTAAACTGTAAACATTTAGGACTGTGTAGGGGGCATGGAGAAGCTGAATCTTCTGTAAATGCCAAAATTGTTGTATACAGTGCTCAACTTCTGTGTACTCTTTGATATGCTAGACTCCATCTGCACAATGAGATACCTAAGCAAAGGAAACACAGGTGATGTGATTGTGAAATGAGGAAAAGAAATTCCACATTTTTCAATTACATCACCTGTGTTTCCTAACTTTACGAATCACATTGTGCAGATGAGGTTTAGGCCTGTTCACGGACACAGAAGAGGTCTGACCTTTGTTCAAGAGTGCAGTGGACATGACTCACTTCATTGGTATGCCTGCACATGTATTATCTCCTCTGTATTCTTCAACAAGCCTAAATTTCATCTGCAACCCTGAATAGGCCTCACCTCAAACAAACCTCTGGATAGGCCACACCTTATCGTCATCCTGAATCAATCATTTAAAATGTTTGGGACAGATTTATGATAGCCGTGTGCCTCTTTTGCGCCGCTGTGCGTCACTTTTGTGACGCAGTGGCGGCGCAAAAGATGCGCTATGTTGCGACATATTTACAACTTGATGCATCTAGGCAGATGTGTCATGCTGTAAAGTCCTGTGCCACATGAAACCTGCGTCAGGTTTCATATAGGCGTTTTGTTGCAGGGTGGGCATTCATTTGCATGAAAGCCCTTAAAACTAACACAGTGATATTTAGAAGATTTCACTGAGTCAGCTTTATGGCATTGCTGAATCAAATCCTTACGCCTGTTTGAAACAGGCATAAGGAGTGATGCACCATGCAATGTGTGGCTTGCCCCTGTGCATTGCAGTAGACATGTCGCGCTTACGACGTGATTCCTGCAATGTGGTGCTTTTGTGGTACAGATGCGTGACGCATCAGTGCTGTTTTTGCTCAATGGTGCTCCACATTGTAAATGCGGCACACCATGGGTGGCAGAGCAGCAGTGCACGTTAACTGGTGCATCCCTGGGGATGCGCCAGTTAACATAAATCTGCCCCTTTACATTTAAGTATGAGCAGGGGACACAGAGTCGGTGAGGCTTATCCAAGGTTAAGAAGAGATGAGTCCTGTTCACTGAAAACTTGGACATAGGCCTCACCTCCTCAGCATCGCTGGACATGGCTAAATAATAGCTGCAAAATGTTACTCTTGTTAAACAATTTTACTATTATAGGGCCAAATGTAGGTCGGTCGGTAACGGCCGAAAATCGGTATTTTCGGCCGTTACCGACCGGTATATGGGTGACAGGTATGTAGGGGGCATTATTTTAACGAATCGGTAAAATTACCGATTCGGTAATTTTACCAATTCGGTAAAATAAAAAATCGGTGAATTTACCGATTCTGAGGCACCGAGATGTAGGTGGGACTCTTCAGAGTCCCAGAGGCCTTACAGAATCGGTATTTTACCATCAAATCCAATTTGATGGTAAAATACCGATTCCGGTGTGCATGCACATGTGTGCATGCACACCTATGCCATGTGACAGGCAGACCTGCCCTTAGGGCATGTATGCCTGCCACATGGCACCCGTGCCTGTTTTGGGGTTGCCAGAGGGTGTCAAAGTGACACCCCCTGCACCCTTGTGCAAATCGGTATTTACCGATTCGGTAAATACCGAATCGGTAATGCCCATTCATTCCTATGGGCCAAAGCCCATAGGAATGAATGGGCATTACCGATTCGGTATTTACCGAATCGGTAAATACCGAATTCTTCAGAATCGGTATTCCAGCACATCTGGAATACCTAGATATCCACCGCTTAGATTTACCAATTTTTAATTACAGAATCGGTAAAATTCGGTAATTAAAAATCAGTAAATCTATTTTACCTACATCTGGGCCTAAGTCTCTGAGATTTGTCTCTTACTCTGCAACATCTCATTGTTGTTCTCTTTCTTTAAAGATAACGACAACATCAACCATGAGTGATAATGAGCAATCCGTTGATCTTGATCTTATCATTGAACTTGTCATTGAAACGTCAGTGGAAGTAGATCCCTTGGATGATTTAAATCCTGAGGATGATGAAGAACATGATGAGGATGCCGATTTGTCAGAATTGTATGACATAGGGTGGGAAGCTGACCTGCTTGAGCCTATGGAACTATAAACATTTATTTTTAAAAGTTACTGGAAATGAAAAGTAAACATCTAAACCGTTTCATTTAAAATTAAACACAACTTCAAAAACAGGTTGTGTGTAGTGTCTTTAATAAAATAGTCAAATATGCTCATAAAATTAGTTCAGATTCACATATAAAACAGCACAGGTCAAATGTAGAAGCATTCCATTTCTTTGCTACTATTTGTGACTACTAAATTTGCCAATGCACTAAAAATTATTCTATGTAAAAATGACAAGTAGTGTGTTAAATTTTTGACGACTGTTATTGATTTACTGTTTGCTAATAGTGGTTAATAACATTTTTAATTATATTTCACCACAGATTCAACTGCAGATCATTTCAAAAGGACATAATGCCATCTAAAGAACGAAACCGAAAGGCTACAAAACGTCAAAGACAGCAGCTTAATAAATTCTTGCAGCAGTCCTCTACAATAAAAACTCGTCAAGTCACCAAGAAAGCTCCGGGTAAGACAACGAAATCATTCATAAGAAACATTTGTAGAAAAAAAAGTAGTACTACAGAAAATCTTTTAGGCCAGAAAAAGAGAACCAATTTAAACGGAAAGGAAAGGCCAATCAAAAATGTTACTGCTAGAGCAGGAGATAACTCTGTGCATGGTAGTAGAAGGAATAATCAGTTTAGGGACATTCGTAGACGAATGTTCCGCAACAGGATAATTGGCAATTTGTTAAAAAATATTAAGAAAGGTCAACAGAAAGTGTTTTTTTATAAGAGAAAAACAAAAGTTGAGAAAGTTATTGATCAGGCATTTGAAATTAAGCGAAAGTTATTTATTTTGATAATCAATAGAATTAGGAAGCTAAACAAGGCAATTTATGATTTCAAAAGAAATAGTAGATGGAAGAGAACAGTTAATCGTAGTAATTTTTGTGAAGTTTTTTCAGGAGAATGGATGCATAGTTCAAGTTGTGAGGCATTTTTTAATGAGGAGAGTTATTTCCAGGATAATGATTTGGTGCATGCAGTTGACACCAGTGGTCGAGCTTATGAGGTGAAAGAGGGTTGTCCAGTTGAAAAAGAAAAACTTGTGACAACAGAGGCAGAAGAGGTGTTAGATAATGAGGTTTTAGGAAGACGTCCTAAGGGACCAGTGTATATCTGGAAGTGTAGTAGTATTTGCAGTGTGCGACAGGATTCCATCAATTTGCCTTGTGATTTTGTACGGACATTTAATAAGAAAAGTTTAAAACAGAAAATGAAGTTGTTGCAAGAATTAGATCCTTGCAGAGTGAGAGAAGTGACAGGTTTGCATGGTCATTCACTGGCTTGTCTTTCCAGGAGAGTATGCTAGAGTGTTTTTCATCATTTCAGGATGCTAGCAGTGCATCATAATAAAGTGAGGAAATTAGTTAGAATGTTGTATTATGCTAAGAGTCCAGCAATTATGCTTAAACAATTATGCACTGCTCTTTTGCATGGTTCTGAAATAGATGTGAAGAATATTTGTGAAGAAATTGAGTTTTGTTACTTTGCAAGTAAAGAGGAGAATGTTGAAATTGACCCAGAAGAAGAGGGTAATGTGGAAGATAGTGTACAGGTTTCCAGTACAGATAATTTTCAGAAGGAAATTGCCACGTTTCAGGTGAAATCAAGTGAGAGGCCTAATTTCACTTGTGTGTGTTGTCGACGCACTTATTATAAGAATCAGACTAAGTTAGTGGATTTATATGTGAAAAGTGAAAGGGAAAATAATAGTGAATGGAAGGATTTCGCAACATACTTGATGGTAGAAAATTGTTTTGATTTGGGATTGGATCAACGTGTGTGTACTTATTGTTGTAACAAATTAAATCAAAACCGGATGCCTGCTAGAGCGGTTCATAATAATCTGGAATTGGTTGAGATTCCTTCTGAATTGAAGGATTTAAATACTTATGAATCTATTTTGATTCAAAGTATCCATCCCTTTCAGGCTATTGTAAGAATGGAGCCAAAGACAGGGAATTTGCCTCCATCAGATTTACAGAGAGGATTAAAGGGAAGAGTTGTTTATTTGCCTCTAGATTTGAAGAAAAACATTAATACAATTGGAGTAGAAAAAGTGGAAGAGGAACCTCTGGTTATCTTAGTTAATGGGGTTCCGACAAAGAGTAAGAAAATATGGCAAGATTTAGTGGATGTTAGGAAAGTCAAAAAGGCAACATTGTATTTGAAAAAAACAATAAGTACTATAAGAATGTATATGTTGCAGAAGAGGAAGTAAGTGAAGAAGAGGATAGCGATTTGTGTGCTGGTCAAATTGAGAAAGTAGAACCCTCTAAAAGTGAAGAAATATATGAACATTATAGTGTTCATCCTTTGCATTCCAAGGAAGTCATGGGGAATGCTATTGAGTTGTTTCAAATGAAACAAGCCAAAGGGAGTCCCATTAGTGTTTGGGAGGAAAGTTTGGAAGCTCGGTGTTTCCCACAGCTATTTCCAACAGGTCAAGGAGGAAGATATGATGAGCGACCTCATCAAATTCCTGCTTCTGAATACCGGACTTTACGATTGTATGCAGAAGATCCTAGGTTTCGACAATGCATTCCCTATTTGTTTCATCTCCTGTTTGAAAGCGATCTGTCTGGACTGTCATATGCAGTGAACCACATCTTGAAAAGTGGTGTACAGATGCAAAACATCTCGGCAAGTGACTTTATGGATAAAGTCAATGTGCAAGACAGTATTTTGAATTCTCACCTGATTAATCTCATGGCGTGTCAGCGTGGTACTAATGAGTACTGGTACCGTCGTCATGGTGATTTAAAATGTATGCTGAGGAACTTAGGAACTCCCACATGGTTCCTCACTCTCAGCTGTGCCGAGTATGGCTGGGAAGACTTACTTGAATTTCTACGAGAGGAAAATGGAAACATTGAAAATATCGAATTCAAGACACCCGGAGAACTGTGCTCTTTGGATCCAGTGAATGTATGCAGGTACTTCAATCATAGATTTGAAGCTATGATGTCTTTCATCATGAACAAGAAAAATCCACCTCTTGGAGAGGTGTTGGATTTCTTCTGGAGAAAGGAGTACCAAGCAAGAGGTGCTCCTCATATACATATGCTGCTGTGGATCAAGGATGCACCTAAATTTGGAACAGATCCAGAAGACTTAGTGATGAGTTTCATAGAACAGTATTCTACATGTGCTGTTCCAAACGCAAAGGAAGACAAAAGCCTAAGAGAACAAGTTTTACGCTTCCAAAGCCATCGTTGTGGAAAGTACTGTCGTCGTAAATTCAGAAACAAGGACAAGTTCTACACCAAATGTCGTTTCGCCTTTCCACGACCGGTGATTTCTAAAGGAAGAGTGAACAGTTTGATGTCTTCGCTGCGACATAATGTGAAGAAGAAATCACCTAAAAACACATACAATCTGAAAAGGAACGAAGAGTCCAAGTACATCAACGACTACAACCCAGTGATTTTGTCCATGTGGAATGCTAACATGGATATACAGTTTGTGGCTGATAACTGTATGGCTGTGGCTCGGTATGTGACATCTTACATCACCAAAAAAGAAAAGACAGAATTGAAGGATATGTGGGAGGACATTTCCCATGAAAAGAGCCTCAGTAAGAAGTTGTACAGTTTCAGTCTGAAGATGTTGTCACATCGAGAAATCGGAGCTTACGAATGTTCTGACCGGTTGTCTTCAGCAAGTCTCTATGCCAAATCCAGGAGTATCGTTTGGGCGAGTCTTGGTCTTGCTGCAAAGCGTAATCGAGTTCTAAAACCTGTGCGGGAAATTGAGTATTTGGCGGAAAAGGAGCCAAACAGTACCGATATTTTGAAGACCAACATGTTGGATACATATTATCCAAATAGAAGCAGTTACCTCGAGAATGTTTGTCTGTATGAGGTTCTACAAAATTACATATTCAAGAGGAACATCAAAGAAGATATTGATAAAGGAGTGTATGCTGTAATTGGAAGTGAGGGATGTCTGGTCAAGCAAAGAAAATGCCACTTGGTAAACCATCGAAAATTGAGTGGCGAATCTCCTGAAAAAAAAGAGTTTTTCTATTTAGCACTTTTGCAACTTTTCAAGTCTTGGCGTGCAGAAGAGCAACTGCTTGGAGATTTCCTCTGTTACGAAGACTCTTTCAATGCCGCCAAGGAGACCATAGAATGTCCTGTTTTCCCAAATATCTAGAAATGTTGAATGCGGAAATCGAGCAGGAAGCAACGATTGCAGCCGAGATTGCTAGAGACAGTTCTCAGGACAGTCAGAGTTCTGTTTCATTGAGTCAGGATCCACTAGGAGGACCAGTTATCGAAAATGAAGCTGCCACTGCCATGATTGAAGTGGAAAGAGCCATGGCACATGCTCAGGAGGATGCGGTTAACTTAGAAGACTTGGAAAGACAACTCAACGTTGAGCAGAGGAAAATATATGACGAAGTTACCAACCAAATTGATCATGGATTAAGTCATGAGAAGAAAGAGTGCTCATGTACGTCGTTGAAGCCTGTCCGACTGTACGTGAGTGGACAAGCGGGAACTGGAAAAACTTTCCTCATTAAAGCAATTTCATGTTATTTGCAGAAAAGGACTGAGTCATCGCTGTCTTGTGTTGTCACCGCTCCAACTGGACTGGCAGCACATAACATTAAAGGTATTACTTTGCATCGTCTACTGATGCTGCCAGTGGAGCATGATAACAAATTACAATACCACAAGTTATCTGGAGATGCTTGTTGTGAAGTTTCAAGAGTCTTGAGGAAAATGAAACTTCTTATCATTGACGAAGTAAGCATGGTTTCCAATGTCATGCTTGCCTTTGTGCATTTGAGAATGCAAGAAGTTCTCAAAACAGAGTATGATGTGTTATTTGGTGGCAAACACATCATTGTTTTCGGTGATCTTCTGCAGCTGACACCAGTGAAAGGACAACCTGTGTTCAAAATGCTCATGCATGAAGATACCAGGAAGTGCCTAGGGAGCATTGGCAACGTCAATATATGGTTAAACTTCAATTATGCTGAACTGCGTGAAAATATGCGTCAGGCGAAGGATGAAGATTACAAGAATATTCTACAAGATGTTAGAATCGGAAAAGTGACCGAGCATGGGAAAGAAGCTTTACATGCACGATTACTGTCAAATTTGTATCCAGAACAAGACGTTGTGCCTGAGAATATTTTTCAGAAAATTACTGAGAAGAAATCTGGAATATGTTTGATGCCAACTCTTGCAGAATGTGCCATCTTCAACAACAAAATGTTGCATTTAGAAAACCAAGAGATTGTGAAACTGGAAGCTATTGACAGGGTAGAGCATATGGGATCAACAAATATTTTGTCTGAGAATTTGAAATCAAAATTGGATTCATTAGAGAAGACTATATCTAAAACTGCAGGTTTTGAAAAGACTCTGAATGTGTGCTTAAATTGCCGTATAATTTTAAGAAGGAATTTACATGTTGAAAGAGGTCTGGTAAATGGATCAATGGGTAATGTTGTTGATTTTGTGAAATACAGAAATAGAGATGGAATTGAATTTTTAAAAATTAAATTTGATGGCATTGAGGAAGTACAGCTAATTGGTCGTTGCTCTGCTAGGTTTTTGCTTGTAAAAGACTTATATGTTCGCCGTAAGCAGTTTCCTGTTTGCTTGGCATATGCGGTGACAATCCATAAATCGCAAGGTTTAAGTGTAGACAGTGCATTGGTGAATATTGTCAGTTCTGTGTTCAAGGAGGGTTTGGCATATGTGGCATTGTCACGAGTCAGAACTTTATCGGGATTGTACTTGATTGAGTGTGATGTCACAAACATTTGTGCGGATCTAGATTGTGTTAAGGAATACAATAGGTTAAGAAGAGAGTATGCGCCACATTTGCCTCAATATCCTTTGTTTGAGAAACGTGTGGTAGGCCGTAAATGAAGAAATGTGACCAATAGTAGGGAGGTTGTAGCAAAAAGACGAAAAGTCGATGAACCTGAAATTATAAGCGGAAAGAAAAAGGATTCTGTTGAAGATGTTGTTGGTTTTCAATTTGAAAATAGTTCTGGTGTCAACTGCTATGCTAATGTAGTGGTTAATGTTGTCTTTTCTCTAGAAACTTTAAAACAACAGATTGTGATCAATTCGGATCAAAGTTTTTGCTGCTTGCTGAATTCTGTGTTAGAGAAATGTAGCACTGATAGAACAAAAATAGAAAGTGTGTCTGAAATTCGAAATCTGTTAGACAAGTGTTCAGGTCAAACGCAATTCTCTCAAAATATTCAGCAAGATTGTCAGGAGTTTTTAATGTATATGCTTGATGTATTGCAAGATGAAGGTGTAGATGTAGATCACCTGTTTGGGCTTTCTTATCAATGGCAGCATGACTGCGAGAACTGTAGGGTATCAAGTACTAGTAGTGTAGACTCAGAAAGATTTATATATTTAACTTTGCCAGACAGTAAATCAGTGTCCTTTAATAAGCTAGTAAAAGCAGCTGATCACAACATGGAGTGTAGCCAATGTAAGTCTGAAATATTGTCCACATTATTTATACGAACATATGGCCAGTATGTCATTTTAATGTTCCAACGATGTAGGCCTGATGGAACAAAATTGACAACTTTAATTAAAAAATTTGTGGCTTCGCAGTTGTCAATATCAGGAAGGACTTTTGTAACTGCAGCAATTATATATCATGACGGTCCTTCAACAACATCAGGACATTACACAGCTTATTTGAAGTCTAGAAACGGCTGGTCATTCTGCAATGATTCTGTTTTAACTTTTAAAAAAAAATTGCCCTTTGACCTTAAAAATTCTTACCTGGTGTTTTTACAACCAAAATTTTAGGGAAAGAATCTCGGGATTTGCTCTGAGGAATTTCAAGAGGTTCTAATGGCTCCTACACTATTTGGCCTTGAGGATAAGTGTAGTACAGAGTCAAAATTTATTTTTGAGTTTTAAGTAGTTACTGAAAAAAAAAAGGTTTTCTTACAGAAAGTGGTGGGCACGGATTAGTTAAAGGACAACAGAGTATTTCCCAAAGCAAACGGTGTTCTTACCACAACACTTGATGTCATGGAAAAATAACTGCACTTTGAATGAGTTCAGAAAAACTGTTTCTTTTAATAAGCTAATTCAAGCAGCCAATCAAAACATGGAGTAGAGGTAATGTAAGTCTGCAATGCTGTCGACATATTTTGAACAAACTTTTGGTTATAATGTCATTTAAAAATTCCAACTATATAAACCTGATGAAAATACGTTTTCAACTTTAATTACAAATGTTGTGGCTACACAGTTGTTGATTTTAGGAAGAACATTTCTAACTGCAGCTATTATATGACATGATGGTCCTTTGACAAGATCCACTGTGATCAAGAGAATTAAATAATTGTAGTAGTCATAGAGGTAGTGTAATGTGCCTCATAGTAAGCAGTATCAGTGTCATAGGAAATGTGGAACATGAGTGAGCAAGAAGGGTGAGATATTACTAGTACAGGATTGTGAAAGTGATCTTGAACGTTTTCTTTCTGAAAGTTGCGGAAATACAAAATGACGGGATTTGCTTAGAAGAATTCCAAGAGTTATAAATGGCTCTTACACGATTTGGCCTTGTGGAAAAGTGCGGTAGAGAGCGAGAAGTCATTTATTGTATGTAACATATTTGTCAAAACGATGGAGCTTTTCTTTCAGAAAGTGGCGGGCTGAAAATAATAACAGCACAACAGAGTGTAAGCTGTTCATAGGATATCCTTCGACGTCATGGAAAGTAAGTTACTTTTCAGGAGTTCTGATTTCTGATTGGTTATGTTATATGGGTTTTTTAAACACAATCATTTTGATTGTGTTTTTTTTCCCCGCTGTTATATGATGAATACCTTCAAGTCACTGTTTTTAGTGAAATTTGATAAATTCTGAGAACAGCAAAAATAAACCATTTAACATGTATAATTAATTCTGTACTTTTTGTATTTATGATATACATTTAGAACTGTGTAGGAGCCATGGAGAAGCTGAGGCTTCTGTAAGTGTCAAAGTTGTTGCACACAGTGCTCACATTCTGCGTAGTCTTTCATATGATAGACTACATCTGCACAATGAGATACCTAAGCAAAGGAAACACAGGTGATGTGATTGTGGAATGAGCAAAAAAAATTGCATGTTTTTCAATTACATTACCTGTGTTTCCTAACATTACGCATCACATTGTGTAGATGAGGTTTAGGCCTGTTCCAGGAGACAGAGGAGGTCTGACATTTGTTCAAGAGTGCAGTGGACATAACTCACTTCGTTGGTAGGCCTGCACATGTATTATCTTCTCTGTACTCTTCAACAAGCCTAAATTTCATCTGCAACCCTGAGTAGGACTCATCTGAAACAAATCTGTGGATAGGCCACACCTTATCAGCATCTAGAAACAATCATTTAAAATGTTAAGGGCAGATTAATGATGGCCGTGCGCCTCTTTTGCGCCGCTGTTCCGTCACTTTTGTGACGCAGCAGCAGTGTAAAAGATGCACCATGTTGCAAGATAGGCCTCACTTAATCTCCAACAAGATACTGTCAGTTTAAAATGTATATAATTAGGACTGTGTAGGGGGCATGCAGAAGCTGAGGCTTCAGTAAGTGTCAAAGTTGTTGCATGCAGTGCTGCACTTCTGCGTACTCTTTCATATGCTGGACTACATCTGCACAATGAGATACCTAAGCAAAGGAAACACAAGTGATGTGATTGTGAAATGAGCAAAAGAAATTGCACTTTTTTCAATTACATCACCTGTGTTTCCTAACATTACGAATCACATTGTGCAGATCAGGTTTAGGCCTGTCCAGGGAGACAGAGGAGGTCGGGCCTTTGTTAAAGAGTGCAGTGGACATGACTCACTTCATTGGTAGGCATGGACATGTATTATCTCCTCTGTACTCTTCAACAAGTCTAAATTTCATCTGTAACCCTGTGTAGGCCTCACCTCAAACAAACCCCTGGATAGGCCACACCTTATCGACATCCTGAATCAATCATTTAAAATGTTAGGGGCAGATTTATGATGGCCATGCGCCTCTTTTGTGCCGCTGTTGCATCACTTATGTGATGCAGCAGTGATGCAAAAGATGCACCATGTTACAAGATATGCCTCACTTCATCTGCAACAAGACACTGTTAGTTTAAAATGTATATATTTAGGACTGTGTAGGGGGCATGGAGAAGCAGAGGCTTTTGTAAGTGTCAATGTTGTTGAAAAACTGTTTGTCCTTCAATCTTTTCCCTTGTCTTTTCTAATATTTAAATACATGTTTTAATATTTTTCAAATTTTTGTTCTTTCTTTCACAGATTGAAAGTATAAAAATAACAAGTGACTAAGTTAACGACAATTATAAGGTAAATGTTTTGTACTCTTTTCGTTGCATTTCTATCACATTTAACTTCTATTAGTTCCACTGCTTCATTTCTTTAACCCTCAGTTTCCTGCCTTTGCTACTTCTCTCATTCCTTTCTCTATTACTTACTTACTCTACTCCTTCCACTCCTTTTCTCAGTCCCTCTCTTCTCATAGCTCCTCACTCCTGCTCACTCACTCCGTCTCTATTACTCTCACTGTCTCTGACTGATCACTCTTTCACTAATAGTTCATTATGCTTTCTCCCTGTAGTTCAAGCACACTAAGGGGCATATTATCAACACAGGCAATAAAATTATCGCTGCTTTTATTGGCAGAAAACTGCAGCAAAAGCGGCTTAAGCTGCAGTTTTCTGCCGCAAAAGTGGCTTTAGCGGCAGATTTATGCCAATAAAAGCAGTCATTATCGGCAGAAAACTGCCGAAAAAGCGGCTTTAGCTGCAGTTTTCTGCCGCAAAAGCGGCTTTAGCGGCAGATTTCTGCCGATAAAAGCAGCGATAATTTTATCACCTATGTTGATAATATGCCCCTATGTTATTTACATTTCTTTGCTGTTTCAATCATTCCTTTTCTGTTACTTCTTCTTTTCTGCTTTCTGTTTTTTCTCTCTGTTATTCCACATGTTTTAATCTTATTTTGAACATTCACTCACATTATCTAAGAAACTCTTGTTTATTATTCTTCTACTCTCCTTTTTTTCTTCCACTTCCTTATCTATTTTGTTTTTCACAATTATACCCTCTTCCATCTTTTCTTCGGTAAATAGATCTATTAAACAGTATCTCTGTGTTACTCCCTATAGCTGTCTTTCTTTTAACATTACTCTCTGTTTCCTTCCCTTATACTTACTCTTCTTTTTTTTTCTAAAAAAAAATTGGTTCGCTCCCGGTTCGCGTACCGACGAGCGAACCGGGAAGCGAACCAAAAGAAATAGAGGTTGCCAGAGTGCTAAACATTCTAGCAATTTTTTTATAAAGGGGAGGTAGTTCTGAAAAGAACTTTTTTTTATTATTTTTGTTGTTTTATATTTTTTTTATTATTTTTCTGAACAATTTTTTACTGTTTTTGTATTTTTTGAACGGTTTTATATTTTTTTTGTTTTTTTTGGGGGGTGGGGAAACGAAAACGATTCATTGTAAAGGGCTCAACAGGAGCAACAAAAAAAAAGATAATTTATTTTCTGAATCGTTTTGTACAAACATGATTATCAATTGCTAAGTTGATTAAAGTGATGCTACTTTCTCTGTAGCAAATCAACTGACCGCAACGCACGCACACTTGTTTGACTGCCCCGAACCTCATCTGTATATTTGGGACCATCTCCCTCGCCTCTGGTCCCGTCACTTCCTCTACAACTGATCTTCTGGCCACAGAAGGGGGATTATCTTGCAGGTCACGTACCTGCGCAGCACTGTAGTTGTTAGGATGCCACCTGTCCATATGGCGATGCATTGTATAATTGCCGTAACTATATTTTTTATCTGTCCCTCTGGACAAATCTTTCTTACAGATAAGGCAAGTTACATACCGGGCATTCACCTTTTTTTGGCCCCAGGGATATTTAAAAAATTGCCAAATAAAATTTTCTGTGACATGAGACCTCCTGGGCTCCTCAGGCAAAAACTGCCTCTCTTCCTGCTCTTCCTCTTCTTCCTCTTCTTCCTCCTCTTGCTGAATGATAACTTCAGCAGGTGGTCCTCTCTTCCTAGGAGGTGGTGGTGGTGGTGGGGATGCACCAGCTGAAGCTACAACACTTGCCATTGCTCAGTGATGTAAAAAGGTCTTCCTCTCACAAAGATGAAAGTTAGAGTGAGGAAACAAGGAGGGGTTTTCATCATTTGGGAAAAACAATAGTTCTAAATCAATGAAAAGTGTTACTTTTAGGTCACATGACCTAGCCTTACATCATTAGGAAACCAAAAGTGAAATAAACCAATGAAAAGTGTTATTAACAAGTCACATGACCTGTTGTTTTTACGTTACGCGCTTCGCGCAGTGTCCCGGATCGCTTCCGGGAAGCTGCGCTTTGCGCCTCGCTTCGCGTACCGGTTCACTTCCGGGTACGCTAACGCGGCGCGTCATATGACGTATCACGCGACAACGCGATACGTCACGCTGACGCGACGCATCACGATGTTGTTTTCTAACGTGACAGTTGTGCAAACGGAACGTTTACTGGTTCGCGGACCGGATCGCGGCATTAAATTGAGCGAACGGAAAGCTAACCGGTTCGCGGACCGGGAGCGAAACAAAAGAAATAATTAATTTTTTTTTATTAATAAACATATAAAATATATTTTTTGATTTAAAGAAGAATACATTTTAAAGCTTTTGATATTTGCTATTAAAAAACCATTGAAATTCACTGAAAAAACCATAGGTTATAGACCATATATAGTTAGGAATTAGCATTTACAAAACCTTGAAAATTCACAGAAAAAACCATAGGTTATAGACCATATATAGTTAGGAATTAGCATTTAAGAAACCTTTTTTTACTCACACAAAACCATTGAAATTCCATATATAGTTAGTTGTACTAACTATATATCGCGCACCCGCAATCCACTGCTGATCATGTCACATATTACATCATTCATGACATGGTCAGTGACATCACTGATGACATCTCAAATGACATCACTGATGACATCTCAAATGACATCACTGATTACATCACTGATGACATCTCAAATGACATAACTGATGACATCACTGATGACATCACTGATGACATCACTGATGACATCTCAAATGACATCACTGATGACATCACTGATGACATCTCATTTGACATTACTGATCACATCACTGATGACATCATTCATGTGATAATACGATGAACCTCTTCAGACTCTAATATACCCTTAGATACACTCAGTGTAAACAGACACTCACAGACTGTCACTCATCCATGGAGTTACTCACACACCTAGTCAGTCATGCAAAGAATAAATCACACCTCCATTTCCTCAACTATACAGTTATACACACCTTACTTATTCAAACATATACTAACACATATTTACTCTCTTATACAATCCGTGATACAAGTTCACAATGATCCATACAGCCACTCACACATTCACTGGCTCTTATGCACAGTTATTTACATATGTCAACTGTCACATGTACTGTGTTTTACATATGTACTTACTTTGACATGTAGCACTGAGATATCCATTCACTCACCAATACACTCATGCACACAGTCAACCGCCCATACAGTTGTTTCCATATGCACCTTTGAACCCATACATCTAGTGAATCAACTGCTCACACATGTATGCACAGAGTCATACACCTCCCAGCCACCCACACACACACTCAGTCTCCCATACAAATACTTGGGCAAACAATCAATAATCCATATAGTTGCTCATATAGCTAATGATCAACACATGCAGCAGATTACAGAACAATAGACACAATGATGCACAAATTAAGACAGTTTAGTCACTAACCCATGCACTCAGTAAGACACATTTAATCACTCACTCATATAGTCAATCAAGCACCTACTAAAACCTTCATTCAGACACTTATACATCCACTCATTCTTCAATATATAAAACATATTTAAACTTTACAGAAACACACAGTCACTGGATGATGTCATCAGTGATGTCATCAGTGATGTCATTTGAGATGTCATCAGTGATGTCATCAGTGATGTCACTGACCATGTCATGAATGATGTAATATGTGACATGATCAGCAGTGGATTGCGGGGCGCGATATATAGTTAGTACAACTAACTATATATGGAATTTCAATGGTTTTGTGTGAGTAAAAAAAGGTTTCTTGAATGCTAATTCCTAACTATATATGGTCTATAACCTATGGTTTTTTCTGTGAATTTTCAAGGTTTTGTAAATGCTAATTCCTAACTATATATGGTCTATAACCTATGGTTTTTTCAGTGAATATATATATATATATCCATATATATACCAATAACATAAAATCTGTAAAAAAAATTCTATTATATATCAAAACATTAAACTATTTAAACATCTTTAAACTTAAATGTATCACTCCAGTCTGTGCAACAGTAGAGAAAGTGTTGGATAGTGGAGGGGTAAACATTACTATTCCGACTCCAGTGAGTGCAACAGTAGAGAAAGTGTTGGGTAGCAGAGAGGTAAAAATTACTATTCCCACTCCAGTGAATGCAACAGTAGAGCGAGTGATGGATAGCGTAGGGTTAAAATTCACTATTCCCACTCCAGTGAGTTTACCAGTAGGGAAAGTGTGGGATAGCAGAGGGGTAAATATTACTATTCCCACTCCAATGAGTGCAATAGTAGGGAAAGTATTGGATAGTGGAGAGGTAAAACTTACTATTCCCACTCAAGTCAGTGCGACAATAGGGAAAGTGTTGGATTGTGTAGGGGGTAAAAATTACTATTCCCACTCCAATCAGTGCAGCAGTAGGGAAAGTGTTGGATAGAAAAGGGGGGAAACTTACAATTCCCACTCCAGTGAGTGCAACAATAGGGAAAGTGTTGTATTGCGAAGGTGCAAAAATTACAATCCCCATTCCAATGAGTGCAACAGTAGGGAAAGTGTTGGATATCGGCAGGGTAAAAATTACACTTTCCCTACTGTTGCACTCATTGGTGTGGGAATCATAATTTTTACCCCTACGCAATCCAGAATTTTCCCTACTGTTGCATTCACTGGAGTGGGAATAGCATGTTTTACCCCTCCGCTATCCAACACTTTCCCTACTGTAGCACTCATTGTAGTAGGTATAGTAAGTTTTACCTCTCTGCTATCCAACACTTTCCCTACTGTTGCACTCATTGGAGTGGAAATAGTAATTTTTACCCCTCTGCTATCCAACACTTTCCCTACTGTTACACTCACTGAAGTGGGAATAGTAAGTTTTACCCCTCTGCTGTCTAAAACTTTCCCAAATGTTGTACTCACTGGAGTGCAAAAAGAATCAAACTCAGGACTGCTGCAGACTGCAGGATGCTGTAAACTGCAAAAGAACACCTTGAATTGAGGGCTGGACAAAATGAAGTTAGGAAATGGGAAAATTTCACTACAAGTATGGCAGTACATGCCACCAAGATCAAACCACAAACCCAGCAGAGATTTGCCTGAGCAAAGTCCATATCACAAACCGCAAAGAAAGAAATCAAGCTCACAAAAAATCCCATCTATTGCTGATTGAGGCAGCTTCGGTGTAAGCCAAATTATACAATACAATTAAACTTATCATGAAAGAACAAGGCACTATTAAAAAAACAAAAAAGGGATGCAAACAGAGATGCGGAGAACGCCCTCTGGGCAAAATTACATGCCGACATTAAACAAAATAAATGTGCCTGTTTCTGGAGAACCATAAATCATTGTATTCATCCTAACCATCATAGGATTTCTTCGCATATTTCAGAGGAAGTATGGGTAAAATACCTTAGGTCCAATTTCCATCAAGACATGGAGCTTAGTGTAATGGGGAAAGAATCTCTGGACACAACGGAAAGCCATAATATCAGCACGGCCTGGGCAACAAGAAACCAGATTACACTTGGGAAATCCGAAGGCGAATGAGGCGAATTAGTATCATCAAAAGGCAAATAGGCAAAGGTAATTGAGAAAGAGGGGCACCCACATGAAATACCAAGAGTCAACTTTTTGGGCTGAAGCGCTGGAACTGTTGTTCAGGGAAATAAGGATGACAAACACCTTGCTGGATTTTGGAGAGGATCTATTATCTCACCAATTCACAAGTCAGGGGAAAAGTCAACTCCACAGAACCATCGGCTAGTGGCATTAATGGACAATGAGGCAATTTATTTTGCTGGAAAACTACTAGAGGAGCTTCAGGCATGGGCGAAAGAGAACTCCACAATTCCATTAAACCAGACTGGATTTGCGAAAGCAGTTGGGACAACTACGAACATAATAACAATGGCAATGCTTTTTGATAAGGCTGAAGCTGCAAGGAGGCCCATGCACCTATGTTTTATGGATTATAAGGCAGCCGTCGATCAGGTCAATCGCAAGAGACTATGGTCCAAACTGCACAGCTGGGGCTCCCACAGTCCATATTAAACCTGCTCATAAACCTGCACACTGACAAATGGGTTCAGATAAAGTTGGGCGATGGATCATTCCTCTCAAGACACATATCAACGGATAAAAGGCTCAAACAAGGATGTGTGTTAGCACCTACACTCTTTAACTTGTTTACAGCTGAGTTGATATTAATGCTTGTAACTCACACGCCCCAAAATTGGGAGACATCTTATTGCCATGTCTCCTATATGCAAACAACATAGTCCTGATCAGCCAAAAGAAACTAGGCCTACAACATCTTCTAAACGCTATACAGGACTATTCTAAAGCAAATGGTCTAAAGATAAATCTGGACAACACAAGAACCATGACAGTCAGTAAAAAAAGGAAAAAAATGCGGCTTGGTTCTGGGGGAACACCCGAATTGAAGACACATCTATCTATATATACATAAAAACCAAAGTATGTCCGTTTGTCCTTTATGCATTACTACACCATTCATCCGATCGGAATGAAACTTTGGGAAGTTGTTGAGTACACTCCCGCGAAGGTTTCTGGCTAAAAAAAATAAATAAAATGTGTTAAAAGTTGTTGAGTACACTCCCACGAAGGTTTCTGGCAAAAAAAAAAAAAAGAAAAGAAAAATGTGTTAAATATCGGCCACCCAGGGCCCTCATAGTCTTTCCAATACTGAACGTTTACACTTTTCGGTGCGACTCGCTTTTGCAATGACCATCAACAAAGCACAAGGACAATCGCTGCAAGTTATGTTAAAAATGGCTTACTCAAAATAGGATTGAATCAACTTTGGGAAATGCCTACAACCAACAGCATGTTCAAGAAATTGGTTTGGAAAACAGTCAAACATCTTTCATGGCTGGAGGATAAGGCATCTCTTTCAGAGGGGGCTCACGGGTGGATGACTCTGAATACCTACTGTGAGCCAGTCGCTTAAAAGTACTATAATTTGGGCTATGCCAAGTACATAAAAATTAGTTTAATGAAATTTAGACTTGATCTGTTACCCTGTATACAGCATCTCCCACCCTGGATTAAGGAGAAAGCGGGCCTTATGTGCCACCTATGCGGTTCAGCACCGGAAGATCCACTGCATCTATTGTTCAAAGAAGATTTACAACAATGGAAACAATTACTGAAAGGTACATTTAATCAGTGAGGTATTCGAACCAAGAGGCAAGTAGTTCTGGCATGTTTTACACCTAGCGACCCACAATTGAACTGCTCCTTGGTAAAGTTCCTGAGGATATGCGAAAAGAAAATGCCGGCAATATAGTTCTTAAAACAACCAAACCGAACACAAAACCCAGTCAGGTGGAATAAATGCTGGATCAGGAGGAGCTCCTTGTCAGGCACTAATGAACTCTATTTGAGCTATAAGTACTTTATTTGCACATATTAATCTTTGATATGATCAGTAAAGGAATGTACGGACTTGAATTAGATACCTTGACTAACAAAATGATATGTGCAAAGCTGGAAAGAATGTGGCTAAGAAATTTACCCCGTATTTGTATAGTTATAGTACAGTTGTTAGAAGAATTTTAAACACAAGGTATTTTGAAGTAAGGAGTTTTTTACGTATATATTGTTTTAGAATGACATATTTTGGTATTGCAATGGTTTTAACAAACTATGCAAATAAAATAAACTTGAAACTTGAACACTCAGACTGCACAACTAGCAGTCTGGGTTCCCCTCTGGTGTGTTTCACTAAACTATAACCATACCTAAGAACTAAGTCAATGAACTTCAAACAATCTGAGGGTCAATCTACATGTGTGAAGGAATCATTCAAGCCATCCTGTAACCCTATATAAAAGAGGGAAGTCCTATTATCCTCTGGCCACTGGGTTTCTGTAAAAAGCTCGCGGAAGGCAGTAATTTTGGTAACAATGTTCTTACTGTCCTAAGGGAGTTTTAGTAACTCATTGTCACCTGACCTGGACAAAAGTATGCATGACAAAGAGACAATGCATTGTGTCTTTAACCCGTTCGGTGCTTATGATGGAACCATACCGTCATGAGCCACTGGCGGCGTGTGCTCTTGGCAGCGTGGTTCCATCATGCGGCTGCCGTTCTGCCCACGCAGCATTAATTCCCCGCCTGTGCGGGAAAATTAATGAGCGGATGGGGCCATGACAGCACCACGCGGTCATGAGCACACATCACCCGTGACTCATGACATCGTGGTTCCTTCATGAGCCACACTCACCCCCTAGCCCCCACACCGTTGCAAAATTCCACTAGCGGCTAAGGGGTTAAATCTTCCACAATCAGGTAAAACTGAATCCTTATTTTCAATGAGTGGAATAGCCCAAACGAGCACATCTGAGCAAAATTCTCCTGCTTTACAAAATAATTGTAGGTAGCAATGACTCCAGATTACAAATGAAACTGTGACTATTCCCAAAAAGTCATTCAGGGACGGCCAAGGGCACTGGAACTGAAGTGGCAACTGTGGCATGGACAGGATTTGTGTTTCCGGTAGTGGATGTGCTTGTTAGATTTCCCAAATGGCTAAAGTGTGGGGGTTGTAGAACATGACATGTGCTCTTGGGACCCACCCTAGTACCCACCATAAATAACCATGGTGAGGGTGACATTCTCAGGTGTCTATTGAGGCTGTTGTCTAGTTTTTTTAAAAGTTTTTTAAATTTAAATTTTGGGACTGTTTTAAAATGAAATAAGCAAAGACTATACGTCACAGAATTCAAGAAAGAAAATACCTAACTGGAACAGTCCATCACACCTGGGAAACTTGTCAGAGCTGAGTAATGTTGTCATGTGACAGGGTAATGAGATTGCCATAGTGAACCTAGCGCTAGCTGCTGACTCTCAAGCTGATTTAATAGCATTTTAAAAACATTTATTTTACTTTTCGCCGCTTACCTTTTAATATTCCTCCATTGTATTTTTGATCTATTGCTGGCTGCTGGTTGCACGCTGAGCCCCGCCCCCGGCCTATTCCCCGGTCCACTGCGGGCTTACATCCCGATTGAGAGGAGGGAAGGCTTGTTTCCGGGTGGTTGGCGGTCTAGTGGTGCTGCTGGGACTGCTACAAATGCCCACAGAAGGCGTAGCGTGCAGCGGACGCCAGTGACCCTGGCCTTGCTGTAACAGACCACAATCCCCTTTTACGCATTAGGTACTCTAGACAGGAATTGCTAAGTTTGCAATCCCCTACTACATTTAGTTGTTTGTCAGAGACTGGGCCATGTACAGAAGGACCTTTCTCCTGCAGACAGTGTCGGTTTCAAGTCTCCCTTAGTCATTCTGGCCGCCCGGAATCCCTTCCTTTACCTACCATCAATCTTGCCCAGAAAGGCTGGAAAAACCTGCTAGGGAATATTCGTTCTTTGCCCAAACATTCCACGGAAGTATGGTCCTAATCTTTTCAGCTCAGCCTGAACTTGGGTTCTTGACCGAGACTTGGCTTACGCCTCATTCGGTTCCGGCCATCACCCTGAGTATTCCGGAAGGCTACAAAATGATTAGATTAGACAGACCCCATAAAACCGGTGGTGGCATTGCCATTGTCTATAAAAATGGCATTAACATCTCAGTTCTTGACCAACACATGTCGACCACTATGGAGGTTCTGGTGTTTAGGATTGATGCTGCCTCCCACGTTTGTTTGAAAGGTGCATTGGTCTACCGGCCCCCGTGACCCATAAACAACTTTTCTCTGCAACTATTAGAATTGTTGGCCCCTTATCTCACCCAGGGAACCAACTTTATGCTACTTGGTCATTTTAATGTCCACAGCGAGTGCAAGGATAATGTAGATGCTCAGATTCTTCTGACCGATATGTCTCTCTTGGGACTGACTCTGCATAATAAAGGTCCTACACACATAGTGGGACATACTTTAGATTTAATTTTCTCTAATTCTACAAAAATCAATTATAAACCCCCTTGTGAGGTAAACTGGTCAGATCACTTTATTATTGAATTTCATATGCAAGAACTGACCATAAACAACAACCAGCCTCAGGCTTCCCCCTATTCGCGGAGACAGTGGCATAAGGTCTCAGCCGACAATTTTCAAAATGTGTTTATAGCTCCCCAGTTTGATGACAATGAAAGTATTGAGACAGCCCTTTCTAAATTTAATCTTGCGATGAACAAAGCAGTTGAGCACCTAGCCCCTATAAAATTTGGTAGGAAGCGCCCCAGCCATCGCCAGAAAGCATGGTTCACTGACCAGCTGCGCTTAGAAAAACAAGCCTGTAGAAAGCTGGAGAAAGTCTGGAGAATCTCTCATGCCGAATCTGATAGAACCCAATACCATTGTTCTCTGACCAACTACCATAAGAGTATAAGAATGGCACGAAAAACGCACATATCACAACAACTGGCATCAGCTGGTAATTCACCTAAAATACTATTTCAAATCTTACAATCTTTCACCAAACCCAAGGCTCGCGAACGTTTAGAAGAACCATCTCAAAAGAGATGTGATGAGATATCCTCTTATTTTTCACACAAAATAGAAGTGATATACGATAACATTATAATGGCTGGAAATTTGATGAAGAATTTGATTCCTCTACACACTACCAAATCTGCTAATCAGGCGCTGCTTGACACCTTTCCTGTTATTACCGTAAATGAGGCTGAGACCTTGATGTGTCAGATTAATTCAGGCTCCCCCTCTGACTTAATCCCTGCCAAAACCAGCCATTTGCTATCTAAATAACTTGGTCCCATTATACAGACCCTAATCAATCTATCTCTTACTGAGGGCACTGTGCCACAAGAGTGGAAGGTTGCCCAAGTGAGACCAATTCAAACAAATCATAGTATTCCATGGTCTGAACTGTCCAACTTACGTCCCATTTCACTCCTTCCTTATTTGAGCAAATTGGTTGAAAAACATGTTAATACTCATTTGTCAAACTTTATTGAACATACGGATTGTCTTGACCCCTCTCAATCTGGGTTCAGGCCGAGGCACAGCACCGAATCCGCTCTTATCTCAGTGACGGATAACATCAGAATGTCACTAGACCGGGGGCAGTCTATGATTCTGGTGCTGTTGGACCTATCGGCGGCGTTTGACACAATTTCCCATAACATCATGCTCAAAAGGTTGGAAGAGGTGGGACTGAGAGGGTCAGCCATGTCATGGATGAGGAGCTTTTTGTCCGGTCGTTTTCAGAGTGTAAATCTTTGTCCGTATCACTCTCTGCCTATGGAACTGACCAAGGGGGTACCTCAGGGCTCTTGTCTGAGCCCTACATTGTTTAATATCTATGTTGCCCCTTTGGCCAGTCTCCTAAGGACCTTTGGGTTTATCCCAGTTTCATACGCGGACGATACACAGCTCCTTTTTCCATTCAGCAAATTAACAACGGCAGTCCAACAGGCCTTCTCAGATGGAATGCGAGCTGTGTCTCAGTGGATGGCAAATAACTTCTTGCAATGCAACGTGGGGAAAACAGAAGTTATGTTGTTTGGGGATGCCCCCCTTTTGTGGACCCCGGACTGGTGGCCTCTAGATCTGGGCCCTAATCCCGTCCCTAGATCAGTTGTAAAAAATGTAGGTATCCAATTAGATCAAGCCCACACTCTAAAACAACAAGTGGCACAGACAGCAGGCTCATGCTTCCATATAATTGGAATGCTCCGGAAAGTCTTTCCTTTACTCCCAGACTCTACCCGGAAAACATGAGTCCAGGCGTTAGTCATTAGCCGCTTGGACTATTGTAATGGGCTTCTGATCTCAGCCAATGATTCCCTGCTGAGCAGACTCCAAGTGGTCCAGAACACTGCAGCCAGGCTGGTCCAGAATGCACCGCCTAGAACCCCATCGAGCCCCCTATTGACAAAACTCCACTGGTTGTCCATCCGCCAGCGGATTAGGTTCAAAATTTGTTGCATCTAAGCATGGGCGTAAAATCCGCTCCGATCGCGGATTTTTCGGCAAATTTGCAATCCGCGAACTCTCGCGAATTTGTCGAAAATCCGTGAATCCGCTCGCGGCGGATTTTTTGCTTGGTTGCGGCGCGCGGCGTGGTACACGGCGTTCACTTTCCGTCATTAAGCGTTTGCCGAGTTGTTTTTCTCGATCATATTTAGCGAGTGCCGCGCCATTTTGGATCTTACTGCGTGATCCCGCGGGAGTTTGGCGCCCGCGAATACGTAATCGCGGCTTGCCACCTTGCACAGCATACCTCGCGAGAGTTCGCAATTGCGAACACGTAGTTGCGCCGGAAAGGAACAATCTCGCACTCGCGAAATAGAGATTTTGCAATTCTGCACAAGAAAATCACCAGCAAACAGGATAAACCTTCAGAAAATTATGATTTTTATCAGAATCACTCCTCAGGTTGACATTTGCATGGCCTTTTTTTTGCAAGGAGTCCATTTTTTTGGGGGGGGAAGGAAGTGCCCCACAGTCTCCAACTTCCTGTTCCTGTCCAGCAGGCTCCTCCCAGTGCTTTGTCCATCTCCTGGTCACTTTCATTTGGATCTGGAGCTGGAAGGATTACTTTTTGTGGGTGCTGCTGGATATTTGGATTTGAGGCCTTTTTGACTGTCTTTGGATCACTTTTGGATTAGAAATCAACTTTCACAAGTAAGTTTGTTTGGGGCATTACAGTTGCTGCAAGTACAATTTTGGAACTTTTTCAGAACATTAAATAAATTATATTGTTGGTAGCCACAGTATCCAGTAGGACCAGGGTTGGTTAGGGGTGCATGATACAACTGTTTTGTTGAATTTAAACACCATTGAGGCCATGGATGGGCTGGGATTGTGCTGATTTTATAGTTTTTTGTCGTTTTTTTGGGGCTGCTGGTGGGGCCTTTTGCCATGGGGTAGTGGTGCATGGACTGAGTGTGCCTGTAGTGTGGTCTCACTCTCTTTAATGTAAACATCATGGATGGCATTGGATTGTGGTGATTTCTGGCTGGTTTTCTGTTTTTTGGGGGTGTACTGTTGATGTGGACTGTGGCCATGTGGGTGGTGGTGGTGGCCATCTTGAGTCCTGGCTGGTACAGGCAACATGTGCTTGGGGTGTAAGGGGCCATTTTGAAGAGAGGCAGTGTCTGAGGCCTGCACTTATTTTGCCTACTTTTCATCCATTATGCCCAGGGGTAGTGAGTGTTGCATGGGCCTAGTGTTTCTGAGGGGTGTCTTCTTGAATTTAAACACCATTGAGGCCATGGATGGGCTGGGATTGTGCTGATTTTATTGTTTTTTGTCGTTTTTTTGGGGCTGCTGGTGGGGCCTTTTGCCAAGGGGTAGTGGTGCATGGACTGAGTGTGCCTGTCGTGTGGTCTCACTCTCTTTAATGTAAACATCATGGATGGCATTGGATTGTGGTGATTTCTGGCTGGTTTTCTGTTTTTGGGGGTGTACTGTTGATGTGGACTGTGGCCATGTGGGTGGTGGTGGTGGCCATCTTGAGTCCTGGCTGGTACAGGCAACATGTGCTTGGGGTGTAAGGGGCCATTTTGAAGAGAGGCAGTGTCTGAGGCCTGCACTTATTTTGCCTACTTTTCATCCATTATGCCCAGGGGTAGTGAGTGTTGCATGGGCCTAGTGTTTCTGAGGGGTGTCTTCTTGAATTTAAACACCATTGAGGCCATGGATGGGCTGGGATTGTGCTGATTTTATTGTTTTTTGTCGTTTTCTGGGGGCTGCTGGTGGGTCCTTTTGCCAAGGGGTAGTGGTGCATGGACTGAGTGTGCCTGTAGTGTGGTCTCACTCTCTTTAATGTAAACATCATGGATGGCATTGGATTGTGGTGATTTCTGGCTGGTTTTCTGTTTTTTGGGGGTGTACTGTTGATGTGGACTGTGGCCATGTGGGTGGTGGTGGTGACCATCTTGAGTCCTGGCTGGTACAGGCAACATGTGCTTGGGGTGTAAGGGGCCATTTTGAAGAGAGGCAGTGTCTGAGGCCTGCACTTATTTTGCCTACTTTTCATCCATTATGCCCAAGGGTAGTGAGTGTTGCATGGGCCTAGTGTTTCTGAGGGGTGTCTTCTTGAATTTAAACACCATTGAGGCCATGGATGGGCTGGGATTGTGCTGATTTTATTGTTTTTTGTCGTTTTTTTGGGGCTGCTGGTGGGGCCTTTTGCCAAGGGGTAGTGGGCATGGACTGAGTGTGCCTGTAGTGTGGTCTCACTCTCTTTAATGTAAACATCATGGATGGCATTGGATTGTGGTGATTTCTGGCTGTTTTTCTGTTTTTGGGGGTGTACTGTTGATGTGGACTGTGGCCATGTGGGTGGTGGTGTTGGCCATCTTGAGTCCTGGCTGGTACAGGCAACATGTGCTTGGGGTGTAAGGGGCCATTTTGAAGAGAGGCAGTGTCTGAGGCCTGCACTTTTTTTGCCTACATTTCATCCATTATGCCCAGCGGTAGTGAGTGTTGCATACTTGCATGGCCCTAGTCTTTCTGTGGGGTGTCTTCAATATAAACATCATGGATGGCATGGGATTGTGCTCATTTTTCTGTGTTTTGTCGATTTTTTGGGGTGTATAACTGAACTGATGTTCCTCTGTCTTCCATTGCTTTTAGGTGCACAAGACTCAAGAGAACCACCAGTGCCAGGAAGAAGTCCTGCAGCGGTGTGTGTGTGCAGCATAACGTCACGCGACGTCACGTCTGGACACAGACAACTCTGCAACTCGTGCAACTGCTGCCTGCTGTTCTGACCTGCTCTGAAGAAGATGGCCCCAAAAAAAGTAACCCGTAGCTCCTCTAGCAAGAAAGGTGCCAGTAAGGAGCAGAAGAAGCAAGTTACCAAGGAGACTGGTGTGCCACCCGCCCCTTTTTTTGGGAGTAAAAAAAAAAGTATGCCTGCAGCAGCAGCGGGATCTGCTGGGGACCAAGCTGGCAGCAGCACCCCTGCTCCATTGGGCTCAGTGCCACCAGCACCACCACGCCAACTTAAGTCCAAGCCCTTGAGTGCTGCAGAGGCAGCCAGTATAGTTCTTCAATCACCATCGACCAGTGATGTTGGCTCATCGCAAGAAAGCAGCAGCAATGTCCCTCAATCAACACAGGTTGTTGTAGCCCATCTGACGAGTGTTGAACAACCACAGCCGCAACAACAATCACATGTGCAAGTACAAGCCCAAGTACATGTGGAAGGAGAGGCAGCGCAAGGAGATGCGCAAGCAGAGGTGCATGGAGGGTCACAAGTGCCCACAATAGTTGTTCCTCCCGAAGTAGGGGCACATCAGGAAATCGACAATCAAGGCGAGGTATCATTTGAGGAAGCCACTCCTCCTGATGATCCTTCATTGTCTTCCACACCCCTAGCAAGGAAGAGATCAAGGGTGGTGTCTACATCTTCTTCAAGCACACCTCCTTCTGATGATACGGATCAAACTTGGGAACCAGCACCACTGCCGTCTGAGAGTGAGGCACACCATGATCCGACAAAGGTAGTTAAGCGTAAAAGGAAGCTCGTCCAAAGTCTCAGAGTTATGGAGTGTGATGAGGCTCAACAAGAAGTGGCGGATACTGCTGCTGATGAAGACTCTGCCAACGACGACCCAGTCATCATAAAGGTCACTGCAGCCCCAGCGGGCATGCAGCAAACAGACATTTTGACCCTAGCCCGAAGAGCTGCTGAGCGTGATGATGATAATGTTGTCGATGAGGAGGCAGTGGAAACACCACAATCATTGGAGTTAAGTAGTACACCAACTCGTCCCGCTTCCATATTTCTTTCTGGCAAGAAGAGACCTCCATCCACCTCGACCTTAATTAGTGGCGGTGAAAGTGCACAACGTACAAAAGTTGGGCAATCCAGATCCTCCACTTCATCTGGCATTAGCTTCATGACCACCACCACCAGTATCGCCGCCTCCTCCAGGCCCCACAGACACTTCAAGTCCCCAGTTTGGGACTTCTTTACTGTTTGTCAAAAAAATCCAAAGTTTGCCATTTGTACCCTTTGTAAGCTTGCAGTTAGTCGTGGTAAGCCAGGTACCAACTATGGTACCGGAGGCCAGAGAGGTCATCTTAGGAGACAGCACACTGTCCAATGGTTTGCGCACCTAGATGCGATCAAGAAAGGCCGAATTCAAGGAAACGTTGATGTTGCATCTGATGATGACGAGGAGGAAGAAGACGTGTCAAACACTTCCCTTACACCCAGTACCCCTGTCAGCAGCACACCCAATGTGAGGCACACTAAGAGTGTTGGAGCGAGTGAGACACCAACGCACAAAAGTTCACCAGCGAGCAAAATTGGGTCAACAAAGTCATTATCAGCCCGTAAATGCTTGGTCCAGGGCAACATTAGAACAATGCTTACTTCAGACGTGCCATATGAACGCAACCACCCACTGACGCGTCTGTATAACACTAAGCTGGCTAAAATGCTAGCTGTGGACCTTCTCCCTTTTTCTTTTGTAGAAGCGGTAGGTTTTCTAGAATTAGTGGCAACGCTCTGCCCTAAATGGAAGGTTCCTAGCCGGTTCTATTTTGCCAGAGTTGCGGTTCCAGCACTACATGAAGATGTGCTGGAGGCGATTGGGGCAGCTTTGCAGAAGAGTGCTGTTCACACAATACATCTGACAACAGACATGTGGACCAGTGGCGCAGGCGCTGATTACATGTGCATCACTGCACACTGGGTCTCTTTTTCAGGTGTTAAAGCAAAGCTAATCGCAGGTGTTGACCCGGACAAAGTTTTCAAAGCTGCTCGTAAACATGCAACACTAGCCATGTTTGGCTTGGCGAAAAGTCACACATCCCAAAACATTTTGGACGAGTTTGACAAAAAGGTCTTGAAAATGCTATCCCCAAAAAAACGCCAGATTGGTTATGTTTCCACGGATAATGGCGCCAATGTAGTTAAGGCCATGGCGCTGGGTCGCTATTTTAGAGTGCCGTGTTTGGCGCACTGTATCAACCTGGTAGTTCAAAAATTCTTGAGTGATAGAGACAGTGCAGCGTTCGCGGTAATGGCCACCTGCCGCAAAATGTGCAACCATTTCAGCCATTCTTTTAAGGCCCGGAAGCATCTGAGGAGGCTGCTACTTCAAAGTCGAATACCAGTGAAAGCACTCATCCAGGAGGTGGCAACACGTTGGAACTCAACCTTCTACATGCTTGAGCGTCTGTATGAGCAGTATACGGTACTCGATCACTATTTCTTCACAGAGGGTACATCTCAGAAGGAGGACATGCGGATGGGTGCGGCGCAATGGGACATAGTTAAAAGCCTGACAGACATGCTTCGTCCTTTTGAGTTCTTCACGCGTGCAGTCAGCCAGGAGGACTGTAATTTGGGAAAAGCTATCCCATTGTTGTGCATGCTGGAGCACCAACTGATGGCGGTGTCTTCTGAGTTTGAAAAAGATGAAAAAAAAAAGACCATTTTATTTTATCTTAGAAATTATTAGAGCGCCTACGTGGTGATGAACGTCTTCAAAAGATCAAGTCAGAACAGCATTACATTTGTGCTACTATTCTGGATCCATGCTACAAAAAGGCACTGGCAGGCGAAGCATTCTTTCCTTTTGCTGATGCAGATGTTCAAAAGTACAAACATTGGTTAGCCTGGTCAGCCAAGAGGTTTGAAAAAGAACGGCAGGTTATTGAAGGAGAAGACAGTACATCAGCATCAGCATCAGCAGGCCATCCCCAGTCACAAGAATCCACTTCTGCAGCTGTGGCTGGGGCACAAGTGACCTCTCAGCCGTTAAAGACACCGGCAACCGGATCATCTGCACCACACACAAGAGTAACAGTGGCTGCTGAAGAGGATTGGCTAAGTTTGCTTGGGTATGGTACTCGAAAAAAGGTCACAGGCACAGCAAAAAGTAAGCAAAGTGGAGGAACCGTTGAGGACCTTGAGTCGATGGTGCAGGACTATCTGAATGACTCAACAGAGGTCTTTCTTAATGATGAGCCATTGCAGTATTGGCATGGGAAAAAACAATTGTGGCCAGAGCTCTCCAACCTGGCTATAAACTATTTATCTTGCCCACTCGCAAGTGTGTCTTCTGAACGTGTTTTCAGTGCTGCTGGTGGCATTGTAACTCCCAAACGGAGCCGCCTCTCGCCCAAAAATGTGGAGCGGCTGACAATGATCAAGATGAATCAGCACCTCATACCACCAGATTACAAAGTACGAGAAAGCACGCCGCATGAAGACGAGGAGGACGGCACCGTAGATGAGGGGATTTGTTCTCTGTTCGGTGGCACTGACCTCATCCTGCCTGAATTCGCAGAGTATGATGACGAAATCTTCTTCTTATTCCCTGACACCGAGCCCTGAAAATGAGACAATGAATCAATAACTTTCTTTTTCGTCTTTATTCACTTTTATTCCTGTGTGTCTCTCTTTCTTTGTTTTGCACAGTTAATTTAATTCAAACTTTAATCACCTAATCCCAAAAACAAGACCATCAGCAGAACTGTCTTCACCTGTTTGCTTATTGATTTGAAGGTGCCGCAGTCTACATTCCTCAGGTTCACAAGTTCTGAAGAACATGCTCCTCTATCCTCCTCCTCCAGACTGCGATTTCCCTCAAAGCAGAGTGCTGGATTGCGCCCAATGAAGAAAGACTCAGCACTTGTGGGGGTGTTCTACTTCTTTGCGGGTGAGTTGATGGATTTGGGCCCATTGCTGTGAAGCTCTAATAATGGATAAAAGTGTTTTGGACCAAATATGAGGTGGAAATTTCTTGCCGTTTTTGCTGACTTGCTTGCCTTTGAGGTGCTCTTTGGTGGGGTTCCGGGTGTTTGTGGGTGAGTTTTGGGGTCTGGGAGCACTGCTGCGACAGTCTAATCTTGATTGCATTTGCTTTTCAGGAAATCCGTGGTGGAAAACAGGAGTTATGATGATTGATGATGACCTAGCTGCACAGCGCGTTTGGACCGAAGGCCGAGAGATATTGTAAGTATGAGATTTCGCTTTTTCGCTGTTTGGGGGTGTTGTCGCGTGGTTTTTTGCGGGTGGGTTGGCGGGTCTTGGCTGGGGCATTCCTGGGAAGGTCTAATGCCGGATAGAAGTGTTTTGGACAAAATCCTTAAGGAAAAGCCTTTCTTTTGCTATTTCTTCTGACATCTTGCTCAATGTAGCGTTTTGGGGGGCTTCCTGCTGTTCGTGGGTGGGTTGCGGCCGGGGTCTCTGTCGAAGCACTGCTGCGACAGTCTAATCTTGATTGCATTTGCTTTTCAGGAAATCCGTGGTGGAAAACAGGAGTTATGATGATTGATGATGACCTAGCTGCACAGCGCGTTTGGACCGAAGGCCGAGAGATATTGTAAGTATGAGATTTAGCTTTTTCGCTGTTTGGGGGTGTTGTCGCGTGGTTTTTTGCGGGTGGGTTGGCGGGTCTTGCCTGGGGCATTCCTGGGAAGGTCTAATACCGGATAGAAGTGTTTTGGACAAAATCCATAAGGAAACACCAGTTTTGGCACTTTTTGTAAGTTAGGGTTTGTTAGGGTTAGCCCTAGCAGCAGGATTGCATGTGTTTCAGGGTGTTCTATTGCAACGCAGTTCTGGGGTTTTAGAGCACTGTTGGAGCGATGCTGGCTATGGATACTTTTGCTTGCTTGCAAGTGGTTTGAATACAATCCACGGTCTGTATTTGGGCCTACTGTTACTTTCAAAGTACGTTTTGTCTCCATTTTTCTGCTAGGCATCGTTTTTGGAGATCTGATTGGGGGTCTTCTACATTTTTGCGACTGGCTTTAGTAAGGGTCTTGGTGGGAGCATTGCTGGGAAGGTCAAATTTTGTTCTAAAACACAGTTTACAGTACACCTACCTTGAGGGGAAAGATCCGCTATAATATTTTGGCCATACTTATTTATCCTTAAAAAGGTGACTCAGACAGAGCACGCAATTTCAAAAATATTCTACTGTCTATTAGGGCAATCAAAGTGTGACTTTTTGCACCACACAGCGTGCATACCTTTTATTTATTTATCAGTGGTATTGTAATAGCACTTCCTGTTTTCCGTTCAATAATTACAGGCCGGGTTTCAGTCAACATCCGCCAGGCAGGCAGTGGACAGGGTGTCTTCTGTCAGTGGTCACCAACATTGATGGACGAAGCGTCAGCTGGAATGGAGGAGTGCCGCTAATAAGAGGAATTGTTTGCTGCATGCAACTTACTTACCAAATTCAACAGGACAACTCCAACAACATACAGAATACAGATACAGTATCCATTGTTTTCTTCTATGAGTGTGACTGCATGTGCTTAGCTTTAGTTTGTACCCAAAGATTTCTTTATCTTCAATTATTGTTTGTCCAGGCTGTGCTTTTTTTTTCTTCTCTCAACAAAACCTACCCAAAAAGAAACCCCCATTCCCATCCATTTTCCAAACCCTAACCCTCTTCCCCCGGGCTGTGTTGTTTTGCTTGATGTCTGACTAAAATGACATCAATAATTCCACACACTTGCTGGGGAGGATAAGGTCATAGCAACAGGCTGGTGAAGGAATACGAGGATATCTTCTAGACTTACTCAGCTTCAGTACTATATCTTCTAGTAGTAGGAGCCAATGTCAAATAAATTCAACGCAAGTACTAGTTATACTTGCAAGCAAATACTTTACCATTTGTTAGGCTACATTATGGCACTGTTCTAGTGTACTGTCACCTGCTATATTCTCGATCGTACCGTAACCGTTGTAATGCTACAGTAAGGACAAACCAGGTTTCGTTTTCTTTTTTTCCATAGGCATGCAACTGCCACTGTGTCACACCACTAGTACCACCGCAATGAGGAAATTTCACCCGCCCAGGATTGCCAACGTTAATCCCCATTTCACGTGGAGCCAGCCCTGGGCCTAGCCCTAATTTCTAACACAAATTACAGGTAAGATAAGCGTTTGGTGGGAGGTAGTATAATGGAGTATTATTTAGGACTAGACGAGAGATTGACGGTAGTACTACTAAAGTCCTACGACTGTTCAGGAAAACAAACTTACTGTTACACCCCCGTCCCCCACCCACCAGACTGAAAAGCAGTAAAAAACAGGTATGGTCAGATAAAGTTTAAAAATTTATATTTATGTAGCCCTAACAAAATAATCTCCCTCAAGACCCACCCTAACCCCAACGATTGTCTTTGAAAAGTCCCAAAAAGAACCCAACTCCCAAATCCCACCCCCCAAAAGTCTCTTAAAAAAGGGCAAGGGACACTCCACTACTGGAGGGTGCTGGTGCATTTTGCGGCATGGGCATCATACTCCTTGCGGAGGGTGGCAAGCTCGAAGCGGAGGCCCTCCACCAAGTTCTTATAGTTCTGGACCTCCTGCTCCAGGTAGGACATTCGGACTCCTAGGCGGCGTTGGCGTGCCTTGCAGCTCCTGTGGGGGGCAGCTGGTCTTTCTGTTGCTTGGCGGTGGCGGTTGGCTTTGTTAGCCCGGCTCGGTCCCGCTGGAGCACTGCGCATGCTGGCGTCCCGTGGGGTCACGGAGGAGGATGCAGCTGTCCCAGTCGAGGATGTTGTTGTTGCACCGGTCGACTGCGTGTCCTCCTCCTCCTCCAGGGCCACCAGCCGCCGATATTCGGCGACAGTGGCATCCAGCCTCTGTTGCCGGGCCATTCGAGCCTGCTCCCTCCGTGATGTCGATTTGGAAGGAGCAACTATATGAAGAAAGAAAGACATAGTCTGTAACCAATGCTCCTTAGCATTAATAACACAAAGTGATTGAGCCGAAAGTTGGGTCACAGTACAAGTAGCAAATTGAAAGCACAGTACATAACTATTGAGGACAGTATCTATGTAACCTCCCACTTCTGCATCCTTGCTCTAACATTAGTGGTAGTTTAATGAACAAATTCTACGACCACTATGGACTTCCATTACAGTCGACTATGACAGTACACCAGTCTTATTCTTCTTCTTCTCTCTTGTTTAGGAAAATTGGTACGTTATCTTATGCAAGCCGGCAGAATGGCAGCACAGTGAACTTGCACCAGAGAAAAACAGTTGCACACCATGATGAGTGAGACAGACTTGCGTTACTGTACCGGTCCAGTACATGCAGGTGGTGAAGCTATTACTTTTCTATTACGGGTGGCACTGAGAATACTCTGTTACAAGGGCTACTGCTTAATTAATTTACCTTTCACCCTACAGTGCAAATGAGTACTAGAAAAGGAAAATGAAGAAGCTAAATAATTTGATTATCTATCACTTCACATGGGACGTATTTGATGACATATGGGATGACTTTAGGTGCTTTGCTTAATATTGAGTGAACAGTGATACACCCACACATGAATGACGTACTACAACTAAACTAAAGTTATTAAGAGAGGTACGGAGTGTCCACCGTAATAACCAGATATATGCTGTGCTTGCAGTTGCAATACAAAGTACTGCTACTATTCATGGTAGTATTGGACACATTTACAATTTCTTTTCCTTGCCTTCCCTACACTGGAACGGACGTGCGGGTGCGGTGGTACATGCTCTTCAAGGTAACACTTAGTTCATCCAGCGACCATCTACTCTCTCTAGATACACATGTGCTATCTAAGAGTCAGAGAATACCATGCTCCAGGCATCCATTCATTCAAAGTATACGCACACATACAGTTTCTGTTTCACCCACCCAGGCTGCTGTCCTTCCACCCATCCTTGCTTCATCATTGACCCAGCCATGCACCATACCATATTCTTTCCTTCCCAGCCACCTCGGGGGCCAAGCAAACACATATCGTTCTTCTTTGCCAGCCATCATACAATTTCGCGTCCCACTTACTTACACCCTTCTTTCGCTTTTCGTTCATCCCATCCATCACGTTCATCTAAGAACTTATTGGGATTCTTCTCACCAAAAACTTCACAGCTAAGTCGAAGTACATTTAGAGGAGGCTACTACCTGGTTGATTGGTAATACACCCGTGCAGAAAGCACACTATGCAGTCTTCAATCTCAATAAGTAAGGAATATATAGCTTACCTGTTCCCGCCACCACCGTGCGAACCCCCACAGGACCGTCCGCCGGCTCTTGCACCGCCTCCTCCCCAGAGTCCTCCGAGTCCTCGCCCAACACCGCCACCTCCGCGCTGGCCCGGTCACCAGATGTTCCACCTACAAAGTACATTTAAGAATGTTAGAATACACCACTCACTACTATATAATATTTGGTCTAGGAGTAATAAAGAAATGTTAAAAAAACAAAATACAATGTAATATTTTGTGACTGTCTACTCTAAAGTAAAAATGTCCCTTTTTCCAGGGAAGGCTGTTGTCTTGCTGCACTTTTATGCACAACTGATGAATGCTTGCTTTTTATTTTTAACACGCACCACTATTTCTCCTAACAGACAGAAGCTTGACTCCTAAGAACACGACCAGGATCAAGTTCAAACCAGGTGAGAGCTCGGCTCGACCACAAGAAATGTGTCCAATTAATCGTCAGCACTAAGCACTTTTCCGTTTTCAGTTAAATAGTTTTATGACAAAGTAGATGTTAATAAATGTGTTTACTTTTAATAAAGCTTTTAAACTTAAATAGACTCTGTGGTTTTTGGTCCTCCAGACTAGAGTGGATGAGCTAAAGGTTTTGGAATTTTTGCAAGCATGAGTGCCTGTGACACTTCTTGACTGTGACTCCGTACTCTTGTCCTGCGTACGATAATCTAGAGATCATTGGGGATCAATCATCGGTGACTTCGGGAGCTAAATGACTCTGCCACACTATCTAGTCAGTAAGGAGACAGTGCATAGAGCTATTGCTGAATAGAATGGGAGTCCAATGGAATTGCCAAATGTCCAATCTTAGTTAGCTACACAGACAGACTAATAACAATAATCTAGTAATACCACAAGGAGTCATATTCGAGGCAGGATAAGAATTTATATCCAGTCTACAAGAAGATCAAAGACGATTTAGAAAAAATCGAATGAAAAAATAGGTACTCTTTATTACAATTAAAACTTACTGGGGCCAGCAAAGGAGCCCTCGCCTGCCCGATCCTGGCCTGCATCCTCCTGAACAGCACCCTCCTCCTCCTGTGTCCTCTTGCCCTTGGGGGGAGCTGATGTACAACATGAAAGAAAGAAAGACCAGAAAACATGGATGAGATTTGTCAACCAAATCAACCATTTCAAAAGAACAATAACAAAATATTTTGGAGAAATAGCAAATAGATAGACAACTATTCCACGGGATCTATCTCATGTGGTATACTACGTTATTCGTATTGCCTGATTTGCGGACCGTTGACTTAGAAAGTTCCTATGTAACTCAATAAACAGACTACTAAAGAGGTTTGCCTAGGCCTGACAGGCAGCAGTCCGCAGCACGCGAAGTGACAGACAAAGTCCATCCTGCTTGCAGATCAGTGAATACTCAAACTATCAATCCACCCACCACCACCACTATTTCTTCTTATAGCCATGTGTCTAAAGGAAGGACTGGACTTCAGTCTGTTGGGGCTGATTTAGAAGTCCCTTGCGGCTCATTTTCCTCCATTGTTGCGTGACTTTTGTGACGCAGCGGCAGAACAAAAGACTCGCCATGGTGTTGGTGCGGCGTATATATTAAAAAAAAAAAATTATGGGCGATGCATCACGTTGTAAAGCCCTGCGCCATCAGGGGGCGTTCCGGCGCAAGGGAGGGCGTACCTGCGCAGGAACGAATCCTACAAGATGTCAATCAGTCACTTTTAAGACAATGATGCATGACTCAAACCCTGCGCGCTTGAAGCCGACGTACGGCTTGATGCAGCATTGGGGAGATAGGGTACCCCAGAGCATTGCTGGAGCTGCGCCATCGTTGGCACGCAACTCCAGCAATGCGCCGCCTTTACGGCACAGATGCGTAAGGCTTCTGTGACGTTTTGGGCCAATGGGTGGTGGTGGCATGGCACACAATTACTGTCGCATCCCTGCTACTTTGCAGGGATGCGCCCGTAATTGAAAATATGACCCTTAGTGTCTAGCATTACGCAGTTCCTATCTTTACACTACACTCATACATAATTTCTCAGGCCAATGAAATGAACACAATTTACAAAACAAATAAGCATAGTAGCAAGCAAGGCTACTGAGAAGGAGAGCAGTGCACCTGAAATGCATAGAAGATTTTGAAATATAATTTACCTACAATGTAATCGGCAGCATTATTGCTCTTGGTAAAGAACAAAGATTTGCAAATAACAGAGCCGGATAAAACAGAGTAGTGATGAATAGCTACTACTACTCACCAAGCCCGGGGACCTCTACGCCGAGCGCGTCCAGCAAGTCCCGTTCCCGGTCCATGACATCTGTCCAGCGGTGGGTGGCCTGGTTATATGTGCGCCGGACCCCAGAGAGCTTATACATGGCCCGGCACACCTTCTCCCAACGCTTCCGGCGCTCCTGGATGCCATAGCCAGTTGCGATCTTGCCGCCTCCCAGGATCGTCTTGGGGAGGCGGCGCTGGACATGGAAGATGAGTGCGGCCACCTCCTCCGCGCTAATGATCACCCGTGGCACCACTTGCTCCCCCCTCAAACGCCCGCACGGGAGCCGGGCACGGGGTGCGGGACCCTTCCCCTTCTCAGGGTGCTTCCCGGCTCCCTTTACCATGGTCTGGGCAGAAATAAAGTTAAATGATAAAGAAGAAATAGAATAGTGAAGAAGAAAAGAAAAGAGTTTAAAAAAGTAGTTTTAAAGTAACTAAAAGTAGCAGAAAACACAAAAATATACAGCTAGAAAAATAGAGGGATAGATAATAAGTAAAATAGATTAAATAAACTTCAAACAAGCAAAGGATGGCAGAGATTCAGAGAGGATACAGAAAGCATGCCCAGAACCATAGCAATGAATGAGAAACAAGATGGCCGCGCCCGTTCTTGACCGCGTGGGTAAGTTCGCGCAAGATTTTCCTCGCGAGCACGCGCGAAATTGTACTAGCGAGCAGCACACTTTGCGAGATTACACATAGCGTCCGGAAACGGAATTACGTCACGCAAACAAGATGGCCGCGCCCGTGTACGATCGCTAGGGTAACTTGGCAAACGTATAGCTACAAGCGCCTCGCGAACACGCACAAAATCACGCGAACATACACGTCGGAAAAAAAAGATTTGTGTATTCGCAAGCATTCGCGGCTTCCGAAATCGATCTCGCACGGATTTGCGCCCCAAAAAACGCGCGAAATTGCAGAAAAAACGATTTTTGCTAAACTGAAAGCAATGAGCAGGTGCAAAAGTTCAAACTTAACATTAGTAACATTCACTGTAGTGCTTCCTGAGGGGCCCCTCCAGAGTTTGCAACTATTCTATGACCCTGCTATGACCCAAACAGCAGGCTCATAGAATAGCTACAAGTAGACCATAAAGGTCCTGTGAAAAAAAATGTCACTGCAACAGAAAGCAAATTACAGATATGGAAGGAAGCAGGTGCCAGCCAGACTGGAACTTTCTAAATAACTGACACATTAACCAACCCCAAATTAATTCATGGCAGTTGAAGTAGGGGAGGTGTGCTTGCTTTTTTCACCCCCCATAAACTACAGTGATAAACAAACCTAATGGGTGGCAGTGAGGATGTACCAGAGGGTGGCATGGGTGTCCCAGAGGGTGGCAGTGGTGAAACAGAGGGTGCTGTGAACCTGTGATGATAAACCAGACGTAGAAACAACATAGTTGCGGCCGTTGCGAGCCGAAAAGTAAGTTCGCAATTGCGAAATTGTCCCAAAATCGGCGCGAACGCTCGCCAACACAAAAAACGGGAAAATCCGCAAATCCGCGAGAGTTCGCGTATCTTCGCGGATTGCGAATCCGTTAATCCGCAAATTCGCGTACGCGAGATCCGCTAGATCCGCCCATGATCTAGGCCCATCCTATCTGGCCGATAAATTTGTTTCCTAAACTCCTTTGCGTGTTCTGCGTTCCTGCAGCAAAAATCTTCTTGAAATACCCATTATCAAGAAGGCCAGAATGGGAGGGAAGGTTCTTTCCTATCTTGGCCCCCACTTATGGAACAAACTACCTGACTGTCTCAGACATTGCACAGAACATCTGACGTTTAGGAACATTTTAAAAAATGTTCTGTTCCGTGTCTGCTAGACTATCTCTATTCAATCCTCCCTAGTTCCCGCTTAAGCGCAGAGATACTCCTTCGGGAGTCTATTCTAGCGCTATACAAACCCAAAAATAAATAAACAAATTGGACCAGTTTATCCTTAAACGGATGATTTTCCTGTTGCAAGGACAAAACATGGTGCTGCACATCCCCTAAAGCCCTTGCCAATTCTAAAACACTCAGGGTATTCTCAAGGAAGACAGGGATGGGCCAGGTCCTGAATGAGTATCTGGTTATCCATGTCATCCAAGCAGTGGAAGCACGCAAAACTTAGTTTTCTGTCATGCACTCACATGGCCCTAACTGCAGAGACGACACTGGAGCCGATGCTGGAACTCCTATCCCTCCTGGAGCCACACAAGATGAAGAGACCAAAACTCCTTAGATCACTTATGGCCCACAGTGGGAAGGGGGTTGGGACAAAATAAGAAAAGAGAGACTTGCAATATTGGACATTCTCAGAGGCAGTGCAGCCCTGCATTACATGATCTGTTACTTAAGAGACCTTTTGCGCTTGCTAGGCATATGTGCACTGGACTAGAACCTCTGGTTTTGAGATGACGCAATGCACTGGAAATAACAAGAGGAGACTGTTACCATTAGTACACTAACAGGTCTCTACATTCAATGAACATGCATTAACTTCAGTTACATACACTTACAGGTTTCATCAGCAGAACGGCAGGAGAGAAGAATAACCAAAATAATAGACTGGAATGTGTCAATCCAAGGCATATGCTCAGAACAAATGTTGCAGTTACTTGCACTCCCAAGGATGGACTCGCACAAAGGTTGGAGATACTTGCACTCCCATGGATACACTCGTCACAAAGGTTGGAGTTACTTGCTCTCCCAAGGATACACTCGGAACAAAGGTTGGAGTTACTTGCACTCCCAAGGATACACTCAAAAGAAAGGTTGGAGTTACTTGCAGTGTCAAGGATACAGTTGGAACAAGTTTGGAGTCACTTGTACTCCAAAGGATATGTTTGGAATAAAGGTTGATGCATATATCAACAACTCTGAAGTGCTTCCTCTCTTGGCACTACTGTGCATATGAGAAGCACAGAGCTAAAGTCTTTAATCATTGCACAGTTACTGTTCTAACACCAAGGTTGTAGGAAGGGTCCGGAGCATAAACACACAAGAAGTGCTGAAGCAAATCACAAAAAGCAATGGAGGAAAAGTCTCTAGTCTTTGAAGACGTGGATACTCGGTGCTGCTTACTGCTATAGGACAATTAGCATGCACTAACCTGATATCAAGTACTTAGCCTAGTCCTTCCATGTGACTGAAGTTACAAGAACATCTCAAGGCTTTGTCTCAGTGAGCCATGGGGGTCCGGAGTGGCAGTGCAAGAGGGAGAGAGGAAGAAGACGTCAACGGAGCTGGAGCAAAGGGACCCGCAGGTTCAGATGGACTTGAAGGAGACTGGAGCGCTTTTCGGTTCCGGCAAGAATTTTCAGGTTAGTGGGAAGGAGGAAGTTTGTTGTGCAGGGAGCGAGATCAAGTCACGAGTCAGGATTGGGCAGGTTTATATACACTCTCAAAAGCTAAACGGATGTAGCTAGATCAAGTGTGGTACGAGGGGCAGTTGTATGATGGAAAAACTACCACTTGAACCACTACAGTCTAAGCAACGACTCCTTAACCACTACTTAGTCTAAACCACTAAAGTTTTAACAACGATTTAACAACAAACGCGTTTCGGAAAAGAAGGAATTTCTTTCCGAAATGCGTTTGTTTGGCTGTGTTGTTTGACGAATAAAACAACGTTAGCATTACCCTCCTGAGTGTTCTACTTTGTGGGAATCATCACGGAGTTTGGAAGCTGGTATATATAATATATATTATATATTCAGATACAGTTACCAGGGAAGATTCGGCAGAATCTACCATCAGGTTCATCACTGCATATAGTTGCCAGGACAGAAAGATTCGGTCCATCCTAACTAAGAGTTGGCCTATATTGAAAACTGATGTGGTGCTGTCTCAACATTTACCTGCTCTACCGAATATTACGTTTCGGAGGGGACCCTCCTTACGTACACATATCTCTAATCCTTGCCCAGAACTGTCCAAAAAGAAAAATTGGTTCCCACCCCTGCTGGGGTTTTACAAGTGTACCAGTTGCAGGGCTTGTAAATTTGGAGTTAACACCCAACATTACAATACTCCATTCAGCCCTGTACCATTGCCAATTAAAGGCAATTACGGAGTATGCTGTTTACGTCCTGGCGTGTACCTGCGGCCTGAGGTACGTGGGTAGTACCAGGCTTCCGGTGCATGCCAGGATATTGCAGCATATTCGGGCAATCGTCAACAATGATAGCTCCTACCCAGTAGCTAGACACTTTAAAAGTGTACATGGGAATAGCCTTCAATGTCTAAGCTATTATGTCCTCTCCTCAGTGCCAAAACCTAGAAGGGGAGGTGACCGGGATAGGAAGCTACGGCAATTGGAATCTAAAATGATTTTAGAACTAGATTCCAAGGTACCGAACGGGCTCAACACTACGGAAGACCTGTATTATTTCTTGTAAACAATTAACTTTCTTCAAATACAGGCACCGTAGTCATTTTACAGCCAGTACACCCTAGACTTAAAGCAAAATTCTATATTATGCCTCTACTTAAGCCATCCATTTATACGTTTTATTTATATACAGTCTCTGTCCTACACCCAAAAATGACTTTTTTCATTCTCTTTTTCGTTGATAACATTTGTGCAGTGATGGATCTACGATTCTCCTGTACTATAATAGGTTGCACTTTATACATGTACTCTGGGCAGGTTATATTAGTCATTTTAGAAGGGGTTGCCATCACAATTCGATGTCCCCAATGTTGGGTATTTTGTAAATACATGAAATATGATGTTTTGACTTTTAACACAGACTGAGTTCTGGAATGCACTTTAATCTTTTGCGCCAGATTGCACATTTGTAGGTGAAGTTTACATTGCTATTGTATTGCACATTTGATATGGAACTACTATAATGATAAAATCTAATGAATTAATATATTTATTTGTATATTGGTTTTAAGTATGTACATTATTACTTTTTTAACCAAGTAATGATTTAGATTTTATATACATATTTATTGAATTTTTTACATTTATGTGTATATGTATAGTGGTCTATTTTCGAAATTGCAATGTATTTATTTGTACTTTGCACATGCGCAACTGCACAATTATAACGCACTTTAGAGACACAAACTCAGAACAGTCTATGCAGCCAGGCATTTATGCAAATATTAAAAAATATTGTAACCCAAGGTTAACATTACCAATGTATTTACAAGTGTGTAGAAAATGGCAAGCAAACCCCCGATGCTTTCATTGTGACTATTACCTACCAGTATTTTGTTTGTTTTCATTTTGTCACATGGTGTACACAAACTCAGTTAAAAAGAGGGCATTATGGGTAATATCTCTGATGTGAACAAGGGCAACTGCCCGAAACGCGTCGTCTGCCACGCTGCTGTACTTCTCTCGGAAATAAATATCCTTTTGCCACCATTTGGGATTTGTTGGTCTTTTTGAGATTAATCGCAGAGATACAGGTGATCCCAAGTCGACCTTCTGCAGCATATATATAAATATATATATATATATATATATATATATATATATATATATATATATATATATATATATATATATGTGTGTGTGTGCGTGTCTGTCTGCATGTAAAGGGTTTGTATGTACCTTAAATTTCATGGAAAAGGCATGCATGTTAAAGACATATGCTTTGTAAAATTATTATTCATGGGTATTTACACTATATACATATGTTTATTTACATACTCATGTATTCACTGAAAAAACACAGGTTTCAGGGACGTTATAGTTAGAAATTAACATTTAAAAAACCATTGAAATTCAGAGAAAAAATCATAGGTTTCAGGGACGTTATAGTTAGTTGGACATTTCATTTGTACAAAACCAGAGAAATCCAGCTGTTATAGTTAGTTGAGCTAACTATAACTCGCATCCCGAAATGCACTGCTGATGACATCACATATTACATCATTCATGACATGGTCAAGGTAGGTGAAATTAAAGAGCGGGGTTAGGAGTGTCGCCCAGTACTCTGGTGCCTGTTTAAAGACCGGCGCTGGTATCCCATTGGGCCCCGGCGCGCCGTCATTCCTCATTCGCTTGATGGTGTTGGTGACCTGTCTGATGTTTGTCCAGGTTGATGTGATTTCATTGACGTCGGCTGGGGAGCTGCTGCCCCTTGGGGTGTTTCCTGGGCTTGAGATTTTTCTTTTTTTTTTTTTTATTTTAGAAGTTTTCTATAGCGCTAACAAGACCCGAAGGTAGCAGAGCGCTTTACAGTAACAGGCGTGACAGGGTGAACAAAAATACATGTAACAGGTAGAGGCAGTCCTCGAAAGACAATATTGGGGGAGGGAAAGTTCGTAAAGTGGGACTTTTGGTATAAGGATACATAGATAACACATAGTTCAGTGGGAGATCTTAGTTATCTGGGACCTAGGGATGGCTGCTTCTGACTGGAGGCCGGCCTGGGGGGACTCCTCAGTTGGCTCCGCCTTGTCCGTTGACGAGAATTTATTACTGGGGACTGTTTCGTATAGCCGTTTCACATGTTGGATCCAGTCTTTTTCAGCTACCCCATTTTCTCTTGTTGGCCCTCGATTACTCAGCTGATTGATGAATCTCCAGAGTCGTGCATGGTTCTTTTGTTTGAGGAGGGAGAAAACCTTTAGCCATTTGCTTTCCATATCTATTTTTTTGAGTTCCCATAGCTTCTTCCTAAGGGTGGCCCTCAGTTCCGATATTGATGGGCCTACTATTTGGGTACCCCCTCTTTTCTTTGTTGCGCAAGCCTTGCGCAGGAGCCGTTTGTGTTCCCGAATCTCCTTGGGGCAGGCGTTCTGATTCTTGGGGGGCACTTTTATCATTAAGTTTTGTGGGTTAGAATTACCAAAATTGTTTTGTATATCTACAATGATTAGCTCCCATCCTGTTATAGGGGAATCAGATGCAACCTGACTCCCTTGCTGTTTCTGGCCCAGCCATGATTGAAGTTTCCCCTCTGTCTTATCTGTCCACTTGATTCTCCGCAGGACAGTGTGTGTCTCCTCCCCACTTGACTCCCCAATGGGTTGATAGAGGGTGGCGGCCGGTATGACCAGCTGGAATGAAGCTCTAAGTGGCCTGTGGTCACTGTCCTGCCGGTTCACTACTTCAAAGTCAGACATTCTGTCCGCCAGTACTCCACTTATCAAGATGTAGTCGATTCTGAACACATTCCGAAAAGTATGCTGTGGCTGCCAGGCACTCGAACTAGATTTTTTCTGTGCATGAGTTGACGTTAATTTGTAGCTGAGGAAAAGGTCGCGCTGGGGAGCAGCCCTTCCTGATCCTTGTGGGAGGGGTTCCGAGTTGTCTAGATCTTTTAGGTTGAAGTCCCCTGCTAAAATGACCTGGTGTGTTTTGTATTTGTTTAGCAAGTCCTCCAGTTTTGATGCCAATGCCGCCAGATGGTCTTTCATTAGGGTCTGTGCGGGATTAATGAAGCAGTTTATTACTAACAGATGGATTGGTTGTTTGGTGAGACTCGGGCCCCTTATCTGTAGAGCTTGTAGGCCGGGTAGGTTTACGTTGATGGAAGTAGCAACGAAGGCACACTCATGTTTTATGAAAATTGATAGTCCGCCTGCTGGGCGACCAAAGATGTTCTTTTTCATTGCAGGTGTTTGGAATTCGTAAGGAGGGTAGAGGTCAGGGCCCAAGTTTCTTGGAGACAAATTAGGTCTCCACCTTCCAGGAACTGCTTCAGATTTTCATTATTGCAGATTTTACTAATCCCTGTTATATTCCAGGAGATTACAGTCAGGTGTGATTTCGCCGTGGTACCAAACCTAGCATCCCCGCTTGGGGGCAAACTTTTGTGGTGGCTAAGAGTGCTGTGTCCCCCTGCTTCCAAGACCCTTTTGCTCAGGGGTGGGAGAGATGTTATGTATTACTCGTTGGTTATTTTCGCATAGGATTCTGATTCCTGTTGGTGCCCTTTGGCCCGTCTGGCTTCTGTTTGAGGGACTCATGCTGGTTGTCCCTTTTAGGACAGATCGGGTGGCCTTTCTCCCGCTATCTGGGACCAGGACAAGTGGATATTTTGGGGGCGATTATATCTGTACTTCAATGCCCCATTCCGTGAGTAGGTTGGAGTTTTGCGCGATGGCTTGCTGTGTTTCTTTGTTCTTCAGTCCCACCACGGTGGAGTCTCCATGTGTGTCCCCTTTCAGGGTCTCGAATTTCACCCATTTAATGTCCCCTGATGATGTCTTGTCCATGGAATCCAGATGTTTAAAGCGACGTAGGAGGTTGCTCCGGTTCAGGATATCATGCCGTCCTGCGCTGAAAAATCTTGGAGTGAGAACCACCTCATAGATGGCTGCAGGTGCGCTCAAATATTGCTCCCCGGCTCCCTTTTTTGTCAGTGCGTCTGCTGGAATGGGCACTGTCCTGTAACTGCCTGGGGGATTTAGGTGCGCACCTCGTTGCGGCCTCTTGGTTTGGGTGGCGTTAATCATGGTTCGATGCTGGGGGCTTGTTTGAAGTTGGGGCAGATTGGCTGCTTGAGACACGAATGTCGACGGAGATGGCTGTGGGGGCCGACTTAGCGCTAATGGGTGAGATCCTGCCGTTGGCTGCTTTCCTGTTGGGGTGGTTTGCGTAACTGGTGGCTTTTCACCCTTTGAGCTAGGGGAGCTTAACGATGTGATTTGTTTATGTTGCTCTCCCTTTGGTGGGAGGACCGGGGGAGTCCTTTTGCCCCAGTTTTTATCTGTAAATATTGGATAGAACTGGGTTGCTTGTGCTTTTGTCCCCTCCTTCGAAGGTGGGTGCTTGAGCTTCAATAGCTGTGGTTGTCTCACTTTTAGCTTTAACTTTTTCCGTTGCTTTTTTAGCTTCTTTTTTGCTCTCCTTGTCAGTGGGGGATTCTGCATGTCTGTTGTGCCTGACGAGTCTTCCAGCCTAGCTGTTCCGATGTCATCAGTGTCCCTGTGGTTTGGGCTTTCGACTGTTGTGGGTTCTGGTGTGCTGCTGGCTGAGTGGATGGTCGTGTGCTCTATGCTTTTGCCTTTGTTAGCTGTGGCGCTCTTCCCCAATGGGGCCCGTAGTGACTGTGTCACCTTTGGGGTGTTGCTGTTGTGCTTTGGCCGCTCTTCTTTATTGTTTGGCGTTGGTACCGCAGATCTTCCTTTCGCTATTTCCATTATTTCTTCTAGTACCTCTGGCAAGGAAGCCCACTTCTCGATGAGGACTGAGCAGCGACAAGAGCAGGTCCCCCGTTGAAGGGCATTTTCGGAGAGATCCTGTTAGCCAGGGCCTCCACCTTGAAGCTTATGTCTGCTAATCATTCAGCTATTGCCTGTAGGAGATCTATCTGTAGTTCCATCTTGGTGGATTGCCACAAAAGAGCTTTATTGGTGGCACTATTTATCTCCAACTGAGATGGGTTATCTGTTGTCGTACCTGTACTGCTATTGTGGGCAGAATTTTCAGCTTTCGTTTTGTGGGTCCAGGGAGATTCTTGGGGCCACGATGGGATAGGGATTAGGTCATGGGTTCTTTCGATCTTTTGTTCGAGGTTATAAAGAAAGCACCCTGTGAGCTCCCCAACGGCTGGCAGCACTAGGACAGGAGAATCCGGTTGGGGGAGCATTGAATTGAAATTCTTAAACTCAAGTTCATGATCATACTGGGTGGTGCTTGGGCCCGGGTTCTGAGAAGATGGACCTAAGGCTTTTGACTGGTGGATTTGCGCTGTTGTAGTTGTGGTAGGGCCATTTTCAGTGGGAACTATTGCTGTTGTCTTGACTCTTGTAGTGTCCTGAGTCTCGTCTATGGAATGGGGGGGAGAGCTGATCCATTGTTGTCCAACATTTAGATTTGGATGTGAATGGCCAAAGGCTATACTGCCCTGTGCACTGGTCTGTTCCTGGGCGGCACTAAGTTCCTCGCAGAAGGACCTCGCAGCTTCAATGATGCGATTGGAATTAGACGATCGTCCACTATAAGTGTGTGTGCTGCTGTTTTGGTCCGGGGCTGAAATATCGGAAGTAGTAGTATGGGTGGGGCCGTGGTTACTGTCTTGGCAGTCCCTTTTCTTAAAAAAGTTTGTGATTGTTCCTCTTTGGTCTGCCTCTTGTGGCCTTTCGCTTGGACTGACAGTTAGAGATTTACTCCTTGTCATCCGAGTTGTCTTGCTGGTTGGTAATTGAGTCGTTGGGCTCTTTTCCGGAGACGTCGCGTAGCGGCCCTTCTTTTTGAGTCCCATGAACTGATGGCCTCCTGGTGATTGCTTTATCGCTGGCGAGCAGCGTTTCTCCGTGCCTTCGCTGTGGTATGACCTTGCCTTGCCACGAAGGGAAAACAGCTGCGGCGTGTGGTCGTGGAGATAAGGGGTAGGAGGTAGGCGATATGTGATAGGAGGTAGTAGGTAAGAGTGGCTGCTGTTATTACTGCTTGGCTACCAAGGGCAGTAGCTGCTTCCGTTGTGTTTTAACCTGGCTGGTTCAGCGTATAAAGGCAGGGCGTTGACCATAAAGGGCTGGGATTAGCTCCGGGGAAGATTTAGATATTGCTGATGTTGCCTTTTAGCGATTGCGCCGTGGAGCCCTTTTTTTGCCTATTTTTTTTTGTTTTTTTGTTTCCTGTTAGGGATTTGAGCAGTCTTTCGAGCAAAGATTGAATATAACCAGTCTGTTGAATGTTCGTCGGTTGCAACACTGTCAGGCTGTTGAGCTGCAGTTATGGTGATAAGGATGGGTTGCTGGATGGTGGAGATGGTTGTGGCAGTGGCAGTGGCAATTATCTCACCTGCCGGGGTGTGTAGATTGAAGGTTGGGGGTTAAAGGTTGAAAAGTTGAAAGTTAATGGACCCCCTGTACAGACTTTCCGCGTCTGGTTTCGGGTCTGGTTTTCCCCAGCGCTGTTCGCTCCTTCACTTCTTGCACCTTAAACACCTTAAGCACCTTGGCACCTTGAGCATGGGGGGAGACCTGCCGCTGCCTACTGCTGCCTCCGTGCCCCCTCCCCTTGGGGGGATAGACTGAAGGTAGACTAGGGTAAAGAGAGGGTAAACCGAGGCGGGGGCTGAAGTAGAGGCAATGCAGGTGGGCGTGCGACGAGCTTCCAAACACTGGTTGCTGCCGGGCGGCTCTCACGGCAGCTCTCACCTCTTCCCCCCCCAGCTGGTCTGGCAGGTCTAGGGGCTCTCCGTGCTCGCCCGCAGCCACAGCTCTTCGAGGGAGAGGTGAGGGGGAGGTGGGAGGGCGGTTGTCTCCAGAAGGCTGAAACGCTGTGGCTCCTGCTCCCACTGCGATTGCCACTACCACCACTCTCACCTCCTGCGGGCGTTGCGGCTCCATGGCGGCTCTCCGCACCCTCCGCACTTTCCATGCTCACGCCGCTCGATTCTTCCGGGAGATGGGTTGAAGAGAGGTAAAACGCTGAGGTGATGCACCCAAACAGCGCCGAAGGCACAGCTCCGCTCCGCCGTCACACGCGTCTCTCTGGCTTCCCTCTCCCTCTCTGGCTTGCTGGATCAGCTCTTCTCTGTGCAATTGCGCCCTCTGCTGCTTGAGCAGGTGTATAAGTGACTTAATGGATGATTTAATAGGTGCATGACTGACTGTTTAAGTGAGTGATTAAACGTGTCTTACTAAATGAATGGGTTAGTGACTAAACTGTGTGAATGTCTATCTCAGTCTGTCAGTTGGTGTGAAAGCAGCTGCATGGGTTGGTGAGTAGCTACATGACTGTCTATATATCAGTTATTGATTGGTTGTATGAGTATCTGCATTGGTGCCTTAGTGTCTGTGTGGGTGGGTGGGAGGTATGTGACTCTGCGCATAGATGTGCGAGTGGGTGATTCATTGGGTTTATGGGTTCAAGAGTACATCTGTGAAGGGCTGTGTGGGTGGGTGAGTGTGTGTATGGGTATGTTGGTGAGTGAATGGATGTCTCAGTGGTACATGTGCGAGTAACTGCATATGTGTAAGGCAGTATATGTGAGTGTTGGAGTATATAAATGACTGTATGTGAGAGTCAGTGGTTGTGAGAGTGGCTGTATGGATGAGTGTGTGCGTGTATCAGTGATTGTATCAGAAAATAAATTTGTGTTAGTATCTGTATGAATAAGTGAGGCGGTGTGTGTATGACTGTATAGATAAATAAATGGGGATGTGATTGATTGTATGCATGAAGGCCTTGGTGTGTGAGTAACTCTGGATGAGTGGCAGTGTATGAGTGTCTGTATAGGTGTATGTGTGCATATGATAGTGCTGTATTGATAAGTGACTGCATGTATGAGTGACTGTATGGGTGAAGGAGTGGATGTGTGTTTAGACCTAGGAATTAGTGAGTGGGTATGTTGTAAGTGGTATTGGTGTGTCTATGGTTTAGAAAATGATAGTCTGTATTTTTGACTGGGTGTATCAGAGGTTATATTAGGGTGTGAGGAAGTGTGTCAGATTATCACGTGGATGATGTCATCAGTGCTGTCATCAGTGATGTCATTTGAGATGTCATCAGTGATATCATCAGTGATGTCACTGACCATGTCATGAATGATGTAATATGTAGGCCTGGGCGGTAAATTCCGTCCTGCTTGCGGAATTTGGGTAATTTCGCGTTCCGCGGAGAACGAGAAATTGCCCAAAATCCTGCCTTCTGCGATTTCGCGTCATTTTTTGCTTGTTCGCGTCCGCAAAGGCGTGTTTGCAAGATAGTTACTCCCGAGCACGCAAACAGCGATTGCGAATAGTAAATAAGCATCACGAACAAGCAATTTTGCGAGTTTGCATAATTTCTGCGTATTCGTGGAGATTTTTTACAGTTTCGCGGAGATTTGCGTAACACGATTACGCAAATTCCGTCCACCCCTAGTAATATGTGACGTCATCAGCAGTTCATTGCGAGGGTGCGAGTTATAGTTAGTTCAACTAACTATGACGACCTAATTTCTCTGCTTTTTTACAAGTGACATGTTCAACTAACTATATGTTTTTTTAAGTGCTAATTGCCAAATATAACGTCCCTGTATCCTGTGATTTTGTCAGTGAATTTCTAAGGTTTTATAAATGTTAATTTTTAACTATACCATCCCTGAAACCTATGGTTTTTTCAGTGAATTTCAAAGGTTTTTTAAATGCTAATTTCTACTTAAAATGTCCCAAAAGTATTTTTTGTTAGCTTTTTATTTGTTATATAAATAATTTAATATTTTCTCTTTTCTAAAATATAAATATAAATTTTTTTCATTTTCTTTTTTTTTAAAGTGGATTCGCGTACCGATCGTGTACCTGTCTCGGTGAGTGCACGAATCTAAGAATTCTGCCGCCATAATGGATAAGTCATGTAGGATGCACATTTTGTATGTGGTATGCATAATGTCACATATATATTTCCGGGGATAGCGCCGGGTGCGCGAATCCACCGTAAACATTTTATGTTTTAAAATTTTATGTATATAAGTTTGATATGTATATAAGAGCAAGAGAACATTTAAACTAATTATAAAAATCATGTATTTGTAATTGCAATAAAGATATTTATTCTTAAATATATTTTCCGGAAATCGCATCGGGTGCACGCTGGTTGGTTGTATTCCTTTATCTTTCAATGCTGCAAGCATTAACATAAAAAATTCTTGAGCATCTTGTTGTACATTAAGTGTAAATTGTGAAGAACCAGTTCATATATCCAAAAGATGCCGTATGCCAGAAGCAGTATGGATTTTAGTTTTTATCAATTTTTAACTTTTCAAAAATATAATGTAACAAAGAACAGAATCTTTTTTCAAGATTTTCCATAAATTGATGATGAAGATTTTCTAGAAAAAACATGACGTTCACAATTACATGAGCATAGCAATTGATACCTAAACTATTTTTTAACTGGTATCCTACAATATTTTCAACAGTGTCCATTTTCATTTTCTTTGCAGCCTTAACATTCTCTTGAAATGTTTTCTTCTTTCCAATCGCACTAGAGTGTTTCTCATATTTACATTTTGGACATACTACACACTTTTCATATATGGCATATTCACCTAAGTTATGGGCATACAGTCTTCTTAACTGATTATACTCTCTACACAATTTGCATCTGCACTAACCTTTTTCTCACCAAAATCAATCAAATACAATCCAGATAATGTTCTTACTCGAGACAATTCAACATATGCCATACCCTCTTTAAAAACTGTACTTAAAAATATTTACCAAAACACTGTCTAAACTTAAACCTTAAGATTTATGAATGGTCGCCGCATATGCTAAAGAAAGAGGAAACTGTTTTCTACGAACATACAAATCTGTAACAAATAAAAAACAAACAGTACAACGTTCAATCTGATTTACCTCTTCAATCTGATCAAATTACATTTTCAAAAATTCAATTCCATCTCTGTTCTGAAAATGTATATAATCAACAACTTTTCCCATTGCTCCATTCACTAAACCTTTTTCAACATCTAAATTACGCCATTAAATTACCCGACAGTTTAAACATACTTATTAAGTCTTCTCCAAACCAGCAGTCCTACTTATGGACTTTTCCAAATAATCTAATTTTGACCGTAATATCTCTGACAGAAGAATAGTAACTCCTTTGTGTTCCATTTCATCAATGGCTTCCATTTTTACAATTGGTTGTTTCTCCAGTTTCAAAAGTTCTTGATTGAATGTAGAGCACTCTTGCAGGGTTGGCATTAGACACACTATAGACTTCGTTTCACCAATTTTTTTGTACATTATTTCAGGTTCAATATTTTCATTTGGAAACAAGTTTGTTAGTAGTCGACTTTGTAAAGCTTCTTTACCATCTTTTGTAAAGACACCAATTCTAATATCTTGAAGAATGTTTCCATAATGTTCACCACTTGCTTGTCGCACATTCTTAATAAGTTCTTTATATTGAAAAAGAGACCAAATATTTACATTTCCAATACTTCCCATAGATTTCCTAGTGTCTTCATGGACAAGTGTTTTAAAAACTGGTTGCCCTTTCACAGGAGTACATTGTAATAGATTGTCGAATACAATTACATGTTTCCTCCAAATAGAACATCATAATCTGTTTTTAAAATCTGTTGCATTCTTAAATGTACAAAGGCAAGCATTAAGTTTGACACCATGCTCACCTCGTCAATTATCAGAAGTTTAATTTTCTTTAGTACTCTGGAAACTTCATAACAAGCTTCTCCACATAGTTTGTGATATTCCAACTTATTTTATGTTCAACTGGTAGCATCAGTAAACGATGTAATGTAATCCCTTTAATGTTGTGTGCTGCTAACCCAGTTGGAGTGGTTACAACACAAGATAAATGTGTTTCAGTGCTTTTCTCTAGATGACTGGTGAAAACTTTAACTGAAAAATGTTTCCTGTACCAGCTTGACCACTGATATACATTTGAATAGGTTTAAATGATGTGCAGTTGCATTATTTTCTTTCATGTAGTAAACCATGCTCTATCTGTTGTGAAACTTGCTGATATATTTCTTTCTGTTCAATATTTAGTTGTTCCTCCAAGTTTCCCAACTCCATAATATAGTGCTGTGCTTGTTGAATTGCTGTTTCTACTTCACTCATGGCTATTGCTGCTTAATTTTCAAGAATTGGTTGTCCTATTGGATCTTGACTTAGTGGAGCAGAACTTTGACTATCTTGAGAACTGTCTCTAGCAATTTCAATACTAGTTTCATGTTCAATCTCTTCATTCAACATTTGCAGATAATTTAAATACAACTCTGCATTCAATGCTATCTTTACATGCATTAAAATAATCTTCATAGCACTCAAAATTGCCAAGTAATTCCATTTCAGTACACCAAGGCTTGAAGTGTTGCAGAAGTGCTAAATAGAAAAATGTCATTTTATCAGCAGTATCACAAGTGAGTTTCCTGTGATTAATAAGATTTCCTCTGATATGTTCTACCAAACATTCATCACATCCAATTATTGTATATTTTTCTTCATTTATATTTTCTGTAACATTTCTCTTAAAGCTGAAATATTGCAGTACTTCATAGAGACATACATTTATCAGATGTGGACATCTTTTAGGATAGTGCATGTCCAACATGTTTATTTTAACAATATCTGTATGTTCCGGTTCATTTAATGCTACGTATTCAGTTTCTTGTACAGATTACAAGACTCAAATTCATGTTGCACAGGACCTAGACTTACCCAAATGATTCCACTTGACTTTAAATATAAACTTGCAGATGTCAACCAATCCTAACATTCGTACGACCCAATCTCTCAATGGGAAAGCATCTTCAAACTAAATCTGTACAATTTGTTACTAAGAGTCTTCTCTAATGAAATTTCTTCCCACATTTCTATTCACTCTGTCTTTTCAGATTTTGTTATATATGATGTAACATAGCGAGCAACAGCAATTGAATCATCTGCAACATTCTGGATATCCATATTTGCATTCCACGTCGTCAAAATCACTGGTTTGTAATCATTAATATACTTTGAATCTTCACTTCTTTTTATATTGTAAGTATTCTTTGGAGATTTTCAAATTATACTATGCCTCACTGCTGACATGAACCTATTGACTCTTCCTTTGGAAATTACTGGACGTGGGAATCCAAAACGACATTTTGTATAAAATGTTCCTTTAACTTGTATTTCTGACGACAATACTTCCCACATCGATGAATTTGAAACCGTAAAACTTGTTGTCTTAAGGTATTTTCTCCTCCTGTTTTTGGAATAGCACAGGTAACATAGTCTTCAATGAGAGATAAAACAGACTCATTAGAAGCAGTTCCAAATTTAGGTGCATCCTTGATCCATAATAACATATGTATATGAGGAGCACCTTTGGCTTGGTACTCCTTTCTCCCCCAAAAAATATAACTTCTGCAAGAGGTGGGTTATTTTTATTGCAGATAAAAGAAATCATAACTTGAAACCTATGATTAAAATATCGGCACACATTTACAGGATCCAAGGAACACAGCTATCTAGCTGTCTTCCATTCAATGTTTTTAATATTTGAATTTGCTTCTCGTAGAAATTCAAGCAAATCATCCCATGCGTATTAAGCACAGCTTAGAGTAGCAAACCACATAGGGGTTCCGAAGTTCCTTAACATATATTTAAGTTCTCCGTGATGACAATACCAATACTCATTAGTACCACGTTGACATGCCATCAAATTAATCAACTGAGATTCTAAATGATCGTCTCTTTGTTGTACTTTGTCCATGAATTCTTTTGCAGATACATGTGTAAGATGAACTCCTGTTTTTAATATGTGGTTCACTGCATATGAAAGTCCAGACACGTCATTTTCAAACAGAAGATGAAATATACATGGAATACATTGTCGAAATCTTGGATCTTCTGAGTACAATCTTGTTGTACGATATTCTGAACCTGGAATCTGCACAGGTTGTTCATCATATCGTCCACCATTTCCATTGAGGAAGAGCTGTGGAAAACAATGTGCTTCTAAACTTGTCTCCCAAACACTCATAGGTGTTCCCTTCACTTTCTTGATTTGGAATAATTCAATAGTATTTCTAATCACTTCGTTGAATGTAAAGGATGTATACTATAATATTCAAAAATTTCTTTACTTCAGGAGATGTCCACTTTTTCGATTTGGCCAGTTGAAATTTCTCTTTCACCTCATAAAAATATTTCTTGTTCTTCAAGATATACATTTTTATAATAAATATTGTTTTCTATGAGATAGAACGTAGCCTTTGGAACTTTGGTGACATCTACAAACTCTTGCCATATTTTCAGACTCTTTGTTGGAACACCATTAACTAGAATAACTAAGGGTTCAGTTTCCTCTCGCTCTACACCAACTCTTCGTTTTGATCCTCTTTGTAAATCTGAGGGAGGCAACTTACCTGTTTTAGGTTCCATACGAACCATAGCATGAAACGGGTGTACAGATTCAATAAGAATAAATTCATATGTATTTAAGTCCACCAGTTCCGGAGGAATAGCTACCAACTCTAGGTTATTATGAACAGCTCTAACTGGCATTTTATTCTCTTCTAATTTGCTTTAACAATATTTACAAATACATTGATCACTACCCACCTCAAAATGAACTTCCACCAACAAATAAGCACCAAATTGCTTCCACTTATCATTGTTTTCCTTTTCACTTTTCAAATACACATCAACATTCCTAGTTTTATTTCTATAGTGAGTACATCGACAACAAATACAAACTAAGGGGCTCATTATGATGGAGGATTTTCCGCATCCTCCGGGCCGGCGGAAGCCACCGCCGGACCGGAGGATGCGGAAAATCCTCAGCGGACCCACCAAAGACCCACCGCCACATTAGGATGGCTGGTGGGTCCTGGTTTCCGTCCGCTGTTTTTCCGCCACGGTTGGCTTACAACCGCGGCGGAAAAGCTGTAACATGGCTGGTGATGTCTATCAGACACCGCCAGCCATATTAGGATGGTGTAAAATGTATGCTTTTCAGCGGCGACTTTTCTGCCGTGGAAAAGCATACGGACCTTCACTTCGGGGGCCCGTTGCGGGCCCCCTGGGTGAAGGGGGGTTGGGGGGTGCACATGGGGGGTACCTATGGTACCCCCCTGCATCTGCGTAAACAAAGCAGCAGGCACCGTGCGGTGCCTGCCGCTGTGTGCACGCAAATGCAGTGCATGCATTTTTAACATTACGGCGGGTGCAGCTTGAAGCTGCACCCGCCGCAATGTTAAAGATAGAGGATGTGACCGACACCCTGGCGGTCACCTCCTAATTGCACTGGAGGGATCGCCCGGGACTAGCTCTCGTGGGTGTCGAGGTACCGACGGATAGAGCGGGGCCTCCTTCCAGAGCAGTCTGCCAGGTAGAGGTGAGGCAGGACTATCCTACACTCGAGGATACCTGGGTATGACCTGACAGACAAAGACAAGCAGGAATACCGGTTTTGTATAAATAATCTTTATTATCACTTCAATATGATTTTCACTTAACAGTGCAGCAGCATTATCACAGAGTTAATCTGGTCCTTAAGAAAGCCGCTGATACACGGGTAGTGATCAAGAGGCTGAAACATGTTGACCACCTAGTGACAGTGGTTTTAAATCTATACCACTGTGCTGTTCTCTTTTTAACCCTGTCAGGTAGAACACATCATTAAAGCATGTTCTTGTGATTTTACCTAGATAGTTTTAACGTCACCACTCATATTTCATACAGCGCTGCACACCTCACTACACCTTAGCTCACTTTTGGGATTATCATCCTATTCCTTACCATTCAAAACAAAACATCTCTGAGCTCCTTCCTTAAAATCTCCCTGAAGTAGTAGCTCCCAATGTTGACTAGGCTTTCAGCATTTGGTAAGGAGGACCCAAATGATGAAGCATGTCACCTTCGGGTGAGTGAGGGTTCTTATCCTTAACGGATGTCTCCCCCTCTCCCTTAATTTCTCATTAACTTTTGATTCACTAGTGGTTCATTTTGAGAGACATACTACTGATGCTTATTGACACATTTTTCAGACTATAGATATACCTTATGTTGTTGAATAGGGACCGCCGCAGCCCCTGCGGACGGTCCCTCCTCCTCTAGGGTGGCGGACGGACGCAAGTCCATCCGCCATCCTAATGAGCCCATAGTTTGGTTTTTCACAACAAACTACCTTAAACTTTTTAATTTCTTCTACAAACTTCTCAGTAATACTATCTTCCACCTCTCCTTCAACACCAACACTTATCAAACTCTCACTTTGTCTAGACTCTTCTTCAGTACTAAAGAAACTAAACTCGACATCATCACAAACTTTTTTTACATATGATACTGAAACATGCAAAAGAGCAGTGTTTATTTCACTTAAAATGAATGCAGGACTTTTTACATGGTACAATCTTCTTACTAACTTCTGCATTGCAGAGTGATGTACTGCTAACATTCTCAAATGATGAAAAGTACTTTGACAATCTTTTCTAGAAAGACAAGCCAGAGAATGACCCTGCAAGCCAGTATTTTTCTCACTTTACAAGGATCTAGTCCTTGCAACATCTTAATCTTTTGTTTAATACTCTTTTTAGTATACTGTTGTAAGAAGTCAACATTGAGGCCGTAGCAATTGCCAGGTAGCAGATTAATCGGCTAAACAAGATAGGAGACAAAAGGAGAAAAGCTTCTAGTTCAGTGCAATGCTCATCAGTAGAGCTTTCACTTCCCTTTTGAAGGCAAGTGTTGAACAAATCAGTCTTGTTTCCACAGGTAGGGAGTTCCAGATTCTCTGGGCAATATCAGAGAATGTGCAATTGTAGGTTTTCATTTTTTTTATTTCTTCGGCTTGAGCAGCAAGGTACTGGAGGTCCTTGAGGAATGGGAGCCACCCATAGTTCGAGCTTATTTGCCGGGTATAGAGGAGTGTTGAAGTGTAGTGCTCTATGGGTCATACATGCAATTTCTAATTGAGTCCTTGACTCAAATGGAAGCCAGTTGAGAGATTTCAGGTCTCGAGCAATGTGGTTGGTTTTCTTGGAACTAGCGATGAACCTAGTCACAGCATTCAGAGATGCTCTGATGGGGGCTACTCTTAGTTTCTGTAGCCCGCATAGAGTGGCACTGCCGTATTCTAGCCTTGAGATGACTAGTGCTTGCACCGCAGATTTAAAGTCATCTTGGGGAAGGTAGGGTTTGAGTTTTCTTAGGATTCTCAGTTGGAAGTTCGCTCCTTTGGCAGATGCTCTAATGTGGTCTTGCATGTTTAGGTTCTTATCTAGCACAATTCCCAATGATTTTGTGGAATCAATGATTTGTGGTGTGCAGTTGAGAGCGGAGAGGTTGTTCAGATATTTCTCAACAATGGAGGTTTGCCTAGTGGTTGAAATGAGAAGGAATTCTTTTTTAAGGGTGTTTAGTTTGAGGTGGTTGGAGGTTAGCCAATTTAAGGGTTTGTGCAGGGTTCCGTTGAGTATCTTGTTTCTTCAGGGGAAGAGATTTTCATGTAGAGTTGGGTGTCGTCTGCATCCATGTTATATTGGATGTTAGATGCTTTGAGGATTAGAGTAAGTGCTCAATGAAAAGGTTGCAGAGCGTGGGGGAGAGCAAGGACCCTAGGGGCAACCCCAGTGTGCAAGGACTGGAGATGGATAGAGTTTGATTGGATTTGACTTTCTGTGTTCTGTTATTGAGAAAAAGTCATACCATTTTAGTACAGTGCCTTGGAGCCCCATCCTACATTCCAAAATATTAAGTAGATTGTCATGTTTGACAGTGTCAAACGCTGATGAGAGGTTGAGTAGTATTAGTACGCAAGATTCCTTCTGGTCAAGCAATGTGAAAGCGTTGTCCACCATATGAGTAATGGCCATTTCAGTGGTGTGTCCGGGACGGAAGCCTGATTGGAATTGATCAAGACGTTGGAATTCCTCAATGTGGTTGCACAGTTGTTCATGGACACATTTCTCAAGACGTTTGCCAGAGTAGGGATGTTTGGGATTGGTAGCAAATTATTCAGGTCTTCAGGGTCAGCTGTTGGTTTCTTGCGAATAGGGAGAACCAGCCCCACCTTCGGGCAGTCAGATACCTCACCTTGATGAAGAGAAGCATTGATGATTTTGAACCAGAGTGGGACTGTGATCTCATAATTTCTTTAAAGAAGTTGTCTATTACTAAAGAAACACCTTCTATTTAAAAGCTACAAACAAATGCATATATGGTTTTCGGAATTTCGGTGAGACTTACAACTGAGAACCAAAATAAGAGAAGAGGGGTGCAGAAACAGAGAAGAGGAGTGCAGAAAGAAGCAAAAGATGAACACAAAGAAAAAAAGAAGTACAAAAAAGGAACATAGGTGCTGAAAGAGGCAATAGGGGTGCAGAAACAGGCAAGAGGGATGCAAAAACTTGGAACAGAGGAGCAGGAAGAACCCAGAACAGTGCAGAAAGAACCAACAGAGGTTCACAAAGAGGGAACAGGTGGGCAGACTGAGGCAAGAGAGGTGTGGAGAGAGGGAACAGGGCTGCAGAAAAAGGCACGAGGAATGCAGAAATTGAGAACAAAAGAGGAGGAAGAAGCGAGAGCAGTGCAAAAAGAACCAACAGAGTTGCACAAAAAGTCAAGAGGTGTACAAAAAAGGCAAATGAAATATAGAACAAACCAAAAGAGGTGCCAAAAGAAATAAAGAAATTGCAGAAAGAAGGAACAGAGGTTCATAAAGAAGCATTAGGGATGCAGAAAGACATAAAAGAAGTGCAGAAAGATACAAAAGAGTCCATGCGTACTACCTAGGTAATTGATAGAGTGCATTGGTAATGCCTGGGTGATTGCATAACTGCAGAGGTAACGTCTGCTGTATTGGCGAAGTGTTTGAGTACAGTGTGGGTAATTGCATGCGTGCAAGAGTAATGTGTGAGAGGTTGTATGAGTATACTGGTAGTGCATCTATGATTGAAGGACTGCAATGGTACTGGCTGGGTAATGATATAAGTGCATGAGTAGTACCTAAATGATAGAAAGAGTGCATGAGTGCATAGATATTGCCTAGATGATTGCATCAGTGCACAGTAATGCCTGAATGATTACAGCACTGCATATGTAGTGCCTGCATCCTTGGAAGACTGCATGGCAAGTACTTGGATGCTTTTCTAACTGCATGGGAGTTGGGCTTAGCCAGATATAAAGCAGCACACTATTACATGACTCAACTATAAGTCTATCCATATTGTTACAAGCACACATACATATGTCGCTACATTTTCAAATCATCATCATATTTAAAACAAATATGTATACAATATTTCTAGAATTTAGTGACACCTAGGAACTGAGACATGTAATAGATCTGCTTGAGTGATTGCATAACTATGTGGGTAGTGCTTGCAAGATTGTATGAGTGCAAAGGTAGTCAATGGGTAATTGCAATAGAAGATGAAAAGTGAGTGGCTAATTGCATGAATGCAGACATGGACGTTGAGTGCACGGATAACTGTATAAATACCACCTGAACATATAGATGAGTCATTAAGTAGTGCCTAGGTGAATAGATGACTGCAACAGTAGGGCCTACTCGCTTCTATGACTGCAAGAGTAGTGTGTTAGTTATTACATGAGTGCATACATACAGCCTGCACAATTGCATAACGGCAGGGGTAGTACATACGTTTTTGGGTGATGGCATGACTACAGGAGTAATGTTTGGTGGATTACTGGAGTGCATACCAAGTGAGTGGGTGATTTTATAATTACATGAGTACCACCTGGGTGAATACCGAGCTACTAAAATACTCCCTGAGTGATTACAGGAGTACAAAGGTGGTGACTGAGTGATTTTAAAAGTACATGAGTACTAACTGAGTGATTACATAAGTACAAAAAAAGTGCATGCATGATTGAAAGAGTACAAGGATAGTGTCTTGGTAATTGAAGCACTGTGTAGTTAATGCATTGGTGACTGCATGATTACAGAGGTTTATCTGGGGGATTAAAGGACTACATAGATATCACCTCGGTGATTGCCTAACTACAGGCCAATATCTGGGGATTTACATGACTACATAGGAAGTGACTGGGTGATTTTATAAGTGCAGGGGTACTTCTTGGGTGATTGCAGGACTACTGAGGTACAGCCTAAGTAAATAAAGGAGTGAAAAAGTAGTGCCTGGGGGACTTCATAACAGCATGACTACTGGCTAATTGATTACATGAGTACAGAGGCAGTGCCTCCGTGATTGAAGGTGTGCAGCGGTAGTGCCTGGGTGAATATATAAGTACATGAGTAATGAGGGGGAGTATGCACCCAGTTGCAGGTGGGCTGAGATCAGTGACACAGAAACAACATAACTCCAGGAGAGACCCAGGTGCTGGACCAGTGTTGAATGTAAGTTCAGCGCACAAGGCAAAGGAGGGAGAGGCATTGACCCTGGTCAATCGATTTTCACCCCTCTCGGACATCGAGGAAATCGATTGACAACTAGTTCCCGTACAAGCCACTCGTACCAGGCCCCCTATTAAGGGAGAACTGGGAGTATGCAAGTTGATTAGCTGGAACATTGCAGGGGCAAGAGCTAAGACGAAAGATGTATCCTGGTTGGAGTTCATTAGCGCCAATGACATCATAGCATGCCAGGAAACCTGGGATACTACCTCTGAGTTCTGGCTAGATGGTTTTATTACCTTCACTACACCAGCAGTTCCTAGTAGGTCTGGTAGGGCCAAGGGTGGTCTTATGCTCCTTTTTTCTTTCAACCTGAAAGGTAAATTCAGGCAGATTAATTGTGACTCTTTAAATCTTCTTGCTGTAGAATGGGTAGTCTCATCCAATTGTACGGTTCTTATAATTAATTTTTATAATGCTTGGGATAGAGATAAGGAAACAGAGCACTTAGATTGCTTGGACAATTTCCTCTCTATGTTCAGTCAGAATAATCACACGAATTTCGATTTGGTTTTATTAGGTGATTTTAATGTGCACTTATGTAGTGATCTGTGTGTGGTAGAAGAAGAGGCAGACATGTGGAGCAGCCAGACACCCCACTTCGAACACTCTAAGGGGGGGGAGGCTCTTGAGGAACTGCTAGCTAATCATAATTTGTATGAAGCAAATATTCCGGAGGATGGGGCGAGAACGGTAACTTACAAAGGTTCGACTTCTGGTTCTGTAGTCGATTATATTTTTTTATCGCCGGGCTTCCTATCCAGAGTTAAGATCTACAATGCAATTGTTTCTTCCCACAGTGACCACAACCCGGTTTTGCTTGCGGTCGCGTGGGGGGAACGATTGGACACTAACCCACTATCTGATATCCCGGGTCCAGCCCTATGTCCCACAGACCAGGGGAGAAGGCTCAAATGGGCAAATGTGGTCCCTGGGAATTTTATGCACAAAATATTACCCAGAATTGCGGGTCCAATGGGGATCTGTCAGGAGGAAGGTTCCACCGCACGTGAAGTCATGGGAGCCTTTGAGCGCATTTGCGCGGAAGTCTCTGATGCCTTAATGGTTAAATGTACCCGGGGGGTGGAAAAGAAATTTAGGTGGTTCGATGTTAATTGCTCCAAAGCACATAGGTTGCTAATGATGGCTCTGAAAAACACCCTGAGAGACAGGGCTGAAATTGCGGAGGCAAGAAGGGTGTATAAGGCCACCATTAAGGAGAGAAAGCAAGCTATAAAACAGGCAGCGTGGGACAACTTAACATCTACAGACGTCTTGCGGGATAGCTCCCAATTTTGGGCTACTGTGAACCAACCCTTTTTTTCAGATAACGACAATAGGGTAATGGATTGTGTCATACCAGATGAAAAGTGGCTTAACCACTTTAGCACAGTGTATGGCAATAGTGATCCGGATAGCCTGCACAAATGCTGGGAGCCTCTAGAATGTGTTCCACTGGTTTTGACCCCGGCTGAGGTGGAGAGGGCCATTTTGGAAACATCTAAAAAGAAGGCCCCGGGGCCGGATGGGGTGCCCGGTGACTTCTATATGCACTCCCCAAAACTTTGGGCTGGGGTCCTGAGCCAAGTTTTTACAGCTGCTAATAGTAACATCTTCCCTAACAGTGGGGCTACATAAGTCATCGTGCCAATTTTCAAGAAGGGCCAGCGCGATGACCCAGGGTGCTACAGGCCCTTTTCCCTCCTAGACTCTGCTATTAAGATCCTAGGCAGAGTCTTATTGTACCAACTGAGAGAACACATCGAGAGGAGGGGTGGATTGTCAAACCTGCAGTATGGATTCAGGGAGAAAAGAGGCACTGTGGATCAATGTCTAAACCTCCAATTGTTAATATCAAAATACACAGTTGCCAAGGAGGGGTCCTTGTTTCTGGCATTCATGGACCTCTCCTCGGCTTTCGATCTAGTAAATAGGGCAAAACTGTGGGCTGTTTTATTGGAGATGGGGGTTGAACATTCACTTGTGAACTTTATAGCCTCCCTACATCAGGAACTCTATGCTAAAGTAAGAGTTACAAAAGAGGGCAGGCGTACTACCCACTTCAAATCAGAGAGAGGAGTGCGGCAGGGCTGCATCCTGGCCCCCCTCCTTTTTACTATCTATAAAAATGGCCTTGGAAAACACTTGGAAGGTGTGGGGGGGATGTACCGCGTGTAGGAGAGATAAGAATACCTGCTCTCCTATACGCGGACGATGCAGTCCTGATAGCACGCATGGGGGTGGGCCTTCAACGCCTGTTAGATTCATTTGGTGCATTTATGGATCAGTTGGACCTCAAAATTAACACCAAAAAGTCCCATATGATGGTGGTGACCCACAATAGAAGGAAGGATAAATCTATTTCTCTGTATTGTAAGGGGGAGGTAGTGACCAGAGTCACACACTTTCCCTATCTGGGTGTGACTTTTGACGAGAAAGGCACCTGGGGCCCCCAGATTAAGTTAAAGAAGCTGGCCATGGCAAGAGCTGCTTCAGCCCTTATGGGGTTTGCTAGCAGGATGGGAGCGAGGCCCATGGAGGCTATTTTAAAGATATACAATGCTAAGTGCATGTCCATAGTTATGTATGTTGCGCCTCTATGGGGGTATTTGTCGCATGAAACCCTTCAAAGGGCAGAAAACAAGTTTTCAAGACAACTCCTTTCCGTCCCCCAATCTACCCCCACTTACTCGATTCACTGGGAGTTGGGTATAGATTATGTAACAGATAAGCTCAGATTGGCTCCCCTAACATGTTGGTTGAAAACATGGCTAAACAAAGAATTAACACTTAATCACGCCATCCTGGAGGACCTCATGTCTCTCGACCTCAGGAAGAGAATCCCTTGGCTGGAGTACGTGAGACAGACTTTTGAACAGCTTGGCCGTCCAAACTTATTCTATTCGCCATCCTCTATTAGAACGGAGGACATTGCCTGGGTTAAAAAACACTAGTTGGGAAATATGAGATTGGCTCGGGAGGAATTAGAATTAACAAAAACAACAGTTAGATTACACTATATGCTGTTATCCTCTCCTTCCCTGGAGCCCTAACTCGCTTTTGTAACCAAACCCTTCCATAGACATTTGTTAATTAAACTTAGATTTAATTTAATTCCATACGTGCTGGGTTGTTTTCAGTCTTGGAGCTTACCGGAAAAGGGACCGCCATGTAAATGCGATGAATTCTCCACTCAGGATACTATGCACTTTATGATGTTTTGCACTCTATATAAGGATCCGAGGATGAAATATTTGCTACCGATTTTAAAAGAAGCAGGGTTTACTCAAGTAAGGCCAGCTTTGGTGTACCTAAAGTCCCTTGGCAGTATTCGTATTACATATTTTGTGGCTAGTTTTTTAGTGGCAGCATATAGAATTAAAACAAGGACTTAGCCTGCCACATTGGTAGGCTAAGTCCTTAGGAAACAATGTGTAGCATGATCAGATAAAATCATTTGCTTTGCCTATTTTGCACACTTTGTATACAATGACCGTTTTATGAACTATACATTATGAAATTTGGTTGTTTAAAATCGCGTATATGTTGGTGTTTTATGGCTTTTATGATTTTAAAACAAATCAAATAAAGGGTATTTTGACTGAAGTACATGAGTAATACCTTGGTGATTGCATGAGTGTATAGATAGTGCTAAATGATTGCATCAGTGCAGCAGAAATGCTTGAGTGATTACAGCACTGCAGATGTAGTGCCTGCATCATTGGAAGAATGCATGGCAAGTACTTGGATGTATTTCTAACTGCATGGGAGTTGGGCCTAGCCAAATATAAAGCAGCACACTATTACATGACTCAACTATAAGTCTATCCATATTGTTACAAGCGCACATACATATGTCTCTACATTTTCAAATCTTCATCATATTTAAAACAAATATGTATACAATATTTCTAGAATATAGTAACACCTAGGAACTGAGACATGTAATAGATCTGCTTGAGTGATTGCATAACTATGTGGGTAGTGCTTGCAAGATTGTATGAGTGCAAAGGTAGTCAATGGGTAATTGCAATAGAAGAGGAAAAGTGAGTGGCTAATTGCATGAATGCAGACATAGACGTTGAGTGCACGGATAACTGTATAAATACAACGCTAACACATAGATGAGTCATTAAGTAGTGCCTAGGTGAATAGATGACTGCAACAGTAGGGTCTACTCTTATGACTGCAAGAGTAGTGTGTTAGTTATTACATGAGTGCATACATACAGCCTGCACAATTGCATAACGGCAGTGGTAGCACATAACTAGTTTCTGGGTAATGGCATGACTACAGGAGTAATATTTGGTGGATTACTGGAGTGCATACCAAGTGAGTGGTTGATTTTATAAGTTCATGAGTCCCCCCTGGGTGAATACTGAACTACTAAGATACTCCCTGAGTGATTAGAGGAGTACAAAGGTAGTGACTGAGTGATTTTAAAAGTACACGAGTACTAACTGAGTGATTACATAAGTACAAGAAAAGTGTGTGCATGATTGAAAGAGTACAAGGATAGCGTCTTGGTAATTGAAGCACTGTATAGTTAATGCACTGGTGACTGCATGATTACAGGGGTGTATCTGGGGGATTAAAGGACTACATAGATAACACCTCAGTGATTGCATAGCTACAGGGTCAATATCTGGGGATTTACATGACTACATAGGAAGTGACTGGGTGATTTTATAAGTGCATTGGTACTTCTTGGGTGAGATAGTGCCTAAATGATTACAGTTCAGCAGAAATGCCTGACTGATTACAGCACTGCAGATGTAGTGCCTGCATCATCTGAAGACTGCATGGCAAGTACATGGGTGTTTTTATGACTGCATTAGAGTTGGGCCTAGCCAAGTATAAAGCAGCACACTATCACGACTCAACTATAAGTCTCTCCATATTGTTACAGGCACACATACATATGTCTCCACATTTTCAAATCATCATGATATATAAAACAAATATGAATACAATATTTCTGGATTATAGTGAAACTTAAAAACTGAGACATATAATAGATCTACTTGAGTGATTACATAACTCCATGGGTAGTGCTTGGGTGATTGTATGAGTGCAAAGGTACTCACTGGGTAATTGTACTAGAAGATGCAAAGCGAATGGCTAATTGCATGAGTACACATATTAACACTGAGTGCATGGACAAGTGTATGAATACCACCTGAAGGCATAGATGAGTCATTAACCCCTTCCATGCTCATGACGAGCTCAGCTCGCCATGGCATGCACCTCTCAGGTGCTCATGACGAGCTGAGCTCGTCATGACCACACCCATTTTCGTTGCTGTCCAGCACAGCAGGGGAAACTCTCAAGCAGCGATGTGGTTAAGTACTGCCAAGGTGAATGGATGAATGCAACAGTAGGGCCTACACGAGTCTATGATTGCAAGAGTAGTGTGTGGGATATTACATGAGTGCTTAGATACACCCTGCATGATTGCATAACTGTAGGGGTAGTACATAACTAGTGCTTCATAACCCTGGGAGTTAAAATCTGCTCCGCTCACGGAGTTTGTGGATTTTTGCCAACTCTGCGTTCCTCGGAGTTACCTAAAACTCTGCGATCCGCGGTGTGGCGGAGTTGTTTCCTTGTTCGAGCTTTCAAAATGCGTTTTCGCTTGTGCTGTAGCGACTTACCATGATCCCTATGTTTGCCAACGAGATTTCCTATTTGTTCGCATGCGTCACAAGATTTTGGTAGCCAATCGTGCGATCCCGCGAGAATGTGTGATCGCGAACACGCCATTCGGACGTACCATTGGACATCCGGTAGAAGTTCGGTGAAGCTCGTGATGCCAAACATGCAGAAATTGCAATCTGGAGAAGAATATCTCTTGAGCAGCATAAAATCTTCTAAAAAATAATGATTTGGATGAAAAAAACTCATCAGATTGACATTTGGCTGTACTTTTTTGTGCAAGGAGACCTTATTCTTTTTTTTTTTAAGGGGAAGGAAGTGCCCTAGAGTCTCCAACTTCCTGTTCCTGCTCCCCCCAGTGCTTTGTCCATGTCCTGTTCACTTTTCATGTGGATTTGGAGATGGAAGGATCACTCTTTTTGTCTGCTGCATCATATATCATTGAATTTGAGGACTTTTGGATTTGAAATTTTACAAGTAAGTTGTAAAATTGGTGTTGTTTTTTTGATTGGGGCATTGCACGTTGCAACTACAATTGTTTGTACTTTTCATCAGTTTTTTAAAATGTATAGTGGGTAGCCAGTAGGCTGAGAGCTACTCATGGGTGCATGAAATAACTGTCTCTGTGGTATCTGTTGAATTTAAACATCATTTAGGTCATGGATGGCATTGGATTGAATTGCAAAATGCCTTTTTGGGGGGTATTTCACTTTTTTGGTGTGTGTTAAATGAATGCCTTTGTTGGATATGTATTTGTGTGGTGTGGTTGTTTTGTAACTTGAAAACCTTGTTTAGCCCTGTGGATTTTTGTTTTAGAATTTTTGCATTAAAGCTGTGTTGTTTAGCATGCCTCCTTTGCCTGGCCATTATAGGCCTGCTTGAGTTCATTGTTTTTCAGGCCTCCTGCTTGTTGTGACTGTGAGTCACCATGTGGCTGGTGGCCATTTTGTGGTGGTAGTTTAGTAGTGTGCTGCTTTTGCCATATAGGCCTCCATGTCTTTCCTTTGTTCCTATTGGCTTACTACTTCCATCCCCTTTTCCAGCTGCAGCTCCCTGAATAATGTGATGTGCAAATTAATGCCAAACAGGTTCCACTTCCATTACATTTCTATTTTTGTTTTTGTTCTTCTTCTTTCCTATCCTTCTTAAGTGTACACAGTAACAGTATACCATGAAAGCCCTTGTTGTCAAAGTCTCACAAATGGCTACCCTGTTGTTCTTTTTTTTATAACAGAGTTAATAAAATGTAATAATATAACTCTAACATGTGTGACCACCACACACTAAGTTATATATTATATTTGTTTGTTTGTACTAGTAGTAATTGAACCACAACAACAAATTTAACATTTCACTGATTTTCTTCTGGCTTCTTTGCTTTTAGGTGCACAAACGACTGAGGAGGAGGTGTCATCATTATCCATTGTACTGTCAGACAGAAGTCTGCTGCGCACAACGTCACGTGACATGTGACCATAGACATCTCTGCCACTTGTGCAACTGCGCCTGCTGACATCTGAAGAAGATAGCCCCAAAGAAAGGTCCCAGGTCCTCCAGTACCCCGAAAGTTGCCAGTGAGAAGAGGGAACAGAAGAAGGAAGCAGCACTTACCAAGACTGGTGTGCTGGCCAAGATGTTTTTTGGGAAGCAAAAAAGTACACCTGCAGCAGCTGTGTCTGGGGACCAAGCTGGGAGCAGCACCTCCGCATCAGTGGGCCCACCCCACAAACCTAGGCCCAAGTCAATGAGTGTCGCAGAGGCAGTCACTCTAATTGCGCAAATGCCAATGAGCAGTGATGTTGAAATTGACTTATCGTTATCACAAAGTAGTACCCAGTCAACGCAGGAGGAAACTCATCAGATAAGTGGGCAACAACAGCTGCAACAACAGCCGCAACAATAGCCTCAACCACCGCCCACAATAGTAGTTGTTCCTCCCGAAGTAGGGGTAGTTCAGGAAATCGAGCTTCCTGCAGAGGAAGAAGAAGAGAAAGCCACTCTTTCAGAAGATCCATTGTCTTCCAGATCTCCAGCAAGGAAAAGGAGGGATAGCCCACCACCTTCTTCTTTAAGCCCCCTTTTTGAAGATCTAGATGCCACATGGAAGCCACCAGCTCAGTCTGAGAGTGAGGCACGCCACGCAACAAGGGCACCAGCTCAGCCTGAGAGTGAGGCACGCCACGCAACAAGGCTAGGGAAAAGCAGGATATTGGTGTCGGAGGTCTAGCATTGGCTTGGCTTCAGAGCTTCCTGACTGAGAGAGCACAATATGTTCAGCTAGATGCATTTGTGTCATCAATCGCCCCACTTGACAAGGGAGTACCTCAAGGATCCATCCTAAGCCCCACTCTGTTCAACATATATGTGGCCCTGTTGTCCGCTATCATAAGAGCGAACAGCTTTGACACCATCTCATATGCAGACGACATGCAGGTGATCATTCCTTTCGATCCAGACCCTGCTGCACCAGAGCCAAGTTCAGGGCCTGCATGTTGAACATAACGGAATGGATGGGGGACAATTTCCTTCAATTGAACACCAATAAAATGGAGGTTGTCCTGTTCGGGAAGGTGGAGGAACTTTGGACACCGGACTGGTGGCCCACAGAGCTGAGGGAACCCCCTTACCCTACAAAGCAGGTCAGGAATCTAGGAGTTCTGCTGGACAGCAAACTGTCATCCGAAGACCAAATAAAATCACTTTCTGGCACCTGTTTTGGAATTCTGAAGATGCTGAGAAAGGCATTTCCTTGGATCCTCCTGGGTGACAGAAAGACCCTGATTCAGGCACTTATTGTAAGCAGGCAGGACTATGATAATGCCCTATTGGTCGGAGCCAAGGAAGAACTGTTCACTAGGTTCCAAGTGCTGCAAAATACGGTAACAAGAATGGTCTTGAACAAACCAAGATGCTCCCTCTCGCGACCCATGCTTCAAGCCCTACATTGGCAGCCCGTAATAAAGAAGAGCAGTCTTTCAAACTACTCACACTGGTGTTTAAGGCAACTCGAGACCTGGGGCCAGCTTACTTAAGGAAGAAGACAAGGCCTTATGTTCCCGGTCGTCTCCTCAGGTCAAGTGATCAAAACCTGTTAGTGCCTTGCAAAATGAATAAATCCAGAATGGGAGGGCGTGCATTTTCCTATCTGGCCCCCTTCCACTGGAACAGGCTGCCGGAAGAGATACGTCATTGTACCTCTCTGGGACACTGCAAAAAAAGCCTAAAAACCTGGATGTTTTAGGGGTTTGCATTGCTCCTGGTCTCTGTTTGTTGTCATGCCTAGGCGCTGTGAGATCCCCCCGGGGATGATACGATGCGCCATACAAATGTTAAATAAATAAAATAAATAAATAAAAGAAAGGTTCCAGAAAGCCTTACAATTATGGAGGTAGATGTAGAAGAGGAGGATGATGACGAGCCAGTCATCATGAACATCACTCCCACCCCAGTGGAGATGGAGACCGACATTATTACCCCATCCCAAGTTGTTGTGAGGGATTTGGCATGGATACGACCAACACAGGTAATACCAACACGACCTCCAGCTTCCATATTTGCATTTGCTAAGACCCGGCGGGGGCCTACATCCAGCACAACCACCACCTCAGTAGGTAGTGGTACTGGCACTGCACAAAGTCAAATTACAGGCACACCCTCCAGTTCATCCTGCATTGCAAGTGGCACCTCCAGCAGCGCAAGAAAGTTCACCTCCCCAGTTTGGGACTACTTTTCAGTTAACAGTAAGGAGGAGAATGTTGCTATATGCTCAATTTCTCGACAAGATGTTAGTTGGGGTAAGCTTGGTTCAAAAACACCACTTGATCCAGTGGGAGGCGCACCGCAAAAAAGTAAAACTGCACCCATTGCTGTTGGTGGCGATGAAGAAGTAGAAGAAGATATGATTGTGGTGGAAGGTGAACAAGAGGGAGGCATTTTCTTTCGTACACAAAGTAGCCCTGATCCCAATAGTGCAGTGGTACAGCCCACATCCTCATCAGCCTCAGCAACATCTCAGTGGTACTGTAGTAAGAGTCAGGCTGAGATACCAAGGCAACAGAGTACCGCAATGGAAAAAAGTGCTTCGTTGAGCCTAACAGGGTTCAAGAAGTCATCTGCATCAGCGGCACCAGAAAGGAAAAAAATCCAGCCTACCATTGTCAGCATCTTTAGGTCAAGGAGGCAGTACGAAGGCAACCACCCAACAGCACGTTTGTACAATGTGAAGCTGGCGAAAATGTTGGCGCTGGACCTTCTCCCTTATTCTTTTGTGGAAGGGGTGGGTTTCCTGGAATTTGTGACAGTCAACTGCCCAAAATGGAAGGTTCCCAGACGGTCCTATTTCGCCAGAGTTGCTGTTCCAGCACTACATCAATGGGCTGGAGTTGCTTTGCAGCAGAGTGCTGTTCACAATATCCACCTGACAACAGACATGAGGACCAGTTGCCAATCCACTGATTACATGTGCATTACTGCACACTGGATCTCTTTTGTGGGGGTTAGAGAAAAGATATCTGCAGCAGGTGTTGTTGACACTGCTGAGATTTTTAATGCCACTTGTAAACATGCAACTGTAGCCATGTTCGCCAAGGAAAAATCTCATCCTGCTGCAAACATTTTGGAAGAGTTAACAGCAAGGTCTTTGAATGGCTGCACCCAAGAGGGCTTAACATTGGTTTTGTTGCCACGGACAATGGCAGTAATATAGTTAAGGCTATGCGCACTGGTGGCTATTTCAGGGTCCTCTCTTTGGTGCACTGCATTAATATCATTGATCAAGACTTTCTGAAAAAAAAGACCGACTCAGCAACTTACTGACCACCTGCAGAAGAATATGCCCATATTTCAGCCATTCTTTTAAAGCCCAGAAGCAGCTGAGGATCATACAACATGAGCATAGAATGCCAGTCAAAGCACTCATCCAGGAGGTGCCAACACGTTGGAACTCAATGTATTACATGCTTGATCATCTCTTTGATCAGTACAGACCAACCACTGACTATATCATACAAAGACTGGGAGATGCTACTGTGAAAGGCATGACCATTGAGATGGACCAATGGGGCCTAGATAAATGCCTGACAGAGATGCTACTTCCATTTGAGCTCTTCACACATGAAGTCAGCAAAGAGGACTGTACTATGGGCCAAGCTATCCCATTGTTGCACATGCTAGAGCAACAGATGAAGGCGGTGTTTGAATCGTAAAAAAGGTGTGGAGGAAAAAAACAGCATATGAGTTGGTGGAGAGCTTAGCCCTTCGCTGAGCTGAAAATACAAGAGTACAAACTAGCATTGTGTCAGACAAACATTACATTTGTGCCACAATTCTGGATCCACAGTAAAAATCAGCACACAACACTAAAATACATTAATTCCTTTTTCAGAAGTGGATGTTGCCCAGTACAAAACTTGGATAGCTAAGGCAGCCAATGAAATGAATGCCTGTTAATTAAAGGCCCGCTACTCCAACCCACAACAAGTACTGAAGCAGGACATCCGGCGTCAAGTTCAACTTCAGAGCCTGAGGGCAGTGCGTTTGGCTCACAGCCGTCACCAACAACAGCAAGAACAGGATCGTCAGACCAAGTAAAATCAGCACAGGATTGGAATCTACATGAAGGGCTTGTTAGGTCCAGTGTTGATGCAAAGGCAAAAGAGGCCCAGCACAGTGGAGCACCCCTGAGCATTGAGTGGATGGTCCAGGCGTATCTGGATGACCCAACAGAGGTCTTCATTGATCAAAACCCATTGGTGTATTGGTATGGGAAAATGCGCCAGTGGCCAGTGCTCAGCAGGCTGGCGATAAACTATCTGGCTTGCCCTGTAGCAAGCGTCTCTTCTGAGCGTGTTTTCAGTGCTGCTGGTGCCATTGTAATAGTGAAAAGGACCCGTCTCTTGTCCAAAAATGTGGAGAGGTTAACCATGATCAAAATGAATCAGCACTTTATACCACCAAATTACAAAATATGTGAATCACAGCAGGAAGATGAAGACAACAACTTAGGTGACGGAAGTAGTGTGTTAGATGATTACCTACTTCTGGTTGAACCACCAGAGTTTGAGGACAAGCTATACTTCCCTGACAACTAGGCTTTCAACTTGTTACTTTCTTTCTTCCTTACTTACTTTTATTATGTATGTGTGTTTCTGTCTTTCTGGTGTGAATCACAACAAATCCATCACCACTGTCTTTTCTTTTTATTGCCATATTTGGAGCTGCAGCTGCGTGCATTTAAGTTCACTCCTCGTTGCCTCGTCAAGTCCCTCCAAAAGAAGTGGAACAATGATGACTTATATAGCTATCCTCCTTTCCGAGCCGGTAGGGACTGCCCCTTAACTTAAGAATGAGAAGGAACAGGTAATTATGGCATGCATTGGACCCTGACTCTGAGTGATTTTTGTTTGTGTTGTTGTTGTGCATCAATTAAGTTGAAGTGTACTAGTATTTAATCTACACACTAAAAGTGACTCAAGTCAATGTTTCCCTTCTTGTTTAATAACAAAATTGTACTTCTACTGCAGGCCGATTCATTGCATTTTTGAATATGGAATCTGGATGGACTCACTCAGTACACTACACCATAATGCTGATGACCAGTACTCTTGGTAGTCAGTCAGTTGAATCGGAGATGATTGATGGAATAACTCAGGGCCGCATTTCATGAAGTGGCATAAAAAGTAAACAAATCGACAACAACCACAGCAGACCTACATGTCTGCTTATTCGTGGAATCGACTCAAGTGTAGTTAAGTGGTTAATAACATGACTGACAGTGGTGCTTTGAATGATTTAGATTCCCAATTTGAAAAATGCTCTTTTGCTGTATGTGTGTGCTCTGTCTGGCTCAGTCAAAAAAAAATCTAAGCAAAGTGGAGGTTGGGTGGGCCCCGTGGGTTTGCTCTACCTGTTGTTGTTGTATTTTTTTCATTTCAAATGTTTTTTTATTGGTAGTTTCAAAAGAAAACAAGGGAGAAAGGCTGACAAGCGTATATAAGTGGTACATACAAATAACTAATACACGGTTGTGATACATGCAATTAAGATAGTAGTTATAGCACTGACAATGGAATGGAAGACAGTAATTACAAATAATCAATCACCTAATATAACATAACACAAAGTAAATAAATAACTGAGGAAGTCATAGGATTGAAACTACATGACGTGACAGTAGGAGCAGAAGTATCAATAAGTTGGTCCACAGCCAAGCCACCTCTGAAAGTGTTCTGGTGTTGCACTCCTCCAAAATGTATGCATTTTTTTTCTCCTTGGTTTTTCAATATCCCTTTTAGTTTTCCATCTACACTTACAGGCCAGCCTTTACCTTGTGCTATACTGGGAAAAACATCTCACACTTACCTTACCAATCCGCATCCGCCAGGCAGGCAGTGGCACCCAAGATTGATGGATAGAGCGTCCATGGAAGGGAGGACCAAGTGGAATGCCGAGATGCAACACCCCAATTTGACCAGGATAACAGTCACCCAGACAGTATCATTCATCATCTTTTAATTAATTTGATACCTATTTTTCTGTTCGAGCATTACAACTGTGTGTTGTTGTTTATGTTATGTTTGCTCTTTGCTTATAATTGATCCCTACAGCTTTTTTTTATTTTCTTTGCTAGGTTTTAAAGGAAGCCCAGTACAATAGAACATAAACTGTATGTAGTTTGGGTCTCTCTGAGGGCAGACAGGCAAGGCATTTGCATAATAATAATAATTATTAATATACTGCTGCCCTGTACTGCCTACCAGTCAAGTGCTACTTATCATTAACCATCAAGTCATCATCATGCATGCATTTCCTTTTCTTCATTAACAGATTTATGAATATGTTAGTCGTCTGCCAAGATTGTGTTTTCTTTTGTCCATGTGTAGTGTTTGTCTTTGTCAAACCTTTCCCTCATATACCCTTTCCAACCTTTCTTCAAACCCTAATCCTCTTCCCCTGGGCTGTGTGATTTATATTGAGGTTTGACTAAATTAAATTTGCACCACTAATTGATCACACACTTGCTGGGGCGGATGTGGTGAAAGCAACACTAATTCAATTTCAATCAAGTCAGGGGGAGATTTTTTTCTGTTTGCCAATGCCCCCTGATGCTCAAGATATTTGCAAGTCCTTTTTTTCCATAGGAACATAATCCATCATAATTGATTGCCGATTGGATTCATCACCCTCCTCCTAAGTTACAGCACTAAAGTTTATGCTTGTGTCTAGTGAATCGAGTCAACTACAGTTTGTAACTTGTTGTACTAGGCTATCCCTGCCACCATTATGTTTTATTTTACTTTAGCATTGCTAATCATCATTATTAAGCTTTCTTATTTGCCAGTCTTCTTGTTACTGTACTTTGTTCTACTACTCCTCCGTTAGTCTCTCTCATGCGACTGACTGTCTCATTTTCTTTTTTTTTGCAAATGCTACTGCCAGAGTATACAGCACTCCTACTACCACTACCGCAACCATGGCATCTTGGGAAACCAAACCATCATCACCATGCAGCTATCGCTGTGCCTAAGTTAACTTTAAACATCAATCATAGACAAGAGAAGAAGTTTGAGAGGCATCAATAATAATGGAAATTAATTCATTAATTCACACACCCAAACCCTTGAGTCAGTTGCAGACTGTATAGACTAGGAGGAGAGACTGACAGTATTGGTAGGACAAGTCACTCAGTGAGGGTACCGCATCTATCTGTTCATGTGTTACAAAAATTGGCAGATTATTTAGATAAAAAACTGGCTGTGGCCCTCCAGCAGCAAAGGAAAGAAATCGCGTGACGTAAAAGAGTAACCCCCCTACAAAACATTTACATTGTATGTAAAGTTTAAATATAAATAATTTAATCCCCATACAAAATAAACTATTGTAAAAAATCCCACAACACCTTACCCACCCCTCTCCCTAACCCTAACCAATGTCCAAAAAGAGAATACAAACAATGTCCGTAGCATTAAATAAAATTCCAAAATAAAATTGTCCATAAATATTATAAACCCCAACTTTTCCCCAATGTAGCCCAATGCCCACCCACCAAATAAAAGAATAAAAAAGGGGCAATCCAATGGGATCTCAGTCTATCGGCGAGCTCGCTGTCTCTTAAGGACCTCCTTTACCCGCTCCTCTAGGCGCGCCATTCAGAGGAGTATGTGGCGCTTAAATGCTCGGCAATGGCATCCACGGGGGCAGCAGTGCTGGATGAAATTAGGTGGGCGGCTACCAGACAGTGGCTCCATACCATTCGAGGGGCCTAGTTAGAGCCTGGGGCATTGGAGGAGGCTGCAGCTGCTGCCGTCTCCTCCTCCTCCCATGCCAAAGCCAAGTTTCCGGCGCCAGGCCATGGCTGCCAATACCTTCCTGACTGGTTTTACTGCTTTTGGTTGGAAAGGATTAGCTATATCAAAAAAGAAAGAAGACTATTGTAACCAATACTGTTAGCAAAACAGTAACACAAAATTAATTCTACACATAGTGGCACAGTGGCACTAGCAAGCACATGACATAACATTTGTGGTATTAAGGATTTGAGTACACCAGTTGTCTTCTTCTCTCTTGTTTAGCTAAATTAAGTAACCTTGTTGCAGCTTGCATGCCAGCTCAGTCAGCTTGTGCCCAAGACAAACATACTCGTCGTGACGCAGACTCACTTTATTTTTATTTACTACTGTCTGCAGGTGGGGAAGCTGACCACACAATCATCTTATTTTTTCTATTATGGGTGGCACTGGCCATACTCTGTTACATGAAGGCCAGGGCAACTGCACAATGTCACGTACACCCTACCCTGACTACTACGACAACAAGGCAGATGATATCTTATCCAAATTATCATTGCTAATATTTATGTATGGGACGACATGAGGTACTTTATTTTGATTGATTATGTAACCAGGCAGCCGATAGGCCACCCATGGCAGGCTGAAACTGTTGAAAATAAATTAACATAGGTAGTAAGTGGGTCTCTGAGTCGGAGGGATGTGCTTGATAACATACATACACAAAATATATGCTGTGCTTGCAAACTACTGTGGGTCAAGGGAGTATTCTGAACATACAACTTCTATTTTCCTTGGCTTTGTTACTCTGGCACGGTTTATTTCCTTTTACATTCTCTTCAAAACTCTTCATCCAGTGACAGTCTATACCAATGCTATGATGAATACCATCCAGCTATCCATCGATTCAAAGTAAACATGTCTATAATTCTTCTTAACCTCTCAACAAACCTTAGTTTCTTTTAACAACATACATTTATTAATATTGTTTTAAACCACCATCCATGCGTCCTTCCATCCTTGCTTGCCTTTGAGTTTGACCCATGAAACACCCAGTAGGATTCTTGCTATCACCCATACAGTTTCATCTACACAGGCAGGCATCTTTTCTTTCACCTTCCACCCATCCTTCAACCACCCATGCATCTGATTCCTTCCTATCAGCCACCAATGCATGCATCCCACATGGCACGTATCCTTCTCTGTCAGTCATATATATTACATCTTGCCCATCCTTCCTCCTTCCGTCCTTCTTTCCATTTTCGTTCAACCAGTCCATCGGGGTCCTCTGACTCTTAGTCTTCTCCATTAAAACTTTCCCAGCTGAGTGGAAGTCAGATAGAAGAGGCTATTAGTTACTCTACTACTCCTCCCACCGCTAATGCTATTGCTCTAATGCTAAGTAAAGGGTGTCTTTAACCGTTGTTCACAACAACTTATTCTCTCAGTCTCAACATACACTGTACACCCTTGCAGGGAGTGTGTATATTGTCAATAAGTAAGGAATATAAGTATAACTTACCACCACCCACCACGGCTGCTGCCTCACCCACCCCTGTGGCAGCTGGTAACACCTGACCTGCCACTGGCCTCGCACTGGTGGTCGGTACGCATCGAAAAAACATTACACATTTTTTAGATGCCATATACGCCTCCCCCTATTTATTCTCTTTCACTAGAAACATTTAAAAAATAGTTATATATATATATATTCCACATACATCACTAGAACAAATCGGGTACTAGAGTAGAGTAGACATTTGTGGGAGTATGTCCTATCCTGTTAAAAACAGTAAAATATCTGGTTGGGCATTTGGGTGGTGGGAATTAAGAAGACTAGAAAAGGACAACCCAAAGGACTGGACTCAGTGGCTAGAGCTATTGGTGAATCTGATTTTTAAAACCTTTTAAATAAAAATAAAGAGTGGCCAACTGGGCAAGCTTAGCTACAGACAGACTAATACAGTAGTAGTACAGAGAGTCAGAGCAGAGGCAGTTAAAAGCAGGGATAACAAGAATTTAGAAACAGATAGTCTAGATCGAAGAAGATTTGTTAAAATAGAATTAGGAAACGGAAATAATAGTTCAGAAAAAATAAAGTGCAGTCAAAGTTAGGGGGTACAAAAGGGGGTGATGGACGGAGCGTTTGAACAAATCAAACACTCACCCCCAGTCAACTGATCTGGGTTTAATCCATCACCATTCTTTAGCTCAAGCATCCTGGGACCAGTTTCGGATTCATAATCCTCATCAGCCAGGCTATCTTGAATCCAGTGGCCAAGTGAGCAAGGGACTCATGTCTGAGCATACCCTGCCAACTTAGGGCGAACAAAGCGATACAAAAGGGGATGATGGACGGAGCGTTTGAACAAATCAAACACTCACCCCCAGTCAACTGATCTGGGTTTAATCCATCACCATTCTTTAGCTCACTCAGCCACCCCAGTTCAGACATGGCCATATGCAAATCAGTCTGACCCTGTGCCTCATGGGAACAGTCCAGCACGAACTACCAAGCCATGTCTTCCATGGACCGGAAACAAGCATCCTGGGACCGGTTTCGGATTCATAATCCTCATCAGCCAGGCTATCTTGAATCCAGTTGCCAAGTGAGCAAGGGACTCACGTCTGAGCATACCCTGCCAACTTAGGGCGAACAAAGCGATACAAAAGGGGATGATGGACGGAGCGTTTGAACAAATCAAACACTTACCCCCAGTCAACTGATCTGGGTTTAATCCATCACCATTCTTTAGCTTACTCAGCCACCCCAGTTCAGACATGGCCATATGCAAATCAGTCTGACCCTGTGCCTCATGGGAACAGTCCAGCCCGAACTACCAAGCCATGTCTTCCCTGGACCGGAAACAAACATCCTGGGACCGGTTTCGGATTCATAATCCTCATCAGCCAGGCTATCTTGAATCCAGTGGCCAAGTGAGCAAGGGACTCACGTCTGAGCATACCCTGCCAAGTTAGGGCGAACAAAGCGATACAAAAGGGGATGATGGATGGAGCGTTTGAACAAATCAAACACTCACCCCCAGTCATCTGATCTTGGTTTAATCCATCACCATTCCTTAGCTCACTCAGCCACCCCAGTTCAGATATGGCCATATGCAAATCAGTCTGACCCGGTGCCTCATGGGAACAGTCCAGCCCGAACTACCAAGCAATGTTTTAACTGGACCGGAAACAAGCATCCTGGGACCGGTTTCGGATTCATAATCCTCATCAGCCAGGCTATCTTGAATCCAGTGGCCAAGTGAGCAAGGGACTCACGTCTGAGCATACCCTGCCAACTTAGGGCGAACGAAGCGATACAAAAGGGGATGATGGACGGAGCGTTTGAACAAATCAAACACTCACCCCCAGTCAACTGATCTGGGTTTAATCCATCACCATTCTTTAGCTTACTCAGCCACCCCAGTTCAGACATGGCCATATGCAAATCAGTCTGACCCAGTGCCTCATGGGAACAGTCCAGCCCGAACTACCAAGCCATGTCTTCCCTGGACCGGAAACAAGCATCCTGGGACCGGTTTCGGATTCATAATTCCCATCAGATAGGTAGCGGAAATGGATTAACTATTGATTTCTCAATACATAACCAATCAGGAAGATTATGTAAAAATGATTGATCAAACCATAACAAACTTTGTTGTAAAATAAAAGCTTTATGATAAAGAAAAAAGTCAGGGATACCAAAACACTGATTGGATCAGATGCTCCGTCCATCACCACCCCCTTTTGTACCGCTTTGTTGGCCATAAATTGGTATGGTATGCTCAGACGTGAGTCCCTTGCTCACTTTGCCACTGGATTCAAGCAAGCCTGGCTGAAGACGGCTGTAATACCAGAAACCGGTCCTAGGAAGCTTTTTTCCGGTCCAGGGAAGGCATGGCTTGGCAGTTTGGGCTGGACTGTTCCCATGAGGCACAGGGTCAGACTGATTTGCATATGGCCATGTCTGAACTGGGGTGGCAGAGTGGGCTAAAGAACGGTGATGGATTAAACCCAGATCAGTTGACTGGGGGGTGAGTGCTTGTATTGTCAATGCTCCGTCCATCACCACCTTTGGTTTTGCTTTGTTCGCCATAAGTTGGCAGGGTATGCTCAGACGTGAGTCCCTTGCTCACTTTGCCACTGGATTCAAGCAAGCCGGGCTGAAGACGGCTGTAATGCCAGAAACCGGTCCTCGGAAGCTTGTTTCCGGTCCAGGGAAGGCATGGCTTGGCAGTTCGGGCTGGACTGTTCCCATGAGGCACAGGGTCAGACTGATTTGCATATGGCCATGTCTGAACTGGGGTGGCAGAGTGGGCTAAAGAACGGTGATGGATTAAACCCAGATCAGTTGACTGGGGGGTGAGTGCTTGTATTGTCAATGCTCCGTCCATCACCACCTTTGGTTTTGCTTTGTTTGCCATAAGTTGGCAGGGTATGCTCAGACGTGAGTCCCTTGCTCACTTTGCCACTGGATTCAAGCAAGCCGGGCTGAAGACGGCTGTAATGCCAGAAACCGGTCCTCGGAAGCTTGTTTCCGGTCCAGGGAAGGCATGGCTTGGCAGTTCGGGCTGGACTGTTCCCATGAGGCACAGGGTCAGACTGATTTGCATATGGCCATGTCTGAACTGGGGTGGCAGAGTGGGCTAAAGAACGGTGATGGATTAAACCCAGATCAGTTGACTGGGGGTGAGTGCTTGTATTGTCAACGCTCCGTCCATCACCACCTTTGGTTTTGCAGTAAAAGTTAGGGAAATATAATTAATAATATTAACAACAGGAGGAAAGGACTTACTGGGGCCAGTAGCAGAGCCCTCAGTAGAGGAGCGGTCCTTGCCCTGGGAAGCATCTTGTTGTCAAGCTCCCACCCAGGGGCAAGATGACCATGTCATCTTGCCCCTGGGTGCTCATCATGTAAGATATAATAAATAAAGAGACAAACATTGATGATTGGTGTGAAAGAAAAATTTATTTTGAAAACGCTCCAAAAAACACTTTCAGAAACAACAATTGCAGTAAAATTGACCTATCTAATCTGATCGACCAGTATTATCGCGGGATTCGCGGAGCGTCTAGTTATTATTTATGAACACTAATCCAGTGTTCCATTCTGTTCTGATTCCAGAATCCTAAGCCTAAGTACCACCTGACCTAGCCCACCTTTTCCAGACAGGCCAATTGTGTACTTAGTCTGCATTTCCATTTATTTTAGTTCTCAAAATGCATAGATGGAGGACGCATGCATACATTTTTGCATACACCAAATTGTTGGTTGGTTGCTGCTGATGTTCTGCTAAGCCCATTACTCACTCATTAACAAAATACAAAAGGTTCTACTAAGCACTAGAGTAAGCAGCACTCTGCAGCACGCGACGCAACAGAGGATGCGTCACGCAGACCACTTAAAAATGAACAACTAATACTAAGTAACTAAGTAACAAAACTACCCATCCACCACTATCTTAGTGACATGAGGACAAAGGAAGGACTAGAGTTTCTCCAGCATTACCTAACTTAAGTACTCTAAATTAAACTCTTACATAATCAGCCCAAGCAAGTGAAAAGTTGCAAGCAACAAAAAAGATTAGTAGCGCTGAGCAACTGTGTCTAGAAGAAAAACAATCACAGAAGATTTTTAAACTTAATTTACCTGTAATGTAAGCAGCAGAATTCTTGCTATTCTGAAAAAAATGATATTTGCGATAACAGTAACACAGTCTAGAGAACACACAATACTACTTGTATTAGCTACTCACCAAGCCCCATGACCTCAACACCCAGTAGGTCCAGCAGGTCCCACTCCTGGTTCAAGATGTCTGACCACCGGTGGGTTAGCTGGTTATGGGTGCGCCGGATCCCATAGCAGCGTAACACTGCCCGGCGCACTCTCGCTACTGGGTAGCGTACCTGGATCAAGGCCTGACGCCTGCTGTCAAGGTCAAGGGGAGGTGGAGCTGCACAAAAAAGACAAGGGCGGCCACCTCCACCTCGCCCAAAAGGGACTAGGCCTGCACCGCTGGCGGGCGTTGTCTGCCGGAAAGGCAGGCGACGGCTCTCGAGCGCAGGTGCCTTGCCCTTGGAGCCGGTACCCTTTTCCTTAGCCATGGTTCTGGGGTGGCAGGGGTGGAAAAGAAAAGTAAGCAGTAAAAAATAAAATTAGGGAAAGAAGTAGGAGAGTAAAGAAGGAAGTGATATAAAACAGTAGAAAAGTTTTACAAAACGCAGTAGAAATAAAAAACAAAATATACACTTAAGGACAGAGAGGAATAGATAATAAATAAAAAAAGATCAGAAAAATAATGTAAAAAACAAAGGATTGAAAAGATTGGAGAGGAATTGAAAAATAGGCCCCAGAACCATGCAAAAGATTGGAAAACAAGATGGCCACGCCCATTGATGACCACTTAGTGAAGTTTGCGTGATATATCCCCCAAAAACATCATCCACGTTGCCGAACATCAAAAACTGCTCGCCAGCACACAGAAACAAGGAACCCTGCATGCTTGTGAAGCATTGCAGAGATTTTGTGCTGCCTCGCATAGCATGGCTACGTGAACTTCGCCCAAGGTTACGCGATATCTTTCTCTCTTGATCAAGCCCTATCGAATGGGAACTATCCATTACAATGCAGTCATTACAACAACCTACCATTACAACACAACTGTTAGAACGCAACTGCCTTTACATAGCATGCCATTACAATGCATGCCATTGCAGCGCATGTCACTACAACGTATGCCATTACAACACATACCATTACAATGCATGCCATTACAACACATTATAAGGTAAGTAATAAAAAAAATGTAAGTATTAGGGTGGATATGGGTTTTGGGGTACATGGGAATAGTGATTTTTACCCCTACCCTATTCAACACTTACCCTAATGTTGCCCTAATTGTGTTATGCGTTGTAATGGTATGCATTGTAATGGAATGCGTTGTAAAATCATGCAATGTAATGGTAGTTGCCATGTAAAGACTGCATTGTAAAAGCATGCGCTGTAATTGCATGCGTTGTAATGTCATATATTCTAACTAGTAGATCTTTGAGATCTGCAGAAGCACTTCTCACTGTGATTCCAAGTTTTCTGGCTACCAAACTGTAGAACACCCTCCCTGTCTACCTGGGAAATTAATGCTCTGAGCTGGTCTTTTGAAAGAAGCTCAAGACATGGCTGTTTGGACAATCTCAAACCAGGTCTCTGTTTTTTAGCTTTGGACTATTATGGTTCTGTAAACCTAGCACAGGGGCACACTGAATGGAGTAACCAGGCGCTCTACGAATTCCATTATTATGATTATTATTATTATTATTATTTGCATACTTGTTGCAGGGAATTTATTGGCTGATGAGCAAACTGTTGCTGTCGCAGCAATAACTCGTTCCAGTACGAGAACAGATTGAGACATTATGGTGACTGTCAATGCTTTACGCTAAGACACCCACCTGCCAAAAGACTTTCTCATAATGTACCACTACCACTTAAGCATGCAGAACATACCATTTGCCACTATTCCTGGAGTGGGGGATAGGGTAATACCAAACTCACATCACAGGTTAGGCTTGATCCTAGCAGCACATGAGGGCTTAGTTCATATTTACAGCAACGCTGTTAGTGGCCAGGTCTTTACAAACAGGCTAAGGACTCTGCCTTTAAATGTGACATCTGCCAGGAGATGAAGGGTTCCACCACAGACACTGCTATTGATTTCAAACAAGCCTCTTGCATGCATTTATCTGGACCACTCTTACCCCTTATAATCAGATAGAGCTTACACATACATCTTGGTTGCAGTGAATTCCTGCATTTGATTCCTATGTGTTTGGCCACAGAGATCGACTGATGCCATACTGTTATGAAGGACCTATTTGGGACATACGCAGTTGGCACATTCCATTCCGACTAGGGGCCGGTGTTCATTGCTAAAGCTTACAAACACACCAAGGTGAAGATTGAGTGTGACTATGCGGTATACTTCCCCATACCGTCCAGAGGTAAATTCGGTAGTGGAGAGAAAACCAGGACTTAAAGCAGTCTTTAACAGCAACGGTATTAGGCTCATGGTCGCAATAGGGTCCATCACATGTATGGAGTCCAAAGAACACTTAACAATCTGCCTAGAAAATCTCTGGGTGGTCGCACTCTCTATGAAATCCTCTTTGGGGCTACGATGTGGGTATCAGACCTCAACTGTCCCAGCACAGTGGTGGCAGCAACAACTTTTGAAATAAATAAATGGTTGGATGTTTTAAAGGAACTGAACAGATTTCAGCACGCACAACGCAACATCCAAGTAGAACACACTACCACTGGAAGAGTGAAGGAAGTGCCAGTGATTACTGGTTTGATCCCTAAGATTGGGGACCTCGTCAAGGAGAAGACAGTGGACAAAAAAGAATTTGGGCCATCTTACAGAGTGCCTTTATCTGTCCTGACGATTGAAGGTACCACCACTCGCTGGCTGCAAAAAGAAGAGATCTGTTTCAATAGACCTCATCAAACTACATAATGTAGCCGGTCCTACACAGTAGACAGCGCGTGCTCTTGGGTAGTACATGTATTCTCTCACTACCATATAGGAAATCCTGTTGGAAGCTTTGATCACAAATGAAGCCTCTACTCCCTGGTTGGGTATACTTATCAACAAAGTATCTCTTCTACCTGCTAGATCAACAAATACCATACAAACAACTTGTACAGAAACACAGATTAACATTTTGCAACAAAAAATGGATGGTAGTCACATCAATGTAACACAGTCCAAGCAAACTCTAAGTTCTACTGAAGTTCCAGAGCTGCCAAAAATAGATCGAGCAGCCTTAGGTTAGTTCATCAACTACAATGACTTCTCTTTGGATGCATCGGATTCACCTCCACATCCTCTTCCACATCTCCTGAGGGAGGCTGCATGTAAGAAGACGTGCTTTGCTACTTCATGGATTACAATTTCGTTACTTTTCCTGTTCCTTTGGATTGGTTTTGTGACAGTCTTTTTCCTGATTCTGATTGGACACTACCTCCCAGAAAGCTCTGCTGTCAAACATGTGAACTTGGTTTTAAAGCCCCATTCTTCATCACACAAAGTGTGAAGAGAACTTTCCCTGGTGAACATCACTGTTGTTACAGTGTTCCAGATCCCTGATGGAATTATTTGGGATAGGGTTTCTTATGATATATTTGGGCCTACTGAAGTTTTACAAATTCCATATTTTAATTATCATTTAATCACTTTATCACCCCTAGTTCTATCTCTGATAATTTGGACATTAATACAGTGCATGAGCTTCTAGAAGATCTAGAGCATTCAGCTGTTTATAATTCTGATGAACGGTATATTGGTAGTGATAGTTTTGATGAAATGTTCTGTTTTCAACATTATGTTCATAAATGTTTGCATAGAGCAAGTACTCCATGTGCTGTCTTTAATTATACACAGTGGGTACACTGCCCTGTACCACTACTGTATGGCTCCAACATGTTTACACAAAAGTTTGCATATTTTTCTGGTCATGATTCAACAGATCCTGGGGCTTATTATTATAACCTAACACCAGCAACAGCTAAAAGAAAAATATGTTGACAGACAACAAGCTGATATATTTTGCATCTTTTCTTTTCCATGTATCCACATAAGGATTTACCTTTTGGAGGGACACTGTAGATGTGAAATCCATTTGGGGAAGTAAAGATTGTCAGGTTCGGGAAAGTAGGCTTTGTTTAGAGCATACCTTATACCACACCACATGATTTTCCTGAATAAGACTGTGCAACAAACACCATGTCTTGGTCTTCCTAGGACAAAGGATTTAAACACGCCAAGAATTCCTACATTTGCATGCTTTGCGGACTGGAAGCAGTTCACAAATTATACGGAGGAAACACTGGTCGCAGTGCTTCGCGATGCCACATACAGTTTATCTGGTACCTATCATGCAGGATGGTTACTGTGGCCCTTAGACACTAATGGATGTCAAGCACGTTTCATGGGTGACATGAAAGGGTTTAAGAGCGAAAGACCACATACAGTGTTGGGAAGTTGTGCCTTGACTGGCTAAAAACTTCAACATTGTCTCAGGCGAAACAACACTTGTCCCTTCTCTCTGATGACATGAGACTACAGGACTTTTATTTAGGAACTCGAAAACCACATCAAAAGCAATTCTTGTATGTGATTATATAATGAAGTTTGAAGGTTTCACTGCAGGAAGTTGCTTGACAGGGCTAAATTAGAAAAGGCTTTGGAGGCAGTTGATAATGGTTTGACCACCCTATCTACTAGAATATACTCCCTGCATAACATTATTTCATCAGCAATAGACATCATACAGGATGATATGTCTACTTTACAAAATGGGTAATCACAGCTTAGTGTTATCATTGCATACCATGGCAACACCTTAATGCTACAAATCTGTTTTTACGATAGTCTTACAAAGACGCAAAAAATTATGGTAAGGAAGGATGCAACATATCGAATTTTACCAGAGCCGTACTGTCCGTAGCGGGCACGGGGCATTTCCCGGTGGGCCGGAATGGTGGGGGCAGGTTTTCGACCCCTGGGGGCCAGTTTTGTAATAGTTGGCCACCTGCAATATCGGCCGCCTGTAACAAAAGTGGCCGCGGGAGTGCTGCTTCCCACTTGCACCCCACCCCCATGACTTGGGGGCCAGTCAAGCAGATTGCCAGGGCTGTTTTCAGTTCCCAGTAAGGCTGTGGATGTTACACATAGAGAAGCAAGAGAAACTATGATTCGCTGTTGCTGAAACACCTTCCACGGATTGGATAATCCACTGCTTTTTTTCTCTGCCAATATCGATATTCCACTTTGATTACTGTTTACAACACCATCAAGTAGATAGATATGAAGCTCTAGGGGAAGGGTATATACACGAGTCATGGATTTTACCTTTTAGATACTGCTGTAGGAATGGCGGAACTGATGTTTTTCTTAGCAGCTCCAACTGCGAGAGAACTTTAGGGCATTCCTTAGTGTGAATTGAAGTGTCGCTGTACAGGGCATGTAACGCATCCTTTGTTAACTTGTCCTGCTATCTGAAGGGTTCTGCAGCTGCTGATTTATCCGACGTTCAGGTTTCTCTCTAATGGGAGCTATTTGATGATGAACCATCAGAGTTTACAGTGGAATGAAACCGGGATTTGCCTATGTGGTGACGGTTTCTGGGGTCGTGACCTGTTGTGTAAAGTATTATTTCCACCTGCCAGTAAAGTTATGGAGGCAATGCTGTGGCCTTTGATTAAGCTTTTACATGTGTCCTTTGATGCCTTAAGCAGATAGAACCATTATAATCAATGGGGTGACCCAGTATACGTCAGAGGACCTGGGTATGGATGGGTAAAGAAAACAGTGGTCCTAGACAAAATTCATTTAAACATATCACTTTGTAAGGATAGATGTGTATATACGACATTCAAAAAAGGCACACATGAAAAAGCAAGGCTGTGGGCCACTTCAAAATGACCAATTATATTTAATTTATTTTAGTCATCGTAGAATTGCAAAGCGAACAAATCTTTTCAAATCAAAAAGGTTCAAGTGCATGCTATACAGTTGTACATGTACTTGACGGTTGTCATCAGGAGAGAAGAAAAAGTGTGAACAAATTGTGCTCTAGTGAAGAGAAAAGAAGGAAAGGAATGGATTTCACAAGGGGATAATTCAAATGAATGCGTGTTGAAGGGACCCGCTAATATGTTTCACAGACAACGCTCTCCCTTTTCGAGAATCAGGCCTACCCCTATACATTAAATTCAGTACATTTTATACAGCAGTAATACTCGTTTGTTGTCACAGTGTAGCCACGTCTGTGATTCCAGTATGTGGGATCACGGTGGGGTGTAGGCCTATTTGGGGGGGTTCGTCGACGTTTCGACCCTGGCGCAAAGGGGTTAGTAAGCTCCTCTGCTACGGGTCTTCATCAGGATGGGGAACGGGGGGTATCAAAACGCTCAGTGCGATGAGCAACCAGGAGCAGACTTCATGGTTGTATTGAGGTGATTTAATCTCCTCAAGTCATCTTTGGAATCAACACCGCCTCTTTGAAAGCGTGCACATTGGCGTCTGGGCATGTCTCACAAGGATTGTAAATCTTAAAAATGCTAACTCAGTCCGTGCGCCCAGGTCGTAGCATTCATCGGCCTCTCTCTCTCTGTCAGCATGACAGCATGAGTCTGAAGTATTGGCAGACCGTCTTCGTGATCGTGGATATCTGGCGAGATTGATCAAACAGGCCCGGAACGGGCATGGTACAGCCCAAGAGAGGAACTATTACAGCCACGCAATAGAAATGACTGTACTTGCCACAGGATGATCTGTGTGATAACCTTTTCTACAAAAAGTAATGCAATTAAAAAAAATTGTCAATAAACACTGGACACTTGTAGCAGAAGACATCGAACAGAAGGATTTGCCCTTGCATTCGTTCGGAAGAGCGAAAAACATTCGTGACCAAGTAGTAGACTCATTCCTCGACCCCCCTGCAACAGCCAATGTGCTTTCCATGTGGAACATGCCACCTATACTAGGACACCACAGATGTGGCTCCTGCAAAGCTTGTGCAACAACCATACAAGGCAAAGTGTTTGAGTACAACCAGCGTAAAATTGAGTTTTAAACCTATCCCAATTGTAATACCTCGATCGTCATCTATGAGATTCAATGTCCGTGTAATCTGCTTTACGTCGGGCAAACCCAGCAAAAAATAAAAGCAAGAATCCTGCAGCATGGCAGTCGGATTCGCTGCGAAGTAACAGGTGCTCCTTTGGTCGAACATTGTAAAAAGACAGGTCACACTCCTGACACCTTGAAATGGACGGTACTTGAGAAGGTGGCTCTGGGACCCAGAGGTGGAGACATAAGTAACATCTTGAACATGCGGGAAGCTAAATGGATGACCTTTTTTGATTCCATAAGAAATGGCCTGAACGAAATGGACAGTAGCCATGCTCAACTTGCTGCACTATTCAGATAAAGGACAGTACTATCCCCTAGCAAATGCCCATGATCGAGTGTTATGCCCATCCATGTTACCAGACCAATGTGATTCCCCCTTATCGTATCTCTATTCAGATGTGGGGTATATGGGGGAACGCGGCATAATATTGTCTGGTTTAACCTTCGAATAATTGAGTACAGATGGATGCTCCACCCTCATGTGAGAGAGGTGCACATCAACCCCTTTTGTGAAATCTATTGGGTTAATACGTATGACTTACATCATCAATGTGGAAATGTGACCAATACCATCATTGTTGAATTGTACATACATGTCGGTATTAACGTTTTCATCCTCCTGCTGGAGAGATGCACGTTAATTGTAATTTATAATGCCAGTTTGGAACCGATGTAATGTCTGTAGGAGGTGATGTAGACACAACTTTCAACGACACATGATGTTCACCATAGTGCCCACACCGCCAGTGCTCACCCCGCATTGCACATTATCCACTTACATACCAAAGGAAACTCATGAGACATATTTGTGGGGAAAGCAGTGCTGCAGGTTTATTTCGTACAACACAGGTAGCAGTTAAGGTGGGTCATCTTACAGGCGATTCAATGCGGCAGCCCCTCGCTGACCCGCATGCCTAAGGAGCCATCTTGCACGGCGAGACGATGCTCTGACGGTGCAGTAAATTACCATTTCGTTATACTCCCGCCCCCCCTGTCAGGGCGGAGCATTGAGGCACACCCCCGGTCGGTTCAGGCCCCCTGACCGCCCGAAGGACTAACGGGGCGCCGACGCTGTTTCCTGGAACCCCCTCGGCTCCAGGTGCTTGGCTCAGGCACCCTACTGTGCCAGGCAGAGGTATCTAGACTGTATCCTTCTGCCGCAGAGGTACCCTTACTGTCCATCTGCTTCCAGATCGCCCTGTGACTCCGCCTGCAACACAAAACATGACCGTTAAAATTTCACAACTTTTACCCCGCCGCTCTGCAGCTGGGTCAGGGTTCAGGGTGGGATCAGCGCAGAGCCTAAGGAATCCTGGCGGGAAAGAGAGGCCGAGCATAGTTGCTGCGCCTCTTATAACATAGGGAACGCCCCCATCTCCCAGGTGACCCCTCCCTATTGGCTGCCTGCGTAGGAGGTAGGCTCAGGGAGGGGTGATGTGCAAAGGGCTCTGCTCGCCCGTCGTATGGGACTAGGGCGCTGCCCGCCCATGCTCCCCTGCGTGTCGCGCGTTCAGCGGCATAGTGCCCACACCGCCAGTGCTCGCCCCGCATTGCACATTATCCACTTACATACCAAAGGAAACTCATGAGACATATTTGTGGGGAAAGCAGTCCTGCAGGTTTATTTCGTACAACACAGGTAGCAGTTAAGGTGGGTCATCTTACAGGCGATCCAATGCGGCAGCCCCTCGCTGACCCGCATGCCTAAGGAGCCATCTTGCACAGCGAGACGATGCTCTGACGGTGCAGTAAATTACCATTTCGTTATACTCCCGCCCCCCCTGTCAGGGCGGAGCAATGAGGCACACCCCCGGTCGGTTCAGGCCCCCCGACCACCCGAAGGACTAACGGGGCGCCGACGCTGTTTCCTGGAACCCTCTCGGCTCCAGGTGCTTGGCTCAGGCACCCTACTGTGCCAGGCAGAGGTATCTAGACTGTATCCTTCTGCCGCAGAGGTACCCTTACTGTCCATCTGCTTCCAGATCGCCCTGTACTCCGCCACAGCTCTGGAGGAGGCCCCCGTCGATGACAGAGCCCCCCACCCACCTAGCTACTTTCGGTTGCTGTTTAGGCACCTTTATCATAGTACCCTTCCGTTTTCTCCTTGTATTGGTACCTGACTGTTATCGCATGGTACGCCACACTGAAACTGCATGCACTCGAATATGCTACTGGCCTATTGACCCTCCAGCCGGATTGCTTTGCCTGGATCCGTTGACCCACCCAATCTAAAAGTGGCATGGTGGTCAAAAGCCCATGGCTTCAACTACTAACCCGAGCGACTGCCAGTGGTTAGACAACTTGCAACGTTCCTCCTATCCCCACTGCGTATTGGAGTGGCTCTACCTACACTCCCTCGCCTGCCCAAATTAATAGGGGTACTGTCGACTCCAGGGGTTCTTAAGCATTTACGATTACCCCAGATCCATTTAACCCTCAAATTCGCTTTCTGGTTCTTCTCAGAAGTTATGTCTTTGCTCGCCTGAAGTCTGATTACTTAAATCTTCCTCATTCTGTCTTGGAAGGAGGGTACTGAAATTAACATATTTGTTCACTTTTTCTTGTTCCGCTGAATATGCCCGTTAATTGGGTAGGACAGGGGACAGCAAAGACATCTGGAATCTTACAGGCCTCGCTTATATATAGAGTGACAAGCCCCAAATAGCGCTAATAAATCGTTATTTGGGCGAGTAGGGACCGACAAGACATCTGGTAATCTTACAGTGCCTGGACTTATATATAACATGAACAAGTCACAGGGAAGCCTCTCTTAAGTCCCTGTGGAGCATTTGCCATTTTTTTGCCGCATTATCCCTGTACCTGAGTTTGGTGCTCTTTCGTAACGCGCACAATTATCCTTGTAACACACTGTTTGCTACTTCTCACATGTTGTTGCACTCTCCAATTGCCGTTGGGGATACCAATATCCTTGGTAAGCTGTGCGCGACATAATGGCACAGATAACCAAGACTTTTCGTTGTGTAAGTGTGGTTGCCTCGGACAATTTCATATTTTACGCACTTCCTGACCGTGTCATTCCATAAACTACACCCTGCCTCAGGTATTGTTGAACCTATGCCAAAATAGGCGGATAGATACCCGCCTCCCGTGCTTATCTGGTCATGGCCCCGCAGCATGCATTAATGTTTATCCAACCCACCTTGCCTTTTGGGACTGGTAGTTTTCTTATTGACTTTCTGACTTTTGTGCTTAAAAATTCCTACCCGAATATTAAGAGGGTTGCACCGCTGTTCAGCAACAACTATAGCTGGACATTTAGTGAGTTTATCAGACTCCAAATTAATTCGAGGTGTAGACCTATCATTTGCGGGTGTATCGCGCATCATTGCATGTGCCCGAGTCTATTCAATAAAGTCAAGGCATGTCTCTCCTAAGTCCCTGCCATTTGCTGCAGTATTATCCTTGTGCGAACATGCGTGACATTATCAACAATGATGCCAGTCCCTTTACTGAGGGGATTACTCAAGGCCCTCAAAATACCCGTTTTGTAAATTATGTTTACTTTGGGGGTACTCATAATTCCGAATTTTAATTATAGCTACCAGAAAAAGCATGGAGTAGGTAGTGCTCCAGGTAGGCGCGCCGACCCGGCTTTCCTGACTGATCGAAACCGCCCGACGCCCACGCAGCTAGTGATAAGCGAGCGTGAGAGAGTGAGAAACTGGATCCTCCAGCAGCTAGCCCCAAGAAAGCATGCCGTTGCCATGACCCACCCACTATCAACATTCGACCGATGCCACACTACATCCACACTCGCCGCAAGCTTCAGACTCGTGAAAGACAGAATCCACAGCGCCCCCCCAGACAACGAGAGCGAAGGACGCCACTTCCCCGGAGAAAAAGTGGGTTCTGTAAAAGCGGCGTGCCTATGTAATTAAGGATGTGGCTTGGGCTTTAAGTGGGCCGGGTCCTGCCAGTGCTCCGCACAGCCATTAATAACAAGAAGATGATGAGACGGGTCTCCATTTGTCTCGCTATTTTTCCTCACCCTCAGGATGGAAAAAGATCTCAACTCTGAAGCTGGGCCACTGTTCGCTGCCTTTATTGTAAGTTCCAAGGGACTCAGTATAGTTCTTTCACAGTGTCACCATTTCAGCACTGACGCATTTTCAATATTATAGATAAAGCCACGGTCGTTGCTTATTTATCTTGTGCAATTAACAACCGCCGACAAAGTCAATAGTCCTGGCTTGTTGTAGGTGTAATGTTACTTGTATTATATAGCTGGATGCAATAACAGAAGCAGCAATTTACCAGTCGGGCGCACTCTACTCTAAGCACAGGTTGTATCATCTACCCCAGACACACCATACAGTATATTACGTGGGTCATGTAGGTTACTTCTTTTCCACGTGAGTCAGGAAGTGGAATGATTTTGATTGGTCCGGTAAAGCCCCCTCGATAGCTCCCTTCTACCCCAGGAAGCAGGCAACCTCCTCATCAGTCTCCTCATTTGAGTGAAAGAGCGCTTTCCGAACGTATGGATTAAGGCCCACACGAGTAACAAAGCCCGGCAATGCCGCATGGCCGACAATGGCGGCCGGCAATGGCAAACGCGTGGCCGGCAATGGCAGCGGGATCCGGCCACAACCCAGAGCCGCCCCGCGGACTTCGCTGCCGAGCGCTCTGCGGAAGTGTGTGCCCCACCTGCTCCCCGCTTTTTGGTCTAAGCCCAAGCAGCTTTGACTACTGAACGTGACCAGAAAACGCTCCTAATGCGCCTGAGAGTGCACGTTTTTAGCGAAAACCGGAAGGGAACCTTGGTTACAGTTCGCTTATATGTTGGTCAGGAGTTTTACCGCTGTGTCACCCGTATATGTTAATTTTGTGTTTATTTTGAACAAATGTGATGTGCCCTCTCCGTAAAGTTTACTTGTCTCCGTGTAATGAGATAACAGGCATTCCTGTCTTTATACGCAAAGAGCTACGGTTAAGTCTGCACATTATCCCGTGTGATAAGATAAAAGGCATTCCTGTCTTTATACGCAAAGGGCTACAGTTAAAGACTGTAGTGAGTTGCAGCATGACTAGTGTGCTGTGCCACCACTCTCAGTACCGCGCTTCTTGCATTTCTCTTAGTCTTAAGAAAGCATAAGAAAAGGGGGCACAGGGTGTGTAGCAGTGTGTTACAGATGACCCTGCTAATGTGACTAGAGTTCCAGAGGCATCGGGCGCATAAGCACAATGAAAGACATGGGCTGATACACCTGGCCCACGGAGCCCATGCAAGTGCATTGCGACCCCCGGTAATAGGTACTAAATCGCTAGTGACCTCGCTCGGTCCTTCTTAAATACAATAAAATGGAAACAGATTGGTTCAATTATTTGTTTGGGCGCATGCATGGCCTCTGATAGGTTGAGCCCATGGATGGCCAGCGGGAGATAAAAGTGTTTGCCCTTTCACTGTCCCAGTGCGCCTAGAACCCCCCCGCCCCAGAAACTGCGAAGATAATCCTGCGCCCCGACCAGCTACCGCGACGTAGTACACAATGGGCATGCATCGCAGAGCCCGACGGTGGGTATGACTCGTAACATTCTGGTCACAAAACATGGCAGCCCCCTGCCGTTATTGCATGCCACGGAGCAACATGCGGGGCGGGTGCTGGGGACATCTGGCTCCCGTGAACAGAGAAAACACATGATCAACGTGTAGCCAGGGCGGTCGAAAAATGCGACACCCAAGCCCGGTCTACCACCAACAATGTTCTACTCCTTCCAGTTTGACCCAAGTTTGGCAATGAGTCGCAAGCCGCACGAAATGGGAAACAAAAAGTGCGAAGTATCCCCTGGGTGCACCGGAAACGTGTAAAGGAGCCGACAATGACCGCACCCCTTGAGCCAGGCCACTAAGGAGAAGGCATGCCTAGCAATGAGTACTGTATACCGTGCTGTTGGTGAAAAGATGGACGCCCCAAATATCAAAAAGGTAACATTAGGCGTGTGCGGTGGTTGTATCCGATGCAGTGCCCCCCTCTGGATAACACAAAACTGCCCCAATGAACATATTTAAAGTAAATGAACGGTGGATGAACACCATCCCTAACACCGTTTACTACATCGCTTCACCCTGTGAATGGCCGGTACCCCAATAACAAGGCACAACTCGTTAACCAACCATGTCGACACCCGTGAACCAGAGGACCACCCGGGCTGAAAGGCACCGCAACTTCGGAGATGCGATCTTACGCTCCCACAACAGCGGAAAGCAACATCTGCTCCTCAGAGTCCTCCCATGAACCCGCACCAGCGCTCACACAACTACCCAAACACGTGCCCGGACGGATTGACTGCTACAGTTTTGCGTGGCCCCTGTTCAAAACGGACCGCGTTGGGTGACTGGGCTTGCCTCAGACACTAACGCCTTGTCACCCCAAGACTGCGACTCACCGTACAACACCCCCGCTTGAAAACGGGTCAAAGAAAAACAACTGCCTGCCCCACGGCTTAAATTCTTAAAGGGACAACTGGCCCAAGGAACCTCCAATCGCCACGACCCAGGAGCATTTTACGGCACGAAGCAAGACTTGGCAGTGGCCACCCACACCTAAGACAGCAGAACCAAGTGGCCTCCCACACTGCCGAGCCCTCCTGCACTTAGTGCTTAGAGGGCGGGTTCGCAGGTCACACCAGACCTTGCAGCATAGGAGTATCATAAATCACTCCCACGCTCCTCCATGATTGACAGGTTGAAATCTCAGCAAATGTGAACAAAGCGCACAGGGTGTTCCTAGCCCGATTATTGCATCCACTGCAGGGGCCCGTTTACGACCTCAAGGTAACCAGTTCAAATGCCAGCTGGTCCACTCAGCCCATCATCCTCCGAGGTCGATAAAACGAGGACCATTGAGTTGGGTTACAATAAACAATAGTTATTCAGTGCCTTGAGACCCATGGCTGATAAGCGCGCTTTACAAATACATGCACTATTTATGTTGTGTTATGGCGGGCTTTGGCGCCACCAGTGATGTTAACTAAAACTGTCTAAGCGCTCGTCTTTCACCGGAGCCCTCAAGCACTCTGAGGTGGGTGACCGTGCCACGCCGGCACTACAGCTGACCGTAAATAAACACCCATCCTCAGAGCGGTAAATTCAAGGTGCCTTAAGCTCTGAGCAATCCTCGTCTTTGTGAAATGACCACGCTGTGTAGACCCGCAAAGACACCATTTACTGCCAGAGACGACAAAGTGCCCGATTGCAGTGGATCACCCGGGGCGTGGGTGAAATTCCCCTCCTATGTGCCCGGTGGACGGAGTGTACCAGCCACGTCACCGGTGACGCCTCCGGAACTGCGCGCTCGGACGAACGCGTAAAATGCTTTGAAACTACTGATCCACACGCATAGGCACCAAGCACCTCATGTGTATAAAACAAAATCACCTCAAAACAAGCAAGCCAATAGCGCCCAACATGCCTGGGGGTTCATGCAGCTGCGGCGGAGACGCGCGCAGCCACCAAGAAATACATCGATGTAATACGCATGGCGAACAGGCACAACTGCCCCCTTGACCGACCTTACAAACAAAATTACAGTGGAATTAGGGTTGCCCGCTCGATCGGGTGTGGCTGGCCCGGTGAATGTTTTCTCTCGAGGGCGGCTAACAAAGATTGCTGCCCTAGTTCTACCCGCCATGCTCTGCGGTTTGCCAGTGGATTCGAGAACAAGGCCATAGTCTCTGGGATTAATGGCCGCGGCCAAGGCGGGTATTCTGCGCCATCATGAAAAATTGTGCCAGAAGCATAGCCTCCTACAATGGCAGCTGCGTGGGGGACTCATGGGAGGAAGCAGCACAAATATAACTATGTAAATTTCTGTAGGGTGCCAGAACTTTAAGCCAAAACCCATTACAGCGGGAACATAATTTATAATTATATTAAAAAAAATAAAAACAAATTGGGGGGATATCAAATGCGTGCAATCCCGTTGTTGCTTGTTCACCGTAGCATGCATGTGGTGTTTGCATAATGTTTCAGCTCAATTCGAGCGCGCACTTATTCTTCCCGGTGTACAGAACTCAGAGACGGCGTACTTTCGGCAGAGCAAACCGGAGCTTCATGCGCAACGGATTGTTTTCAAATGTAACTGTCGTATATAACGCTAATTAGATCGCATGTTAAAACCCATATTACAATGGCTACTGAAAGGGTGTGTAATTAGCGTAAATGCTACAGGCAACCTTAAGTGTAACTATGTTGAACTTTAACGCCAAACACCGGGACCTTTCCTCAAAGTTAAACTCAAGCCCCAAGCGAATTGAAGTCATCCACAATCCCACACGCGGTAACGAGGCGGCATAGACACTCCCATTATCCGACTCCTCAAAGGACACGCTCTCCCTCGGCCCCCCAGGCCCCACCAGCCGCTGCTCTGCATCGGGACGACAACACGACCCAAAACCTCCGATCCTCGCTTCTTCCCGCTCTGTGCCCTCAACGTAAAACCCCTGCAAGCGGGCCCAGTCATGCCCTCAAACGCAAAACCCCCGCAAGCGAACCCAGTCATCCACAGTCCCACACGCGGTAACGAGGCGGCATAGACAGACCCATCATCCGGCTCCGCAAAGGACACGCTCTCCCTCGGCCCCCCCAGACAGACCCATCATCAGGCTCCGCAAAGGACACGCTCTCCCTCGGTCCCCCCAGACAGACCCATCATCAGGCTCCGCAAAGGACACGCTCTCCCTCGGCCCCCCCAGACAGACCCATCATCAGGCTCCGCAAAGGACACGCTCTCCCTCGGCCCCCCCAGACAGACCCATCATCAGGCTCCGCAAAGGACACGCTCTCCCTCGGCCCCCCCAGACAGACCCATCATCAGGCTCCGCAAAGGACACGCTCTCCCTCGGCCCCCCCAGACAGACCCATCATCAGGCTCCGCAAAGGACACGCTCTCCCTCGGCCCCCCCAGAAAGACCCATCATCAGGCTCCGCAAAGGACACGCTCTCCCTCGGCCCCCCCAGGCCCCACAAACCGCTGCTATGCATCAGGACGACAACATGACCCTAAACCTCCGATCCTCGCTTCTTCCCGCTCTGAGCCCTCAAACGCAAAACCCCGCAAGCGGGCCCATAAACGCCAGCACTCACCACGGACCCGTCGAGGTAAAACCCGACGCAAAACCAGCGATGCAGGCAGACGTACAACGACCACACGGAGGCCGGACAGGAACAACATCAGCGCAGAGCCTAAGGAATCCTGGCGGGAAAGAGAGGCCGAGCATAGTTGCTGCGCCTCTTATAACATAGGGAACGCCCCCATCTCCCAGGTGACCCCTCCCTATTGGCTGCCTGCGTAGGAGGTAGGCTCAGGGAGGGGTGATGTGCAAAGGGCTCTGCTCGCCCGTCGTATGGGACTAGGGCGCTGCCCGCCAATGCTCCCCTGCGTGTCGCGCGTTCAGCGGCATAGTCTGTCTATTATGGACACTCTTACACGTTATACAGTTGGTATGCTCTTGCCCCGGCCCTTGTCTTAGAATAACAATTCGGACATAACTATGCCCGTGTTACATCTTTGCCACGGCCACTACTGGCCTCTCTTACCTAAATTCACAAGGATACCCGATGCCCCATTATAGTCTGTCTACCATGTACACACTAACGCATCACGCGTTAGCAAGCGTTCACGCTTCGACATGACGTCTATATTAACGTCACGTTTTGGCTCAAACAGCTTTCTGCTGATTCACCCTGCAGACTACAGAATCCCTCTAGACGCCGGAGGCTCTCTCGCTTACAGGTATTTATTTTGACAGGCCGTGGATGGGAATGAGTAGAGTGGCGCATGTTTACACATGTGGAAGATTCATTGTTGCCTTAGACCTTTATCTATTTGTAGGCATTGCGGACCGCAGACGCGGCTGCTACTGGATGCCATTGTCTTCTAAGGAAGTGTTTGGATGTGAGTATAGATGGGTTTCTCACTAAAACACACGTCTTGCGGCAATCCGTACCTCGGATACTAATGCCGCCTCCTCCGGTGTATGTTTTTTAATTTCACTGCAGAGTCACTTATGACGTAAAGCCTGGATCTGAGTTCTAGATGCAATCGAACGTACTAATCCTGATTCAACAAAGCGTAAGCCTATAGTTATGCCATTGCTGGCGCCTTGTATTGGTTGATTTTTGATTTCTGTTCAGTACAGTCTTTTAAAGTATAACATCCTACTCTCTTTAGACTACACTGTAGAGTACTTTGTTCCCTGCCGTCTATGGAGCCACAGGGCCCAACACTGCATTACAATTACCAAGGTAACTTTACTTGGTCTTTCCTTATCTTAAACTGAATTTGGTTCTGACTATTGATTGACTGACTCCACTTTCCATTATTTTAGGCTTGCTTGTCCCCCTGCACCCCCCTACGCATCACCCTGTCCTGAGGAAGACCCGCAATAAGGTTACATTGATACCTAACTACACTGGGGTCGAAACGTCGACTTTGCCCTGTCCTACAACCAGCCTGTGTTGCCCAAACTGTGGACAAATGTGTACATTAGGCATGGTTTCTCACCAATGATAGATGAACATTGTGTGCTCTGCAAGCATTTGGCTCCTCTGACACCAGTAACGAATCAGTGCTGTGATATGTAAAGTGTATTCTTCTGCCACAGTCACGAGTCATTTGCACAAACCCTACCTTTCACTTGCACATTATCCCTTTTCCTTTCTCTTGGTGCACTATTATTACTTCATGTTAATCCTAAAGGGTATTCAATGAATTATACTTAACACAGTGTGATTAAATAACAGTGTGTTCATGAGACTCTCTTAAATGTGTTTTTGTATCTTAATCCGATTGCAATATGTTATGTATATATTGACTGTTCCACTGGGACCCCTTTCTTTTCGTACCGTTTTGCACCCAGGTCCCAGTGACTAGTATGGGTATACCCTCTTAACTGTAACATATTAATTTGAGACGGCGATAATTCCCGCAATTTGTAATTAATTTGTTCAGCATGAAAAACAGCATGGCTTATAAATGTATCTAAAGTCTGAAAAACGATTATTATCTGGAGAACAGAATGTAAGAAATGATGTGTCTTTTGTAATTTCGCCAGGTGGCATTTGCAAACTCAAAGTGTCTTTGCAGTTTTTATAATCAGGAGGAAAGAATGGCAGATTAGTATTCAGTTTGTCCCGTAAACCTTCTGTTGTTTAACTACTGCACAGCAGGGACAATAAATCACTGAATGTGGTACGGCATATGCGTGCACTATAATTACATATTGACTTTGTAGTTTCTCATGAGATCCATTTCAATAGTATAAGAAGCTGTATATTTGTTTTACACGTTTTACGTATCCAATGTTTATGAGCATTTGCAATTTTTATTTAATGTGTTTCCTTCTTGCTTTTTTTATAATCATGTGCCATCTTGTGGCTGTTTTGAATTTTATGTGCAACAAATAACACTACTATTTGTCATTTTGTAAACTGTGCATAATAAAATTCGTTCTTGAAGTAAATAAGCAGACTGTGCCGATCTATCATTGAAAACATAACTGTTCATTGTTAAAAATCCCACATCACATAGAATTATAACTAATTTTGAAAGATTACAATATTAGCCAAAATTGAAACAATTAACTTAAATTAATCGTAGTAAAGAAGGAAACAAGAGGCAATCCGTGTGGCATGCTAAATGTTATAATGCTAAACAGTGTAAACCATCGCAGTGTGTGTTCAATTGTAGTTTCTAAATAAATATGCAAATAACTTCGAACAGGATGGGACGCATTGCATGATTACAGAAACAAAGGAGCTTATTTATAAGCCACTTGCGCCATATTAAAAGTGACGCACCGGCGGTGCAACTGCAAGGGGCTTTGTAAATATGCCCCAAAACTACTCTCTCCAGCACAGGCACAAATTCTGATAGAGTCCTATCAGCCAAATGCCGAATCGCCATTTGAAACTGTGGCTTTCTCTTCCACTGGGAGAAAACCCAGCCTCGTTCTGACACTGAAGGAAGGCTCCCATCAAAGTTGGGCGCAATGTGTAACTGTACCTGGCTGAAGGATGTCTGCGGGGTATTCCTGGGACCTGCATGTCTACTCCACAGGGGTGCTCCACTGCTCTCAGAGACCCACTGACTGTGTGACATCTCAGACATGGTGTACAGTCAGTGCAACTACACAGAGCGTATTTGCCCTTCTGCTCAAGTCTGTAATATGGTGCATGCACAAGGGCATACTCTCAACTGAAGAGGGCCAATTACCCATGCAAATGAAAGAACACCTCCTTGTGACCATGCCAGCCACACAAGAGTCACTGACTCCTTCTGTAATACCAAAGTGCCACTGGGTGCAAAAGCAGGAAACAACAGCCATAGCTCCTCTGGAGAAAATTGTACATTTGTCCTCTGTAATGGTGGAGAATACTGGTGATCTGGGAGTGTGAAAACAATTGTTTTTTGCAGAGGCATCCGTCATAAACAAAGGGTGGTGGGGTGTATGGGGACACGCGGGAGGTATTGCGCATGGCAGGGATTTAAAGAAAAATAAAACTTACCTTTTGCCGCCGGCCTCTCCAGCATTGCATCTCCTTGCGCCGCCTCTCCTCTTCCTGCCTGCTGGTCCCAGCAGCCCCTGGGACAGACTCCATCCAATCGGGGATTGGTTTTAGCAGGGAGAAAAGAGACCCTGCTCTGACCAGTGAGTCTGTGGGGTTTCTCCAGCCTGGCTGCTCAATGCAACTGGACTGGAGAAAAGCTAAGTGCGCATGTGTGTTTTGGTCAGCCTGAGACGGCCGGCCAAAACACATATGCGTACTTAGGGTGTAAAGTGGACTAGCACTCCTCCTTCCCCCTCCCATACCTCGGCCCACCCATCCCAACAGCTCTGGCTCGAAGCTGGCAAATGTAAATTAAAATGATGCAAGAACTTCGTTTTAATTTACATTTGCTAGCTCTGAGCCAGGCGGTGGGGTGTCACCACTCCACCATTGAGGAGGAGCCACCACTGTTTTTTGTCTTTTTACCAGAAGGCTCTTTCAAGTGTAACATTAATGAAGATGATTGGCGCGCTCGTCCATGACCACCATAGCAATGGTTTTAAGCAATACTTATGTGATGTTACATTAAATGCCACCCATAATCCATTTCCAGTGGCCAATTTACCTGATTTAGTCACATGTCAAGCATGTTGAGAAGTGACTGGTACTTCTCCAGTGCAAGCAGTCTTTCAATTACTTTGGTCTCCTCACTCATCTCACGAGAGGAAAGGTTTTTATCTCTGAAAAGACAGTAAAGCTGGTCAGAGTAGTCTCCATTGACAAGTCAACTACCAATTTTTCAGAGGGGCCTTTCTGACAGGAAATATTGGGATTGTCTGATAGACGAGTGACACAAAAGGCTGCTAGAGGTTGTAACAAATAAGTCACATGGCAGTCAAGAATACCACCTCTGTATCTAAACACATATGAACAGCAGAAGACAATCATAACGAGCCCCAACAACCTGATACTCAAATGTAGGGAAGGTGACATCCTTGTACAGTGGTTGATTTATTTGCTATATGGGATGGAGTGATGAAGCTGTATCATGTACTTGCTTCTGTGCTGTGTTTGTCTTCTCAAATAGAAGGTGGAACCTTTGGAACAATCAAAGGTAAAACTCAAAATGTCTAAGTTAATGGCTATTTACATTTGTGAGCTTGACTTACACATGGTAATAGACCGTTATAGAAGTGCAAACAACTTTAGTCATTCACAACAGTTTCTCCTGCTGATGTAAATGGATTTGCTCTCACAGGGGCTTCCTTATAATTAAGCCTCTTGTGGTTGGGGAGTGGGCATTCTCAGGGGAATGCCATGACAGGCTTTGAAGACCACCAAATGTATTTCTGTTCTAAGCTCCTTCCTACCTTGGAAAAAAGTTGAAACAATTGGATTTTTTCTTCTCTGAAGTGGGAATCCCTTTTCAGGGGAAAGTGGAAGGGAACACTCCACAAAATTGATAGAAGTGAAGGGCAAAGGCATTTATGTTGGACAAACTCGTTTTCTCTTTGAATAAAAGAAATGTTCTTAAGGGTGGTTGCCCTTGCTTTGCATTTATTACTGCAAAATTATACACGTGTATTTTTGCCTTCAAAAGGAATTTATAAACATTTTTAGGATTACTACTGGAAAGATGCAACATTCAGAGCGCATCCCAAAAATGTTTAGTTAAATATAAGCATTTGAAAATCTGCACCACTCCAAAATTGGAACCCTGCATTCGCAAATTTCTGATTTTTGGGGGAATCGTGCCCCACGACTCTAGTGAACAGCCTGCTTAGAGCCCGGGTCCAAGCTTTTGGGAAGCCCGCGATGCAAGCATGGACTTTTAATACAACATTAAGGCATCTCTTCTGTGTAGGTCATTCTTCTCAGCTTAGAGTAAATACTTCTATCTAGAAAATACATTTCTTAGGATTCGTTCGGCAGACCCAGGATAAAAAGAAATAAGAATGGGAAATTACAAGCCCTAGTATGTAGCACAACTTGTTTATTTCTTTCTGTCCACCCAAACCTAATGTCGATATCCTTGACAGTGTGACACTTTGCTGCACAGAAACTGTGCACCCTAAAAACCATGTGACGCATCTATAGAGATGTGTCACTTTCCTTGCGCCACCATAAAAAATGCTTGCACCACTATGGATGCGCCGTGTTTACAATACACAACAACAACAATGAGTATGGCTCTAATCAGTAAGGCTGAGCCCGTAAATATCAAAACCACCAGAAATGCCAGTTCTGATAACTATTCGAACGATTTTACCGAACACAGAAGCTCCTAGTCAGTCTGTGATCTGATTAACCAATAATCTTTATTTCATTGAAAAACACAGTCAATTTTTTTTAACAATTTTTTTATCAACAAAGACGACGCCAGTTTTAACAAAAGATGTAAAAAAGAGTTAGATTGGTATAAACACCACAGCTGATGTTCAGAAAAAAGTAGATCTATGTACAAGGGAAAGATAAGAAGGATCAAACACCCAATTCATTCACCCACAAATTTCATTTTTCATACCACATTTCCTCAGTCATCCTGCTCAACATTCACACACATACTCATGGCCCCATAGATAAAAGGGAAAGGTTTTAAGAATTTTAGACAGGCTAGGGGGCCTACAACCAAACAATGCAAGGTTAAATATACAGGCTTCGCTGTGCGTAAAATCTTAAGTAAAAATAATGAATTCGGAATACAATTTGAACACCGCACAACCAGCCCTATCTGTCAAGACAGAGCATTTGTTTGATATACAACATAAAACCACAGGGTCTACGCGTTTGGAACCCCTTTTAGTTTTGTGGGGTACTCCTCAGGACCAAAATAGCTACTCTGTAGATCAACCAATGATCAATAAAGTTATTATTCAACCAAGGGGGCAAGGTGAGTTCGATTTGTAGCAAAATGCTGTCATATGGTCGTCGGATTGGCTGATTTATGAGTTAATTGCGCTTCCTGAAGTCCCAGGTTATATCTAATATGGCCGGGTGTCAGGCACGAAGAGCCGGTTGGTGGAACGTAATTCTTTTTGCGTTAGAGTTCCAATTGTGAAATTTCCAGCATCTCTTATTGAGTGCGAAGTTACCGTAGTCGCAGGCGTATAACTTTATGCTTTTGAAGGCTGCTTTGTTTGTCCAGCGTGGATCGTCGGGAAGCAGCATAGTCTGCAATTCCTACGTTTAAAGCTGCGTGACTCTTCGAATGGCAGCGAAGTCTTCTACAATTTACACCCAGAGGCACTCCTTATGCCTGTTTCAAGCAGGCGTAAGATTTTGACGCAGTGGCGTCCTAAAAGTGATGCAGTGAAATCTTGGTGATTTCACTGCATCACTTTTACGAGGCTTTCCTGTGTGGCAATGCCCCCTGCATATATTATACCTGACACAGGTATAATGTGACGCAGGGCTTTACAACGTCACGCATCTCCCTAGATTCGTCACGTTGGAAATAGGGTGCATTGTTTGTGCCACTGTTGCATCAAAAAAAGTGACGCAATTGCAGCGCAAAGAGGTGCAAGGAGCTAGTAGATCTGCCCACATGAGTCTGTTCAGAAATTGAGGGGACTATTCTTCTCCGGGTTGAAAAGGGATCAGTGGAAGATCACTTGCGCGTAAAATGATGACCACTGGCAATTTGATTGATTGCTGTAGTGTTATTGGAGTTCAGTGCACACCTATTCATCTCAGTCACCTTGCGTTAATACTTATGGGGATTTGAGTGTCATTGTCTTGGAATCAACATGTTCTATGATCCTCCAGCTATAAATCAGAAGTCTTGTAAGTGAGAGGGCCATGCCAAGTGAGGTCATGTGGCATGGTGATAGAGGCTCTTGACGTCCTGTGGCAGGTAATGCGATGGTCTGGAAAATAATAGGTTGGCAACCCCACATGCGCCATCCGTGTGTCTGAATGGGATCACTCTCTAAACTTGACACTATTATTAAGAAGTTCCCACGTAAGCCACAAAGGCAAAGGTTGTTCTGTGACCCAAAACTTGAGAACTTAGTGATATCAAGAAGGTGGTCATATTAATGTGCGCTCAAGACCAAGTTTAAGATATCTGTACAGCTCATCAAAACTAGGAAAAGACCGGAAACAATGTTCCACACGACAAATATGTGATTTAGTCTGCAGTGCTGATATAACCATTTCCTAAGTCTACATGATGCCAACGCAGCCAGTGAACGGTATTGTCAAGCTAATCCCACATTCTCTCATGGTGGACCAGTTGTAGTAATATTTAAAATGGCAAACTATCCTTGTCTGATCTAAGAGCATCTTCAGTTGGGTGTGCCCAGAGCAGAAAAAGACAGTACGACATATTACATGAAAATGTGCTGCCCACACTGCAAATGCATTGAAGGGGGAGCAAGCAATTTGAAACCGCCAGCCCGTCTTTTATTGAAGAGAGGCCACAGACTGAGGAGTGGGCAGAGGTCCTCCCACAGGCAGGTAGGTGCGTGACTGCACCAGACTGCAGGGTGATAACTGCAGGGGATTACTGTGCCTCCCATTTTCACCTCCTATGAGCTGTCCTGGTGAGGTTGAAATATGTGCCACTCGTATGGGGTGTTAAAACAATGAACCAGCCAGCCTGTTTGCTTCTGAACATGTGTCACAACTGGGATTCCTGGTTGACTGAGGTATGCATCCAGGCAAACAGGAACCATCACTCTAGTCAGGGTAAGCTAGATACAGAAAAAGATAACCTGTGCTCACACTCTGGTAGCTTGGCAAAGAGCAGTCAGGCTTATCTACAAAGGCAATGTGTAAAGTATTTATGTAACACGCACACACAGATACAGTGACACAATGAAAACACCAAAAAAGGCTCCACACAGGTTTAGAAACATAGACAATATTTATCTGAGCAAAATAAGACCAAATCGACAATAATCCCATCAGTACTTTCCAAGTTATGAGCTTATTTATAAAGGCAGGTATAACAATGTTTAAAACGTTCCTTGTATTTCAGTGCTAAGAGGAGGCCACACTAGACTGATGAGGAGCATCAAGATTTAATCTGGGGAAGTCTCCACAGAGGTTGCCACCCTGTATTTTGCCCAGATAATGCCCCCAAATCGATAGCGAGTCTTGGGATTCACTAGGACCACAATTCTTGAACAAGTAGAGCCTCCCGTGTGGGAGCTTATGTCAGCTACACACACCAAACAGGCCCGCTAACAGCAAAGTAACTTGCAGGATGGGGCCGCTGATGTTGGGGAATCCAAAGCATCAGTATAGATGTGGAAGTCGAGCGGAGGGGGTGTGGGCAGGCCTCGGAAGCGGGGCCCGTGTCGTCGTGCTTTGTATCTTCCAGAAAGGGGGCTGCAAATGTAGCACACAGTGCGCCGATCAAGTGGGCAGAACTGGGCTGATGAGCCTCATGTTTCTGGCCAAGGGCAACGCGTTGCTGGAAGGCTACGTTGAGAGTTGCTCCAGCAGCATGGAACATGACGGTGATTCAGATTGGTGTACACAGGTGAGGAAGAGTGAATCTAGGAGGTAGCGCCGTTCGTGAGCATAACGGTCATCTTCTTTGCAACATTAAGTTGGCAATCAGGCTAATCTTTGTCAAGTTCAACTGCCGGATTCACAAGTTGCAGAGTTCATGACAGTGGTAGACATCTTTGATGATCCTGAGACATCCTGAGCAGGTGGCAAGCCGGAAAGCCCTTGGAGATCACTTGGAGAGAAAGCAGAGTCCTTCCAGCAGAGTCAGAGAGCAACAGGCAGAAGGGCAACAGGCAGAAAATCAGTTCCTCCAGAAAAGCAGTCCACTTGAGTCCTTTAGGCAGCACAGCAGTCCTTCTGACAGAGGTTCAGTTCAAGATCCAGAAGTGTCTGATATCAGGTGGTCAGAGACCCAGGGGCATATTATCAAGCACGGCGATAGGCAATTATCGCTGGCGATAATTCTATTGCCCTATTAGCAAGCTGTCGCTAACTAATGTTAGCGACAGCTTTTAGGCGATAGCGAGCTGTTTGGGGCCCGATTTACATGTCAGCGATGTTTATCGCTAATGACATGCAAAGTGGGCGTACCCAACCAGTTAGCGACTGAAAGCAGTCGCTAACGTCGCTATCGCCTATTAGCAAGGCAGGCGTAGCGATGGAAATATTCGCGCTAAGCGCGAATATCTCCAAATACTAACACCTGCCCAGACCAGTTCTTAGCCATGTTATCCAATGGGAGGTGGATAACATGGCTAAGAGCATTTCGTTGCTAATGCGTGAATATCGCTGTATTCTCAGCGATATTCACGCATTTTGCCGCTATCGCTGGATATTTTAGCACAATGGAGAAAGACGTTGCTAATAGCATGTTTTCCCCGCTAACATATCCAGCGATAGGCAGCGATAAAAAATGTGTCGCTAAGCCTATTTAGCGATAATTATCGCTACTTGTTGGTAATTGCCCCCCAGTACGTATACCCAAAAGTGCCATTGATGTAGAGGATGACTTCAAAGGAGCTCTCTGAAGTGCACTTTCAATCCAGTCCTGTCCTCCACGCTAACCCTGGCGGGTTAATCAGTGCTTTGTGTGTGGACAGGACACTACCCATTTAAGTGTGTCAACCCCCCATCCAAGTCCAATCAAAATGCTAATAAATGCAGATGAGTGCTCAAAATGCAGATACGCCTCACCTTCCTGTGTTTGTGGCTGTTTAGAAGGCACGTATAAGGTGTATCTGTCACCCAACCCAGATGTGTATTGGAGAGAGGATGTCAGGCACAAAGGGCCAGATGTAGGTAGGCGAATACCGGTTGGTAACGGCCCAAAATCGGTAAAATCGGCCGTTACCGACCGGTATTTATAAAGCGGGATGTAGGTGTCAAAAATGTACCGAAACGGAAAATATGAATCGGTAAAATAGTATTTACCGATAACATATTTTCCGAATCGTATTCACCGACACCTTATTTACAGAGTCCTTATTTACCGACTCGGTAAATAAGAAATCGGAAAAAATGCCCATTGAGATGTAGGAAAGGAACAAAATTCGGTATTTATGAGTCGGTAATTACCATGGACTGAAAGCAGGTGGTAACCAGGTGCAGGCAATACAAAGGGCCCAAAATGCAACACTGTTGGCAAAATGGCGGCACTCTATGTGATTGCGAGGAGGCGAAGGCTACAGGCTGCAGGTCAGAGGGTATGGCAAAGGGAGGAGCAGGTGTACAGGCAGAGGATCACTCTGTTCCAATTGACTGAGCCTGAGATACTCCAGAGGTACAGGCTGCACCCCAGGACCATCATGGACCTAATAAGGGACCTCCACCCATACCTGGATCATCCAACACCCAGGGCCCACACCATCCCTCCCCATGTCCAGGTGCTGTGTAGCATACACCTGCTTGCCTCTGGGAGCTACCAGAGTGTAATAGCTGCAGTAGGAGGTGTATCTCAGAGCTGTCTGTCCCGTCTTTTCAGGAAATTCCTGGATGTCATGACTCAGAGGATGGGACATTACATACAGTTCCCTGACACACCTGCGGAACTTGCCAAAACTAAAACAGACTTCTATGTACTGGCACACTTCCCGCATGTGATAGGCTGCATTGATGGCACCCACATTCCCCTATGCCCACCTGCAGCCACCGAACACATATACAGAAACCGTAAGATGACGCACTCCATCAATGTGCAGGTGATATGCAATGCAGGGAACATCATCACAGACATAGTTGCCAAATTCCCTGGCAGCACGCACGACTCCTACATATTCCAGAACAGCGGAATATACACCAGGCTATTGAATGGAGATTTTGGAGATGGATATCTGCTAGGTAAAAAAGTTGTACACACCCTCAAGTAGACCTCATCTAAATGTGCAATGTGAATGTAACTCATGTACCTCTTGTTCTCTCCCAGGTGACAGTGCATATGCCCTGTGTTCCTTTGTGCTGACACCGTACCTCAACCCAACCAACAGACCAGAAAGGCGATACAATGTGGCACACAGGTCCACCCGCAATGTAGTGGAGAGAACTTTTGGACTCTGAAAGAGCAGGTTCCGGTGCCTCCACAAAAGTGGAGGTGCGCGACAGTACACCCCCATCCTGTGTTGCAAAATAATAGTGACCTGTGCCATCTTGCATAATCTTGCTACCAAGGAAGGCACAGAGGTGGAGATGACCCATCAAGAGAACATAGATTACAACCAAGAACGTGCAGAGCCCCAGGCAACAGGACCAGCAGCACTAGATGGTAGATTGAGACGGACAGATATAACACAACGCTATTTCTAGGTAAAGTATGACACATACACAGGTTTACTACATGACATGTGTAGTTTAATCAGCACTACATCATCATTGTAACAACTGAAGAGGATCCATGAATGTACGTCAATGTCACTGGCTGCACCTTCTCAGTTTCTGTCACTGTGTGCAGTTGAGTCAATCTTCCGCATAGGTTAGTGCTTGCGTCCTCGCACTACATTGCGGGATTTTGGTGCCTGACCTTCCAAATCCCTGCTGGTGCCTGACTCCGCTTGGTTGCGCCTCCCGCTCCTGCGCACCTCCTGTACAGGTGTACTAGAGCCACTCCTGCTGGTTGACCCCTCAGTCTCCTCCACACCCGTGTCACCAGCATTGACCGTGTTGGAGTTCAGCATCTGCTCCACCGCAGAGGTCACTCTACCCATGCCCCGTGTTAAGTCTGTGCAGCAGTGCACTAATGCTTCCTGCATAGAAATTGAGCGTCTGCAGAGGAGTGCTGTATTGTTAGCAAACCTGTTCATGGCCTTAGTATGTTGGCGCATGTACTGTTGTTCCTTGGCACGCTGGAGATGATCCCTGTCTAACTTGTCCGACAGGACTCCCAAGTATGTAGAAATGTCTGTGATCCCTTGTGCCATTTGCTCCAGGCTAGATGCCATTTGGCTTATGCCCTTGTCCATGTTGGACATTTTGATGTTCATACAGTGGACCTGCCTATGCATGGCTTGCAGTGATTTGGCCTGTTGGCGCTGTACTTTTACCATTGTGCCCTCCAGGCCACAGAAGACGCTCTCCCCTTCCTGGCCCTCCCCACCCTCACGTGCCCTCCTGCCAATGACACTGGTGCGTGCAGCGCCTGCTGCAATTGGTGGTCTTGGCCTGTCAGCCACTGTTGCACTATTTTGGGTGACATCTTCCTCATCCTCTGATTCAGAGGTCTGCAGGATCCTATGCGGGGGCTACGCATGCCTACTTTCCCCTCCCGGCAAGGACCCTCTGGACATTGGTATGGGTGTGTTTGTGAGCTCAGGAGATCCAAACAACAGAGGGGACAGTGGGACAGGTGTTGTGGCTCGGACAGGAGTTGATGGCTCCTGGGTGGGATTGTTTCCTCCTTCAACTGCACTCTCACAACTTTTCCTCTTTGCTTTCTCCCCTCTCTTAGTTGGTGCTGCACTCTCCTCCCTCGGTGGAACAGAACTGCGTGACGACTCTCCTGTAGAAACAAATTGACATAGGGTCAATGTTGTTGTTCATCTGTGTGTGGCTCTTAATAAAATAGTCTGCACACCTTGCATCTGTGTATACATGACTACGTCTACCATGATGCATTGCTGTCAGTGAGTATGAGCTCTTCTGCAGTGTGATGAGTGTACACAGTGGGGTAGGGGTTTGGGTTGATGGGGGTGGATGTGGGAACATGCCTCTTACCTTGTTTTTTGGTTGCTTTCGCTGTGCTATCCAGGTCTCCTATCCCATGGATGCATTCTGCCTCCATGGTGCTTTCCACTAGCTCCTCTATCGGTGTCACTTTGGGTGCTTTGCTCCTGCCACCTCCAGTCAGACCAGCATCCTTTTTCTGGCCAGCAATCTTTTTCTTCGTCACAATTCGCAGGTCGTACCACCTCTTTTTGATGTCCTCAATCTCCCGGTGGGTGACACCTATGGCATTGACTTTGGCCTGAATTGCAATCCAAGTGTTCCTTTTCACAGTCTCTGCAACATGCAGAGACTGCCTCCCGAAATTTTTTGGGTAGTGGGCTACTATCTCTTCCACAGCCACCTGTAGTTCCTCTTGGCTGAACTTTGTCTTCCTTTTTCGCTCACCACCTTCCTTTTGGCCTTCCTGTACCTCCATTCTGTCACTCTGCTTGCCTCTGGATGCTGTGCTCCTCTCACCTCTGAAGAATTGTTTGTTCTGTTGGTTTCCACCTGCATGGGTGTGGCCACTCCCAGGTGCTGGGGTGGGGTGCTTCACTCTCATTGGTTGGATTCACAGGGCCTTGGTTGTGGGGTGTGTAGGCTGTCCCTGATTGGTTGGCAGGCTCACATGGCGTGTTTCTAAACCCCCGAATCGGTAAAATACCGAATCGGAAATTTCCGCCTCGGATTTCTCCGATTCGGTGACTCCCATTCATTCCTATGGGCCATGTGGCCCATAGGGGTGCATGCGTATCACCGACTCGGTATTTACCGATTCGGATGTTTCCGATTCGGTGATTACCGATTTGGGTTTCTGACTGATACCGAGTCGGTATCTTTTACCGATTTTTTACCTACATACCATTTACCGATTCAGGAATACCGATTCGGTATGAGTCGGTATTTATGAATCGGTAAATGGAATTTACCTACATCTGACCCTAAGTGCAGTAAGTACAGAGAAATTACAACTTTCTAAAAGTGGCATTTCCAAAACAGTACTGTGTAAAATCCAACTTTATCAGTATGGAGGATTTATTATTACCATTTCAAGCATATGAAACATGAAAAACTACTCCTCTCTGATCAGGAATTACGGCTTAACAGTGTATTAAGGAATCCCCAGTGCAGCCCTATGAGAGAGGAGGTAGGCCTTACAGTAGTAAAACATGAAATAGGCTGTTTGTCACTGCCAGACCATGCAAAGCATACAGGTACATGTCTTACTTTTTACTTTTTTACTAACATGGCACCCTGCCCTTAGGGTTACTTAAGGTCTACCTTAGGGTGACTTATATGTAATAAAAGGGGAGTTTAAGGCTTGGCACTGTCAATAAACTGGGGCATTACTGCTAAGGAATTTGAAAACCACACATGTGAGTTTAAATGTAATCCACAACTAGCCTGATGCTATCACACTTACATTTTTTGAATACTAGCTTAGCTCATGTTTTAAGCAAATTGTAAACAACCAATCTGCTCTATAGGTAATCCACCTAAAATAGCATTGTCAAATTCAAGATTTGATTTGATTAAATAATCCACTATTAGCCTGTACTGTTTTGTGCCCAAGAAGGGTAATGGTGTCTTGAGTTACCTTAGCAGAAAAGAGCTAAAAAGTACAGGGATTTAGACCATTTGTCCTTAAGGACAAAGAAATTATCCATCCTATGGTGCTTTTTTTGTATTTTTCTGGGGACATATTATGAGGGATTTTTCCCCGTGAGAGGAACAACCTGAAGTGGAAGGTAATTGCTTTGGTGTATCCTTGTGAGCCTTGGCCAAACATAGCCTGACATCCCTCACCATGATTGTCTTTGGGTGCAGCAACAAACAGGAGTCACAAACTGAGCAGTCATGTTCAAAGACAAGACATCCATCCGCGATGTTATGTGTACCCAACTAAGACATCTTCTTGTAGTATCTCAGATCGGGTTTGACCCCTGAAATCTTTGTGGCGACATCTGACCCAGTCTTTGTTGAAAGCTAAGGAATTTGTTTGAAACGCTAAGAAGAGCTCAGAACTCACATCAATGAGGAGTAGAAAACCAAGAGCTTATGGTAGCATGCCGTTTGATGCCTTATATGCTCTGGTACCATGATATCTGGGTTGGAAGGAGTCACATCTGAGGCCTTATGCTTCTAGCAGTGCTAGAGACCTATTGCCGAGGAAAACGTTTGCCACATGGAGGATATACACTTTTGGTTTAGAGACAGTGGATAAAAATATCAATCAGATTGAAGGATGTGGATATATACCAAGAATCAAGGAAGGAAATATATTCCCAGAAACAGGGAATGATGGGCAAGGATATGTAGACCCAGTCTTTGTTGAAAGCTAAGGAATTTGTTTGAAACGCTAAGAAGAGCTCAGAACTCACATCAATGAGGAGTAGAAAACCAAGAGCTTATGGTAGCATGCCGTTTGATGCCTTATATGCTCCAGTACCATGATATCTGGGTTGGAAGGAGTCACATCTGGAGCCTTATGCATCAAGCAGTGCTAGAGACCTGTTGCAGAGGAAAACGTTTGCCACATGGAGGATATACATTTGGTGAAGAGACAGTGGATAAAAATATCAATCAGATTGAAGGATGTGGATATATGCCAAGAATCAAGGAAGGAAATATATTCCCAGAAACAGGGAATGATGGGCAAGGATATGTAGAAAAACTGAGTGAGAACAATATAACATGAAATCCCCCCCAGTTACCAGAGGAAGACATATTGTTTCTGTTTGACTTTTGGAAAGTCATCCTGTGCCCTGGGCACCCCCAACATTTTGCTGACTGGTAATGGTGGTAACTGACTCTGACTAACCCTGGGTTGTGCCTACCCAGACCCAGGGCCAGTGCTATGCTGAAAGAGACACACTTAGAATACAGTGAAAACACCTTCATACACAAGACACATTTAGAATACAGTGAAAAAACCTACATACACTAGGGTACACTATGGGTTGGGTTACCCCTGTGATTGGCATGACCTACCATATATGGCCATAGCACATAATATGGCAGGGGGATTGAAACTAACTCTCAGTCTCTAGTATATATTAGGACATGGCAGTTTAGAGGCTAGCAGCCCTTTCTGCTCTTGCATGTGTGCACTGCTGAACCTGAGGTCAGTTTAAAAGTAGCCATGGCTTGCAGGACTGCTTTTAGAAAGTAAATTGTGCCCAAACCCCACTTTGGAGTTTGCGGCACTTAAAATGGATACACTACAATGGTTGGGCATATTATGTATGTGTCTCATGGGTGGGGGTCAGGTCTTTATTAGGAGGACCCTTATAAAATGAGTTTATATGCCCTGCGTTAAGTGAAATTGCACATTTCACTGTCCACATTGTGATAAAGTGGTGCCCAAAATCGACTTTGATGCTAGGAGCACTGTGGAGGGAGGGTCTGCAATATTTTAACATATTCAGAACCACTAAAGTCTCCCCATAGGTGTTCCAGGGATGGGGGTTCTATAGATATATGCAGAATACTTTAAAAATATGTTTTTAATGAACCCTGGTGCTGGAAAAATGGCCCAAGTCATTTTCCCATTGCAAATCCCATGCAGCATAGGTTAACATGGCAAGAAGTTGTTAATCAATCAATAATAATTGTATTTGATTCAGACCTCAACTGAGGTCAACAAATACAATTACATAAAAAAGAAGATGTTAAATAATATTTTTAAAAGCGATTTTAGAAAACTCTTTATAAGAAAAAACAGGTTAAAATAGTTTGTGGTCTGCACGAACAACATACAATAGTTAAAACTATTAGATTTGTGTACTTTAAAAAAAATAGCTTTAAGAAACTCTTTGAAAACGTAAACAAGTTATAGCAAATAATTCATTGGGGGGAGACTTACACGCCGTGATTAGATCTTGAGCTAAAATAGCGTTGTGTCTTAAACGGATTGGCTTTATGAATCAACGCCTAGCCTCTACCAATATTGGATTAGGACAAATTAGTAATACGTAATAGAGAGCTTGTGATATGCTGTTGCACAAGTCACATTTGCCTAAAGAATTATTAGAGGCATCCCATCTGGCGGAATATGCTTTTAAAGGGAGAATACCTAATCGCAGATGAAGGTAACAGCGCCTTACACTCTGCTCTAACTGGAACTGTAGATAGAGTTCAGGGGTTTTATATACTATGTTTTCCAGAGAAAAATTGTAATGCTTTAATTGGATACAATATTCTATATCCGTTTCATAGCTTATTCTCTGCGACACTTGTTTCAAAATGAGCTTCAGATGCCAAAAGAGGCTCCTCGAGGGAGTGCTGCGGGGCGGTGGGGCAGGGGAGGGGCAGGGTGGTGGGTAATAAACTCCTGCATGCGACCGAATGGAGGTAAGTAAAGAAATAAATAAATAAAACAAATTACATTTCGCTCGCTGCATCGCCAATTGGCGTTGCAGCATGTGCAATGTAATTCATTTTATTTATTTATGTCTTTACTTACCTCCGTTCAGCCGTATGCCAAAGTTTAATATGCCCCACCCTGCCCCTCCCATGCTGCGCCTCACCGCCCCGCAGCACTCCTTCGAGGAGCCGCTACTATCAGATGCGCTGGAGACCAGGTAGTTTTGGTGGAGAGTTCATAACTAGAGAAAAGCGCCTCTGTAGATCACTTATGTAAATGGAAAATAATATGGGTACTAGTAGGCATCCTTGTTTCAAGTCATTCATCGTGGGGTTAACTATCTTTGATGGTAGGGCAGTGTTCTGCTACACAGGAATGTCAGAGCAGGGGGAGGAGTTGTAAACAATGGACTTCAAGTGAAGGGGAAGACACCAGTGTCATTTACAACTCTACTCATTTGAACCCAGCCAGATGCTAGGCTTAAGGAAGGAATGAGCAGATGCAAGGGGGACGATGGAGATTAGCCATCCGAGGAGTGTGTTTAGCCAGCTTTTTTCTCCCTGCTGTATAATCAGCCATTATGAATTCGAAAAAATTGGTGTGTCAGGACTCCGCTGACGACAGGGAAAAGGAATTGTCTCATGACTCTGTTAACAGCCTAATATTGCCTTACATGCAGGCAGGACTGTAGCCCTTTAAGGAAACTCCCTCGGAGGGTCCCCCGTAGGCGTAGCCTGTGACGTTTCCCTCCACCATCCAATCAGGCGAGAGAGTGGACAGAACATGAGAAGCGAGCCCCCGCACATATGCAGAAGGAGAATTCCAGGAGAGAGGAGTGTCGGAACCGTGGAGGCCAGAGAACACAGACGAACCGAGAGACTTGGAGAGAAGAAGCGCTGCGTCAGAGGAAGACGCCAAGCCAGGAGGCCCACAAGATCGGGCTCCCCCCCCGCCACCCTCCAGGAGGAGGCTAGCTTGACAAGGTACGGGCGAATTTGCAGGGGATTTCTGAGCACGAGTAGGGGCGGGGAACGAGAGGGAATTCACAACAGGGCTCACATGGAGATGACGTCCTTGCGGTGACTCGTCCCTCACTCCCCGCTACCCCTTATCGGGAAGAGTGCTAATTCCCCACTAATCGTACCATTTTTTTCCTTTTGTTTTGTTTTGTTTGGTCTACTTCCAGTACCTGAGCTACGGACGTCCTAAGAAGCCAGGACTCCCCTTACTTCTCCTTATTCCCTGGATATAAGCCGGCGAACCGAAGACGAGGCACATACCAGAGGAGGACACTAGCGTACTGGACTCTGCTTTAAGAGATAATAAAGACATGTTTATGCACCATCCTTGGTCTCATTGTCATTTGATACCCCCCAAACGAGACCCTGTTACATTTTTGGTGGAGAATGCGGGCATAGCCCCATCGATACAAGATGGAAAACATGATACGTCAGCTAAAAGAGGGGCCAGGCCAAACTGGAGTGGGCTATTGAGAGAAGCTCCAGCCAGGCTGAGATGGACAGAGCCACCTTCACAGCAGTCATACAGCAACAGGCCGACGAGATGGTCAAGTTAGTAGAGGGTCAGAGCCAACTTCTCATGGGCATTGGTCAAGGAAGAACCCCTGTACCCCCTGATACCATCATCCAGTTACAGAAGTACGTACCAGGGGAGGACATGACGTCATTTTTCCTAAACTTCGAAAGGGCTGCCCGGGCCAGTGGATGGCCGGCGGATAGGTGGCCGTTCTACCTGGCCCCTCTGCTTACAGCCGAACCCCAAGCAGCATATCAGATCATCAACAAGGATGGCACGTCAGCTTATGGCATAGTAAAACAGTATATACTGGACCGCCTAGAGGTTGACGATGAGACTCACCGTCTTAAATTTAGGTAAGAATGGGGCCTTGCAGGTGACACCCCCAAAACGCTGTTTTATAAGATAAAGGACGCTGCTGATCGTTGGCTAAAACCCCAGCAGTCTAACATGGAAGAAGTGATGAGCAGAATCTATTTGGAACAATACCTCATGGCCCTGCCCTATGGTACCCAAAGGTGGTTTAAACAACATGCGGGTCTGACCTTGGAACACGTCGTTGAAATGGCTACCTGCTATTCCCGGGCCCAAAACCGCACTTCCGTCAAAGAGCCAGAGAAACCCCAGAGGGGGGTCCCACCGCCAAAATATGACCAGAAAATGATAAAAACTCTAGTAGTACCACCCAGACCAGGACTGGAAGGCCAGACAGCCCGATGATGTCTGTCCCTTAGTGTTTTGAATGTGGCGGGTGGGGCCACATAGCCCGTTTCTGCAGAAAAAGAAGGGACAAACCGGAAGACGAACCCATGGACGTCAGTTATGCCCCCGATCCGTACTCCTTGCCCAAGAGACGGGACACATCTACTATGTGAGTCTGTTGGTAAACCGGAAAGAAGTAATAGCCCTCTAGACTCAGGGTGCAAACACTTGTTAGCCAGGGAAGATGTAGTCCCCACCTCGGCTTTTATACCAGAGCGCACTGTCAATATCCGCTGTGTGCATGGGGATATCCGAGAGTACCCCGCGGCTCAGTTGACCATTCGCACCAAGACAGGCAGTAGCATTCCATTCCTCGTAGGAGTCCTTCCTACCCTTCCTGAGACCCTGATTCTGGGTGTTGATAGTCCTTGCTTTTCCCTTCTCATGCCTAATGAATTAAAGGTAGGATCGGCAGACATCAGTCCACATAATACTCTTCTGTCCTCCCAACCCTGGGTTTGGATAACAACTTCAGGGCAGCCCAGCCCAGCTAAATGATGCTTCTCTCCAGAATGCCTGGCAAGGGGCGTGGGAAACAAAAGACAACCCCAGACATACTTATCCTTGTTTCCTTGAACAAAATGGGCTCCTCTATCATCTTGCCAAAGAAGGAGCGGAACCCCAGTTACTAGTCCCCATCAGTTTCAGGAACAAAATCCTTTTTTTTTGCACACTCCCATCTCCTAGCTGGCCATGTGGGGGGTGTAAAAATCTAGTCAGGTGATCCTCAGTTCTTTCTATTGGCCCGGCATATATATCCAGATGAAGAAATATTGTCAGGAGTGTGCCATATGCCAGAGAAGAAACCCCTACGTTCCCCTAAAGGTATCCCTACAGCTCCTACCCATCATAGGTCATCCTTTTAAAAGAGTCGGCATGGACCTAATGGGACCTCTCCCCAAGTCCAGCAAAGGCCACCAGTATGTTCTCGTATTAATTGATTGTGCCACACGTTACCCTGAAGGACTTACACTATGAACAGTCACCACCACCACGATAGCACAGAGGGTGATAGAAGTGTTTTCCAGGATGGGGTTCCCATGAGAATTTGTGACAGCCCAGGGTACACGCTTCGTTTCCCAACTCATGAAGGAGGTCTGCAAGCAATTAGGAATCAAGCACATCCACATTTCCGTGTACCCTTTCCAAACCAATGGCTTGGTGGAACGGTACAATGGAAATCTAAAACTCACCCTGAAGAAGTTGTTGAGCTGGGACGGGAATAATTGTGACCAGTTACTTCACCTGGTCCTGATTGTGATACGCAGAGCTGTTCAGAGTAGTATGGGGGTCTCTCCCTTTGAACTAATGTTCAGGAGAAAACCACGTACACTCCTTGAAATTACGAAGGAAAGTTGGGAGGAACAGGGAAGAAACGAGGCACAAGCCCTACTGGTCTATGCCAATCAGGTGGAGAAGCGGCTTCACAAGCTGAGGTCCCTAGCCCAGGAGAACTTAGAGAGTGTTCAGATACATCAAAAACATCAGTACGACAAGGGCAAGAAGTGGAGAGAGCTAAAACTCGGAGACTGGGTCATTCTTCTCCTTACCTCCTCTACCCATACATTCAGAAAAGAGTGGCAAGGATCGTATGAGATAGTCCGCCGTGTAGGAAATACCACCTATGTGTTGCATTTCTCCTCTAGGAAGACGCAGATGTACCATGTGAACCCCTTAAAAAAATGGTTAGACCTCATCCCTAATAGACAAATATACTGTGTCTCTTGCCTCTCCAATCAAGACCACGGTAGGGGACACCCTTCTAAGCCCGGACCTAGAGCACCAGAAAAAAAATGACATAAGGAACCTCCTGCTCTCCTTTTCTGATATATTCTCCGATCAGCCAGGCAGGACCTCTTTAGCTACCCACACAACACCCACCACAGAGGGGGCGGTAATCACGCAAAGACCATATCGGATCCCCGAAGCACGGAGGGAGGCCCTAAAGAAAATGGTAGCTAATATATTGGCCCTGGGGGTGGTGGTGCCCTCAAAGAGCAACTGGTGCTCACCAATCGTCCTGGTCCCGAAGCCGGATGGGAGCAACTGATTCTGCATTGACTTCACGGCGTTGAATCGAATATCCAAGCTGGACGGGTATCCCCTTCTGTGGGTGGTTGAACTGATTGAGCGCCTTGACAAGGCTCATTATATCGGGAAACAACCTTTGCAACACACAACACAAGTTTTACAACGCACTACCATTACAACGCAGTCAATACAACGGACCATCCCTTACAACGCATGCCGTTACAACGCAACCATTACCACGCATGACACTACAACGCATACAATTACAACTCATGTCATTACAATGCAGTCATTACAACGCATACCATTACAACGCATAGTACCCTTACACTATCCAACACTTACCCTACTGTTGCACCCCCTGGAGTTAGAATAGTAATTTTTCCCCCTACACTATCCAACACTTACCCTACTGTTGCACTCCCTGGAGTTAGAATAGTCATTTTTACCCCTACACTATCCAACACTTACCCTACTGTTGCACCCCCCTGGAGTTAGAATAGTAGTTTTTACCCCTACACTATCCAATACTTACCATACATGCAATGTAATGGTATGTGCTGTAATGGTATGCGTTGTAAAGGTAGTATGTGTTGTAATGGAATGCGTTATAAAGGTAGTTTTTAAAAATTCGTTGTAATGGCATGCGTTGTAATGGAATGCATTGTAAAGGATGTTGCGTTGTAAAAAATGCGTTGTAAAGGTATGCGTTGTAAAATTATGCGTTGTAACATCATACATCCGTCCACCATCGACCTCACCAAGGGCTATTGGCAGAACCCCCTCCATCCCGAGGATGAGGTGGAAACCACCTTCTCCACCCCGGAGGGGTTGTTTCAGTTCACGGTCCTGCCATTCGGCTTACATGGTGCCCCGGCTAGCTTCCAACGGCTGATGGACACCCTTTTAAGGGACCATCACGAATATTCGTCAGCATATCTGGACGATATTGTCGTCTTTAGCAAAACCTGGGAGGATCATCTGGGCCATCTTTCGGCCATCCTCTCTGAGTTACGAGTTGCAAATCTACACATCAATGCAAAAAAGTCTAGATTCGCCTAACAGAAGGTGAAATATTTGGGGTACCTGCTGGGCAAGGGCTTGATTGAACCCCAAAGTGAGAAGGTTAGGGCTATCCAAGACACCCCTTATCCCACCACAAAAAAAGAACTAAGGGCTTTCTTGGGACTGGTTGGTTATTACTGGCGCTTCATTCCCCAGTTCTCAGACACCGCCGACCCCCTTACAGATCTACTGAAGAAAAAGTCCTCTCCAGTCAACTCAGATCCCCTACCAAAGACGAAATTATAGCTTTACAGACTCTGAAAGACACGTTAACCACTTCCCGATTTCCAGAAAACCTTCATCCTGCAGACAGAGCCACCGGTTGGGAATAGGAGCTGTCCTCTCCCAGGTGGATGACAAAGGGTTGGAACGGCCTGTACTATACGTTAGTAGAAAACTCTTCACCAGAGAGAGAGCATACCCCATAATAGAAAAGGAATGCTTAGCTATTAAGTGGAGTATAAAGAAGCTACGTTATTATCTTGAGGGACGCTCTTTTCTGTTATATATGGATCATGCCCCGCTCACCTGGCTACAGAGGAATAAGGGCTCCAACGAACGAGTCCTTCGGTGGTTCCTGGCACTTCAGCTTTATCACTTTCAGGTCCTTCACCGCAAAGGCAAAGAACAGGGCAATGCAGACTACCTGCCAAGTTACCCCAGTTACCCGATCGGGGAATCTCCAGGTGGGGCATGTGTCAGGAGTCCGCTGACAACAGGGAAAAGGAATTGTCTCGTGACTCTGTTAACGGCCTAATATTGCCATACATGCAGGCAGGACTGGAGCCCTTTAAGGAAACTCCCTCGGATGACCCCCCGGAGGCGTGACCTGTGACGTTTCCCTCCACCATCCAATCAGGCGAGAGCGCGGATGGAACAAGAGAAGCGAGCCCCTGCACATATGCGGAAGAAGAATCCCGGGTGAGAGGAGTGTCAGAAGCGTGGAGGCCGGAGAACACATACGAACCAAGAGATTTTGAGAGAAGAAGCGCTGCGTCAGAGGAAGATGACAAGCCAAGAGGCCTACAAGATCGCGCTCCGCCCCGCCACCCTCCAGGAGGAGGGTGGCTTGACAAGGTACGGGCAAAGTTCCAGGGGTTTTCTGGGCATGGGTTGGGGTGGGGAACGAGAGGGAGGTCATGACATGGCTCACATGGTGTTGTTGTCCTTGGGGTGACTCGTCCCTCACTCCCCACTACCCCTTATCAGGAAGAGTGATAATTCCCCACTGATCGTACCATTTTTTACTTTTGTTTTGTTTTGTTTGGTCTTCTTCTGGTACCTGAGCTACGGACGTCCTAAGAAGCTAGGACTACCCTTACTTCTCCTTATTCCCTGGATATAGGCAGGTGAACCGAAGACGAGACACATACCAGAGGAGGACACTAGCGTACCGTACTCTGCTTTAAGAGATGATAAACACCTGTTTATGCACTGTCCTTGGTCTCATTGTTATTTGATACCCCCCAAACGAGACCCCCATTACAATGTCCCATCTGGGACAAAGTAGTGCCACACTCTGCAGGAGGTTGTTTTACCTTGGGGCAGTATCCTACACCCCATTGGACAGGAGTGACCTCCTGCTTGACCCAGAGAACTTGGAATAAGTATCTGAGAGGGACAGAGTCTCTAAGAACTGCTGCTTGAAACCTAAGAAAGCAAGAAGGGCCATACTGACAAGTTTGATGTGCATTTCCTAAGGCCTGCACATCTGGAACTACAGCCCTGTGGACTACCTTGCTGTAAAAGGACTAAAGAGTGTACTCCCTGCAAGCTACAGGTCACCAGAGCTCACCTTGAGCATCACCACTAAGAATACTCAACCTAGACCACGACCAGGGGTTTTGTTAAAGTGGATTGTGGGGACTGAAGTCCTCAATTTTTAAGGACCTTCTTGGAGCTTCCAGACCCTTGGAGTGAGTCTGAGACACTTTGTGACCATTTGGGGAACTTCAGGAAGAAGTTACAGAAGTTTGGAGAACTTTGGAGCAACATTGGAAAAAAGCTACATAAGGGGACCAACTCAACCTGGCCAACCAAGCCGCCTGCCTTCAACCTCAAGTTTGCCTGCCGTCCAGGTTTATCCTGCTGAAAAGGTTAATAGGTCCTCCTTCCAGCGTTTGACTGGGAGTAGGTGAAATCCGAGGCCGTGAACCCTCACTGAGTCCGACCTGGTGAAGAGCATCGAGGGACCTCGCGAGAAAAAGCTCCCTATAAGTTTCTAAGTCCGAATGAAGATAGGTAACCGGGAGCAGCCGCGAAAGCCAAGCCGCCAGCCTTCAACCACGTGTCCCTCTGGATCCATGGTTCGTCCTGATGGAACGCTCCGGAGGTCGTACTTCCATAAGTTTGACTGGGAGCTTGTCGCAAGGCGATCCGGCGAACCCTCACAGAATCCGGACTGGCTGAGCGCTTCGAGAGACCTCGAGAAGAAAAGCTCCAGAAAAGTTTTTAAGTCCGCAGGTGAAAACTGTGAATGAGACCTACCACGAGGGGAAGCCGAGCAGGGCTCCATTGTTGTTGGCCTGACACTTTGACTTTGACCCAGTCGATTGTGACCAGATTTCCCGATAAGGCACTATAGTCTTCTATGTTCTAGATAATGCTAAATCTTTGGAAATGTATATCTCCGGTTCCCTACATGTGTCATTTTGAACATAAAAATATTTTCTGTTTTTATAAATTGTTGTTGAATTTTTATTGTGCATTGTGGTGTTTTTAAATGCTTTACATACCTGTCTTTGAAGTTAAGCCTGCCTGCTCGCAGTCAAGCTACCAAGGGTTGGGCATGGAAATAATTTTCTAAGACCAATTTTGAGCCCTATACTGTGTCAGTGGCCTTATTGCCAGCTGCAGATATATATTTGCCCCTACTAATAATCCACTTTCCAACACTGACTTTTGTGCTTTCTCTCCGACAGATGAACCACAAGAAAACTATCATCAATTCTTGCTGTTTTGGATGATGTTTTCCTCTTTGGCTCAGAATCAAGCTTTAGATGCCATCATAGATTAGGTGGGCTGCATATGTACTTCAGTCTTGGGCTAACTAACCATTCAGTACCCTAATTAATTCCAAAATTGCCAATCACCACAAGGCTTGTAGTACATTCAAATGTCCCTGAAGGAAAAAGGTTATGCCGAATGGGAGACAGAGGACTTCAAGTTGTCAGCATCCCAGAGACCCAAATCAAATATTATTGACACACACTACCTCAGCACGTAAGTACCTTACACAATAGAAACTTTAAGGAACTTTGAAATTTTAGTTATTTGCTCACAATTGGATAAAGTTTGGGCTAAGTGAAAAAATCAGCAAATGGAACCTTCCTGACTCCGATATCAACAATTGAGTCTCTACACCGTCCGAAACTATCTCCTGAGTGTGAATTTGCCTGTTGTTCTAAGTGGTCTAGGAACAGTGATGCAGTATTCAGAATCTATTTACCTGGTCAGATTTCTGGTTGGACTTGAGGGTGTAAGAAATTCACTTAATTAGTATTTGCATAATTACATACAATTTCTGGAAAATAATGCAAAATGCAAAAACCAACATTTGGCACTATATTTGAGAGTTAAATGCATCCCGGTGTCTATGGTGGACTCAAATACACATTTTGCACTAAAAATATTGACGCAATCACAAGCACAGCAAACAGCAATCACTCATGTTCTCACTATTGACCTTGTCCACCTGCCCTCGTGTTAAATTGTTGTACCAAATGGTGCATAATTTTGGGAATTTTGAATAGCAAGCGAAATTCCACTCATGCCTAGTTGGGATACACTAGGATTATGCTATTCTATCATAGCTTATAGCGATAGACTCTTTTACCAGTTGACTCAGAAAATAATGGGCACTTAGAAGGAGGACCTTGCTTTATTTTATTTATATTTTGATTGGGGTTATAAATATGTACATCATCCATTATCCTAAGGCTACTTTTAGATGGCATTTAAAAAAACCACGATAAATGAAAAATAAAAAAAATACAGCGGTGTACATTTGCTGTGCTGCTTAGTGTATAATTGCATCATTGGAGAACACAATATTATTCCTGTGTTTAACTTGAGCATTAGTAGATAAAATATTGCCATGATTTACTGCATTACGAATGCAAGGGCATTTCAGCGTGGTGTATTGGTTTTACAGTGGCAGCGCATGTACAGTAAGATATGGGGCTTGTTTTATTATGACTAGCAGATGAACATAAAAAAAATATATATGCAAACATCCTATCATTGTAAACCTAGGCATGCAGTTAAGTCTATAAATACATTTAAGTAGTGGATAAATAAGTATCACAAAGTCATTCTGGATAAATAATTAGAATTCACAGGAGAGTGACAAAAAACAATATATGTCTTTTAATGTGGACGAGACAATGTTCCCAATAGGCTTTACTTAGAAATAACATTTTATACGCTGTGCACGAAAGTCACCATTCAATCGTGTCTCTACAAAACCATGCAGGCTAAAAAATATATCTCAATATCGTTCACGTTTTATCTCTCAAAAATTGCATGACACCAATATTCTTTAAACAAAGGAAGTCAGCACTGACTTTTACGTACAATTAAAGTTTATGTTATACAATTCTGTCAAAAAATATATTTATGTTTAAGAAATGGTCTGCAGAAAAGATGTGAATAAGTTAATGTAAGGAACAATGGGCCACATGCATCAAGCCTTTTTGCATTCGCAAACGGTGCGAATCGCAAAATTCGGCCGTTTGCGAATGCAAAAACCATTTTTGGGATGCATCATTTTTTTTTCTTTTTTCGCAATTTAAGAAATCGCAATTTTTTGCGATTTCTTAAATTGCAATAGCATTTAAGAATTCGCAAATTTTGCGATTTCTTAAATGCTATGCATGATTATTTTTAATTTGCGAATTCGCAATTTGGAAGGGGAAAATTACCATGAAGTAAACCTTCGTGGTAATTTGTGAAAAGTTTCAAAAATGCACAAAAGTGCATTTTTGAAACTTAGATTTTACATACACACATGCCCTTGGGACATGTGTGTGAGTAAAATGTACTTACGTTACATTTCAGGGGTGCAGGTGGGGTCCTTTGGACCCCCCCCTGCACCCTTGAAATTGCATTCTCATTTTGCGATTCCTTAATTGCGAATTCGCAAAATGAGAATGCCTTCCCATTGATTCCTATGGGCCTGTAGGCCCATAGGAATCATTGTAATGCGATTCCTTAATTGCGATTTGCAATTAAGGAATCGCAAATACAGAAAATTAAGAAATCGCAAAAACTTTTGCAATTTCTTGATGCATAGGAATTTGCAATTCCTAAATTGTGATTCCTTAATTTTCGCAATTTAGGAATCGCAAATTCCTACAATGATGCATGTGGGCCAATGTTCATTTACTGTAGGTAAACTAGGTGATGTCTGTTATGGGTGTTGGGCCAGATGTACATAGAGCGGAATAGCGATTTCCAAATAGCGATTTTATCTGAATTGCTTTTTGGAAATCGCTATCCTTATGAATGAAACTTTTTGTATCATATTTGCAATTGCTACTGGGTCGCAAATTGACCTACTTTATGAATATTAATGAGGTAGGTCTAGTTTGCGACCCATTAGAAATGCCTGTCATCACAGGATTCGTGGCCTGCTGAGGTCATTAGACCACCATGTCTGTGATTGTCTTTGACTAAAGATTTTTTTTAATGTTGAAATGCAACTCGTTTTCCTTAAAGGAAAACGGGATGCGTTTCAACAATCAAGAATGAAAAGTTTTGTTTTTATTTTTTAACAGCAGCCAGTGGTTCATGGACCCAGTGCTTGACCTTAAAAAATGTTTTTCCAACATTCACAAAGGGAAAAGCGTCCCTCCTGGTCCCTTCCAATTTGCGAATGCATTACTACCAACTTTGAGCTGGTGGTAAAATGTCAAAGCTTTGCGACAGACACACAATTGATGGACGGAATGCAGAACAAATCAAAACATTCACCCCCAGTCAACAGATCTGGGTTAAATCCATCATTCTTTTGCTCACCGTGCCACCCCAGTTTAGACCTGGCCATAGGCAAATCAGTCTTGACCCAGTGCCTCATGGGAACAGTCCAGCCCAAACTGCCAAGCCAGGTCCTCCCTGGACCGGAAACAAGCATCCTAAGACCGGTTTCGGGGTTTCACCCCTCTTCAGCCAGGATAGCTTGATTCCAGTGGCAGAGTGAGCCCAGGACCCACGTCTGGGCATACCTGGCACACGTAGGGTGAGAAAGCAAAAGACACACAGCATTTCAGTTGCAAAACCTTGGTACATAACACTGGGGCCTTAACATGCCCCTTAAAAATAGCGATTTCTACACCCAAACTGTGATTCTGGAGAGTCACAGTTTGAGTTTTTGTGCATTTGGAAAAGCATTTTTGCCATCGTCAACAGCCCGACTTTGCATATTGGACCGTTTGCGATGGCAAAATTGCTTCGTACATATGGCCCATGGCCCATTGCAGTTCAACATCATTGTACACAAGGTGCGTTATTTGCCATGCCACGTTCTGCTTCTCTGGCATTTTCCACGCCCTCTTGGTACCCCTCTCTACTGCCCAGAATCTTCTCTTGCCCCCCTTCCCAAAATCTCACAAGATTTCAGGACCGGCAGCCTTCTTGGGTGCAGTCCTATAAAGACCATGTTCTTTCCGTCCCTCACTGCTTGGCTTACAGCCTTGGTAGAAAGAGGATGTCCCCCAATTGGTCCCAAAGCAATTCTTCTGAATGTTCCTTTTCCTGTACTGCTGTCATCTTGCAACCTTGTTGCCCCTCCCCCCGCCCTCCCCCATCCCCCTCTTTATCCACGGCTACTTTGAAGTGCCACCTGCAGGGAAACAACAAAATAAATACAATGTTAAACAACATTTCTGTTTATCCCGGTAAAACACATAACTTTTTGACTAATGTTTGTGGGGATGGTGCACTAACCAGTAAATTTGAAATACATTTCATATCTTTTAAGAAAAAAGTCATCAAGGAAAGGCAAAAAAAGGACAATAGAATTTACGTGCATTAACAATGGAAAAGTAAACGTGTGGCTGCGCTAGTGTTCATTAGGACATACTCCGTGTAATATAATTTGATCAATATGAAGGTGAGAGATGCCCATACCTAAAGACCGATCTCGCCAAACATTGATTCTACTGAAACCTAATCCCCTCCAGGAGACGAGTTGTCCCCCCCCCCTTGCTTGAAAAGCTGGGTCCATAATAACCCTCAAATCACACCACTGACATGTGCTTTGGTGACTTAAAAGGTTGCAGATTATTTAAAATAACATGTTTATACCTTTGCAGAATCATGGTTATCCAAATGCTCTCTTAGTATCCATGCTAACATGATTCATTTTCTTTGCAATAATTTTTTGCTGCTGTGTGGACCCAGACTCCTCAATTTCAGGGGGAGGGAGGAGTCACCTGTCTGGGCCTCCGATTAATGGGTCTAGGCTTTAACTTACTACCGACTTGTGGAGGGTGTCAGTCAGCACCAGCCCAGGGCTGCAAGTGCCGTCTCGCCCGCCCTGGGCCCTTTCGTGGGCCCTCCCTGCTCCCCGGGGTCCCTGCCGTGTGGCATCTGAAGGACCTTGCTTGAGCATCTACTCTATTCATCCTGAGGCGTCCATTTTGCTCCCTCTGTACCCCTGACATGAGGCATCCCAAGGGTCCTGCGGGAGCATCACATCTAATCTTTCTATGGTGGCACACCGTCCATGGCTCTCTCGGTGCCCCTGCTGTGAGGCATCCCAAGGACACTGTGTGAGCCTTCCATCTACCTTTAATTAATTCTCTCTTTTTTCTACCTTTATTGTGTTCCTTCAGCCTCACCTCCACCCTCACAGCTGCGACACCCGCTACTTCTCGTGTGGGTGGGTGGGCTTTATTCTCTCTACTGCACGTGGGTTTGTGCTTACTTGGGCATGTTGCACCCTATTTATCCCCCCTCGCTTTTTCCAGCTCGCCCCCCGGATTGGGGGGTCCCAGCTTGCCCTGGGGTTACCAATCCTGGTCACCCCCCCTCTAGCGGGCTATGCAGATGAGCAAGGAGGGGCTTCCCGCCTCCAGACTGCGTTTGCCCTGGGCCCCTACTGGGTCCAGCTTCACCTTCCCGGGTTACATTGCAAGCTCTAATGACCTAAAGAGTTTGGACTCAAACCTACAGTTTAATTGCATTGTTTATTTATTCAAGCCTGACGATCTATATCTGTTTTCTTAAGAAAAAGCCTCCTAATGTGTCATAGAAATGTATGGCATTATCCGAATGAAGCAATCTAAGTAGGGTTCACGCATTTCATGACTAAGCAGTAAGTTCACCAGCTCAGATGTATAAGGTGGTTCAAAGTGCGGGCCACATAGTAAGAGCCATTCCCTCACCACCTTGTCATCTTTTTACCTCACAGTTATGGCACGAAACCTTGAGACACCTTCCTGTCTTGCCACCACAGAACACCAGGAGAAGATGAGTAACATGCAGAACTAGAACCGAGTACAGACAACATGGGGCATAGTGGGCCAGTGCTAAAGGAGAAAGAGGAGAGCTTGGTACAATTCTAATGAGAACTTGAAAGTTTCCTGCAAACCCAAACCAGTATGCATCGGAAATCGGTCGACAGGTCACTGAGGGTGAAAAATGGGTGGGGATGTTGAGGTTGTGGCCTTTTTGCCAGTTGACCCCTCTTTGCTAGTGGGTCATTAAGTGGAGGAGGTAATACTCAAGTTGGAAGATTGAAAAATACACAGAGACACAACAATCTCCAGTTTCTGGGCAGCTAGAAAGTGTGGCACACACCAAAAGGTTTATCTATGATCTTTTGAGCAATACTTTCCCTGACTGTGGCCAGTGAAATATTAGGGCTGAGAGTCAATGGGCTTTGTAGTGTCTATCTAATCCTTTCCAAGATACCAGTTACTCTTGTGCCCTTCTTATAAATGTTCTGAATCTATTACGTCAAGAAAAAATCTCCCACTACTAAGTACAGTGTTGATGAAGGGCATTTTTTGTTAAAACTAATCTTGCCAAGCCCCCACTGAATAGAGCATATGACATGCACAAACCTACCCACAAATCTACCGTCCTTGGGGCTGAGGCCACGTTGCAAGAAAGAATTAAAATGTGTGTCAACGCTTGACACATAACCAGTTGTGATGCTGTGGCTCAAGAGAAATTGGCAGATATTTACACCTCTGCCGTTCAAGACGTCACAAATATATAATGTAACATAAAGTAAGAAATGATCCCTTTCTTTGCTCAGAGGTGGCATGAGGTGGAGTTTAGGGGATATTTATATTGTGATGTCTATTGTAGTTTTTTCTACTCTACTCCAGCTGCTATGTGGCTTCTCTGCTGTAAGCAATTGATTTACCATATGTTTATGTAGCCTTGGAAACATCACCCCTGTTGCGTGCCTCAGACTGTTTCACATACAGGATGCGATGCCTATGACTGTAGAGGTAGCCAATATGTTGGGGTGGTTCTCTGTAGTGTATAAGACATGTAAGAGGATGGTATGGTACCTTATGCTAGCAATTCCAGGCACTGACACAATTGCCAAATATACTGGGCAACACACAGGCTCCTCCTAGTTAGGGGGCAGGTGTCTAATCGGAGGACAGTGTGTTGTGTTACAAACACTGAATTATCTGAGGGTCTACGTCACCTGACATTTAATTTGCTACTAATCAAGTTACTCAGCTAGGATCATTCATTTGCTAACTAAGTCAAACTGCTCAAAACAAGCTATATCGACACTGTATCATTGGTCAGGCACTTTAGCATTGATACAATATTACTTATGCCAAATATTTATTAACGTTTTAATGTTCTATCAATATATTTAATGACTCATTTTTCAAGCACCTAGGCGCAGCTGTTTCCAAATGTATCTGATCTCACACATAGGGAGGGAACAAGTACATTTTTCTCTCCTTCCTCTTATTAGAGAGATTGGGTCCTTCTCAGTTTTTCTTTACATTTCTTGATGTCCATGGGCAAAATATTAACGTCCCTACAACAAAGGTCTTGTGATAGAATCTCCGGCTGCATGGTGACTATAGCATCTTGGACCATTTATTGCTTTACACTGTGCTATTTTTGAGCCAGAGGATTATAGGACCTGAAAATTAACATCCAAATCAGGACTCAGTCAGCTGCTTATTGGTACCAAAGCTAAACCGTCTCACAGATCCCACTTGAATTTAACCTCCTCAACAATATTTCCTTAAACAAAAAGTAATTGCTTCCTCAGAATTCTATCTCACAATTCCAAGTTCCTCCACATTTGGAATTATTGGGTATGCCAGGGCGGACTTTGAGAGTTGAAGTATTTTCGTTAATTCTGTGTTACACTTTGATACGGAATTACTGATAATTACGAGATCACTCCTGCTTGCGTACTTTAGGGGGAAAAAATCCTACAGCAAGAGCACATTTAGCTAGCGTATGCTCGCTGATGGTGTTCTGCTGTAATTAGTGATATTTCTAAGTGCAACAATGCATTCTTGCATCCATTTTAGGTGCAGGGGAGTATTAAGTGGAGAAAGGGAAAAAATCCTAAACCAAGAGCACATCAACGAGTGCAAGTGGCCGCTCATCCTCGCTATTCATGGGATTCTGCTGCATTTAGCACTATTTCTTAGTGCAGAATACATCCTCGTATTTTGGATGCAAGGGGGCATTGTTACACAAAGAAATAGCAATAAACGCAGAATTACTCTTCTCGCCTAATTCTGCATAATCTCATGGAATTCTGCTTGATTATGCTACACAGAATTATGTGTATTATCCGGTCTACAAACTCCATACTAGATACTTCCAGGCCAGTAGTCACTAGACCTGTCTTTACTGCTGCTGGGGAACGACTGTGGGCACCATCACAGTCCAGCCTCCACCTGACCCCTACAGTAGTACCCATCAAGAAAATGGGGTAACCCATAAAGTCGGCAGACCTGGGTGATGAATATTATTCAAAGACAATGGTCTCAGACTATTATTTTTACTAGAACAGAATAAATCAATTAGCTATTCGAACTTTTTCCTATTCATTGGGCATATACAGCAAATTTGACCGGTCCACTCAATGTACATATTATCCACAAAAACAAAACAAAAACAGCAAAAGCAATAGTTCAAAAGTTATGGGGCAATTTTAATTCAGATTCATTGCACTTATGGCTATCTCATTATAAAGGCGTTTATAGTTGCCCAAAGAAAATGTGCAAAAAGATATAAATGTAGAGTGCTTGATAGAAAAGATTGAAGAAGGAAACATAGAGTATTACAATATTTACAAATTTATATATACAAGCAGTAAATTTGTACAATAATTAATTCCTCAGAGTCCTGGTGTGTATTGCAAGATCTAAACGCAGTTTATCTTAAATGGAGACATTGCTTCCAAACTTGTATTGCACTAAAGAATGTGTAACATCATCCAGGACAAAATAAAGCGTTGACGTTTCGACTCGTCTTGGGGCCTTTTGGGTAATTTAGACCGTGGCCATGCGAGTCTTCATCAGGACTGCGAATTTGGGCAACCAAAGGAGCAGCACAAGCCCTGAAACATAATGAATATATATATCATGCTGTTGCTTTTTTGGGTGCGATCGTTCATGTATCGCAGGTACCCATGGTAAGGAATTAGACTTACCCAATAGTAGTTGGAAAAGAAACCCTTTTATTCTTGGCTCTTGTTCCGCTGGTAAGTTAATTACCTAAAGACATAACGGAGGGGTCATTAGACCGATCCTGTAACAGTTTCCAAGTCACTACTCCCACCAAGGATGTCTGTGTCATTACCTTTGGGTAAGGCTGGACTGATGTTATTGATTCTCCAATTTTAAGGCTTGAATTCGAATTACAGTAGACCCTGTTGTTTTGTAACATGGGCGAAGGAAAAAAGGCGTTTTAATTACAAAAACGAGAGTAGATACATGGTTTCTCAGCATTCAATGCACCATGTCAGAGAAGGATCTTACCAGTAGTTTAAAGGACGAGCTTGCCTACATAGTTGGTTGGCATACGTTTGCTTCAATCCTGTCGAATTCGGGGGTGTGGGGCTTCCTATAAGTTAAGTGGAAATTCATCACTACCCATACCCTAATTAGAACACAGAACACAAGGGGGAATTCTTAAGTTGCACTCACCGAGTTAATCAGTGTGGTTCGCTCCCACTCCGTCTCAAAAGCGCATAACTGTCTGCAATGTTAAGCGGAGTAAGAGTCACTGCTCAGCGCATGTTTTAAAATTGGGACAAGAAGAGTTGAATTGGACGTTCAACTCACCTAGCTAGTCAATATCATCTCCCGAACGTCCGGCGTTGGCTGTACACGGCGTCCTCTTGCTCAGCTCTCAAAAAGCCATCAATATAGAAAACGGACTGCCGGCGGATAGAAGCACTAAGTGCCCGACAATGGAAACAAAAAACGGCTCTTAACATAGTACTGTTGGTTGGAAACAGGTGTCGGCCATTTTAAATTGGGGGCACGGTCCAAGGACTGGTGCAAACGTCTAGTACCAGTTGTGGCAGTCCTTGTGTATTTGAACTAGAGCTCCGTATTTAATTCCTGGTAATGCAGGACAATATTATTACTTGCGTCTAGATCAATGTAGACATTTGGGCTGATAGAAGCACGTAATTCTCAACAGAGAAGGGGGTCGTTATTATAATATGTGGCCCGGTCAAGGCCGATACAATCGGCTAGTACCTGTTTGGACACTTCAGATACATTGACTTGAAGCATAACATCATTGCTTGTATCTGTATGAACATAATCGGGCTTTCCCAGTAGGACATGTATACATGAGTATTATAAAACATCCATTCCTCAACACCAAATTCAAAACATCATTAGAGATGGGTGGCAATCTCAAAGCATCATTTGAAATAGGTGGCAAAACATATTTCCATATATATCAGTGTGATCCAGAGTACATATATCATATCATGGGTATTATAAAACATCCATTCCTCAACTCCAATTCAAAACATCATTAGAGATGGATGGCAATCTCAAAGCATCATTCGAAATAGGTGGCAAAACATATTTCCATACATATCAGTGTGATCCAGAGTACATATATCATATTAAATCACAATAGTACAACTGTATAGTAACTTCACACACATATTGCTAAACTCTCAGGAGAGACACCTGTCTATTAATCTCCTCCTGTTCGTTCAGTCCTTGGTTGACCGTGTTAAGGGAATATATCCACTTACATTCTCTTAAATTGAGTGATATGATATATGTACTCTGGATCACACTGATATATATGGAAATATGTTTTGCCACCTATTTCGAATGATGCTTTGAGAGTGCCACCCATCTCTAATGATGTTTTGAATTTGGTGTTGAGGAGTGGATGTTTTATAATACTCATGTATACATGTCCTACTGGGAAAGCCCGATTATGTTCATACAGATACAAGCAATGATGTTATGCTTCAAGTCAATGTATCTGAAGTGTCGAAACAGGTACTAGCCGATTGTATCGGCCTTGACCGGACCCCATATTATAATAACGACCTCCTTCTCTGTTGAGAATTACGTGCTTCTATCAGCCCAAATGTCTACATTGATCTAGACGCAAGTAATAATATTGTCCTGCATTACCAGGAATTAAATACGGAGCTCTAGTTCAAATACACAAGGACTGCCACAACTGGTACTAGACGTTTGCACCAGTCCTTGGACCGTGCCCCCAATTTAAAATGGCCGACACCTGTTTCCAACCAACAGTACTATGTTAAGAGCCGTTTTTTGTTTCCATTGTCGGGCACTTAGTGCTTCTATCCGCCGGCAGTCTGTTTTCTATATTGATGGCTTTTTGAGAGCTGAGCAAGAGGACGCCGTGTACAGCCAACGCCGGACGTTCGGGAGATGATATTGACTAGCTAGGTGAGTTGAACGTCCAATTCAACTCTTCTTGCACCCAATTTTAAAACATGCGCTGAGCAGTGACTCTTACTCCGCTTAACATTGCAGGCAGTTATGCGCTTTTGAGACGGAGTGGGTGCGGACCACACTGATTAACTCGGTGAGTGCAACTTAAGAATTCCCCCTTGTGTTCTGTGTTCTAATTAGGGTATGGGTAGTGATGAATTTCCACTTAACTTATAGGAAGCCCCACACCCCCGAATTCGACAGGATTGAAGCAAACGTATGCCAACCAACTATGTAGGCAAGCTCGTCCTTTAAACTACTGGTAAGATCCTTCTCTGACATGGTGCATTGAATGCTGAGAAACCATGTATCTACTCTCGTTTTTGTAATTAAAACGCCTTTTTTCCTTCGCCCATGTTCCAAAACAACAGGGTCTACTGTAATTCGAATTCAAGCCTTAAAATTGGAGGATCAATAACATCAGTCCCGCCTTACCCAAAGGGAATGACACAGACATCCTTGGTGGGAGTAGTGACTTGGAAACTGTTACAGGATCGGTCTAATGACCCCTCCGTTATGTCTTTAGGTAACTAACTTACCAGCAGAACAAGAGCCAAGAATAAAAGGGTTTCTTTTCCACTACTATTGGGTAAGTCTAATTCCTTACCATGGGTACCTGCGATACATGAACGATCGCACCCAAAATAGCAACAGCATGATATATATATTCATTATGTTTCAGGGCTTGTGCTGCTCCTTTGGTTGCCCAAATTCGCAGTCCTGATGAAGACTCGCATGGCCACGGTCTAAATTACCCAAAAGGCCCCAAGACGAGTCGAAACGTCGACGCTTTATTTTGTCCTGGATGATGTTACACATTCTTTAGTGCAATACAAGTTTGGAAGCAATGTCTCCATTTAAGATAAACTGCGTTTAGATCTTGCAATACACACCAGGACTCTGCGGAATTAATTATTGTACAAATTTACTGCTTGTATATATAAATATGTAAATATTGTAATACTCTATGTTTCCTTCTTCAATCTTTTCTATCAAGCACTCTACATTTCTAATTTTTTGCACATTTTCTTTGGGCAACTATAAACGCCTTTATAATGAGATAGCCATAAGTGCAATGAATCTGAATTAAAATTGCCCCATAACTTTTGAACTATTGCTGTTGCTGTTTTTGTTTTGTTTTTGTGGATAATATGTACATTGAGTGGACCGGGCAAATTTGCTGTATATGCCCAATGAATAGGAAAAAGTCCCTACAGTAGTACAACAGTAGTAGAAAATGCTCTCTCTCTCTCTCGAGACAGACAGGCAGGCGCCTGCACTGAATGCCGGACCACCCAATCAACACCCTGTTCACGAAGGGCTATCCCACTAACACTTCCGGCCAGCTCAGAGAAGAAGAAATGTCATTAGTTTGCCCCGTAATCGTGGAAAACCGCCTGGATGAGGATCCGGTATCACTGTGTCAGCCATTTTTACCCAATTCAGGCACAACCTCGAAATCATGAGGTAGGGAGACTTTAGCCAGCCTCGAGGTATGACTACACCAAATTCAAGGATATTAGTAATTTGTTGCTCCAGGATGGGTTATTCCTTCTCTCACAGATGCTAATCATGTTCCTGTGGCTGCCATTGTTAGTGTACAACACCATAAAGTATTGTTTGATTTCTACTACAAACCTGACCAACTTTTAAAGTGAGGCGGTGAAAATAGTCATTGGATGCCTCAGTCAAACGTTTGGTGCCGGTCCATCTTGCTCCGACAAAATTCCTTGTTTAGCATTTGTTTATTTATCTATTTATTTATGCAATTGTATATAGCCGGGACATGTCCAGGGGCCTTATGGCATTTACAAAGAGACATGGGCCAACTTGAGGAATGAGAAATAGCAAAGATAACATAAGAACTGTGATGAGGAACACAAACAGTGCACATTACACTAAACTGAATGAATGTTGCCAAATTACTCCATCCATTTTCAAGGACTGTCCAATCTTTGATAATTAGTAGACTCTAGAATCCCAAGTGCCTCTAAGACAACAGGATAAAAAAAGATGAAATCGAACTTGGGCTAAGTTCATTGAACTTTATATTATAGAACTTATGGTTTAAACGGGAGTCACCTGCTTGCTTTTAGCAAGCTGGACAATGTTTATGTACTTAGCTTTTTCTTAGTCTTTTTGGAATCATTTTTTATTTCTCTAATCAAAAGATAATTCAATATCACAATCTGTTTTTATGAGAACAATTATTTGCAAAATGTTTCTGCTGAAAAAAATCCTTCCTTGTGCCACCCGTGCATCACGTTTTTTGACGCACTGGAGGCGCTGTGTGCTGCCTCATATTTACAAGGGCACGCAGAGCCAAGGTTTTCATGGCCTTTTAAATATGACCCCTTTTCTCGCATCACTTTGCGTGAAAGGGACTTGCCATGACGCCCAAGCGTGCTGATCAAAATGGCTACCGAGTGACGAGCTCCGCCACATTTTTGCTCGTTTTGGCGATTTAACAACAATATTGAGTCGGTTTTCTCCGCAAACTGAGGTTGCTGCATTGTGGTGGTGCTTACCTGCATTGTGGCCAATTTTGAGGAGTTTCTGCGCATCATGAGTGGTGTTTTCTCCCTCCTGGTTCCAGCTTCCACCACTGCCTTTAAGTACCGCCTGGATTGTGAGTCAGGAGGGGCGGAGTAATCTTTAGGAAAGGGCCTGGCTTGGACCTAGCCACTCCCCCAGTCCGGATTAGCTGCTGCACCAGCCATTTCTTGCTTGTTTTCACAGCATTTGCTTATATAGTAACTACTTGGTTTATATATATTATTATTCTGCCTCATTTTATTTCAAAATGGAAAATAAGAGTGCAATTATTAATAAAAGAAGGCAGCAAGTTTCTCTGCCTCCTGCAAAATCTAAAGTGGTGGAGTCTTCTGAACCCTCACTCTCTTTAATATTGGAGGAAATTCAAGCACTTCATGTCAATACAGACACTGTTGCTTCTGAAATAAAAAATTAACGCAAAGAAATGGCTAGCCTATCAATGAAAATATCCAATAATTCCATCAAATTACAGGATAATAAAGCTAAAATGTATGCTTTTGCTCCACTTGTTGGTAAAATTTCATCTCCCTGCACAGCATTATTGGACTTGGAAAATCGCAATAGACAGTATAATCTACGCATATTTAATTTACCTGAAGATTTTGAGGGAAATAATTGTAGATTATATTTGGAGGGTCTATTGCCTAGCCTTTTACAAATTAAATTTCCAGAAAAGTTTGAAATTGATATGGCTCATAGGATTCCCTCACATAGGAACCCACTATATACAAAGCCGCGACAAATGATTTTTAAAGTCCTTCGACATCACCATTTAGTATTAATCCAAAAAGCAGCTAGGGAAATACCTTCACTGATGGTAAATGGAAACAAAATATTTATTCATCAAGACTTTGCCAGAGAAACTGTCTGAATTCGGAAAGAATTCACTTCTCTTTGTCCTCAATTGCGAAGCAAAGGCTACAAATATGGTCTCTTTGATCCATCGACGATGCGCATTTGGAAGGATAACTTCTCAAAATGTTTTCAACGCCCTGAGGATTTGAAACTTTTATTAGATCACCAGTCACAGCTCTCTATGGATACCGATGACTCTGATATGTGATTTTTGTCTTATATGTCTCTTCTGACTCAATGCTGACATTTCTTTATCAAAGGGCTCCAGCGGTTATGGTCATGCTAGTTAAGCATGTGCGCGTTTCACATTTCAGATTTATGTCTCTTGTTTGTTGTCTTTTTCTTCATGTTTTTTCATTTTCCTTTTCCTTCTTCTTTATCTGGAGCTACCTTTTTCACATTCTCTTGATCTTCTTTTATCTTCCTCTTCTCTATTTTCCTTCTCAATTCTTTTATTATGGCTAACATACAGCAAATTAATGTTAGTTTCACTAAATGTTAAAGGTTTACGTCATCCAGTTAAGCGTATGAAAATTTTAGATTATCTTAAAAGTTACAAAGCAGATGTTTGTTTTATACAAGAAACTCACATAGATGATAAAGTTTTAAATTATATGAAGAAAAAATGGGTAGATGTTATTGTTTCATCGCCTGCTAATGGTAGAAAGAATGGTGTAGCTATTTTATTTGCAAAGAAACTACATTGCCAAATTTTGAGTAAATCTTCTGATAAGCATGGTAGATTTATACTAGTTAAGATTAAAGTTCATGAATCATTTTTATTTTTATTGAATGTTTATGGTCCTACAGCGGATGATCCAGTGTTTTGGTCTAATCTCACAATGGAGGTTCTTAAGATTGGTAATGTCCCTTTAATTGTTGGAGGTGATTTTAATATTATTTCTGACCCATTACTTGACAGATTATCTCTTACTAAGTTTCATCCTTCTAAAGTTTATTTTGCGTTCAAATAATTTCTTCAAGCCAATAAATTGGTAGATATTTGGAGATTATATTTTCCTACAGAAAAATGTTTCACTTTCTTTTCCAACCCCCATAACTCTCATTCTAGAATTGATTGTTTACTGGTGTCCAGACATTTAATTAGTTCAATATCCAATCCTACGATTGGTAACATTGACATCTCAGATCATGCTATGATTTCTTTGGCCCTGAATTTAGAAACAGCTTTTACTAGAAAATCTAGTTGGCGAATGAACACTGGTATAATTTTAAATGAGAATAACAAGCATAAACTTTTATCTGCCATTCAAGAATATTTTATACTCAATCCTGAATGTTCTACTTCTATGATTACTAGATGGGATGCTTTCAAAGCTTATATTAGAGGTGTTGCCATATCTATTATGGCCCACAAAAATAAATCCTTTCATGCCAGTGCTAAAAACCTTCAAAATGAGATTGCGAAATTTGAACGACTTTTTATTACATCCAACGATCCACAATATAAATTTAAACTACAAAAATTGTGTTATGAATTTAACTCACTCTTTAGTAAGAGAGCAGGTATCCAACTTTCTAATGCTAAAGCTAGATTTAGTTTTAATTCCAATAGATCAGGAAGACGATTAGCTAATTATCTTTGAATAAAAAAAGATACAACACAAATTAATTCAATTCATGATTCACAGAGTAAAATTGCTATTTCTCACAATGATATTGTTGATGAATTTTTAAGTTTCTATTCCACACTTTATAATAGAGCCGACTTTCAAGATAGGAGAGGATGGTACAGGAACCAATATACCCCAGGCTTCCGGCAAACCAGGAACAGTTATTACGAGTGGTAGATAACTCTGTTTCGGTTGCTTCACCTGCACTGATCAATGAGGTTGTGACAACGAATTACAACAACATGAATCTAGAAGTAGTACCTATTTTCAACCTATCTACCTACATACTGAACAAAAAGGAAATAGATGTGTCGAGTCATGGTTTATCATTTGTCCCAACCAGTAGAAATGACCGGTTCAACACACAAGTTGAAATGTATAGACTATTCAGAACAATAAGACTAAAGCATTTTTTTAATAACACTCCTATACAAATGGAAACTGTTACGGGAATACGTTGTCCTTCAACGTTTTATCCGGCAACCAATTTGATGCCAAAAGAATTGATCACTTTTGAAAATGTAGTCCTAACTGAAATAGACCAAATGTTTGACAAAAGGAAATATGTCAAATATAATTTCACAAAGGAAGAACATGAGACCCTTAGAAACCTTGCCAGCCGGGATGAAGTTATTATAAAACCGGCTGATAAGGGCGGCAGTATCATTGTGCAGGATAAAACTGACTATGATGCAGAAGCATTAAGACAGTTGCAAAACCCTTCACATTATAAAAAACTATCACGAGACCCTACAGATAACATCAGAATACGTATTCTAGGTTTCACAAGGGAAGGTTTAGATGATGGGTGGTTGAGCCAGAAGGAATATGATTATCTGAACAAAAAAGATTACTCGATCCAAGCTTTTTACACTTTACCCAAAGTCCATAAAGATGACAAGAAACCGCCCGGAAGACCTATTGTGGCTGGTTGTCAATCAATACTACAACCACTGGCCGAATATGTCGATCACTTCATAAAAGCAGAAGTACTATTAACCAAATCCTACACTAGGGACAGTACAAGTGTGATCAATCGCCTTGAAGGCAAAATATATGACAATCAAACACATTTCTTAGTCACTATGGACATTGAAAGTCTGTATTCAAATATACCACAAGAAGAGGCCTTACATGTCATCAAAAGTGTGTTGGAGGATAGATCACGCCCACACCAAGTCCCGACTGATTTTATAATTGAATGCGCCAAAGATACCCTTAATGAAAACTATTTTATTTTTAATGGCGACATTTATGGTCAAATTAAGGGCGTCGCAATGGGGGTAATTTTTGCCCCGGATGTGGCAAATTTGTATGTGGCTGCATTTGAAGAGGAGGTCATCTATAAAAACAATCCCTTTGAACATCACATCAAAGAATATTTAAGATATATCGATGATGTATGTTTCATTTGGGAAGGGCCATTACAAAAGTTAAAGGACTTTCATGATTGGTTAAATGTACAGAATAAAAATCTACAATTTACCATAGAATACGACAGGGAGTGTGTACATTTCCTAGATCTTAAAATATGGAATGATGAAGGTAAACTTTCAATGAGTCTTTTTACCAAATCGACAGCACGCAATACATTACTAAAATACACAAGTCACCACTCACGTAATTTGCGGGATAATCTCCCTTTTAGGCAGTTTTTACGGATTAAACGAAACTGCACAAGACAAGAAGATTATTTTAAAGAGGCAAAGATACTACAGACCAAGCTATTCATGAGAGGCTACCCTTATAGACTAGTAAAACGTTCGATGAAACGAGCGTGGTACTACGACAGACAAGCTCTATTGGAACCTAAGACAAAACAAGATACCATGGATGATTCAATCACATGTGTCACTACATTTGGATCAGAATCGAATCTGATCAAAAAGATTGTGACAAAAAATTGGCACTTAATTCAGAAGGTTGAACCTCAGCTCGCGCTACCTCGATTTGCATTTAAAAGAGGACGGAATCTGAGGGACTACCTTGTGAAGGCATACAAAGAACCAACTATAACTACCATTCAGAGTATTTGGGGCTTAGCGGCCGTTGTGGCACATTATCCCTGTGGATCCTGTGTAGCATGCCAAACCACGTGTGTAACTAAGTCTTGCTGTATTAATGGAAAAAACTGGATTATGAGACAGCATACGAATTGTTTGACCAAAAATGTCATATATTGTATCAAATGTCCATGCTCCCTATACTATATAGGAAAAACTACCCAAGAGGTTAAGAAAAGGATTATGCAACACCAATCGAGAATAAGATGCAAAATTGAATCAGCACCGTTGGTGGAACATTATCTCAAAAAACAACATTCCCCATGTCAGATGCAATGGTTTGTAATAGAAACAGTAAAACAATCGAAGACGTGATGTGGATCGTCTGCTCACAGAAAAAGAAAATAGGTGGATTTGGTCTGCCAATACTGTGGCCAAGGGATTAAACTCCTTTGTGGAGTGGCAAGTATTGTCAACTCTCCGTTAACTAACTAATCTGTCTGAACTTTTTCGTGAGACCTGAGTTATACTAAATTTCGAGCACTGGATGACTTGTACCTTGTGCACTAATGTATACCTTTGTTTGGGGCAGTTTCTCTACAGTTATAAATTGGTGAAATGGAGATAATTGTTGTTGATAACCAGGCTTGGTTTATCGCTTTCTCGGTCCTTTACTAATGACATTGTGGACTTATGGGCGAATGCTTATGTAGAGTTAGTGGTCAATCTAATAATTATATTACTACTAAGTAATGCTGAGTGCTGTGTGTTGGTATGTAGTTGTTTTAATACACGTGCGGTCCTGATATGTTGTTGCTGAAACACACTTTTAAACAAAGGGCCATGAATATAATTATGAATCGCGCTTAATAGACAGAGTCTACATGCCGGTTGCCTGACCTCTAGTTAGAATCCTATGGAGAGCCAGGCAGCATTTATGATCCCAAAATGGCGGACGCGTCACGTTGGAGCTCACGTGATCGCGAGTGCTTTTCTAAGAATGCTGGGTAAACGCCGAAAGCGGCTGACGTTTGTTACGGTCGAAACAGTGAGGTTATCGAGGCGATTTGCTCGCGTTTAAGAAGTAAGCTGGGATATAAACTTAGAAGGAAACGTTGGAAGGATTAGATATTGCGGGGGGGTGAAACAGGAGAGTAACGACACTTCGTTGTTTTGTTCTGTTTTGCCACAGACCCAAAGAGGAAGATTGATTACACCTCTATGACAGCCTATGACCTGTAAGTAATTAAATTCACTTGTGCATGAGCCCTTTGCTTGTACAATGGTTATACGAGTAGGGGACCTCATATCCTTCCATCTTTTTATTTAGGGTGCATCATTTAAAGAGGCAGAAGGTAAGATAGAATGTTTAGGAAGTGTTTTGGAAGTTTCTAAATGAGCTAATAGCAATAGAGACATGAACCTTATTAATGGATGGTTCTCTTCTCGTTTTGTTGTCATGTAGGAATAGAGAAGTAACACTGTTGTAAGTATTTTGTTGTACATAGTGTATTCATTCACTTGAGGTGTGGGTGCATGTCATTCTGGGGCATGACCACATGGTTGTATTGGTGTATATAGATGTGTATATAGGTTTTTAATCCCTTGGCACAATGGTTTAGACACTTAGTAGGTTGGTGTGAGCAGACTATTCAGATTTTGTTTGAGAGTATGTATATAAGTAATTCTGATTGGATATATGTTATGTTGTGTTAGGTTCATGGCGCAACACGTGTTCTGATGATGGTCTCAGAGAATTGTATGATATGAGACCGAAACGTCAACGATACGACACTTCTTTGTAAATAGAATCTTCGGATTTAAATGTGTATATAGTTGTCGAACAATGTATATATGGTAGATATGTAAATACTATCCATATTGTGTACAAAAAGTGTCAATGAGTACTGTACATACCAAAGAACTGAATAACAGTACATTTTTTGTGATGCCGTATATGGAATGACATATGATTTAAACGTATGCAAATGAAATACAATTTGACATAATGCAATAAAATAGCTAATGAATTGTATATATGTCTCTCAAGTGTATTGGAATTTATGTTCACTGTTGTGACAATATTGGACAAATTGAAGAAATAGTACGGAATAACTCCTTTAGGAACATGTTTTGTATTGTGTGACTTTCAAGATATGTCCTTGATAGATTCCTTTTTAAATTTCTGTGAGTTATCCAAAATTTCACAAACAGATAAGAATGATCTTGACGCACCTATTACTACAATTGAAATTTTATCAGCTATAAAATCCCTTAAAAAGAATAAATCTCCTGGCCCTGATAGGATCCCAGTAGAATTTTATAAAGAATTTAAATCACAACTATTTACCTTTTTTACACCAACTATTTACGTTTTTTGGCTCCACTGGCACTACATCTGGCTCTTTTTCGGAAGCTTTAATTATAGTACTTCCGAAACCAGATAAAGATCCCACTCTAGTTTCTAATTATCGTCCGATTTTCCTAATTAATCAAGATTGTAAGTTATATGGTAAAATCCTTACGACTAGGTTAGGACCCATATTAGATTCTATTATACATCCAGACCAATCTGGTTTTATGAAAAATAGATATTCCGCTAATAATACCAGAACTTTGCTTCACATTATTGAACAAAGTCATACTTTAACTTTAACCTCTGGAATTTTAGCCTTAGATGCAGAGAAGGCATTTGATAAAATTCATTGGCAATTTTTATTTCATACATTATCATCATTTAATTTTGGAAATATTTTTATAGGCATGATTTCAGCTTTATATTATGCCCCTACAGCTCGTTTGTTTATTAATGGCCAAATCTCAAATCAATTCTCGCTTTTTAGAGGTTCAAGACAAGGATGCCCTCTCTCTCCTCTTCTATTTCTAATTGGTATTGAACCTTTTCTTGCCTCTATAAGAAAATGTGAAAATGTGAAAGCAATCAGCATTAAGGATGTTATTGTTAAAACCCTTGCCTATGCTGATGATGTGCTCTTATTTGTTAGTGACCCTTTATCCTCTATCCCTTCACTGATAAATATTATTACAAAATATTCTAGAGTTTGGGGATATACATTAAATACCAATAAAACAGAATTTTTCCCCTTAAATGTTTATTGCACTTCTGATATGCTTCCGATGCTGGAAATTATTTGGCAAAAAAATGAATTAAAGTATCTTGGAATTTTATTTTCCGCTTCAATAAAATCTACAATCGATTTAAATTGTGATTTCATTCTAAACTATTTTAAAACTAAAACGGCTAAATGGGCACCATTACATCTTTCTTGGTGGGGCAGAATGGACACTATTAAAATGACTATTGCTCCCACAAAATCTTTTACACCCTATCCATGCTGCCTACACAATTTTCACTAACGTTTTATAAAAATGTTCATAGACTTTTGTCAAAGTTTTTATGGAACAACACACCTCCACGTATTTGTTATAAAAAGTTGAAAGTACCTAAACGTAATGCTGGTTTTGGTATCCCTGCGGTACAAAAGGGGGTGGTGATGGACGGAGCATCTGAACCAATTAAACACTCGCACCCAGTCAACAGATCTGGGTTTAATCCATCACTGTTCTTTAGCCCACTCTGCCACCCCAGTTCAGACATGGCCATATGCAAATCAGTCTTACCCTGTGCCTCATGGGAACAGTCCAGCCCGAACTGCCAAGCCATGCCTTCCCTGGACCAGAAACAAGCATCCTAGGACCTGTTTCTGGCATTACAGCCGTCTTCAGCCAGGCTTGCTTGAATCCAGTGGCAAAGTGAGCAAGGGACTCACGTCTAAGCATACCCTGCCAACTTATGGCCAACAAAGCGGTACAAAAGGGGGTGGTGATGGACGGACCATCTGATCCAATCAGGGTTTTGGTATCCCTGACTTTTTTCTTCATCATAAAGCTTTTATTTTTCAACAAAGTTCGTTATGGTTTAATCAATCATTTTTACATAATTTTCCTGCTTGTTTATGTATTGAGAAATCAATAGTTAATCCATTTCCGCTACCTACCTTGTTGACTATATGCACTAATACTAAACTTTTCAAAAATTCAGTTATTATTGAATATATTAAAATGTTATTTATTGATCTTGAATTAATTTTTCTATTTCCCATGAATAATACTGATGAATTATCGCTATGGTATAGTTGTGTTAATAAATTAAACAGAAATATTAGTTTCTGGTCTTCATGGATCAAAGCAGGTATTTTTTACCTCAAAGATGTTTACTCCAATAATACATTTATTGCTTTTGATCAACTCCAAGCAAAATTTGGTTTACACAATTTTGACTCAATTAAGTATCAATATTTATGTAATTCTATTTTAGACTCTTTCCCAAATGCTATTCCCTCTGATGTTACTGTCGATTTATCAATTTACATTCAAACATCTCTAAAGCATCTCATGGGGTTTCCATTCTTTATAAAAAATTATCAGATACTTTAGGCAATAACTATAGACACATGGAAAGATATTTGGCTTAGTTGTATATCTGTGTAATCCCTTGTGACCTCAGGATTGGGTAACCCGTTCACAACAGTTGTTCAAAGAGACTGGAAAACAATTAGGTTTACATAACCGTCTTTAATGGTTCAAACCACAGCCTTAGGGAATGCCGCAAAATAAGGAAATACAGGGTAAGGCAACCCACTTGTTGTTGGACCTGTCTTTCCAACCGTCCTCTGCACGAATGCCGGTCCCTGCACTCACCAACAGAGGGCACCGTGCTAAGCAGTGGCCGAAAATGCCACTCGAATAAGAGATACTGGATCTGGTCTTACGAAGTTCGTCCTCTGCAGTAGTGTCGGTCCCGACACTCTCCAACAGAGGGCAAGCACCAGTATTAACGGTGGGTGGTGTTCTGGTCCGTACCACTCGGCTCAACAACCCCCCCGAGCAGGGACTGTGGGAATTGATTGTGGCAGAAAGCGTCCCAGCGCGCTCGATAACCCTCGATCGGGGACTGCAGAAATGTCAGAGGCTGTAAGCGTCCCTGCGCGCTCGAGAACCCTCGAGCGGGGACTGCAGGAATGGTCAGGGCTGTAGGCGTCCCAGCGCACTCGAAACCCTCGAGCGGGGACTGAGGAAAGGTAAGGGCTGCAAGCGTCCCATCGCGCTCGATAACCCTCGAGCGGGGACTGCAGGAATGTATGAGGCTGTAAGCGTCCCAGCGCGCTCGATAACCCTCGAGCGGGGACTGCAGAAATGTCGGAGGCTGTAAGCGTCCCAGCGTGCTCGAAACCCTCGAGCGGGAACTGCAGAAATGGTCAGGGGCTGTAGGCGTCCCAGCGCGCTCGAAACCCTCGAGGGGGACTGAGGAAAGGTAAGGGCTGCAAGCGTCCCAACACGCTCGCTAACCCTCGAGCGGGGACTGAGGCTGCCCTGGAATCGCCTGACTCCAGAACGCGGCTCGCAGTAATGTCTCACCTCCTCTGAAGCTCCGGGGATTAGTTCGACGGCACGAACTCTGAATATCCGACACCGCCCGCTGCCGCCATGGTCCGTTTTATGGCGGCTCGCTATGCGCTGTCTCCTCGCATTGCCCCCTGGAAAAAGTAGTTCCTGGCGAGTCTCTTTCTGGGGGTTGTAGTTCCACGAACGATCCTTGGGGCTGGCATTTGTGTCCTAACAATCTGGTTGCCTACCTGTTTCAATTTACCAAACCAATTCTTAGATCTTATATCATCGTTTATGGACTCCATTACATTCATGTAAGGCTAAACTTCTTCCATCTGCAGATTGTTGGTATTGTAAAACTCATCTAGGTACACTACAACATATGCTTTTTGATTGCCCCTTGGTTTTTAAATTTTGGTCTGAAATTTGGGTTCTCATTAAAAAGATTTTTAATATTTCTATAGATATTTCTTATCAATTAATAATATGTAAATCTGCTCTTTTAACATCAAATTTATGTGATTTAGAAAGCAAACTTTTCAATTTTCTAATTTCAGCAGTGCTAAAATCTATCACTTATTGTTGGAAACAACGTTTCTATGTTATCTGTTCATGATTGGTGGTCATGGGTTATTTTCACTAGAAGAGTTGCACATTTATCTATGAATGGGATTAATCACAATTCTTTTGCTTATCAATCTTTTTTGATTCCGGTTGATGTGTACATATCCTCTTAATGTTGTAGTTATAAATTTAATTCTCAATGTTCACTATATAGTCTATTTTTATCGCATATTATAGTAGCTCTGTATAGATATATTACGCTGTAAGTATCCTATTTGTTCCCCCCCCTTCCTTTCCTTCCCCTCCCATTCCATAGTTGTCTTGAGTATGACTGTTGTAATAGCTATTGTAATTTAAGATGACTATTGTAATTTTATACATTCTCATCTTGGTATTATTTGATTAACAATAATATTTTTTGAATTGTCTTTATTGTTTCTCTTTACACAAAATTCAATCAAATATTTTGAACACAAAGAAAGGGGTGTGCCATGGGTGTTGTTAAAACTGATAAAACATACGGGGCATGGAGGAGAAAAAGAGGGGCCTGTAATGGGGCAGTGAAAAGAGATATGGGATGTGTGGGCATGCTACACCAGATACCACATATTTTTACCCCTCATTGATAAAGGCCAATGCAGGGTAGTGGAAAACAGCCTCTACATCTTTGGTAAGGTAAACTTGGATGAACATTTTACCCCACTTGTTTTTTCAGCAAACAGGCAGTATGGCAGTAAGAAATAAATCAGAGAATCCAAAATGAAACAAACACTAGCTAAAGGATTACAAAGTCAAAGTTCTCTAACCCTTATCTCGGAGCTAGAAGTGTTAGGACTCTCTCAAAGATTAATAAGTCCCACTCACTCAGCAGGGCACACACTGGATGATCTATTCATGACTATTGGGCATATCTATCTCGATAAATGAAATCCTCCCCTTGACATGGTCTGATCATTTTGCAGTATTATTTAATATTAGGATATTGCATCCTTCCTCTGTACACTCCAGCCTGCGATGCCACAGTCAGCTAGAACTGTTTGGATTTGTTTGTTCACCCGCCGGGATAGCCCCATAGGGAGTTATCGACTTCCAGGAACTGTTTTTCAAGGTTATTTTGATAACTGAAGATTTCTAAGTACTGAATTGTGGATTTTTATTGTTTTTGGTCTTCTCTTGAGTATATAAAAATATCAGATTTTTTCTAAACTGGTGTGGTGTCCTTTTGAAGTGCTTACAATGTATTACTGGTGGTTATGTGCAAATGCTTTACACACTGCCTCTAGAATAAGCCTTACTGCTTGTAGCAAGCTACCAAGGGGGTGAGCAGGGGTATTTTAGGAGTGTGAGGGCCATATGTATCAAGCTAAATTTGCGAATGCTAATTAGCTAAATGGTATGTATGTAACATTTTTGCTGCAAAATAAGGAATCGCAATATTTGCTATTCCTTATTTTGCGATTGCACTTAAGGAATCGCAAATTTTGCGATTCCTTAAATGCAATGTATCAAAGAAAAAATACTTCAAAAATGCCCATAAGGATTCGCAAATTACCACCAGATTCTAGTTGGTGGTAAGTTGCAAATTCTTTTCAAAAAGCCATTTTCAAAAAACCCAAAGGTGCCATATGACACTCATACATGCCCTTAGGGCATGTATGTGCGCATATGCCCCCACATGTCATTTTCAGGGGTGTAGCAAGGTGTTCTTGAGACACCCCTGCACCCTTGAAAATATTACTAATTTGCGAATAGCAAATTGCTAATCGCAAATTTCCCCTTCATTCCTATGGGCCTCCTGGCCCATAGAAATGAATGGGTAATTTGCGATTAGCAATTTGCTAATCGCCAATTAGGAATGTTAAGGAATCGCTAAAAAGAAGCGTTTTTTTACATACATACCGTTTTGCGAATTCTAAATAGCGATTCCTTAAAAATCGCTATTTAGAATTCGCAAAACGGAACTATGATATATATGGCCCTAACTCCCTTATCCAGACTAGGAAGAAGGGTCCCTATTTAGACAAAGGTACCTACCTCTGCCAACTAGAGACCCCCTTTCTCACAGAAGGTGAAAGTTCTAGAATGAAAAAATGTACAAGCATAGATTTGGGGTCTTTCATCCTTTTCTGGTTTACCCCACACATAGGCAGAGTTCATGAATATTCAGGCCAATTACACATTTTTGAGGTGTACAGGTGGGTGCGATTAACACTCCCTCCTACTCCTTTTCAGGAAATTCCTAATATGGCCTAATGCTCGTTTTCCCTACTGGAGCTTGTGCTTTTGATCTTGCGACTTCTCTGCAAGTAGATCCCTGATGTGGATCCCTAATGAAAGACTGATTGGAACCTTATGGTTTCAGATTGAGGGAGATGCTGAGCAGGATAAGTAAGTCTAAATCTCTCCATGGTTCTGAAGGGGGGTAGGGCTCTGGAAAAGTTCACAGGAAAAAAGTAATTGTGCATCCTTAACATTTCCCATGTAAATATACATAACAGTGCATTAACAGTTCACAAACCAGCTACCTATCCCACCACTCATTAGCTGTGTGTGTCTTTACCCTTTACAGCACACCATTCCCTTTTAGATAGGTTCACACTTTGGAAATACCACATACATCCATACATACATAGCTACATATATGCACCATCCGCTGCATGAATTTAAAATTTTAAACATTAAAAACCGAAAGCTCAAATTATTCAAAAGTTATCAAAATGGTGTAGATATAATGCTATCTGACCCATTGTGTTACAAATCTTAAAAAACATAACATCTTTCAAAAACTAGTACCCGGATGGGAATGCTCACACGTGAGTCGGGTTCTCAATAATATACATCAACGGACTGCTGTAATGAAAGTAAGAGTTGGAGCGAGCAAACAATACTTAACATTTCTTTCTTTTGCTTAGTTCAGATGTGACTTTCTGTGATCTTCCCTTTTCGAATTGGTAGCCAACAGATTTAACAATGCATTTTCATGTGCCTACAGCTATCCTGCTGGAATTTATAAAACAACCAGTTGCCCAGGGGAAGCAACCTTGGATGAATATTCATTTTTTTCTGATCAGTGGTAGAGCTGAACACTGAATTAGAAATATCGGCTCATATAGTCAAAAATGTGCTTAAAATGCAGCTTATGCAGGAAAAATGCTTAATGAGATGTGAATTATTCATAGACAATTTATGCATTTAAGATTAGCATTAAAGGCGAAAATAAGGACATGGCAGGCCATTTTTTCGCAAATCAATTTTCATTTTGAAGTTTTATTGCCAGGATTATCCTTAATTTAAATACATTCAGATAACACCACCTTGGTGTTACCTTGCTTTCTTAAACGCACACAAAATAAAACGGAACGGAAACAGGCAATGTTGAAGAATTTTTATCCAATAACCCTCCCAGTGCAGTGTATGCATCCACCCTCTCCCCTAACCCAGTGGTTCCCAAATTGTGCGCAGCGGCACCCCGGTGCGCCACCAAAACCAGCCAGGGGCGCCATGGCCACATATGCTGCGAAGAATCCATTAGGAATTCCGTTGGGCTGCTGGTATGTAGGCCGCGTGCACTGCACCTGGTGCCCAATAGGTGGTGCACTTGCTGACTCTGAGAGGGAGGGAGGATGGAAGTAAGCAAGAGTTTAAAATGTGCTAACATTCGTGCCAAGAATTTTCAATTCTATTAAGGACAGGAGGCGAGGATTATGCTTTTCTCAATTTCTTTACTGGACACAGCAGCCAATGAAAACACAGTAAAGAAAACAAAAAACTACACTACCCATAAGCACTGGGTAACCATAGAGTACATAGAAGGTATATAAAGTGTCATAGAGGTTCCAACTTCCTCTTTCTTTGTCCAGAACCATAAAACAACAGAATACTCAAAATACATTAGGAACGTCCAAAGGAGAAGTCATCATCCAGAGGAAGGGACGAAGTAACCTCCCAAAGCCACAGGAACAGAAGTAGACCCACGAAGAGTAGAAACTCGCAGCACATCTCATTTAAGGTCGGAGCCTGGAGGAAAATAAAAACAGAGCCGTAAAGGCCATTCCAAAACGGAGTAGAAATGCAAAATAGGGCGGGAAAAAAGTCATATAATAATAAAGAACATTACAGTCATAGCAAATATGCATACGTCAATCCAAAGCATAGACTTGTCAATAAGGGTGGGATAATCCTCGCCTCCTGTCCTTAATAGAATTGAAAATTCTTGGCACGAATGTTAGCAAATTTAAAATTCTATGTCAGGAGGGAGGCTCCGATTATGCGTGTTCAAAGCTATCCACCACAACAGAAGCAACATCAATAATAGGTTTAAAATAAAATGTTTTGAAAACAGATTCTGAAGACCAATCAGCGGCCTTCATGATATCCTGAGGCCAACCCCCAAGGAAAAAGCCTTTGAAGCCATAGCTCCCCGAGCAGAATGGGCCCCAAAGACGGAAACGTCAATGCCCGCTTCTAACATGAGCCAGCGTACCCAACGTGCCAAGGTAGCGGGAGAGACAGGCTTAAAAGGCTTTTGCAATGCTATAAGCAGTTGACCCTGCAAATCATGTCTGAAAGGTGCAGTACTCACCTCATAATCCTTAATGCATTGTACTACACAGAGCTTGGGATTGTGTGGAAAAGAGGGATAAGACACAGAAGATGTGTTACTTTTAGTACGGCGAGAAATGGAAAAGGAAACACCTTCCGGGGAGAAAGTGCGCCCGGCAAGATCCAGTGCACGAACATCCGACACGCGCATGCAGGACAAGAGGCATAGCAACATTGTCAATTTGGCGGACAATTGTTTCCGAGAAAGCAATGAATTAACTGGCCAGGAGGTCAAAAAACGTAAAACCACAGAGACATCCCATAATGCAACATACTTAGGGCAAGGAGGTTTTACCATCCGGATGCCTCTGAGCAATTTGGAAACCAAAGGATGTTCCCCGATAGGTTTAGTATCCACTGGAATGTGACCAGCTGAAATAGCAGAACGAAAATTATTTACCGTTCTGTAAGCCAAACCGGAAGAAGCAAGAGAAGCAAGAAAATTCAGAACTAAGGTGACATCTGCCGAAGAGGGATCCACTGATCTTTGATTACACCAATCACACCACCGTTTCCAAGCTGACGCATAACGTTTGTGGGTGTTGGGGGCCCAAGCTTCACCGATAAATCGGGCAGCGTCTGACGAAAGGCCTGCGATTTACCAGCGTCCCCCGAAATCCGCCACGCAACAAGACGGAGATGACCCGACAGAATGAGAGGGTGGGGCTGCAGAAGAGGGTCCAGCAACAGGTTCCACCTGTTGGGGAGAAGGAGCGGCGGCGAGCAACTCATCTCCAGAAGAACTGGAAACCACGCCTGAGCCCTCCAAAGAGGAGTGATGAGAATCAGATCCGAGAGTAAACGCCTCGTGCGGGCCAGAACCCTGGGAATCATCATGAAGGGAGGAAACGCATAGCACAGGAGAGGAGGCCAAGACTTGAGAAAGGCATCCGTGGCTAAGGCCTCCGGATCCGGACGCCATCTGTAAAACAGTGGAAGCTGACTGTTCAGGCGAGAGGCAAAGAGGTCCAAGTAGCATTGGCCCCAAAATCGGGCCAAGGTCCGAAACACCTGAGGGTGGAGACGCCAGTCGCTGTAATCCCGGAGGTGATGAGAGTTCCAATCCGCAATAAGATTGTCGCGACCTGGAAGGTATTCGGCAATAATCGTGATCTGGCGCTGCAAGCATAGATGCCAAAAATCCTTGGCAATCTCCGAAAGGAGTTTGGATTTGGTGCCCCCAAGCTTGTTGACATACCTCACCGCTGAGATGTTGTCCATGCGGAGGAGAATGCAACAGTTCGTCGCCTGAGGGGAGAGACAGGGGATCGCAAAAGAGCCCGCAAGAAGCTCTAGGCAATTGATGTGGAGGGATAATTCCTCCTGGGACCAACGGCCCCCTGTTGTCAGAGAACCGCACCGAGCTCCCCATCCCCAAAGACTCGCATCGGACTCAATAATGATGTCTGGAGTCTTCCCGAACAGCGCACGACCGTTCCAAGACTCCATGGGGTCCAGCCACCATAACATCTCCCAACGAGCGTCCTGTGAAAGGGGAACGAGATCCGAGTAACGAAGGCCCTTCTGAAGATGCCTGATCTTGAGGCGCTGAAGAGCTCGATAATGTAAGGGACCCGGAAAAATGGCTTGGATTGAAGAGGACAACAGACCCACTATCCGAGCCACGGTCCGTAAAGATACCAATTGTTTGGACAGGACCATGCGTAATTCTCGTTTGATCGCTCTGATTTTCTGACCTGGAAGAAGAAGCTGACAGGCTAGCGAATCGATGCGGAACCCGAGAAAGTCCATCTTCTGCGAGGGTTGAAAGTCTGACTTCAGAGGATTGACAAGAAACCCCAGAGACTGTAAGAGATCTATGGACCATTGTAAATGAAGCTGCAGAAGAAAAGGGCAATGTGCCATCAAAAGAATGTCGTCTAGATAGACAATCAAACGGACTCCCCGGGCCCGCAAAGATTCCATCACTGGTCTCATGAGCTTTGTAAAGCACCATGGAGCGGAAGAAAGACCGAAGGGGAGTACAGTGTACTCAAACCATTTCCCCAACCACTGAAACTGAAGGAAGCGACGGTGGGGAGCATAGATCGGTACAGACAGATAGGCATCTTTCAGGTCCAAACGGACCATCCAGTCCCCTTCTTGAAGAAGGTCTCGAAGAAGATGGATACCCTCCATCTTGAAATGACGGTATACAATCCCGCCGTTGAAATCTTTGAGGTTGAGGACCAAACGGGAACCTCCCCCTTTTTTCTCCACTAGAAAAATGTTGCTGACGAAGCCGTCGGTATGACGGGAAGAAGGAATGATAGCTCCTTTCGCCAGAAGAGATTCGACTTCTTCGGAGATGAAGTCCTGATCTTGTTGGGAAAAAACAAGGGGGAAAGGAAGGCGGTGTTGGAGAGTACGTTCGTAGAACTCTAGTTTGAAACCTTGCACTGTCTCCAACACCCAAGCATCGCTGGAGATTTGCTGCCAATTGTGGAGAAAACATTTCAGTCTGCCCCCCAAAACAACCTCTGACGCCAGAATCAAGCTCACCTGAGTTGGAGGAGTCCTGACGTCCTCCCTGGGCACCTCCATAGCCGCCTTTGCCGAAGTTGTTTCTGCCTTTTCGTGAAGGGTAGAATCTAGTCTTTCCAGAGCCATAGTTGTCCTGGGCTCCTCCTCTCTGGGACTGACCTCCTCGCTGAGAAGGTTGGTTACCTGCCCGGCCGGACGAACGTCCCCTTCGTCCGGCCCGTTTGAAAACCGGACGGAAAGCACGACGCAGGTTGGACTGCGCCTTATCAAGGCCACTGAACGTTGCCACAAAATTAGTTAGTTCTTTTAGAAAGGGAGGACCAAAGAGAAATCCTTGAGCTAAGGGACCAGATTCGGAAGAGGCAAGATCCGTTAATTTAGGGTCCAATTTCATCAGAATGGAGCGACGGCGCTCGCAGGACAGGGCACAATTAGCATTACCTAAGATGCAGATGGCCCTCTGAGACCATCCTGCTAACTCATCGGGATCAATTAGTGAGTTAGAATTTTTTGCAGAGTACGCCAAGTCCAAAATCTTGGTCAAAGGACCCAAGAGATCAAGTAATTTGTCCTGGCAGGACCTCCACGACCTATCCAGACCTTTCTTCGGGTCTTTGGCATATTTACGCATGTAAGTTACCATAGAAGGATCAACTTAGGGAGTCTCTGCTAACTTGTCAGCTAGGTCTAGACGGGGACACTCAGAGCGCAACCTGGCGCGAACATCTTTTTCAAAGGGACGACGAATATGTGACTGTACATATTCAGTAACTTCAGGTGAGGGAAGTCAAGCTGAAGAATTGGGATGAATAATGTCATCCGGATCAAAGGTCAAGACCTGCGGGATTGAAGGGGCATCGACGAAATGCTCTTTGCAAGCTTTCTTTTTGGGAGGTGGAGCCACAGGATCTGAAGAAGAGTCAGTAGAAGAAGAATCTCAGTCACGGTGGAAAGTTGGTGCATCTGAAAAGACGAGGCAGATCTTTTAGAAGTCTTGGAAGTGGATAAATTATTTGCCAATTTAACAAAATCCGCCTTATGGGGATTTTTTGGTGACTTCTTGGTACGACCCGAAGAAGGAAGCCAACCTTGCTGAGTTGCATATTCAGCCAAATGTCTTTTAAGAGGGGCTAGAGCCTGATACAATGCCTGGTCCATGTATTCAGCACCCTCAGAGCCTCCGGGCTCGTCAGCGTAATAGAATGCCTCTTCATCCTCATAAAATTCTGCCATTTCGACCTTCAAACAGGTAATATGCCCCAGAGGAGAAGCTAAGTATTGACACCCAAAGGGCACTTCAGGGGGAGTGTTAACCCCAAAGCAAGCCAAAGAACAGGCACTAACCTGTCAAAATAGAATTAAATGTGGAGGGGGGGCTTGCTTACACACTCTAGGCAAAGCCTCTGCAATAATTTTACAACCCTAGGTCCTCGAAATACACTAGGGCATGAGGGGCCTAACGACAGGCAAATGGGCAACAGCTGGTAAGCCAATTCTTTCAACTCCGAAGAGAAAACTCGAGCGCTCTATCTCGAAACAGCCGGTGTACTGCGCATGCACCAAAGAAGCCTGTCGAAAATGGGAGACGCGCGATAAGGACGCGCGTCTCACAGCCCCACTCCCGCTCCACCAAAAGAATAATTTCAGGCGCAGAGAGCGAGCCTGTAACGGAGGGTGAACACACGCCCCCGAACAAAGCGGTGGTAAGATTAAACGACGGGTAAGCAGCAACGCAAAACAAGGAACCGGAGAGTTCCCAATTAGCATATAATAATAGCGCAAGCTACAATAAACAAAGCGCAAGCAGAATAACAAAGCGCGCTCAATTCTCACAAAGCAAATAGCACAATAATGCAATGGTAAGGAAAAAACACTTAACTGGCTGCGGAGCAGCAAAGAAAGAGGAAGTTGGAACCTCTATGCCACTTTATATACCTTCTATGTACTCTATGGTTACCCAGTGCTTATGGGTAGTGTAGTTTTTTGTTTTCTTTACTGTGTTTTCATTGGCTGCTGTGTCCAGTAAAGATATTGAGAAAAGCATAATCTGAGCCTCCGTCCTGACATAGAATTGGGAAGCACAGCGAGCTGAGAGCGTGACATTATCGCCTGGTAAAATGTCCTTCTTAATTTTGTTTCACCCGACGGGTCTTATTTACATTATGGCATGCTCACATATTACACTGTATGTTCTTTTATTCACTTTGAAAATGTTAGCTGGATCATTACAGAACATAAATTTCCCACTTGCATGTGAATGCCTAACTGCCCACAAGCCCTGATTGGAGGCGGCGCAACAGCTTGTCTGAGTTTACGAGAGCCGGGCATGGGTCGGGTAGTGCAAGCACTGAGAAGCTGGAACGGGTTTTATAGGATTAATATCACCTCAGCTGTTTGACCTTAACCCCTAAACCTGCGACCAAACAGACTGCGTGCGTGCCCTCTGTTGTTATGTTCGAACCTTATTTCTCATGTTGTGTTGCATGTGTAGCGCCGTGAGGTAAGGCCTCACTGATATTTCACACTGTAAATACTAATGACACGGACACTCAAATGCAGTTAGCTGGAAAGACCACGAGCGGTCTTCCGCCTGTTTATTTATACCTCGGAGCGAGCCCGCCCCGAGGTTGTGCGTGCATGCGTGCGGGAAAAGATACATTGTAGGAGAGAGCCCGGGTGGCTCTCTACATCCCTCCTTTATTTTAGTCCTTTTCAGCCAGCACGTTCTGAGACTCGTGGTCAGGGGGATGACCAGGCAAAGTCCACCAACCGTTGGCTAGGCCTCTGATTGGGCCTCAGGCTGTAGTGGCAGTTCCGGGTCCATGGCCGCTCGACAACCCCGGCCGGGGTTGTCCCTTGACTTTCGCTCGCTTCTTCGGCCCGTGGCTGACTCCGTCCGATGTCGGGGCCTGGTGACATTGGCCGTGGCGGAGTATCTCCTCGTGGCAGGGCAGGTGCCGGGCTAGGAACGTTGTCAAAATCCATGTCTTCCGGGTCTCCTGGTTCTCCTCTCTCTGCTCTCTGATGTCCAGCAGCTGTGTCATTCACCTTCTTGAAGCATGATACGTTTCTCGTCACAGTTTGGCCATCTCTCTTTGCTGTAATCATGGTTCCTTGCATTCGCTCTACTATCCACACTTCAGGTTCAAAAGGAGTTCGAAACTTCCACCCTGGGTGGCGATCCTTGACGATGACCGCGTCCCCTTCTCGGATGGCGGGTTCTCTGGCATGACGGTGCACACTTGCTTTGATGTTTGTAGCTTGTCTTCGGGCCTGTGTGGCCTCGGCGTCCCTCTCTTCCGGCACCCACGTGCTCGCGGTGGGGATGCCATCCCTTGGAGCTCGTTTGAACAGTACATGTGAGGGGGCATATTTGGTCGTTGAGTGGGGCGTCTGACGGTAGGCTCTGAGGAATTGGTCCAGGGCAGTTTCTGGGTCTTCACCATTGTCTACAGCTATCCGGAGGGCTCTATTTAATGTCCGCATCAGCCTTTCTACTTCCCCGTTGGCTTGGGGCCACAGCGGGGTGATTTTTCTGTGCTTGATCCGGAGAGCCTCCAGGTATGCCTGGAACTCTCTCCCTTGAAAGGGAGGTCCGTTGTCGGACTTGATCTCCTCGGGGAGTCCCATTGTGGCGAACACGCGGTTTAAGACCTTCTTGACCTGCGGAAATGCAGTGGACGCTATGACCTCCACGACGGGGAATTTTGAGAAGGAATCAACTAGCACCAGCATGTGCCGTCCGTCCGGGAAGCTGCCAAAGTCTATGCTGAGTTGGGCCCAAGGCACCTGGGGTGCTTCTTCAGTGAGTACGGGTGCTGGGGCAGGCTCACCGCCAGTGATCGTGCAGGCATGGCAGGACCGTATCATCGCTTCCACTTGACTGTCCATCGCTGGAAACCACACCTTACTCCTCAGGCGGGCTTTTGTCTTGGCCATGCCTTGGTGTCCTACGTGGGCTAGGCTCAGAGCTCGTTGTTGAAGGCTTTCCGGCATGACAATGAGATGTCCTCGTAACACCACTCCATCGTCCCCAACACTCAGTTCACTGCGCACTTGCCACAGCTGTTGCCTGGCGTGACTCACTTCCGGTCTGAGGCAGGAGGCGCCGTCGAGAAAACGGGCCCAGCGATTTCCTTCGAGGGCCTGTCGGACTTTCACCAAAGTCTCATCCCCTGCAGTGGCGTCGCCGATTTCCTTGAGCGACATGTTCTCTGGGCACGCTGCCTGCATGACCATGTGGACGATTTCTTCCACTTCTTCTCCATCCTCGGCGAGGGGCTGCGGTGGGACGACATCCGGATGTCGTGACAGGTAGTCGGCGGGGTTGTGTGCTCCTGGCCTGAATACCACTTTGAATCTATAGCCCTGCAGCTGAACAGCCCATCGTTCGATGCGCGGGGGAGCCAGTCGTGACGTTCCCGCGAAGAGGGGCAGAAGAGGCTTATGGTCTGTGACCACTGTGAATTCTTTCCCACAGAGGTAGAGATGAAAGTGCTGGCACGCCCATTTGATGGCCAGGGCTTCTCTTTCAATTTGGGCGTACCTGGTCTCGGTGTCCGACAGGGCCTTGCTGGCGTAGGCAACCGGTTTCCACTCTTCTGGCCCGTACTGTTGTAGCAGAACGGCTCCTAATCCTACCGGACTGGCGTCGACGATCAATTCGGTCCGCCTGCGTGGCTGGAAGTAGGCCATGGTGGTATTATCCAAGAGACTGGCCTTAATGGTCTGGAACGCCTTGTTAGCGGCTGCGGTCCAGTCCCACTTCTGATCCGCACGGGTGAGGGCTCGGAGAGGATCCGCGATAGCAGCTAGATTCGGGATGAACCGGCCACAGTATGTGGCCATGCCCAAGAAACTGCGCACTTCCGTTTGACTCCGTGGGGTGCTGGCTGCTTTGATGGCTTCCGCCTTCTTGGGATCAACTTTCAGGCCTTCCCTCGTAAATGTGGAGCCAAAGAAATCCACTGACTCTTGATAGAATGCGCACTTGGCTCGGTGTAAGGTCAGGCCGCTGTCGGCAAGCCTTTGCAGGGTCGCCCTCAAATTGACATGGTGTTCTTCGAGGGTTGTGGAGTACACAAGGATGTCGTCACTCAAGTTGATCACCCCTCGTAGGCCAGATAGCACCTCGCGAATGGCGTTTTGAAAGACTTCGGCTGCCGATGAGACACCGAAACTAAGCCGGGTGTAGCGACGCAGCCCCACGTACGTCGAAAAAGTAGTGATGTACCTGCTAGCTGGCTCTAACTCGAGCTGGTGATATCCTGAGTTGAAGTCCAGCTTTGAGAACCACTTCGCCCCGTTGAGGTCAGCTATGATGTCGTCCATAGTAGGGGTGATATGCCTTTCGCGCTTGACAGCGGTGTTGGGGAGCCTCATGTCCACGCACAGACGAATGGCTCCTGGCTGCTTCGGCTTGGGGGCGACCACCAGTGGGGAGACCCAGGGTGTCGGGCCCGACACTTTCTCGATTACCCCCAGTTCTTCGAGTTTGCGAAGCTCTTCCTCCACTTGAGGCCTGAGGTTGAAAGGCACTCGCCGGTGCCTGAGAGCAACGGGTTTGATGGTTGCGTCGATGTGCAGCTTAAACTTCTTTCCTTTGAGCTTGCCGAGGCCCTTGAACAGTTCAGGGAAGTCTTTTAGCATGAAGTCTGCGTGTGCTTGGTGCACTTGGTTGGCGAAGAATACCAGTCGCAGGTCCTCTGCCGTGTGGCAGCTCAGGAGGGTGCCCTGCTTGCCCTCGGTGATGTGAAACTTGGTTACTGTGGAGTACTCTCCGTTGACTACGGTGGTTTGGATCACTCCTCGAAGAGGCATAGGTTCAGTCCCTCCATAGGTGTAGATTCGTGCTGCGGACGGTGCCAATGTCGGCTTCGGGGACATCCTCTCGTACTGGTCCGAGTCCATGACATTCACGGACGCTCCTGTATCGATCAGCGCGTTGACACTCGTCCCATCAACAGAGACAGAACACATGGGAGGCGGTCTCCTTTTCGTGGAAGCTCGGCTCACATAGGAGATGACATACACTTCATCGTCTTCATCGTCTTCGTACCTGGGCCGGCGGTCTTGTGCTTCGGTGTCAGGAGGGGGCCTCTCCTGGTCGAGTGACAGCTGTCGGACGTGCTGTGTTACAGTCCTGGCGCGCGGGCCTGCTGACCGGAACTTCCCTCCCCGGCAGACGGCGGCAAAATGATTCAGACGTCCGCACTTGAGGCACGTTTTGCCTTTGGCGCCACACGTGGCTGTGGCGGGGTGATCGTCACCGCAATACCCGCATTGATTGCCTCGTGGCGGGCCACTTCGCGGCCTCGCGGGCGGGAATCGTCTGTGGATCACATCCACCCGTTCTTCTTTGATGGCCGGGGTTCTCGCCGCAGGCGTGGCGATCACCGGGGTGCGCAGCGCCACCTCCATCTCCTCTGCACGGGCATCGGACAGTTCATGTGACCTGGCTAGGATGAGGATCTCGTCGAGCGTAATTCCAGGTTGTCTGAGGATCAGCTTCCTCAGTAACTTTGACTTGCATCCCACAATGATTTGATCCCTGATTTCGTCCCGGGGGTTGGTGAATGGACACGTGCTTGCAAGTCGACGGAGCCGAGTGTAGTACATGTCGACCGATTCTGAGTCCATCTGCCAGGCACGCTTGAACTTGAACTTCTCAAAGTCATTGTTAAGCTGGGGATCAAAATGTGCGTTGAGAGCCGCGACAGCGGCATCATAGTTGTCCTCGGGCCCAGTGTTAGGGAGCGACTCGAACAGATCATAGATCTCTTGACCTCCATATAGAATGAGGAGCGACCTCTTCACCGTCCCATCCGTCTCTCTGGTGCCCTTGAAGTACAGATTGAGGCGTCCGACCCATGCCCTCCAGCGGAGCGCGGCTGTCGCTGGGTCCGCAGATTCGCTGAACGGCGGGATGGGCGGTGCGCCGGCGTGCTGATGTGCGTGAGGCGCTGGCGTGGGAGGCCCCGCCGGGGCCTGGGCTCCCGCTTGGGCTTGGACCTGTGGCAGTGCAGCGGGCACGACTGGCGGTGGCTGGACCGCCTGCTGTGGGGGTTGGCCAGCCCCGTCATGGGCCGCCCCTGTCGCGTTCTGGCTCATGGCGCGGCTTTACTTAGGCGGATCTGGTGCTTTCCGGTGTCGCAGTGTCGGGCAAGGCAGGGGCACATAGAACCTCCAAGGGTTGCAGGATCCTGGCACAAGCCTTTTCGTCTGCCAATGCTCGGTACGATGCAGCAGAGCGCGTGTAGCTGGGCTGAGGCACTGTGAATTGCCAAGGTGTACAAGGAGTTCCAGCACAGCGAAACGTGTGGTGCAAACTGGGCGTCTGGGAGGCCTAGCGAGAGCAGACTCTCCCTTGCACTTGCCAATGTCTGATGTGTGGAGCAGCGTAGGCACGCCTGAGGGGCCGGTAGATACGTTTTCCTCCGTTGCACTTGCTCGGGCTTGTTGGATGTTTCCCCCGGCAGGCTGGAGCAGAGCGCGCGGTGCACTGAGCGCACACGCGGGCGAGCGCAGCTCGCGTGCCTGAGGCGGCTGGGAGGCGGGGTAGGCCTGGGCCACGTGGTGCGGTCGCTGGGCTCCGCGACTCTTCCGCCGCAGGCGGGTGCACAGCTTCAGCGCCGGCTGGAGAAGGCGCACGCGGGGCAAACTCACCCTCAGGAACCCCGTAAGGCACGCTGACCCCACGAGCTCCGCCAGCTGAAGGCGCTCCCTCACGGGAGACGCGTGGGCGGGTCTCGGTCCAGAGGGGGACAGCAGAACAGCGCGGGCGGGCACCGCAGCAGGAAACAGATGACGCGGTGCCGCAGGCAGCGGCGGGCACGCGTGGAGGGCGACCGGCCTCGTCGCCAATGTAGCGCCGTGAGGTAAGGCCTCACTGATATTTCACACTGTAAATACTAATGACACGGACACTCAAATGCAGTTAGCTGGAAAGACTACGAGCGGTCTTCCGCCTGTTTATTTATACCTCGGAGCGAGCCCGCCCCGAGGTTGTGCGTGCATGCGTGCGGTAAAAGATACATTGTAGGAGAGAGCCCGGGTGGCTCTCTACAGCATGGACTTTCTTTGTTATCAAAACATGAAAAGTAAACACATAGAGCAACATGAACTCCCCCCCCTTTCTTCAGTTTGCCAAATATATTTATTTTGTACTAGCACCAGAATTTCGCTTTTTGTCAACTTTGATTATCTGGAGAGAAGGGGAAATAACACGGAGTCGAAGGGGTAGAGAGCAAATGGCATACAGGTGATTATGATGGAGGAATATGCTGAAGTGATAATGTGAACACTCTTAGCCGACTTCCCGATCCAGACATTTTGGTTTCCCATGCAGCCTCATGATACGCCAAACCATCTACTTACATCTCTACAAGTTCCTTCTAAAAGGTAGCTAGTGGCAAAAATTAGCTGAACCCAGACATGAGAATGTTTCATTTTGTTTTCCTGAGTTTCATCTTTTCGGCTCACTAAATAGAGACAGTGTTGCATATTCCAAGCCTACTGCGGGAAAGGCAGAAATAACGAGCCGCATTAATTACTGCAGAGCTGTGAAATACGTCCATAAGTGCTCGTCCAATCCAGCTTGTTTCTTTCCATTTTGGGACTCGTAGTCCTGAATTTATAGTCTCAAACAAAACTACAAGCACCATAATGCAAAGAAAAGCCTGTGCTGGAAAAATGACTTGTGCATGGATCTGGGAAACTCAAGAGCTCTGTTAGTTCTGGGATCCATTCCCCACTGGCTACTGCAACTCGGCTCAACATCCTAATTCTTGGCAAATCACTTAGGGGCATATTTAGGTCATTTCCATTTTGCGATTCCCAAATAGCGATTTTTAAGGAATCGCTATTTGAGAATAGCAAACTGGAATGTAGGTAAAAATTCGATTTTTTTTTGCGAATCTCTAACATTCCTTTATTGCGATTAGCAAATTGCAAATCACAATTAAGGAATGAGTGTCCAATTCATTCCTCTGGGCTAAGAGACCCATAGGAATGAATGGGGGATACATTCTCAAATTGCGATTTTCCAATGAGAAAATCGCAATTTGAGAAACGCAATTCCAAGGGTGCCAGGGTGTCCAAAGAACACCTGTTGCCCCCTGGAATGTGCCTCTAAGGACATGTGGCGCACACACATGCCCTAAGGACATGTCTGTGCGCCACATGGCACTTTTAATTTTTTTTTAAAATGCATTTTGAAAGGAAATTGCAAAATACCATCTACTTGGAGTAGGTGGTATTTTGCGATTCCTTAAGCCAAAATCGCATTTTAAAATGCACTCCTACATAGCGTGCCACCTACATACCCAAAGGGGCGTTTGCGATTCGCAAAGGCTGAAATTCTGCAAGATTCAGCATATGCGAATAGCAAACGCCTACCTACATATGCCCCTTAATCTCCATGTGCCTACAAACAAAATTACGTGTCTTCGTGCAATGTAACTAAAGCTCGTGTAAAGCGCTCCAATACCTTTGGGTCGATTTTGCACTATTTAGAACTGCCCAAAAAAAAGTTACAGCCCATGCACATTTTAATTTTGACTGCCATTCTAAGGTTGATTACATTTGTTCCACTGTGTGGTAAGTAAACCATTATTAATGAGTGCCAAAAATCAATGCCTTTAATAAATATGTGACAGATAAATGGTTGAGTGTATATTTGTTTACATACATACACTGATGGCAAGCCCCCAGCATCTGTTCACAGACAGGACACAACTTGGACAAAATACATTTTGCCAGGTCAATGCTGTGAGGAATTTCTGGCTGGGGGCTGTAGAGGGAAAGAGAGCATCCAATCCACCTGCAAGGTTACATCTCCACACAGGAAGCACTTCCTGAATGTAGTTGCCCTGCATGCGTCCGAATATTGGCATTCGGCTCCTGGACACAGCCAGGATGATTTACCTCTGTTGGCCTGAAACTTGGCTTGGGCACAAAAATTATAGCTGGAATCGGAATCCTCACAGTTCCTACTGGAGGACTGTTCACTAAGGATCAAGAGCGAAGCCATCACCACTTTCACTGTATTGTTTTTTAAAACAGTTTTAAAAATTCCATCTGCAGACCCCTGTGCTGAAGAGTATGGTTTCTGACTTAACCAATTAAAGTTTTTTATTACACAACTGTTATTTTTTTATTTTGTTACATCTATGATTATAATACCTTCATCAGCTTCATACAAATTATTTTCAGGGAGAAAAATGAAGGTACTCCCGAGGCAGTGTTTAAATCCCCCCTTACTTCCTCCTACCCGCCAAAAAAAAGAAACATAAAGGGGAGCCCTATCCAATGACCAATAGGCCAAGGGAGCAGTGGGTCAGAAAAGTTTGGGAACCACTGCCCTAACCCCACCTTTTCTGCTGCCTACCCTCCTTGCTCTCATCATTAAAGCAGCCCCTTAAGTCAATTGGGCCTCATTACACTAGCTGGGGTCCGCAAAAGAAGAAAGATAAACAGCGTACATAGACGCCAAAAAATAAAAGAAATACAGTTAACGTGGATCTATAACTACCATAGCTGTACCAGACGAAGGTTATTCCCAGAATGGACAGAAGAATTAGTTTGACATATTTTTAACCTCCTTCAGAAGTGATATTCAATCAAATAGGTACAATGCATATAGCCACTGTCATATGCGTGCATGTGCGTAAGGTGTGGATACGGATTGTGTGTATGACAGAGAGAAAGAAAACAAGAGCGTGTGAGAGAGGGAAATATGTTGTCCAACAGATATAAGACATGGGGGCTTATTAACATAAATAAATTGTAGCGCGCAGTTGGACCAAATTTGGCAATGCCACACTTTGACATTTTGAAAATGCAGGGATGTGCCGTATTCACAAGAGTACAGCGCACCCCTGTGTTTCGCCCTAGTGGTGGTGCAAAAAGGGTGCCTAGCTCCACCGCAGGTACCCTGCTGCAACATTGCAATGGTGCCTGCGCTCAGGGCCGGCCTAAGGCATGTGCAAGCTGTGCACCTGCACAGGGCCGCCAAACCACAGGGGCTGCCACGCCAATATATATCCTTAGATACATATTTGCGTGGCGGCCCCTGGCAGGGATTTGGCGGCCTCGGGCCCCCTACCTAGACTCCCTGCTCAGGGCCTCCGTGAGCCTAGAGCCGGCCCTGCTGCGCTGCAGGGATGATTGTTTATGTCCAGGAAGGGACACCTACCTGCACATAAACAATCAATAATGGTAATTTGCTCCCTCCATGTGTGCTACAGAAAGAGCAAAAAACAAGGAGAAATGTATAATTTCTCCTCGTATCGCCATTCTAATGTCTGGTTTTCCATGGCATTCGTTTTTAGCGCTGCATCAGCCTTGTAAATCTGGGGCAGCATCAAAAAGCAATGGGTGTCGTGGTATAATGCCCATAGCAACAACCATTGCACTCCCCTTTGCTGCAGAGGACTGTGGCAGAAAGGGGCATAGCTACAAGGTGGCGTTAAGCCAGGCAGAGGGGGTCATTATTATGGCAGGTGGACTTTGTCCGCCCGCCATACCATCAGGAAACGGGACCGCCTGCTAAGGGTGCGGCGGTCCAGCACATCCCATTAGGATGCACCCGCCACACTGGCGGGCGCATCCCGCATTTGTAACATAGCAGCGGGCGGGTCTGAAAGCACCGCCCGCCGCAATGCCACAAAAGCAAGTTGTGCCTTTCAATGCACAATGTGACAGGCACCGCGCGGTGCCTGCCACTGTAGTGTAGTTCCTATATTCCCAATAGGCTCTGCGCATTGGAATAATATACCCTATAGATGTGACATAGGGCTGAGGTCAGTATGTTTTAATCGAATATACTAGACTTAATTGTGAGTGCCAGCTAGCTCATAGGTCACTAGAAACTTTCTCGAATACACAAGAAGGGATTTGTTTCTGACAACTGAATAAACATGACAACTTTGTTTCCCTAGGACTGGAACTAATATCTTCAGAGTCATGGTAACAATAGATAACTATTTCACTCAGTCAATTGTGCATGCTTCGTTTCTACAGAGTAGCAGAGAAATAGTGAGAAGGGCGTTTTCAATAAAAGAGTTTATTGAACAGTCTTCTTTCTCATACAAGAGAGGTGAACTGCTGCAATCGTTAGACAAAATGCAATGTATAATGTGTACAGCGAGAATAGTATTATGAAATAAGACTGTAGTAACATTGACTGTTGCTATGACATATATAGAAATACATACATAAATACCATAGGCTAAAATACTCAACTGGTGCTTCTAAAATACGCCTACCCCAATGTACCTAATCTAAGTCTAGTTCAAGGGAAGAAGTAAGTGCTGTTTTAGCATAAGTTTTAGTTCTGCCAAGAACTGCAAAAGGTTTCTCTAGGTTCTAATCAGCTCCATACCTTAGAATGAAAGAGGTTGTTATCTCAGTCTCGGGACTCGATTTCCCAACACCCCGCAAGTGGAGTCAAAAACACTGGAGCTGGATTCTCGGCAGTGGAGGACAGCTTCTTGTCAGTGCGTCAGCTGAAGAGTCAGCTTCCTTCAGCACTTGCTGTAGCGAGCTGCGTCGGGCAAGTAGGTAGTCGAATTGCACCGAACCACACAGTGCTTTGCCATAGCAAGTGAAGGTATATTTATACCTTGAAGGTGTTTAGGAATGCCAGCTTTGACGTAAAGTCGGGCATATGAACGTCATGGATGGACCACTAAGGAATAGTTGTTCATGCATAATACATGATTTCTTGGAGAAATCAATATCCAGGCAAGGGGAAGTCCCTTCTGCTTAAGAATCTGTTTTTCCAAGAAATCGTTGTGACGTAGATGAATGGATGGAAGTAGCCATGCCTGTATTTGGCTAGCATGGGCTACGCCTAAATAAGGGCATGATTTCTATGCCTATATAAGGGCAACGCGAATTGTACCTATATAAGGGCATGAACCGGGAAAATTCATTCGTAATCTAAAACGACATACAACACCCACTCCACTTTCTTATGTACGACGTTACTAAAAAACATGTTTAACATATCTAAAACATATATACACATGAAGTGTGAAAAACCCACCCGCAATACATAAAATGAATTTGAACTGGTATGTACACATAAAAGATGAATTGGTGCTGAACGCATTAAAGCAATGTTTCCTTCTCAGCATATATGTTGACATTTGGATGCTAAATGAATGAATCATGAAAATATACATTTATGAAATGGCTCGAAAAAACAGAAGAGAAAAAGCCAAAACCATTTCATTACAGATTACATATAATTGTTTGTATGTGGACAAGGTCAAATATTGTCTCTGGAAGCTTCTTTTCAAAGAATTCTTGTTCCCTATGAATAGTTCTACTTTACGCAGATTACTTGTGCCAAAAATGAAAAATACAAATTTGAAATAAGAAAAAAAAATTAATCATAGGAAAAAGAGTTCCAAAGTTAGAACTTTGTTTTGAAAAAATGAAGGTCGAATTCAAAGTCTCTCAGAACAGTGTGTGCCAAAATCAAAAGACAGTGTTAGTGTTTGGAGAAAACATCAACTCTTCTAAGTCTGTAAAAAATGTGTCTACCATTGTACGTGAAAGTTGGATTACCTCGTTTAGAAGATTGACCGCACAGAGATGTGAAGCATCGCCGTCAGCATTGGTTGCATTAGCAATGTTCGTAATGGATGGTACCTGCGCGCCTGTTTCTTCTCATACCTCACCGTCAGTATTTTGCGTCTGTGAGATCTCAATGCATGCCGGCATCAGAATTGGTAGCTGCTGGGGACAACACTGCGCATGGGCCGTTACCGGTTCAAGCAAAGTATCAACATCTGTTGCCATGACTGATGGGAGTGTGAGACATGAGCCTAACATGCATTCTTCTCCGCATAGCAGGCAGCATAGAACAGGTAAGATGCAATCTTGCCAAATTGGTCTGAATGACAGAAACCATGTTGTATTTAATTCTCATACACGAGGTAGTCCCAAAATTTGGACGATGCGCTCATGACACTTCATCGCCAGTAGAGTAGTCTCCATGGAGAACTGGGTGTCGCTGGCTTGCCATATCGCAGCAGTAGGAGGAAAAATGTTATCCCTGCAACGATTCCCAAAAGGAGGGGAGGTCCATCAAACACAGAGTGCACGAAGTTTGGAAATATTCCCAGGTCAGCTTGAAAAGGTGCTAACAGTCCAGAAAATATGGTCTTAAATACATGTACAATACCGCTCGTATCAGACATGTTTAAGATATGACTTAACATTTCCGAGAAATGTATAGGGCAGTTTGTAGTTAAGAGGGCATGTATCTCGGCAGAAGTCCTTGCAGATTATAGGTCTCTTTGGCTGAGGTCAGTGGCACAGTTTTTTGCAAAAGAATGGCTTTCATTCTGCTTAAAGTAACAATTTGTATAGAAGAGATGTCCAGTGAATGCCATAAAGATGACTCCCTGTCTGTTTTGGTTTTAGGAAACAAAACTTGCATAGGGCAAGTGACCCTGGCTGACACAGTTACTAGATATGGTACGCCTGGCAACACGCCACAGCAGCTGTGATCGTTCAACATGAGGTAACTTCCATTTGAAAGCTGTCCAAATATTGGACCAATCACTGCAGCTGGTTAGCCTTGCAGGTGGCAGGATAAGTTGTTAGAGGAACCTTCGAAGGCCCCGTGTAAGTTTATACCCTGACAAAGGAGAGAACCGCTTAGTGCGTTTTCACAGTTTTTATCACTAAGAAACACCTCTCTTCCCCCACTCCAAAATCTGTGTGTGTATGGAAATTCCCAGGATGTATTGATGTATTCTTTACCCAACCTTTCATAGGTGCCTACTAGTATGTGTTTTAGGCCATACTGAAAATGGAAAATTGTAACAGGCATAGTGATTGTTCCATGTATAATCCATTCAGTAACTGGCTTTTCAGCGACTGTAAATGGCAATCTTTCCAGTTTTTCAATGCTCAGCACCGTATAGTCTGCTCCTCTTTGTGCCAATTTGTTTATCAGTGAGATTGAATTCTTAAAACAGTGACGTGGTATTGATTTAACGCCAAGCCATGTAGCCTGAACGAAGGTTTTGCAACGTCCAGCCCAATTGCATGATTACGTAATTACGACTGCCCCTTTTGCAACATGACCAAGTCCTGTCACATGATTTCTATGGCAGAAGACACTATGCTGTCCAATGAATATATCCTGGACGACAGAGTCGTTAACCCATTGTCAACGACAGAAAGAGTTTTCTCTAAATTAATACAATCAATTTCTCGTATCCGTTCTGCAGTCTCTGCTTGTGTAATCTTCCATGCTTCATTATAAGCAGCATAGATACCGGCATATATAAAACGTTTAGGATGCGGTTTGCTTGGCCCTTAGCAAGAATTCCCAAAGATCAGCGCCATCTTTAAGTAACAATAAGTGTTGCTTTACATCCTTAAGTGTAGCTCTTTCCAAAAGTCGAAACCTAGTTTAGACAGTTGAGCATAAAAGGCTGCAGAATAAATCTGTTTGGTATTTGTTAACATACTTTTCATTCCTGTTTTGTTTTAATTTCTAAAGTAAAATGATTCTGGATTGGATACATTGGACCCTGAAAATTACAGAAACTTATTGGCGAACGTTTTTGAACTACCCTTTGGTGGTGTAGGACAATGTTCCCATTGATTATTCATTAATACATTTCTAGGCATTGTTGATTTGTGCAAGAAATGGTGACCATAATGTTTATAACAATGCATTTGTTCATAGTCTGATGAAACTTCTAAATATTCATGATTTGTGAATACTGCAGACATTTCCAAGTCTGACATCATATTATTAACAGTCTTGAAGTCCCTGATGAAACAAAGTCACTTAATAAAATCTTGAATAAGTGTGGAATCTTCAACAGCTCCGATGGGCCAAAAATGTCATATTCTGTTTTATCCCAAGCTATACCACCTGGTATAGGAACGGTTGTGATGTTCACTGCTGACAAATCTCTTTGTTCACGATGAGATGATTTGTGTGGTTTGAGGAGTAAGTTGATGTTTTTACTTGCCGTGTCCATTTTCACATATCTTCCATTAATCAGCATTCCCAAAGTTATTACTAGAGTCAGCCAAAGTAGAAGAAAAAATACACCCAACACAATCCAAAGTTCAATCCATGGTGAAACCAGATAAGTCTTTTCCAGGTGATGGAAAAGGTCTGTCGCTTGTTCTTTGAAAGTTCTTTTAACTGGCGTAATTTCAGGCTTGCTGGAATCCTCGGAAAACGTATCAAAGTTAATGAAATAGCCAGAGGCCGTTCAGTCAATTGTTGGGATTGCATCAGGATTCGTTGAAATCGCTGGAACCACTTTATCACTTGTTACTTCGTTGTAGACGGGTGTTTCTTGACAAACTGTTATTTGGGTTTCAAGAGGCACAAGTTCCAGGGCTTTTTTGCATAGTGCTTCATTTTGCACTGCAAATTCTTCAAAGGTGATGAGTCTCTCAGTTTTAACCTCTTGGATAGTAGCTAGATTGGGGCGTCTGCTAAATTGGCGGAGTTCACTTGGCCTACAGCTTAGTATCGGCCACATGATGTGGTTTGACCAGGTCGATGGACACAAACCTGTTCTCTTTTTTACCAGCAAGGGGCGGCAGTAATACTGTTCTTTTTTTTTTTTTTTTTTTTTGTTCAAAAACCTTTATTGGAGTAAGCATAGAAAAGTACAAAAATGGGCCTACAACCTCACGGGCTGGCCGCTAATAACAAGGCACAATGCATGAAATAAAAATGTACACCCGTGGTTAGGCACAGCTCGAGTACAAAGCATTACTCTACCGCTATCACAGAACAATTCGTATTTTTATTTTTTACAAAAAGAAAAACAAACACTAAAAGGCGAATGCACGAGAATTAAGGTCAGCCCAAAGAACGGAGGGGACGGTCCACGATCAGGAGAACACACCCAGAGCCTGGAGGCTCCAATCAAGACGGGAGGGGGGGAGGGGAGCAGCGGGGAGAACCGGAAATATAAAAAACCTTATGGAAAGGTTCCAGGAACGCTAGTCTAGGGAGAAAGGACAATCTCAGCAGTGTCTACAAGGGGAGGGGTGCAAATATCCCCACGATAATCATTCCACTGGCCCCAAACCTTCGTCCACGCCCTGGGTCTGCCCCTGGCCACATAAACCGTCTTTTCACGAAACATGGACCAGTCCATGTTGTCTTCCCACTTCGAGACCTCAGGGGGCCTGGAAGCGCCCCAGAGTTGCGCGACATCCCGCTTCGCAATCATGTAACCAAGGGTAGCCCATCTGGTCTGGGCCACAGAGTAGTCAGTGGGCTCCCACACATTCAACAGACATCGTCGAGGCTCCGGCCGCAGGGCCACATCCGTCACAGCAGTCATCACCTCAAGCACCGCAGTCCAATAAGTAGCTACAACCGGGCACTCCCAAAGGATATGTAAAAAGGTCGCACTCAAACCACATCCACGCTTACATAGCCCATCCGAAGAAAAGCCCATCGTAACCAGACGCGGACCAGTGACATAGACTCGATGAAGAATCTTAAGTTGAACCAAACGGAGACGGGCAGGAATGGCCACCTCCTTGGGAGAAGAGAGTGCCGACTGCCAATCCTCGTCGTCCAGTTCCAACCCATCGCCAACCCAAGCCTCCCGAAGTCGGACCAGTAAGTCCGCCCGATTATTAATCAATTTCTTGTAAATCAGAGAAATAGTGCTATCGGGAAGATGCCCATCAAGGACACGGTCCTCGAGGGGGGAAGATTGAGGCAGGGCCTCATCAGGAACCAAGACTGAGGCGAGGGCGTGCCGGACCTGCAGGTAGCGAAAAAATTCCCTACCGCTCAAGCCATATTCCGCCTGGAGGGCCTGGAACGACTTCACACAACCGTTCGAGTACACGTCACCCACCTTACAAATCCCAATCACATCCCAGCGGTCGAAACCCTTGGTAGACCAGAGTCCGCCCAAACGTTCCGAGGCATAAAGCGGCGTCGCCAAAGTCAATCGATCCTCCCACCCCAAACTCACAGTCGCAGCTCGCCATACAGTTACTGCAATCTTGGATGGGCCCACAAGATGGCGCCCGGCCGATCGGGAATAAAGCGCTCTGGTAAAGTCCCCACCCGGAAGCTGGAGTCTATCCATCTCGAATGCAGGATTACGACCCGGGGAAAACATCACGTGATTAATGGCAGACAACTGGGAAGCCCAGTAATATCGCTTGATATCGGGGAGCGCCATGCCCCCGTCATACCAGGGGATGGTGAGTTTTGCGAGGGCGATACGCGGTCGCCCATCCCATATCAATTGCCGTTGAAGACTCTCAATCTCTTGGAAATAGGTCTTAGGAATAGCGTCATAGGAGTTGTGAAGTGCGTAAAGGAATCGCGGCAAGGACATCATTTTAAACAGGGCCGCCCTGCCCAGAGGAGACAAAGGAAGCTTGCGCCAACGGGCCACATCCAAGCGCAGTCTAAGCAACGGTGGGAGGAGATTACGTTCAAAGCGGAGCGTCGGGTCCAACGTAATAAAAATCCCTAAATACTTGAAACCCGATTGGACCACCTGGATAGGAAGTCTGCTCGGCAAGGGGGGCAAAACCCCCGAAAGAACATATACGCAGGACTTGGTCCAGTTAATAACGAGGCCCGAGTTGGCTCCAAAAGAAGCAAGAACGTCAAACAGAACAGACAGAGATTTACGCGGGGAAGTGAGATATAAAAGGATATCGTCCGCGTAAAGCGAAACGCGGTCCTCAAAGTCCGGAGACCAGCGAATCCCCTTGAGAGACGGTTCCCACCGAAGCCAGGCAGCTAATGGTTCCAAGGCGAGAGCAAACAGTAACGGAGACAAGGGGCATCCCTGACGGGTACCCCTGCCAAGGGTGAAAGGAGCCGAGACCCTGCCATTCACCACTACTTGCGCCAGAGGTGCCGCGTACAGTAACTGGACCCAACCAATAAACTCAGGTCCAAAACCAAATTTCTCAAGAGCCGCCCAGAGATAAGGCCACTCCACCGTGTCGAAGGCCATGGATGCATCCAACGATGCCAAAATGGCCGGCTCCGTCAGAAGCCCCGCCCTCGCGATCGCGCCGTGAAGACGACGTAGGTTCAGAGCCGTGTTGCGATGTGGGATAAATCCAGATTGATCCGGATGGACCAAGTCACTAATGACCGTCAAGAGACGGGATGCCAGGAGTTTCGCCAATACCTTGGGTTCGACATTTAGTAGGGATATGGGCCTATAGGAGGAACAAAGATCACGTGGTTTACCCTCCTTGGGGATGACAACTATCGTGGCCAGTCTCTGATCATAAGGGAGAATACCCCGTTCCCGGGACTCCAGAAACATGGCGCGGAGATACGGAGCCACCCTATCGGGACGCAACTTGTACAATTCAATTGGCAACCCGTTCGGGCCCAATGCTTTGCCCGAACGGAGGGAACGGGTAGCAGTAGCTATCTCATCAACCGTAAAGGGGGAGTCCAACGCCGCACGGTCTAAATCAGAAACAATGGGCAGGGCTATATCACGCAACAGAAGGCGAGAGTCAACCACATCCCTCATAGACACAGGGGTATACACCACACGGAAGTACTCGGCAAACCGGTCAACTATCCCAATCGGGTCCGTTACACTCACACCACATGCAGACTGAATCACGGGTACCACACGATTAGCTCTCTCCTTCTTATCCAGCCACGCCAGCAATTTACCCGCTTTGTCACCCACATCATACAGACGTCCCTGTTGCTCCCGAAACATCACTTTGGCGGCATCCGTGACCAAGGACTTATAAGCAAATTGTTTCAGAACCAGGGCATGGAGTTTCTCAGGCGTGATACCAGATTCCAAACCCTCCTCCATTACAGAAATCTCCCCCTCAAGATCAACCACCTCTCTATTCCTCTCTCTCTTAGCCTCAACAATAAGGGAGAGGGCCTGCCCACGAATCACGGTCTTAAAGGCCTCCCACAGGGACACAGCAGATGAAACCGACCCCTCGTTATCCAGAAAATACGAGTCCAAGGACTTAAGCAAAAGGGTGCGGGTCTCGGGGGAGGTGAGGTACCACGGATTAATAGGAGCCACCCTGCCCACTGCCTCCACCCCAACCTCAAAACGAAGCCAGAGCGGAGAGTGGTCAGAGATACCCCTGGGCATGTGCACAATCTCACGCACCGCCGGGGACTGAGCCGCAGGCAACAGGAAATAATCCAGCCGAGACAGACTCCCATGGGCACCAGAGTGAAAGGTGTACTGAAGCTGCGTAGGATGCAAAAGCCTCCAGCAATCCACCAGGCCGAAGGTATCCAAAAAGCCACCCAACCACTGCTGAGCCGCCGGGGTATCCCTAGGGGGGTGGCGATCATGGAGGCCAGAGACTACCGAATTAAAATCACCAGCCAGAAAGAGAGTACTCTCTCTGAGAGTAGAGATAGGTGGGGCCAATGGTAATCAATGTGAGTTTAACCAAGACGCAGTTAGATAGCGTTGTCGCATCTGGGAGGTTCAGGAAGTGAATTCCGATGCCGGGTAGTAACCGGTCGGCGGAATAACAGCTGATTCTTAGGAATGGGAACGGCACTCACTGCACTCGTAGAATGGATGAGCGGCGGTGTCCAGAGGCGCCCATTGGCTTGGGCCAACCTGATAGTTGGGCAGTTGTTCCGCGGGGCAGAATCGCGCCGTCAGAGAACGCGGTTATTCCGCCGACCGGTTACTACCCGGCATCGGAATTCACTTCCTGAACCTCCCAGATGCGACAACGCTATCTAACTGCGTCTTGGTTAAACTCACATTGATTACCATTGGCCCCACCTATCTCTACTCTCAGAGAACCGCCCCTCATAGGAGCTCTCCTTCCACCTGCCACTTTGGACCACCTCATACCATCTCGTTTGAGCCAAGGCTTGTAATTCAGGCGATACAATGTCAGTCCTGATGATGATCCTGTATTCCACAAAGGATCGAAACGCCGTCGAAAATTGATGTAGTTGTACACTAGTTCTCCACTGTGTGACTTACCTGTGTTATACTACTTGAGTGCAGCTAGATTGATTTCTGATATTCGTGTATTCACTAGCGCTTCAATATTTTATATATTCGCCTGACTAATTCCCCACCCTTGTAAATGTTGTTGTTTGTACTGGATACAGGATTGTGTCCCACTGTCAATTTGTGTGTTTGAATGCTCCTTATATTTTTCATTCTTGATTATTAAATAGGGTCCGGCTGGACACCTTCATTATAGCGCAGATTGTGGCCTATAATTATTCCAAGTTGCTAACGTAAAATTGTCAAGGGCCATTGTTTTCTCCCCAGTAGGCACAGAATTAGTGTTTCTGGTAAGTACAGGCAGTGAGGCTCTGTTGGTTTGCACAAACTTGCTGCTTGTAGCCCCGTAACCCATTGTATCCATCTCGGATGTAAAGCTTTAGTATTTGGAATGCTCTTTCTTTTGCTACAGCAGTTTGAACTGCTGTCAGAATTTTTTCTGTTGAAGTGAACTTCATTTCTGCTTGTATGTACAAGTGTGATTTGTAAGCTATTGGTACTTTTTCACCTTTGTTAAAATATAAGTACGTGAATCCGCATTGTCCTGGAATGATTCGGATCACTAAGTTGCGTACGTTTACGCATGTTTGCAAATGGTTTGTTGCTAATATGTCTGATTGCAATGAACGCAAAATTTCTGTGTGTTTTTGTGTCCAATTTACTGTTTTAAAATCAGGTTTGATTAATTCATAGAGAGGTTTAACCCTTTCTGTGCAGTTTAGAATGTATGTTCTTCTGAAATTTAGGAAACCTAGAATCGACAGTAAGTTTTTCAGCGTTCTTGGAGTTTGGAGCAGCGCACATTTCTTCAGAAAGTTTGCTGCCAGGCTTTTGCCTTCACTTGATAATTCATATCCTAGAAATAGGACATTTAAATGGGCAATTCTAGATTTTTTTAAATTGAATTTATAACCCTCAGAGGCAAATCCAAGTATAATGGTGTTCACCCTATTCAAGTGCCTATCCAAGTCATCATCTGTCAGATAGATGTTATCTACATATGACAATGCTTCATCGTCATAAGTTTGTAGTAATTCTGTTACTCTTGCTGAGAATAACCCCGGACTATTCTTGAATCCTTGAGGTAGATGTCAGAAGTGATGCTGTGTCCCCATAATTGAGAAAGCAGTCAAACACCTACTTTCTGGTGCAATGTTTTGAGAAAAGAAACCGTTAGAAATATCTAATGTGGTTTTACATTTTTTACGCACAATGTTATTCATTAATGCTGTACTGTGTGAATTTTGGACTGCAAATGTTTTGCAACTAGAGTTTAAATGTCTGTAATGCAATACTAGACGATATGTATTGTCTGGTTTGGAGACAGGAAACAAAGGATTGTTTAGTGACTAGGTGCATTTTTCAATCACCCCCTTGGTATTCAAGATGATCTAATATCTCCTTGACCTGTTTTTTAGCTTCTTGCTTACCTGGGTACTGCTTTGTGCAGTGGGTTGTTTTTGTAGTTGGATTTTATGGTGAGGCGAGTCCTCATCCCATCCTACATGATTTTTGTATAAAGCAGGGCTTTGAGCGACTGCCCATTTCCTGGCATAAGTATAATTTAAATGAATTGGAATATAGTTGGAGAAGGCTGGCATAATGATGTCTTCGCCATGTGGGCAGTCCCTGACAAATTGCGGTGGCCAGCCCTGTTGAGCTGGAAGAATGTTATAACCCTTAGAAAGTCGCTCCCTAAAGAGTGCTCTTATCTTTCTTGGTATGTCTCCCTCCATCCGGAGTGTTATTTCATATAACTTATATGGAGAACTAGCCTTGGTATCTGCAGTTGCAGAGAAATAGTGAGACGGGCATTTTCAATAAAAGAGTTTATTGAACAGTCTTCTTTCTCATGCAAGAGAGGTGAACTGCTACAATCGTTAGACAGAATGCAAAGTATAATGCGTACAGCGAGAATAGTATTATAAAATAATACTGTAGTAGCATTGTCTGTTGCTATGACATATAAAAAAATACATACATAAATACCATAGGCTAAAATACGCCTATCCCAATGTACCTAACCTAGGTCTAGTTCGAGGGAAGAAGTAAGTGCTGTTTTAGCATAAGTTTTAGTTCTGCCAAGAATTGCCAAAGGTTTCTTTAGGTTCTAATCAGCTCCATACCTTAGAATGAAAGAGGTTGGTATCTCTGTCTCGGGACTCGATTTCCCAACACCCCACAAGGGGAGTCAGAAACACTGGAGTTGGATTCTTGGCAGAGGAGGACAGCTTCTTGTCAGTGTGTCAGCTGGAGAGTCGGCTACCTTCGGCACTTGCTGTAGCGAGCTCCGTCGGGCAAGTAGGTAGTCGAACTGCACCGAACCACACCGTACTTTGCCATAGCAAGTGAAGGTATATTTATACCTTGAAGGTATTTAGGAATGCCAGCTTTGACGTAAAGTCGGGCATATGTACTTCATGGCTGAACCCCTAAGGAATAGTTGTTCGTGCATAATAAATGAGTTCTTGGAGAAATTAATAACCAGGCAAGGGGAAGTCCCCTCTGCTTAAGAGTCTGGTTTCCAAGAAATCGTTGTGATGTAGATGCATGGATGGAAGAAGTCATGCCTGTATTTGGGTAGCATGTGCTATACCTAAATAAGGGCTTGATTTCTATGCCTATATAAGGGCAATGCGAATTGTACCTATATAACGGCATGAATCTGGAAAATTCATTCGGAATCTAAAATGACATTCAACACCACGGGTACCCCCCATCCTCCAGAATCCCTAGGGGCCCACTATGGGCCCCCAATGTCGAAGACCGCATGCCTGTCCCCACATGCATACTAATATGGATGGCTTTGTCTACAAAACACCTCCACCATATTAACAGCTTTTTTGCCCGGTAGGCAATCGGGTGGATTGCCTACTGGTGGAAAACCGGTGGACGGTCTTTACGTCCACCGGGGTCCCCCCCGCCATAGTAATTTGGCGGGGGGAATTGGCATGCGGGCGGGCACTAATGTCTGGTGGATCGCCATGCCTAGAACACTAACCCAGCACGATCCCCTACATTACTCAAACACCATTGCACTACCCTAAACCTTAAATCTACTCCAGCACAACCTCCTACACTACCCAAACACCACTGTGCTTTCCTAGAAAACTATCCCAGCACGACCACCTACACTACTCAAACACCACTGCAGTACCTTAAACCCTAAAAAACTATCCCTAACATGACCCCGTACACTACATGAACAAAACTGCACTACCCTAGAACACTACCCCAGCAAGACCCCTACACTACCCAAGCACCATTGCACTACCCTAAACCTTAAATCTACCGCAGCACGACCTCTTACACTACCCAAACAGCACTGTACTACCTTAGAACACTATCCCAGCACAACCTCCTACACTACCCACACACCATTGGCCTACCCTAAACCTTAAACCTACCCCACCACGACCCTTTACACTACCGAAACAACACCGTACTACCCTAAAAGAGTAATTCAGCACGATCCCCTACACTACATAAACACTACTGCACAACCCTAAACCCTAAATTTACCTCCAGCATTATCCCCTACACTACCCATTCACCACTGCACTAACCTAAACGCTAAAACACTACCCCAACATTACCCCCTATGCTACACAAACACCAGTGGACTACCCTAAACTCTAAATCTACCCCTAGTACGACGCTCTACACAAACACCACTGCACTACCCTAAACCCTAAAACACTACCCCAGCACGACCCCCTACACTACTCAAACACCACTGCACTACCCTAAACCTTAAATCTACCCCAGCACAACCTCCTACAGTACCCAAACACCACTGTACTTTCCTAGAACACTACCCCAGCATGACCTCTTACACTACACAAACACCACTGCACTACCTTAAACCCTAAAACACTATCCCTAGCATGACCCTGTACACCTCTGCACTATGCTAGAACACTACCCCAGCACAACCCCCCACACTATCCAAACACCATTGCACTACCCTAAACCTTAAATCTATCACAGCACAACCTCTTACACTACCCAAACAGCACTGTACTACCGTAGAACATTATCCCAGTACGACCTCCTACACTACCCAAACACCGTTGCACTACCCTAAACCTTAAACCTACCCTAGCATGACCCCTTTCACTACCCAAACACCACGGTACTATACTACTAATCTATTTGTAAGAAATATTATTATTTGTCTAGAATCACACTGTGAGTCAGTGTCCATTTGGGAAAAGAGATAGAGAATGTTTTGGTTGGTGTTTGCAGACATGGAATGGAATGGAATGGAGGATATCTTGTATTGCGCAAACTTAACCACAAGGGCATCAAGGCGCATGCAACATAAAAACATATAGTAACAGAACAGCAGATACCACAAAATTTAGTAAGCCTGGGAGAAGAGCCAAGTCTTCAGAAGTTTACGGAAGATCGCCAAAGATGGTTGGCTGGAAAGTTACGGGGGAAGCGAGTTCCATAACTTAGGTGCCAAGGTGGAGAAGGCTCTTCCTCCCCATTTCATTCTCGTGAATCTAGGGACAGTGAGCAGATTTCTGGAGGCTGAGCGGAGCGTTCTGTTAGGTGTGTAAAGACTAATTAGGGACCTGATCCCTTCAGAGCCTGAACCATAAACTGCCCTGTGAGCCAGACATAGGAGCTTAAAAGAGATCCTAGCCTGAATCGGCAGCCAGTGTAGATCTTTCCTGGCCTTTGTTGCCGATGAACGCCTAGGTAGGTTTAAGACCATCCTGGCTGCGACGTTCTGAACCACCTGGCGACGCTGAAGGGATTTTTTATTTATGCCCGCATATAATGCATTACAATAATCAAGTCTGGAGCCAACCAGGGCAACGGTTGATTGTCTACGGGCATCATGTGATAGATAAGGGGCAATCTTTTTTAGCGTCCGAATGATGGCGCAGCATGTGGACACTGTTTTGTTAACTTGGAGGTCGAAAGAGAGGTCAGGGTCAATAATTACTCCCAGATTCCTGGCCAAGAGGGTCGGCTGGGGACAGTCCCCTAAGGAAGCAGGCCACCAGTCCCCAGACCAGATATCGTGACCCCCTCCAAAGACCAAGACTTCCGTCTTTTCTCCATTCAACTTCAGATAGTTGCGATCCATCCATTGCGCAAATGCCTCCAAGCAGGATCTAAATTTAAGGGCAGAATCTTTTATTGACCCGGTGGTAGAGACGATAATCTGGGTGTCGTCGGCATACGACAGAACCTGATACCCAAAGGATCGTACGATCTCGGCAAGTGAGGTCACGTAAATGTTGAACAAAAGAGGGCTCAACATTGCACCACCTGGTACTCTCTGCCGTTTCTGATGTAAAAAGGAGGAAAGCAAATTCAAGGCACTGTCCTCTACACCTATCCCCTTTAGCCTGTCAACCAGAATTGAAGGGGACAGGGTGTCGAAAGCTGCCGTTAAGTCCAGCAGCACCAGCAGCGCTCTGTCCTCTGTCTACCTCTGATCTGATATTATTGTTCACGACAGTGAGGGCAGACTCGGTGCTGTGGACAGCACGAAACCCATGTTGGGAGCAGTCCAACAGATTCACACTCTCCAAATGCGCAGCTAAGTGGCGATTTAAGTGGGCCTCAAGAATTTTAGCAGAGGCTGGAAGTAGAGAAATGGGTCAGAAATTTTTTAAGACTTCCGGATTCAGAGAAGCCTTTTTAGAAGGGGTTTCACCACTGCTGTTTTCCAGGATTCTGGAAAGATCCCTTCTGTGATGGCTTTATTCATGACCTCCAGTAGAGGGGGGAGAACCACCTCTCTGCATGCCTTGAGCGTTTTTAGCTGGCAAGGGTCAAGTGGCGAACAGGACTTAGTAGCGTCAAGAAGACAGGTAATCTCTTCTCGTGACAGCCAAGGGAAGCTTGCTAAGCAAGGGCGGGAGCCAGGTCGAAAACTTCAACCTCAGGGACAGAGACTGAAGGGTAAACAGTCATAATATCGATTCCAAAATATAGAATGGACATAATATCGAAGTAAAAATATAGAATGGACAAAATATCGAATGGACACAATATAGTGGTAAAAAATATCGAATTTAAGGTAAGTAATATCTATTTTCAAAATATAGAAGTCAAAATATCGAAGTATACAATATAGGCATTAAATATATCGATTTTTTAATAATATCAATTTTTTTTAAGTGTTTTGTATGTTAGCATATGTGTGAAAAGTGTATATTAATTTTTGTAATACATGTTTAATGTATTTTAAGTAATGAATTTTATGTTATTTAATTTTTGCGTAATTTAGTTCTGTAGTGGGTTGTGGGTTTATAGGGGAATAGGGTGGGAAGTAATTTAATTATATTATATTAAATATAAATTTTTAGCAATTATTAATATTTTTTAATTAAATTTTGCTTTCTAGTTCTGTAGCGGGTTGTGGGTTTATAGGGGAATAGGGTGGGAAGTAATTTAATTGTAATTAATTAAATATTTATATTTATTTATTGGTATTCATTTTGAATTTATTGTTATTTTTTTATTTGGTAATACATTTTTATTAATTGCCTATTAATTTGTATTAATTGATTAATAGTTAATTATGTTAACTTTCTAAATTTATTTTCTGTAGCGGGTTGTGGGTTTATAGGAGAATAGGGTGCGAAGTAATTTAATTGTAATTAGGTAAATAATTTTTTTCATTTATTGGTATTGATTTTAAATGTATTTTAAATTAATTTTTAATTGGTAATTAATTTCTATTAATTGGCAATTAATTTTTATTAATTGGTAATTATTTTGTATTAATTAAATGTTTGATAATTATGATAATTGTATTATTCTGTAGTGGGATGTGGGTTTATAGGGGAACGGGTGGGAAGTAATGTAATTGTAATTAATTACATATTAAAAATACTTTTTGTGTATTGATAATTAATTTACTGTTAATTTTTAATTGGTATTAATTTTTATTATTAATGAGTTTTTGTTATTAATTAGTTGTTAAATAATTATGAATAGGTTATTATTTTTTAATAACTAATATGTAGATATATTTCTAATTAATTATTACATAAAATTGGTTATTAATTTCAATTAATGTTTTATTGGTATTGATATTTAATTTATTTTTTTTAATATATTAAATCATTACTTTCCCTACTGTTAAACTCACTGGAGTGGGAATAGTAATTTTCACCCTCCCGCTATCCAACGCTTTCCCTACTGTTGCACTCTCTGGAGTGGGAATAGTATTTTTTACCCCTACGCTATCCAACGCTTTCCCTACTGTTGCACTCTGTGGAGTGGGAATAGTAATTTTTACCTCTACGCTATCCAAAGCTTTCCCTACTGTTGTATTATCTGGAGTGGGAATAGTAATTTTCACACTCCCGCTATCCAACGCTTTCCCTACTGTTGCACTCTCTGGAGTGGGAATAGTAATTTTTACCCTTCCAATATCCAATGCTTTCCCTACTGTTGCACTCTCTGGAGTGGGAATAGTAGTTTTTACCCCTACGCTATCCAACGCTTACCCTACTGTTGCACTCTCTGGAGTGGGAATAGTAATTTTTACCCCTACGCTATCCAATGCTTTCCCTACTGTTGAACTCTCTGAAGTGGAAATAGTAATTTTTACCCTTCCAATATCCAATGCTTTCCCTACTGTTGCACTCTCTGGAGTGGGAATAGTAGTTTTTACCCCTACGCTATCCAACGCTTTCCCTACTGTTGCACGCTCTGGAGTTGGAATAGTAATTTTTACCCTCCCGCTATCCAACGCTTTCCCTACTGTTGCACTCTCTGGAGTGGGAATAGTAATTTTTACCCTTATGCTATCCAACGCTTTCCCTACTGTTGCACTCTCTGGAGTGGGAATAGTAATTTTTACCCCTACGCTATCCAACGCTTTCCTTACTGTTGCACTCTCTGGAGTGGGAATAGTATTTTTTACCCCTACGCTATCCAACGCTTTCCCTACTGTTGCACTCACTGGAGTGGGAATAGTATTTTTCACCTTCCCGCTATCCAACGCTTTCCCTAATGTTGCAATCTCTGGAGTGGGAATAGTAATTTTTACCCTTACGCTATCCAACGCTTTCCCTACTGTTGCACTCTCTGGAGTGGGAATAGTAATTTTTACCCTTACGCTATCCAACGCTTTCCCTACTGTTGCACTCACTGGAGTGGGAATAGTATTTTTTACCCCTACGCTATCCAACGCTTTCCCTACTGTTGCACTCACTGGAGTGGGAATAGTAATTTTAATGCCTGAATGGTATCCATCTCCAGATTTAAGGATTCAAGGGAGCTGTGTATATCAGCAATTTTAATGAGAAAGAAGCTTGCAATGTTGTCACAGAGCTCTTGAGTCTCGACAACAGATTTAGCCATTTTGGGAGTTGACAGAGTATTAATGATTTTAAAAAGCTCTCTAGATGATTTAAGCGAAGCGGTGATAGTGCTAAAATAGCCCATCTTTTCCTCTGCTATCGCCTTTTTATATTCCTTTATTGCCTGTTTATGACGGATTTTCCTGGAGGTGTCTGGATTGGCCATCCAGGATCTTTCCATTTGTCTACACTTTTGTCGTAGAAGTCTCAAAAGGTCAGAGTACCACGGTGAAGAGGGACTTTTCCTGGCAGAATAATGTTTTTTAGGCGGTGCAAGAGTGTCTATAGCTTTACCAAGGGCTTTGGACAAACAGCATGCAGCGGCATTGGGCTCTGACGGTAGGGAGAGATTGGCCTCCGCTAGATAAGGAGCTATAGAGCTGTTACAGACCGCTCTATAATTTCTTCTATTTTCCCATGTGTTTCTACTAGCTTGGTTAGGGGCAGGCGAGGTGATGATGTTTAGCTGGAAAGAGACAGCCCGGTGATCTGACCAGGGTAGAGGAATCGAAGTTCCGGTCACTAATCTGGGACCGTTAGAGAAGATGCCATCAAGCGTATGTCCGGCTAGGTGTGCAGGGCCGACAACCAGTTGGCTAAATCTACAGGCAGTCAGACCATCAACCAACGCCATCGTATTTCTATCCTCTGTCGCTTTCCAAATGAAAGTTAAAATGACCAAGAAGGGTTAAATTGGGCATGTTAATAAAAGGCTCTAAAATTTGAAGTAAATCTTGGGGAAAGAAGGCCCTGGGACCAGGGGGCCTATAGCAAAGAATGCCCGAGAAGGAAGCAGTAGGGGTGAACTGTATGGAAAGTAGAGTGCCTCAAATTTGTCCGAAGGTGAAGAGAGGGGGTCAATGCGACATGGCAAACCATCTCTACACAAAATTTTCAGCCCTCCCCCTCTGCGCCCAACTCGGTGCATTCTAACCAGGGCATAGCCCTCAGGGACAGCATCGACCAGATCAGGGACAGCGGACTATGATCCCCAGGTCTCAGTGATGAAGACCCAGGGGGGACTCCTCTGTGATATGAAATCATTTAGGGCTATGTTATTCTTAATCAGTGACCTGGCATTAATAAGAAATCCAGCCTCCATTAGCGAACTGTCTGGCACCCTAACTGCTGATTTCTGGTCCGATATTTCCTGGACTTTCGTGTACCAATGGGTATATTACAACCACAAGAGGTATTATCAGGAGAGCTGGTGTTGTGGCATGGTAATGGGAGGGGTTTGACCGAGAGTAGGGTAGAAAGGGAATATAACTCACAGTCGAAAGGAAGTAGAAAACGAGGTACATCCTTCCTGGGCCCTGGCGCATCCTTGGCGCTGACGGGCACAGACGGGCAGGACTCAGGCACGACTCCGGCGCAGGTCCGGCGCGTCCGCTGATCGCGTCCGCTGCGCGAAGGCATGCCCGTCCCCTATTATGCTCCAAACTAGACTGCGCCAATGCCTTCCTCCCAACCCAAGATGGCCGCTCCAAATCTATCCCCGAGACCGGCCGACTCAGCACCTAAATCTTCTGAGAGCTGGCCCAAAATGCAGGGGATGCGAGAGTGCTAGCTCCAATATTATGGGGGCTCAATATAGGAAGCAAAGTGCAAGTGGAGGGGATGGTTAAAATTACAAAAGTACGTTTTAAAATTCGTGGCACAACAGAGGAAGGGTACACAAAGATAGGCAATTAGACAACAGAGCAACCTCCCGGCTTCCGCCTCAGGAGGGGAGACAAACAAACAGCAAGGATTACGCCCAGCCGGAAATGCCCCTTTTATGCTCCGAACTAGACTGCGCCAATGTCTTCCTCCCAACCCAAGATGGCCGCTCCAAATCTATCCCCGAGACCGGCCGACGCAGTACCTAAATCTTCAAAGAGCTGGCCCAAAATGCGGGGGATGCTAGAGTGCTAGCTCCAATATTGTGGGGGCTCAATATAGGAAGCAAAGTGCAAGTGCAGGGGATGATTAAAATTACAAAAGTAAGTTTTAAAATTCGTGGCACAACAGGGGAAGGGTACACAAAGATAGGCAATTAGACAACAGAGCAACCTCCCGGCTTCCGCCTCAGGAGGGGAGACAAACAGCAATAAAGGTACATGTACTCTTGCAGTGACACTACTCCTAGCACAATTCCCTACACTACACAAAAACCACTGCACAATCCTAAACCCTTCATCTACCTCCAGCACGACTACCTTCACTACCCTTTCACCACTGCACTACCCTAAACCCTAAAACACTACCCCAGCACGACCCCCTACACTACTCAAACACCATTGTACTACCCTAAACCTTAAATCTACCCCAGCATGACACCCTACACTACCCTAACACCACTGCACTACCCTAAACCTAAAATCTACCCCAGCACGACTCCTTAGACTACCCAAATACCACTGTACTACCATACTACTCCATTTTTAAGTAATATTGATATTTGTCTAGAATCATACTGTGAGTGTCCATTTGGGAAAAATGACAGAGAATGATTTGGTTGGTTGATGTGATAGCAGACATATAAGTACATGTACTCTTGCAGTGACACTACCCCCAGCACGATTCCCTACACTGCATTACCCTGAACCCTGAATCTACCTCCAGCAAGACCACATACACTACCCATTCACCACTGCACTAATCTAAACCCTAAAACACTACCCCAGCACGACCCCCTACATTAGTCAAACACCATTGCACTACCCTAAACCTTAAATCTACCCCAGCACAACCTCCTACACTGCCCAAACACCACTGTGCTTTCCTAGAAAACTATCCCAGCACGACCCCCTACACTACTCAAACACCACTGCAGTACCTTAAACCCTAAAACACTATCCCTAACATGACCCCGTACACTACATGAACAAAACTGCACTACCCTAGAACACTACCCCAGCACGACCTCCTACACTAGACAAACACCATTGCAATACCCTAAACCTTAAATCTACCACAGCACGACCTCTTACACTACCCAAACAGCACTGTACTACCTTAGAACACTATCCCAGCATGACCTCCTACACTACCCACTCACCATTGCACTACCATAAACCTTAAACCTACCCCACCATGACCACTTACACTACCGAAACACCACTGTACTACCCTAAAAGAGTAATTCAGCACAATCCCCTACACTACATAAACACCACTGCACAACCCTAAACCCTAAATCTACCTCCAGCATGATCCCCTACACTACCCATTCACCACTGCACTAACCTAAACGCTAAAACACTACCCCAACATTACCCCCTATACTACACAAACACCAGTGGACTACCCTAAACTCTAAATCTACCCCTAGTACGACCCTCTACACTACATAAACACCACTGCACTACCCTAAACCCTAAAACACTACCCCAGCACGACCCCCTACACTACTCAAACACCACTGCACTACCCTAAACCTTAAATCTACCCCAGCACAACCTCCTACAGTACCCAAACACCACTGTACTTTCATAGAACACTACCCCAGCATGACCTCTTACACTAGACTAACACCACTGCACTACCTTAAACCCTAAAACACTATCCCTAGCATGACCCTGTACACCTCTGCACTATGCTAGAACACTACCCCAGCACGACCCCCCACACTATCCAAACACCATTGCACTACCCTAAACCTTAAATCTACCACAGCACAACCTCTTACACTACCCAAACAGCACTGTAACACCGTAGAACATTATCCCAGTACGACCTCCTACACTACCCAAACACCATTGCACTACCCTAAACCTTAAACCTACCCTAGCATGACCCCTTACACTACCCAAACACCACGGTACTATATTACTAATCTATTTATAAGAAATATTGTTATTTGTCTAGAATCACACTGTGAGTCAGTGTCCATTTGGGAAAAGAGATAGAGAATGTTTTGGTTGGTGTTTGCAGACATGGAATGGAATGGAATGGAGGATATCTTGTATTGCGCAAACTTAACCACGAGGGCATCAAGGCGCATGCAACATAAAAACCTATAGTAACAGAACAGCAGATAACACAAAATTTAGTAAGCCTGGGAGAAGAGGCAAGTCTTCAGAAGTTTACGGAAGATCGCCAAAGATGGTTGGCTGGAAAGTTCCGGGGGAAGCGAGTTCCATAACTTAGGTGCCAAGGTGGAGAAGGCTCTTCCTCCCCATTTCATCCTCGTGAATCTAGGGACAGTGAGCAGATTTCTGGAGGCTGAGCGGAGCGTTCTGTTAGGTGTGTAAAGACTAATTAGGGACCTGATCCCTTCAGAGCCTGAACCATAAACTGCACTGTGAGCCAGACATAGGAGCTTAAAAGAGATCCTAGCCTGAATCAGCAGCCAGTGTAGATCTTTCCTGGACTTTGTTGCCGATGAACGCCTAGGTAGGTTTAAGACCATCCTGGCTGTGACGTTCTGAACGACCTGGAGACGCTGAAGTGATTACTTATTTATGCCCGCATATAATGCATTACAATAATCAAGTCTGGAGCCAACAGGGCAACGGTTGATTGTCTACGGGCATCATGTGATAGATAAGGGGCAATCTTTTTTAGCGTCCGAATGATGACGCAGCATGTGGACACTGTTTTGTTAACTTGGAGGTCGAAAGAGAGGTCAGGGTCAATATTTACTCCCAGATTCCTGGCCAAGAGGGTCGGCTGGGGACAGTCCCCTAAGGAAGCAGGCCACCAGTCCCCAGACCAGATATCGTGACCCCCTCCAAAGACCAAGACTTCCGTCTTTTCTCCATTCAACTTCAGATAGTTGCGAATCATCCATTGCGCAAATGCCTCCAAGCAGGATCTAAATTTAAGGGCAGAATCTTTTATTGACCCGGTGGTAGAGACGATAATCTGGGTGTCGTCGGCATACGACAGAACCTGATACCCAAAGGATCGTACGATTACGGCAAGTGGGGTCACGTAAATGTTGAACAAAAGAAGGCTCAACGCAGAGCCCTGCGGGACCCCACATTGCACCACCTGGTACTCTCTGCCGTCTCTGATGTAAAAAAGAGGAAAGAAAATTCAAGACACTGCCCTCTACACCTATCCCCTTTAGCCTGACAACCAGAATTGAAGGGGACAGGGTGTCGAAAGCTGCCGTTAAGTCCAGCAGCACCAGCAGCGTGGTCTGTCCTCTGTCTACCTCTGATCTGATATTATTGATCATGACAGTGAGGGCAGACTCTGTGCTGTGGACAGCACGAAACCCATGTTGGGAGCAGTCCAACAGATTCGCACTCTCCAAATGCGCGGATAAGTGGCGATTTAAGTGGGCCTCAAGAATTTTAGCAGGGGCTGGAAGCAGAGAAATGGGTCAGAAATTTTTTAAGACTTCCGGATTCAGAGAAGCCTTTTTAGAAGGGGTTTCACCACTGCTGTTTTCCAGGATTCTGGAAAGATCCCTTCTGTGATGGCTTTATTCATGACCTCCAGTAGAGGGGGGAGAACCACCTCTCTGCATGCCTTGAGTGTTTTTATCGGGCAAGGGTCAAGGGGCGAACAGGACTTAGTAGCGTGAAGAAGGCAGTTAATCTCTTCTCGTGACAGCCAAGGGAAGCTTGCTAAGCAAGGGCGGGAACCAGGTCGAAAACTTCAACCTCAGGGACAGAGACTGAAGGGTAAACAGTCATAATATCGATTTCAAAATATAGAATGGACATAATATCGAAGTAAAAATATAGAATGGACAAAATATCGAATGGACACAATATAGTGGTTAAAAATATTGAATTTAAGGTAAGTAATATCGATTTTCAAAATATAGAAGTCAAAATATCGAAGTATACAATATAGGCATTAAATATATCGATTTTTTAATAATATCAATTTTTTTAAAGTGTTTTGTATGTTAGTATGTGTGAAAAGTGTATATTAATTTTTGTAATGCATGTTTAATGTATTTTAAGTAATGAATTTTATGTTATTTAATTTTTGCGTAATTTAATTCTGTAGCGGGTTGTGGGTTTATAGGGGAATAGGGTGGGAAGTAATTTAATTATATTAAATTAAATATTAATTTTTAGCAATTATTAATAATTTTTAATTAAATTTTGCTTTCTAGTTCTGTAGCGGGTTGTGGGTTTATAGGGAAATAGGGTGGGAAGTAATTTAATTGTAATTAATTAAATATTTTTATTTATTTATTGGTATTCATTTTGAATTTATTGTTATTTTTTTAATTGGTAATTAATTTTTATTAATTGCCAATTAATTTGTATTAATTGATTAATTGTTAATTATGTTAATTTTCTAAATTTATTTTCTGTAGCGGGTTGTGGGTTTATAGGGGAATAGGGTGGGAAGTAATTTAATTGTAATTAAGTAAATAATTTTTTTCATTTATTGGTATTGATTTTAAATGTATTGTTAATTAATTTTTAATTGGTAATTAATTTCTATTAATTGGCAATTAATTTTTATTAATTGGTAATTATTTTGTATTAATTAAATATTTGATGATTATGATAATTGTATTAATGTATTTTCTGTAGTGGGATGTGGGTTTATAGGGGAATCGGGTGGGAAGTAATGTAATTGTAATTAATTACATATTAAAAAGACTTTTTGTGTATTGATAATTAATTTACTGTTAATTTTTAATTGGTATTAATTTTTATTATTAATTAGTTTTTGTTATTGAAAATTAATTCGTTGTTAAATAATTATGAATAGGTTATTAATTTTTAATACCTAATATGTAGTTGTAATTCTAATTAATTATTACATGATATTACATTGGTTATTTATTTCAATTAATGTTTTATTGGTATTGATATTTAATTTATTTTTAATAATAAATCATTACTTTCCCTACTGTTAAACTCACTGGAGTGGGAATAGTAATTTTCACCCTCCCGCTATCCAACGCTTTCCCTACTATTGCACTCTCTGGAGTGGGAATAGTATTTTTTACCCCTACGCTATCCAACGCTTTCCCTACTGTTGCACTCTCTGGAGTAGGAATAGTAATTTTTACCCCTACGCTATCCAAAGCTTTCCCTACTGTTGCACTATCTGGAGTGGGCATGTTAATAAAAGGCTCTAAAATTTGAAGTAAATCTTGGGGAAAGAAGGCCCTGGGACCAGGGGGCCTATAGCAAAGAATGCCCGAGAAGGAAGCAGTAGGGGTGAACTGTATGGAAAGTAGAGTGCCTCAAATTTGTCCGAAGGTGAAGAGAGGGGGTCAATGCGACATGGCAAACCATCTCTACACAAAATTTTCAGCCCTCCCCCTCTGCGCCCAACTCGGTGCATTCTAACCAGGGCATAGCCCTCAGGGACAGCATCGACCAGATCAGGGACAGCGGACTCCGATCCCCAGGTCTCAGTGATGAAGACCCAGGGGGGACTCCTCTGTGATATGAAATCATTTAGGGCTACGTTATTCTTAATCAGTGACCTGGCATTAATAAGAAATCCAGCCTCCATTAGCGAACTGTCTGGCACCCTAACTGCTGATCTCTGGTCCGATATTTCCTGGACTTTCGTGTACCAATAGGTATATTACAACCACAAGAGGTATTATCAGGAGAGCTGGTGTTGTGGCATGGTAATGGGAGGGGTTTGACCGAGAGTAGGGTAGGAAGGGAATATAACTAACAGTCGAAAGGAAGTAGAAAACGAGGTACATCCTTCCTGGGCCCTGGCGCATTCTTGGCGCTGACTGGCGCAGACGGGCAGGACTCAGGCACGACTCCGGCGCAGGTCCGGCGCGTCCACTGATCGCGTCCACTGCGCGAAGGCATGCCCGTCCCCTATTATGCTCCGAACTAGACTGCGCCAATGCCTTCCTCCCAACCCAAGATGGCCGCTCCAAATCTATCCCCCAGACCGGCCGACTCAGCACCTAAATCATCTGAGAGCTGGCCCAAACTGCGGGGGATGCGAGAGTGCTAACTCCAATATTGTGGGGGCGCAATATAGGAAGCAAAGTGCAAGTGCAGGGGATGATTAAAATTACAAAAGTAAGTTTTAAAATTTGTGGCACAACAGGGGAAGGGTACACAAAGATAGGCAATTAGACAACAGAGCAACCTCCCGGCTTCCGCCTCAGGAGGGGAGACAAACAAACAGCAATAAAAGTACATGTACTCTTGCAGTGACACTACTCCTAGCACAATCCCCTACACTACACAAAAAACACTGCACAATCCTAAACCCTTCATCTACCTCCAGCACGACTACCTTCACTACCCTTTCACCACTGCACTACCCTAAACCCTAAAACACTACCCCAGCACGACCCCCTACACTACTCAAACACCATTGCACTACCCTAAACCTTAAATCTACCCCAGCATGACACCCTACATTACCCTAACACCACTGCACTACCCTAAACCTAAAATCTACCCCAGCACTACTCCTTAAACTACCCAAATACCACTGTACTACCCTACTATTCCATTTATAAGTAATATTGTTATTTGTCTAGAATCATAGTGAGTGTCCATTTGGGAAAAATGACAGAGAATGATTTGGTTGGTTGATGTGTTAGCAGACATATAAGTACATGTACTCTTGCAGTGACACTACTCCCAGCACGATTCCCTACAGTGCACAAACGCCACTGCATTACCCTGAACCCTGAATCTACCTCCAGCAAGACCACATACACTACCCATTCACCACTGCACTAACCTAAACCCTAAAACACTACCCCAGCACGACCCCCTACATTACTCAAACACCATTGCACTACCCTAAACCTTAAATCTACCCCAGCACAACCTCCTACACTACCCAAACACCACTATGCTTTCCAGGAAAACTATCCCAGCACGACCCCCTACACTACTCAAACACCACTGCAGTACCTTAAACCCTAAAACACTATCCCTAACATGACCCCGTACACTACATGAACAAAACTGCACTACCCTAGAACACTACCCCAGCACGACCTCCTACACTACACAAACACCATTGCACTACCCTAAACCTTAAATCTACCACAGCACGACCTCTTACACTACCCAAACAGCACTGTACTACCTTAGAACACTATCCCAGCAAGACCTCCTACACTACCCACTCACCATTGCACTACCCTAAACCTTAAACCTACCTCACCACGACCCCTTACACTACCGAAACACCACTGTACTACCCTAAAAGAGTAATTCAGCACGATCCCCTACACTACATAAACACCACTGCACAACCCTAAACCCTAAATCTACCTCAAGCATGATCCCCTACACTACCCATTCACCACTGCACTAACCTAAACGCTAAAACACTACCCCTACATTACCCCCTATACTACACAAACACCAGTGGACTACCCTAAACTCTAAATCTACCCCCAGTACGACCCTCTACACTACATAAACACCACTGCACTACCCTAAACCCTAAAACACTACCCCAGCACAACCCCCTACACTACTCAAACACCACTGCACGACCCTAAACCTTAAATCCACCCCAGCACAACCTCCTACAGTACCCAAACACCACTGTACTTTCCTAGAACACTACCCCAGCATGACCTCTTACACTACACAAACACCACTGCACTACCTTAAACCCTAAAACACTATCCCTAGCATGACCCCGTACACTACATAAACACCTCTGCACTATGATAGAACACTACGCCAGCACGACCCCCTACACTACACAAACACCATTGCACAATCCTAAACCTTAAATCTATCACAGCACAACCTCTTACACTACCCAAACAGCACTGTACTACCTTAGAACATTATCCCAGTACGACCTCCTACACCACCAAACACCATTGCACTACCGTGAACTTTAAACCTACCCCAGCATGACCCCTTACACTACCCAAACACCACTGTACTATACTACTACTCCATTTATAAGAAATATTGTTATTTGTCTAGAATCACATTGTGAGACAGTGTCCATTTGGGAAAATAGATAGAGAATATTTTGATTGGTTGATGTGTTTGCAGACATATAAGTACATGTACTGATGCAGTGACACTACTCCCAGCACAATTCCCTACACTACACAAAAACCACTGCACAATCCTAAACCATTCATACACCTCCAGCCCGACCACCTTCACTACCCTTTCACCACTGCACTACCCTAAACCCTAAAACACTACCCCAGCACAACCCCCTACACTACTCAAACAACATTGCACTACCCTAAACCGTAAATCTACCCCAGCATGATACCCTACACTACCCTAACACCACTGCACTACCCTAAACCTTAAACCTACCCCAGCACGACCCCTTACACTACCCAAACACCACTGTACTACCCTACTACTCCACTTATAAGAAATATTGTTATTTGTCTAGAATCAGACTGTGAGTAAGTGTCCATTTGGGAAAATAGAGAGAGAATGATTTGGTTGGTTGATGTGCTTGCAGACATATAAGTACATGTACTCTTGCAGTGACACTACCCCAGCACAATTCCCTACACTACACAAACACCACTGCACTACCCTAAACCCTGAATCTACCTCCAGCACGACCACCTAGACTATACATTCACCACTGCACTACCCTAAACCCTAAAACACTACCCCAGCACGACCCCCTACACTACTCAAACACCATTGCACTACTCTAAACCATAAATCTACCCCAGCTCGACCTCCTACACTACCTAAACACCACTGTATTTTCGTAGAACACTACCCCAGCACAACCCCCTACACTAAAGAAACACCACTGCACTACCTTAAACCCTAAAACACTATCTCTGGCATGACTCGGTACACTACATAAACACCACTGCACTACCCTGGAACACTACCCCAGCACGACCCTCTACACTACCCAAACACCATTGCACTACCCTAAACTGTAAATCTACCACAGCACGACCTCTTACACCACCCAAACACCACTGTATTACCTTAGAACACTATCCCAGCACGACCTTCCACACCTCCCAAAACCATTGCACTACTCTAAACCCTAAACCTACCCCAGCACGACCCCTTACACTACCCAAATACCACTGTACTTTCCTAGAAAACTACCCTAGCATGACCCCCTACACTACTCAAACACCACTGCACTACCTTAAACCCTATAACACTATCCCTAACATGAACCCGTACACTACATGAACACCACTGCACTACCCTAGAACACTACCCCAGCACGACCACATACACCACCCAAACACCCTTGCACTACCCTAAACCTTAAATCTACCACAGCATGACCGCTTACACTACCCAAAAACCACTGTAATACCTTAGAACTCTATCCCAACATGACCTCCTACACTACCCACTACCCACTACCCTAAAACCTAAAACACTACCCCAGCACGACCCCCTACACTACTCCAACACCATTACACTACCCTAAACCTTAAATCTACCCCAGCACAACCTCCTACACTACCCAAACACCACTGTACTTTCCTAGAAAACTACCCCAGCACGACCGCCTACACCACTCAAACACTACTGCACTACCTTAAACCCTAAAACACTATCCCTAACATGAACCCATACACTACATGAACACCACTGCACTACCCTAGAACTCTACCCCAGCGCGACCCCATACACTACCCAAATACCACTGTACTACCCTACTACTCCATTTATAAGGAATATTGTTATTTGTTTAGAATCACACTGAGTCAGTGTCCATTTGGGAAAATTGAAAGAGAATGATTTGTTTGTTGATGTGTATGCAGACATATAAGTACATCTACTGTTGCAGTGAGCCAGGTTTCAGGGCGGGCAGTTCTTGAAACTGTTATGCACTATGCAAGGAGTAGTGTAATCACCATCACACTTGTGTTTCAGGCCTACATTTCCCCAGTCAGTATCTATGTACTTCATTTATTAGAAATACTGTTATTTGTCTAGAATCACAGTGTGAGTCAGTGTCTATTTGAGAAAATTGAGAGAGAATGATTTGGTTGGTTGATCTGTTTGCAGATATATAGGTACATGTACTGTTGCAGTGAGCCAGGCTTTAGGGTATGGAGTGCTTGAAAGTCCTATGCACTATGCAAGTAGTAGTCTAACGATCTCTACACGTGTGTTTCAGGCCTACATTTTCACAGTCAGTATCTATACACTCCATTGAAAAGAAATTCTGTTATTTGTCTAAAATCACACTGTGAGTCAGTGTCTATTTGGGAAAATAGAAAGAGAATGATTTGGTTGGTTAATGTGTTTGCAGACATAGAGGTACATGTACTCTTGCAGTTAATCAGGCTTTAGGGCATGCAGTGCTTGAAACTCCTATGCACTATGCAAGTAGTAGTGTAATCACCTTCACACTTGTGTTTCAGGCCTACATTTCCCCAGTCAGTATCTATAAACTCCATTTATAAGAAATACTGTTATTTGTCTAGAATCATACTGTGAGTCAGTGTCCATTTGGGAAAACTGAGAGAGAATAATTTGGTTTGTTGATGTGTTTTCAGACATATAAGTACATGTACTCTTGCATTGAGACTACCTTCAGCATGACACTTTACACTACCCAAATATCACTAAGTATCCAGGAGAGACAATCCAGGAGAGAACAGAAAACAATCAGCTACTACCTCAGAACAATACTATTCGTGTCTTGTAATTTCGTAGCGGTCTTTTCTTGATATTATCTACCTACAGACTAGGCTGGAAATATTACCAACTATGGTTCTCAATCTCATTGCTTGTTATATACATTGCTGTTTTATCCTATCCCATGTGATGTAAAGCGCTCTGATACCCATGGGTCTAGTTTGCGCTATAGAAAACTGTGTATAAATAAATAAATAAATAAATATGGGCGAAATTTGCGAATTCGTGTTACGCGAATTCGTGCAAAAGCGAATTCGTAGTTCGCATAATCCACGAATTCGTGCGAATTTGCGGATTTTTTTGTTTGCCAGTTCGCAAGGGTTTTTTACAATTCCGGAAACGCGAACTTACTTGTGTGGTCGCAACGGTTGCGACCATGTTGTTTCCACGTGTCCAGCCTGTTTGCGACACTGTGGTTCATCGCGGCCACCCTCCGGTTCATCAGTGCCACCCTCTGGTTCATCACTGCCACCCTCTGGTTCACCACTGCCACCCTCTGGTTCATCACTGCCACACTCCGGTTCACCACTGCCACCCTCTGGTTCACCACTGCCACCCTCTGGTTCACCACTGCCACCCTCTGGTTCACCACTGCCACCCTCTGGTTCATCACTGCCACCCCCTGGTTCATCACTGCCACCCTCTGGTTCATCACAGCACCCTCTGGTTCATCACAGCACCCTCTGGTTCATCACAGCACCACTCAGCACCACCACAGCATCACTCAGCACCACCACAGCATCACTCAGCACCACCCCCGCATCACTCAGTGCTACCCCAGCATCACTCAGCACCACCACAGCATCACTCAGCACCACTCAGCACCACCACAGCACCACTCAGCGCCACCACCGCATCACTCAGCGCCACCTCAGCATCACTCAGCGCCACCCCAGCATCACTCAGCGCCACCACAACATCACTCAGCGCCACCACAGCATCATTATGCGCCACCACAGCATCACTCAGGGCTATCACAGCATCAATCTGTGCAACCATTCAACAACAACTGGTTCAAATATGTTCTCTCAGTGTTTCAAGCTTTATTTCAAATTTCACAAAAAGATTTTAATATTTCACTTCTGTTCTTGGATTTTCGTCACAATAAAATACATAAGAACATAATCTTCACAAAAGTTATTTACAAAAGTTTAAGCTATTGTCATTATAAATTACAATCACTTTTATTTAAGTATTAATTTTTAAAAAAAATTAAAAGCCAACGTTATTTGTAATATCAATACATCTAAGTCAAGTAAATACAAAACATTTTGCATTACAAATGCTATAGGTGTCACATTTACGAAAGTTATAACTATTGGCATTGTAAATGACAAAGCTATTAATTTAGCTATTTTCAAAACCAACACATAAATACAAAAATTGTCATTTGCAAGACCAATAGCTCAAACTTTCCTAATGCGAGACCTATTGCATTGCAAATGCTTGTTTTTTATGTTACTGAATTTGACCTCGGGCACCTGCTTTTTTTATATCTGTCAGTGCTTCCTGTTGAGGTTTAATTTTCCTGACAGGTGCCTCATTGCCTACTTGTAACTATACTCTGACCCTGCTTCAAGGGTCAGAGCAGGGTCAGAGAATAGTTGCAAGTAGGCAACGAGGCGCCAGGAAACACTTACAGGCTTACAGCAGCAGGTGCCCAAGTTGAAGTTAATTTCTTTGTAACCCTTTTGTAAAAGGTTACAAAGAAATTAGCTTCAACTTTTGCACCTGCCGCTGTAACCCTGTAAGTGCTTGGCTGAAAATTCGTCCCGCTCGCGGATTTGCGGATTTTACCGCAATTTCCCGAGATTCGCGGATTGCGAAATCACGGAAAATCCGCAAATTCCGCGAGCGGAAACAAATTTTCAACCCATGCTTCAATACCACTGCACTACACCAGAACAACCCCTTTCACTATGCAAATACCACTGCACTACCCTAAACCCTAAATCACTACCCCAGCACAAACCCCTACACTACCTAAATACTATTGCGCTACCCTAAACCTTAAACCTACCCTAGCATGACCCCTTACACTACCCAAACACCACTGTACTAACCTAAAAGGGCGCCTCAGTAAGACCCCCTACACTACACAAACACCAGTGGACTACCCTAAACTCTAAATCTACCCCCAGTACGGCCCTCTACACTACATAAACACCACTGTACTACCCTAAACCCTAACACACTACCCCAGCACGACCCCCTACACTACTCAAACACCATTGCACTACCCTAGACCTTAAATCTACCCCAGCATGACACCCTACACTACTCAAACAGTACTGCACTACCTTAAAACATTATCACAGCACAACCCCCTACACTACACAAACACCACCGCACTACCCTAAACGCTAAAACACTACCCCAGCACGACCCCTTACACTACCTAAACTGCACAGTACTACCCTAAAAGAGTAATTCAGCGCGATCCCCTACACTACATAAAAAACACTGCACAACCCTAAACCCTAAATCTACCTCCAGCATGATCCCCTACACTACCCATTCACCACTGCACTAACCTAAACACTAAAACACTACCCCAGCATAACCCCCTACACTACACAAACACCGGTGAACTACCCTAAACTCTAAATCTACCCCCAGTACGACCCTCTACACTCTAAGAACACCACTGCACTCCCCTAAACCCTAAACCACTACTCCAGCACGACCCCCTACACTACTCAAACACCATTGCACTACACTGGACCTTAAATCTACCCCAGTATGACACCCTACACTACTCAAACACTACTGCACTACCCTAAAACATTATCACAGCACAACCCCCTACACTACCCAAACACCAACGCACTACCCTAAACTCTAAAACACTACCCTAGCACGACCCCTACACTACCCAAATACCATTGCACTACCCTAAACTTTAAACTTACTCCAGCACGACCCCTAACACTACCTAAACTGCACTCTACTACCCTAAAAGAGTAATTCAGCACGATCCCCTACACTACATAAACACCACTGCACAACCCTAAACCTTAAATCTACCCCAGCACGATCCCCTAAACTACCCATTCACCACTGCACTCTCCTAAACGCTAAAACACTACCCCATCATAACCCCCTACGCTACCCAAACACCATTACAGTACTTTAAACATTAAATCTATTCTAGCACGACCTCCTACACTACACAAACACCACTGCAGTACCCTAAACTCTAAATCTACCCCCAGCACGACCCCCTACAGTACACATTCACCAATGCTGTACCCTAAACTCTAAAACATTATAGCAGTACGACCCACTACACTACCCAAACACCATTGCAGTACTCTAAACTTTAAATCTACTCACAGTACAACCCCCTACACTACACATTCACCACTGTACTACCTTAAACCTTAAATCTACCCCAGCATGACACCCTACACTACTCAAACACTACTGCACTACCATAAATCAGTATGACAGCATGACTCCCTACACTACACAAACACCACTGCACTACCCTAAAACCTAAAACACTACCACAGCATGACCCCCTACACTACTCAAACACCATTGCACTACTCTAAACCTTAAACCTACCCCAGCGCGAACTCCTAGACTACCTAAACACCACTGTATGTTCCCAGAACACTACCCCAGCACAACCCCCTACACTACATAAACACCACTGCACTACCCTAGAACACTACCCCAGCACGACCCCCTACAGTACCCAAACAGCAGTGCACTACCCTAAACTGTAAATCTACCACAGCACGACCTCTTACACCACCCAAACACCACTGTTCTACCTTAGAACACTTTCCCAGCACGACCTCCTACACTACCCAAACACCATTGCACTACCCTAAACCTTAAATCTACCCCAGCACGACCCCTTACACTACCCAAACACCACTGTACTATCCTACTACTCCATTTATAAGAAATATTGTTATTTGTCTAGAATCACACTGTGATTCAGTTTTACATTTTGGAAAATAGATTGAGAATGTTTTGGTTGGTTGATGTGTTTGCAGACATATAAGTACATGTACTCTTCCAGTGACACTACTCCCAGTACGATTACCTACACTACACAAACACCACTGCACTACCCTAAACCCTTAATCTACATCCAGCACGACCACTTACACTATGCATTCACCACTGCACTACCCTAAACCCTAAAATACTACCCCAGCACGACCCCCTACACTACTCAAACACCATTGCACTACCCTAAACCTTAAATCTACCCCAGCACAACCTCCTACACTACCCAAACACCACTGTACTTTCCTAGAAAACTACCCCAGCTCGACCCCCTACATTACTCAAACACCACTGCACTACTTTAATCCCTAAAACACTATCCCTAACATGACCCAGTACACTACATGAACACCACTGCACTACCCTATAGCACTACCCCAGCACGACCCCCTACACTACCCAAACACCATTGCACTACCCTAAACCTTAAATCTACCACAGACCGACCTCTTACACTACCCAAACACCACTGTACTACCTTAGAACACTATCCCAGCACGACCTCCTACACTACCCACACACCATTGCACTACCCTAAACCTTAAACCTACCCCAGCACAACCCCTTACACTACCCAAACACCACTGTACTACCCTACTACTGCATTTATAGGGAATATTGGTATTTGTCTAGAATCACACTGTGAGTCAGTATACATTTGGGTAAATTAAAAGAGAATGATTTGGTTGTTTGATGTGTTTGCAGACATATAAGTACATCTACTGTTGCAGTGAGCCAAGCTTTAGGGCAGGCAGTTCTTGAAACTGTTATGCACTATGCAAGTAGTAGTGTAATCACCATCACACTTGTGTTGCAGGCCTACATTTCCACAGTCAGTATCTATATACTCCATTTAGTAGAAATACTGTTATTTGTCTAGAATCACACTATGAGTCAGTGTCTATTTGGGAAAATTGAGAGGGAATGATTTGGTTGGCTGATCTGTTTGCAGATATATAAGCACATGTACTGTTGCAGTGAGCCAGGCTTTAGGGTATGGAGTGCTTGAAAATCCTATGTACGATGCAAGTGGTAGTCTAACGATCTTTACACTTGTGTTTCAGGCCTAAATTTTCCCAGTCAGTATCTATACACTCCATTGATAAGAAATTCTGTTATTTATCTAAAATCACACTGTGAGTCAGTGTCTATTTGGGAAAATTGAAAGAGAATGATTTGGCTGGTTGATGTGTTTGCCTTCATATATGTACATGTACTCTTGCAGTGTATCAGGCTTGAGGGCATGCAGTGCTTGAAACTCCTATGCACTATGCAAGTAGTAGTGTAATCACCTTCACACTTGTGTTTCAGGCCTACATTTCCCCAGTCAGTATCTATATACTCCATTTATAAGGAATACAGTTACTTGTGTAGAATCAAACTGTGAGTCAGTGTCCATTTGGGAAAACTGAGAGAGAATAATTTGGTTGGTTGATGTGTTTGCAGACATATAAGTACATGTACTCTTGCAGTGAGACTACCTTCAGCATGACCCTTTACACTACCCAAATACCACTGCACTACACCAAACCCTAAAACACTACCACAGCACAACCCCTTACACTACGCAAATACAACTGTACTACCCTAAACCCTAAAACACTACCCCAGCACAACCCCCTACACTACCTAAATACTATTGCGCTACCCTAAACCTTAAACCTACCCTAGCACGACCCCTTACACTACCCAAACACCACTGTACTGCCCTAAAAGAGTACCTCAGTACGACCCCCTACACTACACAAACACCTGTGGACTACACTAAACTCTAAATCTATCCCCAGTACGACCCTCTACACTACATAAACACCACTGCACTACCCTAAACCCTAAACCCTAAAACAGTATCACAGCTCAACCCCCTACACTACACAAACACCACCGCACTACCCTAAACTCTAAAACACTACCCTAGCATGACCCCTACACTACCCAAATACCATTGCACTACCCTAAAATTTAAACTTACCCCAGCACGACCCTTTACACTACCTAAACTGCCCTGTAATAACCTAAAAAAGTAATTCAGCATGATCCTCTACACTACATAAAAACCACTGCACAACCCTAAACCCTAAATCTACCCCAGCACGATCCCCTACACTACCCATTCACCATTGCACTAACCTAAATGCTAAAACACTACCCCAGCATAACTCCCTACCCTACCCAAACACCATTACAGTACTCTAAACCTTAAATCTATTCTAGCAAGACCTTCTACACTACATAAACACCACTGCACTACCCTAAACTCTAAATCTACCCCAGCACGACCCCCTACAGTACCCATTCACTACTGCAGTGCCCTAAACTCTAAAACACTATAGCAGTACAACCCACTACACTACCCAAATACCATTGCAGTACTCTAAACTTTAAATCTACTCACAGCTCTACCCCCTACACTACCCATTTACCACTGTACTACCCTAAACCTTAAATCTATCCCAGCATGGCACCCTACACTACTCAAACACTACTGCACTACCATAAATCATTATGACAGCATTGTCATACCCTAAACTACCCTAAACTCTACATCTACCCCCAGCATGACCCCCTATACTACTCATTCACCACTGCACTACCCTAAACTCTAAAACACTATACCAGCACAACCCACTACAGTAACCAAACACCATTGCACTACCCTAAACCTTAAATCTACCCCAGCATGACCTCCAAGACTACCCAAACATTATTGCACTACCCTAAAACACTACCACAGCACGACTCTCTACACTGCACAAAGACCACTGCACTACCCAAAACCCTAAATCTAGCCCCAGAATGACCACCTACACTACCAATTCACCAGTGCAGTACCCTAAACTCTAAAACACTACCCCAGCACAACCTCTACACTACTCAAACACCATTACACTACCCTAAACCTTAAATCTACCCCAGCACGACCTCCTACACTACCCATACACCACTGCACTATACTACAAAACTACCCCAGCAGGACCCCCAACACTACACAAAGACCACTGCACTACCCAAAGCCCTAAATCTACCCCCAGAACGACCATGTACACTACCCATTCACCAGTGCAGTACCCTAAACTCTAAAACACAACCACAGCATGACCCCAACACTACTCAAGCACCATTACACTACCCTAAACCTTAAATCTACCCCAGCACAACCTCCTACACTACCCAAACACCACTGCACTACCCTAGTACACTAGCCCAGCATGATCCCCTACACTAGACAAACAACATTGCACTACTCTAAATTCTAAATCTGTACTGTTGCCAAACCATAGTGACTGTTATGTACCTTGTAGTAATCTATTTACTAAAGTAAAAGTGAACCAATTATGAATTCACTCAGTGTCTTTCCTAATAGTATTGTGATCATTTAGTAAATGTGCATGTACTCATACATTGCTTCAGGTTTTAGTGTTATGGAGTGCTCTTACCACCTTCACAGTTGTGCTTCAGGCCTACAATTTTTTAGTCAGAATTTATATGAAATGTGTTTGTATAGAAATAAAAAAGTATCATTGATGAAGTTATTAATAAATATTTATTTATGATTATTTTTTACAGATACTGTTAATCATCATTAAAATAAAGTAATCATGCCGGAGAAAGAAAGAAGAAAAGGTCAGAAAAAGGATACTTACTTGAAAAAAACTCTACCACAAGTATTGGAAGACCAACATAATGTGGCTAAAAAGAGAACAATGTCTGGTAAGACCACAAAGGACTTTATTAAAAATGTTACTAGATTGAAGAAAGAAACTGGAAATGTAGAAAGCACTGAAAATGTTCCAAGCACACAAAAAAGTGTAAATATTAGGAAAGGAAAAAAGGCAATGTACATACAAAGGATACAACTTATAGTAAAAGAAAAGAAAATCAATGTAAAGAAATCCGCCCAAAAATATTTTACAACAGAGTAGTCCATAATTTACTGACACATACAAAGAAATATAGAAAGAGAACAGTATTTTATAAAAAGAAGAAGCATATTGAATCCATTGTTGAAAAGGCTTTTGAAATAAAGAGGAAACTATTTATTTTAGTATTAAAGAGAATTCGATCACTAGATAAACCAATCCATTTAATGAAGGCCAAAATTAAGAGGAAAAGAGTAATTAACAAAAGTAATTGTTGTGATATTTTCTTAGGGCAATGGAAACACAGTTCAAGTTCTGAGCCTTTTTTTAATGAAGAGAGTTATTTACATAGCAATGATGTGTTGCATGCAGTTGACACCAGTGGTTGAGCTTATGAGGTTAGAAATGGTTGTCCAATTGAGAAAGAGCAAATGGTTCCTAGAAATGCAGAAGAAGTGATAGCCGATGAAGTTCTAGGCAGACGTCCTAAAGCTCCAGTGTACGCTTGGTATTGTAGTAGTATTTGTAGTGTATGACAAGAATCTATTGATAAATTACGCAATTTCTTTAAAAAAGTATTAAACAAAAGATTAAGGAGTTGCAAGGACTAGACCTTTGCTGAGTGAGAAAACATACTGGTTTGCATGGTCATTCTCTGGCTTGTCTTTCTAGGGAAGTATGTCAAAGTGGTTTTCACCATTTCAGAATGTTGGCAGTACATCATACTCAAATGTGAAAGTTAGTGAGAAGATTGTATTATGCAAAAAGTCCAGCACTAAAGTTAAATGAGTTGAACAGTGCTATTTTGCGTGGGTCAGTATCAGATGTGAAAAAGGTTTGTGATGATAATGAGTTTTGTTACTTTTGTCCTGGAGAAGAGAATGAAGAAACTCAGACATTATTAGAAGAAAATGTTGTAGAGGATGTTGAACATAATTGTACAAAAAAATTGAAAATGAAATTATAAAGTTTAAGGTGATTTCAGGTGAAAGGCCAAATTTTTCTTGTATTTGTTGTCGCCGAACTCACTACAAATATCAGACTAGGAGTGTTGATCTGTATTTAAAAAGTGAAAAAGAAAATAATGATAAGTGGAAAGAATTTGCAAATTATTTGTTGGTAGAGAATTGTTTTGATTTGGGTTCTGATCAGCGTATTTGTAAATATTGTTATAACAATTTAGATGAGAATAAAATGCCCGCTAGAGCTTTTCATAATAATCTAGAGTTGGTTTCTATTCCTCCAGAACTGATAGATTTAAACACCTATGAGTCTATTCTCATTCAATGTGTGCACCTGTTTCAGGCTATTGTTCGTATGGAGCCTAAAACAGGTAAATTGCCTCCTTCAGATTTACAAAGAGGATTAAAAGGAAGAGTTGGGTATTTACCATTAGATCTAAAGAAAAATATTGAAACTATTGGTGTAGAGAGTGTAGAAAGTGAACCACTAGTTTTTCTTGTTAATGGTGTGCCGACTAAGAATAAGTAAATCTGTCAGGAGTTAGTGGATGTTAGGAAAGTGCAAAAGGCAAAATTGTATTTGATAAAAAACCAATACATACTATAAGAATGTTTATATGGGAGAAGAAGAAATAGTTTTAGCAGAAGATACTGAAACATCAAGTGGACAAATTGAAAAAGTGGATATATTGAGATGTGAAGAAATCTATGAACATTACAGTGTGCATCCACTTCATTCAAAAGAAGTGATGGGGAACACTATTGATTTGTTCCAAATGAAAAAAAGCAAAAGTAACTCCCATGAGTTTATGGGAAGAGAGCTTGGAAGCCCGTTGTTTTCCACAGTTGTTCCCAACTGGAAAATTAGGATGATATGATGAACGTCCTGTGCAGATTCCTGCAACTGAATATCGGACAACAAGATTATATGCAGAAGATCCAAGATTTCGACAATGTATCCCTTATATATTTCATCTTTTGTTTGAAAGTGACTTGTCTGGATTTTCATATGCAGTCAATCACATTTTAAAAACTGGAATACATCTGCAAAATGTATCTGCAAAAGATTTTATGGATAAAGTGCACCAGAGAGATGATCATCTAGAATCTCAGCTCATTAATTTGATGGCATGTCAGTGTGGGACTAATGAATATTGGTACAGTCGTCATGGAGAACTGAAATGTATGCTACAGAACTTAGGAACTCCAACATGGTTCCTTACCCTAAGCTGTGCTGAGTATGCTTGGGATGATTTACTAGAATTTCTTCGAGAGGCAAATTCCAATATAAAAAATATTGAATACAAGACACCTGGAGAATTGTGCTCTTTGGATCCTGTTAATGTATGCAGGTATTTCAATCATAGATTTGAGGCTATGATGTCTTTTATCTGTAAACAAAAAATCCTCCTCTTGGAGAAGTTGTGGATTTCTTTTGGAGAAAGGAGTATCAAGCAAGAGGCGCTTCTCATATACAGATGCTGTTATGGATTAAGGACGCTCCCAAATTTGGAACAGATGCGGATGATACTGTTTTGAGTTTTATTGAATAATATGCAACATGTGCTGTACCCAAAAGCACAGAAGAAAACAACTTAAGAGCACAAGTGTTAGGATTCCAAAGCCACCAAAGTGGAAAATACTGTTGACGAAAGTACAAATCTAAGGACAAGTTCTACACCAAATGTCGTTTTGCATTTCCACGTCCTGTAATATCCAAAGGAAGAGTGAACAGTTTTATTTCATCTTTGCGACATACTAATACCAGAAAGTCTCCAAAAAACACCTACAACTTAAGAAGAAATGAAGAGTCAAAATACATAAATGACTGCAACCCAGTTATTTTGTCCATGTGGAATGCTAACATGGATATTCAATATGTTGCGGACAATTCAATTGCTGTTGCTCGCTATGTAACGTCCTATATTACGAAATCAGAAAAGACAGAATTGAAAGAAATGGGGAGAAGAGATTTCTCACGAGAAAATTCTAAGTAAGAAATTATACAGTTTCAGTTTGAAGATGTTATCCCATCGAGAAATTGGAACAAATGAATGCTCAGATCGGTTATCATCTGCAAGTCTATACTCCAAATCTAGAAGAATCATTTATGTGAGTCTAAGTCTTGCAGCAATGCAAAATCGAGTACTGAAATCTGTACAAGAAATTGAATATTTAGCAGAAAAAGATCCAGAAAGTACAGATATTTTGAAAATGAATATGTTGGACACATATTACCCAAACAGAAGTCATCATCCTGAGAACACGTGTCTCTATGAAGTGCTGCAAAACTAAACTTTTAAACAGAATACTACAGAGACCATCAATGATGGAAAATATGGAGTCATTGGTTCTGAATGATGTTTGGTTGAAACAAACAAAAGGAAATTTGATTAATCACAGAAAGCTGAGTTGCGACACTGCTGATAAAAGGGAATTTTACTATTTAGCCCTTTTGCAACTATTCAAACCATGGCGTTCAGAACTGGAATTACTTGGAGATTTCCAAAGCTATGAAGATTCCTTTAATGCTTGTAAAGATAGCATATAGTGCAGAGCTTTTACAAATTATGTGAAAATGTTGAATGATGAAATTGATCAAGAAGCTACAATTGCATCAAGCTCAAGAAGATGTAACTGACTTAGAAAACTTGGATGAACAACTAAATGTTGAGCAAAAACAAATATATGAGCAAGTGAGACAACAGATTGACCACGGATTACTTCATGAAAAGAAAGAGTGCTCATGCATGTCATTTCAACCTATCCGAATGTACATGAGTGGAGAAGCTGGAACAGGAAAAAGTTTTTTAATTAAAGTAATCACAAGTTTTTCTATAGTAATGGCTCTTTGTCCTACGTAACAAAAGGCCATCAGCATCTCTATCAATGAGCAACTCAGAGAGCCATTACTATAGAAAAACTCGATATAAGGTATTAGATGGAATTTGGAGAGTATAGAAAGTTGCTCAAAATATTTTGGGAATTCCGAAAATGTAATATTATACGACTTTGTGGAATTCTAGCATTTTCCCACAATTTAGCAGCGACAGGATGGGAGTTGTTTGGGAGCAACAAGGAGTTAAAAGAGTAGGGGATATTTTTGATACGGATACAGATAATCTGTTGAGTTTTGATGATATTCAATGGAAATTTGGAATACCCTCCAATCATGGCTTTAAGTATCTTCAAATATGCCAAATGCTTTCCGGCATTAGACCGCGTATCTACCCAGGGGGCAGACTAAATATGATTGATTATCTAGTAGGAGGTGGAACTAGAATTAAAATGATTTATAAAATACTAATTGAACTGTTAGAAGATTATATGGATAAATGTGAGACTTCATGGATGGTGAAATTAGGGGACCCAGATGTTGACTTAGACAAAGCATTACTACTTGCGGGTAAATTGTTTCGCTCCACAAATTTAAGAGCACAACAGTATAAGACCCTCTTCAACTTGTATTTTACTCCCGCTAAGCTATATCAGTGGATTAAAAGGGAGAATGACAAGTGTCCAAGGTGTCAGGAAGGGCCGGCTAATCTTGTCCACATGTTTTATCAATGTGAAAAATTGAAGGGAATTTGTGCTGAGATTGAGAAGTTTTGGGAGGGGCTGCTAGGTATCGAGATCTGCCTATCCCCTACCCTTATGATATCTGGCTCTGATAATGATCTAGCCCTTGAGAACGACAAGGAGGCGTTTGTGTTTATATGTGTGGCAGTCCTTCGTATCTTGCTGGCGGCAGGATGGAAGGATAGCTCAATACCCACCTTCCAGATGTGGTTAGCCAGGCTCATGGGAATTCATAACAACGAGTCCTCTCTCTATACTCGGAGAGGCAAGAGGAAGAGGGAGATGGGTCGTCGCATCTGGGCCCCCCTTAATATCTGGAGGGAGTCCTCCAACAAAATTACCCCACTGTATGTATATGAATTTTTTTCCCCTTGATTTTATTACATTAATCCAGTGCTTAATTTGTGCCGGTGCTTTCTGGTGCTAAGCACCGGCACTTAATTTCCAGGGCCAGGTCTACCCGTGATATCAGCTGTTCACTAAATTCACAGGGGTCTCTCTGGTGAAGAGTTAATATTGCACGTGATTGTGTTTAAAATACTGAATACAGTACAAATTGGATGCTGCAGCAGCAGCCCGCTTAATGAGGCATGTCATACTCAGATTGAAACTGCAGTGCCAGGGCCCCTGCCTCCTCATAAATCACAGGTCACTCAAATCAAGCCTGCACGCACTGCTACTGCCGAATAGTGATTGCAGCTGAGTCACGGGCTTCTATCAGGCTGACAGCACTGCTGCTACAATGTGTTCTGATGCCCGCCCCACGGCGCCGCTGAGGCGGGATGTAAAGCCCACTGTGCCACGTGGGGTGGGGGGGACATCACCTCCGGTCCTGATGCCAGAGCGGGAAGTTTGCAGAGAAGACAGCTGGCTAGAAGATACGTTTGGATACGGGGCGTGAAGTAGGAAAGATGGGGAGAACTGGAGACGCAGTAGCTGCAGGTCCCGTCCGAACTCATGAAATGAAGCTGTCGGTGCTGCTGAGCGCAAAGCTACAGAGGCCTCCGCCCGGTGTGGGACCTGTGGGCAGCTGAGGCTTTTTGCCGGCAGGTAGCGCGGCGTTAGGAGCTGCTATGGCCGTGTCCAGGTGTGTATGTGCGAAAGGTTCCCTTGGTATTGCCAATTTGCCATCGTATGTTGTCGACTAGTTAGGAAGCTCAGTGAGTCTCAATAAAGGACCCCGCAAAGCCACAGCTCAAATGTGTTGTCTTACTCTTATCTGTGTCAACGCATTCTGAGGTGTCAACCTGCTTCTGTCTACCCTGCAGCTGACGTCACCCCCCCTCCTGCATTCTAATGAAGATCTGTTTAAGCGGTGAATGCTTCGTTTCTGTCAAGAAGTATCAGTTTTCTTTTCTGTTTATACTTATTTATACACCCCCCACCCATCTTTTCCGGTTGTGCGCAGTCTGACAATGTCTGGTGTCAGTTTGGAGAGGTTCGGCCAGTATCCTGAAGTTGTGTATGTGTGTATTTAAACTCTGTCCTCGTGTAAAGCGTTATAGAACGTCTTCTGAGGTCAGAGATGCAGTGATCGCTGTTCGATCATTTAATAAGTACTTTGTATATTCATTGCTGCCCAGTTTTCAGATTACTTGTGCGTGGCATTTAACTGATTTTAAATAGGGTATGAGTGACATCCCGCTACCAAATATGACATTTCAAGTGACACTCTCTCTCACGAATAAAACCAAGCAGTGAAGTCGACAGAAAATCATATCGGAAATTACCCCTTTTTGAACAACAAAATGCTTTTAAAAAGCCTTGAAACTGCTGCAAAACAAGTAAAAGGCATTGGCCCATTATATGCTATTAAATCAAACCCATGAGTACGTATCAGTTTTTTATTTTTAAATCATTGCACTTAAAAGGATAAAAAACACACTAGTGTGAACTGACCGAAGTCAATTTTGAACACCTTCATTTTAAAATGTAATCATTCAATCTTTTAGGTAACTTAATGATTCTCTTAGACTGTAAACATTTTTTTTTACTTCAACAACAGTATCTGGGAGAGAAGTCTCATAAGAAGATACTTGCTGTTAACAGCACTTTATTTAGGTGGTACATTGCCACTTTCTGATGAACTCTCTCCCTGCTCTTCATTTACTTTAAGGACACCACCACACACCCCTTCCGTGGTGTTCACCTTGCCCTCAGACGTTGCAGGTCTCAGCTCAGACCTCCTGCGGCGCTGAGCACAACAGCACAGACCTCCCCTCAGTTCACGCAGGACGGTTAAAGAATCCTGACATGTTTTACCTAGCCTGGTCTTACCAGGTGCAGATCTGCACCCGGTGAAACTGCTGCAGGGACGTGGGCAGGGGATGCAGGCAGGAGCACAGCCTGACCATTGAAGGGCACACAAGCAGAACAGGCAATGCTTTTCTTGCCCTACCCCAACCCTGCACTGATCTGTCTTGACCTGATTAAACTGCTGCACGGACATGGGCAGGGACTGCGGAAGGGGTACAACCTGGCCCCGCCTGCCCATTACAGCACCACAGGCTGAGGCTGAGCAGACAATGCTACGCCTGCCCTAACCAAGGTGAACCCACTGCTGGAAAAGTGTGTGGAAGTCGACCTGGAGTCGGGTGATTATAAAATTCCAGAGATTTTGAAAGGAAGCTGTGATGGTAATACAAGCTTCCACAGTGCGTGTTGGTAGCTTGTGCGCTTGTATACACTATACAAATAAATCTAAGCAGAGGCTGAAAGGCTAGGTGGAAGTGAGCAGCCTCTGTGAGCTGAATTCAAAAGAGATGCCAGTAGGAGGCCCCATATAATAATAATTATCCTTTTAACGTAATGCCAATAATGGATTCCTAGAGTTTCTTGTTACGCAAATGGGTGCAATTTCTGATGTTTATATGTTTCCCTTGCTGTCATTGCTTTATTTTGCTAACGAGAAACTGTCACTCATAGTCTTTGAAATGTCACTCATAATTGCTCTGAAATCATAGAAAAGTCACACATAGCAATCTAAAACCTTGCAGCTATACACTGTGGGGCTCTGGCAGGCGGTGTGAGGCAGAAGGTAAAAGGCAGTAGCCATCGCCAGTTCTAGCCATAGAAGGCCAAAACTACAGGCTTCAGCCAAACTTCGATCAATTCCAGAAACACACTGAAGCATTGCCCACTAGGAATGCTTTCAGACAGGAGCCCTATTAGCCCGACTGACCTGCGAGGCCCAGATTTCTTTCCCGCTTCAGAAGAACTGTAAATATTGTTTATTTGTCAGAAGAAGTATCTCATTAATGACCTTAAAAATTTAACACGATGCCCTTGACCTATTAAACCCTCTTGTATTCTGGTCCCATGCTCAGCTGGTGATGGGAACCTGAAAGTGTGAGGATGAGGCCTTGTTGCCAGTTAGGGCTTAATGTGTAAAAAAAAGAAATGCAGGGGCCCAAAGTTTGTCTTTCGAGACCATTGGGAGAACTTCTGAATGCCAGCGTTGCAAACTACGGAGGCTGTCTGGTCTAGATTCCACCTCATCATGGCTCTTTCTTCACTCTATATGATTTTCTCTTTTGTGTGTTCTTTTTCAAGCCGGCTTTCTCCCTATGTCTCTGTTTCCCTACCCTTCTCTTCCGCCTTCAATCTTTTTCACCTTTCTCTCTCCTGCTCTGACTCAAAGTTAGTCTGCTGTTGAACAATAATTCCAGTTCTTCAAAAACGAGGGCATAATACCACCACCTGCAACAACTGGCGCAAATTAATTGTTTTCCGTTGCACTGTACCGGTACTTAATTCTCAACACCTGTATTCCGATACCTGTGAAAGTCTGGCACCTGGTGGTGTTGTCTGTCTAATTTTGAGTTAGGCACAGCAACAGATGTTTAATAATTTATTATACATTATTTATGAATAATATGTACTGCTCACGCCAGTTTTATAGCTTTAAGTGACTTGAAATAGTCTGAAATGTCACAATTCTAGGTGAGTGATGTGTACTAGCTGTGTTGGTACTGCTATTAGCAGTACTGCCAGGGAGGGAAAATGCATGGTGCAAGCTGCAATGGCCCCCCGAAAAGGGTCCTGGCACTTATGTTTTTACAAATTAAGCACTGGTTTACTGTGGCTGGAAGTTAACAACACACCACGGCTGCATGCCTCTATGTGACATTTCAATGGTTTATGGCCTGGATCATGGATGTTTATGTGTGACATTTCCACCGTTTTTGGCCTAGCCCTGTCCTGGATGCTTATGTGTGACGGATTATGGCATGCTTTCTGGCCTGGACGCTTATGTGTGACATTTCCATGCTTTCTGGCCTGAGGGCTTCAGTGTGACATTTCCACAGTTTATGGCTTGGGTGCTTGCTTATGTGTGACATTTCCATGGTTTATGGCATGAGTGCTTCTCTGTAACATTTCCATGCGTTCTGGCCTGAGGACATGTGTGACATTTTCACGGTTTATGGCTTGTGTGCCAGTTGAGGGTGTGGGTGGAGCCAATAGAGGAAGTGGGTGGAGCTAGTGAAGGAAGTGGGTGGAGTCCAGAAAAAGAGGTGTGGCCTCCGACAAACATTTGAGCACTTCATATTTTACAAACTAAGCACTGCGTTAATCGTTGCGGTATTTTTGCCTAATCTCTAATGTCTAAATATGTTTATATCTATGCACTGATCACATGAAGTTTTAATGGATTGTTTTGTGTATTGTATTGTATCAGGTAGCAATAAAAAAAAAAAAAAATTTAAATCACAAGTTATCTACAGAAAAAAACGGAGTCACATTTGTCTTGTGTTGTCACTGCTCCAACTGGGGTGGCAGCACACAACATTAAAGGAATTACTTTACATCGTTTACTAATGCTACCAGTAGAGCATGAAAACAAATTGGAATACCACAAGCTATCTGGAGAAGCTTGTTGTGAGTTTCAAGAGTCTTGAAGAAAATGAAACTTCTTATTATTGATGAGGTAAGCATGGTCTCAAACTTAATGCTTGCTTTTGTGCATCTAAGATTGCAGCAAATTCTTAAAACAGAGTACTGCAACTGGCTCCTGTAAAAGGACAACCAGTATTTAAAACACTTGTGCATCAAGACACGAGAAAGTCTCTGGGTAGTGTTGAAAACGAGAACATTTGGTCATATTTTGAATACAAAGAACTCATTAAAAACATGCGACAAGCACATTATGTTGATTAGGGAACTATTCTCCAAGATATAAGAATTGGACTACTGACTGAACATGGCAAATAAGCTTTGCAGAGTCGATTACTTTCCAAATTGTTTCCAAATGAAAATGTAGTTCCTGAGAAAATATACATGAGAATTGCAGAAAACAAATCTGTAATCTGCTTAATGCCAACACTGCGTGAGTGTTCTACATTCCTTGAACAACTTTGAAACTGGAAAATGAAGAAATAATAAAAATGGAAGCCATCGATAAAATAGAGCATGAAGGAATCAATATTATTTTGACAGAACAATTGAAGACAAAATTGGATTCTTTAGAAAAATCAATATCTAAAACTGCTGGTTTAGAAAAGAATCTATATACATGTAGAAACTGTCGAGTCATTTTAAGGCGTAATTTGGATGTAGAAAAAGGTTTAGTTAATGGAGCAATGGGCAAAGTTGTGGATTTTGTTAAATATCAGAATAAAGATGGTATTGAATTCTTAAAAATTAAATTTGATCAGATTGAAGAAGTTAAACAAATTGGTCGTTGTTCAGTTCGTTTTTTGCTCGTTACAGATTTTTATGTCCGTAGAAAATAGTTTCCAATTTCTCTGGCATATGCAGTGAATATTCATAAATCTCAAGGTTTAAGTGTTGAAAGTGCTTTGGTGAACATTGGAAATACTGTGTTTAAAGAGGGTATGGCATATGTGGCTTTGCCGTGAGTCAGAACATTATCTGGTTTGTTTTTGATTGATTTTGATGATACAAAGGTTACTGCAGATGCCAACTGTGTCAAAGAGTACAATAGGTTAAGAAGAACATGTGCTCCTAATTTAGGTCAATATCCTGTATTTGAAAAGCGTGTGGTTGGTCGAAAAAGAAGGTATGGGAATATCTGTACTGAAGGTGTTGAGAAGGGAAAAAAACAAGATAATGTTGTGATTGCAAGCAAAAAGAAAAAGGACACAGTTGAAGAGATTTTTGGTAATCAGTTTGAAAATAGTTCTTGTGTCAACTGCTATGCTAATGTAATGGTCAATGTTTTTTTTTCTTGAACGTTTGCAACAGCAAATTATGGAAAATCGGAAAAAAAATGGTGTTGTTTGTTGCATTCTGTTCATGAAAAATTAAGAACTGATACAAGTAAAATACAAACCGTTTCTGATGCTCGTAATCTTGTGGATGTATGTTCTGGTTCTACACAATTTACACAAAATATAGAACAAGATGCTCAGGAATTTCTAATGTATATGCTTACTGTATTGGAAAATGAAGGTGTAGACATAGAGAATATTTTTGACCTTTGTTATAAATGGGATCATTTTTGTCAAAATGGTATGTATACTTGTATCACTAATGTAGACACTGAAAGATTTCTATATTTGATATTACCAGACTGTAAATCAGTGTCTTTCAATAAAGTAGTTAAAGGTGCAAATCAAAACATAATGTCGCCAATGCAAATCAGAAATGTTATCAACATTATTTATACACAGATATGGACAATATATAATTTTAATGATGCAACGTTGTACAGCTGACGGAAGACAATTGGACACTTTAATAAAACATTTTGTAGCTACACAACTATCAATATCGGGAAGGACTTTTGTAGCAGTAGCAATAATTTTCCATGAAGGTCCTTCAATAACATTTGGACATTACACAGCCTATCTAAAAAGTGAGAAATGCTGGACTCTTTGTAATGATTCTGACTTGGTTTTCAAATTTTTGCCTTTCAAATTACCAAATGCCTACCTAATATTTTTAAAGCCAAAGTTTTAGGAAGGTTTTTTAGCCTCTGAGGAATTTATTATTATGATTTAATAGGATTACCATTGGACAATTTACATAAAAATGCAAAAAAAACAATTTAGCCTCAAGGAAAGGTCTTTCTTTGAATTATGGACTTTTGTTGCACATTGTCTTGGTGTATAATTTTAACTGACATCATTTACAGTATTTATAAATTTAAGTTATAAAATTTTCTTAGCAGTAATAATTTTATGTATGTGTGATTTGTATTATCCGGTATTTTACTATAGATAGATTGTTGTTTTTTTTTTTTTTTAAACAATCTAATTGATTGCTTTTTTTGCCTGCTGTTTGCTGTTATGCCGTTTTTTTGCCTGCTGTTAAGTGATGAGTACGATTGAAATCACTATTTTCAGTGAAATTCAATATATTCTGAGAACAGCAAAGAAATTACTGTGGAACATGTTAACATTATGCTGTGCTGTGAAAAATATATTATTACATGTTATAACTATTTTCTCTTTTCTTTTATAGATCCTAATTTTAAAATATGGAATTTACCACAATTTAGAATAAAAAAACAACTGAATAAAATGTGTAGCATTTTTTAGGTGTATTACTGTTGAGGTAAGTCACAATGGACTGTTTTTCTACACAGTTGAAAAAAAGAAAGATGGATGGACTAGATTTGTGCTAGAGAATTCCACTGTAGACAGGTATGAAATAGGGGACAGCTTCAGAACACCTGTCTGCAAGATATATGGTATAGTACACAATAGCCACATATGGTAGTCTTGTAGGTCTTGGTAATTTTAGGATTATAAGAAATAAAACTATTTAACTTAAAGCACATCACTAAGAGGTCGATTCCGATCCGGTAAAAAGCGCTCCAAATAGCCGTTTGGAGCATTTTTCCGTACGAATCGTACCCTGCAACGTCCCCGTACGTACGACGAAGTACGATTCGTACCAGGAGCTGGACTCCGTACGAATCGTACAGATCCCCGTAGAAGTCTCCGTCGGAACCCGCTGTACGCGACATCTGTACGGCTCGCGGCTTGTTTTTATACCCAGCAAGTACGATACGTGTCGGGTACGCACCGTACTACCCTTTTTTTAAGGGAGCAGAAAACAGCCATAAAAGCCGAGTTTGCGCTGAAACAGGTACGGAACGCCCCCCGGGTACGGTGCGTACCCCCCATGGTCGCAGGGGTACGGTGCGTACCCCTGCGATCATGGGGTGTACGCACCGTACCCCATGTATGCTGGGTGTATGCACCGTACCCCATGTACGCTGGGTGTACGCACCGTACCCCATGTTCGCTGGGTGTACGGTGCGTACACCCTGCGATCGCAGGGGTATGGACCGTACCTCCGCGATCATGGGGTGTACGGACCGTACGGTGTGTATGTGATTGTGTGCTTTTCCGTACGAATCACCCTTACCTGACGTGGACCGTACGAATCGCATCCTGATACCCCGGTCCGGATCGTACTTGTTGGGTCGTACGGCGTGTGTACGAGTCGTACGGAGTGGGCTCTGGATGCGAATCGTACGGACGGTAATTTTACCGGATCGGAATCAACCCCTAAGTGTTTTTCCGCATGTGACATTAGGCCCCATCCCTTCTTTTAAGTCATATATAAATATAACATAAGTACTTATAAATGTATCTTATTTTCTGTTAGCAGTACAGAAATGTACTCCTATAATAAGAATTGGCCTAGCCATTAACTCTCTTTCTTATTTACAAGGTGAGGGAAAGGCATTATGTATACCTTTTGTTTTCCATGTAAATATAATCTCATCATACCCACCACTTTGCGTTGAAAAGGCATTCTATAGGTTTAGCTGTGCTTGTTTGCACACAACACTCATAGAACAAGACACATCTCCAGATTTATCAGAAATCATACATCTGGTCATGTTTGTGAATGCTGCACCATCCTCCATTTGGTGTAGTAAAGCACAACAAGGAATATTGTTTTCACTTCTCATTTTTTCACTTTCAATATATGCTACAATGCACAACAAATATTGAAGGAGAAAAATGCCTTTACTGATTGTTTTTGTGCAGGAAGCTGTCCCTTCCTGCACAAAAACAATCTCCACATGACACGGACATCCTTGCACCATGGGCAGGGGGGCCTGTGTCATCACATGGCTGCAGTTTAAGCAGCTGTGCAGAGGGAAGGACAGACCTTCAACATATGTATATACATATGTTGCCTCACTGTGCTTCGGAAGTACCACAGCATGCTGCAATTAAACAGTTTACAGTGTCATGCTGCAGCACTTCCATATAATTCTGCACTTATGCATTCACCACACATCACAAATGTATTTTTTCAGTCAATTATGCACTACACATACATTCATCGATACATTCACACAGTAGCATACTAGTTTAGCTCTTTATTTAACCTGAGTAGTTAGTTCTGAAAATAACTTTTTTAAATTTTTTGAACGATTTTGTATTTTTAAAAAGAGGGAAAAAAATGTGAACTGGAGAAACAGAACTAAAAACTAGGAGGAGAGAAAAAAGGAAACAGTGGTTGTCAACGGCTCAACACACCAGATCCACCGACTGCTCCCCATACGCAAGGAGACGATTGCATTTAGTACAAGTCATCTGGAGTTTCCCAAATTGGGGACGGATATCTGGAGATGAAGTTGTTGATGGGGTTGCTCCAGATGTACTTGGAACAGCCGGTGGTCGAGCTGGATTTTCTTTCAATCTTCTCATTTCCTCCCTTGCAAAGTTGACTGGGTGTCGAGTTTCAAGATGTTTACACATACTCGCTGGTCCACACGGGTATTTCTTCAAAGAGTCCCCCCTAGACAGCACTGCCTTACAAATTTTACAAGTAACTTTTGTGGCATTAACTTTCTTCTGCCCTGGAGAAAAATTGAACAATTTCCACACAATAGGGGGCCGATTCCGATCCGTTAAAATTTTTCCGCCCTACGACTGGCATCCGTAACCGAATCCGTACGAATGGGAACTTTATGTCCGACCTGCGAATTCCGATCCGTTTCCGTCGATTTCCATACGATTATCACCGACCAGTCCGAATCACAGTCAATGATCCGTACGATTATGCATCGGGAATCCTAGCGTACGATTCGTAACCAGGCTGTACGAACACACTAGTACGATCCTGTATGAGAAGCCTGACAGCGATTCGGACGGAACAATGTTTTCGCACATAAATAATGATTCATACGGCAATTATCGGCTCGCTTCAAGCAGCGTCAACACATACCACACGTGTACCCCTCGCTCAAGCACAGGTACAACACGCCCACCCCCCTACGCGAACACCCCCACCCGCCAATGGCCCGTACAAGTCAACCGCACGCATAAGTACGACACGCACACCCCCCAACCAGCCCACCCGCCAACGACCAGTACAAGTCAACCGCACGCACAAGTACGACACACACACCCCCCAACCAGCCCACCCGCCAACGGCCCGTACCAGTCAACCGCACGCACAAGTACGACACGCACCCCCCCAACCAGCCCACGCGAACAGCCCCACCCGCCAACGGCCCGTACAAGTCAACCGCACGCACAAGTACGACATGCACCCCCCCAACCAGCCCACGCGAACAGCCCCACCCGCCAACGGCCCGTACAAGTCGATCGCACGCACAAGTATGACACGCACACCCCCCCAACCAGCCCACGTGAACAGCCCCACCCGCCAACGGCCCGCACCAGTCAACCGCACGCACAAGTACGACACGTACACCCCCCTACGCGAACACCCCCAGCCGCCAACGGCCCGTACCAGTTGATCGCATGCACAAGTACGACACGCACACCCCCCCAACCAGCTCACGCGAACAGCCCCAGCCGCCAACGGCCCGTACAAGTCAACCGCACGCACAAGTACGACACGCACACCCCCCAACCAGCCCACGCGAACACCCCCAGTCGCCAACGGCCCGTACAAGTCAACCGCACGCACAAGTACGATACGTACACCCCCCCAACCAGCCCACGCGAACAGCCCCACCCGCCAACGGCCCGTACAAGTCAACCGCACGCACAAGTACGATACGTACACCCCCCCCAACCAGCCCACGCGAACAGCCCCAGCCGCCAACGGCCTGTACAAGTCGATCGCACGCACAAGTACGACACGTACACCCCCCTACGCGAACACCCCCAGCCGCCAACGGCCCGTACCAGTCAACCGCACGCACAAGTACGACACGTACACCCCCTACGCGAACACCCCCAGCCGCCAACGGCCCGTACCAGTCAACCGCACGCACAAGTACGACACGCACACCCCCCAACCAGCCCACGCGAACAGCCCCAGCCGCCAACAGCCCGTACAAGTCAACCGCACGCACAAGTACGACACGCGCACATAACGCCAACACCCAAAGCAGCACTAGGACTTACCAAACAAGTCTCACAACTACACTGAACATGTCTCCTGTGTACACACTATTGAGAATCAATGTCCTGGTCACAGCCAAACAGAGGTCAACACTAACACCCACCCCATATAACACACACACACACAATTCAAAATAAGCCACACCCACTATTTGACCAATAAAAGGGTCCACACATACAACCCATCATCCTTTGCAACATACCCATTCTTGCTAGGAAACTGAGAGCACACCAACAATTGCAGCCACATACCTTCACACATACACCCTATCACATCTACACCCACACCACCCCCTTCACAATCACAACCACACACCCTCATCCATACACACCATCACACCCTCAATCACATACACCTCACACCATGAACACACCAAAGAATCCAAAGTTCACTGACCCGGAGAATGAGATCCTTACAGATGAAGTTATCAGAGTTGAGCCACAGCTGTTTGGCGCATTGGTCAGACAGACCAGCCTGGCAGAAAAAACACGCCTGTGGGACAGGATCGTAGACCGGGTCAATGCTGTTGCACCCATCAGGCGCACCAGGTAGGAATGCCAGTCCAGGTGGTATGAGCTGCGGAGGATGGTCAAGAGGAAAATGGACCAGGACTACGCCTCTGCACACCACACTGGAGGTGGTGGTCCCCGCAGACCTCCTGTCTACCATCCCTGGGAGGAGAGAGTCATGGCCCTGCTGCCACCGGTGGGAGTACATGGAATAGAAGGAGCCGTTGAGTCTGGTGAGTGTACAAAAAATACATGTCACATGGGTGGACTTACAACAGTGCCCAGCAGCATGGGGTGGGTGGCCATGAGTCCTAGCAGGACACAACTAAAAGTTGTTTGTTCCAAGTGGGCACCACAAAGGGTGGAAAGTGGAGGGTAGGAGGGTGCTCTCATTCCACATGTCCCAGGGCCTCACTGAAGTACCATGCACAATGTACAGTGATAGGGAAATATCACACAAGATAGTAGACCACAGCTCCTAAACAATTTCATGTTGTGGACACACCTTCCAGAGATGCAATATTTTGTGACACAGTAAGGCAGTGTAGCAAGCGAGCAACCACAAACAACCTGGCTCCATCCCTGTCTCTCTCTCCCACAGTCGCCCTCTCCCAAAGTCGCCCTCTCCTACAGTCGCCCTCTCACACAGTCGCCCTCTGTCCCTCTGTCGCTCAGTCGCCCACTCCCACAGTCGCCCTCTGTCTCCCTCTCCCACAGTCGCCCTCTCCCTCTGTTGCCCTCTCCCACAGTCGCCCTCTCCCACAGTCACCCTCTCCCACAGTCACCCTCTCCCACATTCGCCCTCTCCCTCTGTCTCCCTCTCCCTCTGTTGCCCTCTCCCACAGTCACCCTCTCCCACAGTCACCCTCTCCCACAGTCGTCCTCTCCCACAGTCGCCCTCTCCCACAGTCGCCCTTTCCCTCTGTCTCCCTCTCCCACAGTCGCCCTTTCCCTCTGTCTCCCTCTCCCACAGTCGCCCTTTCCCTCTGTCTCCCTCTCCCTCTGTCTCCCTCTCCCTCTGTCTCCCTCTCCCTCTGTTGCCCTCTCCCACAGTCGCCCTCTCCCACAGTCGCCCTCTCCCACAGTCGCCCTCTGTCTGCCTGCCTCCCTCTGTATCCATCCCTCAGTGTTCCTCCCTCTGTCACCTCAACGCAGCTCCCTGGGGCACACACACAGTTGCACACAAGCACTGCACAGGCCTTACAAACACCATAGAGCAGAATGTTAAGGGATGTCTCACAAGTACCAGCAGTCATCTGCTATGTGCCTGCAACACACACACCATTTGCAGTCAACACTGTACTGTGTCAGGACACACATCTCTGAAAGCTCTGTAGTACACAATGGGCACAGGTGTGGGCAGCACAAGTCCCTCCTGTGATCACTGGAAACACAAACACTAGGACAAGGTCACACATCCTGTGCACCAACACAAATCCACGTTTATGCCAGCACGCTACATGAGGGGACAGCCAAATCATGAATGACGGACGCTTGCAATTCACAACCAAAGTAATAGCATGCCCTGTCATACACCCCCCATACAGAAACTCATCCCCTGGGGACAGGCATTGGATTGCAACACTGTCCCAATTGTCAAGTACCACAACAAAACACTCACTCATATGAATATGCATACAACTCATACATGCACATAGCAGATGCTCCAGTCCATTGTGCCTCTCAAACAATGCACGTGCCCCATCTCATGAACTTTGTGGATGCCCCTAAGTACCGCCATGGACATGGGTATCGACAAGGTGATGCGTCTTTGAAAAGTGCCAAGTTCAAAAGTCATGATCTATAACTGTGTGTGTACAGGTCCAGGGGTGTTGGCATTGTTTGGCCATCACGGAACAGCAAAAGACATCCAAAGTAGTAGATGACATGAAAAATAATGATGCTCTGTCTCTTACATCGATACAAAAGGGGATGATGGACGGAGCGTTTGAGCAAATCAAACACTCACCCCCAGTCAACTGATCTGGGTTTAATCCATCACCATTCTTTAGCCCACTCAGCCACCCCATTTCAGACAATAATGTATATGATATAATTGGAAAATATATGGGCCCGGTACATGTATGGTGAAAAAATTGGCCAAGTGAGCAAGGGACTCACGTCTGAGCATACCCTGCCACACTTAGGGCGAACCAAGCGATACAAAAGGGGATGATGGACGGACATGGCTTGGCAGTTCGGGCTGGACTGTTCCCATAAGGCACAGGGTCAGACTGATTTGCATATAGCCATGTCTGAAATGGGGTGGCTGAGTGAACTAAAGAATGGTGATGGATTAAACCCAGATCAGTTGACTGGGGGTGAGTGTTTGATTTGTTCAAACGCTCCGTCATCATCCCCTTTTGTATCGCTGTCTCTTACATCAAGATGCTGCATATGAACTCTGTGCATGCATGACGCAGACATAAGGATTTACACCGTATCCTGGATGTTGCGTGAAACTGAGCAATGCTTTACACGTGTGGTGCCGGCAACACAAGACACAGCAATGGCTGTGTCAGTCATTGTCAAGAGAATGGAAGAATGTAAATACCCCATCGTACATTTTATTTTTCTACCACTACATACACAACTGAACAATGTCAACAATGTAAATCTTGTGGAACTGTGATGCTGATAATGGATAACTAAACAAGATGTCACTTGATAGTGCCTTAACAGTGTCTGTCTCTCCCACACACAGGGGAACGTGCGGAGCTCCCCCCCAACCAGGGGGGAGAAGGATCCCAGTCCCAGGCTCAGCATTACCCAGACCCCACCGACAGCGCCGTCCCTCAACGCACTGTGGATGACCCCAACCAACCTGGCTCCTCTAGATCCCAAACCCCTGCAGCAACTGTACCAGCTACATCTCCGCCAACCACCGGACCCATTCCCACCACATCCCAGCAGACAGGTCACAGCCCTGCCCATGATCCACAAGAGAGCCAGTCTGAAAATGAGGGACACCCTTTGTCGGACGCCCCTGAGGTTGGTGACGACCTCCACCCTGCCAGCACTCGGGGGGCCCGTCGAGCGGATGTGCCCACAAGCGCAGGCCGTGCTCATGTGGGTCAGGGTGGTGGGAGTGGCGGAAGGCGGAGGCGAGAATCTGGACAGTCAGCTGCAGCACCCGGTATGCCTGAACTCACTAACATCCTGGAGGCATACCGGCGGGACACCAGGGAGGTAAGGCAGCTTGCGGAGGCCCTCAACCAGGTCAAACAACAGCAGGCAGAGCAAATAGCCAGGCAAGACCTACATTATGGACGGGTGGAGGCAAACCAGACTCAGCTCTTGATGGTGCATCGGGACATTTGCCATACGCTACGTCAGATGGCTGCCAACATGCAGCCCCCTCCCTGTGTCACAAGGCCAGCAACATCACGGCAAAGTGCAACACCAGCCACAGGGAGGGAGGAGGAGGAGGAGGAACCCTCTGACGTAGCGTCCCATGCACCGTCCATGCCTGCACATGAGGGTCCCCCAAGGAAGGTGGGTCGTCCATGGCGAAGACGTTGAGGGCCAGTGGGCCATGGACATCTCCCAGGACACTGGACCTGGCATATTGCCCCTGGGTGCAACAGCATCCCCTATGAGACTCTCCCACATGAACTTGCTGGTCACAGTCTGCCCAATGATGCCAAGCACTGTGGCCTGGACTCTGGTGACTGAAACTGTAAGGCATCTCATCTCCAGCAGTGAACTTTGGATTCCACCCCTTCCTGTACAGCACCTATTCACGTTTCCTGCACAAGATCACCCAATAAATATTCAAAACCTCATACGCATGTGGTGAGCAATCTTTGAAACAGCAGAAAGTGATATGTGTGTGCAAATGTATAAAAAGCAAGGGTATACAACAAACTGCAGTCAGCCACACACTTCGATCAGAATCTGAGTGAGTACACACATTGGTCAGAAAATCCTAACAACTACATACATGGATGGAAAGACACACCTGTGTTGGACAGTAAATGCTGGAGGGGGGTTTGGATCCCAAAAATGCTATCACAGGCAGGCCCAGGAGAGTCACTTTGAGGTGTACATATCAGTGGCACAAAAGTAGTAGTCCACGTAGGGAGTACCTACAACTGTGTCCTCAGGTATGTGAGCTATCATCAGCATGATGCAGTACTGTGGATGTGATGTGTGGCGCCCAGGACAAGGGTGGCAGGACAGACTGTGGGCAATGGGCTGTAGCACTCTACACAAGCACACCTGAATAGGTGACCTACCCCTATGTAGCTACAAGTACTATACTACTGTAATGGGAGCAACGCATACAGAACAACTACACACGTCTGACAAATACCTACACCACAACGGGGAAATTACACCACACCCAAGAGACATGGTCATGGTGTGTGTCCCATGTGGCAACTTGACTGACTGTGACAGCTATGTTGCAGTGGTGTGAGCAGGTTGTGTACAGCCATGTGACTGTAAGAAAGCAGTTTTGTGCTCATGTGGTGTTGACAAGGTAACACTGTACAATATTGTGCCTATGGAAGGGGGTGTGTGGTGGACACGGAACATGACCTGGTGGTATGTAGACCCAATGTCATGTGAATCTGCATAGTTGTGCCAGTATGTGTAGCACACACAGGCATAGCAGCATCAATGGCTGAGTCCGAAGCATTGTGATAGCAGGAGGGTGATTGTCTGGTGTTGTCTGTGTGTAGGGTGGCAGGAGCATGCTCCATAAATGGATGGAAGGAGGGTCATCCTGTAGGTGTCAGTGTTCCTGGATGGTGTGGGCTGCATGGTGGTTGTGTATGCAGCAGCAGCAATGAGTGAAGACATGACGGCAGGAGGGGTGTGACAACTTGCAAAACAAGCACATACCACAACGGCATTGGCAAGCCACAAAGTGACATGTGTATGTGAAGGCAGGAGTGTCTGCCTCACTCAGGGTCACTGACAATTAAATGGCACAGTAATCACCAAATATCACAGTCACTGGATCAGGGCCCTTACGGACAAGTGGGGCACAGGACACACAGCGTCAGCAGGTGTAGACTACAGCTAGTGTGTTCAAAGCTAAACAGCAGCTACAAAGCCATCTACCTCACACACAACATAGTATACTAGCCTTCCCCAACCCCATGCGTGTGGTCACTTTACAGGTAAACACATAACAAGCATTAGCTAAGTTAATGACAAATAGTATAGATGCACATTAGAAGGACATGTGCGTGGCATCAAGGCGGCAAAATATTCGGTAGGAGTCAGACGTCATGCACAACATGATTATTTACATTGTGAGCCCATGGAGCATCATCAAACATACATGTGCATTGGCAAGTAGTTCAAATTACACTATTAATGATGTCACCTGTAATGCAGCAGTACTATTAGCTACAAGCCTGTCAAGGACTGGCCGTACCTTTCTTCATCAGAGTGGTGTGATGCTCAAAGGGTTCCACCTCCAAATAGCCCCTTGGTCTGAGTACAAATGACAGACACAAAAGGGTGATCAGGCGAGGGAAGGAGAGGATGGGAACTGCTGGGAGGGAGACCTGAAACAGAGGCAAATACCCATTTGGAGTACATTCTCATGTCACTGACATTTCAAGAACCTCATTAGATACACTGTACCAGTCACACCTGTGAAGTGTACTAACTGGAGACAAGTTTAGGGGATTAATCATGCCATCACATGAGATCCGATGCTATGACACGGACACATAAAACCTACGACAGTCTGTCATCCATGAGAGTCATGTGTAACGCTCACTACTGAGCTACCATGCAATTAGATCTATGTTGTTAAAACTCATTCACTGGCTCAGATGAGGTGGACCTTACAAACAAATGGAAACATATGGAAATGCAACTTACGCCAACTTCAATGTCAGTATCTGATATTGGTTATCCATAAGGGCCATGTAGGCAAACTTGACTTCACCCACAACAGCTGTAACTATCACATATGATGAGGAAGCTAATGACCGACATGCAATGAAGGCACTCTGTAGCCAGTCTTTTGATCTGTCAAGTTTGCATTACTATGCAAAACAAGACATGCAGGTAGAAGAAATATAAAGTGCTAGTGATGTTGATACAAGCCACATAATGAGACCCTACCATTACACAGTAATGCTGCACGGGACCAGAGATTCATGTGAATGGCTGCACTCCACTGGTGCAGCACATTAAATCACATATGCATCATCCCAACAGTTTCTTTTTTCATGCTAAACATACATGGCATCATGTGAATCAAAACAGCACTGCTACTCACTGTGAAGGCTGGCGTAGCAGTATTCTCAACCTGCACTGAGGTAACGGCATAACAGTGACATGATATAGTGCTACAAGGGGCAATGCATCCATGTAAACAGATTCACAGGACAGTTGTCTTAACATGTGGAACATACACTGGGCAACACCCACACCACATGGTTTCATGGTAATCAAACTGGACTGGCCCACAAGCTGGAGGTGAGGATCCAGTCACATTCTAATGCACACAGTGAGGCTGCAATCCCCCACGAGGTCCGTGGTTGTGACCTCTGACACAATGTCAACCCATGGTATTTGCAATGTTGCAGTGGCAATGTCTACACACATTGATGCATTCACCAGAGTCTCAAACTACAACAGATGACAGTCAGATGGGGTGACTATCCTGTCATGGGAGTGGGCCTACATGTAATAAGTTACAAAATGTAGTTGCATGTATGCATGGTCTCACTACATGCACATGAACATGTACCACACGTTTCAAAACATACCAACGCTAAACAGCCTCATATGAGTCCTTACCCAAATTGAATTCTCCACATGTCCATGCATGCTCCGTTGATTTGGCTGACGTTGCAATCATAATGAGCAGTAGCAGGATGGCCACGATGACCCCAACGGACAACAGGCAGGGCGAGCTGTGGATGAGAGTGGCACACAAAGGGTCAAGTTCTGTATAATGTCATTTTCACAATGTCCTGTTGAATAGCCAGTTGTTGTAGAACACCTGTACATTCCAAGTGCACACATAGCACATATGTGTGTTGCATTAGAACTGCACATGTGTGACACTGCACAACACACATCCAAGTGACCTTGCATACAGTCTGTTGCATACACAGCATGCTACCCATGCAACTCTAGAGTCCATCTTTTACATGAAAGCTGCTATGACTCACCATTATGAAAAGAAGTTGCGGATGAGGTGACTCCGGATATCATCTTCATCATCCTCGTCACTGACATCCTGGCCAAGGCCTTCATCCTCAACGGGCAGATGTTCCAGCTCATCAGGATCAAGGTAGAGTGGCACGGCCTCCTCCACTGCCATGTTGTGTAGCATGCAGCACACAGTGAAGATGTCACACACCTTGCGTGGGCTGTATTGGAGGGCTCCACCTGTCTTGTCCAGGCACCTGAACCGGCTCTTCAGGAGTCCAAATGTTCGCTCGATCACCCGCCTGGTCTTCCCATAGGCATTGTTGTACCGCTGGTCTGCAGCTGTCCTGGGGTTGTGTAGTGGAGTCATTAACCATGGCATGTTAGGATATCCAGCGTCTCCTGCAAATTGACATCATGTACAAGAGTGATTAATATGATGCAGATCAGGAAGTTGTGACATACAGAGCTGACAGTGTATACTCACCAACTAGACATGCCCGGTGGTTGTGCAGCTGTAGCATCATCTGTGGTACCCTGCTACGCCTCATGATGAATGCATCATGGCACGATCCTGGAAAACGTGCACAAACATGTGAGATAATCATGTTGGCAAGACACACCACCAGGGCATTTATCGAGTGGTAGTGTTTCCTGTTGCGATACGCTTGCTCCTGAGCCTGTGGTGGCACCAGAGTAACATGTGTACCATCAATTGCACCAATTACATGTGGCATGCGGCCCAGGGCATAGAATTCCCCCTTGACATCTGTCAACTGTTCTGGAGTAGGGAATCTAATGAATTCATCTAGGTGGAGCAACATAGCTGCCAAAACATCGCTCAACACCCGGCTAAACATAGTCTGAGACATCCCTCCCACATCAGCTATGGTAAATTGGAACGTACCTGTGGCAAAGAAATGGAGGGCTGCCATCACCTTTACCTTGGGTGTCAGTGCAGTTGGATACCTGTGGCGTGGTTGTAGGTGAGCCTCAAGCCTGTTCGTCAGGTCCTTGATCAACCGTCTGTTGAAGCGATATCGACGGATGCAATTGCGCTCCCTCATGGCTTCCAAGTAAGGCAACGGCCTTCCCAGAGGGGGTGCCCTGCAATACACAATTTATCGGAAATGTCTTCAACTGTCTGACTAAGACAATAATAATGTACATGGCACAAGCAACACTGCTACAAATAATCTAGACATTGTGGAGTGTGGCGTGGGATACACACTGAAGTAACGTGTGCCAGCTCCCAACCACTCCTCTGTGAATAATTAAAGACCTGTGGTGTGTGGAATGGAAATGACATGCATACAAACGATCTGATGGAAAGGTCTTAGTGAGCATGACAATGTATCATGTCAGTGACACACATCATGTAAATGTCAGTAGCAGGTTGTCTGCACAACCAGACATCTGACAGCAATACACACACACCCACCACATGTGCCATCATTTGCACAGTTCTGCCTTAGTCATGTTGTGGTGTGTACCATCCCTAACTATTACATATCCATCATCATACAGCATAAATGTTTTATTCTCACAAATGGTCTGTGATGCCATCACACACATGAACAGGTCATTAACACACGCGGCATGGTGTGCGTACATTAGTAACCCATGCATCACGGCAAGGACACAACATAGATGCTCCTACAGCAGATGTACTGAACAGTATGGACTAGTTACTTACCTTTTGTAACAAATTTTCAGTAAGCAACAGTAGTTAGTAGCATATTCCCGACTTTCAATACATACCAGGATATTGACCTATTTGGCTCCCTGGATGCCATCGCTCTGCCCAGTGAGTTGGGGCTATCCAGGCCACACTGGAAATAAGACAGTGTAGCTGATTGGCATCCTACAAGGGCGTGGCCAAGTATTGCCTGTACCTACAACGCACACTCTGCCAGCAGTTACACAACCATGTCCCACCGAGAGTGTGGGTAGCGGACAAAGATGCATGTATTGTTGGAAGACCTCAGTCCAAGACTGAGGGAGGATGATGACATCTTTCCGTAGTGCCCATACCTCTTGGATACCCTCTACAGCAGAGCTAATGGGAATGTGGTCTGGGATTTGGAGGCCTGGATGCCCATGCTCTCTGGGGTGGGGTGGGAGGACAGGGAACATGGTCAGTCCAGGGAGGGGTGTGGGGGTCCGACAACGTGCCGATCTACAGCCAAACATGATGCGTGGCTGTACATGCTGGCCAATATAGATACAGTACATTCCTCAAGATAGGCCTGCAGAGGCTCAGCGGAGCCTAAGTGGAGTTTAAGGACCTCAGAAGTGAGGAGTTGGTCCTCATGGCAGCAAGGGGGAGATGAAGGGCCAAGGCTCCGGCCGCCCACGTAAACACAACACTGTATGTTTCCCGCTCATCCTAAGACACATTAGGAGTAGAGACATCACCAGTGTCTGGCTAGGTGTCCAGACCACTCGCATCCCCCAGTCCACCTGTCCTGTTGTCTTGGGACTGACACTCACGTGCCAGTGGGTCTTCATGACCCTCCCAATACTCATTGACAACCATTGTAATGAGCAGTGTCCGGCTCATTGAAGTTAAACTCCCCATGCAGCATTAATAGCGGTGATCTGCCGCACAGTTCCCACGCCGGAGCCGTACAGTGTGTGGTATCGGGGACAGCACCACCCGAGAACGGCGCCACGGCTGACACCTGGGGGATAGTTGCCAGTGAGGTTGGGAGTTGAACCAGCGGGGACCAGGATGAACATTCAGATCCTGTCTGTCCCAGCGGTTCTGGGACGTATGCGCCGCCTGCGTCCGGGATTAAGTGAGTGATGGCGTCAGGGGCTATTCAACACATGCACTAGTGCCCCCAGACGGGTCCGCTGTGCCAGAAGCCAACGCGTAGGCCGTTGGTGGGGTGAGGGACATCATGGACATGAGGAAGTGCACTTACTCCCCCTGCGTCACATGCAGGGCAGGGACCGGAGGTCGTGGTGCTGGCTACGACGGCTGCAATACTGACAGAGCCGAGTGGTCGGTGTCACCCGAATCCCATGCAGCATTGCACATGCATTGTGGTGATTTGGATTTGCTATTACATATATCTGACTTATTTGGGTTACCTGACGACTTTGACCTGGAGGACTGATGTCAAATTAAGGGGCTCTGATGTCTCAACACCCCCGCCCATGCACTCGTCCTACGTCCAGCCCATGAGCTATTGTGGTGCAGTGCCAACTGCTGGAGACAGTGAGGGTCAGTCACCAACATGACTCGTTTGCATTCCTCACATGCTTTGAAACTGACATCCCTATTGGCACCGTCCTGAGTCAGAGAATCCAAGCAAAATGGTCTGAAGTGATTGTACTATGAATGTGGCAACAAAAGTGAGTAAGGTTACACTTATACGGGACAAGCGCTGGTGTTGTGAAAAAAGAGGACCTGACGTGTGCACGCAGAGGTGACGTATGAGTACTCATACAACGTCATCACGGCACACACGACGCCAACAACACATGCAGAGCCGCAGGACATGCCTACTGACACACAAGTGTACTGCAGAACGCAAATTGGCCTATCCAGGATGACATGTGGGGATATTCTAAGGTGAGTAATATGATACTGACCTGTTCATTTCATATGCAAACAGCATGCTCAATGTCGCACATGGCACACACATGACGTGGTCACACAGGGTGATGCTGTGCGGCTATTACACCTCTGTGACAGTGGGCATGTTGCTGTCATCATGTGCCAGTTCCCTGTACCGAATGGTGACCCATTCCAGTGTTGATGTTCCTGGCAACATGTTGGTGACGTTACTCCAGTGCTAAGTGTTGAATGCATGTGATGCACATGTGCAATATGATTGATTACATGTCTCGCAAGCTCTTCACACATCAACTGAGGCACAAGGTCACAATCCCTGTGCTTCTTCAATGTGTGCCACACCAGGGGCATCCTGATGTATGTATGCCATGCTGATGTATGCACCACATCGTCGACATTAGTGTTGACTACATCACTGGTATGTGATTTCCTGGTGTGACTCTCCCACTGGTGACATGAAGGTGGACAGGGACGCAGCCTACACAATCGTTCACTTGACCAGGTCTGACGCACTGTACCCCCATGGTACGTGCGTGTGTACGCCTCGTTTCCCTATTGCATTTCAGCCATGCGCGAGCAAAGCGTACCCCAATGGTACGTGCGTGTGTACGCCTCGTTTCCCTATTGCATTTCAGCCATGCGTGAGCAAAGCGTACCCCAATGGTACGTGCGTGTGTACGCCTCGTTTCCCTATTGCATTTCAGCCATGCGCGAGCAAAGCGTACCCCAATGGTACGTGCGTGTGTACGCCTCGTTTCCCTATTGCATTTCAGCCATGCGCGAGCAAAGAGTACCCCAATGGTACGTGCGTGTGTACGCCTCGTTTCCCTATTGCATTTCAGCCATGCGCGAGCAAAGCGTACCCCAATGGTACGTGCGTGTGTACGCCTCGTTTCCCTATTGCATTTCTGCCATGCGCGACCAAAGCGTACCCCAATAGTACGTGCATGTGTACGCTTCGTTTCCCTATTGCATTTCTGCCATGCGCGAGCAAAGCGTACCCCAATGGTACGTGCATGTGTACGCCTCGTTACACCATTGACTGGGTTGCGTTAGCAACACAATGTCACCGTACTTGTGTGGGCATTTTAAAAAATACATAGTGAACAACTAGGGGAACAGTGTACCGATCAAAATGCAACCAGGTTGTCATGGATACAAAATTTCTTTGAGCCTCCTACAGGTGTTCTAGAAAATTCAGTTGGGCAAAAGTATACAATGTTGCAAAAGTTGTTGTTCAGCTCTGGCTCAATTTTCAAACCATGCATATGTGTGTAATGGCCTTATGTGTGATGTGATTGGATGGAACATAGGATGCTAACTATGTTGGCCTATCACACACTACTCCTTGGACTCACAGACCCTCTGCAGCACAGATATAAGGCAGCATGTGGCTGTGGGAGGGCACTTGCCTGCACAACATTGGTGTGGCAACCACAGCTGCTGTCTCTGAATCCTCTGGACCCTGATTAGCTGAGCATGGAGAGGGCACCTGCATTCACTGATGGTGAGAACAAGGCCCTGCTGGATGCCCTCCTGCCCAACTACAGCAAGCTGTATGGGAGACTAGAGTATCAGGTGAGTGATGTGTGCAATACCTTGGAGTGTGCACCTGTTGTGTGTGTGACATAATGGCCACTGTGTATGTATGGTGTAGAGATGCTATGTTGTTGGAGTGAATGCCAGGGTGTACAGTGTTGTGTTAAGAGGGTTATTTCTTGTAGTGGGGTGTGTGACAGCGTGTCACGGGCTGCAGTGCACCCAGATGTAGCATACATTGCTCTGTGAGTGTCATGCTCTAAGAGTGTTTAGCGCACGTCATGTCATCTGTAGCCTTTCAATGGCATGTAATGCAGCAGTGTTTGCTCACAGGCCACATACTCCTAGACAATGATGCAAATGTGTGGAGCCTACGATGCCCTGTTGTCATCAAGTATTTTGTGCACATATGTGTGTCTTTTGAACATGGACCAGGTGTACTGATGCTCTTTTACTTTACATTTGTGACAGGTATCTGCCTATGAGAAGGGTGAAATCTGGCTCGACATCGCCAGGGCTGTCAGGAGTGAGGGGGGGCCTCGCAGGAGGCTCAGAAACATCAAGAAGAGGTGGCAGGACATCCGGTGCTGGACCCGCCGCATCGCCAGAGTCCAGCTGCATCTGGAAGCTCCACGCCGGCATGGCGGCACCCGCCACCTCACCCCCCACATGCTCCGGGTCCTGGAAGTGGTGTTCCCAGACCTCCATAGGCAGTTGCAGGAGGGACAGCAGCAAGTAGGGGGTAGGTACATGTCTGTTTGTTGTCATGTGTGTCACATGCTCCCTGCAGTGCTCCAAGGCATGGTAACACTCCCATAGTTTGAGTGTTGTGGTCAGACAGGCACTCCATGCATTGGCATTAGAATGTCCCAATTTCTGCTGCTGCTTCTTTACATTTTTAGCCGTACTCCACATTTGCCCTACGCTTTGTCTGATGTTTGTTTTTCACATGTACTCCTATTGTGCAATGTGTCAGTATGCATCTTCCTTTGCACATCATCATGTTGGAGGTGGGTCTGTGACACCTGTTGGTACATTACATGTAGCACCACATGTTCACTGTGTCTGCCATTCTTCATATTTTGGCACTGATCTTGAGTCTCAACATGTGTTTTCTGCACGAGTCTGCCTCAGTGGCCTTGGTCCATGGTACTCTTTCGAATTGCCATGTGTTGGATACAGGTGCACAATGTACATGTGCAATATTTTGGGCTTATGCATACTCACACTGGGCAGTGCGTGTGTGCATATTCGCCAAATACGTAGAATGTTGTTTCTAACTAATAATGATGGTCAGCCACACAATGAGGCTTTGGTTGTCAACAGCTGTGATGCCAGTGTGAGGTGATGTTACACTTGATTCATGTCCCTGGATGGCATCACATTTCAGTTCAGGCAGGACTGTTCCCATGTGGCACAAGGTGTAAGCAATTCAAACATGTCCAGGTCTGGGTTTGGGTGGCAGGGTGGGAAAATGAGCTGGGATGCATAATCAGCTATCCTGTTGTCAGGCAGTGGATCATCATTGTGTCTCTCATACTAGTTTTTTCCTTGCCTAGTTGCTTGTATCCTACTATACATTGAGCGTTGTGTCTCTCACAATTGGCCACAACTAGACTTTGCATTGTGTAGAGTTCTGTGTCATGTGACTCATGATGCATGCCATGTTTAGAAATGAGGCAAAATGTATTGTAGCTTATATGTTTGATGTGTACAGGTGACTGATATGTTTTTGTTGTTCTCCTTGCCCACAGCATCATCATCTGAATCTGGAGGAGACAGAGGCGCGGACTAGGCAGAGGGACCCAGCAACAGTGCCACCTACTATGAGGAGTCAGAGGGAGCCAGTGGCACGGAGGGTGATGAGAGTCTGCAGGCCAGACGACATGTGACTGACACATCTTACCATGCCGACGACTCCGAGTCAGACTCTCAGGAGGAGGGGGAATATGCAGCAATGGTCACATCTTCTTCTTTGGCTGCCCTCCCCTCCTCCAGTACCATCTCCACCCTCCCAGTCGTTAGTGTCCCTAGGGTTCGTGCTAGCCCACGTGTCTCCTTTGTTCCCGGCACCGCAGCCCCTGCCCCTGTGTCCCCTGCTGCCCTCAGTGCTGAGACTATGGACCTACTCCGGCAGATAGCAGTAGGTCAGACATCCATGCTGACTGTCCTCCATGGACATACACAACTGCTTACACAGGTGGTGTCGTTCATGGAGGGCATGTCATCGGCCATGTCTGATCTACGTCGGAGTGTGGCTGCCATGGAGTCAACACTGACGGCAGCTCTGTACACCCAGCAGCATCTGTCCCCCCCATCCTTCAGACCCATCCACCTCTGCCTCTCACATACCTACACAGCATACATGCACACGCCACAGGTCAGACACACCCAGCGCACACACACAGCATAAGAAGCTCAAAGCTCCACGCACCCATTCTCAAGGGGAAGTAGGCACACCCACAGGGAGAGGGGAGACACCTCACACATGCATCCACACACCCAGTAGAACTGACTCACAGCCCTGTACCTCCACCCCCAATGTGTCCCAGGGTTCAGGTGGTAGTTTTTCCGCACTGGCTGAGGTGTGCAGCCAGGTATTTGCAGCTACTTTTGGCGATGCCCCAACCAGTGTGGATGAATCCACTACACCTGCACCCACTCCACCTGTCCTTCCCTCTCCTGTCCATGCAGTGCCGGAGGATTCCACAGATGGTGCCCCCATAGTTTCCACAGCAGATTAAACGCCATGTGCAGGCAAGTTTGGGTGTGAGCACACCCATGGAGGCACAGACTGTTGCAGAGACATCTTTGGACTGGCCATTGGCCTTTAATGAGCAAAGACTCTAATTTGCTTTTCTATTTTGACCCAGCTGAATAAAGCTATTACTTTCCTTTTCTGAACTTTAGTTTGTGTGAAAATGTCTGTGACTGCTGTGTGCCTGGGAGGTGGTGTGATGTTAAAATATAGGTATGTTGACATGTGACTATCTCCTGATGGTAATGTGGTTAAGAATGGTAGGTTTTTGTTGTAAAAGCTGGCCACTGTTGGGCAGTGGTGGGGGTGTTATACACACACACTCTGATGCTGGGCACTGGTGGGCAGTGGGGGGGGTTAGCCATACACACACTCTGATGCTGGGCACTGGTGGGCAGTGGTGGGGGTGTCAGCCACACACACACTCTGATACTGGGCACTGGTGGGCAGTGGGGGGGGGTTAGCCACACACACTCTGATGCTGGGCACTGGTGGGCAGTGGTGGGGGTGTCAGCCACACACACAGTCTGATGCTGGGCACTGATGGGCCGTGGGGGGGTGTCAGCCACACACACACTCTGATGCTGGGCACTGGTGGGCAGTGGTGGGGGTGTCATCCACACACACAGTCTGATGCTAGGCACTGGTGGGCAGTGGGGGGGGGTTAGCCACACACACTCTGATGCTGGGCACTGGTGGGCAGTGGTGGGGGTCTCAGCCACACACACACTCTGATGCTGGGCACTGGTGGGCATTGGG